>NC_135375.1:14449085-15649085 GCF_049243985.1 Paroedura picta
CATTTCTGAAGTTTCAAATCATTCGTTTCAACAGTGGGGGGAAAAAGAGGAAAAATGCCTCCGCTCCTTTTCCTTCTTTGTCTGTTTCCCTTGCACTGATTTCTATGTAATGCTTCAGAAACTGGGTGTGGAACAAGTGTCATCGATCTCACCAATACTCTTGAGAACTGGGGTGGGAGGTGGGGGGGGGGAGAGAGAGAGAGCAAAGCAGCATCGATTTGGAAATAGGAGTAATGGGATCGGGGAGGGTGGGGGGTGTTGTTTGCTCGAAACAGATAAAAATGAGCGACCTTTCAGACCTGGGCTATCTGCTTAAATCAAACCGTAATAAATGAGGCTGCCTTTTCAGACACACGGAAATCAATAGGGCACAGAGCATTCGGGGAACCTCATCTCGCAGAAACTCACTGGGTTGGACTTCTTCGTGCACGTTTATTGCTGCACAGGCCTACGGGGGCTGCCAACCTCCAGGGAACTGGGGATTCCATGGACTTACAGCTCCTCTCCAGACAGCAGGGATCGGTTCCCGTGGAGAAAAAGGCTGCTCCGGAGGGTGGATTCAAAAGCACTGTACCTTGCCGTCTTCCCCAGACTCTAGCCCTGAATATCCAGCAGTTAGAATCATAGAATCATAGAGTTGGAAGGGGCCACACAGGCCATCTAGTCCAACCCCCTGCTCAACGCAGGATCAGCCCAAAGCATCCTAAAGCATCCAAGAAAAGTGTGTATCCGACCTTTGCTTGAAGACTGCCAGTGAGGGGGAGCTCACCACCTCCTTAGGCAGCCTATTCCACTGCTGAACTACTCTGACTGTGAAAAAATTTTTCCCTAATATCTAGCCTATATCGTTGTACTTGAAGTTTAAACCCATTACTGCGTGTCCTCTCCTCTGCAGCCAACGGAAACAGCATCCTGCCCTCCTCCAAGTGACAACCTTTCAAATACTTAAAGAAGGCTATCCAGTTTCTCATTTAGGAGTTGGCAAGCATAGTTGCTGACTAAAAAAGAGAGAAAAGGATGCTTTGGGCTGATCCTGCGTTGAGCAGGGGGTTGGACTAGATGGCCTATATGGCCCCTTCCAACTCTATGATTCTATGAAAAGAATGCAAAACTAAATGCAGCAACAATATCCAAAGCTCGTCAGTTATGGTCCGTTGTGACATGGGCCGGTTTGGCTTCTCAGAAGAATTTGCTTGTGTGTTCATCTTGATGTTGGATGGGCATCTGATGGGTTCAATCCAGGAATCACATCCCATTCCCAACAGAAGTCACTGAGACCTGGCTGGAAACCTAGTTTGCCTTATGAAAACGGTTGGGTGACCTTGGATTAGTGACATTTCTCTCAGAGCTTCCTCAAGGTAGAGAGGTCGGTGGGGACCTCCCTCCCTGAAAAATCAAAGGCAGTTTTAGGAAGGAATCATTATTCGTTGTTGCATGGTTTCCTTATTTACTTTGCATTGTGTTTAAAATGTTGTTTTAAGCAGGGATAAGGTGGTTTATAAAATATTTATTTATTATTATTTATTGTGGGAAGGGAATTGTAAGTCAGAGACACGTGAAGCCTGCTGGATGACCTTGGGCCATTCTCAGGACTCTTAGAGATCTCACCACCAGCCTCACAGGGTGCCTTTTGTGGGGAGAGGAAGGGAAAGTAATCATAAGCCACTTTGAGACCTCTTCCTCCTCCGCTTTCTTCATCTTCATGCTTCATCCGTTTTCTTCATCTTCATGCTTTAGGATGCTTAGGGCTGATCCTGCGTTGAGCAGGGGGTTGGACTAGATGTCCTGTATGGCCCCTTCCAACTCTATGATTCTATGATTCTGTGATTCTATGATCTTCCTTGTCTGTTTACCCACAGTGGCATAAAGTATACCTTTTCGTTTGACCCATTTAGCACTATTACACAAAGGCACCAGGAACGTCCCTTAATGGTTGGAATAGCCCAGGGCATAATTCTGGCCATTTCAGTTTCATAAAGAGCATTGATTGCAGCAAGCAGTTCGAAAAGAGGTTGACAATTGCCACTGTGCTTTCCCATGTGTGCCAGAAAATGGCATAATCACATGAAACAGACCCAAGTGAATTTATTTGGACGCATCCGAACAGCTCATCAAATGATCGTTCACGTTCAGTCTGCAGAATTTCCAGGGGTGTTCAATCAACCCTTAGTTTTAATCATTTCCCCCTCCCCTTCTAGCGTACTCCGTGAGACTTTTGATTGCCAGTTGGGTGGATAGCAGTCTCTAAAAATGTAATCTTAATTTGGTTGAAAGAAACAAACAAAACTATAGGACACGTCTCCCATTTAAACCAATGTAACGTCACCTGAATGCCAGAAAGTCTCTGAAAACTCAAATACTGATATGGTGAAGCACCAGAAACCACTTCTGCTCTACTGCTCTGAAGAAAGAAGTCATAATTTGAAGCTGTGTGCATTAAAAAAAAATCAGCATATACAATAGATATTGGTGAAGAATTGGTGGTGTTTTTCATTGTACATTTCATTTCATATGGTTGTAGGGTTGTGTCTTCTCAAACCCTGTTCCCTATTTTTGTTACTTTCGGATTATACATTTAGATATTCCCAATCCAAAAATGGTGCCTGAAATCTCATGATTTGTTTACTTCCAGAAAAACCTCCAAAGTACGCAAAGTGATCCTGTGAGTTGGGGGTTTTACAAAATTTGGGGATATTTGCCAGTTATTTTGGCTGCTTTCAAGGGCCAGTAGACACAACTTCCAGACTCAAATGACTGTCTGTCTCTTCCGTAGCTGTCAGGGGACTCCAGGAGAAAGGTCACTGGATTGGCTGCTGAACTCCAACATCCAGGTCTGCTTTCACTGATTTCAGTGGGTGGTGATAGGGTTGCCAGCTCTGGGTTGGACTGATCCAGAAGGGCTCTTCTTATGTTCTTATGAAGCCCTCAGAGGAGCTGGTTGTCCACTGTGTGAGACAGGATGCTGGATTAAACGGACTACTGGTCTGATTCAGCAAGGCTCTTCGGATGCTCTTATGGAGGCCTTGGCCTCTCTGCCCTGCTGGTGGCCGTCCAGAGGAACTGGTCACCCACTGTATGAGCTAGGATGCTGGACTAGATGGACCACTGGTCTGATCCAGCAGGGCTCTTGTTCTTACAAAGGCCTCGGCCTCCCTTCCCTGTTGTTGGCCCTCCGGAGGAACTGGTAGCCTACTGTGTGAGACAGGATGCTAGACTAGATGGACAATTGGTCTGATCCAGCAGAGCTCCTCTCACATTCTTACGTACATTCTCAATTTCCATCCCAAATCAGAAGCATGTTGCCTCATTCATGGCTTCTGGCTTCCAGACATTCCCATTTACATTCACTTGGACGGCAAAGCTACTTAGGAATGTTAACAAAAAACAGGCCCCATAAATAAATAAATATGGACCCTCAACAAAGCAGCCTGGAGAAATCTCTGGGTCAGAGCTGGGGTGGGTGGGTGGGGGGCTTCGGGATGAAATATGTATTCCTTCATAGTAAGATGGACGTGTTTATTTTTGTTAGGATAGCCAAGGAAGATTGATGACATCATTAAGTCTTCATTTCCTTGGCTTTATGTGTTTGTGGGTCTCCCCCCTTCTTTTAAATAGGGTACTAAGCCACTGAATTGTTGTCACTTAGCAACCCTATCTGCAATATACACTCACATGCATACTGGCAAAGGGTATTGGGGAAAATAAGGGTAATTTTGGAAGTCGCGTAGGCAGCCATTTTGCTGTTACTTCTCAAAACCTGTGTATATATTTCAGGGATAAATAGGTTTTAAGTTCATGTTATTTCCAGAAATTACTACAATCCCAAACTAGAAGGTCGGGAGGAAACATTCTTTACACAATAAGTTGAGCTCTATGGCAATTTATTTATTTGTTTGCTTTTGCTTCTTGTACCCCGCCCTTCCCGGAAGGCTCAGGGTTGTTTACGAAAAGATTAAAAATGAACATTAAATATTTGTATGCATTTTTATTTAACAATTAAATATAAAATCATACAGAATCACACAGAGCGGAAAGAGACCACAAAGGACCATCCGGTCCAACCCCCACCTTCTCAGGGACTTAATCACCCACTCATGACAGATGCTTATCAAATTGTTTCCTAAGTACCTCCAATGAAAGAGACTCCACAACCCTCCAAGGCAGCAGATTGCATCTTCAAAAAGCCATCGCCATCAAAAATATTTAAGTGGAGTCTCCTTTTCATAATTTGAACCCATTGCTCCTAGTCTATTTTTCTAGTTGGGGCCCTCTTCAACATGTCTACCTCATATGTGGTTAAACACAACTATCGTATGACCCCCTTGCCCTCCTCTTCTACAAGCCACACATACCCCATCTTTCAGCCTTTCTTTGAAAGTCATGGATTTGAATGAATGAATGAATGAATGAGTTTCCACCTCCTTCCCCATTGAAAAAACAGGAGCAGAATAATAAATTATTCTGAAAACACTTATTTAGTTGAAGGGGTTATAGACAGGGAAGCCAGTGAACCATAAAGCTGTTTCTAGGCTTCTGCCATAGGCTTGGTGGAACACCTCCCCACCCCAAGTCTCTCCCTTCCAGCTCTACCTTCAATCTCTAGGACTTTCCCAGCCTTGAGTTGGTTCCCTATTTGGCCCTCTCCATTGGCTGCCCATGTTGCAATTTCTCTCACCCTTCCAACTCTACCTTAAATCTCTAGGACTTTCCCAGGCTTGAGCTGGTACCCTATTTGGCCCTCTCCAATGGCTGCCCATGTTGCAATTTCTTCAGCCTGTTCACCTCCAGGGAGTTTTCTCCCACTCCTACCATCTCTTCCCTTTCAAACAGGAATCTTTTACCTCCTGTACCTGACTTCCGCCCACTCTTTGGCATCATCTCACTCCCTTGATCTTTTGTCCATTCCCATCAAACCACTCTTCCCCCCCTCCTATGTCCTCCCTCTGACAGGCTCTTCCCTCGGACTCAAATGACATGCAAGCAGACAATGACTTGTTTTTCATAATGGGCTGGAAGACGGAGAGAGGAAGAAGATGAGATTTATGCAACCGTCTACAGTCGGGATGTTCGGGCATAACTCACGGTGCACAAATGCACCCAGGGGCTGATTCAATGCTGTATTTCACACCAAGAAGTCCTCTGCTATGGAGGGAGCTCCTTTGTGCTGAGAACTTGATCTTGGCACCTGCTTTTAATGTATATTTTATGGCTGTGGGAGGCTAGCAAGAGAGGGGAAAAAGACCTTATTTGGAATTCACAGGATCAGTAAACACAAAATTGGGATCTAGGCAAAGGTAATTATTGGCTCATAGCATGATTTACAGCACATTCCTTGAGGTTTCTTTTTTTTTTCCTGTTTAAGTCTTCTCCCCCAGTTCTAGAAGTATAAAGTGCCATATTGTGAAGATAGGCAGAGAGAGACAAACGGTTTGAATAGATTGAAAGCACTGAATATAAATCGTATATTTACCCAAAAGGAAGAGTGGATCTTTTTCTAGGTTCATTGTGAAGAAAAACAGAACGTTGCCTTCATTTTACACGCAAGCTGTAAGTAAGTGCAGTTTTTTAAAAATAACCACGCCATTTATGTGGAACATTATTTAAGAGGAGATTGTCTTGCATTCAAAGTCATCTTCATTTACAGATAAATGAGGTAAGAGCTTGAATCGATGACACTGGAATCCTATAGAGACTTTCTTTGGAGTAGATTCATAGAATCCTAAAGTGGGAAGGGGCCATATAGGCCATCTAGTCCAACCCTCTACAGCAGGGGCAAACGCTGGCAAGGACTCATGGGAATTGTAGTCCATGAACATCTGGAGGACCACAGGTTGACTACCCCCGCTCTACAGAATGCAAGATCAGCCTAAAGCATCCAGGATAAGTATTTGTCCAGACGGTGCTTGAAGACCACCAGTGAGGGGAAGCTCACCACCTCCTTAGGCAGCCCATTCCACTGCTGAACTACTCTGATTGTGACATTTCCCCCCTGATACCTAGCTGATATCTAGCTGATGTCATTCTACACATAGTTTAAACTCATTACTCTGGGTCCTATCCTCTGCTGTCAACAGAAATCACTCCCTGCCCTTCTCTAAGTAACAACCTTTCAAATAGAGCAGTTCCTTGATCAAACCGGCGTCCTCGGGAGCTGGTAGGTTCTCCTTCCGTACAATTTTTTAAGCAGAGGCTTGTTAACCACCTCACAGAAATGTTGATTCTGTGAATTAGGCAGATCGTGAGGGGAGGGCAGAAGGGGTGGTGTCCCTGCTTGGCTCTTCTAGCCCTTTCTCGCATGCCCAGGGAAATGCCGATCACCATCTTGGGGTCAGGAAGCGAATTTACCTCCATGCCAGACTCTCTAGGGATTCTGGGTTTTGTGTGTGTGTGTGTGTGTGTGTTTGTGGGGGCATCATCTAGGCATGGAATTGGGGTCACTGTGGGTGACCAGGCAGTTGTGAATTCCACAACGGAGAAAAACAACGCAAGTGCAAAATCAACCCAGGTCTCATTTTGGACTATTCATCAGGTCAGCACGCAGTAGGACTTCTGAACATCCAGGGGAAGTATCAGATATAAGCTGGCAGAGGATTCTGCTAAATAACAAAATCTTGGAGGACCGGAACTAGCTATACCCGATCAAATACGTTTTTCACTCCCCCCCCCTGTAATGTTGTACAAAAATATATATTTACGTGCATGCATCTGTCTACCTCTGATGCCACCAGATATTTTTAATGGTTTTAAATAGATGAGTTCCAGTAAAATGTCTCTATTTTTATAATTGTTTTCATCCCTAACCCTTTCAGGTCCTCAACTAAAGAATCACAGAATCATAGAATAATAGAGTTGGAAGGTACCTCATGGGTCATCTAGTCCAGTGGTCCCCAACCTTTTTATCACCGGGGACCACTCAACGCCTTTTACTGAGGCCCGGTGGGGGGGGGGTGGTTTACTCCTCTACTCTCAACCACTGCCCTAACGCTCTCTGATCGCTATGGTAATGTTTAAACATCCCTTCAAAATAAGATACAGACACGTCACAACAATGAAGTGTGTTGTAAAGGGCTGGGGGGGGGATTAAGTAAAGGGGGGGGAGAAGGCGTCCTTCGGGGCCCACCGCCAATTAGTCGAAGGACCACATGTGGTCCGCGGCCCACAGGTTGGGGATCGCTAATCTAGTCCAACCCCCTACACTATGAAGGACACTCACATCCCTCTCGCTCATCCACTGTAACCTGCCACCCCCTTGAACCTTCACAGAATCAGCCTCTCCGTCAGATGGCTATCGAGCCTCTGTTTAAAAATCTCCAAAGATGGAGAACCCACCACCTCCCGAGGAAGCATGTTCCACTGAGAAACCACTCTAACTGTCAGGAACTTCTTCCGGATGTTTAGACAGAATTTCTTTCAAATTAATTTCATCCCATTCATTCTGGTCTGTCCCTCTGGGGCAAAAGAGAACCTGTTCCATTTGACCCAGTCTTCCCAGGCTGGTCACTACTATTTGCTCTCCTGCACATTAGAATCCCAATGTTGGACATTTCCTTTCCCTTTTGGACATCGCCTTCCCAGTTACTACCTGGAGGCTGGCAACCCTAACCAAGGACTGGGCAATGAATACATCTTCAGTGTCCTGGGACCTTACTGAATGAAATCTGTGGGCAGGGGAAGAACCCCCACAAAGAGGAAAAAAAGGTCTGAATGAAATTCCCAAAATGCTTTTACCATACTGGAGGGGAAAAAGAATAATAATTTACCTAGTGTTGAATTTTTAATGCAATGAAATTCAACAGGCCTCATTAGCAATTCAAACCTTGGAGGTCAGGCACAAAACTATTATGAGGAGGTGTGAGGGAGAGCAGGGGGAGGATACGAGATGGAGGCAATTAGCACCGTGCTGCCATACAGTACCTTTGAATCATCTCCTTGAAAGTCAACAGCAATGCTAGTTACAGCTGAACTGTGTGTGCATCCATACCTTTGACTTGGAAGCCCCATGTTTCTCTGACTCTAGCGTGCTCTCTCAGCCTCACCTAGCCCACACGGTGTCTGTTGCAGGGAGAAGGAGGGTAGGGGGTCACAAGCCCCTTTGAGATTCCGTCAGGTAGTTTAAAAAGCAGGCCACAGAAAACCAGCTCTTCTTCTCCTTCTCCTCCCCTGGGAAGTCCTCCCACTGGCCTGCTGATCGGCAGGGGGAGATGGTGGAAAGGCCTGGCTATATCTATAATCCACGCATCACAGATTGCAGAGATTTTATATTCTGGTATTGTTTAAATGCCCCCTGTATGACATCTTCACCCTCTCCAGAATCTTAGAATAATAGAATTTGAAGTAGGGTTGGGTGCTTTGGCGCTGATGCTGGCTGCTTCAGGCGCGAACAGCCGCTTCAGCGGCCGAAGCGCCCAACCCTAGTTGGAAGGGATCTCTTGGGTCATCTAGTCCAACCCCTGACCTATGCAGGGCACTCCCAATGCTCATCCACTTTAACCTGACGCCCCCTTAAACCTTCACAGAATCAGCCTCTCCGTCAGATGGCTCTCCAGCCTCTGCTTGAAAATCTCCAAAGATGGAGAACCCACCACCTCCCGAGGAAGCCTGTTCCGCTGAGGAACCGCTCTAACTGTCAGGAACTTCTTCCGGAGCTTTATACGGAATTTCTTTTGAATTAATTCCTCTTGGATTCTCTTGGAACGCTGCTTCCAAATCATTTCCACTCACTTCCTTCTTGGCAAGTATCATCTTGGGGGGAGGTTTGTTATAGCGCTTTGCCGGCTCACACACTTAGTGTGTGGTTCTCTCCAGCAAGGTCCTTTTAGAGCCGGTGTCAGGGAGACCACAGTCACCATGAAAAGCAATCAAAACTCAAAAGGAAAACACCAGGGAGAAAATTATTGCTCTTTGGATATTCACAAAGGTCTGCAGAAAAGCTGGAGAAAGTAGGGTAATTTTATTTGATTTTATTTCTCTTCTCTCCCACCATAATTTTGAGACTAGTACAGCTGGTGAGGACCGTCAAAGGAAATGTTCACCTGTCATGGAAAAGTCCAATTTGCGTCAAAGACATCTGGAAATGTTTAGGAAACACACAGACACGTTTTCTTTTCATGTTGCCGTGAAAGGTGGTCGTGGCTCCTTGGATAAAGAGGAAGTCAAGTTTCCCCCCCAAACGGAGCATGTTTCAAGATTATCTCCTTCATGGGGGTGGGTGGAAGAGTGAACGTTTTGCCTTTGTATCTCCCACAATTGTTCTTTCATAGTTCTTCCAGTAAGATACATCATTCTTTCTAAAAAGAACTCCCCAAATTTTTGGATGTATGAAAACCTTAAAGCCCGCTCACAGATTAAAATCCCGAATAATCTATACACAGGGGAAAGGATTATGTCCACCGTCACACCCTTTGAGGTCTACGTGTGCACCTGAACTAGTGAAAAGCACCATCAAGTTACAGCTTGTCTTGTGCCAACCACATAGGGTGTTCAAGCCAAGAGACATGGCGGTTTGCAATGGCCTGCCTTCGCAGAGTGACCCTGGACTTCCGGGATGGTTCCTCAGCAAGGCTGACATTTTTGGTTTCCGAGATCTGATGAAATCAGGCTAGCTTTCGTTGTCCAGGTTGGGGCAGATCATAGAATCATAGAGTTGGAAGGGGCCATACAGGCCATCTAGCCCAACCCCCTGTTCAACCCCCTGCTCAACGCAGATGAAGAAAGGCACTTTCCCATTGCCTGACTCTGCCTAGCAACCCTGGAATCCTTGGTGGTCTCTCGTGCAAGTACTAAACCAGGTTGACCCTGCTTGGCTAGCCTGGGCCAGGCCAGGCTAGATGGAGTCAGACTGGTCTCAAAGAATAGCAATCAGATGCTGTCACATAGCCAATTGGTAGCAACCCCACAGGGCTTTCCATGCGAGGGATGAACAGCAATGATTTGCCGTTGCCTTCCTCTGCATAGCAACCGTGGTCTTCTTTGGTGGCCTATCATCCAAGTACTGAGCAGGGTTGTCCTCTGGTTGTGATGAAATCTGTTTCTTTGACACCTAGTTGTCGATTAAGCTTTGGGATAGTTTCTGCAGTGAGACATTATTCCCTCCCCTAGGTTTCATATCAGAACAGGAAAATGAATGATAATCTCCCTTTCAGAAACCAGCGGGGTTTCTCTCTATTAAATGCTCAAGAATATTATCATAAACTGAGTCTCCCCTGCCTGCTCAAAATGAGTTTTCTTGCCGTTTTTATCTTCTTTTTCGGGATTTTGGTCCATTCCCCTACCACCCATGATGAGTTTCTCAAGTCTGAAGAAAAATCTCTTGTGTCAAAGTGGTCTCGATCTGTGGACTTAGATATCTGCAGATTGGGGCCATACCTGACAATTACAATGTAAAATGTTGGGAGTGGAAATACTATAGATTGCTTATGTCATTCCAGTAGCCTAGATAGCCCAGCTTTGTTCAAATTCCCTTGAGTTTGGCTGATAATCCTGGTCAGTCATGGTTATGGAATCATAGAATCATAGAGTCCATCAAGGAAGACTTGGGTTGCTATGCAATGGAAGGTAAGGGCAAACCACCTCCCCTCCTCTCTTGCCTTAAACATCTCATGGTTCAGTTCACCCCAAGTCAGTTGCAACTTGATAATACATTTTTCTTCTTCATGTTATACCATTACGTGTCATCTAATTTAAGGCACTGACTGGAACGGATGATTCCATAGCTGTATGTCATGATGCTCAACGGGGATATCAATATGGTTGCATTTGCCACTTTTTAAAAATGTAAGCCTTGCCAGTTGTTTGAAATGTGTGAACAGATCTTAGCACATTTCAGGGCAGATTTTAACAGAGTTCATCATCTCGTATCAAAATAGTTGTCAAAAGATTCTTTCCTGTTTCTTTCAGCCCAAAGCTTTGGAGTGGGTAGTCAATCCCCCACCCCATTTGCCCCCCTAAGTGATCTTATTCTCTGAAGTATGAAATCATATTAACTTTTAACCATTATAAAATTTATATATCTATATACACACATGCTCAGAATGTTCAGAGATCACAATGATTTATTTATTCTGTCTCATTTCTGTGAGGTTTTTTTCCCTGTCTCTACTCAGACCGTTTCTGCATTAGGAGATACGCCCTGTTTAACCTCACTTTGAATTTCCTTTGGATGCTGCGAGTGGACGCTCTAGCATTTCTGCATTTGGGCTTTCCTCCACTTGTTTCCCAGGTGACAAGGAAAGAGGCATGGCCAAATGACTCAAAATGGTGGGTTCAAGTGTGCTGCCCTGCCGAGTGGCACCAACACAGCAGTGGAGTTGGAGCAGAGAGCTTGCCACAGTTCAGAGTCTGCTCCAGAAGGTTGGGAGCCAGGGAAAGCAGAATTTATCATAAAGCAGGGCAGGAAGGGTGGTCAGGTGAAGCTGGGGTCGAAAAGCCAAAGTGTGGATGGAAGACAATGCCGGAGGTTGAAGAGCCAGAAAGTAAAGTCAGCTATGCCAGACTGAGGAGCCAGAGAAGTACAGGAATAGAGCTTCACCATGGCAAATCGGAAACAGAGTCTCGGGAGGTAGGATAACACACATGTTGACACCACAAAGAGCCTTGCTTCAAAGCTTAGCTGAAATAGCCAGAAGCTGGGTGGGGCAGCTCTCATCCAGAGAGCTGCAGCTGGAGTTAATCCTTGTCAGAGGAAGGAGCTGCAGCTGGATCCCATCTACCCTGACAGTGAGGTTGTCTCTACTCAGGGCTTGCATGAGTTTTGGCCTGAGGTTGCCAGTGCTGCTCCTCTGGTGATTCTCCCAGACTGGTGGCTGCTTTATCCTGGGGCTTGACATAATAGCCTCAGGCATCCATCTGGCTGCTCTTCATTGGACAAGTTTGAGGCCACATCTCCAGGTTGCTCCGGGAGTGGGTTGACCAACATCCCCTGGTGTCAGTTCCAGTGGCACAGTGGCTTGTCCTGCCATTTTACTTCCACCCTTGTGTCAACTTGAAATTCCTTCTGGCCCAAGGTGACCTCCTTAGCTCTTGATTAAACACATGATTGTGAGCCAGGACTGCTTTCCCCACAAAACGCCCGAGTCCTTCTGAATCAGTGCAAATCTGGGTCTCTTTGGTGATGGAGGGAACTTTGAAGTGGCGGCTGAAGTGTAAATTAAATAGAGCTAGGGCGCTCAAAAAGTATGAGGACCCTTCTGGAGCAATCAGTTTCCTAAGTGGCCTCTTTTGCTCTCTTACTCAGTAAAGCATTGGGGGGGGGTAACGTCCCTCCCTCCTGCTCTTTTAATTTTAGGTGTATTGCATATGGGTTTTTCCCTTGATTTGGCTACTGGGAAGTATTTAATCTCCCAATAGCATCATGGTGCATTAACATATCTTGCAAGTTTCAGCCTTTCTGAATTCTTTTCAAAAGCTTTGCTTTACTCGGTGCAAACTTAAATGGACTTCAAGGAATGGTAGAGGACAGGAAGGCCTGGAGGATCATTGTCCATGGGTTCGCGATGGGACGGACACAACTTTGCACCTAGCAACAACATTGTGGTGACCCCCAACCCGGTGTATCTGAGAGACTGCCTCCCTGCCTATATCCCCCGAAGAGCTCTACGCTCCGCCACTTTCATCTGGCTGTGGATCCCTGGCCCTAAAGAGGCACGTCGGACCTTAACAAAGGCCAGGGCCTTTTCAGTCCTGGCCCCCACATGGTGGAATGAGCTCCCCGAAGAGATCAGGGCCCTGCCGGAACTTCCACAATTCCGCAGGGACTGCAGAAAGGAGCTGTTCCACCAGGCATTTGCTTGAGGCCGCCTGACCCAGAACATCTACAGGTACCCCCCTTCCCCCCCATCACTGTGGGGTTACCATCACTGTGTTCAGAAATATCTGGAGATTTTGAGGGTAGTCTGGGAAGGGCAGTCTTTTGGTTGGGGAAGGACCTCAACAGGGTACAATATCATAGAGTTTACCCTTCATTTTCTCCAGGAGAACTGATCTTGGTAATCTGGAGATCAATTCCAATTCTGGGAAATCTCCAGATGCCACCTGGACATTGGCAACCTATGGAAAGTCCCTGAGTCTGTTTGCCTCCCACTTCACCTCTGAAGGCTATAGAGAGCAGGGACTGTACGGCAGATTGTAACTGGTAATATGGACAACACAGAAGTGGACGTACTTCAGATCCCTTGGAGATTTTGGGAGTGGAGCCTGGGGAGGGCAGGGTTGGGGATAGGAAGACCCACAGCAGAGCACATTGCCATAGAGTCCTCCTTCCAGAGCAGCCACTTTCTCCAGGGGAAGTAGCCTCAGTAACCTAGAGAGCAGCTGTCATTCCGGGAGATCACCACTCACTACCTGGAAACTGGCAGCTATGTTCCTCACCATGCCCAGGTGTTTTTGCTGGTCTCGCAGCAAAAGGATGGCCAGAGAGACACGGAACAGAAAGAAGAGCTTTCGCCCTTGTCGCTACTTTTCACCTGATCCTTTTCAATTTGTCCAACCCGTCCTTGAAATCCACAGCCTCGAATTGAACACAACGATCTCAAAAGAGAACTTCTCCTTTTGAGCTCACGCGATTAAGTCCAACTCAACAAGCCAGCCGAGGCAGTATTTTTGTCCCCACTGGGATGAGCGCCGGTTTACATGCCCCCATGCAAATATTATAGGATTGAGGCAGCGACTGAAACTCCTGCCTTGGCTAGCATTCAGCATGAAAGCCTTTTTTCCATGCATGCTTTATTCAACTGCTTTATTTTTTTTTTAAACATACAGAGAAGGGATTTAAATCCTACTGACAAAGCTAGCTTTTATCTCAGAAACATATCCTCAGGAAGTGGCAGCTTTTAAAAATCATTCCGCCGGTTCCAGTTATCCAACCCTTCTAGAAGATTATGCTTCCTTGATTTTTTTAAAAAAATTAATACTCGTTAATAGAAGTAAATTGGAGAAAACTGAAATTTCAATGCCAACTGGCTTTTTAAGTGTTCTTGCCAAGAACCCAGGGGTCCCTAACACCTTTGAATTGGTGGGGCTGCTTTTGTATGCTGTACCTAAACCCCAAAGCTGAGCATCTATGGATGCAATCCGGGCCTGGTCCCTTTCTGCTCTTGATGTACTTCAATGCCTTTAAAACCTCATCAGCCCAGAGCCTTCACACTGGCAAGATACTTGGCCATGCCCACCACATTTCCGGAGGGCAGATACACAAGAACTCCAATTTCCAAGAGTTTGTGCACCTATCCATTAAGGAAGGTGGAAAAATGGAACACATCTTCTTCTGCTGCCCTTTGTATCCCACAGCCCGCAGCAAGCTTATCCAGCCCCTTCAGGACAGGAAGCCATACCAAACAGAAGCAGATCGGTCCTAAGAATTGCTCAAGGATGAAAAGCCTCAAGTCTCATTCTGATAACAAAATCCTGTGTTTCCGCCTTTTTCAAGGCTTCCAGAAAGTTAAACACTCTCAACTGCATTCAACACCTCTTCTCAGCTAATTTTAACGTTTCACCTGCATTCCAGTCTGTGACCGTAGAAATAAATTTGACTTGATCCTGATTTAAATCTCATTTGCACTGAAGTCTCCTGACAACTCAGTCTTCAGGATGGGTGCATTTCAAAACCTGGAATCCTTTTTTTGGGGTGCAATACTAGCTCACTTCCTAGTGGTATACCCAGGGTTAGAACTAAAGAGTTAGAACTTCTAGATGCCAGGCAATCATAGGCTCTCCTTGCCACACTACACGCTGACCTCAACCAGGACCAGGGCATTTCAGCCCTGGCCCCAGCCTGGTGGGACGCTCTCCTGGACGAGATCAGGGCTCTCCAGGACCTGCAGGAGAGTCAGTTTGGTGTAGTGGTTTGGAGTGCGGGCTTCTAATCTGGCATGCCGGGTTCGATTATGCACTCCCCCACATGCAGCCAGCTGAGTGACCTTGGGCTCGCTACTGAGAAAACTGCTCTGACCAAGCAGGAATATCAGGGCTCTCTCAGCCTCACCTCCCTCACAGGGTGTCTGTTGTGGGGAGAGGAAAGGGAAAGCGAATGTAAGCCACTTTGAGGCTCCTTCGGGTAGAGAAAAGCGGCCTATTCTTCTTCTTCTTCTTCTTCTTCTTCTTCTTCTTCTTCTTCTTCTTCTTCTTCTTCTTCTTCTTCTTCTTCTTCTTCTTCAGCAGTTCTGGAGGGCCTGTAAGGGAGGCACATTCTGCCAAGCCTATGGTGGAGGCCAGGAAATAAGAGCAATAGATGCTGACATCCCTACCCGAAAAAAGCTACCTGAAAAGCCATCCACCCCACTGAAAATCTTTTTAGCATGCTGACACCCTCAGGATGTATATTTAAAGTACAGACAAGCAGCTTTCAAAACCCTACATTCTTTAATGTAGATATGTGATTGTTTTAACTTGTATACATTACTTCAGATTGTTTTAAGACTTCCTGTTACCTGCCCTGAGCTGCACAGGGAAGGTGATGAAGATAAAATTACTTTCTTGCTTACTTAGTTACTTACCTAAACCTGGAAACAATCAACCTCTCAGGACTGCTTGACAAGGGATATAGGAGACTCCAACCGAATCTGCCAAATTAATATAAAATTGCTGTCATCATGACGCCATAAAAATCAAACCAGGTCTCCAACATGATATATACTCTAATGAAGATGATATAATAAAAATCCAACAAAAGAAGTTTACCTTGGCATATAATGGGGCGTGCTTAAGAGGGAGGGAAATTTTCTCTCTCTCTCTCTCTCTCTCTCACACACACACACACACACACATCACAAGTACCCAAATATCTCTCATGTTCCTCCTGGCCCCTGAGTTTTGCATCCATTGATCTGCCGAAGAAGATGTGGTGTATTTCAGTAGCTGGAGAGACTTTGGTGACTTACAAGTCACTGGGGGGAATTGTGTATTCATTTTTATTAACTTTAATTATCGAAACCTTCTAAAGCGATGCCATTCTGTGGGCCATGAAAAATGCATGAGTTAATTGCTCCTGACATTTAATTGCTTTATACTTCTCTGCAACGCAATCTTCTAGGGCAAAGGGAAGGGGACGAACCTGTGGGTTTGATCCAGAGTTTGCAGGGGATGAGAACGTCAAGAAATGAGACCCTTTGTTTCCCGGGAGGGGCGAGTGGCCGGCACAATTTTAAAAGGGGGAAAGGGGCCAGCTGGGCCAAAGGATACAAACGCATTTCTGTGGCCGAGTTGATGTGGCCAGATTGATCAGAGTGGGGGCCCCATGGAAGCTCTGTGTAAGGTTCATCTATCTATCTTTCTGTCTGTCTGTCTGTCTGTCTGTCTGTCTGTCTATCTATCTATCTATCTATCTATCTATCTATCTATCTATCTATCTATCTAATGCAACAACAACAGTATATTATATCATTCAGTAAAACATAGCCAAAATTTAACATAAAATTAAGGAATGAAAATTCCTTAAGAGAAATGAAAACCATTCCTAAGAGCAGCTGAAATAAGCTTTGCTATTCCAATAATATTTTTGGTGCTGCATGGTGGCTACGCTTATATACACCTCGTAGTGCTCGTGTATGCATAAGAAGGCGAGGTTCATTGGTGGATTGTGGGGCTCAACCATTGTCCCAGTGGAACAAGTCTCTCTTACAAAGAGAATTTTAAATCCCACAGGGCCCAGATCTCCTCTGGGAGAGTGTTCCACCTGGCTGGTGCCAGGGCCGAACCTGATTTTGTCTTCAACTAAGAGCAGAGGTTCTCAACCTTCCTTATGCCGCGATACCCGTTGGGTCACTAAGGCCACCACTGCTGCAGTTGCCTGGGGTTGGCAGCTGTGCGGTGGTGGTAGCAGGAAAAAGGTCAAAGGGGTTACAACCCCCAGGTTGAGAATCACTGACTTAGAGCAAGTGCAGCTGGGAGAAGATTGGAAGAATATATTCACTCCACGTGGGTTTCATGATGGTCATGGAAGGGCTTCCCAAATGGGTGGGAGATAATTTTTTATATATTAAAAAAAAATTGTTAAACATTTATCTTAACACAGCCCGCGGCGCCATGGGCACCACGGACTAAATAAAGCCGTAAGGGCTTAGGGGGAGGAGTTAGGGTGGACTCTGTCCGGGATGAGGAAGGGTGCCGATTGGCCCCTTCCTCCGGACAGACCATCGGCCGGGCCAATCGGCAGCCGCGAAGCCGCCAGCCGACAAGGGAGCCCCCGGAAGCCTCGCTCCGCGAAGCGCCTCTCGCCGCATCAGGCCGCCGGCCAAGGCCGCTGCGCGCAACTGCCGGGAGCTCCCTTGCCTAGCGCCCGCTGTATTTTTATTACAGCGGGCTTGATTACTAGTCAGGTGATATAACCATATACAAGTTCATGTTGACCCCCACCCCCAATGGCCAATGATGGGCCTGGCGTGTCCACAGCTCTGCTTCCCAGCCACATTCTACACAATCGTGCCACTCCTGGGGTTTCTCAAAGCCTGAAGAATGTTAAAGGGGTTTCTCAAGGGTAAAATAGTTGAGAAAGGCTGCAGTAAGGAGTCAGGCTGGTGCATTTTGGACGAGTTGGAGCTTCTGGATCAGATATAAGGGGAGCCCTGCGTAGAGCAAGTTGCAGTAGTCTAGACTGGAGGTTACCATTGCATGGATCACTGTGGCCTGGTTGGATGCTGATAGATAGATTTCCTGAAACTGCCAAATATTTTGAAAAGGGCTGGGGAGGAAAGGCTCAGAAGGGACAGCTTCTCTGAATGCTATGTAAGAAGTGCCCTTCAACAGAGAATCCTCTCCAGAGGCAATTGGCTTTCCTTTTCACCCCTCCTTCCCTGCCTTCTACAGATCTGTCAGCCTTTTCGTCTTCCTTGGAAGATTTAAACTACCTGGACTCATCCTGCTCTTCCTTCTCCCCTTCCCCCTCCCTGCAAATGTCATTTCCTCTAGTATTGGGGGTGCTAAGGCCTGTCACATCTGAATATTACCAATTATAATTTATGATGGGTAGATAATCTCCGAGATCAGCAGTGACTCTGATTTCCCGTGGCAGGGAGACACGTTGGATCACATCCATCACCTTGGAGGAGGCCTCTGGAAATTCCAAAAGGGATGTTTTATGCAAAGCCTGCACATTTGACGGTGATTCGGGAAGACAGAACAATGCGCAGTAGCCACCAATGCAAATGGCGCGCTTTGAAATGCAAAGTCATACGGGGGCCCAGAATGCATTTTTTTTCCTCAGGTGCGTTCACCCTCATCCTCAGCACAGGGGAACTTCACATATTTTTGAGCTTTCTGATGTTGCAATGAGTAGAACCATGGGCCATTCCGCATGAATTTAATGTAGCAGAAGGCTTTCAAATTGTAAACGCTACTAATTTGCAGTTCTGCAAAACGTCGCACACAATCTGCCACACTCCTGAAACAGTCCCGCAAAAAGCGATTCATTGTAGCGCTTAAAGGGAAATCGGGAAAAGGGGATTCACCCTCCGAAAAGCGCTACACTCTTGCAAACAATCTGCAACACTAGCAAAAAAGACCTGTGCGTTCCCATTGTTGCGGTTCCAACAACGTCCCGCCCCCTGGCTCTCTCCTCCGAACTTCCGGCGAAGCGATTGCCATTTTTTTTTTCTCGCAAATGCTGGCAGGGGCTCCTGGGAATTGTAGTCCATGAACATCTGGAGGACCACAGGTTGACTACGCCTGCCCTATAGGATATTCTTGATATTTTGTGGATTCATGCCTACTAGGCCTTGCATATTCCAACAAAATAAACATGAGATCTAATGCAGAGTGCAATGATATGGTGGAATAAATTAACTGTGTAAGGGCTGGGACATGTGCACTGTTCCTCATCTTTTAAATCTACCATGGCTATTATGGAGTTGGACCATCACTCAGTTAAGATTTAACATTCTGTGAGTCTAGAATACCAGGGCCCTCTTAAGCCATGTGCATGTTTGTGTGTGAGTGTGTGTACGTTGTGACATATTTGCAAATGATTTCCAATCTCTTGTTGGATCCCACCTGCAAAATTCTTTGGAAAGAATGTGGCTCCCTTCCAATCTGCATTCATGAATTGTCTACATCAGGATCTCCCAACCGGTGTTTTGTGAAACCCTGGGCTTTCTTGACAGCTAAGTTCTGCAGAGGCTGTAAGATGGAGCTCTTCCACCAGGCATTTGGTTGGGGCCATAACAGCAAATGGGCCTCACACAATGAATACTGCAGCTAGGCTTCACCTGGAGATTACGCTGGTTAATGCTTTTAATGCTTTTACTGAGATGGTTATTGTTAATGTTTTGATGGTTTTGTTAATATTTATTTAAAGTTAACAGAGTTTTGTTTGTTCCTGTCGCTGATGCCAGCTGGGTGACCTTGGGCTCGCCACGGCACTGATAAAGCTGTTCTGACCGGGCAGTGATATCAGCGCTCTCTCAGCCTCACCCACCTCACAGGGTGTCTGTTGTGGGGAGAGGAAAGGGAAGGCGACTGTAAGCTGCTTTGAGCCTCCTTCGGGTAGGGAAAAGCGGCATATAAGAACCAACTCTTCGTCTTCTTCTTCTTCTTCAACCACCCTGAGCTGCTAGGGAGGATGGTATATACTTTGAATAAATAATTAACAACAACAACAACAACAACAACAAAAACAACAACAAATCTTGGTAGTCTGGAGATAAGTTATAACAGCAGGAGAACTCCAGGCCCTGCCTGAATGTTGGCAACCAACTAGAGAGGCTTGAATTCTGGAACACATCGGAGACATTTTCCTGCCACGGAAACTCCTACCTTCAACTGCCAAACATGTCTTTTTAATGCCGCTTTTCTTATTTCCCAGCTCCGTAATAGACATGGTAGATGTAAAAGATGAGGGCATATGCAATCTGGTAAAAGCGATCTGGAAGCCGGGAGGCAGAAAAAGAAAGGAATCCATGGATCTACCCTTTATGATTTCTTATTAAAGTCGGAAAGAATAAGATCCCCGCGTAAGATAAGGGGTAATTAAGCCAATTATTAAATGGCTCTCACGCGTGGGCCTCTTTTTGCCGTTAAATTAAACCAGAGGTTAGGTTTCGTGGGTGGGGACGAAGGCTCCCCCAACGCAAAAACGATACGGAGTGAGGTTAATTTGTAAAGAGGCCCGCTCCATTTCGGAGTCACTCCACTTGTCAGTCTCTTGGTAGCTGATACGAAATAATGAGGTATTTGTCCGATGTGCCTTCGGGGAGACGGAAGCGGGGGGAACCTCATTCCACCTTTCTGCCTTATTCCGCTGAGCCAAAGAAACCTGTGATATTAGAATACCGATGTGTCGGGAAATCCTATCCTTAGCGAAACCACACGGTTTGGGGGGGGGGGGCGGTGTTGTAAATTTCATGTTCCGGTGAGTTACTTTAGTTTTCCAATTTAAACAATGTGCTGAAGCGGAAAGCCAGGTTCTTCTTCTTCATCACATTTCCCCCCCCTCCCCCCAAGGAGGGCTGACACTCATCTTGTGAGCCATGTGGCTCAGAATACCAAATGCAGCATGCATAATCGAGAGCCGGGGAAATGAGAGCTATCGTAGCTCGCCTGTGCGTGGCGGAAACAGGGAGAAAGAGCTGTCAGGGACCAGGGATCAGTTGATTACGTGGTGGGTTACAGTCCTCACGGCAGCAGCACGGCTTCCCGTAACCGACGAGATTTGTGTTGATGTTGCAGTGCGGTTGGAATCGTGTTAGGGCAGGGTGCAGAGGTTATGCTGGCTCCCACAGCGGTGACATTTGCACACCTTGAGTCTCCATCCCATGGTATCAGTCAGAGATGGAGAACTCAACAACCAGCAAAATTCTTACAGAACTGCTGTGCAGCTCACAAGCACTCGGTAGGTCTGGGCAATTTTCTAGTCCTCATTGTTTCTGGAATGTGAATGGACCCATATCCAAAAGTGTGTGTCAGTATGATTACCTTGGCACCCGCTGATATCTTTTCTGGGCTCGTCCAGGTGTTTTAGGCCCTACCTGGGTGGAACCAGGTTGGGCTTTTGCCCAGCATGGCTTCTGATTGGCTGTACAATTTGTTTTCAGTGTTGCTTCGGCAACATTGTCATGGCAGCACCAGGCTGTATTCTGTGTTATACAAGTCAAGCTGTGGCATTTGTTTCATGGCTGGCTCCGCCTCAGTCAGCAGCCATTTTGTGGCAGCCATTTTGTCATTGTGCCTGCGACACCATGTTAGAATTCCGAATGTGCCCACAAGCTCAAATGGATTGGGGACCCCCGAGCTACAGCCAAATGGTTGGGTGATCAGGTCTTAGTGCTTAGTTAGAAACACAGTTAACCTCTACAAACCTGTAGGATGAATATGAATTTCCCCATTTGGATTTTGCGTCTCCCTTGTGCAAATCATTTTGAACCTCTAGCATATTCCAGTGGTCTTGTGGTAGTATTTCTTTAATTGGCAGTTTATCACTTTCCCTTCCCGATCATGCCCTCCCACCCAGGGCCTTAGATTGCTCTCCTCCATTTTATTCTCACAACACACTTGCAAGGTAGGTTAGGCTCATTTGTCCCAACTTCCAGCCCCCCAAACAAAACATCTTAAATCCAATTCATCAACCCAGTCAGTCAAGCTTTATTGGCATATAATCCACCCAGTCTCCAAGTCCATGGCATGCTCCATCTAGGGGTATGTCCTAGCACAGCCACACCCCACATGTGCCCTCCCATGTGGGCCAATGACAGTGGCATTAAACTTTAGGGTTGACAGCTGTGGGTTGACAACAGTGAGGAAATTTGGGAGGTAGAGCCTGATGAGGGGAAGGATAATGTTATAGAGCAGGGGTAGTCAACCTGTGGTCCTCCAAATGCCCATGGACTACAATTCCCATGAGCCCCTGCCAGCATTTGCTGGCAGGGGCTCATGGGAATTGTAGTCCATGGATATCTGGAGGACCACAGGTTGACTACCCCTGCTATAGAGTCTATCCTCCAAGCATCTGTTTTCTCCAAAGGGACAGACCTGTCGTCAGAGTTTAAATATGCAAAGGAATACAGTACCCAAGTTGCTCAAAGAATAAAATGGTTTTATTAGGACAGAGAGAGAGAGAGAAGAAGAAGGAGTTGGTTCTTATATGCCACTTTTCTCTACCCAAAGGAGTCTCAAAGCGGCTTACACTCACCTTCCCTTTCCTCTCCCCACAAGACACCCTGTGAGGTGGGTGAGGCTGAGAGAGCCCTGATATTCCTGCTCAGTCAGAACAGCTTTATCAGTGCTGTGGCGAGCCCAAGGTCACCCACCTGGTTGCATGTGGGGGAGTGCAGAATCAAATTTCATGATTCTGGCTTGCCAGATTAGAAGTCCACACTCCTAACCACTACACCACTACACCAAACTGACAGAGAGATCTAACTGACCGTTCTGTTGTCTACAGTCATTCATAGAATCATAGATTCATAGAATAATAGAGTTGGAAGGGACCTCCTGGGTCATCTAGTCCAACCCCCTGCTCAACGCAGGACACTCATAACCCTATCGCTCATCCATGCTAACCTGCCACCACCTTGAACCTTCACAGAATCAGCCTCTCCGTCAGATGGCTATCCAGCCTCTGTTTAAAAACCTCCAAAGATGGAGAACCCGCCACCTCCCGAGGAAGCCTGTACCACTGAGAAAACGCTCTAATTGTCAGGAACTTCTTCCGGACGTTGAGATGGAATTTTCTTTTGCATTCAGTCTGTCCTGGAGGCAAGCAGGGAGGAAGTGTACTTAAGAAGCAGGACATGAGCCAGATAGCAGGCTAGAGGAGATTATTTGAACAATATTTGTTTTATTTATTTTGGGGCATATATTCTGCCTTGTCTTAGAAAGCGCAGGGTGGAGCACATCCTTGAGCCATACCTAAAATCCTTATATAAAATTCGAGATCAGTTGTTGTTGTTATGTGCGAAGTCGTGTCCGACCCATCGCGACCCCATGGACAATGATCCTCCAGGCCTTCCTGTCCTCTACCATTCCCCGGAGTCCATTTAAGTTTGCACCTACTGCTTCAGTGACTCCATCCAGCCACCTCATTCTCTGTCGTCCCCTTCTTCTTTTGCCCTCAATCGCTCCCAGCATTAGGCTCTTCTCCAGGGAGTCCTTCCTTCTCATGAGGTGGCCAAAGTATTTGAGTTTCATCTTCAGGATCTGGCCTTCTAAAGAGCAGTCAGGGTTGATCTCCTCTAGGACTGACCAGTTTGTTCGTCTTGCAGTCCAAGGGACTCGAGATCAGTAAAACCACTAAATTAGAATCTAATAAATATTAAGTATTAAAATTGACCGTAGTGGTTTTTGTTGGGGGGGGGGGCATGTCCTTCAGAAGCCATAGTGCAGTTTTTCAGCCTGACTGGAGTCGGGGAGAGAGGCCAATAGTATTTGATGTTACTTCCTGATCTAACTATGCTAGATACCCATCTCTTCCACTGCCCCCTGCAGGACACTCATTATATTCTGCTCAGTCATGCTCACTGCTGCTCTGCATATTCCAACAACTGGAGTAACGGGGGACCTCCAGTTGCCACCTGGAGGTTGGCAGCCCTATTAAATTCTGTTCCCTAGAGGGGGGGGGAATCAAATTGGCTGTGACTAATTATTTGCGGTCTGGCAGCCGAGCATTCAATCGCTGTGCGCACGGCAGGCAGCGTTTGCATCTATCTGCCAGTTGTGGCTGAGATAGCTGCCACTCAGGCTCTTCTCTCCGCCTCCCTCTCTGCATTGCCCTGTCAGTGAACCCTGCGACATATCTGCTAAGAAAGCTTATTCACTTGCTGAATTAACCTAGTTTTGGGGATCTCGGAGAGTGATGCCACTGCTCTAATTGCTGGAACGTTCCCATAGTGTAGATTGCATCGCTCCATGAGTCACCGCGGGGAGGGTGTGTGTGTGTGTGTGTGCTCGCGAGCAACTGGAGTTACTGCAAAGCATATTAATGGGGGGGAGAAAATCTATTTTCGTGCATTTACGATTACATTACGATTGCCTAAAGGAACATTCCTCCATAACTTAGATGTATAAAACTGACAATACACAACTTTACAGAGCGTGGAAATGCCACAGTTGTTATTACATCAGGGCTGGGGGCAAATTCTCATGTTTCTGTTCTCCAGGGTGGGGATCTGTGTATTTCTTTAGACAGTTCATAGGAGAGCCAGTGTGGTGTAACGGGGAAGAGTGGCGGACTCTTATCTGGAGAACCCGTTTTGATTCCTCACTCCTGAAGCCAGCTGGATGAACTTGGGCTAGTCACAGTTCCCTTAAGGTTGTTCTCACAAAGCTGTTCTCTTAGAGTTGCTCAGTTCTCTTGGAGCTCTCTCAAGGTGTCTGTTGTGTGAAGAGGAAGGGAATGATGTTTATAAGCCACTTTGGAACTCCTTCAGGTAGAAAAAGTGGGGTACAAAAAACATCTCCTCCTCCTCCTCCTCCTCCTCCTCCTCTGCCTGGATCATTCATTGCCCCAGTCATAAGGTTGCCACTTGGTAAGGAGTGGAGATTGAGTTCTCATCCCGGAGCTCCAGGCCCATTGGAACTTTCTCCTCCAGCTGAGGGCAAAAAGTGAAGTCATTCTGTGCGACATCTCAATGTCCCTTCTGGTTGGTACCTAGAAGGAGCACTACAACACTCTAAGAATTCGCACAACCGGAGCATCATGTGGTCACTTCCGGGTGTCATGACACTCTAGGCATTTTCCGAATGGAATTCCTAGAGTGTCATGATGTCACTTCCGGATACAAACAGGAAGTGGTGTTGCACGCTATTGTCCCCCCCCCCTTCCACTCCATAGTCCTGCCAGTTGCCAGCCGATTGTCTTTTCTTTCCTGCATCTGAATAGCCGCACCCTAGTTATGGCAACCCCGCCCATTCACCATGCGTGATTGAGGCCAGGAACATCACCAACAGGTTACTGAATGGTAGAATTATGAGTTTATGTGGGGGGGGGGCAGAGAGAGAGAGAGAGACAGAACGTTTCTCACAACGGCAGACACTTCATCTAAAATCGGCATCCCCTTCTGCCCTGTTTCATACAAGTTAGTCTACATGCTGTTTTTGTGTTTTTTCCTTTAACGCTCAAAGCATGATCAAAGCCTCGGGTGCCAGCCAAGAAGAATAGATGCAAATCTACCTGTGCCATGTGATGCTAATCTCATTCCGAATCCACTAAGTATACATAACAGACACACACACACTCACAGTCTGGCAGGTGCGTGGGGGAGAGACGTACATCGAGTTTAAAGCAAATACCTGCTGGGAGCCAATAATTTATCATGGGGAAGCAAAGATGAGACGGTTCCTTTGTACTGCCAGGCAGCTCCCTTTGGCTGGATAATAACCTTTTCTTTCGCGCATCTGAATAGCCATGCTCTGATTATAGCTCCCGATAGGGATCTTGTGTCCAGCAAAGACCTGCTCTTCATCTCTGCCTGTCTCTTCTCTTCCACATAAATATCTTTTCTTCTTCTCCTTGTTCTCCCCCCTCCCTCCCTTCCAGCAGATTTCTGCTGGAGGATTTCGTGGACGCGTTAGGAGAGACAAACAGAGTAATCTTTCACACTGCTGATCTGGAACGCCAAGGAAAAGCCCTCTACAGATTTGTCCACTGTACATTCCTATCACGTCCTCCACACTCAATTGTCTTGGCTGCCGTCTTCCCGTCTTCCTTCGGCCTTCTGTGCTCAGCGCCGCCTTCCTTACTGCATCTTGAGTAGCCTTTCCTCACTTATCTTTTGTCTTCCCGCCAGGAACCACCTGGTACGTTTCCCCGTGTAATTACTGACTGCCTATTTCCTCTCTCTTGCCAAATTCAGATCGTCACAGTGGGAAGCTTTGGATTTAAAAAAAAAAATATGCAAAATAGCATTCCCTTCTATTAGAATCCTGAATTAGCATAGGTTTGCCCTGTCACCCAATCCTGTGGCTCAGTGATGCTTAGAGCCCCAGCAGGCACATTTCGTAAAGAGAAAAGGCAGCCTTGTGTACTTACAGCAGGGGTAGTCAACCTGTGGTCCTCCAGATGTTCATGGACTGCAATTCCCAAGAGCCCCTGCTGGCAGGGGCTCATGGGAATTGCAGTCCATGAACCTCTGGAGGACCACAGGCTGACTACCCCTGACTTACAGGATGTTCTTACTGGAAGTGACAAAGGATAGCTGTAGGAATCACTGGTCATATTCCCCTCCCTGAACCCGAATGGTTAAGAAATGGAACCTATTCGGAAAGTTCCCCACAGGCCTCCTGTATGTGGCTAATGGATGAGGCCAACGGACCAGCAGTCCCTGCGAGGAATTATTGTACTCTTATTGACCCAACAATCAATGGGGGAGGGGGGGACGGCAATTTCTTTAATTAACGCAAAGCACTAAAAAGCATTAGGGACGATCTTTTGCTGTGCTGGTTCCAGCCCTGCTTTCACGGGTGTCAATAAATCAACACGGCGCACATATTACAGGTATAAATGACCACCACGGTCTCCATAAACAGCATCTAAATTGCATGGAAAAATGATAAATGCCCATGCACGATACGTGACTCGGCCAAAGCGACAGCAGGAGGAGGAGGACGGAAATGTGAGCAGAAGGAAAAGCGACAAATAAAAACCAAAACCTGTCCCTACGCTGCAAGAAAGAGGGTGGCAGGCATGGCTTAGCAATCAGCTAGGAGTCGGGCGGGGTGGGGGGGGCAGATGTATGCTGCAGGGGTATGCATGGCTTCTGAGGACAGCACTGCTGGTGCAACACCTGAAACAGGAACACCAGCATCATGTCAGGGTGATGTGCTAGCGCTCCTCCAGAGTTTTGGGGTGAGATGTGTGCTAGAGCAGTGGTCCCCAACCTCCGGACCGGGGACCGGTACCGGTCCACATATCAGTCAGTACCAGGCCACGGCTCCTCCTCGTCTTCCTCCCTGTCAGCTGCATCGGGGGCTGCCCTGCCACTCTGCCGCCAGCTCACCTTTGGTGCTCTCTAGCAGCTGCAATGGCTGGGGCTCCTCTTCGGTGTGGCACTGCGCAGCTGCTGCTGTCAGCGTCCCCCAGAGGGCGGCGGGAAGTCAGGGGCGCCAGCAGGAAAGCAAGTGGAGTAGGGGCTCAGGCGGTGGTGGCGTCCCTCGGCAAAAGACTACTCCCCCCCGGGCTTCCCACCAATCAGAGATGAGATCTTAATAAGTACTCTGAGGCGAAGCAGCCTTATTCCCCTCAAGGGTTAACGTGATTATCAGCAGGTCTTCTCTAATCTGCAGGTGCCCATAGTTTGGGCTTTTCAGCTGAGGCCATCCTTATCTCTTTCAAGGAGGGATTCGAGAAGGTAGTAATTGATTAATCTTTAGAACCTATGCTCAGTGGTATAACTAGATGGGAGAAGGGAATTAGGAGTGGATGTTAACATCTTCTGGAAAGTTCCACCACAGGAGATTCCTGATTGGATCTGAGAGACCACCTGATGCTAAAGGACATAACATTATAATAAGGCTAGATGCTGGAGGGAAGCCATGCTCTCTTTATGCTTGTGTTATGCCAGCATGCTTTAATCCAGGGGTAGTCAAACTGCGGCCCTCCAGATGTCTATGGACTACAATTCCCATGAGCCCCTGCCAGCGAATGCTGGCAGGGGCTCATGGGAATTGTAGTCCATGGACATCTGGAGGGCCGCAGTTTGACTACCCCTGCTTTAATCTGTAATGCAACATCATGATGGACAGCTGTGTATAGAATGCTTTTGAGTGTAGCTTGGACTCTTATGCTACAAGCAGGAGTGTCATCTAATACCAGGTACTGAATGTATTAGATAGAAAGTTTTTTTTTAATTTATTTGCTGCTGAGTGGTAGAGTCTGTACTGCATGGTGCCATTCCTTTCCCAACATTGTTAGATTAGATACACCTTCATATATTTTTTCACAAAAGACTGCTCTATCTGTGTGCATATATCCTTGAGGGTGCACAGGATTGGGTGCTGTTCACATAAACAGGAGAGGTGACCCAGACGACCCCGATTTTGGTTTCTGACTAAATACAAAAGAGGTTTGCCAAGTCTTCACAATCCTATCCTCATTGAAAAAGGAAAGAAAATATTGGGTCAGGAGATGAGAAAGAAGGCACAGCTGGTGTTGTGGTGAGCTTTGAGGCAGGATGAAGTAACCCAGGTGTTTTCAAACCTGAATGGGTACCCTTTCTAGATCCCACAAAAAAAAAGAGAGCATAGGAATCCATTCAGAAGTTATAATGGACCCTGCTTACTTATATGTAGACCTGCTGGCATTGTAAGAGCAAATGCACGTGCATCCTGCCTGAACACGCGTACATCTATTTATCTAAATGTTTTAGATTGCTTTTAATGTGTTAGACTGTTTTAATGTTGTTGTTTGTAATTATGTTATGCTGCATGTGTTAGATTGCAATGGCCTTAGGCGACTGCAGATGATAAACGTTATCACTCTCGCTGTTTGTGAGGAAAAGCCAGCACATTCGCACTTGAGAAATGAAACTGGGGACAAGTGGTAGGATAAATGTGTGCGTTTAGTCACATGTTCAGTTGTGCATGCACTGACTACAGCATTGAGAATTACGCAATGCATGCATAGAGAAAGCACACTGAACAGAGATTGTGAGTTCATTGCAACTTGTGAAAAGGACTATAGTCTCTGTTGGGGTACCGGTTGTTGGCAGAGTTTCAGTATGCAGCGAGGGTGGATCGCTGGACTAAAGAATAAAATAGGTTTTTATTCAGCAAACAGCTGTGTATAAGAAGAGGAGAGAAGAGATCTAACTAACCTCACTCTGTAGTCGTTCTGATCAACTGCTGTTCTGGAGGCAAGCGGGAGGAAGTGCACTCAAAAAGCAGGCAGCCTCCTATCTGAAGGAGATAATTTGAAACTCATTCAGAAGTTCCTATCCTGTCTATGCTAAATGTACATCTCCTCTGATGCCCCCTGCAGGACACCCGCGATATTCTGCTCAATTATGCACACTGCAGATCTCACATATTCCAACATTGGTTTGGTGATGATCAGGGAGTCCTAGGTTTGAATCCCCACTCTGACACGGAAGACCACCTGGTGACCTCGCCCCAGTCATCCTAACCTACCTTGCAAGGCTGTTATGAGGATAAAATAGAAGAGAGGCGAATGACATCAGCTGCTTTGGGAAACAGGCAGGGGATCAGTGAAGCAAATAAATAAAGCTATATTTATTTCAGGGAACAGTGACAAAGCAAAGTTGGATAGATTATAATTTTTAAAAGATGTGCATTTGACCAGCTCTCATCTTGCTCCTTTTCAGTGGTGCACGTGCGCCTCTGAGGCTCACCACTCACTCCAACATGCAATCTATTTCCACCTCTTTCAACGTTTGAACCAGCCTTTGGGCATGCTCCTGCTCACTTATCAATTGCCTCCGACTCAGGCTTCCCCAGGGCTCTGCTTGTAGCGAGAATACATTTCCACTCCCAAAGGCATCCCTGCCCTGCGCGGCTGAAGCAACTTCCAGCTGGAAGCAATTGCTAAGGAGTTAATCCTTCCTCGGAGAAGTTATTGAGGCCTCAGTCAGGGCCTTTAAACTGGTTGCCTTTCTGGTATTCGTTGCACAGCTAGACAGTTATGGCTGCGCCCTCCTTCTGGATTATATACGTGTGTATGTATGTGTGTGAGTTGTTGAAGATCTGGCTTCCTAATGATGATGTTTCAGGACTATGCAGCCTGCTAGTCTTATCTGTGACACAGCAAGCAAGGGAATGCCAGGCTGTATTGCTATTTTGTGAATCTCAGCAACAAACAGGCAACTTAGAGCAGAACACAGCAATGGTGATATCTGGGAAACGGCCTGTCTAAATCCAGCCCTGTATGAGTTCAGCAGGAATTTAGGCAATAGCCACTGTTTGCAAGCAGAGCTGTAACAGGGGCAAGGCAAGCGAGGCGCTCGCCTCGGGGAGCGCAGGAAAAGTATATCATGACTAGCAGAAACATGTTGTGATGTCAAGTTCACAGCTTCTCATCATGTAATGTTTATAATGCATTCTTTTGTTGTTTTATTAACTGGCAGGCTTTAGCCTGTTTTTCTGGCCTGTTTCTTTGGTTCTGTCATGTGATGATGACTTTTTGCTCTTTTGTTCTCTTGATCCCAGTTAACTGTGCAGTAGATTTTCACAGAATTTCCCCCCCATGATATCTCCTGGAGTCCAGACTTCTTAGTTTCAGTGTCCCATGGATTGCCAGTGCTGGGCTGTGATGATGGTGAGGGGTTCATAGGCCAACTTCTGGGTCCTCAACAGGCGAACGTTATTTTGTGGGAAACAGTCATACCTTTGTCCAATTAATGAGTGGTAAGAGGCAAACCACCCCGCATTGAGTCTGCCATGAAAACGCTAGAGGGCGTCACTCCAAGGGTCAGACATGAATTGGTGCTTGCACAGGGGGATACCTTTATCTTTTAAGAAGTTAAATGTGTACTCGATAAAACAAGAGATACTGGGAAAGACAAGAATACTAGGAAAAGTTTAAGGCAGCAGGAAAAGAGGAAGAATCCAGATGGGATGCACTGCCCCAGTCAAGGAGTCCCCAACATTTTTTATTTGGTGACTACATTTGGGCACCATCACAAGATGGCTGCCTCAGAAGGTAGAGTCAGTCACAAGATGGCTGCCTATCAAGGTAGAGTCAGTCACAAAATGGCTGCCTCAGAAGGTGGACTCAATCACATGATGGCTGCCACAGGAGATTGAGCCAACCACAAAGCATCAAGGAGTGAGGTTACTGTAACAGTAACTCATTTCTGGCAGAAGCTCTGCTTAACAGGTGCATTTTAATCTTCGCAGCCAATCAGAAGCCAGACAAATGCCCCATCTAACCCCTTTCTAAAAACACTTAGTGGGCACCTGGAACAGGGTTACTGGATAAGTATTTAAGTATTTGAAAGGTTGTTACTTGGAGGAGGGCAGGATGCTGTTTCCGTTGGCTGCAGAGGAGAGGACACGCAGTAATGGGTTTAAACTTCAAGTACAACGATATAGGCTAGATATCAGGAAGAAATTTTTCACAGTCAGAGTAGTTCAGCAGTGGAATAGGCTGCCTAAGGAGGTGGTGAGCTCCCCCTCACTGGAAGTCTTCAAGCAAAGGTTGGATGCACACTTTTCTTGGATGCTTTAGGATGCTTAGGGCTAATCCTGCGTTGAGCAGGGGGTTGGACTAGATGGCCTGTATGGCCCCTTCCAACTCTATGATTCTATGATAACCTGGTGCCCTTAGTTTGTAAGAGATCAGCAAAACTGTTGATGATAAGATGTTTTGGAGAACATTGATTCCTAGGGCTGCCATGAATCAGCAGGGAGTGACTTGACCCCACTGAACACACATACCCTAATATGTAGTAGAACTATGGCAAACATTTTGCATTGGCTTCTGTACACCGAGCTGCTTGTTCACCAAGCAGCTGACGCCAGTTGGACACTTTTGCAGCCAGCCTGGCAATTTTCTTCCTCCTCCCGTGCCTTCTGTGGCTCTCACGTAGGGCAGAATTCAGTGTTTATCCTCACACCACGTACCGAAATGACGGGGGCGGGGGCTCTGTCGATGGCGTATAAATGGGGAATGTGTGCACCTCCTTGGTACTCAACCAGTTGTGACAATGGTCTGACTCACTCATCCAGATGGCCGATGATCTTCCGGTGCCACCTCGATGTCTCTCAGTCTTGGAAAGTGATTTCAGCGCAGGCTGTGTTTCATTCACTCCTGGCTTGCTCTGCCAGCATACATGAATGAAGAGGCTAATCTTACAGCCGCTGATGCTTCGTTATGAGCTTTGACTCAGCCATAGATAATGTGATTCCACTTTGGCAGGGGCCCTGTGCGTTCCTGATGATTTTGGCACTCGGCTTGGCGTAATGGGAGAGCAGATTACCTCCAATCTTCGGGATATGCGAGGCTGCCGCGTGGCGTGAACAATGCAATGCACGGATTTGCCAGCTTTGGTGTGCATGAGTCTATTCCCCAAAGCAGGGTTTCCCAAGCTTTTGGTTCCAGCAGGCACCTTTTAAATTCTGACAGTGTGATGTGTGGAGTCACAGAACGGCTGCCAAAGAAGGCGGGGCCAGCTAGAAAATGGCTGCTGCAGGAGGCAGAACCCCCTACAGAAAGACTGCTACAGAAAGTGTCCTGCATAGTGCAGGGGGTTGGACTAGATGACCCATGAGGTCCCTTCCAACTCTATTATTCTATGATTCTTAGTGGCGCCAGCTACAAAATGGCTGCCTCAGCTTAACTTCAGTCACACACTGGAGCTCCTTGTGCTGTTATGGCACCTGCTGTGAAAGCAGGGATTCTAAAAGTCGACATGCCCAAATATCACATGGCCAGTTAGAAACCTTACTGGGTGAAAGTGCTACCTGGCCCTGCCTACTTAAAAAAAAAAAAAACTCTTGACTGGCCCCATGGTGCCCACAGGCGCCGTGTTGTACCCCTGCCCTATAATATCAGATAATAGATGCAGACATGACCTTCTGTAAAGTTCCTTGCTCTTGAGTGGCCTGTGCCACTTTCAGACTGCAGATGGTCACATTTTAACAGTGGGGGGCGTGGCTCGATAGAGGAGCCTCTGCTTTGCTTGCAAATATCCCCAGGTTCAGTCCCCGGCATCTGCAGTTAAAAGGACCAAATGATGTGGAAGACCTCTACCTGATACCCTGGAAACTCACGGCCAGCCTGAGTGGACAACATTGACTTTGAAGGACCAGTGAGATGAATCAGTGTGATTCAGTGTCATGTGTTTGTGTGTGGACATGTGTGTTCATGCATGTACAAGTGAATTTACAATAGTCCTTCCTTCCTTGGGGCCTTTTGCTTGTTGAATTGTATGCAAGGAATTGGGAGAGGAAAGTTACATTGACGTAGGTCCACCTTTGAAGCAAAGAGCCGCCTCTGCATCCAGCCCATTCTCCTTTATGATTCCAAAATTCTAACTTGGCTCTGCTTTTCCCCTCTGTTATTCATGACCCCCTTCCATAGATCTCCAGCCGTCCCCTTCATTTCCACGGCATCTTTGATGCTTCTTAAGACCAAGCCTGCTCAATCTCACTCCAAAGAGTGTGTGACAAAGTGTCTCTTTTCCCCTTCTTTCTCAACTGGCTCTTTTTGAACCTAGGGGGCTGAAGATCAGTCCCTATCATGCCAGCGGGCAGCCTTCTGTCTTCCTCAGAATCAATGGGTGTGTGTGTGGGGGGGGGGGGAGAATGTGGGTGATGGCGGTGAATGGGAATCAGATTTGAAAGTCAAATGCCCTTAAAACAGAGTTAGTTCTGAGACATTCCAGTGATGTGAATGTCCAGTTCCAGCTTTCTCAACCAGGGTTTCATGAAACTCTGGGTTTTCTTGATGAAGGGTTTCACAAATGGGTGGCAGTTAATTAGTTTTGAATATATTTTTCGTAGAATCATAGAGTTGGAAGGGTCCTCCTGAGTCATCTAGTCTGACCCCCCACAATATGCAGGACACTCACAACCCTATCGCTCATCCACTGTAACCTGCCACCCCCTTGAGCCTTCACAGAATCGGCCTCTCTGTCAGATGGCTATCCAGCCACTGTTTAAAAATTTCCAAAGATGGAGAACCCACCACCTCCCGAGGAAGCCTGTTCCACTGAGGAACCGCCCTAACTGTCAGGAACTTCTTCCGGAGGTTTAGACGGAATTTCTTTTGCATTAATTTCACCCCGTTGGTTCTGGTGCATCCCTCCGGGGCAAGAGAGAACAACTCTGCTCCATCCTCTACTTAAAGATGTTTATTTATAATTTGTTAAACATTATTGGATGATATAACCATATGTTGATATGGCATGTTGACCTGACCCCCTTGCAAAATGGCCAATGATGGCCCTGGAGGGGGGTGGGCAGGGAAGGGGCCCCAGGTGGGTGTGTCCACAGCTCTGCTTCCCAACCATATTCTGCATAGTTGTGCCCCTTCTGGGGTTTCTCAAAGCCTGAGGAATGTTTATGAGGTTTCTCAATGGTAAAAAGAGTTGAGAAAGGCTGGTCTAGTTGCCCGTGGTCTGGATGGTTCTCCAAGAGAAGTGGGAGTGGCTTCCAGTGCTGGGTACACAGTGGGCACAATGCCTTTGTGGTGCTTGAGGACTGTTTTCCTCAAAATCACTGGACGCTCTTGATAAAGCCTTCCTGTCAAATATGCAGAGCCGCCTTCTAGTTAGGCCTGCCAACTTCCAGGGGGTGGCTGGTGACCACCTGGGATGACAGCTGGTCTCCAGGCAACACAGATCCGTTCACCTAAAGAAAACGGCTGCTTTCGAACTACATCAAGACCTGCTAAATTAAAGGTTCTTGGAGAGAAACAAGAATTTATCCTATATTATTGCCAAATCTGCATGATTAGCAATTAAATGTCAACGTGGCTGGCTGGATATGCAGAAGGATGGATCTTTTGGTTCTACAAAATATTCTGGAATTTTATAATGGATTCTATGTTGCTGCATTCTACGGTTATGTCTTTTGCACGGGTCTTCGACGGCAAGTCACGTATCTGGCTGGCTGCTTTGGAAGGCGGACTCTGTGACATTATGCCCCACTGAAGTCCCTCCCCTCCCCAGACCCCGCTCTCTATAGGCTCCGCCCTCAAAATCTCCAAGTCTTTCCCCACCTGGATCTGGCAGCCCTACTTGTAATTAAATAAATCCATTTCTGTCTGTCTGTCTAAGACCCAACATGACTTAAATTCTTCGTCTTTCATTTTATTTATTTATTTATTTATTTATATACCGCCCTCCCCGGGGGCTCAGGGCGGTTTACATAACAAAAGAACAATACATGGAACAGTCTGTAGCCCACACCTGGATAGCCCAGGTTTTCCCAATCCCATCAGATCTCAGAAGCTCAGCAGGGACCCTGGCTAGTATTGGGATGGGAGCCCTCCAAGGAGTAGGGTGGTAGTTTCTCCAAGGCAGGGGTAGTCAACCTGTGGTCCTCCAGATGTTTATGGACTACAATTCCCAGGAGCCCCTGCCACCGTTTGCTGGCAGGGGCTCATGGGAATTGTAGTCCATGGACATCTGGAGGACCACAGGTTGACTGCCCCTGCTCCAAGGAACATAGAGGATGGTGATGTGAAAACAGGCAATGCCAAACCATCTCCAAACGTCTCTTGCCAGGCTGACAGACAATCCCCTGTTCTCCTGGCTACACTATGCATGCCGTATGAATCCACTTGGTAAACTTGAGAGGTTTTTGAAATGGAGAGCATGCAAATGGCCCAAGTAGAGCTGCCCACTGCAGGATTGGAAATGCCTGGAAATTTGGGGGAGGGCGGAGCCTGAGGTGGGGGATTGGGAAGGGGAGGGGCTTCAATAAAGTATGATGCCAAAGATTTCACCTTCCAAAATGGCCATTTTCTCCAGGGGAACTAACCTGTGTCGTCTGAACATCAGCCATAACTCCAGATGTCCCCCCCCACTGGCTTTATGAAGTTTCTTGCAACCTTGAAGTTTTCCAGAGTCAATGCCTGCGAGGGAAGGACAAAAGCCATTTGCCTGCTTTGCACAGCAAAGGGTAAAAGAGCAGATGGGGGGGAAAGAGTCGAGCAGCTCCGGAGCGTTTCCGACTCCTCGCTTTGGCAGATCCAGTCTGATAGTTGTGGCTTTTAGTGGCTTTTAGTCGGCCCTTGCAATATTTATGATGGTGCGCACGTGTTGTCCTACCACAAAGAAAGAGAGTTTGCTCAACGGCGCGCAGGGCTATTTTATCCACAGAGAACACTTTCCACTCAAATAAGAGGCTTAAACAAACCCTGAGGTGTCTTCGCCGGTCAAATTTGCTCTCACTCAGACAGCCCTCCTTACCGAAACAAGCAAGGCAAGGATCTCTCTCCGAAGCCCGTTTGATGAATCTTTTACACAGCACAACACATCAAGGTGAGCTCCTCTCAAGCTGAGCGGGATGAAAGCAGGCTTCAACCCCTGACATTGTGGATATCTACAGGCAAACTTGATTGGGGCTGCTTTGTTTTTTGTTTTTTTGCAGAGCCGAGACAAATTGCTTCAAAGTTCAGAAGGGGGTAGGTAGGCGTTGGGTCAAAACTGGCTCCCCGTCTTCTTCTTGCTTTTGGCATGAGCCAAAAAACTTCACCTCCAATTTGTGCCAGTGGTTTTTACTCAAACGCAAGTCAACGGGAGTGAGTCCCTAAAACTGAGTTATAAGCATTACTGTTTACATTTCCTTCACTTCCCATTGCTGTTATTTGACATGCGTGACGTCATTACATAGCCACATGTGAGGAGCTGTGTTGGTCTGAAGCATCAGAACAATGTTTGAGCCCAGTGGCACCTTTAAGACCAACTAAGCTTTATTCAAGGCCTAAGCTTTTCGGGTGCTCAGACAATGGAATGGAAGTTACAAGACCATGTATATAAGCAGAGGGTGGCTTGTGGATTAGTACATTGCATAATGAAGATGTTTAACAGAGACAAAGGCCTTCTAGAAGTAGCAGTGGAAGAAGAAGAGTTGGTTCTTATATGCTGGTTTGCTTAAAATCGCCTTCCCTTCCTTTCCCCACAACAGGCACCCTGTGACGGAGGTGAGGCTGAGAGAGCCCTGAGATTACTGAAGAAGAAGAAGAGTTGGTTCTTATATGCCGCTTTTCTCTATCAGGAGGAGTCTCAAAGCGGCTTACCGTCACCTTCCCTTTCCTCTCCCCAAAACAGATAGGGAGAGAAGGCTGAGAGAGCCCTGAGATTACTGAAGAAGAAGAAGAGTTGGTTCTTAGATGCCACATTTCTCTACCAGTAGTCTCAGTGGCTTCCTATCGCCTTCCCTTCCTCTCCCCACATCAGACACTCTGTGAGGGAGGTGGGGCTGAGGGAGCTTTGACTGGACTGTTCTTTGAGAACAGGTGAGCCCAAGGTCACCCAGCTGGCTGCATGTGGGGGAGCGGGGAATCAAACTCGGCTCAAATTAGATATTACATTATTATGGGTGAAGCGTTGTTTGAGATTAGGGAGGAGCTGTCTGTGTGCACAAACAGGTTTGCCCCCCCCCCACTCCACCCCATCCGATACCAAATCTTGTGAAAGAGTCTGGTCATTTTCCAGTAGAGGTTATAAGTCACTGATGACAAGCGGAACTGTTTTGAGTTGAGTATGTAACCAGTAGCAGTGTTCTGTTATTGTCTCTTTCGGCTCCGTCTTGTAGCAGGCTTCCTCTGGGTATCCTTCTGGCTTTGCCAACCTGTTTCTTGAGTTCATCAGGTGGGAGCTTTGGTTCCAGCAAGGTTTGATGCAGATCCCTCAGATGAGAAGCTCTGTAGGATTGGAGCAGATGCAGCTGTAGTGTGGAGCCTGGCTGTTTACAATGGATCATTCGGTGTGTTTCTTTTAACGGTGGGGTGAAAGTCACTGTTTGCCCAATGGAATATCTCCAGGCCTTCTTTACCATGTGTCCGGACAATAAAAATGTCACCAAGGGCCATCAACCTGACAATCTAGTCAAGAAAAACATTTTAATGAGCAGGACTGTAAAAATGCACAACGGACGCCCACAGAACACCTTACCCTGGAAACCTGCTGACCGGCAAAGCTACCTGCATGCTTCTAGCTGCCGTTCTTAGAACCTGGGAGCGGGGCCCTCTGGGAGGGCACAGATTTTAAACAGTCCTTTGCCCTGCTGATTCAGAAATCTTTTGATGTGCTGGCACATCGATCGCTCGGTGGCTGACTTCAGAGATTTCTTATTATTTCCAGCACGTGCCGTCTCTGTCCTTCCCCCCACACACACACACCCAAGCTCATCAAATAAAGTTTCCCTTTTGCTGGCATTCCATTTCCCTTTATCTAAGTGCCCTGTAATGGCATTAGTAAAACAATTCCTAGCCTTTGGGAAAGGAGGATTCTCCGGTTTGATACGGGCAGGGATGGACCAGCACTGAGTCGGAACGCGCGCTGCCTGGGGCTCCTACCGGCTGGGTTTTATCTCTCTCTCTCACCTTTTGTGACACTGGAATAAATTATGCCTCCGGCAGAGAGGCACAGACAAAGAACAATGGGAGGAAAAAATGAAATCCTAAGGATTTGCCTGTTCTATAAGAAAACTGGCTCTTAGCCTTTATGTCCCAATCGACTTTTACTCACCATTTCTTTACACAATTGCTCCCCCCTCCCCCCCAAAAAAGAGAAAAAACAGGGGACGGGCAGAATGGATGCCTGTGAAATGACCTTTTCTAAATCTGAGCACACAATATATACAGGCTCTGCTGTTATGCAGCTTCATGTGACTGTAAGCAAAAGGCCACGCTTGATTCCTTTCTGAGTCATTTTCTAGTTTATTTTGCTAACAGTTTGGTCCCGACAGGATAACAGGATGAGGCGAGGGTTTGAAGTTCTCTCCCACTGGGCCAGAGTTCACAGCATTGCTGCTACTGAATCCCGCTCCATAAAAGAAGGGCTGCTATTAAGCCTCCTGCTTTTTGAAATTTGCACCCTCCGGATTATATAAGCATCTAAAAAGAGAAGGAGACTAGGGTTTTATACCCCACTTTTTACTACCTGAAGGAGTCTCGGAGCGGCTTTCAATCACCTTCCCTTCCTCTCCCCACAACAGACACCCTGGGAGGCAGGTGAGGCTGAGAGAGCTCTGACAGAACTGCTCTGTGAGAACAGTTTTAATAGGACTGTGGTTAGCCCAAGGTCACCCAGCTGGCTGCATGTAGAGAAGTGGAGAATCAAACCCCAGCTTGCCAGATCAGAAGCCACCGCTCTTAACCCCCACACAGAGCTAGCAGCTGGCAGGGGCTCATGGTAATTGTAGTCCATGGACATCTGGAAAGCCATAGTTTGGTCATCCCTGAACTAGAACTACCCTTCAAGTAGCTCTAGGATTCTGCAGGAACTCTATGGTCAGAACTTCCCCTAAGCAGTTGAGATCTTTTTTTTTGGGGGGGGGGCGGTTCTCCTGGGATTCAGCCCTTTACCACAAGCCTCTCACAGATTGCAGGACACTGCTTGGAATCCTAGATAGTAGTCATTGGAGGACCTCTTCAGCTTGGTGGCGTGGGTAAGAGAGGTGGTCTCCAAGCTGGAGCATGAGCCTGATGCCCCACCCCTCCATATGAAGCCATATGAAGGTGACCTTGAGCTCTCAGTTCTACCAGAGCTCTCTCAGCCTCACCTACCTTACAAGGTGCTTCTCACAAACAGACGAAGGGAAGGCGATTGTAAACCACTTTGAGACTCCTCAAGGTAGATACAAGCGGGGTATAAATAACCAATTCTTCTTTATCTGTGTGTATCAGCCTTATCCTTGCTGAAAGCCATCTTGCGTGCAGAGCCCCATGCGGCATTGTGATTAAGAGAAGCGGCTTCTAATCTGGCAGGTTGGGTTCGATCCCCCCACTCCTTCTCCACATGCAGCCAGCTTGAGTGATCTCGGACCAGTCACAGTCTTGCTAGTGCAGTTCTGACTGAGCAGTCCTCCCAGAGCTTTCTCAGCCTCGCTGACCTTGCAGGGTGCCTATTGTGGGGAGAGGAAGGGAAGGTGATCGCAAGCTAGTTTGGGCACTGAAAAGCAGGGTAGAGAAGCCAGCTCTTCTTCTTTGTCTTCTGGCATTAAATGTCATAATGGAGTGACTCATTGTGTAAACAAGAGTTGAGCCTTAAGAAGCTGTTGGGAATGAGGGACCCACAGCTGGAAGAATCACCTCCCTTGGAATTTGTACCCGCCCTTCCTTAGAACAGCCCAGCAATCACTCTGAGCCTTTCTCTCATTATGAGCTACGCAGCTGGCCTAGGTCAGAAAATGGGCATGATGATGAACTGGGTTCCCTGATGCTGCATGACACGTCCTTTCTTCATGAGCGCTCCGAATAGCTTGTTAAACCGAGCCATTCCAGAAAGCTGTCTGTTGACGTGGCTGGACTGCTGAATGGAAATGACATTGATTAGACCAGCGACTTATAAATTATAATGTTGGTGGATTGTTGAACTCGAGTTCGATGACTTTATAGATTTTTCCTCCCCTTTTTTATACTGGGCTTAGTTTTCAGCTTTGGGTTTCCATTTTCTGGCAATGTTCTGACTTTGCATGATTTTAACCTTTGCTGTTATCATCCTGTTGGAAGGGCAGGTTGTGCGTGTGTGTATATAGTACATGTTGTTATATATTGTTGAGAGGGAGAGAGATTGTTGCCTGAGAACAGGACCGTTGAGTCATCCTGAGAATAGAAAAAAATATCCTTGTTTGTCCCATGGCAGGGTCAGAGTGTAAATATATATTGTTTCTCCATACTTACAAGTAATCAACAGCTGCCTTTTATCCAACAATATTATCAAAAGCTGATTAAAATAGTACAATTCGTGTTGGCTTTGGGTTCTGTGTTGAGTGCATACATCATAAAACTGCATGCCTTGCATATAACTGAGAGGCAGCTTGGTGAAGTCGTTAAAGAGCCAGGTTTGATTCCTTACTCCTCTTCCACATCAGCCAGGTGGGTGACTTTGCAACAGTCACAGTTCTCTTAGAGCTGCTCTTGCAGAACAGTTGCATTACTCAGCCCCCCAGCCTTGCAGAGTGTCTGTTGTGGGGAAAGGAAGGGAAGGCGGCATATAAGAACCAACTCTTCTTCTTCAGTAATATCAGGTCTCTCTCAGCCTCACCTCCCTCACAGGGTGTCTGTTGTGGGGAGAGGAAAGGGATGGAGATTGGAGGCCACTTTGAGACTCCTTCAGGTAGAGAAAAGCGGCATATAAGAACCAACTCTTCTTCTTCAGTAATATCAGGGCTCTCTCAGCCTCACCTCCCTCACAGGGTGTCTGCTGTGGGGAGAGGAAAGGGAAGGTGACTGTAAGCCGCTTCGAGCCTCCTTTGGGTACAGAAAAGTGGCATCTAAGATCCGACTCTTCTTCTTCAGTAATATCAAGACTTTCTCAGCCACACCTTCCTCACAGGGTGTCTGTTGTGGGGAGAGGAAAGGAAGGTGACTATAAGTTGCTTTGAGCCTCTTTCAGGCAGCATTGGTGCACTTTGGCAGCATACAGCATGAATGCAATCAGTGTACAATTCCCCAACATTGCACACACGCACACAAACACGCTTGGACTGTAGGCTTTAATCAGAAGAAAGAAAAAGGAGGGGGTAGCTATCCTGAAAGCATTTCTTCTGCCCGTGGCAATTCTAGCAGATGTTCATTTGGGCCTCTGGGGATACTGGAATAAAGCAGTAATTAAAAAAAAATTAAAAGAAGAGTAACCTGGAGGATCATTGTCCATAGGGTCACGATGGGTCGGACACGACTTCACAACTAACAGCAACAACATAAACCATTTCCCATAGTGCTTGCCTTTCTGGCCCGATGAAAAGAAACTGTATTAATTCTTGTACATGAATGCAATCTTTTGTGGCATATATTCCTTCTTCCCTTATGGGAAATCAGTGCAAAGGTCATGGTGCAGTCCCTTGTTGCGAGCGCTGTAATAACTTAAAACTCAGCCATCCCTCCCCGCTGACAGCACGGCTTCACCTGGGCCCTCCGACCAGGCCAGGTGCCCCCTTTCCCGGCGGCGAGGCCAGCGGCCGGACTGACTACCTACTCACTGCAGTCCGTGCGGCTTCTGGCCAGAGCTCTGGCTTGTGCTGGTGAGGCTCAATCCGATGGGGCTTCGTGCCTTCCGACTGGGCCCTCACCTGACTGGTTAGAACTCTTGTCCATCCGGGTGTGGGGGCCTCACCTGGACTGGCCCCGCCCACTCTCCGCCCACTTAACCAAATATGATACCGCTTGCTGAGCGGTTCCAGACTAGTAATGTTCTGTTATTGTCTCCTTGGGGGCTGTCTTCTACCACAGGGGTAGTCCTCCAGATGTCCATGGACTACAATCCCCATGAGCCCCTGCCAGCGTTTGCTGGCAGGGGCTCATGGGAATTGTAGTCCATGGACATCTGGAGGACCACAGGTTGACTACCCCTGTTCTACCAGATTATCTCTGGATATCATTCTGGCTGTTTCTTGACTTCATCAGGTGCGTATTTCCATTCCAAAAAGGTGAGAATTTCTGTCTTTAGGATTGAAGCAGAGGTGGCTGTAGTGTAGAGCCTGGCTGTATGCAATGGATCGTTTGTTATGTTCAGATGGTGGATAGAGGCATGCCGGTAAGTTTGCTGGTCAGTAGTTTTCTGGTATAATGTGGTCTCTAGGCATCCCTTTTGTAGTTTTACAGTAGTGTCCAGAAAATCCATTTCTTACACGGATTGGTTCATTGTCAGGCTGATGCTGGGGGGAAAGTCCTTGGATGCCTGGTAGAATATGTCCAGGTCTTCTTCACCATGTGTCCAGATAATATCAATGTCATGATTGAATCGTGGACATAAGAGCAGTGTGGGTGGGTGGGAGTTTTGGAAGCTTTGCCCCAAGTCATAGAATCATAGAGTTGGAAGGGGGCTCCTGGGTCATCTAGTCCAACCCCTACAAGAGCACTTAGACCCCTGTTGCAATGACCCATCATCCAGTGAACCATCAACGACCCCTTCCCACAACATGGCCGCTGCCAAAGTGGTAGAGGCTGAGAGCAGTGCCAGGTTCATAGAATCATAGAGTTGGAAGGGACCTCCTGGGTCATCTAGTCCAACCCCCTGCGCTATGCAGGACACTCACAACCTTATTGCTCATCCACTGTAACCTGCCACCCCCTTGAACCTTCACAGAATCTGCCTCTCCATCACTTGGCTCTCCAGCCTCTGTTTAAAAATCTCCAAAGATGGAGAACCCACCACCTCCCGAGGAAGCCTGTTCCACTGAGGAACCGCTCTAACGGTCAGGAACTTCTTCCGGATGTTTAGACGAAATTTCTTTTGCCAGATCTGAAGTGGTTATGGGCGAGGACAAGCTGGCACAGTTTGGTGGCCAAGTCTGAACGCCCCATTAGGTTTCACCATCCATCAGAGATGACCCAACAGTAATTCTTAACACCATCCATCCCTGGGCCATGCTTTCCTGACCTCATCAGATCTCGGCAACTGAGCAGGGTCAGCCCTGGTGAGCATTTGAATGGGAGGCCACCAAGGAAGTCCTAGGCTGCTAGGTCAGGCAGGCAGTGGGAAGCCACCTCTGAAGGTCTCTTTACTTGAAAACCCAAAAGGTTGGCACAAATCAGCCGCAACCTGACACCGCCTGCTTTTGAACCCCCTTTGAGGCATATTCTGCTCTCCTTTTCAGGAGCTAAGATTAGGCCTGCTTGATCCTTGTTCCGCAGAGGTCTGCTAAACACACCTTTTCTGGGGCTCTTCTTGTTCCCCTCATGTGAATTATAGGCTTGACATTTAGTATTTCCATTCCTCTGTTAGCTTCCTCTTCTCTAGCCATTGTACAGAACAGCCATGCAATAAATTAAAGGAGACATTTTTTTCCTAGGCTAACATTTTTCTTATGGAACTTTGAGATTTCTCTTCCGTTAGGGTGAAAAAAAATATGAATTAGCAGAGCTGGGCTGGCAGGAGTCAAAATTGCAGTCTTTGTGCAGTGTTAAAGGTTCTCATTTCTGTTGTTTAGAACAAAGTTGGAAATAACCGTGTTTTGTAGGGGGAAGAGTCCCCCCTCCTCTTGGTGGCATTTGATGATGGATGGGTTTTTTTTTAATGCAATTGAGCTACACCCTGAGCAGATTTGGTGATACTTGCCTTTGTTACCAAGGGTGACAAGGAGTTTAAAACTGGCAGGGTGTGAAGCAGAAATGAGGGCTCAAGACAACCAATTTGGCGCAATTTAAACAGAGTATGCAGAGACCTTGACCCAGATGGCCCAGCCTACTAATTCAGCCCCTTTAAGAAAAAGAGTTCTACTAGTAGAACAAATGGAGGGTCTAGTGGCACCTTAAGGCAGAAAAAGTTTTATTCGACTAGAATCTACTAGTCTTAAGGTTCTCAGCCCAGCAGGTACACAACTATCAACAGGAAAGCACAGACTTCAAAGTAGATCCATGCTGCTTTGAAGCAGCAGAACGAAGCCTGAGCCCAGTGACAAATTTAAGACCAACAAAGTTTTACTCAAGGTATAAACCTTCATGGGCATGCATACTTTGTCAGATATACTGCAAATGCCAACCTTGCAGCTGTTTATATATAAACCTGGGGCCAAGGCTGTTGCATTCAGAAATACAACCGGCGCTAGATTGGGGGTGATGGTGGAAGAATTCTGCGGACGGCCTCTCCCTCGCCCCAGTAAAGCCTGCAGGCAGCTGTTTGGGAACTCACCAGCAGGGGCAGCTCTCATGTGGCAGGGATCTGCAGCCTCCGAGCCTCGGAGGGAAGTGGAAGGAGGAGGGGGTGGTCAGGGGTGGGGGACGGAAGGCGATTGGCTGTCTGCTGGACAGACAGGCAAGCCAGTTGGAGGAGGAGGCACTTAGGGCTGCCCTGAGTGGGTGTTAAGTGCTGAGTGGCACTTAAGCCATGAGACACACTCCTCCTCTAAGCCCTTACCAGAAATATATTATGCGGAACAGATACACACACACACACACACACACTCAATATACCAGGGGTCATCAAACTGCAGCCCTCCAGATGTCCATGGACTATAATTCCCATGAGCCCCTGCCAGCAAACACTGGCAGGGGCTCATGGCAATTGTAGTCCATGGACATCTGGAGGACCGTAGTTTGACTACCCCTCCAATATATTACATGCTCTCACTCTCTCTCTCTAATCTCCCACCCCTCTTGAACAAGGCATCTTGGGGCGGCTCACAACAGTGCAGCAATAAAACCATACAAATAGTTAAATACATTAAAATACATTCAGTAATTAAAAGCTAACCACAGAAAGCCACATATCTGGGAAATTAAGCTGCCTAGATTTATATCTTTCACTGCTTTACTCTGATCTTCTAAAAACTCTAGTACTTCTTGTAATATACTTATGTATTATATAAATTGATTTAAAAAAAAAGAATATCCAAGTTCTTTATACTCCCCCCTCCCCCGTCCTCCTTCCCTCCCACATCTCTAGCTGGGGATATATAGTTAACCACAGAGAGGAATAGTTCAAGTTGGGTCAAGGCTCTCAGTGGAAAAAATGAAATTATTTCCCGACACAACAAGATTAGCGGATACTTCATAAATCCCCAGTCCACCCTCTCCATCTTTTCATTTGGAATGAGTTTCAAAAGGGGAGAATTGTGCTGAGAGACTTTGGCAGAGGTATGCTTGGGAACAAGTGGGGATGCCAACCTCCAGGTGATCCCTGGAGTTCTCCTGCTATTATAATTGATATCCAGAGGACTAAGATCTGTCCTCCTACGGGGGGGGGGGATGGCTGATTTGGAGTGTGGACTGTATAGTATTGTATCCTTCTGAATTTCCATCCCATCCTCAAACCACATCCCCCCAATATCCAGGTATATCCCCACACCCAGAGCTGGCAACACTAGGAACAAGGAACATCCAAACCCCTCCTGCAAATGAAATATGTGCCCGAAATTAAAGCTATGGAATAGGCTGCCTAAGGAGGTGGGGAGCTCCTCCTCACTGGCGGACTTCAAGCAGCAGCTGGACAGGTACTTTTGGATGCTTTAGGCCAGGGGTAGTCAAACTGCGGCCCTCTAGATGCGACTGCTGGCAGAGGCTCATGGGAACTGTAGTCCATGGATATCTGGAGGGCCACAGTTTGACTACCCCTGCTTTAGGCTGATCTTGCCTTGAGCAGGGGGTGGGACTAGATGGTTTGTTTGGCCCCTCCCAACTCTATGATTCTGTCCATCATATCAAAATAAATAGTGCCTTATACAAGGCTTTTTAGACCTAGTCAATCAAATGGACATTAGCAGACCTTGGCGAGATTATGCCATCTTCAGGAAAGAAGGAAGCAGAGTCGGAGGGGGGGGGGAATGACGCTCTAAATCAGAAATATTTATTCATAGTCTTGGACTTTCCAAAGATTGAGTTATGGTGAAGAGAGCGGGAAGGACATGCCGTGCAAAATGTTAATAATCTTTGTACTAGGAAGTAAACCTATCTTTTCTGGCCTTGTCAGGAATTGCGGTTAATTATTCGTGCCTTTGTTGAAAGGGCGGCCTTGAAATTAGGTTTTGCTCTTTTGTGGCATTTGCGTCCGCTGGGGAGTTCTGCTGCTAGGGATGTCATCTTTTAACCTGGGAAATTATGGGCCGCCCAGCCACGCTTCCACCCATACAGCAAAACAAGCAAGACGTCCAAGGTCTGAAGGGGACCCTGGTCTGATCCTGGAGAAGCCAGTCGTGTTCATTCTGTCATGTCAAGCAAATGCCTACTGGGGATTATCATAGAGAAATCTGTCCTCTCTGAATCTGTCTGACCATCCTATTTTTATACGCCCCATGCCTGCTAGAGTATATCTGGTTGTGCGCTTAAAGAAGAGGGGATCCCATTGGCTCAGTAACTCTGGAACTGGTTCCAGGTTGGCAGTGCTAGTTCTTCTTCAGATTTTAAATTTCAATGTTGGTGTTTTTAACGTGTTTTATTTTATGTGATCCGTGTAGCGGAAAGCCACCTTAAATGCTATGAGAAAGAGAGGTGGCCAATAGATGTTTTAAATAAATAAATCCATGGTTTAGGGGTAGATGAAGTACTTCTTCCTCTCATGTTGTCCATCCTCAGAGTTAAGATTCTCTTCTCAGCACTCTTGTGTCCCTTCTGCTAGGGATGCCTCTTGGGACCTGGAGATGCCCCCAAATTACAGATTGTTCCTTGACTCCGGAGATCAATTCCCCTGGAGAAAATGACTGCTTTGGAAGGTGGATTTTGTGCCATTATAATGAGGTCCTTGATGTTCTCAGGCCTCATAGAATCATAGCATTGGAAAGTATCTCTAGAGTCACCCAGTCCAACCCCCTGCACAATGCAGGAACCTGCCCAATGATCCAGTTTGGAAAACTCCTGTAGAGTTGGCAATGGCGCTAGATTAGGGAGGTGGCATAGAAGAACTCTGCAGACAGCCTCCCCCCAGGACCTGGAAAGGCAGCTGTTAGGGAACTCACCATCAGGGGCAGCTCTCATGTGGCAGGGATCTGCAGCCTTGGAGCCTTAGAGGGATGTGGAAAGAGGAGGGGGTGGTCAGGGGTGGGGGATGGAAGCCGATTGGCTGGCCGCTGGACAGACAGGCAAGTCAGTTGAAGGAGGAGGAGGAGGAGGCACTTAGGGCCGCCCTCAGTGGGTGTTAAGCGCTGAGTGGCACTTAAGCCATGAGACACGTTCCTCCCCCAAGCCCTTACCAAAAATATTAAGTGGAACAGATGTACATAGATAAGTAAGTTAATTAACATCCCATGTTGTTTGTTCTTGACCTTCCTAGTTGAGCCAACACTAGCAGCTTTTTGAAAACCCTACGATACTGAGAAAATGTGCACTGCTGTTGTGATGATGATTATGGTAATTCAGTGAGGCGAGGGACACAAAATAAAAACCTGAGATCTTGTCCGCAAGGTAATTTGCCATCGCCCTTTTCGAAGAAAGCATCTCTAAAGTACATGTCGGCCCTTTTCGGCAGGCCCTGAACATTGACCGAGAAAAGTGCTCATGCATTCCCAATGCTACATGTCTCCATCTGTGGTTCAAAAATCTCAAGCTCGGGCCAGCTGACATTTTGAGAGCTCCCGTTCCGTTCTCTCAAAATGACAGGCCAATTTCAAGGTTTTCCATTTCTCTAAATTGCCAAGCCACTTGTGAGACTACACTCCCAAAATGAACCGGAGAAATTGAAAGCTGGAGCTCCCCAAAAGTATCTATAATGAAAAGGTACCTCTTCAAAATTTTAGTTTTGCCATAATGAGCACTTGACTTCAGCAATCATCCGGCAAGACTCTTTTTTTCCCCTAGCAAACGGCCCTGGCCGCATTTTTCCCCTTTAAATTATTGCGCAAGGGGATTTTTTAAAAGACTGTGTGAAAGAGCTGTCTTTTACCAACCCCTCCCCCTCCTAATGTTTAATGCATTTTTGGCAACTGGACCCTCTGAGTGATGTTTATTAGCCTCATGAGAGAAAGGTTAAAAGCTCTGTTCCCTATTCTAATGATGCAGCTTTGCTTGGGCTTCCTTTGTGTCTCCCGTCACACACAGGAAACTTGAACTCCTTTTTTTATTAGCATGGTGATATTTAGGGTTCGCTACCATACAAGCTAATTCTGTTTTTATGCAACCCGGATCTACGTAGATGGATAGCTATACATATTGCTGTATAAGGACAGAGACCCTGTTTCATTTCCTAGAGCTCTGGCTCGATTAAATGGGGAGATACACAAAGGAAGATGGTAACCACAAGATTTGGCTAGCCTGAAGTTGAAGTTCCCCTCGATCTTGGGATGTTATGTTCCCTTGGACAATGGGGTGGGGTGGGGGCAAGGCTAACAGATCCAGTTTGGAAGACTCTTGTAGAGTTGGAGCCTGGGAAGCACAAGGACCTCAGAGTAATACAATGCCTTAGAGTCCATCATAGAATCACAGATTTGGAAGGAACCTCCTGAGTCATCTAGTCCAACCCCCTGCACTATGCAGAACACTCACAACCTTATCATTCATCCATTGTAACCTGCCATCCCTTTGAACCTTCACCCAGTCAGCCTCCCTGTCAGATGGCTATCCAGCCTCTGTTAAACAATTTCCAAAGATGGAGAACCCACCACCTCCCGAGGAAGCCTGTTCCACTGAGGAACCGCTCCAAATGTCAGGAACTTCTTCCGGACGTTTCGATGAAATTTCCTTTGAATTAATTTTGTCCCATTGGTTCTGGTCTGTCCCTCCAGGGCAAGAGAGGACAACTCTTTAGACTACACAGAACAGGAGATTAATCTCCCTGGAGATTAAAATGTATTGATTATTCTTTATCGTATAGCATGCATATGACATAGCCAGGAGAGCCTACGGTTGTCTGGCCACCAGGCAAGAGGTCATTTGGAGGTGGTTTGCCATTGCTTGACCCTATGTCAAGACCCTGGTATTCCTTGGGAGTCGCCCTTCCAAGTGCTGGCCAGGGTCGGCCCTGCTTAGCTTCTCACTTGCTTGGAGAAAATGGATGCTTTGGTGGAAATTTTTAAACAGAGGCTGGAGAGCCATCTGATGGAGAGGCTGATTCTGTGAAGGTTCAGGAGGGTGGCTGGTTTCAGTGGATTAGCGATAGGGATGTGAGTGTCCTGCATAGTGCAGGGGGTTGGACTAGATGACCCAGGGGATCCCTTCCAACTCATTCTATGATTCTAACTGCAGTTTTGAGGATCCCTAGGTCCCACATGGAGGCTATCCTTACTCTAGTGTTTAGAAGACGGGTCAGTTTCTTCCCCTATGCCTTATAGCATTGGTCCCCAACCACTGGGCCGCGGCTCCCCCCCCCCCCCCCGCAGTGAGAAACTTCCCAGGCCGCAAGCAAATTGGCCAATTAGCTTGCGGACCGGCAACCTTCTTTCTGCGGGAGGGGGGGGGAGAGGGAAGCACGGCCACCGGCACAAACGTGCATGCGCGAAAGTGCCACGCATGTGCGTTTGCAGCCCCACCGGGTGCAAATGCGCATGCATGGACCTGAGGCACATGTACATTTGTGCATGGGCTGCTGTGCATGTGCGGCACCCGGATCGCCCCCTCCCCCCCACCGGTCTGCCATAGGCGTAATAAAACCATTGGTCCATTGGGCTGAGCACTGTTTATTTAGTGCTGTTCGTGGAGGGCTAAGCCTCAGTGGTGGAGCATCTGCTCTCCAGTGAAGAGGGATCAGATAGGAGGCGATGTGAAAGACCTCTACTAAAGACCGTGGAGAGATGTTGACTGAGTAGACATTACGAACCCTGATGGGCCATGAGTTCTTATTCATTGCATGTTGGTTTTATGTGTTCATTGGTCTACTCTAAATTGCAGGAGTTTTTCAAGATCTCAGAAGAAAGCGTTTCTACCCCCAAGCGTTGCTACCTGAGATCTGTCGTAGGAAGATGTTTAGGATTGAACCAGGGAACTTACACAGGCCAAGGAGGCGTTCTGCTAATTGTCTCACAGTCCAACTTCTCTTGCAGGGCTGTGACGAGGTTATGGTGGGTGATAGGATAATTGCTGCACTCTGTGGGAAAAAGGGAGGGGCAAATGTAACAGACTGATCCCATGTAATTTCCCAGTCCGCCAACCAACAACCCTGCTGGGATGAAGCTGGTATTTGGCCAAGCCTGAACAGGTCACCGGATCATAGAGAACAAAACTGGAGGGAAAATCAGGACAGACAGGCATCATGCTTAGGCTGCAACATTACTTCCAGGACAAACTCAGAAGTGATGCCACCTTGTTGGGGGAACGCTATAGGTGTCACCTGGGAGTCACCTGAAGCTCTATGGTAAAACCATGACTTTCATTGCGAAGCTAAGAGTGTTGCCCCAATGAGGGGATGCAACACCTGCATTCATACTAGAAGGGATGTGATTGGTGTCAGTGCCATGCCAGTTGTCTGAACTCCACCTACCCTGCCATTTCCGGGGGTTAATATTGCTCATATATATGTATATGGCAGTATGGTATAGTGAGTAAGAATGGCGGCCTCTAATCTGGAGAAACGGGTTTGATTCCCCTCTCCCCCTCCACATGCAGCCAGTTGGGTGACCTGGGGCTTGTCACAGCCCTGATAGTGCTGTTCTCACAGAGCTGTCCTATCAGAGCTACCTCAGTCCCACCCACCTCACAGGGTGTCTGTAGTGGGGAGAGGAAAGGGAAGACGATTGTGAGCCGCTTAGAGACTCCATCGGGTAGAGAAAAGCGGCATATAAGAACCATTTCTTCTTCTTCTTCAGTAATATCAGGGGTCTTTCAGCCTCACCTCCCTCACAGGGTGTCTGTTGTAGAGAGAGGAAAGGGAAGGTGACTGTCAGCTGCTTTGAGACCCCTTCGGGTAGTGAAAAGCAAGGTATAGAAACCAATTCTTCTTCTTATACATTCACCCCCACATTTTGGGATTTATATTCTACCCTATCTTTGAAAACTCAGGGTGGATTACAGTAATATAACATACATACAAAGCTCATAAATACGAATAAATTTTAAGTTAAACATTCAAACATTCAAACTCCCAGTGAATTTCCACGGGGAGATGCTGGATAACCAGGTAGCCAATGGGAAAACATACCTCTAGGCCGCCCACTGGAAAAATGCTTTATGTTTCCCCCCTCCCCCTTCTTCTACTACTGATTTTGTCAAAAAATGTTATCCGGTTTAATGTCAGCATGATTTAGAATTGAGGGAGGATTATGCTGGTAGAAATAATCTCCTATCAGATGTGAGTTCTTGCCTTATTTGTTAAAACAGACTGGAGGGGGTGGGGAAGAATTATGTTACGTTATTTAAAGCAGTGGTCCCCAACCTTTTTATCACCGGGGACCGGTCAACGCTTGAGAATTTAACTGAGGCCCGGGGTGGGGGGGGGGTAGTCTTTTGCCGAGAGACGTCAATGCGCCGCCTGAGCCCCTGCTCCACTTGCTTTCCCGCCAGCGCCCTTGACTTCCTGCTGCCCATAGGGGGCGCTGCCAGGAGTAGCTGCGCAGTGCCACACTGAGGGGGAGCCCCAGCCATGGCGGTCGCCGGAGAGCACCAAAGGTGAGCCAGTGGCAGAGTGGCAGGGCAGCCCCCGAGGCAGCAGCCGGGGAGGAGGATGAGCAGGAGCTGTGGCCCAGTACTGACTGATCCATGGACCGGTCCCGGTCCCCGGACCAGGGGTTGGGGACCACTGATTTAAAACACTTGCACATCCTATGAACCTAAGTTTCAAGTCCAGAAATATAATACTGAAGCTATCAGAAGCAGCCTTTGGTCTACTGTGCTACACAGATGCCAATGAGAATTGAGCATGGCAGAGGACCAACGGCCCCCAGCAGAACCTCAGCTAAGTCAGAACAGTTTTCCTAAATCCCAAGTGCCACTATTGCGAATGGGGTGTTGGACTCCATGAAACATGGCTTGCAGAAGACAGAATCATCTTCTGCAACCCATGTTTCATGGAGTCCAGCACCCCATTCACAAGAGTGGCTGCCCAGATACTTCTGTTATATAGAGGTAGACTGCCTATGCACGTGAAGGTTTCATTTAGCCTCTGGCTGTTGATTGGCCTACTATGTATGGGTTTGTACCATTCCTTTTAGAGGTCCTCAAAACTAGGAAGCATGGCAACGAAAACCTAAGAGCCCTGCTGGATCAGATTAGTAGTCATAGAATCATAGTGTTGGAAGGGACCTCCAGGGACATCTAGTCCAACCCCCTGCACAATGCACGAACTCACAACTACCTGCCCACCCATGGTGACCCCATTTTCATGCCCAAGTGATCCCTCCACCAAAAATCTCCAGAATCTATCCTGACTTTGAGGAAATTCACCGATCATCCCACAGTGGCAATCAGCAATTCCCTGGGTATGCAAGGAAGGGCCACAAGAGACAAACCCTGGCACATCCCTTCCTGCCCATCCACTCTCAATCTGCCTAAATTAATCAAATCAGCATTTCTGTGAGATGACTCTCTAGCCTCGGCTTCAAAACTTCCTAAGAAGGAGAACCCACCACCTCCCGAGAAAGCCTGTTCCACTGAGGAACCAGCTCCTCTTCTCTCTTCTCTAGCTGTGAGAAGAAACACAGGATGGATTCCCTCAGTGAGGATTTCCCAGGTCTTCTCTGGATCTATCGTACACCCCCATAGTCCCCATTCCCACATCACATGGAGGTAAGAGTAGCATCTTGCAGTCACTTAGCAACCTTGGTAGGTCCTCCCTAAAAGCCTGAGAGTTGCCCTAGAGGTGCACTAGGCACTCCGTTGACACCTAGAACCAACTGCTGACAGCTTGGAACCAGAAGCCCCAAAAGCTTAGCAACCAGGGATCCCGGCTACTGTCTCTTTCATGCCCCTTCAGCCTCGCCAAGGTGAACAAATATGACACTTGTGAAAGGCCTGGCTCTTGAATTGCACACACACAAGAACGGTCTGGGGAAAATCACAAAGATCACAGCCTGAGAACCGTTTGGGTCCATCTCTTAGGGACGCTGGGCCTAAGCTGTTACGCTGGGGAAGAAGTGCCACTAGCTCTTTTAGAGCACGCATCTCCCCCCAGCCCTCCCCCCCTCGCCAGCTAATCAGGCGTTCAGGGAATAAAGGCATCCTGACAGGGGCACAAGGTATGAAAAGTGTAGATTGCCACAGATATGACAATGCGCTTCACAGTTTCCCTCCAATGACATAAAGCAACATGATCTTTCTGTGCAGGCGGGCTGGCAAGAAGAAAAGGGAAAGAAAAGGAAAACAAACCCGGATGGATTCTCAGTTGCATTCGTGATGGAGTAATCCACGTGGCCCATGTCAGCCCTCCCAGAGCTGTTATTTGTCACACCTGGCATAAATAGCATCTTTTATTGCAATAGACATGCTATTAAATGCATCCTGGTTAAAGAGACGCTGTCATAACTGACAGAAGCCAACCTTAATATGCCTACATGGGCTTGGAGCAGTTACTTCTGGAACCTTTGGTATTTCCATTAGAACTTGCAGGGATGTCTATTAGGATTTAGGGCACTGATGTGCTTGAACACTATTCATCTTTTCCTTTAAAAAAATACCTAGTTTGTTTGCTTTAAAGCAACACCACCTTTCAAAGAAGGGAGAAAGGCTGAGAATAACCAATCAAAACACAAGATGTTCAAATCAGTAGCTTAAACCAGCTTTTCTCAACATTTTTACTGTAGAGAAACCCCCGAAAATATTCTTCAGGCTACAAGAAACCCCAGAAGTGGTGTGATTGTACAGAACATGGCTGGGAAGCAGAGATGTGTACATGGTCACCTTGGGCCCCTCCCCTTCCCTCCCCTCCAGGCCCATCATTGGCTATTTTGGGAGGGGGAGATATCTGGTCCTATCACCCGATGCATGCTTAACAAATTTTGAAAATATATGAAAAATTAATTAACTCCCACCTGTTTGGGGAACGCTTCCAGGGCCATCAAGAAACTGCAGGGTTTCACGAAACCCTGGTTGCAAAACCCTGGCTTAAACTCAAGAGGTGGGGATGCACAGAGTGGTTAAAATGTGGGATTGGCTGCCAGAGGATGTAGTGATGGCCACCAGAATCAGCAGCTTTGCAAGAGGACGAGATGCATTTATAGAGGAGAGGTCTATCATCAGAGTGAGTTTCCACCGGGGAATTCTTTTTAATGGTCTGATTTTGATCGGAGCCACTGCCTTGCTCTTGTGCCATTTTTCCAGCCCAAAATGGTGCCGGGAAGGGTATGTCTAAGAAGGCTAACTCGAAAGAGCACAGATTCTGAGCATCGATTAAAAAACAGAGAGGTGGGATCTCTTCTTGGAGTACAGCGAGAGTGGAAGAAGAAGGTGACTGCCCTTTTTGTTAAACGATTCAGGGCTACAGAAGAGCGTGCTTAATTAATAAAGCCCGGCCATAATCATCTATCTTGCAGCAGAGAGCTCTTAATGGAGATAAGGCTTTCCCTTTCCAATTGAGTCCATCATCATGAATCGTGGGGAGCTGGTCGGTGATGGAGAGATTAATCGCTGGCCTGTGCATGACAGCGCGGAGTTGTCATTAAGTTCCCATCGATCAATTATGCTTCCCCAACGTTTATTAATGGCCCCGTTATCGAGCCTTAATTCTAGGGTACTAATGTTTAAGGAAGATGTTCTGCGGAGCATAATAGGCCATAGGGGTGACACAGCCCGAGTCATTTTGGCCCATAATTTCTTGAGAGGCTTACATAGTGGATGAAAATATTAGATAAAGGGCATTTGGACTTCATCAGGCTGATCTTTTGACAAAGGAACTCCCATCGAAGGGACAGCTTGGTGTCATGGTTAAGAGTGGGCACCTCTTATCTGGATAGCTGGGTTCGATTCCCTATTCTTTTTCCACTTGAGACTTGCTGGGTGGCCGTGGGCCAGTCACAGTTCTCTCAGAGCTCTCTCAGAGCCAGTTTGGTGTAGTGGTTAGGAGTGCGGACTGCTAATCTGGCATGCCGGGTTTTATTCTGCGCTCCTTCTCCACATGGAGCCAGCTGGGTGACCTTGGGCTCACCACAGCACTGATAAAGCTGTTCGGACCGACCAGGAATATCAGGGCTCTCTCAGCCTCACTCCCAGGGTGTCTGTTGTGGGGAGAGAAAGGCAAGGTGATTGTAAGCTTCTTTGAGAATCCTTTAGGTAGTGAGAAGAAAGGTAAAAAAACAACTCTTGTTGTCTTCGTCTGGATTCAATAGAAGGCAGTTTCTATACATATATATGTACATATATGGCAGTTTAAGGATTTGACACTACTTCAGGTAGTGAAAAGCATTGTACAAAACCAGATCTTCTCCTTCTTCCTCTTCTATTCCAGTCCTTTGTCCACTTGATTTGGGTAGTTCTACTCCTCACCTTTTACAGTAAAATATAGTTTAAAGGCCAGTATACTTTTTTTTACATCAGTATTAGCACACAAACCACAGAGAGATCTCTGAGGACAGCTTGGTCAGTACAGCACTATGGGCTGTGACTAGCCCAAGGTCACCCAGCTGGCTGTATGTGGAGGAGCAGGGAATCACCAGATTAGAATCTACTGCCCTTAGCCACTATACCACGCTGGCTCTTATCTGTTCCATTCAATATTTCTGGTTAGGGCTTGGAGGAGGAGCATTTCTCATGGATTAAGTGCCACTCAGCGCTTAACACCCACTCAGAGCGGCTGTCCCACCCCTAAGTACCTCCTCTTTCAATCGGCTTGCCTGTGTGTCCAGTGGCCAGCCAATCGCCTTCCACCCCTCCTCCTTCCACTTCCCTCCGAGGCTCGGAGGCTGCAGATCCCTGCCGCGTGAGAGCTCCCCCTGCTGGTGAGTTCCCTAACAGCTGCCTGCAGCCTTTCCAGGTCCCGTGGGGACGGGGAGGCTGTCCGCAGAGCTCTTCCACTCCATCCACCTAATCTTGCACCCGTTGCATTCCTGAATGCAACAGCTTGCCCCCTAGTTATTTATAACAACAAAGCATCCATTTTCCCACTGGACAATGAAGAACCACAGACGCCTCATTCTCAAGAACTACCTCCGAAGTCCACAATTACCACGGAATGTTAGTGAGGAAACAGATTGTTGCTACTAGCATTCCCCCCCCCCCCCTGCTTTTAACCTGGTTGGAAAGTGGAGATCCCAAGGAAACTCAGCCATTCTCTAGGCACGTACCGCTGCATCTCGGAGTAACAGTTCCCTGCTGTGTTGGAGTGGCAAACTCTTACGCTTTCAAAAAATCTCACAGCTGCAAATGAATAGAAGGACGGCCCTGCTCTTAAAAGGAGTAACACTCTCTTCTTCTTCTTCTCCTCTCCCCCCCCTCCCCGCTTAGTTTTGATATTGTACCAAATGACTTGAACAGTGGGTGGGTTCACAGGCCGCTGGTAAAGCATTTCACGGGGGGAAACTGCTGGCTGTACTTGAAGGGGAGACCCCCCCCCCCGGAACAATCTCTCTCTCATCTAGCTAAGTTTATCTCTTATCAGAAAGAACAACAATTTTATTCGTACAGCCTGCCCTTACCTAGTTAGCTCAGGACAGGTAACGTCAAGATGAAAATAATCCAATTCCAATAATTCACATAAATTTGCATTAGATTTTAAAATTAATCTAGTTAACTTGAAAGTTAAAAAATCCTGCTCATTATAATTAGACTCTTATGGGGGGGGCATAGTAGGTTTTAGGCAGATTTTTCATACATAGTTTCAAATAGGTTCTCAGAAAGTTCTTCCTTTCCTATCCTATGGATTCCTTCCTGTCCTATAGGAGTCAGCTTGGTGTAGTGCTTAGCAGTGTGGACTTCTAATCTGGCTAGCTGGGTTTGAATCTGCGCTCCCCCACATGCAGCAAGCTGGGGGACCTTGGGTTCACGACAGCACTGATAAAACTGTTCTGACTGAGCAGTGACATCAGGGCTCTCTCAGCCTCACCCACCTCACAGGGTGTTTGTTGTGGGGAGAGGAAAGGGAAGGCGACTGTAAGCCAATGTGAGACTCCTTTGGGGAGAGAAAAGTGACATATAAGAACCAACTCTTCTTCAGTTATCTCAGGGCTCTCTCAGCCTCACCAGCCTCACAGGGTGTCTGTTGTGGGGAGAGGAAAGGGAAGGCGAATGGAAGCCGCTTTGAGACTCCTTTGGGTAGAGAAAAACCGCATATAAGAATCAAGTCTTCTTCTATCCGGTTTATTGGTTCCATAAATGATGATAGGAATCAGTTTTCCATCCTAACTACTTCACAGGCACTCTGCTGACAATTTTTCCACCTGTGTTGTAGAGATACCATTGGCAGGATACTGGAGCTGAAGTGTTTATAAGGAAGGAAGGAAGGAAGGAAGGAAGGAAGGAAGGAAGGAAGGAAGGAAGGAAGGAAGGAAGGAAGGAAGGAAGGAGCAGGAGAAGTGAGTGGGGGAAGAGAAACCCAAGGGAGGAAAGAAACTGAAAGAAAGAAAAAGATAAACATGTATGGTTTAAAAAAAAGAATTAAGATTTGAGTCCCATCTTATAGGATGGAGTTAAGCACACAGATCTGAAAAGGTTGCAGGCTATTGATTTAGATGATCCAAGTTCAGATAAACCAGGCTGCTATTTACATAGCTGATGTGGGCTTTGCACAGGAGGTAAATTTGGCACATTTAGTGTCTGCAGCACAGCTTTGTATCACTGTAATCTTCCTTGCTTCCCCGCGCCCTTTGGCTCCTGCTCGATGCAGCGGGAGCAGAGTTCGTTCTCCGAGTCTGGTTGCTGAGTGTGTTTCCCAGGGAACTCTGGGTCTGAGAAGTAGCTGTTGTGAATTAGTGCCAGAAGCCTCGGTGGAAGGTTTAATTATGTCAAAGGTAATGCGATGGGTTAAAAGCTTTGCACTCCCAAGATGGAGTGTGGGGCATAAACAGTCAAGGTCTCATCCATGCTGCCTGCTTCAACTCCCTGCTGATGAATGGATGGTCATAATTCCGGGTTCAGCAAGCGCTTCAAGGGGCTTTACGGGGGATGCCAGGTTCCGGGCAGGGCCTGGAGAGCTCATGGAATTAAAACTGGTGTCCAAATTGCAGAGAGCCATGTCTTCTGGAGACAACGGCTTCTTCAGAAGGTGGACTTCGTCAAATTATACTCCACTCAAGTCCCTCCTCTCTAGAGTTGCCAACCTCCTGGTGGTAGCTGGAGATCTCCCAGGTTTACAACTGATCTTCAGGGGACAGAGATCAGTTTGCCTGGAGAAAACAACCACTTTGGGAGGTGGCATCTATGGCATTATACCCCTTCCTTTCTCAAACCCCACCATCTTCAGCCTCCGCACCCTCCACCCCAAATCTCCAGGTATTTCCCAACCCAGAGATGGCATGCTCAATCCACGCTCCTCAAGAATTCACTGCTAAAATCTGCAGGGACTTCCTAGCGTGAGTTGTCAACCTAGAATTTTATACTGAGACTAGATCGAAAGCCCATTGCACCCAGGGGTGCAACAGGGGCTAGTGGCGGGAGCCCATGGTGGCCGCACCACTGCCCTACCTGGCCACAGCGCTGATGGCTTGGGTGAGGTTCCTGGCAGCTGGCCGGGCTGGTAGGCGGCCAGAGTGGCGGGCTGGGCAGGGTGCTATAGGCCCATAGTCCTCTGTGGCCTACTGGGCTGTGGTGTGGACAATGGCAAGGCTGGCGGGTGGCTGGAGCGGCAGCCTGGGCAGGGCAGCGCGGGACTGCTCTCCTCCACAGCCAGGGAGCATGCCTCGCAACCAGCTTCTGGGGTGGATGCTCTAGGGCAGGGGTAAGTCAACCTGTGGTCCTCCAGATGTCCGTGGACTACAATTCCCATGAGCCACTGCCAGCGTTTGCTGGCAGGGGCTCATGGGAATTGTAGTCCATGGATATCTGGAGGACCACATGTTGACTACCCCTGCTCTAGGGGTCAGGCCAATGCACCCGGATTGGCCCTGTGCAACCAGAAGCAGTGTGCGGACACCCGGATGAGTCCTGGACACCGCTCCTCCCATACTGGCTCTGCCCAAATATTAGAGCCAGTAACTAATAATGGTTCAAGATAATCTGTTGGTGTTGGGTTTGGAGTAGTGGTGCAGTGATTAGGAGTGAGGACTTCTAATCTGGCGAGGCAGGTTTGATTCCCCACTCTCCCACGTGCAGCCAGCTGGATGACCTTGGGCTCAACACAGCACTGATAAAGCTGTTCTAACCGAGCAGTACTATCAGGGCTCTCTCAGCCTTACCCACCCCACAGGGTGCCTGTTGAGAGGAGAGGAAAGGGAAGGCGAATGTAAGCCGCTTTGAGCCTCCTTCGGGTAGGAAAAGCGGCATATAAGAACCAACTCTTCTTCTTCTAAACACGCGTAATATAAAATCTGTGATTTAAAGTAGGAAGTTTCCTACCTTGTAAATAGTAAATCCTGCTATGGAAAGGTTTCATAGAGCCTGGGATGGATTGATTTCATGCTGCTCAAACCCTGTAATGGATTCTGAAATATGGAATTGATTAGCGAAATGATCAAAAAGAATGTAGATGAAATTGAGAGGGTGTGTGAGAGAGTGATAAGGATGATTCAGGGTCAGGGGATCAAGGCCGAGGAGGGAAGGCTGAGGGACTCGGGAATATCCAGCCTGGAGAAGAGGAGGTTGAGAGGGACATGATGGCTTGAAGTATTTGAACCGGTGTCCCTTGGAGGTGGGCAGGGAAAGGTTCCTTTTGGTGGCAGAGAAGAGGACCCACAGAAATGGGCTTAAACTACATGTAGAATGGCACAGGCTAGATTTTCACAGCCTGAGTAGTTTAGCAGTGGAATCGGCTGCCTAAGGAGCTCCCCATCGCTGTTCAAGCAGTGGCTGGACAGATACTTATCCTGTGTGCTTCAGGCTGATCCTTCATTGAGTGGAGGCTGGACTAGATGGCCTGTATGTCCCCTTCCAACTCTATGACTCTATAGAGAGGAATCTAGGAAGAGCAAAGGGATGAAACAGGCTGGTCTGTGCAGTGATGGTGCTACAGATCCCTAGCTATGGCACCAACCCAAGTCCATGGTGCAGAGGATGCTGGAACTCTATCTCTTCATGTGCTATGGTTCTCTTCTGGATTGGTTTTTCACATGCCTAGAAACTGAGATTCCAGCATGGAGCCTGCAGTGAGTGAGATGTCTGCCATGGATTGGCCCCAACTCTCAACTGATCTCCCTGTTTCCTGCTTCCTAGAAGATATTTAGTCCTCGTCAGACTGCTTGGGGTATTGTTTTGGCAGAGTGAGTTCAGACCGGGAAGTCAGACAGGAACCCCCTTGGCAAGAAAGGAAAGCTCCTGGGAGCCAATAGATCTGTCATTGGCCAAGAACTAACTTACTACATTGTAGTTTTCTACAAACTTGGAGAGTCTTGGCAGTATGGATATTGGTGATATCGATTAGTTTTGTCTGCCTCTCCTTTATAAATTATGTCCCTGGTACAACCCAAAGAAGGCTGCAGGGGGAAGGTATATCAGTAGGTGTAATGTTTTTATACCAATAAAGGTACTCTGACTCTAGGGGTGGAGTAAACTGTTTGCAAATATGACAACGTTTTTGTGGAGTGGAGCGTGCACATAGGTGAACAAAGACGTAGAATTATATAATATAGCCTTACCTCATCGGATCTCTTAAACTTAGAAAGGTTGGTACTTGGATGGGAGACAACAGAGAAGGACGTTGGAGAGGAAGGCCATGGCAAATCTCCTCTGCTTCATCATTTGCTTTAGAACAGGGGTAGTCAACCTGTGGTCCTCCAGATGTTCATGGACTACAATTCCCATGAGCCCTTGCCAGCATTTGCTGGCAGGGGTTCATGGGAATTGTAGTCCATGAACATCTGGAGGACCACAGGTTGACTACCCCTGCTTTAGAACACTATAGGGTCACAATAAATCAGCTAAGACCCAATAGGATTTTGGGCTTCCCAATGATGGTACTGCAAAGGCTCCTCAGTGGTACAACGGCATGTGGGTTTTAAAAAATGGCGGCTGGGGGAAATCCTCACACCCTGTGCCTGCCATTTCTAGCTGCATGCAAAGAGGAAAGAAAAAGTATTTTAAAAAATGTAACCCCCATTTGGGCAGGTTGACCTGCCCCCTCCTACAGTGGCCAGTGCTGGGCCTGGAGGGGGTGGGGAGGGGGCCTGGCCATTCGCCAACTGAGGCTCCTCTCACTTCCGAGGGGCATGGCAGTGGGGGTCACACATATTAGGATTGGAGGCCATGGGTATCATCTGCTCCTTTAGTCCCAGTTGGTAGTGGTAGGAAGTTATGTCATCATAGCTGAATAGGGTTGCCAGCTCTGTGTTAGGAAAGACCTGGAGACTTTGGGGGTGGAGCTAGGAGTGGGTGGGATTTGGGGCAGGGAGGGACCTCAGAGGTGTACAATGCCACAGAGTCCTCCCTCCAAAGCAGCCATTTTCTCCAGGGGAACTGATCTCTGTTGCACGGAGATGAACTATAATTGCAGGGGATTCCCCAGGTCCAACCTAGGGACAGGTATCACTGTCTAAGCTCTCAAGGTGACCCCCTCATGGGATATTTGAGGCAAGAAACATTCATAGGCTGTTTGTCATTGCCTGCCTCCATGTAGTCCATGAGGACAGCATAGTGTAAATATCCTACAATCATTATTTTTTTATCCTTGCAACACCCCTGTGAGGTAGGATAGACGGAACACCTGTGACTGGCTTGAGCGCACTTCATGACCAAGGGGGCACTGGCAGAATTTAAGCATGCAAGGGAGCAAAGGATCAAGCTGCTTAAAGGAATAAAATACATTTAGAAGAGAGAAACAATTTTGTAAGGAAGAGAGGAGAGAGATACTTCTAACTGTCTAACTGTTTTGTTATTTCATTCAGTCTCCAAATGAGCCAATCCAGGACACTGGAGGAGATTATTTGAAAAAAAAAAAACAGTTTCTAAACTATGTGAACTACAGATCTCCTCTGGTGCCCCCTGTAGAATATTCTATATATGCTGTTGCATCCTGCACACTACAGATCTTGCATATTCCTACAGTGGGGACTCAAACCCAGGCTCTGGTCTCGGACCACTACCCTGCATTGGCTCCCTTTAGAATCATAGAGTTGGAAGGTACCTCCAGGGCCATCTAGCCCAACCCCCTGCAGAACACAAGAAATTCACAACTAGAAAACGGTTTGTTGTTCTGGAGGCCTTTTTCAAGGTGAATCTTTCCATTGTTGGTCTTGTCTGCTGGCCTTTGAATTTTGGACAATTGAGAGTGCCTTCTATAAGAACGTTGCAAATTGCTTTGAACTTGTATAAGACATGTTATATATAGTTTACAGGGGTAGTCAAACTGCGGCCCTCCAGATGTCCATGGACTACAATTCTCATGAGCCCCTGCCAGCGAATGCTGGCAGGGGCTCATGGGAATTGTAGTCCATGGACATCTGGAGGGCCGCAGTTTGACTACCCCTGGCTTAGAAGATCCTGAGCAAAGGCATAGACTAAGAGTCTCCCCATAAGACAGAACCGGGGAACTGCTTTATTAGCGAGAAACGCCAGAAAACCAGGGTTATTCTAAAAAGCAGCGTTTCCTGTACAGTCACAGTCTGCAACAGAACCACCATGAAGCCGGTATCATCTTACTGTAATAATCCCCCGTTTTCCTGGGATCAGAATCCGTCCCTCGAAGCCCGAGTCGAAGGCGGGCGGGTATCCATTTAATCAGAGCTGCCTTTACAATGTTTGTCATCATCTTTAGGCACTTAATTATAAATCAGACAAGCTTCAAGGGACAAAGCGAGAAAAGGAAACAGGGGAAGTGGCGGTACGCAATATTTGCTAAACACGGGTAAACTTCATTTGATTTCCTTTTCGGCACCCAAACGCGGCGCATTCTTTCCCCCCCGCGACAAAGGAGCGAGCAATTAAGAAGGAACAAGTCCTGCCGCTGCACGTTGAATGGAGCCACTTGAGGCCCTGGGCCATAAACAGATGCTTCTTTTGGCAACGCAAATATAATGGAGGGGACAGCGGCTTCTTTAGGTGGCTTTTGTCAAGCTGAGACTCCTCGGGGACAGCTTTGAAAAGACGGGGGGGGAAAGAGAGCGCGGGTTCATGCGGAGACCATTCGCCTGCCATTGTGCCTTCACAACTGTGCCGCAAAGGCCTTGGCGTGGAGCTAAGCATGTGCACCTGGACCCCAGCCTCCTTTTGGTTGAGAGGAACCAGGGGAGGGGGGGAGCAACACGGTGGCCAAACGATTTGGTGGCAGATGTCTTTTCCCAAGGAGGGAGGCCCCCGCGGCTCGGCGCGGCGACACAGAGGCTGTGAAGTCCCCCTGCGGAAGATAGCGCCTCCTTCCCCGCAGACAACTGAGAAGCCGGGTAATTTATTTTACCCACTGCTGTGGCTCAGAGGCCCTCCTGCCTGTGGGGCAGGCATCACAAAGGCGCACGGAGTAATCGGCGGGGATTTAACATGTAGCTTTTCTGAAATTAAGAGGAAGGAAAAAAAAACACAGGCTTTTGCGGTGGTGGGTCAAGAAATGTTTCTTCTCGCCGCCGGGTCTTAAGAAGGGAGGGAGGAAGACGCCTGGAACAAGGGACCTTGGCATCACTCGCTCGCCTAATGCTGGAGAAATCGAAGGACGTCTTTTGCTTGTCGACAGAAATATTAAGGGTTGAACCAAAGCAACAGGCCAGCCTCCAAAATGGAAAGAATTCAAAGTCCGAGTGAATTCAGGAAAAGAGACGAGTGTGTTTCATCGGGACCACCGGGGGAGGAGGGGAGCATGATAATGCCCATAGTTATAGCCAGGTAAATGTTATTGCAAACATAAATGGACTCTGGGGAATGGTAGAGGACAGGAAGGCCTGGAGGATCATTGTCCATGGGGTCGCGATGGGTCGGACACCACTTCGCACATAACAACAATAACAAAATGTTATTGATGGGTAGTCAACCTCCAGGTGAGGCCTGGAGATCTCCTGGGAGCACAGCAGGAAAAATCAGATCAGTTCTCCTGGAGAAAATGGCTACTTTGGAAGGTGGATTCCCTGGCATTGAAGTCCCTTCGCTCCGGGTACCCCACTGTTCTCAGGCTCCACCCCCAAAATCCCCAGGTGTTTTTCAACCTGGAGCTGGCAATCCTAGCTTATTGAGATCCACACCTGTTGTTAAACATACTAATACAAAATTCAGTCATCTGTTCAGATGCAAACTGGAAATCAGAAATTGTCTTTGGTTTAAAGGGTGCATAAACCCTTTAAACATCGTAACAGTGTAAACATTGGGGATGATCCAGCCCAAGTTCAACGCTTTTCAGGCTCAGTTATCTGGGTAGTGAGCTAAATACATACTTAACAGCACCATCCTAAATGGAGTTTTATCTTCTAAGTTCATTGAAGACAGGGCATAACTCTTAAGAAGGGCATAACTCTCCTTAGGTTGACATTGCAACTCTCCCCTTAGGTCAGTGGGATAGAAAGACCTCAAGAAAAGCTCAGCTGGATCAGGCCAGTGGTCCATCTAGGTCAGCTGGCAGGGGCCCATGGTAATTGTAGTCCATGGACATCTGAGGAGCCACTGTTTGGCCACCCCTGCCATACAGGGTGGTTTGTGAGGCTCAAATTAGGGGAGAATTGGCTCAGTATTCCTGGGAGTAAGTGTAATCCAGTAAAATGTACTCAGAAGGATAGGAGGACTTCACAAGTATTAGGAAGATGTGTCATACCTTGGAGTCGGTGTCCCTGGGCTACCGGGGTGCCCAGATGGCATCGATATTGCCATTAATCTCCAGACATCTGCTCTCCAGTTCCCTGGGTACGTCTTCAGCCTTTCCTTGAACCTGTCTGACTTTGATTAGAGTTTTCTGTTGTACAGTCCAATAGAGTCATTAAATAGACACAAACACACACACAAGGACAGCAGACATAATCAGAGGCAACCAGGGGCTGATTGCTGAAGCACATATTTAAAGGCAAGGCTGCCCATTGCTTGCAAGGAAAGAAAGAGAGGGTCAGCCGGCTGGCTCAGCTCCTCTGCAGAATAAGGCCTAACAAATTGCTCCCCGCTGCGTATTCTCCAGTAGACGTAGGATAGACTTTGGGGGAAGAAGCCTACAGACGGCGGGGTGTGGGGTGGGGAGGGGAGGGGCTTCACAGGGGTATAATGTCATACTGTCCACCTTATCTAAGATTGATAAAGTGGTTAAGAGTGGTGGCTTCCAATCTGGAGAACTGGGTTTGATTCCCCATTCCTCCACAGGCAGCCAGCTGGGTGATCTTGGGCACGTCACAGCCCTCATAGTGCTGTTCTCACAGAGAAGTAACATTCAGGGCTCTCTCAGCCCCACCTCTACCTCTCAGGCTGTCTGATGCAGGGAGAGGAAGGGAAGGCGATTGTAAGCTGCTTTAAGATTCCTTCAGGGAGTGAAAAGCAGGATATAACAAACAATTCTTCTTCGAAGCGGCTTTATCCTCCAGGGGAATGGCTTCCTGTTGTCTGGAGATGAAGTGTAATTCCAGGGGTTTCCACCTGAAGACTGGCTTCCCTACATAGAGAGTATTGTTGCCAACCGCCAGGCAGGGCCTGGTAGGATTGCCAGCTTTGGGTTGGGAAATACCAGGAGACTGTGTGTTTGTGTGTGTGTGTGTGAGAGAGAGAGAGAGAGAGAGAGTTAGGAGTGGGCAGGATTTTGGGCAGGGGGGAGTATACTCAGTGGAGTATAATGTTATGAAGTCCATCCTCCAAAGCAGCCATTTTATCCAGGAGAACTGATCTCCGTTGCCTGGAGATGAGCTGTCAAACCAGCTCCCACCTAGCATCCATAGGGCCTGGAGACCTCCCAGAATTACAGAGAATCTCCAGGCTACAGAAAACACCCCCCCCCCTTCAGAAAATGGCTATTTTTGGATAGTAAACTCTTAAGGCATTAAATCCCGCTGGAGTCCTTCCCTTCGCCAAACCCTGCTCTCTCCAGGGTCGATTCCCAAATCTCCAGGACTTTCTAACCCCAGACTTGGCCACCCTAGAAACCACAGATAATCTTCATTTGGGGCCTTGTGCCCCCTCTGCTTTTGGTTGCAATCTTATGCACACTTCCTGGAACAGCAACGGATATTTCCGAGTGGGCCGTGCTGGAAGAGACTGAGCGGTGTTCTTGGAGACCCCCCAGTTCAAATCTTGCTTTGGCCCAGAAGAAACTGCATGGGTGGCTTTCGGCAAGCAATTCTCAGCTCCTACCCCCCACTTGTGGGAAGAGGGTGATTCTTCTTATTCCCCTCAGAATTCTACCAGTGGTGCTACAGAAGACGAGCAGCAGGTCAATTCAGTCAGGGGTTTGGGGAACCTAATGGCGCTCTTGAAAGGATCATTGAGATACCCCCATGGGGTTTTCTCCGTCTTCTGAATGCCAGCAATCCCACCCAGGTTAACTCTGGCTTGGTAGTGATTCATGGAAGTGTGGCTTGGTTTATTTGGAGAGAGGCTGTGGGTCAGTGGTAGAGCATCTGCTTGTCATGCCGAATGTCCCAGGTTCAACCCTAGATGTCTCCAGTTGAAAGGACCAGGCAATGGGTGAAATGAAACACCTGGGATTTTGATGGACCAGTCATCCAATTCAGCTCGTGATGCCAGATCCCCCACTGGCCACTGGCAGGGGGATAGGAGGTAGGGCTGCCAGATCCAGGTTGATAAATTCTTGGCAATTTTGGCATGGTGCCTGGGGGAGACAAGGGCCTCAGTTATCTACAATGCCATAGAGTCTTCTGTCCAAAGCTTCCATTATCTACAGGGGAACTGATCTGTGTAGTCTGAAGATAAGCTGTCATTCTAGGGAGATCTGGTTAGAGCTGTTCCGTCAGAGCTCTCTCAGCCTCACTTACCTGCTATGGGGAGATGAACGGAAGGTGATGGTAAGCTGCTTTAAGACTCCTTTGGGTAGTGAAAAGCAAGTTGTAAAAACCAACTCTTCTTCTAGATTCAGTATAAAATAGCTTTGTACATACATATGGCAGTTCAAGGCTAAATACTCACTCCATTTATAGTTTAGAACAGCGGTGGGCCAACTGTCGCCCTTCAGATGTCCATGGGCTATAATTCCCATGAGCCCCTGGCAGGGGCTCATGGGAATTATAGTCCATGGACATCTGGAGGACCACAGTTTGCCCACCCCTGGCTTAGAACTTCCTTTAGTACTTCCCCAAATAGGGAGCCCCCTCACTTCCATATGTCCTGGTGTCAGGCAGAGTCAGTAGCTTTATTTTGTGCTGCACCCCCTCAGGGTGGCCGAGGAAGGACTCTCACCTTTAGAATTATGCCGCTCATCTGGCACTTGATATATTTGTGTCATATAATAAGAGCCCCGGATCCTTGTGATTAAAGATTTATAACAAGGCAGTAGAAAGTGTGTGTGTGTGGGTGGGTGGGGGAGGGAGCAGAGGGAAAAAAGGTATTTAAGGCAACAAAACGAGTCCTCATTTAATACCGTCCCTCCGCAGCTTTCTTTGTAATCATCTGCTGGGTAATAGATGTAATGAACGTATTATTCACCGTATTTCTGAAAATCGCATTACCCAATTAAAAGACCTTGCTTAATGGGCCAGAATTCAATCTAGAAACAATAAAGTGGCTGAAATCTTCCGCAGGATGGTTTCCGTTCACCTTCCCGCCACCTTCAGAGGTTCCGCCTGGAGTCAGACGATTCCTCTAAAATAGCTGGAGGTGACGCATTTGAATATCTGCCACTAAAGGAGCTCACTAATTTCAGTTCTCAAAATGTCAGCGAGTCACCACTGCCGCTGAAGTGCGGAAACTTGCCTAGGGAGCCTTGTTGGTTCCTCCCAGAATGCACTGAGGAGTGGAAGCCAACATGTGCCATGGAAGCAGGATTGCCAGTTCTAGGTTGGGAAACACCGGAAGACTATGGGGTGGAGGTGGGAGTTGAGGCAGGGAGGAACCTCAGTGGAGTAGAATGCTACGGGATCTACCCTCCAAGGCAGCTATTTTCTCCACGGGAACTGATCTCTGTAGTCTGGAGATGAGCTGTAAAGCTGTATAGAAAGCCATATGCCTGAGGCATTGGCTATGTGGCAGATGGCTTACTCAGGTCAATGTAGAATGTGTTGTTCCATACCATTTTGCACTCGGTGGTGGTGGAAAGTGCCATTGAGTCTCAGCCAACTTACAGTGACCCCACAGGGTTTTCAAGACAAGGGTCAAACAGAGGCAGCTTGCCATGGCCTGATCGCTCATGTACTGCAATCCCAGGACTTCCTTGGTGGTCGTCCATCCAACCAAGGCTGACCCTGTTTAGCCTGAGGGGTCCGATAAGATTGGGCTATCCGGGGCCATTCTAGTCAAGGTCTTTTTGCACATGGTCATTACAAACTGGCCCTGCCCTATATGGCCCAGGATAGCCCAATATTGTCCATTCTTAGAAGCTGAGTTGTCCCTGGTTCATCCTTGGATGGGAGGCTACCAAGGAAGTCCAGGGTCACTGTGCAGAGGCAAGCAATGGCAAAGCACCTCTGGATGCCTCAAAAATCTTAAAGGTTTGCCTGAAGTTTGCTTCAATTTGAGGGTAATTCCCAACAACCACTATGAACTGGGTCAAACAAACTTCTTACAGGGAAATGCCAATCGCCACTTTGGGATTGGGAAGTGAATTTCCTCCAGGCCAGGGATTCTGGTTTTATTATTCTACTAGCAGAAAAGCCTGTAGTCCAAAAAAATACTCTGGGCTCTAGGCTCCCCTCCTAAGCAGGCAGCTCTGCCGAGGCTGGGTGAGGGCACAGTGGGGCTGCTCGAGACAGCGGTGAGCTCTGGCGGAGACTACCTGCCTCCCTCACCACCACCTGGGCAGCTCCACCAAGGCCTGGTAAGGCTGCAGCAGGGCTGCTCATGGTGGGGGCCACCTTAACTGACTGCTGCCTCCTCATGTAGCTGGAAGGTGTAGGGGGAAGCAGTTGGGGATGCAGCGTCCCATACCTGATCAGTCCTCTGGGGGTTGACTGCCCTCCCCGAGGGTCAGTCAGGGGGGTGGAGTCACACATACAAACACACACACACATAAACTCCCACCATTTCATGAAACCCTCAACCTCCTTTCCCGGCGGTGTTCAGGCTGTGAATGGTGGCGAGTGCACCAGAGTGCTTGTCGCCCGGGTTGTTGGGGGCAGGTGCGAGCAGGGTCAACCCAATCAGCAAAGCTGTGCACGTTTCCTGATTGCCTTGTAACGTTCCAGGCACCGGAAGCAGAGGCTGGACGGGCTCCGCCCAGGACGGCTCTGCACAAATATTTATACAGATAAGTGTTAAAGATTGGGGCATTAAACCTCGAGCCTTCTGCTTGCCAAGGGGGTGCTCTGCCCCTGAGACACAGCCCTTCCTCACCCAATACCCCACCTATTCGAGCTTTTAAAAAGGGAATAATGTCATTACAATCTTTTGGGAGGGCACCAAGATATTTTTGGGATTCAGCCTAGTGGTCCCCGGGGAAGCCAGTAAGCTTGAAGCCGCAGTCTTGTTCTTCCAGAGACAACCTGAGCAGGGTTATTTTTTTGTTTAAAAGGCTCTGTCTTTTCCTAGTCAAAGCGTAATGTGCTTAGGAGGAGGAAAGAAAGCAATTCATTTGACGTTCGTTTGCACATTGAAAAGGTCAGGCAGAAGGGAGGAGTGAAACAGATGGAGAAGACCTGAAAATTAGAGCAGGAAATAATAACAACAACAACAACAACAACAACAACAACAACAACAACAACAACAACAGGTTTCAGCAGCAAAACGAGTTAACTTTTGGGGCCCCCCTTGCTTATTTGGTGAGGAGTTGTTTTTAATTTTCTTGTCTCGTTTGTTGATTTCAGGCTTGTCAGACACATTGGCCAAGGTCTCCGATCTTGCAACGGTCATGATGAATTTTAATGGCAGGGACCCTGGCCTCTTGACACGGCTCTCCAGGAAGGGCCCTGGCTTGCCGAAAGGGTGCTGCATCTTTGACTCGGTAGCTGTCACAGGTAGGGCCATTGTGAGAAAGGTGGGCTGGCTCTGCCTGCCCCCCATTGCTCTCTCAAATGGCAGGGGCCAGATGAAATATCAGGCAATGACAATGAGCAGGCCACTCGCTGTCCCTGAAAGAGATGGTGATGTTTACCAAAGCATCAGGAAGCCATCATAGAATAATAAGAGTTGGAAGGGACCTCCTGGGTCATCTAGTCCAACCCCCTGCACTATGCAGGACACTCAATATCATATTCTTATTTATTTATTTTTATTTATCTATATTTATATACTGCCGTCCCCGGAGGCTCAGGGCAGTCTACAAGAAACAGGAAAAAGAAGAAACAGATAACATAAAGTAACAACATGTGATAACAGTAATAACATAACAACAATAACAACCTGAGAACAACAATAACATTAGAATCATAGAATCCTAGAGTTGGAAGGAGCCATACAGGCCATCTAGTCCAACCCCCTGCTCAACGCAGGATCAGCCCAAAGCATCCTAAAGCACCCAAGAAAAGTGTGTATCCAACCTTTGCTTAAAGACTTCCAGTGAGGGGGAGCTCACCACCTCCTTAGGCAGCCTATTCCACTGCTGAACTACTCTGACTGTGAAATTTTTTTTTCCTGATATCTAGCCTATATCGTTGTAGTTTAAACCCATTACTGCGTGTCCTCGTTAGAGAACGATGGAGCTGTAAAAGAGCCTCAGCTCAACTCTTACTGGGTTCCAGTGGGTTAGGCAGATTGGTAGCAGTCGTACCGATGTTGTGCTAGGCTATACTGGGCACTGTCCCCTTCTCTAGGGCTGTTGACCTCCAGGTGGGACCTGGGGATCCCCTGGAATTACAGCTCTTCGTTACTACAGAGATTGGTTCCCTTGGATAAAATGGATGAAGGGTGTGTACATGGCCTAAGTAGATAGAATTGACCTTGATCGGATTCAACATAAGACACCTTTACATGTGTTCATGTGTGGAAGAAAAGACAACAACGGCATCTTCAAGCTTACCACCAGCCCACTGATATTAGAAGCTAACTGGACTAGGAAGAAAACCAGTTTCTGAAGTTATGAATGATCAGGCCTCAACATAGGAGGAGTGGAAGATTTGGCTCTCCCATTGGCATAAAACAAGTCTTTTTTCCCCATTCATTTTGGAAGAGAGGGGTCAAGTTCATAAACATTTATGGCCACCCTTCATCTTATCTAGTATGACCCTGAATGCTTCAAGAAACAATTACGTTACCGAGAGTGTTCTATCTTTTCCGGGGGACTTCAAAACGGGCACCGGGTGGGTCATAATTGTGGAACAATCTTGAAATATACAAGTGCACCCTAAAAATGAACTGAATGCTGATAGAAAGTTATTCAAAATCCCGCTCCCACCTGTAAACAGGGAATGGTCAAGTCAAAAGAACAACAAATACTATCATTTATTTTCCAGGGTTATTTCCAGCAATTTTCAAGCAGTGTTAGATGCCTTTCCCTCCCCCCCGAAACTTCCAAATGGATGTACGATTCCTTTAACTTAGCAGAAAATAAATCACAGAGAAACAGCTACAAAACAGCAGTGTTTTTTTTATCAGACTAAATTTAAAAGCCTGAAGAGGGTGGGGGGAAATTAAAGGGTGGGTGTTTTTTTTGTTCTTTTGGGGCCAGAACTCCATTAGAGAAGTCAGCCCCTGAGCCTACTTGAGTGTTTCCATCAAAGCAAAAAATCCTAGCTATCATACAAGCTCTTGATTATTGAGGGGAGAGGGTGGTCTGTATGGGGGGGGGGGAGTCTCTGGGGTATACTTTGGCAGGTCTAATTTCCTTTCTTCAAGACAAAGAACTAGAGCCTTCTGAGGGATGAGATACTGATTAAATACACACTCTCTCTCTGGAAGATGAAATGTAGAAGCATCTTACTTTGGTTTCTTTCTCCCCTGTAATACTGGCCCATGCCAACTTACTTTCAATCTTGCACCTTTGTAATAAATTGCTGATTAACCAACGGGCAGGTTAGGCAGCAGGAAAGCAAGCATACAGCAGCATTTCTAGCTATCCTCATAACCGTTTTCGTTTGCCGTTTTGAAACTACTTTATTTGAGACTACTTAAAAAGACACTTGCTCTTAGGGAGTAAAGCTATGGCAAATCTAGACAGCATCCTAAAAAGCAGAGACATCACCCTACCAACAAAAGTGCGTCTAGTCAAGGCTATGGTCTTCCCAGTTGCAATGTATGGCTGTGAAAGTTGGACCATAAGGAAGGCCGAGCGTTAAAGAATTGAGGCTTTTGAACTCTGGTGCTGGAGAAGACTCTTGTGAGTCCCTTGGACTGCAAGGCGAACAAACCGGTCAGTCCTAGTGGAGATCAGCCCTGCCTGCTCCTTAGAAGGCCAGATCCTGAAGATAAAACTCAAATACTTTGGCCACCTCATGAGAAGGAAGGACTCCCTGGAGAAGAGCCTAATGCTGGGAGCGATTGAGGGCAAAAGAAGGGGACAACAGAGAATGGGGTGGCTGGATGGAGTCACTGAAGCAGTCGGTGCGAACTTAAATGGACTCCGGGGAATGGTAGAGGACAGGAAGGCCTGGAGGATCATAATCCATGGGGTCGCGATGGGTCGGACACGACTTCGCACCTAACAACAACAACAAATTAAACCTAAAACCACTTCATCATGGATTGTGACTCCAAATTAATTTTTTTGCAAACTCCCTCTTTTGGCTCTGGCCCATTCAGGTACATTTCCACAGATGTCTAACGGGATGGGGGGCAAACAGGAGATTCGGGTTTGACTGTCCAGCAAAGTGCTGAGCTTGGGGCTACCAAACACTGATAATTTCAGTTTCTGCCCATTAATACCAACCCGGGGGGCGTGTTTCAGTGTTCTCTGAGTAGGTGTTTCCTCAATACCCAGCAGCAAAGCCAGCCCCGACCAAAGGCCTAGTGGGACGGCTCTGTGGAACTGGTTAAGGGCCCTGATCTCTTTGGTCAGAATATTCCACCAGGCCGAGAAGGCCCTGGCTGTGGTTCAGGCCAGTCTCCCCTCTTTTGGGCCAGGGAACCTGAGCAGATTTTGGTCCGCTGATCTCAACGCTCCTTGGGAGTTGTAAGGGAGAAGGCACTCCCGCAGACTGTGATTGAGGCTGTCCTAATTTACGCCTTGAAATAAAACTATATAGCCATGCCTTGCCCTCAAGTTATCCTTAATTAATCACACAGCAAGGCCTAGGACAATCCGGCCTCCATCGCCCTTAGATTTGTTGAGGGGATAAAAGTCGTTTTTGCCATATATATTTTAAAATGACATTATAGATTTCCCCTTCATTTCTTTTCTGGAAAAGGAGCAGGCAATAAAAGAAGCGCCGGCCGGGGAATAATGGCTGCACTTTGATCGTATTGACAGAACGCCTCCAGTTCGTTTGCCTGATAACAGGAATGAGGGGGATAATATGCATCGTGACCTTAAAGCATCCGCCGATGAAGCCGATGCAAATTCTTGCCAACTTTACATTAAGGGCAGCATACATTACACAGCAAGCCATCCATCCCTTGATAGATCGTTATCCCATCTTAGGGAGGCCAACCTCCAGGCGAGGCCTGCATGCCTCCCAGAATTGTGGCACAGATCAGCTCCTCGGGAGTAAACGGCTGCTTTGGAGGGTGGACTTTATTGCATTGATGCCTGAGGTCCCTCCCCTGCCCAAACTCTTTCTTCCACAGTCTTCATCCCCAAAATCTGGCATGTAGACATCCTAATTCTAGCTGCACATGTAGGAGAGCCAGTTTGGTGTAGTGATTAGGAGTGCGGACTTCTAATCTGGCATGCCGGGTTTGATTCTGCGCTCCCCCACATGCATCCAGCTGGGTGAACTTGGGCTCGCCACGGCACTGATAAAACTGTTCTGACTGAGCAGGAATATCTGGGCTCTCTCAGCCTCACCCACCCCACAGGGTGTCTGTTGTGGGGAGAGGAAGGGAAGGCGACTGTAAGCCTCTTTGAGCCTCCTTTGGGTAGAAAAAAGCGGCATGTAAGAACCAATTCTTCTTCTTCTTCTTCTAGGATGCACAGGTTAGTAAGTCATCAATAAGGCCATGTCTATTTGGGAGATCAAGAAGGGTCATGAGAATATAAGAGAAGTCACGTTTGATCCGTTCAATGGCCCATACAGTCTAACACTCCCCCAGCAGGGCCAGAACTCCAGAAGCCCTCCCACTGTGGCCCCTGGGGGTCCGTAGGAGCTCTGGAGGGGGTCTGTGACCTTTCCCCTCCTACCTTAATGGACTTGGCCTCAAGCCAGGGATCTGGCTGCCTACACTTGGAGGACTCAGTGGGTGGGCTGCAGGTGTAAAAATCAAAGAGGCGGGAGTTGGTTGTGTTATGGTATGGGGGGGAGGTCCAGGGGAAGGAGCAAAAGGGAGGGTGAAGGGTGCGAGTTGCAATGTCACTTCCGGTGATGTCACTCCTGGAGGATATGTCTGGGAGGCGTGGCCTGTGGACATCACTTCTGGGGGTCCTTGAAGCCTGAGAATTTATTTCAGGGGCTCCTCCAGAGTCAAAAGGTTGAAAAGGGCTGATCTAGACTTTGAAGCTAATAGAACTTCATGAATCTCTGCTCTTAAGCAGGGGACGGAGCAAAAGGGGGGTGAAGGGTGTGAGTTGTGATGTCACTTCTGGAAGATGTGTCCAGGAGGCATGTCCAGCTGACATCTGAGGGTCCTTGAAGCCTGAGAATTTATTTCAGGGGCTCCTCCACAATCAATAGGTTGAAAAGGGCAGATTTAGACTTTGAGGCTAATAGAACCTCACACATCTCTGCTCTTAAGCAACTTGGAGACTCCCTGGGGTAGTGAAAAGCGGAGTGTAAAACCCAACCCTTCTTCTTCATTACGGCCTGCCTCTGGATCACAATCCTGGTATTCCTTGAAGGCCTCTCAATCCAAATACCAGCCAGGTCTGACCCTGCTTAGCTTCCGAGATCGGACGAGATGAGGCCAGCTTGGGCGATTACTAAGTAGTACTATATAGGAAAGTGAATCGCAGTGTGTGCCATGTGCAGATAATGGCAACAACTGATAGCTTTTTATTTTTTATTTTAAAATAAAATTGCATTTATCTCATTTCTTCCATATCGCAGCAAAGCCCCTAGACGAAAGAACCGGGCATATGTAAATTTATTTAAATAGAGTGGTTGTGCGACCAAAAAATTCTTTAGTCAGTTGACAGCCCTAATGTGAGGTGCTTTGAGTACTTAAGGCAAATGCTATATAAATGCTAAGTATTATTGTTATTCTGTAGCTGGGTTTGCCACAGATGCGTTAATATAATTGCTACCACATTACACATACGGAGCATCCAAGAGATTAATTCCAAAAGGCCGTTTCTTGCATCCACACGTCCTTTGTCTACTTTTATTTTGTCGTTTATTTCTTCTTTTGGCTTTATAGTGCTCGGGGATTACCGCTGAATATTTTGGGGGGACCCTGGAAAACATACGTAATTCGCTAAAAATTGCAGGATTTAAATTGGGGGTGGGGTACTGAATTCTATAACCCAGGGGTAGTCAACCTGTGGTCCTCCATATGCCCATGGACTACAATTCCCATGAGCCCCTGCCAGCAAACGCTGGCAGGGGCTCATGGGAATTGTAGTCCATGGGCATCTGGAGGACCACAGGTGGACTACCCCTGCTATAACCCATTTTTGATTTCTCTCCTCCGTGGTCTGAATCAAGCCTGTGAATCTTTTTGTGTCCTCATGAACCATCTCCTCCCCCCCATGACATTCAAGCGCATCATCTATGCCAGTGGTCCCCAACCCCCCGTCCAGTGACCGGTACTGGTCCGTGGATCAGTTGGTACCGGGCCATGGCTCTTCCGTGTCTTCCTCCCCAGCTGCTGCCTTGGGGGCTGCCCTGCCACTCTGCTGCTGGCTCACCTTTGGTGTTCTCCGGCGGCCGCCATGGCTGGGGCTCCCCCATGGCATGGCACTATGCAGCTGCTGCTGGCAGCCCCCCCAGTGGGCAGTGGGAAGTCAGGGGTGCCGGCAGGAAAGCAAGCAGAGCAGGCATTCAGGTGACAGCGACGTCCCTCGGCAAAAGACTACCCCCCCCCGCGGGCCTTATTAAAATTGTCAAGCGTTGACTGGTCCCCGGTGATTGGGGACCACTGATCTATGCTGTTTTAATTTTTTTTTCTTTTGGCATATCACAGCTGATTGGCAGACACTGCCTTAAAAAACAAAAACAAAACAAAGCAAGCGAGTTGTGAAGACGAACAGTAGACATGAGTAAAATGAAAAGGCCCTCTGTGACAAAGGACAACATTGAAAAGTAAGGGGGAAAGGGTATATTTATAGACCTCTGGGTTTTCACAGAAAAAGTAGACAGCGATGGATTCTGAAGACTGCACATCGGGGTACAGCAAAATCTGTTATTTCCACAGAGTTGCATTCTTAAATCGAGAAGGGCAGCTGCGTCTGTCTGTCTGTAACAGAAGAAAAAGAGCCAGAGTCTAGCATCAGACTAAAAATTGAAGACTAGATTTCTGATGCCAAATGAATATTACCAGGCAAATGAAAATAGCAGTTGTGATTGGATTAGGTGTGCATTCTAAAATCTTGATGCGTAAGATGAATCCCAAATGCCTTTTCAAAACCAAGAAGATGATTAAAAGCATTACAGGTAGGAAGTGGCTTTCCCATCTTGTCTTGATATTCCCTCCATAATCCGTAAGCGCACTTTGACCTAACATTTGCCAACTCCAGGTTGGAAAATTCATGGAGAGATGAGGGTACAGCCTGGAGAGGGCTTGGCTGGGGGAGGGAGAGACCTCAGTGGAGTACAGAGTCCAGTCTCCAAAGCAAGCCATTTTTCTCCAGGGGAACTGATGACTGCAAACTCAAGAGCAGGTGTAAATGCAGAAGATCTCCAGGCCCCGCCTGGAGGTTGGCAACCCTACTCTGTTCTCATTACCACGGAATACAGCTATGGTTGAGACAGGTCTCCCTGTGAAGTGTGATTGACACAGGCCTGCTGTACAAGGCAGTGTGTTTCAGCATTTCAAGCACATGAAGAAAAAGAAGAAGAGTTGGTTCTTATATGCAGCTTTTCCCTACCCAAAGGAGGCTCAAAGCGGCTTACAGTCGCCTTCCCTTTCCTCTCCCCACAGCAGACACCCTGTGAGGTGGGTAAGGCTGAGAGAGCCCTGATATCACTGCCCGGTCAGAACAGCTTATCAGTGCTGTGGCGAGTCCAAGGTCACCCAGCTGGTTGCATGCGGGGGAGGAGTACAGAATCAAACCCAGCTCACGAGATTAGAAGTCCGCACTCCTAACCACTACACCAAACTGACTTCCAAATTAGATTCATAACTTATAAGCATAGAGCCATTTCATACTAATGTATCACTCATGCTTAGGAAGTTGGGGGACTGTGCTAGTTACTTCCTGGTTGACCTCCAATGGAGCTAGGGAAGGGCTGACTCTTGGTGGTTGAACATCTGCTTGGCAGGCAGAAAGTCACCATCATTTTCAGAAGGCATTGTTCTGTCACAGCCAAATCTCGGTGACTGGATTCTCGCTGAGAAGGAATTGGGAGACATTTCAGGCTGCAGGGACTCCTGTATTTGGAAACCCCCCAAGCCCCCATTCTCCCTTCCTAAGGAATTGCAGAAAGGGAAAGGCTTTCTCCATTGCAGGCTTTTAATGCCAGCAGCAAGTTGTTGATGTCAGGATCTGCCTGATTGCCACCTGTCTGACATGATCGTTCTGTGTTGTCATTTTGTGTTTTGTCATCTGTCAGTGGGGGGCAGGCCTGGGAAAGTTGACTGATTGTAATTGTTTTTATGGATTTGCATTGCTTGCTCATTTGTCTAATTGCCAGTTTTCCCTTGGGAGGTTGGGACTGTGGGAGAGGGGAACTTAGACATTATAGGTGAGGCTGGCCTTGAGTCAGCCCTGCAAGAGTGGCGTAATGGGCACTTGGCCACAGGACTTTCCCTGGGAACGGGGGGACGGGGACGGGGGACGGACCTAGCTCACCCTTTCCAGAGGAATCCCGCCTGTTGATGGCTGGGAGTGGTATTGGGGGGGGGGGGTTTATATTGATCCATGTATTGCCTATCAAATCAGTTTCAGCAAGAATAATCTCTACCTCAATAATCTATTTTTGCTGCTATGCTAAATGTGTTGACTGAGAAAATCAACAGGGATCTGACAGTTATCAGATTTCAAACACGACCACCCTATCTAGGTATGAATATTTCTAAAGCTCTAATGATTCTGGTCTTCAACCAACTAAAATATAAGCTGCCCCCCCCCAGGTAAAGCATTCAGCTTTGTAAGCCGTTATACTTTTCTCCAAATGCATAGAAAAGCCCTCTACGGGGGCCATGCAAAGCTGGCAAAGATTTATTGGGTCCAAGAGATCAATGGCTTGAGGACAGTTGACATGACAGCTTTCCCAGACCAAAGTACTGACTCATTCTATTGGTTGTCTTTGCGTTCCTCCTCTCTCACTTCAGTCTGATGCTTGCTGCTCCCTCCCCTGCTGCAGCACATTCCAAAATTATGTTTGCAAAGATTTTCCTCCCCTTACCTAACCCACTAAAGTCTGGTTGAAAGACAGAGGTAGCCAACAGGTGCTTTTTAACTTAACTTTGATCTTGCTGTACTGACAAGATTTGGCAGAGGAAAACCAATAACAAGAGCGGAGGTCACCAGCACACTCTTGCTGCTGGGGGGCTTTCTGCCCTCTTCAGACCCAAAGTGCATGACCCAACCGTTGGAACGGGTGCTCAAGGAGATGGTACTCCGGTTGGGGAAAGGTAACTTTGAATGATCAAAGCACAGTAAATATCGAGCAGAGCTGTTGGGGAGTTTGAGCCGGATGCACCGGAAAGTTTTCTTCTGCAAGTCCTGAGCCGTCGTGTTCAAGAAACACTTTACTGCAAGGTGTAAACAGGGACCAAACTGAGGCTATTATATTTTCATCACAACATGAGAAGAGAAAAGACAATCATGCTAGGCTAGGGAAGTTTGAAGGGAGCAGCAAAAGAGGAAGAGGAAGACCCATTGGATCTGGTCCATGCATCTGGGGCAAAAGAGAACTGCTGGTCATCGGCCCCATGTCTATTTATGGAAGCGTATGAACTTGAAAGCTTCACTGTGGGCAGTCCAGTGACAAATAGCACCCTTTAAACAGATGGTGTGTTTGTTCCTCGCCAGTACATCCATTTCTCCCCTCTTGTTGTTGTTGTTCCCGACTTATAAAGCTTCACTATAAGTCATAAGATTTCTCCACTTGGGTAGTTCCGTCAGGCCAAATCAAGACGGATTTAGCTTTCTCCCATCAAGACAATGGCAATACCTCCTGCCCTACCGCAATTTGTTCTTTGCAGGCTCTCATGGGCAGCCTGTTTCCCCTTCGTGTGAAGAGGCAGAACGGCAGCGGAGGACTGAACTGTGTACCTTGGAGAGCTTGAACCCCTGTTGTCATTTTTTCCAAAAAGTGGAAGGGGGGAGGAGAGGAAATGTAGAAAAGTCTTTCTGTGCGAGAACATCTGGGTAGTGCTTGCTCTTCCATTCTTCTCCTACCAAACACTACCATAGAATCATAGTTTAGATGGACGTTTAGATGGAATTTCTTTTGAACTAATTTCATTCCATTGGTTCTGGTCTATCCCACTGGGGCAAGAGAGAACAACAGCACTTTTCTCATCCCCAAGAGACAAATTGCTCCTGGTGAAATCTCAGGAGGTGGCAGGCTCTTCTGAGAGCCAGCTTGGTATCATGGTTAAGAGTGGCAGACACTAATCTGGAGAACCAGGTTTGATTCACCACTCCTCCTCCATATGCACCCAGCCATATGACCTTGGGTCAGTTCTGGTTCTCTCAGAGCTCTCTCCATTATCTTCGCTTAACCTACCTCACAAGGTACAAAGAAAGGAAGTGTAGGTGATTATAAGCCACTTCTCCATCTCCTCCTCCTTCTTTCTCTCCTCCTTCTCTTTCTTCTTCTTCACCTCCACCTCCTTTTTCTTCTTCTTCATCTCCTCCGCCTCCTTTCTTTCCTCCTTCTCTTTCTTCTCCTCCTCCTTTCCCTCCTTCTCTTCCTCCATCTTCTTCTTCTTCTGGAACTCATTGAGGCTCTGCCCCCAAATCACCAAGGACTTCTCTACCTGGAGCTGGCATCTTCGCTCCAAGCCCCCCTCCCAAGGGTGCTCAAGGGTTGGTGGAGCTATGCTGACCCTCTTACACCTGCAGACCCAATTGTGCAAGCTCATAAACTGTTCCCAGTCAAAATGGCATTAAATCCAGATTATGCTGTGTGATGCTGCAGTAGGGGAAAGAATTCCACGTTCTTTTTTGCATCCTTGTTATTACGTGTGGACTGTCTAGGCTTATCAATGTCCTAGTTATTAAATCTCTGCCCAGTTATTAGTGTTTCAAGATTACACAGGCCTTTAATGGAGGGGATTGCGCTCAAATCTTCTTTATGTCCAGCAGTGAGGCAGCCATCAGGGTGCCCTGGCTCCGCGGAGCAGTTTTCTCATTGTTATGTAAATTCTAGCCATCATCTCAGTGAGTGGATTGTCAAAAGCATGAAATGACAACTTGGGTTTCCTTGGAGAAGACGGTGGGTTCTTCGGGGATGACATCAGGATGCAAGCAATGTTTCGGGCAGCTTGCATAACCTTTCTGCATGATGCTTTATCTGCAAATAATGCCAAAGTGAAGGGAGGGTGTGCATCAACAGCCTCTTTCTTTGGGCAGGGAGAGAAGCTCGGAAAAGCTGTTGAAATCCCAGATGTTTCCCCTACCTTTAGACTTAGAAGAACAATGACCTCTTTCTCATCTCTGGGAACTCTCTGTTGGGAAAATGCTTTGAATGAGGGGCACTTCCTACAGCAGGGGTCCCCAACAGGGTGCTGCTCAGTGCCACGGCACCCACTGAAACCTTCACGGGCACCCGTTGAGTATTTTTAGAAAGTGGGCAGTTCCAGGTGGGGATTTTGTCCGGCAAGGATTCTGATTGCCGTTGGCCATTTGATTGGCTGTGTATGTTGTTTTTCCCCATGGTGCTTTGGCAACAGTTGCTACCCTAACATGAGGCTCTTCCCTGAATGATTAAAAGTAAGCAGTAGCAGCTCTACCTCCACCTCCTTCTCCACCTGCACCACTTTCTCCACCTCCACCACCTCCACCTCCAGCCATTTTGTGTCTCCACTCTCCTTAACATGTTGGAATTCCAAACTTGCCCTCAAGCTCGAAAGCATTGGAGACTCCTGTCCTGTTGTACAATGTGCTTTGATAGCTGTCCGTATCGAAGGTGCTACAAATATAACATGTTGGGAGAGGCTGCACCTGAAGAACCAAACATTGCAGGGTCCTCAAACCTATAATTAATCCATGTAGCGCAAACATCAGAGTGTGGTGCTGAGAAAGTTCTGAGAGAACCCAGCAGGCTTCATGTGGAGGAAGACTATGGGATCAAATCCCGTTCTCTAGCTGAGAGGCCCCTGCTCTTATCCTTTATACTAGCCTTTCACAGCTTTTTTACCATTGAGAAGTCCCTGAAGCCTTCTTCAGGCATCGAGAATCTACAGAAGTGGTGCAGAATATGGTGGGGAAGCAAAGCTGTGGACATGCCCACCGGGTGCCCCCTTCCCTCCCTATGCCCTCCAGAGACCATATAAGGTCATATTACACAGTAAATTAACTCCCACCCATTCAGGAAACCCTTCCATGGCTGTCAAGAATCCCCAGGGCTTCATGAAACCCTGGTTGAGAAAGTCTGGTATACAACATGGAATAATCTGACCTGGATGGGCCAGGCTACTCTAGTCTCCTAAGATCTCTGAAGCTAAGCAGGGTCAGCTCTGGTTAATATTCAGATGGGAGACCAACAAGGAAGTTCAAGTTCACAGCATAGAGGCAGGCAATGGCACACCACCTCTGCTTTGTCTCTTGTGGCCCTTCTTTGCATAGCCAGGTGATTGCTGACCTCCACTGTGGGATGGTCGGTGAATTTCCTCCAGGCCAGGCTGGATTCTGGAGATTTTTGGTGGTAGAGGGATCACTTGGGCATGAAATTGGAGTCACTGTGGGTGCGCAGGTAGTTGTGAGTGTCCTGCGTACTGCAGGGGGTTGGACTAGATGACCCTGGAGGTCCCTTCCAACTCTATGATTCTATGACAGTCGCATCTGTTAACTTCTTGCCTTGAAAACTCTCTGGGGCTGCCATAAGTTGGCTGCAGCTTGGCAGCATTTTCCGCCACTAATGCGCCGGTAGATGCTTTGTGATGGCCATGCTCTGTTTTTGCTTTGTTTGACGGTTGGATAAGGAGGGTGAAGCTCAACACGCACTAAAACAATCAGGTTTGGATTACTGTAGCTATGCTGCTCAGGCTTACCTGAACATCAAGGCCCAGCTGATCAGGCTGAACACGAAGGAAAAGAAAAGGGAACAATTCACCTTTCCATTAAACAGAGGTATATTTACGCGTTCAGCAGTAATATAGTCCACAGCAGGAACTCTCGCTGCTCAGACTGAAATAATAAACTTCAAAGTCATAACTAACTAACTAAATAAAACCCTCCCGTGACCTTTGCATGGAACAGCCCTGAATGTAATAAAAATTCAAATCGGTGAGAGGCATTGACTTCCAAGCTGCAAAGCTGCCCCCCCTCCCCACACACAACCATGCTGTACAATAGCTATTTATGAGGAGACAAAAACATACTGACTGACAGATCAATAGACCAGAAGGGGAAGCCAGTAGTGCTACTGCCAAGAGATGGGAAATTATCCAAACATTAGAGCACCAGTTTGGTGTAGTGGTTAGGAGTGTGGACTTCTAATCTGGCATGCCGGGTTCAATTCTGCACTCCTTCATATGCAGCCAGCTGGGTGACCTTGGGCTCACCACAGCACTGATAAAACGGTTCTGACTGAGCAGTGATATCAGGGCTCTCTCAACCTCACCTCCCTCATAGGGTGTCTGTTGCAGGGAGAGGAAAGGGAAGGCAACTGTAAACCACTTTGAGACTCCTTTGGGTAGAGAAAAGCGGCATATAAGAACCAACTCTTCTTCTTGTTCAGTAATCTCAGGGCTCTCTCAGCCTCACCCACCTCACAGGGTGTCTGTTGTGGGGAGAGGAAAGGGAAGGCGACTGTAAGCCGCTTTGAGCCTCCTTTGGGTAGGGAAAAGCGGCATATAAGAACCAACTCTTCTCCTTCTTCTCCTTCTTCTCCTTCTCCTTCTTCTTCTTCTAGTACCAATGCTTACAGAAAGGTGAAAAGATGTCCGGGGCATTCATGCCGTCCTACCTAGCTTTTTGAAAGCAAAAGAAAAAATACTTTCGGAAGATTGTTAGCCTTATCATCCTGAACCAGCGTTTTCACCAAGAAAAAGAAGAAGATAGCCTTTGGCAAGACTGCTTGGTCAGAACAGCTTTATCAGTGCTGTGATTAGCTCAAGGTCACCTAGCTGGGGCTGCATGTGGAAGAGGAGCGGGGAATCAAACATGGCTTGCCAGACTTGAAGCTGCTACTCATAACTACTACACCAATGGAACAGTCTTCTTCAGGAGGTGGTGGGTTCTCCTTCTTTGGAAGTTTTTAAGCAGAGGTTAGATAATCACCTGACAGAAATGCTGATTTTATGATTGTGAGTCATCTTTCCACCTTGACTCCCTCACAGGGTTGTTGTGAGGTAAAAAGGCAGGAAGAAAACGCGAGTCCACTTTGGGGAGAAAGGCAGGCTACACGTGAAGTAAATAAATACATAAACCCTCTCCACAATTCTGTGAGGTTGAGGAAAACAGTGAGAGAGTGTAACCCATTATCATCTGCAAAGCTTCACCGAGATTCGAATTACGCATGGACAAACATGCACTTTGGGGGGTATTTCTTCGTCTTTATACACTGCTGTTTGGAATCTCCATTCTGCCCATTTTTATTGCAAGCCTGTTCATTTGTTTTACAGCATTTCCATAAAGATTATATGCCATATCTAGATACTTTTTCACAGAAAAGACATTAATTTTAATGGTGATGCTTCTTCCAAATGTCAGTCATTGGGTGGGGGAACAGAAGAATTTTATTTCATCCCAAGTGGACGAAATGCATATCAGATCCTGGATTTTTTTTTTTTTAATCACACCAACACATGAAACTGCTTTATACTGAATCATATCCTTGGTCCATTATGGTCTGTAACATGTACATAGACTAGCTGTTGCTCTAAAGGTAAAGGTAAAGGTAAAGGTATCCCCTGTGCAAGCACCAAGTCATGTCTTACCCTTGGGGTGGCGCCCTCTAGCATTTTCATGGCAGACTCAGTACGGGGTGGTTTGCCAGTGCCTTCCCCAGTCATTACCATTTACCCCCCAGCAAGCTGGGCTGTTGCTCTACGGGGTCTCAAGTAGAGGTTTTTCAACACCTTCTGCCAGGGCTTTCAACTGGAGATACTGGGGATCGAACCTGTGACCTTCTGTGTGCCACTGTCTGCCCCTAATCAGACTGGCCATGGCTCTCTAGGGTCTCAGTCAGAGTCCTTTCACATCTCCTACTGCTTGGATCTTTTGACTAGAGATGCCAAGGATTCAACCTGGGGCCTTCTGCATGCCAAGCAGATGCTCTACCACTGAGCCTTCGCTCCTCCCTAAAAAAAACATTGGAGGTAGAAAATCCAATAGTTATTTATTTGGGGACTTTATAGGCCCCAAGATACTGTTGCGAGTTCCATAAGATTCTGAGCTTGGTTGGATTGAAGGCACCAGGTTTGAAGACGGCATCGTCAGGTAATGCTGACCAAGTAAAATTTCAAAACCAGGTTCTATGTAACCTTGGAGAACTGTGACAGCTGTGGTTGCAGCTATGGTTACAGCCAAAGTAATATGTGGCGGCAACTAAAAAAAAAATGTTCTATGGCATGGGTCCCACCAAAACTGGCTTTCAGGTGGCTCCCACCAGTAGGACAATGAGTTACCTTGAACAGGTGGTAGATCACTACATGAGGATATAAGAAGAAGTGGTAGATCACTGCATGAGGATGTAAGAAGGATCTGCTGGATCAGACCATTGTGTCCATCTATATTTATTAATTTGATTTATTCTTTGATTTATATACCGCCATTCTCAAAGACTCATGGTGGTTTACAATAAAATGATGAAAACAAGAAACCCTTAAAAAACACACATACACATTAAAATACATTAAGATGGTTAGCATCCTGTTTCACATGGTGCATGTAGTGTAATATCCAGGTATATTTTAAAATTAGAATCTTCTATTTACGCATTAGGGATGAAGCTTAGTGAGTATCCTCGTTCCTGATAAGTATGGTTCTTTAATTTCCCATCAACAGGAACTAGACATGAGCACAAACCAACTGGTTTGTGAAATTATTTTCAGGGACAGAACAGCCAGGGCCCATTCTGCACATGTTGGATAATGTGCTTTCAAAGTCCTTTTGAAGTAGATTTTCCTGTTCTGCACAGGAACATCCAGCTGCAAAAACACACTGAAAGTGCATTATCCAGTGTGTGCGGAATGGGCTCAGGATGAACTTTCATGAATTTTGATGCAGTTAGTGGTGGCTTAAACCTCTGCTCTCTGCACAAAAACCAGCTCCGTGGCTTTCCACAGAGAGCATAAAGCAGGGGTATAATCTTGAAATGGTTTTTGGTTCAACCACGAACAACAAACTGAACTGCAAAAATGCAGTTTGTGCCCATCCCTAACAGTAACATATGCACTTTGGAACCATGTGCAGCACAGATGGCCATCTAGCCAGCAAAGCTCACATATATATCCGAACGCCTCTTCCCAACCATGCACAAACACGCGCAAGTGAAGCATGAAACTGTACATGGATTTTTGTGCAAGGTGCTAATTGCTTGGCCTTTGGTGACTCGTTTGCGATGCCGTTTGGCCCAAACGCTGGGAATTAACTGCATTATCATTGAACCCATAATATGCTTGATTTGTACCAGAGTTGTTGCCAGTTATGCCTTTACAGGAATTGACAGCTTGACTTCTTGTCCCTAAAGATAGTTTCCAGGCAGGCTGTTTCTCATGGAAACACAATAGTGGACCTTGTAGCTCTTGGGTGAACAAAATAAATGAGTCGTTTTGTAAAACAAAGCGACACACAATTGCGAAATTGCGTGCGATAATGGACCTCCTCTGTGACCAGATTCTATGCTTTATTGAAATGGAAAGGAGCAAGGATATGTAAGAAGAACATTATAAATGAGATCTACAGAAATCAGTTTAGTGTAAGCTAGTGGGCTTCTATTTTCCAAAGCGTATTCCTTCACAATCATGGAATGGGGAAGATAATGGAGCAGATATTAAAGGGAGCGATCTGCAAACATCTGGAGGACAATTTGGTGATCCAAGGAAGTCAGCATGGATTTGTCTCCAACAGGTCCTGCCAGACCAACCTAGTTTCCTTTTTTGACCAAGTAACAGGTTTGCTGGATCGGGGAAATTTGGTTGATGTCATTTACTTGGATTTTAGTAAAGCTTTTGACAAGGTTCCCCATGATGTTCTGATGGATAAGTTGAAGGACTGCAATCTGGATTTTCAGATCGTTAGGTGGATAGGGAATTGGTTAGAGAACCGCACTCAAAGAGTTGTTGTCAATGGTGTTTCATCAAACTGGAGAGAGGTGAGTAGCGGGGTACCTCAGGGTTCGGTGCTCGGCCCGGTACTTTTTAACATATTTATTAATGATCTAGATGAGGGGGTGGAGGGACTACTCATCAAGTTTGCAGATGACACCAAATTGGGAGGACTGGCAAATACTCCGGAAGATAGAGACAGAGTTCAACGAGATCTGAACACAATGGAAAAATGGGCAAATGAGAACAAGATGCAATTTAATAAAGATAAGTGTAAAGTTCTGCATCTGGGTCAGAAAAATGAAAAGCATGCCTACTGGATGGGGGATACGCTTCTAGGTAGCACTGTGTGTGAACGAGACCTTGGGGTACTTGTGGATTGTAAACTAAACATGAGCAGGCAGTGTGATGCAGCGGTAAAAAAGGCAAATGCCATTTTGGGCTGTATCAACAGAGCCATCACATCAAAATCACAAGATGTCATAGTCCCATTGTATACGGCACTGGTCAGACCACACCTGGAGTACTGTGTGCAGTTCTGGAGGCCTCACTTCAAGAAGGACATCGATAAAATTGAAAGGGTACAGAGGAGAGCGACGAAGATGATCTGGGGCCAAGGGACCAAGCCCTATGAAGATAGGTTGAGGGACTTGGGAATGTTCAGCCTGGAGAAAAGGAGGTTGAGAGGGGACATGATAGCCCTCTTTAAGTATTTGAAAGGTTGTCACTTGGAGGAGGGCAGGATGCTGTTTCTGCTGGCTGCAGAGGAAAGGACACGCAGTAATGGGTTTAAACTTCAAGTACAACGATATAGGCTAGATATCAGGAAAATGTTTTTCTCAGTCAGAGTCGTTCAGCAGTGGAATAGGCTGCCTAAGGAGGTGGTGAGTGCCCCCTCACTGGAAGTCTTCAAGCAAAGGTTGGATACACACTTTTCTTGGATGCTTTAGGATGCTTAGGGCTAATCCTGCGTTGAGCAGGGGGTTGGACTAGATGGCCTGTATGGCCCCTTCCAACTCTATGATTCTATGATTCTATGATTCCATGATTCTATGAATGTGTGGTCAGGTGACAACTGGCTTGCTGACCCTATAGGATATTGAAGGAAAGAGATATTGTCTACATCTGAATAATATCCTTTGACTATCTTGGTGGTGTCCCATCCACTAACCATGGCTGACCCACTTAGGATTCCAAGATCTGGAGAGGTCCGTAATAAGGAGAAGGTTGAGATTTCAATCAAAGTTATTTTCTCTCTAGAGCTGGGTAATCAGTAGATATTGTCAGTCAGTCAGTAACCTTTTATTGGCATAAAGTATGTATAAGACATATAAAAATAGGGCTTAAAATTTCAACAAAATAATAAAATAGGCCAAGGGGTTACATAACCAAACAGATCTTAAAATGATTAAATAAACTATAAAAGATAAAATACAAGGTAGGCAGCATATTATAAAAGCATCTTAGTTAAAACTCTGGCAACTAAAATGGTTACCTCTGGGTCTTTGTCAGAGAGCAGAAATTGCAAGGTCATAGATTTACTTACAGAAGGCTTGTTTCCCAGCAAAGCAACAAAGCTGTCATCCCGACACTGCTCATATAAGGGGCAATCTAACAAAATGTGTGAGACAGAGTCAGGGCAGCCAGAACCACATGGACAGAGTCTCGCATGGTATGGGATATGGTGGAATCTTCCCTCTAAGACCTTTGAGGGGAAAGCATTCATTCGTGCCAGGAGAAAAGCTCTTCTCAGGGGTGGGACATCAAGAAGATGCAAATATGTAGACATAATATTTCTCTGCATAGTGATGCCAAAGAATACTGGTGAGCAGACTCGAGGCTGGGTAGGTATGAGTTCCTGCTGCTCATAGTAGATATTGTAAGTTTGTCTTAAGAAGGCAGGGGGTGATTCCTCAGAGCCATTTCAGATTGGCCAAACAGCATGGGAGGGTCTGCTTTAACCCTACCCTCCCATGCCATGGTCATGATTGAATTGCCTACTGCATGCCTCATTTTTACAGAAGAAGGTTCTAGGAGCTCTGATCATGGGACCGCCAGAGTCTTCCAGTTACATGCACGTAGTTGGCCATTTGTGCAATTAATGCAATAGCTTAACGGTAGCCATTCTGTACTCTGGTATGGGAATCCCAGGCTGAAATCCTGGCTCAGCACCAGAACTTCCTCGTTTGTATTGAGTAAGTCCCTGACTCTCAGCCTAACATAACTCCGGGGGATTGCTGTAAATTAGGAAGTTGTTGTGAAAATAAATGCAGTAAAATCTGAATATTAGTTTGTACTCTAAGAAGTGTGGTTGAAAGAAGAAATTATCCCTTGTGACCTAAGCCAATGTGGGTATGTTGACAGCCAGTCAGAGACGGGGCATGTTTGGAATACGAAAAGGGACAGAGAAATTTTGGGTTTGATTTACAAATCTCCAAAGCCAAATTTGTTTCAGCCTGAATACTTAGCTAATATATTAATGGGCAGTTGAAAGTGCCAAGGACAGGAAGAAATAAAGAGACGGTTCTACTTGGAATGGAAGCTTTCTCTTTAATTTGCACAAATGCTCTTTCTGAGCATTGACTTTTGGTATTATTTCAAATCTCTTTTAATAAAGCCGAGGCCTTAATTTTGGGCAGAGCTACAAAGGGGCTGAGCCCATGGATTCCAATTAAATCCCTATTGGAAATTTTCTATAACTAAAGCCTAGACATTATTGAGGTAGGACCCCTGGAACAGAGGGGATGAGGAAACTAATTAAGACTCATTCCCAATTACTCCACGCCTATGGCCTATTAAATTATTTTCAGATTGAGAAAGCTGTAGTAAGGTGGGAGTGAAGCTGTGGACTAATGAAGATATCAAGCAAAAAAAAAATGGCAGACTGAAATGCCCAAGGACAAACAGTAGGTTGCCCTTAAAAGCATTAAAACAAACATTCATGTGATGCTGATGGTAAAAATGTGGGAAACATATTTATTGATTTATTTCAATCTGGCTTTTCGGTCCTTTCCCAGTCTTGGCTCCATGATATGGGGGCGGGGGGGGGATGGTTATTCTTGACTGGGAGGCTTTCTCCTACAGGGCTCTCTCTGTGCTGGTGATCTCTGGAGTATGTCGGCATTGTATGGGATGTGGTAGAGGGCTTGGCTATCTGGTTGGTGTACCGCCCGCCCAATGCCCCACCAAATACCCTGTCGAGTCTGCTGGAATGTGGTGGAAAACTTTCAGCAAAGCAGCCAGAACATCTTATTGCATGCTTATGAGGGCATATGAGATGGCAGTGAAAGTGGCAAAGCATGACTTCTTTGCCATGGGCAGACTTTTCCCTGACTCCCCTCCAGGTTTCAAGAGTCTGTTCCATTGGATAGAATGGAGCGGATGGGGACATCCTCTTTTGGAGCCCCTAGGATTGGACCCCTTGGTCCAATCTTTTTGAAAATTGGAGGTGAAAGTTTGATGGGTGTAATTTAAACCCCCACCCCCACGAAACGAGGTTTTATACCTAGGAACTCGTTCTGAATAAAGTTTTTACCATCGCCAGCTTGGAAATTTCTTTCTGTTTATTCATCTTCGGCTGACGGGTCATCTCTGCTTCCTCCATTTAGAAAGGCAGGCAGACAATCCGCGGTACTGGACTGCTTGCCCAGTTCTCTTGTGAGTAAATTAAAGATGAGCTAAAACAGTACTTGGAAGCGATCGCAGGTGTGCAGCACAAATGGGACAGCTGTGTCGTCGCAGGACCTTTCTAACTAGTCACTTGTGGTCCATCTTTGGGGGGAGTTGAGGACATCCGATCGTTGGATTCAACTCTAATGAGGAACAGTAGACATGTTACGTGAGAACCCGATGATGCATTTGGTAGACTCCAGAGGTCTATACCCCTGCCTCAGAAAGCAGAAAGATCGATACGGGTAAGAGAACATGCAGATCCCTGTTGTTGTGCTCCATTTATTAGTAATGGCTGAAGGTCCCCCTTCCTGTTTTAAACCTGCCATTGGTCCCACATAGTTGTATCATTTCCCTTGGCTTGGAATTGCTTCCTCTGGCTGCAGACCTCAATGTTGAAATCGGAGGCCATCTTCTCCATTTAGAGGGGGCCAAATTAGATAGGGGACTTAGGGTTGCCAGTCTTCTGGTAGGAGTTCCCCTTTCCCACTGTCTAGTGCAGGGGTAGTCAAACTGCGGCCCTCCAGATGTCCATGGACATCTGGCAGGGGCTCATGGGAATTGTACTCCCTGGACATCTGGAGGGCCGCAGTTTGACTACCCCTGGCCTAATGAGCTGATGAGGAAGAAATCTAAACTCCCCAAACTATAGAGTGTCCAGTGATTCCCTAGCGGGGCATGAAATCATTCTTTTGCTGTGGGGGCCTGCCATCCTTTTTTTACCCACCTCCCAACAGGCCTGGCAGTCCTATTGGGCCTGGCTGGGACTGGCAGTCCTATTGGGATGAGTACCCCCTAAGCAGCAAATATATTCAAAAGCCAGCAGCATATATGTCCTTTATGGATATCAAGAATCATAGGAGGGCATTGATGCTTCCGAGGTGCTCTGCCCTTCCATCTACAATGTAGGATGCTGGAACCTGCCACGAGCCACAAGGAAGTGGCGGAAATAAATCTGATGATGATGATGATGATGATGATGATGATGATGATGATGATGATGATGATGTTAGAGGGCCGATACAAAAAGATCCCAAAGGCTGAAAGAACATGCATATGTGAGTCAAGGGAATTAGAAACCCTTGGACACATTTTCTTTTGGTGCCCACTTTATGTGGTTTATTGCTCCCCTTTTGCTTCGGTTTTCCGGAACTACAGAGGAAGGAAAAAATCAAAACACTTCTCTCGGGGGAACACACTGACATCTCTAAACAGGTAGCTCAATATTGTGCTGTAGCTTGCAAGTGACATCAGACATAGGTTAGCACTGGATGTTTGCCAGGAGTTTGGGTAATTTAATTTGTTTTTCGAAATCATTCCTGTTCAATGTTTTAAATTCCCTGCTTTACAGCTCTTTACTGTATTATAATGTTTTATTATAACTACAGCGTTGTTCTGGATTTTGAAGATTTTGTATCTGGCTTGGATCCGAATATTAATAATAAATCTCCATATCTACCATCTAGTGCAGGGGTAGTCAAACTGCGGCCCTCCAGATGTCCATGGACTACAATTCCCAGAAGCCCCTGCCAGCGAATGCTGGCAGGGGCTTCTGGGAATTGTAGTCCATGGACATCTGGAGGGCCACAGTTTGACTACCCCTGATCTAGTGGGACAAGCAGGTCTCATTCACTGCCCGGTTGGTGCCAGGCTGGGAAATCTCTGGGCAGCCCTACAAGAAGCTGCCCTAAGCTTTTTTGAATGAAGAACGCAACGTGTTTTTGTAGAACAATAATTTAAATGGACAGTGTTGGGTTTGGGTCAGTCCCTCAGCAGAAAACAGATGCTTTGGCCCCCGATGGTGTCATACCCCACTCCTCCCCCCCAACCCTCTCCCCGAATATCCAGAAATTTCTGAATCCCAGAGTTAGCAACTCTCTCTGAAGCTGGAAGTTAGGCTTTCTTTTTAAAGTGCTGGCAAAGCAGCTTGTATTAAAGTTTGCATAAAACAGAAAAAGAGGGGGGGGGAAAGAAAAATACACAAAATATAGTTCTCTATCCATTATGCCTTGCCGTTCACTAATACATTTCTTAACTACCTTCCGAAATAATCGATAGAATAGCTCCAAGGTTCCTGGAATTCATCTTCAGAGCGATTGTTCATCAAGCTCGTAAGCTTTGAAGGAAGTTAGCTTTTGTTGCTCTTTTCCCCATGACTTTGCAGATTTTATTTGGCTGCCGTTTGAGGATTCAGTTCTGTTTCTGCATTCTGAATGTATTGGTTTGATGGGTACCTTTTGAGGGTGGTCAGGGAGGAGTCACATAAATAACCTCCATAAATGCTCTCACAAACCTTCCCTTACTGTAAGCCCTGTAATACAGATCAATATTCTCCCCGCCTTGCAGTTGAGCAGAGACTGTTTTGCAATTGTCCAGGTCACCTAGGGAGATTCTGGCAGGGAGGAGACCGAAACCAGCTGCTTCCCGATACAGCCGCTGTTGAACTTTGCTGTTCTCTGTCCCTACAAAGCTATCGGTCCTGGCTTGGCTCTGTCAGAACAGTTTTGGAATTAGAGTGCTCATTGAGCTGCTTAAGGACCGATTTCCCACTTGGTTCTTGGGCCATGTGCCTTCTGGCCTTCCCCACTGCTGATGTATCCCCCTGCCTCCATTCCACCACCCCTGGCATTTAGGATAGAGTCCATTACAGCCAGCTTGGTGTAGTGGTTAAGAGCGGTGGACTATAATCTGGAGAACCAGGTAGGATTCCCCATTCCTCCCCCACGTGAAACCAGCTGGGTGACCTTGGGCTAGTCACAGTTCTCTTAGTGCTGTTCTCACTGAGCAGATCTCTTAGAGCTCTCTCAGCCCCACCTGCCTCACAGGATGTCTGACTCTGTTGTGGAGAGAGGAGGGGAAAGGTGTTTGTAAACTGCTTTGAGATTCTTTTGGGAAGTGAAAAGATAGGTAGCAAAAAACTGTTGTTGTCGTTGTTGTCGTCTTTGAGATTTTCTCTGTCAGGTTTTGGTATTTCCAGAAGCAGAATAGATTTAGAAAACATGTAGGCTGCCTCTTCAGAGATCTGCTTGAGAAGTGAGCAATTAAAGTCATACAATAAAACAGGACAGCCATGAAGAACAAGGCCAGAACATAAAGCCACACTGTTAAAAAGTGGTCAGATCATAAGAATCCACTGTTAAGAACAAGTTGAAGCGTATAAAGCAAGCCATTAAACGTGGAATACACTCTCTAGGCTAGTGAGACAATGCTTTTAAAGAAAACACACGAGAGGCAGTTTGGCACAGTGGTTAAGTGCATGGGCCTAGGGAGGACCAGTTTTAAATCTCCACTCATATCATGAAAGTTTGGGCCAGTCAAAGAATCATAGAGTTGGAAGGGACCTCCGGGGTCATCTAGCCCAACCCCCTGCGCTCAGCCTCACCTACCTCACAGGGTGGTTGAGAGGATAAAATAGAGAGAGGGAGAACGAAGTCAGCCCTTTCAGCTTCCCATTGGGGAGAAAAGCAGGGCATAGAAGCCTTGAGGAGGGAGGGGCATAAATGTTTGGGGTCAGACTCCTGAAAGATTGTAGAGGCAGGTGATGCAACAACTTGTTTGGAAAGGGCATTCCACAGGAAAGGTGCCACCACCGAAAAAGCCCTGTCTCCGATCACCAATTCTGCAGGAGAGGACACAGGCAACTGGATTTAGATTCATAGAATCCTAGAGTGGGATGGGGCCATGCAGGCCATCTAGTCCCACCCCCTGCTCAGTGCAGGATCAGTCTCAGGCATCCAGGAGAAGGATCTGTCCAGCTGCAGCTTGAAGACTGCCAGTGAGGGGGAGCTCCCCGCCTCCTCAGGCAGCCCATTCCACGGCTGAACTATTCTGTCTGTATAAAGAGCCTGTATAACTATAATTAGAACTACTGATTGTTTATCCAAGAGCAATTCTGTTCCTTACTTAAAACGATCATGTAGTGATGATGTTTTCTAGACAGCCTCAGTTGTAAATGTAACCTTATCTCTCTGACATCCCTATTCATCTCTCTCCTGTTCTGAGCCTTGCTTAGCCAATGGGATTTCCCCTACCTGTGCATGTGTAAGAAAAACTGCACCCTTTCAAAAAGACTGCCGTTCAATGCTCATTTACCTAGGAGTATGCCCTTTGAATGAGCCTCTTGTGGCGCAGAGTGGTAAGGCAGCCGTCTGAAAGCTTTGCCCATGAGGCTGGGAGTTCGATCCCAGCAGTCGGCTCAAGGTTGACTCAGCCTTCCATCCTTCTGAGGTCGGTAAAATGAGTACCCAGCTTGCTGGGGGGTAAACGGTAATGACTGGGGAAGGCACTGGCAAACCACCCCGTATTGAGTCTGCCATGAAAACGCTAGAGGGCGTCACCCCAAGGGTCAGACATGACTCGATGCTTGCACAGGGGGTACCTTTACCTTAACCTATGCCCTTTAAATACCACTGTGCTTCTGAGTTAACACGCATCGAGATATGCTCCTTCTAGGACCAGGGGCAGTATCCAGTTTTGTATCAGTTGCTGGGGAGGATGGGTGGGAGGATGCTCTTGCAGTCCCACTTCTAGTAGACTAACTGGAGGCAGCTAGTTGGCTACTGTGTGAACAGAATGCTGGACTCGATGATGAAGGAGGTGGAGGAGGAGGAGGAGGAGGAGGAGGAGGAGGAGGAGGAGGAGAAGGAGAAGGAGAAGGAGAAGGAGAAGGAGAAGGAGAAGGAGAAGGAGAAGGAGCTGATTTTTTAAACACTTTTCACAGCCCAGAAGAGTTCCAAGTAGCTTGCAAACACCTTTCCTACACTCCTAACCACTACAGTAAGCTGACTCCCAGGGATCCAACACAAAAGCAAGCAACGGCCAACCTCCTCTAAATAAATCGCCATTTATCGGGCAGAAATGCATACCCTTGGGATGTCTATTGGACCAAAGCCGAGGTCTTGGAAAGGAAGAAACCGTCCTTCTCTCCTTCCTAACTCACAATTGACAGGTTAGTTGGTACAGTCCATCAGCTCTAAATCAATCCCCATTTATCAGGGAGAAATGCATACCCTTGGGATGTCTATTGGACCAAAGCTGGGGTCTTGGAAAGGAAGAAACCGTCCTTCTCTCCTTCCTAACTCACAGTTGACAAGTCAGTTGGTACAGTCCATCAGCTCTCGGGTAGATACACGGATAAACAGATCAAAAGCCATGAGCATGCCAGGTGACCATTCTCCCCTGTTCAGGATGCATTGGTCTCCTTCAGCAGCTAACGGCATTTCTTTCTTCCAGGCTCCCCGAAATGACAATATTGAAAATATAGATTGTGTAAACAAGTTCAAGATCTTTCATCTCCGAAGATCTGGAGGGCTTATCTTGTTCACCTCCTCACCCAGCTCTCGGTGACATTCATGGCACGATTTATTCATACATTTTGTTCTGCATGTAAATATTTTGACAAGGCATTACGTTCCATGCCGCCATTTGGTGAATAATTCATCGGGGCCTCCCATAACTCAACAATGACAACGGCTTTCCAAAACTTCCCTGGAGGGGGCTGTTTATGCGTCTAATTGCTTACCCACGCAACAATATCGTTGTCGGTCAACAATAAATCACGGCAATTTGGCCTCTTAAGAGGTTCCAAGAAGCACAAGATGTCATAATTAAGTGATACTAATAGGTTGAGCAATTAATATAATGGGAACTTTTAAAACAAGGTCTTTAAAAAAAAATCGCATCTCCCGCAGTCCTCAAGTGCCAAGCGATGAGATGAGTGAGCTTGGAATGCGATGTCCGAAAACTCGTTTTATTGGAGTCAAAAAAATTGCATTACATTCAATAACACCCATCATCGAGCGTCTTTATCTGCTGCATTTGCAATTGCTGCTGCAGAAAAAGCAGGGATAAACTGGTTGTTGGCACTTACGAGGCTGTTGGGGAGGGAAAGGAATTGCATTCATGCATTCTGCAAGGATCTCCGCAGTGTTGATTACTGGTGACTTGGCTTTTGCCAATGAGAGGCTGCGAAAAAGATTCAGCTTACCTCACTCGGAAAGGCTGTTAGAAGTCAAGCAAAGTGACATGAGTGTATAGAATCATAGAATCATAGAGTTGGAAGGGGCCATACAGGCCATCTAGTCCAACCCCCTGCTCAACGCAGGATTAGCCCTAAGCATCCTAAAGCATCCAAGAAAAGTGTGTATCCAACCTTTGCTTGAAGACTGCCAGTGAGGGGGAGCTCACCACCTCCTTAGGCAGCCTATTCCACTGCTGAACTACGCTGACTGTGAAAAATTGTTTCCTGATATCTAGCCTATATCGTTGTACTTGAAGTTTAAACCCATTACTGCGTGTCCTCTCCTCTGCAGCCAACGGGAACAGCATCCTGCCCTCCTCCAAGTGACAATCTTTCAAATACTTAAAGAGGGCTATCATGTTCCCTCTCAACCTCCTTTTCTCCAGGCTGAACATTCCCAAGTCCCTCAACCTATCTTCATAGGGCTTGGTCCCTTGGCCCCAGATCATCCTCGTCGCTCTCCTCTGTACCCTTTCAATTTTATCTAAGTCCTTCTTGAAGTGAGGTCTCCAGAACTGCACACAGTACTCCAGGTGTGGTCTGACCAGTGCCGTATAGTGTAGTGACGGTTTGAATCATATCATAGAATCGTGGAGTTGGAAAAGGACCTCCAGGCTCATCTAGTCCAAACCCCAACAGGATGCAGGAAATTCACAACTACCTGCCCACCCACAGTGACCCCAATTCCATGTCCAGATGATGGCCCCTCCCCAAACAACCCAGAGGGCTAGTCTGGCCTGGAGGAAATTCGCCTCCCGATCCCAAAGTGGCAATTGGCATTTCCATGGGTATGCAAGAAAGGGCCACAAGAACCAAGCACCAACACAGTCACTATGGCCCACCCTCCAGGAAGCCTGTTTCAATGAGGGACTGCTCTGTCAGTAGCTTCTTCTGTATGTTTAGCCAAAAATTCTTTGGAATTAATTTCAACCCATTGGTTCTGGTCCAGCCCTCTGGGGCAGAGACAGTATATTTGTTTGCAATTTAAAACAGGTTGCATTAGCACTTGCATGATTGATGGCATTCCATGTGGCTTCTGGTTGGGTTGGCTTTATCAGCACACGCTCAGTTTCTTGACTTGCATTGCGGAAAAGCTGCCATTCATTTTAAGGCATCATTTAAAATCAAGCGATTGCTTTAAAACGCTGCTGTCTTGGAGTGGGAAAAGTTGGTGGCATTTATTCGCTGGTGATATTTGCCTTTCTGCTGGGACATGCTCAGCTTTGATTTCCAGCTGGCAGTGCAAGCCTGCGCACGGTGCTCGCAACCCGATTTAGAACACTCAGAATGGAAATGTTCACCTTTAGAAGGCAGACAAGCAAAAAAATTTCGGGAACAGGAAGAAGTTCCTGACACTTAGAGCGGTTCCTCAGTGGAACAGGCTTCCTCGAGAGGTGGTGGGCTCTCCTTCTTTGGAAGTTTTTAAGCAGAGGCTTGATAGTCATCTGACAGCAATGCTAGTTCTGTGAACTTAGGCAGATGGTGAGTGGATGAGCAGAAGGCATTGTGTTGGTGCTTGGCTCTTGTGGCCCTTTTTTGCATGTTCAGGGAAATGCTGATTACCAGTTTGGGATCAGGAGGTAAATTTTCTTGGGGGGGGGGGTATCCTCTGGCCATGAAATTGGGGTCACTGTGGGTGGACAGGTAGTTGTGCTTTTCCTGTATTTTGCAGGGGGTTGTACTAGATGACCCTAGAGGTCCCTTTCTACTCCTTGATTCTATGATTCTAACATCTACCAATTCCAAAATTGTCCCATTTTGTGGGGGTTTTTTATTCTACACACTGGGGCCATGATCATCTTTGGCTGTATGGTTTCATGCCTCCAATTGCAACACTTATACATAAAAATTGCCAGTATTATGCATACAATTCCAGGCATGGTTATTACGACGTTTTAAATCCATGCAAAATGGTACGATGCATGCAATAAATAGTGCACTGAAAATTGGCTAATTATTTTCATAGACACTAAAGCTACAGAACAATTTCCTTTATAAAATTGTCTACCCAAAAAATTCCATTCAGTCTTTGTGACCTGATCAGAGATGAGAGATGGTTCGCATATAATGCCAAAAAAAATAGAATCATAGAATCATGGAATCATAGAGTTGGAAGGGACCACACAGGCCATCTAGTCCAACCCCCTGCTCAACGCAGAATCAGCCCTAAGCATCCTAAAGCATCCAAGAAAAGTGTGTATCCAACCTTTGCTTGAAGACTGCCAGTGAGGGGGAGCTCACCACCTCCTTAGGCAGCCCATTCCATTCCATACATAGCCTATGCATGCATGAATGAGCCAAGGGTCGCTTCAGTCCTGAATGATCCTTCTCCTTCATTTCCCACTCCACAATGAGTGGGTTCCACTTTCACAGCAAACCACAGTTTTTCATTCCATCCAGTTTGATAACGGATGAATTGTTCTCTTGCTTCCAGATTAGGATTTCCAGCCAGGATTTAGAGATGGTTTAGGATCTTGCCTCCAACCCAAGAATAGTCGATAGTGTTTCATTTTTGATATGTAAAGTTAAAGGTAAAGGTATCCCCTGTGCAAGCACCGGGTCATGTCTGACCCGGTGCTTGCACAGGGGTGACACCCTCTAGCGTTTTCATGGCAGACTCAATACGGGGTGGTTTGCCAGTGCCTTCCCCAGTCATTACCGTTTACCCTCCAGCAAGCTGGGTACTCATTTTACCGACCTCGGAAGGATGGAAGGCTGAGTCGACCTTGAGCCGGCTGCTGGGATTGAACTCCCATCCTCATGGTCAGAGCTTTCAGACTGCATGTCTGCTGCCTTACCACTCTGTGCCACAAGAGGCTCTTTTTTGTTGATACTTAACTGTAAATCTCCCATCCGATTTGGGGAGACATCCTTCTGGATACACTTGCTGAACATGGGACTGTTAACCTTCCCTCCTCAGTCTGATGGAATGGCTGGGATCACTCCCACAGGGATGGTTATTACATAAACCGAAAATCCTGACAACATAGCCGTAAAAAACACTCGCAACCAACTGGAAGGCAGACTTTTAAAATTTCCTGGTGTTAGGCTTTGGGCTCCTTGGGAGGTCCTTCACCCCTACTTCTGTGGAAGCATAAACAAAGCCAAACAAAAAGCCACCTGCAGGTTCCTGACTGTTTGATAGTCCAGTATTGAATGTTTTGACCACTGCAAGCAGCAGCAAGAAAGGAAATCATTTCCTTGAGCAGTTGGGGTTGGGCGGGGAAAAGAAATAAACAGATTTGGCTCCTGGTTTGAATGTTAAGTTAAGCAGCTTTGATCATTGTTCGCTCCAGTCAAGATATCCAGCTATTTAACAGTTGCCCAGGCTTATACAAACAGTTGGGTTTTTTTCCTTTTTTTCTTTGCTTATTCACCAAATAACAAGGCAGTACCCAAGACCTTCGGTGGGAAAGAGATCTTGAAATGACATTTTGTGGGTGCCAAAGACTGTAACTCACCATGAACTAGGCCGCTTCTGGTACTGATTCCTAGAAGTCTATAGTAGTAGTAGAAGAAGAGTTGGTTCTTATATGCCGCTTTTCTCTACCCGAAGAAGTCTCCAAGCAGCTTTTAGTCGCTTTCCCTTTCCTCTCCTCACAACAGACACCCTGTAAGGGAGGGGAGGCTGAGAGAGCCCTAATATCACTGAAGAAGAAGAAGAGTTGGTTTTTATATGCTGTTTTTCTCTACCTGAAGGAGACTCAAAGTGGCTTACATTCGCCTTCCCTTTCCTCTCCCCACAACAGACACCCTGTAAGGGCGGTGAGGCTGAGAGAGCCCTGATATTCCTGCTCGGTCAGAATAGCTTTATCAGTGCTGTGGCAAACGCAAAATCACCCAGCTGGTTGCATGTGGGGGTGGAGTGGGGAATCAAACCCGACTCGCCAGATTAGAAGTCTGCGCTCCTAACCACTATACCAAGCTGGCTCTCTAACTATTACATACCTGACTGGGCAGGATCCAAACAGCATTTTGAACAGGCTTGCTCAGCCAGGGTTTCATGAAACTCGGGGTTTCCTGACGGCCCCAGAAGGATTTCCTGAATGGGTTGGAGTTAATTTTTTATATATTTTTTTCAACTTGCTGTGCATTTATCCCGTGATATGACCACATATAGTCATGTTGACCTGCCCTCCCTCCCAAAAATGGCCAATGACGGGCCTTGAGGGGGTGGAAACGGGTGAGGCCCCTAGTGCGCATGTGCACAGCTGTGCCTCCCAACCATAGTCTGCATGATCACACCACTTCTGGGGCTCTCAAAGCCTGAGGAGTGTTTCAGGGGTTTGAGAAAGGCTGATTTCGAGAAAAGATACCCAAGTCCCCCTTGGCCATTGGTGGGGGGATGGGGGGCAGGGTTGCCACAGTCCAGATTGGAAACTCCTGGATACTTGTGGATGGAGTCTGGGAAGGGCAGTATTCTCAGTGGATTACCATGCTGTAGAGACCACCTCCAAAGCATCCATTTTCTTTAGCCGAGGTGCTAAATATAGTCTGGAGATGAGCTGTAAATCCCTGGGGATGCCCTGGTCCCACTTGGTGGCTGGCATCCCTAGTTAAAGAGATCATGCAATATATGTCATATATCACCTATGTTTGCTCTCTGAAAATGAGAAGGTAACCATCAAGCCTGCCAAGTTGTGTTCCATACATTGAGTCCTATGCCAGCTCTGAGGATTTTGGCATGGTCCTCAGCATCTCAGGTCACCAAACATTTATCCTGGAGAAGTTCTGCCCCGTCAGCTTCAGGGGTAGTCAACCTGTGGTCCTCCAGATGTCCATGGACTACAATTCCCATGAGCCCATGCCAGCATTTGCTGGCAGGGCTCATGGGAATTGTAGTCCATGGACATCTGGAGGACCACAGGTTGACAACCCCTGAGCTAGATGACTCTTCAGTTACCATGCAATCAATGGTATAATATTGTCCCTTTAAATCTATCCTTCCATCAAGAAGAGATTTAGATACTTCTGGCCAATCGCAGCTCACTGTGTTGATCTATCATATTATGGACTGTAACTCAACGTTTAGTCATTTGCCCTGGCAAATACTTCTATTCTTATTTCCACATGCACACACACAGTCTGTTTTCGAGGTTTTTACACCTAGATATAGACCAGGGGTGTCCAAACTGTGGCTCTCCAGAGGTCCATGGACTACAATTGCCACAAGCCCCTGCCAATTGGCCCTGCAGGCAGGAGCCCAAGGTAATTGTACTCCATAGGGCTTTGGAGAGCCACAGTTTGGACCCCTCTGATAGAGATCGTATATATGGTTTCATTTTCAGTATCAAGGAAATCACATTGTTCTAGATGACCCTGGTCATGACGGATTCATATATAGGTGTGCAAAGGAGCAACCATAGGCAATGACAACTTTCTTCTATCTTGCCATTTAATTCCTGCAAAGAGGTGCACCTCAACAATGTGCTGAGCTCATTCCGGGTATAGTCCCCAAGGGACGGTCATAGAAAGTGCTGTCAAGTGTCAGTTGACACACAGTGACCCCCGTAGGGCTTTGAAGGTAAGAGAGGGACAGAGGTAGTTTGCATTTGTCTTGCTCTGCATAGAGACCCCTGTCTTCCTCGGTGGTCTCCCATCCAAATACCAACCAGGGATGACCCTGCTTAGCTTCTGAGATCCGACGAGGCCCAAATAGTCTGGCCCATCCAGATCAGGGCACAGAAATGATGCTCCTTCCATTTTAATCTCCTATTAAAGCACAGCTGTTATGCATCTTGAACTCAATAGAAATTTATACCATCCATTACTGCGGCATAGATAATGAAAGGAGAGCAATTACACGAGTCCATAAAAATATCTCGCCCTGGCTTGGACAGGCTGGGCTAGCTCAATCTTGTTGAATCATGGAAGCTTAGCAGGGTTGGGGCTGGCTAGCATTGGGACGGGGGACCTCCAAGAAAAGCCAGGGTCATGTCATGGAGGCAGGCAATGGCAAACCACCACCAAATGCCTCTTGCCCTGAAAAAGCCCTACATAAGTCAGCTGTGAAGAAAATGGAACTGCTCTTGCTAACAAAATCCATGAATAGTGGAGCTGCTAGACTGCCAAGAGGGCATAGAGGCCAAGGCCTTCCCCCGATGTTCCTTCCTAGTAGCCACAGACAGCCTTATCTTCCACGAATCTATCTAATCCCCTTTGAAAGCTGTTTCTTCCTGTAGCCGGCATGACATCCTCCGGCAGTGGATTCCATATTTTAATCACTTGCTTTGTAAAGGCGAGTTTCCCTTTGTCTGTTTTGAACCGCCTGCCTGCCAGCTTCGTCGTATGCCTTCTGGTATTCTAGTATTTTGGGAGAAGGAGAAAAAAAAATCTCAGTGTCTATTTTCTCTACCCCGTACATCATTTTAGTAAACCCTAACATGTCCGCCTTAGTAATTTCTTTTCTAAACCGAAAAGGCCCCCAACCTTTCAGCGTTTCTGGTCCAGGTATATTGGATAATAATAATAATAATAATAATAATCAGAATTTCCAGATATCCTTGAATCATACTGTATACTATTGGGATCCAGAACATTTTGGGGAAAGTCCAATATTTTGTCTCCCTGGATATTTAAAGGGATATTTAAAGGGAATTTTAATTCCCATCAAAACAGCTGATCCTGCAGAGAGAAGTCTCTCCACATATTTGGCTGGGCAGGCATGCCTGGTTCGAACTGCCCCCCATAAAGTTCACAGACCAGCAACCAAGATCAGCTCTTTACAACCCCCCCCCCACTTGCCTGGGGGAATTTTAGCTGGGGGTATTAGGGAAATAGTAAGTGTTTTAGTTTTTTAACTGCATGTTTTAAATATTGTCACCCACCCTGAGCAATGTGCAAGGGCAGGATATAAATTTAAAAAATCATTATATTATTATTTTTTAAAATACTGATAGGTGAACCGGATGAACATGCCTAATTGTCACACAGAGGCAGGATGTGACAAACCACCTCTGAAGGGCACTCTCCTTGAAAACTCTATGGTGACTTGGAAACACACACAAAAATGATACGACTGTCCCAATCAGGGGACCATTTTTAGTGCTGGTATATTCATTTGCATAGGCATAAATGAGGAGGGGGGGGATTGTTTCCATCTTTTCAATAGCACTGGAAGGGCTATGGGGCCGGAACCATACGAAACAAATAGCCCTTCCTATCTTGATCAGCCAGCTCCGGAGGGGATTTCAGTTTTGCTGCCAAGCCGGACGAGCAGATATACTGCTACGACCACATGCTGTGAAGTGATATGCGGGCTCCGAGCCTCCCCTGACTCTGCTCTTGGTTCTCAGTGGTGTTGCTGTTGAGTTGTGCCAAACCTGTCCATCTGATTCATTGACATCTGTTAAGGAGGGAGTGGAGAAGAAGCAGCCATACATAGGCAATTGGGTGAATAATGCCCATGCTATTGTGGTTTAGCCATTTGTTATGTGGACTTGGGCAGCAGAAAGGGGTGGAAAGGTGAGCTTCTATCAAGCAATATCCAGTGCGTTTCTCACCAGCAAGACTTGAGCTACTGAGGATTTTCCTATGCTGATCCCACATCAAAAATATAATCATGGTTAAGAGCAGCTGTTTCAAATCTGAAGAACTGGATTTGATTCCCCACTCCTCCACATGCGGCCATCTGACTGACCTTGGGTTAGTCATAGTTCTCTTACTTGCAGAGCTATCTGAGCCCCACCTACCTCACAGGGGGGGCTGTTCTGTGGACAGGAAGGGAAAGGAGTTTGTAAGCCACTTTGGGACTCCTTTGGGCTGTGAAAATAAGGGTATAAATCCCTCCTCCTCCCTGCACTTTGTCCCTCTGAGTAGCAATCACACTGTCTGCATTTGATGAAATAAAAATTAAAAGCAAAATAGGACTGCAAAGAATGGATAGCACTGCCCTTCTCTAAGCCAAAGTTTGCCTTGGAGCTCTCCATGGTTCTGGAGAGCAAGCCAAGCCATTAGGCTCTTGAGCCATGATCTTTCCCACAGAAGCCCAGCAGCAGAATCAATTACCGGCAAGACACCTCTTTTGCCTTGAAATTCCCTTGGGGTTCACCATAAGCCAGGTGAGATGTGATGGTGCTTTCCACCACCACTCGTTCTCTCCAGCAGATCTTCACCCCCACAGCTCCAGCTCGCCCACGGTCATCTTGTGGTCACTGTCTGCTCTCCATTGCCTCCTGCCTACAATGCATTCCTGCAGTCCTCAAACAACCATAATAGGAAGGGTAGGGAAGAAGACCATACCTAAGACAGGGGCTGGATGGAATCATGCTGCCTCATGTCCCACTGAATGTGTTGGTCTAAAGCAGCTGTGTTAAAACTGCGGCTCTCCAGTTGTACCATGAGCCCTATGGTAATTCTAGCCCATGGCTATCTGAAGAGGCACAGTTTGGCCACCCCTAGTCCAAAGCCACAGCATATTATCTGTACACCGCCCGTGGCGCCACGGGCGCCACGGACTAAATAAAACAGTAAGGTGTTCTGGGGCAGGATGTGTCCGGGATGAGGAAGGGTCCGGATTGGACCCGCCTGCTGATTGGTCCCTCTGATTCCCAGCCCCAGCAACTGCGAGCCACGCACAACGCGGCTCGCAGTTGCTCCCGGCCTGACGCTGCGTAAGGGCGCCGCCCGAGGGAAACCACGGCAGACGCTTCTGCCGGGGCCAGCCCAGGCGCTCCTTCACTGCCGCCCTGGCCCCGGCCCGGCCCCGGCAGAAGCCGCTCCCGCCCACCTCCGACGGGGCGACTCCAGCGAGGACTGCAACCACTCGCCAGCCGCTCGCTGCCGCTGAAAGACCAGGACTCCAGCAAGGACTTCAGGTACTCCCCCCCCATACCCACTCTCACTCCTGGGGGCTGCTAGCGCCCATTGCATTTCGGACTGCAATGGGCTATATTTCTAGTTTTTATTAATTTAATTGTTGTTATTTAGGTTTGGGCAGCTCATTTAGTTGTTGTTTTTAGCTTTGGGCAGCTAAAAACAGCAAAACATATACCAAGTAGATATAAAAAATATTTACAAAACTGCAATAAAATGTAGCATAAAAAACCCAGTGTGCTCCGATTCTGTCCACATGGATCAGAGAAATTCTGGCATTGGTGTTATATCCATCTTCAGAGTAAAGGTGAATAGGTGGAGAGGAAGGGAAGGGGCTCTTTTTGATATCATATTGTGCATAAACTCAAGTGCTATCTTGCAGGGGGCTCCTTATATATTGCTTTTATTGATCTATGGGTAGCCTTTGACTCTGTTCCATGGAAACAGCTATGGGCTAAACTAAGGAGCACTGCCATTGAGCAGAGATTTCTATGTCTTGCAGACCCTTCAAAATTGTCACCGTTTTGATAGGGTCTGAATCTCAGCTGGCAACTCATTCCACAAAGTCAGTTGCACTTCTTTGGGGTCGGAGTCTACCAATAGGTTGGAATTTGCATAGAGCAATGCTCTTGGGGAGGCATACTCCGGGATGCAACCCAGCAGCACTCAGTGACCCTCCAAAGCACATCAAGGTCTTGATTTTTTTTTTTTTACTCATGCAAGCAGAGTTGAAATGAAGGGCTCTGCTGTGGCAGGCCAAGTAACTGACAGTTGTGCACCACTGGCTTATGTTTCCCTTCACCTTTCTGAGGAGACATCCCGGGCTGTACTTCCCATCTAGCGAATGACAGGTTGCTTAAGGCTGACTTCATAGGGCTTAATGCCCTATGATAAATGTGTCCAGCAAAGCCCTTCAATATCGAGACTCAAGATTCTTTCCTGCCGTTTCCCAACGTGTCAGCAAGAAATCCTTCGCCGCATTGTTGATGCAATTACAGTTAAGGAACTGCATCTCCATATGGTTCTTCGCCATCAGCACCCTCCTCCCTACTACAAGGAAATATTTAAAGAACCATTGGAAACACTAAAATGCACAGGGAATCCAAACCTGAGGGTTGCTGTGTGTTAAATCGTTGGTATTTTAGAGGATTGCCTTCAAACACTCAGGCTTGTAATAGATCATATTGATTGCCGGCTGTTTGGATGGGTGTGTGGTGAGGCTTGACTGACAGCCAGGAAGGGTTTTCTTCTTGGGTCTCTTAATGGGCTGGATTCTTGAAGGCTGACTGCAGTCATTCGTAGTGATGGGTACCCATTAGAAGACAGGCATTAAGCCCAACTAGATAGAAGATGGTAAGAAAACAGATACTGCAGCTATTAATTAAGCAGCTCTGATGGATATGGGCAATTGGTCATGGTGGAGATCCCAGAGGAAAACGTCTCATTTAACAAGTGTCATCCAACTATAGGGTGATAAAAACGAAACCCCCACGGGATCTTAAAGTTGGCAATGAAATGTGCTGAAAGTGAAAATTTAAGGTGAATTTGGTGGCTCCTACAAACAGAACTAGCAGGCTAGCAGTACTTCTGAAGGAATTTCAATATAGCTGGTGGAGCTTCCAGATACCTTGTATTTCCTTGGTTTGGAATACAAGTTTCAGCAGAAGAACTTTTAATTTCTCTTCCCTGTTTTCCCTATTCCCCCCTTGTTTTAATTGCTCTGCTCCTTTATGCCAATCAAATCTGCGATTCTCTGTTTTGTACCTTGTACCGAACCTTTCTGTAAAATTAACACCGTGTCTAGGTTATTAGGGTATCAAAATTATCATTATACATGATGTGCATGTTATGCAAATGAAAGGTGGAAACTGTATATCCAAAGTATGCATAAATGGGGCATTAGCAACCTGTATGCTACACAAACAAGGGAGCTGGTCCTAAGCTGGTCAATTCAGATGCCAGACCTATTTAATTAAATAGGGTTCCAGTCCCCATTCAGCTGTGACAGCATTTCTCAATTTTTTTTTAACGTTGAGAAATCTCTGAAACATCCTGCAGGCTTTGAAAAACACCAGAAGTGGCACAATCATGCAGAATATGGTGGGGAAACATAGCTGTGTGCAAGCCCATCCAAGGCCCCTTCCCTTCCCACCCACTCCAGGCCCATCATTGGCCAATTTGGAGGGGGTGGGTGTATCAATCTGACCATATGTGATCATAACATCCGATAAACGTTTAACAAATTTAAAATATGCATTTAATTAACTCCTATCCATTCAGGAAACTTTTTATTCTTCTGGATCTACTGCCCATCAGTTTCATTGCATGCTCTCAAGTTCTAGTATTTTAGGAAAGGGAAACATTTCTCTCTATCTACTCTCTCCACCCATACTTAACAGTACAAACTTCTACCAGCCATTCTTCTATCATAAAGCAGCAGTTTTATATGCAGAAGGTCCTGGGTTCATCCTTTGCTGTCTCCAGTTCAAGTCTGCAGGTTGCGGGCTCCATGAAAGGCTTTTGCCGGGTCAACTGCTGCCAGTCAGAGTAGGCAATCTTGACTTTGACAGGCCAGTGATCTGGCTCAGTAAACAACACCTTCAGGTGTTCATGAAGAATAATGTGTACCTCTTCCAAAATTCAAGATCAGGCAACAGTCTGGTGTAGTGGTTAAGAGCACCAACTTCTAATCTGGTGAGTCAGGTTTGTTTCCCCACTCCTCCATGTGCAGCCAGCTGGGTGACCTTGGGCTAGTCACACTCCTGTTAGAGCTGTTCTCACAGAGCAGATCTGTCAGAGCTCCCTCAGCCCCACCTCCCTCACAGGGTGTCTATTGCGGGGAGTGGAAGGGAAGGTGAAACTTCTTTGCGTGGTATAAAAACCCATCTCTTCTTCTTCTGATCTGGAACAAGAACTCTGGTTTGAGGCCTGGACTATTTCCGCACTGGGAACTCCACTGACCCAGCTGCTGTGTAGGAGCACAAATCTGGGGCAGACAAGGTGCACTGAGCCAAACGCTCCCCCGTGCAGAAGCAGGAAAAGGCGGGGCAACCTGCCCTGGCTCAAAGACCAGCCTGTAGCCCGACATGGAGCCTCCAGTGTGGCTATGGTTCTGCTCTCTTTCTACCTTTGCAATTTTGGGCTTTTCAAGGAAGGAACAACCGACAACTTTTTCTGAGGCACTCTATAATTTCCTCAGTCCTTTGGGTTTTTTTTTTTTTAAGACCTAACTTTTTTTTTCAAAAGCAAGAAGGAAAAAAAGAATTTGCCAGAGGGGACCTGTGAAGGTACGGAGGAGAGGGTTGCTCCTAGAATAAAATGGAGATCAGCTTTGATAAATTATTTCGCTATCCATCCATATTAGCTTTGTGGCAGTTCTTGGAAGTTCAAACTGATAAGAATAATGCATTTTATTAGATACAGCTGAAATGCTCCAAAATGGAATTTTGACCCTCACTATAAAAGAAGCCATTTGAAGGGAAGGAAGAAAGAATTTTGGGAGCCCTGCAGGGAGAAAAGGCGTTAGGTAATGTGATTGATCAAAGTGCTGAAGACAAAATGGGTCGAAAGCAAATGGAATAAAACCAAGTTATTGGTAGCAGGATCCTAAATAGAATTATGTCCTTCTAAATCCAACTTGCTTTCTCTTTTGTCCTCCTCTCAGTGTTGTCACCACCACGTGCTTTGGCATTTTTTATGCGTGTTGCTAGGTGCCCCAAAACGGCAGCTGAGGGTTCACAACATAGGGTTGGAGCCCACTTGCTTTCCTGCTACTATGAAAAGGAAGCAAGGAAGGAGACATTGACTTTGACCATTAGAAAATTCTCCGTAGGGAATCCAAGGAGCTATATCTGCAACACAATGTGGAATGGGTTCTGCAGTTTGGAGAGGGATCGGGTGTGATGGAGTGAAAAGCTGGCTGTATTCAACCCAGTGTTCTCTCCCCCATCCCAAACTCTGGGTGTTTTAAAAACCCCTGTTCTTTCTATTGTGGAATCTACGGAGCAAGAGGCACAGAGGATGAGGACTTGGGCAACTTCGAGCAAAGAATCTGATAGGGTTCAACCCTACATGTACAGAATGCAAAATTATGCCCTAATCATCTGTGTTTTCTGCCAGCTCATTGCTCTGCAGTAATGGGTTGGATCCAGTCAGCTTTTTCCTTCAAACTTATTTCCCCTTCTTAACACATACCCCTGACCCTCCTGGCTTTCATCCAGGAAGGTCCCACGATTCACAGCCTAGACATTTGAGGTTGTCACGGGAGATCTCCCCCCCCCCTTTTATCAGCAGCAGACAAGCTAGTTGGATCCACCCCCCCTTGTTAGAAAACCACAAATTAACTGACATGGTTATGGTCAAGGAGATATACTACCAATTACTAATGTTCTTAGGAGGAATTCTCCTAAGTCCTCTTTACCTTTTCAGAAGTTAGACTGTTCTGCAAGACTGGATGTTTCCTGCATATCTTGTTGGTATATAGCCCTATTGTGTGGATTTATTTATCTGCATTTCTGCGGTTATGTTTTGACATCTATACATAAAAATGTGTGCGCTCATGCGTACACACACATATGCATTATCCACACATCTCCAGCTGAAATATAGCATGCCGGGTAAGTGCAAAGTAGCTTAATGGAAGAGCGCAGGATGTCTTTTCAGAACTGTAGGGAGCAGGCCATAAATCAGCTGTTTTCCTGGTGATCTGGAAGTGAGTAAGGGGAAAATAAATACAGGTCCTCACAAACTCATTTCTGGAGGGTCACTTTTCTGTCTGCAGTCCATGCTTTGAATGTTTACAGAATCTAGCTGTCATGTTTGCTTTCCCTACACGGTTTATCTTTCTCCCAGACCCCTGATTAATCACCTGTCTGGACCTCTGAAGTGCTGATTAATTGATGACCTTGAACAGTGACCCAGAAATACTAACTTCCATTCCCCCTGCATTTCAAGTGATCTTTCATCAGCCACGCAGGACCTCAGCGTACTTAATAGGGAGAGTTTCCATTTTCTCCTCTGGTTTTTCCCTGTAATGGTATCTTTCTGAGGGCAGGGCTAGGCAATCAGTTGGTGGAGAGGTTGCTAATGTGAACCCAACATATGAATCTTACACTGAGCCTGAGCACGGCTCCATCTTTGTTCTGCATTGTTTGCAATAACAGCAAGAAGCTCTGGAGGGTCTCACACAGGGGCCCTTCTCAAGGCCTATGACCTGAGATCATTTAACTAGACAGGTCATGAATTGAGCTGGGTTGGGCTTCTCTCTCCATCTCCTGCACACATCTCTCAAGAAAACCTATCAGCAGGCGCCATGACACTCCATGCTGAGAATCAGCACAGCGCTTACAGGAAAACCTCTTTGCAGTTCACTCTAGAGATAAGGAATGGGTCCAGAACAACCCCATGAATAAGGAGGTGGTTAGCTCCCCCTCATTGGCGCTCTTCACAGTGGCTGGACAGATACTTATCCTGTATGCTTTTTAGGCTGATCTTGTATCAAGCAGAAGGTTGGACTAGATGCCCTAGGTGGCCCCTTCGAACTCTAGGATTCTATTAACAGGCAGGTTTAAATTCAGAGGACCTGTCTGGCATGCAGAATGACCCAGGTTCAAACACTGGGAAGCAGATGATTTGGCTGAGAATCTGGAGAGCCATGATCAATCTCAGTGGTTCATGCTGACTTTGATGGACCAAGGGTCTGATTCAGTATAAGGCAGCTCCTTACTTCCCTCTAATAATACACGGGTTGTGGCCCAGATCAGCGGTCCGCAAGCTTACGCTCGCTGCGGACCGCTGCTCCAGAGTCCGGGGAGACGTCGGCCCGGGGGCCCGCGCACACGCGGCAGCCCCAGCACAAACGCGCCTGTGCGGAGTACCACGCATGTGCGTTTGCGCCCGGCAGGGGCACCATGCCGGCGGCCGCGGCTCTCCCTCCCGGCCCCTCCGGGCCGCGAGCAAATCTGCCACTAAAGCCGACTGAGACCCTGCCAGCTAAAGCGGCCGATTAACTTGCGGCTCGGCAAGCTTCTCTTCCCTCCCCTCCCGAAGCGAGAAGCTTGCTGGGCCAATTTGCTCACGGCCTGGCGAGCTTCCTGCTTTGGGGGGGGGGAGGGAAGAAGGAGCCGCGGCCCGGCACCGGTTGGGGACCACTGGCCCAGATGACTCACCAGTTAAAACTTGAGGCAACTGGCCCTCAGTGAAAGATACTCGCCCAATAGGAAAAAGACAGACCAACTCAGGGTCTTCTTCCTCCAGTGATTTCTGGGACAGGGCCTTGGCCAGGAACCCATGTGGGCCTCAGGCCTAGCTGCGGGTAAGGAGGAAGAATGAAGAGAGAGTCGGGCCTGGATTATGCCTTCCCTTCTGCCTTCTAGAGCAGGGGTAGTCAACCTGTGGTCCTCCAGATGTTCATGGACTACAATTCCCATGAGACCCTGCCAGCGTTTGCGGGCAGGGGCTCATGGGAATCGTAGTCCATGAACATCTGGAGGACCACAGGTTGACTATCCCTGTTCTAGAGGAACTGTTTTTCCACTGAGTGAGACAGGAGGCCGGACTAGATGGACCATTGGTCTGATGAAAGAGAGCTCTTCTTATGTTCTTATGAAGGCCTTGGCCTCTCTGCCCTGTTCTTGGCCTTCTAGAGGAACTGGTTGGCTACCTTGTAAGGCAAGAGGCTGGACCTGATGGACCACTGGTCTGATCCAACAGAGCTCTTCTTATATTCAAGTACCCACTCAAAGAGATAAAGTTTAGAAACAAGTTTTGTGCTTTTGTTATGCATCAAACCCATGACTTTCATGTCATAATGAGTTTGAAATCTGGCTAAAACGGGACAAAGGCCCACTTGGAGCTGGTTCTAACCATCCGGGAAAGCTGGCTGCCTAAATCCGGTGAAGAAGGATATTCTCTCAGTGCCATAGAAGAGCAGGCAGGCAGATTCCTTTCCCCATCCTGGCTTTGCGGCATGTTCCATGTTAGCAAAGAGTTAAAATGCTCACAAAGAGTTAAAAGGCAAGGGGAGACACACTAATGACCCTGTTTAGTGGGTCTCATTTTGGGGCCTCTACTAGACTCCCCCCCCCATTCCCTTTCCTGGCAGGCTTCTAAAGTGGAGCCCTGTTGGGATTCTCTGCTATAATTCTCTCTCTCTCTCTCTTTCTCCTCCCCCCTCCCCTGTTATCGTGCAGGGACTAAATAATGGAGAACTGAGGAAGGGAGATAATAGGACCACTGACATCTGGCTAATTGCCATTCCGGCTGGAGGTTGCTTGACAACTGAGTGGGGCATGATTTGTGGATGAAGAACTTCTAGTGAACCGTGATGGACAGAAGTCATTGGGGGGGGGGGAAGAAGAAGGGGGAAGAAAGAAAGAGAGAGAGAGAGAGAGAGAGAGAGAGAGAGAGAGAGAGAGAAGGATGCCCACAAAGAGGCCCCCAGAGAAACGCCAGCACCTGTCATAGCTGGCTACCTGTAGGTGTAGCTCAACATCTATGGATTTCAGGACCCCCCTGTTTAACATCTTTTTAAACACCACTTTTATCTCAGGGATCTGCAAAGGATGGGGATTCTTGGTCTCACAATTAAAAAGAAAAACCATGCGCTCTCTTCTCTTCCCCGCCCCCCCCCCCCGGTCTCGATATTTCAAAAACGACAGTCCAATGACCACAGGGAGGCTTAGAAAGAAAGCCATGGGCAACAATGGCTCCGTCCCACGGGGCCCGTGAAACTGTGGCGTTTTGTGGTTCCCTCCGGGCTCCACTTGTACTTAATGGATCTGTGGGTAAGATTGATTCATGTGCTAATTGATGACTTGAAAAGTGGCTTGGTTAAGCAGAGGTGCCCAGGATGGGAGGAGTTATAAAGGCTTCGGAGATGATGGTTGGGGAGGATGGAGGGCAAGTGAGGGCAAACTTCCCGGGTGAACTCAGATGGGGAGCTATGGTTGCCAACCTCCAGGCAGCGCCTGCTCTCCTGCTGTTATGGTATGCTTTTCTATTTGAATGCCGCCCCTCCCTTGGCAGCTCGGGACAGGCCACTACATGCTAACATAATATTACCTAATAAAATAAAAAGAAAACCTGACTGAGTGGATTATAAATACGCATTAAAAGCGAACAGTTTTCCCAAAAGCCTTTAGAGAGAAGGGGCTCACAGGTGGCTGACAGGTGGGCATTTGGGGTATCTCAGGAAAGGAGACCGGTTGAGGCCTGATGGTGTTTTTCAACATCAAACATAGGCCTGGTAGAGCAGCTCCGTCTACAAGCAACAGAAAAAGAAGAGAAAACAAAACAAACAAACAAAAAAATATCCCAGCCGGAAAAATAGGAGAAGGCCAAAGAGGTTGAGGGACACAAAAGTATACCTAGGTTCTTGTAAGCCTCCTGCCTTACAAGGTGGTCAACTAGTTCCTCTAGAACAGTGGTCCCCAACCTTTCGGAGGCTGGGGACCGGCAGGGCAACTGCCCCACCCGTGCATCACACATGCGTGGGCCGCGCCTGCGCATCGCGCACGCACGGCACTTTCGCGCATGCGCACATGCACAAAAGTGCCGTGCATGCGCGGCCGCGCATGGTGCATGTGCGCATACGCGGCCCAGTGCGTGGCGCAGCCCTGATTCCCTCTCCCCGCCCTCCCGCAGGTTGGGGACCACTGCTCTAGAAGGCCAAGAACAGGGCAGAGAGGCTGAGGCCTTCATAAGAACATAAGAGCTCTCTTGGATCAGACCAGTGGTCCATCTAGTCCAGCCTCCTGTCTCACTCGGTGGCCAACCAGTTCCTCTATAATGTCGGAGTTCAGTGGCACCTTGAAGACCAACAAAGTTCAATTCTAGGTATAAACCTTCGTGTGCATGAACTGCTTGCCAGATATAGTGAAGCAGAGTCCCTTCAACCATTCCCTAAGAGTTGAGGATATTCGATCAGAAGAAGTGTGCCTGTACACAAAAGCTTATGCCTTGAAGAAAACCTCCTTGACCCAAACTTTGCTCAGTTAATTAACTCAGTTAATTGGGCTACATGCATGTTGTTTGACGGTGGAGGACGCAAATCAGACTGGATAAAGGGAAACGATTCCAGCTTCAGCGACGGCATGAAAAGCAAACTTCCGTGGAGGAAAAACGCTTAGAGTTTTAAAAAATAATGGGAAAGGATCCAAAATTGCTGCCTTTAACATTCAGCATCGGTTCAGCAGCAAAGCGAATTCTATGTTGGAAAGTGATTTTGAGGAAGCCGACAAGGGCTCTTTCAGATGCTAAAATGAGATGGGTACTCTGGGAAACAGAGCCTCTTGTGGCGCAGAGTGGTAAGGCAGCAGACCTGCCCATGAGGCTGGGAGTTCGATCCCAGCAGCCGGCTCAAGTTTGACTCAGCCTTCCATCCTTCCGAGGTCGGTAAAATGAGTACCCAGCTTGTTGGGGGGTAAACGGTCATGACTGGGGAAGGCACTGGCAAACCACCCCGTATTGAGTCTGCCATGAAAACGCTGGAGGGCGTCACCCCAAGGGTCAGACATGACTCGGTGCTTGCACAGGGGATACCTTTACCTTTACCTAACAAGCCATTCTGTTTCATGGAGTGGGGGGAGCGCTCAGCTTATGATCACTGAGTGTGTGTATGTAGAGGGGGGGGGGAGGAAAGCAAAAGAATTAAAATTATTATATTACATTATTCGCCATTTTGATTTTCTGCACAAAAGAAATGGTTTTAGAGAGGGCAATCAGAAATGTTGCCCCGCTCCAGACTTCCTAAACTCTGTGAGTAGTTGAGATTCCCATGTGTTTGGGGCCTCTGTGCCCCCATCTCCGACTTCTTTGGGGTCACTGACCCCTTAGTTAGAGTTTAATTAATTAATTAATTAATGCAAAAGAAGAAGAAGAGTTGGTTCTTATATGCCGCTTTTTTCTCCCCAAAGGAGTCTCAAAGCGGCTTATAGTGACTTTCCCTTTCTTTCACTCTGTATGTGTGTACAATAAAATGAGCCTTGAATAAATCTTTGTTGGTCTTAAAGGTGCTCCTGGACTCTGATTTTATTGTGCTACTTCCGACCAACACGGCTACTCACTTGAATCTATCTCTATGTGTGAATGTGTGTGTGTGACAATGTTGTCAAATCTCTTCCAACCTATGGCTACCGTATGAACGTGCTCCAGAATGAGCTACTGTTAACACACATGCTCAGGTCTTGCAAACTAAGGGCCATGGCTTCCTTTATAGCAGGCTTTTTCAACCAGGGTGTTGAGAAACCCAAGGGTTTCTTAGTGGCCCTGGAAGGGTTTCTTGAATGGGTGGGAGTTAATTGATGTTTTATATATTGTTACACATTTATCGAGTGATATGACCATCTATGGTCATGTCGATCCACACACCCCCTTCTCAAAAGGGCCAGTGATGGGCCTGGAGGGGGTGGGAATGGGAGGAGCCTCAGGTGGGTGTGTCTTCAGCTCTGCTTCCTAATCATATTCTGCACAATTGCACCACTTCTGGAGTTTCTCAAAGCCTGAAGAATGTTTCAGGGGTTTCTCAAGGGTAAAAGGTTTTGGTTCTTACCTTTAAGGCCACTCGTGGCCTGAATCTCACATATCTGAGGGACCACTTGTATCTTTATGACCCTTGCAGGGCTCTTCACTCTGTGGGTATGAATCTGCCGGTTGTCCTCAGTCCATGGGAGGCATGCCTGGCCTAGATCTGGTGGAACGAGCTTCCAGAAGAGCCGAGGACTCTGACAGAGCTATCAGCATTCTGCAGGTCTGCAAGATGGAGGCATTCTTCTCCCAGGCATTTGGTTGCGGTTGGGCTAAGAAGATCGGGTCCCTCCCTCTATAGGCCCATAGGCCGGACATTACCAGTACATACCCCCTCCCCAGGGGGGTTGTGGTGGCTGTTGTGGGAAAGGGGAGACCTGTAGAGGGGGGGTTGCCACCAATATTAGTTTCTTGTTATGTATTCGGTTTTATGTGGGTTTCAAAGGTTTTTTTTTGTAAACCGCCATGAGCCAGCTGGGTCTGGGAGTGGCGGTTAACAAATATGAATATAAACAAACAAAGTTAAGAAAGGCTGTTTGATAGAGTTAGTTCCTCTCATGTTGAGTCTAGGGGGTCATGTGTTTTACAATGTGGAGAAGAAGAACTGTTTTTTTATACCCTGCTTTTCATTCCCCGAAGGAGACCCAAAGTGGATTACAATCACCTTTCCTGTCCCTACAACAGACACCCTGTGAGGGAGGAGGGGCTGCGAGAGTTCTGACAGATCTGCTCTGTGAGAACAGCTCTAACAGGAGTGTCACCCAGCTGGCTGCATGTGGAGGAGTGAGGAATCAAGCCCAGTTCTTCAGATTAGTCCACCATGTTTAAACCACCACTGGTCCCACACAGTCAAGTTGGAGATTCTAGCCAAATGAATCATCGGTTGCCCACATTCTAATATAGCTGCATGGGTTACTACCAGCCGGTTTGGTATAGTGGTTAGGAGTGCGGACTTCTAATCTGGCATGCTGGGTTCGATTCTGCACTCCCCTACATGCAACCAGCTGGGTAATCTTGGGCTCACCACAGCCTTGATAAAGCTGTTCTGACCGAGCAGTGATATCAGGGCTCTCTCAGCCTCACCCACTTCACAGGGTGTCTGTTGTGGGGAGAGGAAAGGGAAGGTGACTGTAAGCCGCTTTGAGCCTCCTTCGGGTAGAGAAAAGTGGCATATAAGAACTTGTTCTTCTTCTATGCAATCCCTCCCCTCTCAAATAATCACTGAAAAAGGGAACTTTTCACAATTGCTAAACATATTTGCCTTTTGGAACTGTCCATAGAGATTTCACTGAAGCGGTTGGTGCAAACTTAAATGGACTCCAGGGAATGGTAGAGGACAGGAAGGCCTGGAGGATCATTGTCCATGGGGTCACGATGGGTCGGACATAACTTTGCACCTAACAACAACAAATTTGTTTACAAATTTAAAACTCGCAGGGGATTTTGGTGGGTCACATTCAACAGAACTTGAAAAGGAAGCCACAAAGATCAGTAAAACTTCTTCCATCACTTGGCCCATGGTAATTTCTAAACCGGAGTCCTGAGACCACTAATATCAGTGGGAATCATGTCCAGATCTCTTTTACATTAGTTTGCATTTTCAGATAATTCCACCAGCTTGATAGAACTCATGAATTCAATGGGATCGGTTTCCAATGGAAGAATCCATTTTAATTAAGGCGCTATAAAGAATGGGTTTAAATTAGCAAGTGAAGTTTCCCATTTATAAAAGAGTAATGGCTGTAAAAGGGTATTGATGAACTTCTTCATAGTAGCATTTTGCAAGTACTTTATAAGGCCTTTTTAGTCAATAGAAAACCTAATTAATAAATAGCCAAATAACGTGGAGCAATCCTCTTTCCAACAGAAAATCTCTGTTGCAAGATGAGAAATGACTCCACACACATTGGATAATGCACTTTTAATGTGCTATTGCAGCTTCTAAAGTGCATTGTAGGTGCATTATCCAACATGTGTGGAATGGGCTGACATTCTAAGCCAGAGTTACACCATTCTCAACACCCTTCCCCCATGACCCTGGCCTGGATAGCCCTGATCTCGACAGATATTGGAAGCTAAGCACAGTAGACCCTGGCTAATACTTGCATGGGAGACCTCCAAGGAACACTAGGGTCATGATGTGGAGCCACCTTTGAAATCTCTTATCTGGCTGCCAGACAATCCTAGGATCCCCTGGCTATACTACACAGCATATGAGTCAATCAAGGAAGGCCCAACATGAGATGGCCTGACTCAGCCAAGGAAAACCCAACATAAGATGGACTGGGCCAGTCAAGAAAGACTGAGTCAATCAAGGAAGACCCAACATGAGATGGACTGACTCAGCCAAGGAAAACCCAACATAAGATGGACTGGGCCAGTCAAGAAAGACTGAGTCAATCAAGGAAGACCCAACATGAGATGGACTGACTCAGCTAAGGAAAACCCAACATAAGATGGACTGGGCCAGTCAAGAAAGACTGAGTCAATCAAGGAAGACCCAACATGAGATGGACTGACTCAGCCAAGGAAAACCCAACATAAGATGGACTGGGCCAATCAAGAAAGACTGAGAAAGTCAAGGAAGACCCAACATGAGATGGACTGACTCAGCCAAGGAAAACCCAACATAAGATGGACTGGGCCAGTCAAGAAAGACTGAGTCAATCAAGGAAGACCCAACATGAGATGGACTGACTCAGACAAGGAAAACCCAACGTAAGATGGATTGACCCAATCAAGGAAGCCACAGTCTTCTGAACAAGGTTGTCAGCGCTAGGACATTTTGCAGGGTATTAATTTGTAAGCACTGCCAAGAGGCAGAAGAAACTTGATGGCACTTACCTTGCATGCAGCGCTTAAACGAAGGCACTGTTGAAACCCAGTTGCTCTGTTTTTGTGGATAAAGGACAGGGCTGTCAACATTTCGGCCACACGGACCTATCTGCATAAATAACCGGGGAGGTTTTGTGTACCTTCCTTTCAGAAACTCTCATTAGAGGAACAGAGCTGGCACGCTACTCCTCTAATGAGGAGTTCTGAAAAGAAACACTGTAATCTTTCAGACCCGTCACATTCCATCATTACGTTGCAGATTCTTCTAATAGGATTTCCGCATTATGCCGGTGCTCGTGCTGACGGATGACCTGTGCATTATGAATGCCACGGGCTACGCGTCTATTGTGCAGCTTAAGCTCGGAAAGACTCCTTTTGTGAATTTCCATCCAATTTACAACAAAGCCTCCTTGTGAATGGTTGAATTATGCAACAACATATGTTCTTTGCTAATTTATGCACCACCGACAACATTTTGGCACCAGATCAGTAACAAGCCGCGATGTTTGCAAAAGTTTGACTATTAAGAATATCAAGGAATCGTGTCAGCCACTTCATAAAACATGAGCCGTATTCTTCTTCTTTTTAATCTGGTGCAACAGTTTTAAGGACTGAATGACATACTGTGTTACTGTTGTACGATCAGATTATCCAAAGGATATTTCTCAATAGTCATTGCTGAATTCAGTGCAAGAGGACTTGAACTCCTCCCTCCATGTATGACTTCCTGGATTGCAGTCCTGAAGAGAAGAGCAGGTGTAGTTCTAGAGAGAGTTTAGGAAGGTGCTGTGGTTATGGGAGGGGTCATGGCTCCATGGTAGTGCATCTGCTTGACATGCAGAAGGTCCCAGGTTCAACCCCCAATATCTCCAAATAAAAGTATCAACTTGGTGATATGAAAGACTTTCACCTAACATCCTCTGCCCACAACAGACACCCTGTGAGGTCGGTGAGGCTGAGAGAGCCCTGATATCACTGCTCGGTCAGAACAGTTTTATCAGTGCCGTGGTGAGCCCAAGGTCACCCAGCTGGCTGCATGTGGGGGAGCGCAGAATCGAACCCGGCATGCCAGATTAGAAGTCCGCACTCCTAACCACTACACCAAACTGGCTCTCCAGTTGAGACACATGAGGCCTGCTGGGTGACCTTAGGCCTGTCCCAGTTCCCTCAGAACTCTCTCAGCCCGACCTACCTCACAAGGTCTCTGTTGTAGAGAGAGAAAGGGAAGGTGACTACAAGCTGCTTTGAAACTTCTTAAGGGAGAGAAGTCAGCATATAAAAACCAATTCTTCTTCTTCTTAACCAGACAGCAAGGTGCCAGAATAAGGAAGAGATACTGATCTTAATTAATGAGCACTATGGTTTTCGTTCAGATGATTTATAATAACCATGTTAATGAAACGGCTGTTCAGTTTCACTGCTTGAGTTGTTCATACCTTAGTCCGCCTCTCTGCTATGGTTACATATTAAATTGTCACTTATATCCCATAAATACAAACGTAGCTAATGACAAAGTCCATGATGAATGGCTTCCTGATGCTTTCGTTGGTCGTGATTTATGGACGACAACTCCAAGCTATCACTAAGCATGATTATAGTTAATTGATGGGGATTTTTCTTAATGTTTGCTAGCAATGTAAATGAAAATAAACGGGTTAAGAAAACCCGGAATGTGTTAGATGGCAAAGTGGGCACATTAATTACATGTGCAGCCATTCACATGTTCCAGTAATGAGTGCATGGGGGTCAACGAGGTCTCAGCTGTCCTACTGGTAGCTGAACTCAGGAGGAAGATGTCACTTGGGGGGTTGGTGAGGAATCCGCTTTAGATTTCAGCAAAGAGATGAGTGGGGAGCAAGACTTGGACCCATTTTGGGCTATGTTCAATAGAAGTCGGGAAGGCTTCACCTCTCCTTGTTTTGTTTTGTTTTTTTGCAAACTATGCAAAACTGAAATATCCAAGAGAGTTTTTCTGCAAAGTTGCGCTGTGCTAAATGATCCCCCAAGTGACCGGGAAAAATTGTTATTGAGTGTGGGCTATAATACTGTGTGTAGATTGATGAAACTAGGATCCCGCTATGGAACTGAGAATCATTTATTTGGTCTTATTCTTCTTGCTAATAGGTCTGACAGTCAGAGTGGTTTCTCAGTGGAAAAGGCTTCCTCGGGAGGTGGTGGGTTCTCCGTCTTTGGAGATTTTTAAACAGAGGCTGGATAGCCATCTGACGGAGAGGCTGATTCTGTGAAGGTTCAAGGGGGTGGCAGGTTACAGTGGATGAGCGATAGGGTTGTGAGTGTCATGCATAGTGCAGGGAGTTGGACTAGATAACCCCGGAGGTCCCTTCCAACTCTGTGACTCTATGATTCTAAGTCATCAGTTGAAGTCAGTGCAAGAGCCGGGCCCCTTTCTGAGCCAGCCAGGGCATCAAGCAACCTGTATGGTTGTCCCCCCAAGTCACTTTTTTGAGAAACCTATTGAGCTGGGGGAGGGATTTTATTTATTGCTGCCAAGGGTGGGTTTTAACTGGTTTGATTTGTGTTAGGGGGGATTTTATTGTGGTTTTTTTGATGATGTTACCTGCCATGAGTCACTGTATCAGAGTGGTAGGATCCAAATTGAATAATCAATCAATCAACCAATTAATATGAATGTATTTGTTTTAATTTGTATGTTCCTCCTTTCCACAATGGCATCATGGCAATAAAAGAACATACACAGTAAAATACAATGATAAAAATGGTGATAAAATACAGAATAAAAACTAATGCCACTTTGCTTTAGTTGTATTTTAAGACTGCTGCAGGATCACCCAACCAGGGGTCTCTGCTGGACCTGCAGTGGGGGTCCGTGGCCCTCCTCTCCCCATCCTCCCGAAAGTGAGTTAGTTCTCATGGTTTCTGCTCCTAGGAGAGGGCAAAGCCTACATGCCTCCTCGTGGCTTAAGCCACCTCCTGCCTCTCCCCCTCTCAGTCCTCCTCAAGCCTGCCTGTTGACATGGGTGGTGATGTCACTTCTGGAGACATGTCACTTTGAGGGCCAGCTGACATCACTTCCAGGGTTCCCCAAAGCCTGAAAACCCATTTCAGGGGCTCCTCCATGATCAAAATGTCGAAAAAGCCTGGGCTAATACTCTGTTCTACAACCCTGATTCAATTTCCCATCTGGTTATTGTCTCGACTCCCTCTGTGTAATTTGCCTGGAAGCCAAGAGACAAATGCAGATTATAAATAGCATAAATATGAAAAAAATAAGAAAAACTTAAAATGCATTTGTTTAAGGGATCTTTTAATAACTCGAGCAGTGCTATATTACCATATGGGAAGGAGGGAAGGAGGGAAGGAGGGAAGGAGGGAAGGAAGGAAGGAAGGAAGGAAGGAAGGAAGGAAGGAAGGAAGGAAGGAAGGAAGGAAGGAAGAAAGAAAGAAAGAAAGAAAGAAAGAAAGAAAGAAAGAAAGAAAGAAAGAAAGAAAGAAAGAAAGAAAGAAAGAAAGAAAGAAAGAAAGAAAGAAAGAAAGAAAGAAAGAAAGAAAGAAAGAAAGAAAGAAAGAGGGAGGGAGGGAGGGAGGGAGGGAGGGGAAGGGAGGAAGAGAGGGAGAAACAAAGACAGAGAATAATAGCTGAAACTCAGTGCACATTCACGACTCACAGCCTGCAACCCATGATCACCGGCAAGGATCCCCCATGCAGCGAGCAGGAAGAATTCTGCCAGAGGTGCTTGAAGGACAGATGCTAATGAGAGGGAGGGCTGCCAAGGGAAAGGGGGGGCAGGAGGAGAGAGCTCCCAGCCAGCTCAAACTGCTGTCAGTCAATGATATCATGTCGTAACAAAAGACTGACTCCGTGCTATTAAGCGCTTGAGGTGGTAAGCCTCATGTTTTTAATTTTATAGTTCCTGTAGACAAGTAAGTGCTCTGACGGATTGGATCCAGCTGGCTTTTCTATGGAGCCATTTCCCATATTTGTCACCAGCTGACTGGATGATCGGAGGTAAAGTAATCTCAGGGCGGCGTGTCGTGTTACCCGATGTTAATACATGCCCTAGTGACAGCCTTCCGAATTCCCTAGTCGATGCCGTGGTTTACAGCTGCAGACGGCAGTGTTGCCAACTCCAGGTGGGGGCTGGAGAGCTCCTGGGATAGCTACTGATCTCAAGACGACACATGTCACTTATTGACCTATTAATTTAAAACAAAGAGTCCACTTCTCCTGGTTTGGAAGGTGGACAGCATGTCATTGTATCCTACAGGGGTCCCTATCCTTCTGAAAGCTCACCTTCCCAGACTCCATCCTCAAATCTCCAGGTATTTCTGAATCCAGAGTTGACATCCATGCCAAGCAGCCGTTCTCAAGGTAGGAATGATGATCTGGAGCCAGGGGACCAAACCCTATGAGGAAAGGCTGAGGGACTTGGGAATGTTCAGCCTGCAGAAGAGGAGGCTGAAAGGGGAAAGGATGGCTTTCTTGAAGAATCAGAAATGTTGTCACTTAGAGGAGGGCAGGGAAAGAACAGCTCTATCCACGCTGGGACTAGCCCAAGGTCACCCAGCTGGCTGCACGTGGAGGAGCAGGGAATCAAACCTGGCTCTCCAGATTAGAGGTCACTGTGCTTAACCGCTGCTTGACTGCGGTAACCGTCAAGGGGTTTACTCACAGGAGGTAAGCAAATGGCAACAGACTCCAAGTAAGATGTTGGCCTGTTTGTGGCAAACCAAAGCATGTGGGTTATTTCCTTCAGTGTGCAATCTGCCTTTTGTTATCAGGAGCTGCAAGAAGGCATGATAGCAAATTCCATCCTAGAACGGAGCAGGAAATTACAATCAATAATCAATCTACCCACCTGGGACAGTTATCATAAATCGCCTCTCAGTGCAAATGGTCCTTACCACCGCCTGGAAATGAGAGACACATTTTTGAGACCTACTTATGCTCCCTGCACGGCTCTCCAGATTGCAGAGAACGAGAAGGAGACATAAACCTTTGTCGGCAATATTGTCAGTATTTCGGAGTTGCAATTAAGAATAAAATAACCAAGTGCATCAGGGCTTGTCTTGGGCCCGGTCCGAATGATACATGGGCCAAGCCTGTAGCTGGTGAATATTTTATTTGCCTTTATTATTATACTTTTAGGCCGCTGCACTTTCCATCTTGTCCCAACTAGTGATCACTGGAAGTGTTAATCTGCATTGCGTGGTGGAAAAGATTTATTTAAAAACAAACAGCATCCCCTGAAGCTCAAGAGGTTTCTTTTAAGAAGCAATTGCGAGGTTCTTAAAGGAAAGCCAGTACTTTTAAAGGTTGGCTGAAGTCCAATAGCATCTTAGAGGGAGGCATAAGCTATTGAGAATCAGTACTCCCTACAACAGATCAACATGTTTACCCTCTGGACCTCCTTTTATTTATTTATATTTATTATATTTTAACTTCTATACCGCTACTCCTGAACCATAAACACAGAGAGCTAGGTAGTCCCTGGATACTATCATTGTATTTTACTGTGAATGTTCTTTTATAGCCATGATGCCATTGAGGACAGGAGGAACATACAAATTAAAACAAATAAATTCATATTTATTGATTGATTGATTGATTATTCAATTTGGATCCTACCACTCCCATACAGTGACTCGTGGCAGGTAACAACATTAAAAAAAAGCATAATAAAATCCCCCCTAACACAAATCAAACCAGAGAGCCAGTATGGTGTAGTGGTTAGGAGTGCGGACTTCTAATCTGGCATGCCAGGTTCGATTCTGCGCTCCCCCACATGCAGCCAGCTGGGTGACCTTGGGCTCGCCACGGCACTGATAAAACTGTTCTGACCGAGCAGTGATATCAGTGCTCTCTCAGCCTCACCCACCCCACAGGGTGTCTGTTGTGGGGAGAGGAAAGGGAAGGCGACTGTAAGCCGCTTTGAGCCTCCTTTGGGTAGAGAAAAGTGGCGTATAAGAACCAACTCTTCTTCTCTTCTTTTTTTTCCAGATGGTTTGGAATCAGAGCTCTATGATCAGTCAGTTCTGAAACATTTCTCCCTTGGAATATAATGCAAAACTTGGGAATCACACAGGGCTAAACGAAGAAGAGGGAGAGCTGGGTTTTACACGCCACTTCTCACAGCCTGAAGGAGTCTCAAAGCGGTTTACACTCCTCTTCCCTTCCTCTCCCTGCAACAGACAACCTGTGAGGAAGGTGAGGCTGAGAGAGCTCTGACAGGACTGCTCTGTGAGAACAGGACTATCAGGGCTGTGATGAACCTCAGATGACCCAGGTGTCAGCTGCCTACCTACCTCACAGGGCATCTGTTGTTTGGAGAAGAAGGGAAAGGAGTTTGTAAACCACTCTGAGACTCCCTTGGGTTGTGTGAAGCAGAATAAAGAAAAACCCAGCTCTCCCTCTCTCTATGGAGCGCTTTTTGAGTAATCAGTCCTGGCTGCATAGACCCCAACATATGCAAAATTGGAATATTTATCTGTAGTATACCAAAATGTTTACATGCATTGAAATTTTTTTTAAAAAATCTGTTATTCCCTTCTGTTCTGAATTATAAATGAATTTGCAGTTGGCTTGCTTTTGCTGAGATCCTCCAGTTCCCAAATCCAGCAGAGGTTTGTCACATCTGCTTTTGCCTCTAGGCATGTACAGGGGGACAGGAAACGTCTGTCCTTTCTGCTTAATACCTTCTGGGAGTCACCATAACGAGACTCCTAGTTGTCTCAACTCTAGAGCGGGCGGCCTATGGCCAAGAATATACGGTTCTTGTCTATTCCCAGATTCCCCTCTCTGTTCCTCTTCGATCCAAAAAATAGCAAGGAGAAAGAAGGAAGCCCATTGGCATGGCTACCAAAGAGCAGGGTTCTTGAGAACCAACCTTGGCCCCCGAACAAAGATTTCATTGGACCCCTTCCCCTAAAGGTAAAGGTAAAGGTATCCCCTGTGCAAGCACTGAGTCATGTCTGACCCTTGGGGTGACGCCCTCCAGTGTTTTCATGGCAGACTCAATACGGGGTGGTTTGCCAGCGCCTTCCCCAGTCATTACCGTTTACCCCCCAGCAAGCTGGGTACTCATTTTACCGACCTCGGAAGGATGGAAGGCTGAGTCAACCTTGAGCCGGCTGCTGGGATTGAACTCCCAGCCTCATGGGCAAAGCTTTCAGACGGCTGCCTTACCACTCTGCGCCACAAGAGGCTCTTACAAGAGGCTCCCCTTCCCCTAGGACACTCCAAACTAAATATCAGAATAAAAGAAATAATTTTGCTGGCTCTGACCATACATCTTTAGCAATACAGGGATTTGCGTCTTTCTCTGTCTGTCCGTTGGTGGCAGGCTTAGCTTATCAGAAAATAAAATTCTCAAAACTGGCCACTGACTTCAGGGTGATCCTGGGAGCTCTGGGGCCAGACAGGCCCTTGGTCATCTCCAGACCCGCTAATGTAATATAAAGGTAAAGGTATCCCCTGTTGAAGCACCGGGTCATGTCTGACCCTTGGGGTGATGCCCTCTAGCGTTTTCATGGCAGACTCAATACGGGGTGGTTTGCCAGTGCCTTCCCCAGTCATGACCGTTTACCCCCCAGCAAGCTGGGTTCTCATTTTACCGACCTCGGAAGGATGGAAGGCTGAGTCAACCTTGAGCCGGCTGCTGGGATTGAACTCCCAGCCTCATGGGCAAAGCTTTCAGACAGCATGTCGGCTGCCTTACCACCCTGCGCCACAAGAGGCTCTTATGTAATATGCACAAAAGCTAATCTTGTGTAGTGGTTAAGACAGGCTTTCTCAACCAGTTTCTTGACAGTCCTGGAAGGGTGTCCTGAATGGCACCATACCCCACTCAAGCTCTCCCTAGTATAGTCCAGGCCGCCCTGGCCTTAGGGTTACCAGCACTGGGTTGGGAAATAGCTGGACACTTTGGGGTTGGAGCCAGGAGTGGACAGGATTTCAGGTGGGAAGGGACCACCTCAGTGGAGTATAACTCTATGGAGTCTACCCCCAAAAACAGCCATTTTCTCCATGGGAACTGATCTCTTTAGTCTGGAGATGAGCTATAGTTCCAGGAGATTCCCAAGTCCCAACTGGGGAATAGCATCTCCACCTGCCAACCAGCTGTGGATGGGGGGGGGGTCAATAGGGTTGCCAGATCCAAGGTAGGAAACCCCTGGAGATTTGAGGATGAAGCCTGGGGAGGACAGGGACCTCAGTGGGGCACGAAGCCATACAGGCCACCCTCCAAAGCCTCCCTTTGCTCCAGGGGAACTAACCTGTGTAGTCTGGAAATGAGCTGTGATTCCAGGGGACCTACACGCCCCATCTGGAGACTGACATCCCTAGTCCCTTCCCCAAACTCCACCCTCCTCTGGCTCTACTCCCAGCTCAAAGGTGGCAGCCCCAGAGAAAGCCGACACATTCTTGAAATCAAGAAATGAAAATAGCTTTCCTGCCAGCCTGGTTTTCTTTTTAAAATGTCAAGTATTTAAACTCAATGTTCTTGTATGCAGGGAGGGAGCCGGCTTCCCTCGAGGAGGCCCGTCCTTCCAGCGGCCGTTCCAGGTTACTGGCTGCTGTGCTCCTTGTTCTCCTTCTTGCTGGCCTTTATTAATCTTTATTAAGCAGGCCTGTTTTCCCCGTGGCACGAAGCTCACTCCAGCGGTGGCTTAAAAAGGTCTTGCTGTAGCAGCATAGCCACAGGCCAGGCCGCCAGAGGCGAGTCTGGCTTGGCACGTATTAATGGGAAACCAGGTTGCCGTAAATGACAGCGCTTAAGAAACAGAAAATTGAAATTTTATGACCGGCATCCCACTGAGCTGGATGTGAAAGTTCAGGCATTGGGGCATTGCAGCAGAGTTTGGGAAATGGAGCCGCTGGGATTTATTGCTCGCTACCGTCCAGCAGGCAGAGAAGCCTTCTTCTCCTTCGGAAGGAAGCCCATGGCAAGACAGCAGAAAGTGTTCCTCCTGGGTCCTTTGGGAGATGTTTGGCTGCAGCCTAAAGCAGACAAACTTGGAAATGAGCCTCACTTGGTACCCATTGTGTTTTGGGGCTCCCAGTGGGGAAATACCCCTCCTCTTTCTATACAAAGTTTTTCTTCAGAATAAACCTTGTTTATTCTTTTAAGCAGTTTGGAGCTCTGCTCCTCTTTACAAGCTAGAACTCTGCCAATATTGGTCGTTTGTGGCTCATGCACATGGGAATGGGAGTCCATTTTATTGGGACTTTCGGACCCAAGTCCTTCCATAGACGCAGAGAAAAAGATTCTGTCTCCTGACGCTCTGAGGTTTAAAAGAAAGAATAATCTTTACTGGAAAGATTATATAGCAGTATATATCATATTCATCTGCTTCAGTCCCATTACTGAAGCAGAGTACAAAAGAGTAGATGCAAAGAAAACACATTGCAAGCCTCTATGGCTGGTTCAAGCAGACTACATGCCTACACATCTGCAGAGAACCTTAATGGAGGACTCTGCTCCTTTTTTCCAGAAAGCACACACTCACTGAACTTCTTTTTCCTGAAGAAAGAGAAAGTGGGTGGGAGTCGGGTGGGAGCTGGGTGGGAGCCCACCGCCTAGCCTCTTCTAGGGTTACCAGTTTCCAGGTAGGGCTTGGAGGCCACCCAGAATTACAACCGATCCAGATAGGTTCTCCTATAGAAAATAGCTGCTTTTGAGGGTGGACTCTGTCATTATGCCCTGCTGGAGTTCTTCCCTCTGCAGGCTCCACCTCCGAAATCTCCAGGAATTTCCCAACCTGGAGATGGCAACCCTAGGCCCTTTCCCCTTCACATGCTATGCTTCTATGCATAGGGATTGTTTTTTGAGTAGAAGAGCATTCATTTACAGAATCGGGGGCAGTGCTGTCTTAAAACAGCTGTACCAGCAGCTATTTGGAGGTGCTGAATAAACCTCCAGGTTTTTAAAGGACCGCTTAACAGCTTGGTACTCTTCAAAGCAGCAAAGATGCGGTGGAATTGCGGGGCTGGCATCCATCTGCCATCTTCCTGTCCCCTTTTATTTATTTATTTGTTTTGTAAAGTTAGCTTTCCAGACAGCCTATCTGCCGGTTACCTGTCACCCAGCCAATCTGTTCTTTTCTTCCTTCTCGCCTCTTTCTCAGTTCTTCAACAAGCTGCTGACACTTGCGGTCCCTGGGGGGGGTCCCTTGCCAGTCCCTTGACCATTTCAGGTCTCTCTGCAAAGAGAGCTTTTGACAGCCACTCAGGCAGGCTCCTGAAATAGCGTGTCATAAGAAAGAGAAGCGAACAGGTCACTTTTGATGTGGTTTGAGATTTGCTTCTGTCGGCATCCTTCGGAGAGATTCATCTCCTGCCCCACATGTGCGCTGCCCCCAGCATCTTCTGCCTCCAGGCACCTACTTGTCATGTGAGTGTTGGTTTACAACCTGGGCAGCTTGTGCATCAAAACCCATGTTTATTGACATACTTTTCTGTCTTCCAAGAGGACTGAGAATTTCACCAAGCCACACAGCACCATACAGGTCCCCTACACACAACTGAAGGACGGAACCCGCGATTTTTTAATATGGCACAGGCATTGCAGAAGGATTCGTATGTAGGACTTTTGTACTTATTTCTACAGAGCTGCTGCTTGTTCAAAGCAGGTTTGTGAGGCTGGATTAAGCAGCCTGCCTGCCGCAGGGAAATCTCCATTCTTATCCACAAGCCCGTCCTGAAGGACTGGAGGAACAGTAGCAAAATTGCCTCCAAAGCAGCTTGAAAGATTCATTGAAGAACTGGCAGGTGTATTTAGAACAACAACAAGAGAAATCTTCACTGGCAGTCTTGAAGCAAAGGTTGGATGCACACTTTTCTTGGATGCTTTAGGATGCTTGGGGCTGATCCTGCGTTGAGCAGGGGGGTTGGACTAGATGGCCTGTATGGCCCCTTCCAACTCTTTGATTCTATGATTCTAAGTAAATAGGATTGTCATTTTAGGGTTATGGCGACCAGGGCTCAGGCCTTGGGGTCCATATTTGATGGGGATGTACTGGGACAAACCTCTGCAGGCAGTGAGAGACATGCACCCTGACTGGTCCATGCCTAGTGATACCGGCTCCAGCAGGCAGGGGAAGGCTCACTTGGCCCGTCCCCTCGACACCTGAGAAGGGCAGGATGTGGGGAAGGGAAGGACTTCCATGAGGTATCATGCCATAGTAGTCGTTTTCTTCAGGGGAACTGATCTCTTTCACCTAGAGATTAAATGTAATAGTGGGAGAACTCCAGGCACCGCCAGGAGGTTGGCTGTCCTAGCAGGAAAGCAGTATGGCTACAAATCTCATGTAGGTCTGCGGGAGCTTTCGTCATTCCACAGGGCCTGCAAAATGGAGCTTTTCCACCAGGTCTATGGTTGAGGCCAGGGACGGGTGGAGGCCAGGGACGGGTGGAGGGTAGAGTTAGGGGCGGGTGGAGGGTGGTGTTCCGCCATGTTGTCTGGTTCATTGTATTCTATGTACTTTGTGTCCATTTGAATGGGGGTTTAAATGGGTTTTTATAACTGGATGTTCGTAACCCCCGACGAGCTAGCTCGGTAGTGGCAGGGAATAAATTAAATAATATGTTTCAAAGTCTGACAGGTGGATAGATTGCTGCCATGGGGACTCTCCACCAGCTGTGTCCCTAGGCATGGGTTCCATCTGTCCCCTTTTCCCTCCTCCCTCCTGGAGATTATATAGGGGGGGGGGAATAGATTTCATTCGGAATCACATTGCTTTTCTGCCATATCTTATTTCATTTTTATCTTTGATTGTAAATTATGTCTGTGGTTTTAAGGGGAAGTTTTATTGGGGGTTTAAGCAGACTTTGTAACCCGCCACGAGCCATTCGGGAGTGGTGGGTAAGAAATTGAATTGGTGATGATGATGATGATGATGATGATAGGCCTCCCTGCTGGGAATGCCATTCTTGAGTGTGGACTAGCTCTATTTGTGTCAGGATCATGGCAAAAGAGGGCTTAGGGGAGGGACCATTGCCGACCGCAGAGCATCGGTTTTCTGTGTGGCAGGTCCCAGGTCCAATCCCTAACATCTCTCATGAAAAGAACTAGGCAAGAGGTGACGTGAAAGACCTCAGCCTGAAACCCTTGAGAACTTTGCCAGTCGGAGTCGATGGTATTGGCCTTGACGGACCAAGGGTCTCATTCGTTATAAAGCATTTAGGAGTAAAGGGTCTTGGGCAGCGGGTCTGGAGAAACTTTTCTCTAGATAAGTGTTGCCTGTCAGACTTCACATGCCTGACGGAGCTAAGTGACCAGTGGATGGTTAGGAGGTAGCTTAGTCCAGTTCATAGGTTTTAAAAGTAGAAGCAAATTTCTCTCTGCTGGCCTACCAAACGGATATTGGGCCATAACTCGGCAGCACCTCACTGATCAAGTTGGCAGTTTTTTGACCCCTCGGATCTCAGTCCTGTAAACTCAGGGCCCCCCAGTCTTGTTGGCCTTGTGGAAATCTTTGGAAATCCTATAAAGGGTGGTTGGAACAACCGATAAATGGCTACTTTGGAAGGCAGGGCCGGCCACAACATGAAGAAGCTGATGGTTTTATGGTATTTATATTTGATTTTTATAACTGTATTCACTGTGGAATTTAGTTCTCAAGGCGGGTTATAAAAATAAAGGTTTTTGTTGTTGCTATTACTCCTCCTCCTCCTACTACTACTACTACTACCACTACTACTACTAGTGTTATTCTGCTGTGATCTATTAGCTTTATGTTCAAGACCTTTGGACATATGAGCTGGGTTTTTAAGGCAAGTGATTAAGCGTTGCTGGGGCTGGCTTTGTGTATTGCAGTTCCCAGTATTATTATTATTATTAGATTTATTCCCCGCCACTCCCTTGCGGCTCATGGCGGGTTAAAACATCCTAAAATCCCCATTAAAACTCCATTAAAACAAAGATTACATTCCCAGCATTACCAACATGGCAAGATCAGCAACCCAACTTCCCCCCCCCCTCCCACTACTGGCGGGTGGAGAGAGGATCCTGATGGTGTTTATTTCAGGTCCTGATGGTGTTTACTTCAGGTCCTGATGGATTTATGGGTCATGAATTTACCTAATCCCCTTTTAGAGCCATTGTTTTGTTTCCTATGGCTCTCCCTACATCCTCTGGCAGAAAATGCCCACTTTTAAATCATTCTCTGTGTAAATTGATATTTCCTTTTGTCCATCCAGATCTATGGCCCATCAGCTTCATTGGATTGCTCCCAAGTGCTAATATTTATTCAAATGGGTAGCCGTGTTGGTCTGAAGTAGCCAACAATAAAATCAGAGTCCAGTGGCACCTTTAAGACCAACAAAGATTTATTCAAGGTGTGAGCTTTCCAGTTCTGAGGAAGAGTGCTTGCACTCAAAAGCTCACGCCTTGAATAAATCTTTGTTGGTCTTAAAGGTGCCCCTGGACTCTGATTTTATTGTCCTCCCTTAGAAGATACTCATCAACCACATGCTCGGTGTTTGAACTGGCTGTTTAAACATCACTGCGGCTTTGCTTCAAGACGGACGTAGATAAAATTGAAAGGGTACAGAGGAGAGCGACGAAGATGATCTGGGGCCAAGGGACCAAGCCCTATGAAGATAGGTTGAGGGACTTGGGAATGTTCAGCCTGGAGAAAAGGAGGTTGAGAGGGGACATGATAGCCCTCTTTAAGTACTTGAAAGGTTGTCACTTGGAGGAGGGCAGGATGCTGTTTCCGTTGGCTGCAGAGGAAAGGACACGCAGTAATGGGTTTAAATTACAAGTACAACAATATAGGCTAGATATCAGGAAAAAAATTTTCACAGTCAGAGTAGTTCAGTAGTGGAATAGGCTGCCTAAGGAGGTGGTGAGCTCCCCCTCACTGGCAGTCTTCAAGCAAAGGTTGGATACACACTTTTCTTGGATGCTTAGGGCTGATCCTGCATTGAGCAGGGGGTTGGTCTAGATGGCCTGTATGGCCCCTTCCAACTCTATGGGCCATTCCGCATTCGTCCAAAATAGCACAATGGTTACTAATTGAAATCGCTACAGTTTTGCCGTTATGCACAACGTCGTTGACAATCTGCAACACTCCTGAAAACGATCCGCAAAAAGCGCTTCGTTGTAGCGCTTTCAGAGAAATCCCAAAAAGTGGATTCACCCTCCGGAAAGCGCTACACTCCTGCAACCAATGTGCAACACTAGCGGGAAAGTTCTGTGCGTTACCATTGTTGTGGTTTCTGCAAAGTCCCTCCCCCTGGCTCTCTCCTCTGATCTTCCGGCGAAGCGATCGCCGTTTTTTTTTCTCCGAGCGAGCGGAGATCAGCGCACCGGCAAGCCTTCGTTTACCCAGTGAGGCTTCCCCGGCTGCAGTCCCTCTGTTTAAAGTCACCAAGCACAAGCAACACAGAGGCCCGTTTGCTGGTTTATTTTCCCTTTATTTTTCACACTGTTTTCGGCCGAAAATCGCGCCCGTGAGGGGGGGGGATTTTTTTTTTCACTCGGGGGGAGCGTGGCAACGATGAAATGGCAGCTCAAACACCACCTGCTAGCTGGATGGGTCTCTCCGTTGCAACGAATCAACGCATATTCGTTGCAACGGGTTTGTGTGTGTTTTCTTTTTTTAACCTTCCTTAAAGGGAAAGGGGCTGCTTGGGAGCATGATAACGGCCGCCCATTGGCTGCTTGACGGCCAGGGGCGGGACACAGCTCAGCAATAGCACTTCCTGGCTAGTGATTTTTGCCGAGACCGGAACCCTGTGGGAAACGATAGAAACGCAACTGGATTCCACTACAAAGGCAGGTATGCATAAGAACGAATTCCACTATTTAAAATGGTGATTTTTCGTTCCGCAAACAATTTGCAACATGGATCCCGGTGCGGAATGGCCCTATGATTCTATGATTTACTTCGAGTCAGTAGTTAACACTAAAGAACTTCTGCAGGTGTTGCCTACAAATTAGCCTCAGTTTGGATGTAGACAAACTGGAGCGTGTCCAGAGGATGACCCATGAGGTCCCTTCCAACTCTATGGTTCTATTATTCTAGCAAGCAAAGAAAGTTTGATTGAGAGAGGAAGGGACTAACTTGAAATAACTTTAGGACATGTTCCAGCAAGGCAGGTTGGACTGCCCATGTACAAAAATCTCATTTCACCTTCTTGGCCAGCGCAGCACTTTGGAGGACAGGACACTTGAGCTGTAAGGCTGCCAAGCCTTACACATCGTGACAGATTCATATCCCAACATTTATTTGTGAGCGCCATCTCTGAGCCTAATGGTGGAACCTCCACCTCACAGACTGTGAAATACTTAAGTTTGTCTTGAAATCCCAGCAGAGGTTTAAGTGAATTGGACTCTTGAAATGGAAAGAATTGGGCATTGTATTACAGCATTTTCCGCGTTGTCCAGGTTGGTGTTCTGGTTAAGAGCAGCAGCCTGTAATCTGCAGAAGTGGATTTGATTCCCCAATCCTTCACGTGCCGATGGGCCACATTGGAACACTCACAGTTCTCTCTGCACTCCCTCAGCCTCACCTACCTCACAGAGTGTGTTATGGGGAGAGGAAGGGAAGGCAATTGTAGACCACTTTGAGACCCGTGAGGCCTAATGGGGGGGATCTTGAGCCAGTCACAGTTCTCTCTGAGCTCTCTCAGTCCTGCCTGCCTCACAGGGTGTCTGTTGTGGGAGAGGAAGGGAAGGCGATTGTAAGCCGCTTTGTAAAAGGTAGTAAAAAGCATGGTACAAAGACCCAGTTGTTTGCTTCTTTTTTGTATCTTTTCTGACCAGATTTATGGTGACAGACATTACACATCGTTCTGTATTGACCGTCAGAGTGCCGTTGCAAATAATGAAGTCCGCTATCTTTTAAATTTCTCCTCTGTTTCCAGTGTATTTATGTCCTGTTATCTCCCATGGTTGGCCTGGTCATCCTGAACAATTGTTAATTATACATTCTTCTGTGGAGGAAAGCGACTCAGTTTGCATTAGTTTTCATTTTGTTGGTAGGCCCGTGCTCGCTTCCATCCATCATGGCTATAGCACAATTACAAAATAACAGTAATAAAAAAAAAACCAGACCCCAATAAAATAAGTAGTGGTTTCCCCTGCAGAGTGAAAGAGCGGCACATAATCTCCCTCTCCCAACAAAAACGAGAATAAGCAATTGATCTGTAGATGTCAGAGCCAATCGCCCATGATCTCAGGAATTAAGTCAAGAGAACAAACCGAATATTGCAGGCAGAAATGGAATGGGACGGCCTTCTTAATAAACATATAGTAGGGTACTGTCAGTATGCAATGGCATGCCTACATTTTAATGAGGAACTCAGTGCCATATTATGGGTTCCGTGGAACAATGTTTTCAGTTCTGTTTCCGGCTGCAATGATGCACAAGCAACCCTTTCTTGGTTAGTCACCAAGCCAAAGCTGCCAACTGGTAGGGCAAGGCAGGAGATCTCCTGAGATTATAACTAATCTCCAGATGAGAGAGTTTGGCTACCTGGAGAAAAATGGCAGCTTTGGGAAGTGGAATCTCTGGAATTGGACTCAATTGGAAGCCTTCCCTTTCCCCAAACCCGCCCTCCCCCATGCTTCACCCCCAAAAATCTTCAGGTATTTCTCCATCCAGAGCTGGCGACCCCACATTGGTTCATTCATTGGTTCATTCATTCATAGAATCATAGTTGGAAGGAACCTCCTGGGTCATGTAGTCCAACTCCCTGCACTTTGCAGGACGCCATTCATTCATTCATTCATTCATTCATTCATTCATTCATTCATTCATTCATTCATTCTCTATGGCTGCTCCTCCTGGCGAGCCAGCTTGGGGTGGTTAACGATATAATGATTAAAACCTAACAATCAAAATAACAATCAAATAGAATAACAATAATTGGTAAAAAGCAATAAGCTACAATTAAATACCTCTCTGCATTCCCTCACTGCACCATGTCTGAAGAAATTCACACGAGCATAAAAATTCATCTGGAATTTTTTGCTTCGATAGCCGCATTGACTAATTGCTTAAAACGTACGTATCCTGTCTTGAATTAGTAAAAATTTCTATTTTCTGGAAACGTTGGTCTTTGGGGAATGATTTTTGATTTGTGTATTTCAGTGGGGTTTTTTTTTTCCCCAGGCATAACCGCGCAGCGATGAACCGAAACGTTTCTTGTTCCAGGGAGTTCAGTGACAGAAACTGCAGGGGGCAAATTTGTACACAGAGCTCTCGTTTATGATCTGCAGGGAAGATTTTTTTTTTAAAGGCCTCAATTAAATACTGCAAGCAAGATTATGCTTTGAGAATTACTTTAGCCCTCTAGGAAGTATTTGTTCCCTTTGTTTGGCTTATTGTGATCTGTACAATCATTAGCTCGAATTGGAAATAGTCTTCCAAAAGAAGACAATTCTTTGGCATACAAAAGATTAAGACGGTATGATCAGTGGGATGTCGCATGTCTGGCAACTAAAGAAAATGCTTAGGCCCGAGAAAGTCGGACCTTTGAAACCTCTAGCCCAGTGGTCCCCTTTTTATCACCGGGGACCTGTCAACGCTTGACAATCTTACTGAAGCCTGGAGGGGGGGGTAGTCTTTTACCGAGGGCCATTGCTGCTGCCGCCGCCACCTGAGCCCCTGCTCCGCTTGCTTTCCCTCCAGCACCACTGACTTCCCGCTGCCCACTGGGAGGCCCAGCCATACCGGCCGCTGGAGACCACCAAAGTGAGCTGGTGGCTTAGTGGCAAAGCAGCCCCCGAGGCAGCAGCCAGGGAGGAGGAAGAGGAGGAGCCGTGGCCTGGTACCGACCGGTCCCGGACCAGGGGTTGGGGACCACTGCTCTAGCCAAAGAAAGCTCAACAAAATAATACGGACCTTAGATAGAGATACCAGTCTCCTGGTGGGTGCTGGGTAGTTGTGAGTCTAAAGCAGTGGTTCTCAACCTGGGGGTCAGGGCCCCTTTGGGCTCGAGCAACCCTTTCACAGGGGTCATGGCAGGGCAAGCAGCTTGGCCAGGAGGGGAACCATCCACACAACAGAATTGCGGGGTAGATCAAGATAGAGCGTTCGTCTGTCTGGAGCAGCAGAACAGAGCGAGATCGGCACGGTGGGACAAGAGGCAGAACTGAACTGAGAAACCCCAGGGAAAAAAAAAAAATTATATACAATCATGAACAACGGATCTTCACGCCAAAGTGAAGGTTTAGGAAGATTGAGAACCACTGGTGTAAAGTTAAGGAGAAGTGTGCCATATTGAGCAGAATAAAATTTTTGTGAGTAGCCTGGAGTAGCAAATCCAAGGAGAGTTCACAGCCAAGGGGACATGTTAGCTAAGAGACTGATTAGAGACGGAGATCCCTCTGAATGTTCTCAACCCTATCTTACTTTGGTAGATGGACTCTCTTGTATCAGACTCAGTTGAACTCCAGGAGTTATTCTCAGAATCTAAACCTGGAATTTTATGAATGAATTTGGCTCATCAGCTGATGGTCACAGGTGTAGTTCATGAATGTTATCGTAGCCTAAGTAGCCTGGGAGAATCACAGCTATACGAAAATATGAAAGTTCAGAATATGGCAGTCCACCCAAGGACATTTCAGGATAAAATATGACAAACACGCAGACCCTCGGAGCTGTCTAAACCTGGGGTTTTGTGAATGAATTTGGCTCATCAGCTGCTGGCTGATGGTCACCGCAAGTCTGTCTTAATGCCTGGACACAGGGGGCAGCTGCCACGGGGCCCCACGAGCATAGGGTCCTCATGCTATTCCATGTATATATTGATAGTATTGTTGTTAGGTGTGAAGTCGTGTCCGACCCATCGCGACCCCCTGGACAATGATCCTCCAGGCCTTCCTGTCCTCTACCATTCCCTGGAGTCCATTTAAGTTTGCACCGACTGCTTCAGTGACTCCATCCAGCCACCTCATTCTCTGTCGTCCCCTTCTTCTTTTGCCCTCGATTGCTCCCAGCATTAGGCTCTTCTCCAGGGAGTCCCTCCTTCTCATAAGGCGGCCAAAGTACTTGAGTTTCATCTTCAGGATCTGGCCTTCTAAGGAGCAGTCAGGGCTGATCTCCTCTAGGACTGACCGGTTTGTTCGCCTTGCAGTCCAAGGGACTCGCAAGAGTCTTCTCCAGCACCAGAGTTCAAAAGCCTCAATTCTTTGACGTTCGGCCTTCCTTATGGTCCGACTTTCACAGCCATACATTGCAAGACCATATGGTTAGCTTGTGGTAAGTGACTGAATAAGCAGTGTTCAATAATCATTGCTCTACAGCATGGCTTTTTAAAATGTTTAAACACCCAGTTTGTTGGAGGTGCCGATAAATATAACCTTAATTGTAATGATAACTTACATTTTTATTCCTGTGAGTGGTTGTGTAGGTCAGACCCCAGTGCACAGGTGTGGCCGGGTCACAGGTGTGGTTCATGAATGTTATTCCCTGCAAACAGAGACCAGCCAGTTACCAAGGTTCTGTTTAATACCGGCTCTGGCAATAGATCAAGCTCCTCCGTTGACAAAGAGGTGTTGGTTGGTTCACTCTGGATTTCTTCTGAGAAATGGCTTGGCTACGGAAGGGTGGAATATCTTTATTTGAGGAGCAGGATGAGTGTTGACAAAAGAGAGCATGTCAGCTTTAAGGCAGGGAGCATTCTGAATTCCTCATCCATCCTGTTTCAAAATTGACATCCCCCCCACTTCATTTTAATTAGTCCTTGCATGAAGTAAGCCCGCGATTCTTTATTTTGGTTTTCTTGTCTGCTTCCTTGAACCGAATTTCTCCCCGTAAAATACAAGCATTTTTCAATGCCGTTTGAGTGTCAGTAAATGAGCTCCACGCATGTATGTATAATATAAATGGCTCGCATTATGAATCTAAGTGCCATATAAATTGCAAAGAGGGAACATCAGGCAACATGAACTCGTGATATGCAATGGGCCATGAAAAATGGAGAACTCTCCATACATTAATGAAGAGATAAAGAAAGCTAACCAGAAAGGTTTTGGGGAGCATGGATTATACAATGAAGGTCTGAATGCTTGTACTGTAATAAGAAAACTCAGCTGCTTATCATATAAGATCCCCTATATACTTGCATATAAGCCTAGTTTTTCAGCACCTTACTTCATACAGAAAAAGCCCTCCTTGGCTTATACGCAGGTATATACGGGAATTGAAATAAAAACCTTCTCCAGCCAATCGTTGCTCACCTTTAGCAAATATGTAGTGCAAGCTGATCTTGTTCTGACTTGTGTTTCTTTTAAAAGTTGATTTTTACAGTTCTTACTTTCAGTGTTCAGTTTTACAGTTCTTTATTTCAGTGTTTTATTCTTGGGGGGGGCACTGTAGCTGTAGTTAGTCCATTCTCCCAGTTTGGTAGCTGTTGTACTTGTTTTAGTAAGTTGCCAATTTCAGGTACTGTTGTTCTGCTCTGGTTTGCTGGCCTGGGGGAGGGGCACTGTTCGGTTCTCCTGTGGGAGCTGTTTTCACAGAGCAGTTCTGTCAGAGCTCTCTCAGGGTGTCTGGCATCAAGAGAGGAAGGGAAGGCAATTGTAATCCGCTTTGAGACTCTTTTGGTTAGTGAAAAGCAGGGTACAAAAACCAGCAGCTATTCATTGTGTTGACTTTTCTGTATTTGTTGAGGAGTCTGGATTGGAGAGCCTGTGATGATGGAGCATTTCCCACCCTCGGCTTATATGTGAGTCAATAAGTTTGCCCAGATTTTGTGGTAAAATTAGGTGCCTCGTCCTACAAAGTACAGGGGGTTGGACTAGATGACCCAGGAGGTACCTTCCAACTCTATGATTCTATGATTGTGGTTTCAATACCTATAGGAAAAGGAGCTGTGACATACTAGGGGGAGACTGAAAATTAAATCTAGCTGTATCACTTTTACAGCTAGAACCTCAGTAGAGGAACTGTGGACCTCAAGAAGTTTATCCAGAATGTTTTGTTATATTCTTCTGACCCAGGGGTAAGATCCACCACGATAACCTCCTGGTTGCTGCTAGTGGCACAGAAATTGTCAGCTAGGGGTAGGGTTTCCAGGTCTGGGTTGGCAACTGACTGGAGATTTGGAAGGTGGAGCCTGGACAAGACAGCATTTTGGAGAGAAGGCTCTCCGTAGAGATAGACATGAACTACATTTGTGTGATCTACCCTCAAATCAATATGAACAGGGAGGTTGGTGTGCAAACCTAACTGGTTTCTAGTGACTTTTCATGAGCATCGGAAAGCAGGGGCCATTGAAACCCATGCTTTCTGCTCTTCATGAACTGCCACACACTGCCATGAACTACCTTATGATTTGTGGAAATCCGTGGCAGCTCTTGAGTTCACACACTTTGGTTTGTGAACCACAAACGGGCAAAAACTTGTCACAGATTTGCATTTGTGGGCCAGGTCTTCATATTTATCAGGTGATATGACCATCTATGCTTATGTCAAGCTACCCACCTCTCCCAAAATGGTCAATGAGGGGCCCGGATGAGGTGGGAAAGGGTGGGGCCCCACGTGGGCGTGTCCACACCTCTGCTTCCCAACCACATTCTGCACCATCGTACCACTTGTGGGATTTCTGAAAGCCTGAAGAATATTTTAAGGGTATCTTGATGGTGGTAAAAAGTTGAGAAAGGCTACCATAGGGTCCACCCTCCAAAGCTGCCATTTTTCTCTAGGGGAGATCCATTGTGTTAGTTGGAGATCTCCACTTGAAGGTTGACAACCCTAGTTATGGGGGGTCGGGGGAATAGATAGCCGCTTTCGCCAAAGGGCTCCGTATTAAATGGGAATGTCATTCTGTTACAGCCCAATGCTTCTACAGAGCGGCAAATTGTGCATGTGTGTGTGCAGATAATCCTTTAACTACAAAGGACCATTACAAAATCCTCATTAAGTACCGTATCCCCCCCCCCACCCATTTCCAGTTTTCCAGTCCACCGTTAACACTAATTGAAGTTAAAATGTTGGCAGCCTCCACACGGGCATCCGTCAAACTTTTCCTCCCTCTCTACCGGTGCGGAAAGCAAGCATCAAGCGCGGCTTCCTCCTGTCTGCGAGTTGTCAGAATCTGTAAATGAGGAACCTTGTTCTCTGTCTGTAAAAATTAGCTGACAATGAAGATGAAGGTACGGCGGCCCGGCTGCTGGCATTTCATTCAAATTTCAAGACAGATTGTGCCGGAATATCGCTAGCTTGTATCTGCGGAAAGCCGGAGAACTAAGTCAATTTTTCCCCCAAGCCAGAAGAGTGATCGAGGAATGGCGGTGAGCCGTACATCCGTTGACAAAGGAGGCCCGGGAGTGAGGTGCGCAGGAGGGGGAGCTTGGGCCCAGGAAGGAAATAAGCTGCCATCTGGATTTAATTTGTCTCTCACTTGTTGTTTGAAAAAAAGTTTGGGGGCTGCCTCTCCGCCCGAGGCGGTGGACGAGAGAAACCGATGCATGGAATGGAAGGATGCAATGGCCTCTCCTGGCATAACGTGGCTAAAAAAATACAGCGCCAGAATAAGATGTTGAAAATTTAAAAGAACGCTCAAGCACTGATCGCACCCAGCATGCACAAGAACACCAACCAAACTGCCTTCTACAGCAGCGGTCCCCAACCTTTCTGATGTCAGGGATCTCGTCCGGGGGTGAGGGGAGAGCCTACTGCCAGGGTGCCGCGCACACGTTCGGCAGCTGCACGCAAACGCACATTTGCAGTTGCCGCGCATGCGCGTTTTTGCTACCAGGTGGCACTAACGCGCACGCGCGCAGTTGCTGTGCATGTGCGTTTTCGCCACCAGGGGGCGCAAAGCGCATGCACGGCAACTGCACACATACATGTTTGCGTAGCTGCTGTGCCGGTGGCCACGCCTGAATCTTCCCTTCCTTCTCGCTGTGGGGGGGGGGGGAGGCAGGCGCGGCCCACTCTAATCCCTCATCCAAATCAATTAATACTATGTTGAATAACATGGGCCCCAGGACAGATCCCTGGGTAATTCCACTTGTCACTCTTCTCCAAGAGGATGCTGAACCATTAACAAGTACCCTTTTCGTACGATCTGTCAACCAGTTACTGAGATAGTGTTCTCCTCCCAGCTCCTCCACTTAAAACCAGTTATGAAGTATAGCTGGGTGATCAAGGGAAATCCTGGAAAAATAAATGTAGAAACATATTAGATAGAGCAAATAAATAAAAAGGAAAGTCCAAAATATTTTACGTTTAAGCTGTTTCCAACCAAACCAGCCCGCCTTCCATCCATCATCCATTCCATTCCATTCCATTCCTGTCCTGATTGTAAGACAAGGCACCACCGAGAGGCCAATATCCTGCTTGACTCCGACAATGGGCAGCCGTCATCTTTTCCATGCTGCATTGAAGACTTTGCGTGCATAAAAGCACTGTCAGGAACATCCCGAAGCGCAAAGAATCGATAGGCCCGCGGGACAATTCCCCGAGAAATGTCGAGGGACTGCTTGTTTTGCATTAAAATTTCATGCCAAGGCAACAGCGCCGCTGCATCGATCCCTGCCTTGTCTTGCGTCAGGCTTCTCAGGCAGCCTTAGCAAGAGTCCCGCTTGCTGCGGCCTCGTGAAGAGAACAGGGGGAACATCAGCGAACGAAGTGATCCAGGGTGAAAATGAAAGAGCCGCTTTGGGTATTGCCGTGAGTATCATAGAATCATGGAGTTGGAAGGGATCTCCTGGGTCATCAACCCCCCTGCAGAATGCAGGAGATTCACAACTACCTGCCTACAAACAGGGACTCCAATTTCATTTCCAGATGATGCCCCCCCTCCTTAAAAACCCAGAATCCCTAGCCAGTCTGATTCTTTGAAGGCTCAAGGAGGTGGCAGGTTACAGTGGATGAGCGAGAGGGATGTGAGTGTCCTGCATAGTGCAGGGGGTTGGACTAGATGACCCATGGGGTCCCTTCCTACTCTATGATTCCTTTCTTCCTTCCTTCCCCTGGAGCCCAGGATGTCTCACAACATTTTATGTAACATATAACATTGTTGTTGTTGTTGTTGTTATGTGCGAAGTCGTGTCCGACCCATCGCGACCCCATGGACAATGATCCTCCAGGCCTTCCTGTCCTCTACCATTCCCCGGAGTCCATTTAAGTTTGCACCTACTGCTTCAGTGACTCCATCCAGCCACCTCATTCTCTGTCGTCCCCTTCTTCTTTTACCCTCGATCGCTCCCAGCATTAGGCTCTTCTCCAGGGAGTCCTTCCTTCTCATGAGGTGGCCAAAGTATTTGAGTTTCATCTTCAGGATCTGGCCTTCTAAAGAGCAGTCAGGGTTGATCTCCTCTAGGACTGACCGGTTTGTTCGCTTTGCAGTCCAAGGGACTCGCAAGAGTCTTCTCCAGCACCAGAGTTCAAGAGCCTCAATTCTTTGACGCTCGGCCTTCCTTATGGTCCAACTCTCGCAGCCATACATTGCAACTGGGAAGACCATAGCCTTGACTAAACGCACTTTTGTTGGCAGGGTGATGTCTCTGCTTTTTAGGATGCTGTCTAGATTTGCCATAGCTTTCCTCCCCAGGAGCAAGCGTCTTTTAATTTCTTTGCTGCAGTCCCCATCTGCAGTGATCTTGGAGCCCAGGAAAATAAAATCTGTCACTATCTCCATTTCTTCCCCATCTATTTGCCAGGAATTGAGAGGGCCGGATGCCATGATCTTTGTTTTCTTGATGTTGAGTTTCAAGCCAACTTTTGCACTCTCCTCCTTCACCCGCATCAACAGGCTCTTTAGTTCCTCTTCACTTTCTGCCATTAGAGTGGTATCATCTGCATATCTGAGGTTGTTGATATTTATCCCTGCAATCTTGATCCCAATTTGTGACTCCTCTAATCCCGCATTTCTCATGATGTGCTCTGCATACAAGTTAAATAGGCAAGGCGACAGTATACAGCCTTGCCGAACTCCTTTCTCAATTTTGAACCAGTCAGTGATTCCATGTTCAGTTCTCACTGTTGCTTCTTGACCTACATATAAATTTCTCAAGAGACAAATAAGATGCTCTGGTATTCCCATCTCTTTAAGAACTTGCCACAATTTGTTGTGCTCCACACAATCAAAGGCTTTAGCATAGTCAATGAAGCAGAAGTAGACGTTCTTCTGGTACTCCCTAGCTTTCTCCATGATCCAGCGTATGTTGGCAATTTGATCTCTAGTTCCTCTGCCTCTTCGAAATCCTGCCTGTACTTCTGGAAGTTCTCGTTCCACATATTGCTGGAGCCTAGCTTGTAGGATTTTGAGCATAACTTTGCTAGCATGAGAAATTAGTGCAATGGTGCGGTAGTTTGAACATTCTTTGGCATTGCCCTTCTTTGGGATTGGAATGTAAACTGACCTTTTCCAATCCTGTGGCCATTGTTGAGTTTTCCAAATTTGCTGGCATATTGAGTGTAGCACTTTTACTGCATCGTCCTTTAAGATTTTGAATAGTTCAACTGGAATGCTGTCACCACCACTAGCTTTATTGTTGCTCAGACTTCCTAAGGCCCATTTGACTTCACATTCCAGGATGTCTGGCTCCAGGTCAGTAACTACCCCACTGTGGTCATCAGGGATGTTAAGCCCGCTCTTGTATAGTTGTTCTGTATAATTTTGCCACCTTTGTTTAATCTCTTCTGCTTCTGTGAGGTCCCTACCATTTTGGTCCCTTATCATACCCAACTTTGCATGAAACGTTCTCTTCATATCTCCAATTTTCTTGAAAAGATCTCTGGTCCTCCCCATTCTATTGTTTTCTTCTATTTGTTTGCACTGTTCATTTAAGAAGGCATTCTTATCTCTTCTAGCTTTTCTCTGGAATTCTGCATTCAGTTGGGTGTATCTTTCTCTTTCTCCCTTGCCTTTCACTTCCCTTCTCTCCTTAGCTATTTGTAAAGCTTCCTCAGACAGCCATTTTGATTTCTTGCATTTCTTTTTCTTTGGGATGGTTGTAGTTGCTACCTCTTGTACAATGTTGCGAACCTCCGTCCATAGTTCTTCAGGCACTCTGTCTATCAGATCTAATTCCTTAAATCTATTTGTCACCTCTACTGTGTATTCGTCGGGGATATGATTTAGTTCATACCTGAGTGGCCTAGTGCTTTTCCCTACTTTCTTCAATTTAAGCCTAAATTTTGCAACAAGAAGCTCATGATCTGAACCACAATCAGCTCCTGGTCTTGTTTTTATTGACTGGATAGAACTTTTCCATCTTTGGCTGCAGAGCACATAGTCAATCTGATTTCTGTGTTGACCGTCTGGTGATGTCCATGTGTAGAGTCGTCTCTTGGGTTGTTGGAAAAGAGTGTTTGCTATGACCATTGTATTCTCTTGACAAAATTCTACCAGCCTGTGCCCTGCTTCATTTTGTACTCCAAGGCCAAACCTGCCTGTTATCCCGGTTATCTTTTGGCTTCCTACTTTAGCATTCCAATCCCCCATGATGATAAGCACATCATTTTTTGGCGTTGCTTCTAGAAGGTGTTGTAGGGCTTCATAGAACTGATCAACTTCATCCTCTTCAGCAGCAGTGGTTGGGGCATAGACCTGGATCACTGTGATGTTGAATGGTTTGCCTTGGATTCGAACTGAGATCATTCTGTCATTTTGGGGATTGTATCCCAAGACTGCTTTTCCTACTCTCTTATTGATTATGAAGGCTACTCCATTTCTTCTGCGAGATTCTTGTCCACAGTAGTATACCTGATGGTCATCTGAATTAAATTCACCCATTCCTGTCCATTTTAGTTCACTGATTCCTAAAATGTCGATGTTCAGTCTTGTCATTTCTTGTTTGACGACGTCCAGCTTACCTTGATTCATGGATCTGACGTTCCAGGTTCCTATGGAATAAAAATCTTTACAGCATCGGACTGTCTTTTCGCCACCAGTTACTTCCACAACTGAGCGTCCTTTCGGCTTTGGCCCAGCCGCTTCATTCATTCTGGCGCTACTCGTACTAGCCGTCTGCTCATCCCCAGTAGCATATTGGACACCTTCCGACCTGAGGGGCTCATCTTCCGGCGTCATATCGTTATGCCTATTGGAACTGTCCATAGAGTTTTCATGGCAAAGATACTGGAGTGGTTTGCCATTTCCTTCTCCAGTGGATCACCTTTTGTCAGAGCTCTCAGCTATGACCTGTCCGTCTTGGGTGGCCCTGCACGGTATAGCTCATAGCTTCACTGAACTACGCAAGCCCCCTTGCCACAACAAGGCAGCGATCCTTGAAGGGGGAACATATAACATTAGAAACATTAAAAAAAATCTATCCAATTAAATTTGTTTTAAAAAATATAAAGTTGCCCCTTGGTATAGTGGTTAAGAGCAGCAGCCTCTAATCTGGAGAGCCAGGTTTGTTTCTCTGCTTCTCCACATGCAGCAGGTTGACCTTTGGCGAGCCACAGTCCTGCCAGAGCAGTTTTCACTGAGCAGTGTTTCTCAGAGCTCTCCCAGCCCCACTTACGTCACAGGGGGTCTGTTGTGGGGAGAGGGAGGGAAGGGGATCGTAAGCTGCTTTGAGACTCCTTCAGGTAGTGAAAGACAAGATTTAAAAACCCAGCTCTCTTCTTCTTCTCTCTAGTAGGAGAGGAGGGAATATCAAGTACTTTCAGTGGTAAATTGGTGGAAGTTTTTTGATGGTCAGAAGTTGTTAAATGCTTAAATGATACTATCAGAGACAGTTTTAGGCCTCCCCGTAGGCCTCTGGGAACAGCTGTTTTGCAGACCCTGCAGGGCCCTGATCTCACTTGGGAGAGTGATCCACCAGGTGAGCCAGGACCAAAAAGGCCAGCTTAATCCCTCTGTGGCTGAGCAGATTCTGGAAGCTCAGTCTTACATTTCTTGGAGAGTGAAGTCTGATCCAGGAGAACTGCCATTGTAGCTCTTCCTTCGTGCTACGTACAAATGCTAAACGCTCTCCTGCAGGCAGGTCGGGCAGGTCTCTGCTCTGTGGCAATTCCCCACAGGTGCCGAAACTCCAAACAGTGCTGCTGTCATTTTGGAGGCATTGCAAGACTTTGCCTAATGGCACCATGGTGAGACTTTAAAAAAATATTATTAACCTTCAGTCTAATCCTTTAAGCACCTGTCCTGGGAAAGGGGGGGGGCTGCAACAGGTGAGTCGCTGATTGGATTCTCTGAACATGGCTCCAGAGCTCTTCCAGATGGCCAGATCCAGATAATAAGAGCTCCCTGTTTAATTGGCAATCACAGTCTCTAATCGGTTAATTGCAGCAATTGATGAGGGCCTCAGCCCCACTTTCTGAAAAAGAGCAGTCACAGCCCTCTCAGTTCAGGGCAGCCCTTGTGGAATGGCTGCAGTTGCCATAGGACAGGGGTGGCTAGACTGTGGCTCTCCAGATGTCCATGGACTGCAATTACCATGAGCCCCTGCCAGCATGCCTTAGTAAGTTTTGTGGGCCTGAGAAATGCATTGAGGGTCTCTGCGGGAAGAAAACACAGGAAGAATCAGTATCCAAAACCAGGATGTCAAGGGGACAGACAGAATGCAAAGTCAGACAGTCCAGTGAGTCAAAGGTTCATTCAGGCAGTCCAAAGGCATCACAGAAAGAGCAGGTCACGGGTACTTACAAAGTTGCATCTGCAGCCCCAAGTTAATGTAAGTTGTCAGCAGCCTCTCCATCCTCACTCTATGGTGTTGCACAGGCCTCTGCAGTCAGTAAATGGCTTACTAACGAGTGAGCATGGTACCTTTTAGATTGGAGCTCTCTTTGAGCACTAGCAGTAATTGCTTAATTGGCTCAGGTGAGCCAGATTGGCTGACAAGACCAGGAACTGCAGCTGGAGGCTGGACAGAGGAAATGAGAAGCTTCTGCAACAACTTCAGAATCTAAGCCCTGGTTTGTCTGCAGCTCTATTCCTTTCTGCTGGTCAGAGTTCTCTGCCTGTTGAACATCCGGCTGGGCTAAGCTCTCCTCCAGCTGAGGCTCAGGTGAAGCTGGGAGCTCCTGGCCAGGCTCTTCCTCCTAGGAAGGAGTCCTCGTTAACCAGACCTGGGCTCACAACAAGTGTTAGCAATTAAGACAAGAGAGTTATAACTGTTACTTTGTTCTCCATTAAGTCTTGGAGCTAGTCAAGAGCCTTGGCAGCCATTGGGAGCTCCTGCCTGCACATATTCTTTGAGAGGTATGTGTGTTTGTTGCTTTGACTTTTATTCACGCGCACTAGGCCTTTATGGTATTATTTTCTGTGGCTCAAAATTTCTGAAGAAGGCTGTAGCCAAAATGCAGCTTGAGCTGGTAGCTTTTGTGAATTATTTACACTCTCGTGTGTTTCCTAGCCATTGTTAGTTCTTGGTCTGAAACAATGTTGTTTGAAAAGGAAGACTATTATGGGCATGGCTTATTAGTGCATGCTTACAGCATAGCTGCTGTGCTGTTTGTATTTTTGATATCCTTAAAGATACAGCTCCTTTTTCAGGTTCTAGAGCTGGCTTTCTCAACCAGGGTTTTCTGAAACCCTCCGGTTTCTTGATGGTCCCGACAGGTTTTCCTGAATGGGTGGGAGTTGATTAACTTCTATATTTAGAAATCTGTTAAGTATTTATTAGGCAATATGACCATATTCAGTCATATTGACCCACCCACCCCCTTTCCAAAATGGTCAGTGATGGGCCTGGAGAGGGTGGGAATAGGAGGGTCCCAGGTGGGGGTGGACACAGCTCTGTTTCCAAACCATAGTCTGGACAATCACACCACTTGGGCATTTCTCAAAGCATGAAGACCGTTTCATTAGAAAAGTGGAGAAAGGCTGGTCTAGAGCAGTGGTCCCCAACCTTTTTATCACTGGGGACCACTCAACGCCTTTTACTGAGGCCTGTGGGGGGGTAGTTTACTCCTCTACTCTCAACCACTGCCCTAACGCTCTCTGATCGCTATGGTCATGTTTAAACATCCCTTCAAAATAAGATACAGACACGCCACAACAATGAAGTGTGTTGTAAAGGACTGGGGGGATGAAGTAAAGGGCCGGGGGGGGGGGGAGAGAAGGCGTCCTTCGGGGCCCACCTCCAATTAGTCAAAGGACCACATGTGGTCCGCGGCCCACAGGTTGGGGATCGCTAGTCTAGAGAATCTTAGTAGCAGCTTTGGTTGGTTGGATATAGATGATGTTTGGAAGTCAAAGCTGACATTGCAACACATGGCTGGTTATAGATATGGGAATGGTGGTTAGGATTGCTTGGCAAAACCAAAGCCAACACAAGGATTTTGGGGGAGGGGGGGACAATTGTGAAGTCTTCATGTCTCTTAGACATCCAGGTTTTTGGCTGTGAGGATCTTTGGCATTCTGGATTGCAGGAAAGAACATATTCATCCTACTTTGGTGTCTATAGAAAGGATGGGCAATTTGGTTTGGATAAGCGGGAAAGTACCCGAATCGGGTACTTTTTGGACCTATCCGAGCTGAATTGCCAATCCCTGTAGAATAAGCCGTCACTGCATCAAATGTAAAAGGTTTGTCAGTAATTGGGGGGGGGGGGAGAGCCTGGGCATTGTCAGATCATATTTCTATCCAGACAGACATGCTGCGGAGAATAATATTTTGGTCCACCGACCCAGACGTTTCCCCAGTAATTGTATTTCTGAGGTTAGGAGGGAAAAGGCTAACCACATAAACCTTGCCTTACCAATTAGCGAATAGTTAGCCAAGATCAATTGCAGGAGCGTGAACCCTACCAGGAGGGGGTCCGTGAAGGGTCACACTCACAGTGGGGAGAAAACGGCCTACCTTACCTTTAAAGATTAATCCACGGCCCGGTGGGTATAATTTAATCAGAGATGTCACTGATCCATTTAACATCTGCATGTTTTTGGACAGCTGGCTGCCTACCCTTCTTATTAATAATGCATCCCAGGTAAACACATTCCTGGTTAAAAGCCTTTGGGGAAAAGGCATGGAGTGTGGGGGTGAGTGTCACGTATTCTGCTGATAGGTTTATTTAATACTCTTTCTTAATAGGCCAATTTCCTGCATTGGTAGATAAGATGCTTTGAGTACAGAAGGTCCTAGGTTCGATCCGCAGCCTCTCCAGTTAAAGGTATTCAGCATCTGATATGTTTAAACTATTTACACGCTCTCCTTTAGCATCTCAGCATTTGGGAATGTCTTTCTGTGCCCATGAAAAACATCTTCCTCAATCTGATGGGGCTAAGGGTCAAACATGATGGTGGTGGTGGAGAACGTTACAAGTCACCTTTGATTTAGGGCAAGCCCCTAGGGTTTTCAGGGCAGGAGACAATCTGAGAGAGTTTTCTATTGCCTGTCTCTGCCATCAGGTTTTTGTCAAGTTCCCAGTAAGCAGGCCAGCTTGTTGAATGAAATCTCTCTATTGAAGAAAATCACAAACACAAAGCAAGGTGTTTCCTTGCTAATACTAAAGAGCAGGTTTACAAGTATGCTTTTGTTTTCCCTGAGACCCCTCCCACCATTTCAGATTCTGGCATGCAATGTACAATGAGTACATACCAACTACAAATTGTCCCAGGCAGGTTTTCCCATGGAAAGCACATGCTAGGCCTTGACTCAACAGTACGTACAATACATTCCTACTCTATGTGTCTACAGTGTCAAAGGATCTGGGAAGAGAATCTGCTTTCACGCCAACAGGAAAGCAGGGAATAGGCAGAATGAATATGGAGAGCAGATGATATGTGAGCACAGTGTAACTCATGGCAGGGCCAAGGGAACAGGTGTATTGATAACATGTGGACAGAGTCTTGACATCTGCATAGTGGCCTTGGACTTCATTGGTAGTCTTACAGATGAGCACTAACCAGGGCCAACCCTTATTGGCTCCTGAGAAGTTACATAATTGAGCTAGCCTGAATTTGGAGTTGCCATATCAGTCAGCAGTAGAAGGGGGCGGGGACGTACCAGGAGCTAGAAGGGAAGAACTAGGAAGTAAATGTGACATCCCTGCATTATCCAGAAGTGGTGTAGCATTCTGCAGACATCAGAGGCCATGCTCTGGTTTGTGGGCAATAACCTCTATGGTAAAATTAGCTTCTTAGCATAGAGTTTTTTCCCCGAACCAGAGTGCTACTGATGTCCCTGCATTGCTTCCGGGTAATGCAGGGAGGTCACATTTACATCCTGGTTCTTCCCTCCCACATACACACCTGGCAAGTTCCTCCAGTTTCTTAAAGCCTTACAATTGGGGGGAGGGGCTCCAAACCAGGGATCCACTGGTCTCAACTGGAGATCAGCAACCCTACATGAGGTATCCAGGTATGCGCAATCTGGATGGGCCAGGGGTCAGACCCTGTCTTTGGCAGCATCCTTTACATCCTTATCCATGTTTCCTCTATATATTTGTGAAATTGCCTGGGTAGTGGAACGTGTCCGCCTGTCCGAGTTGGAATAGGGCCAATCAGGGTGCAGCCAGCAACACAGACCCTGCCAGACCGAACACGAGCCCTCATTCCCTCCTATCACTCCTGCTGCAAGGGAGGCAGAGAGAGGGACACAGAGAGCTGCCCCAAGCTGCTGACCAGCCCTGCTTCCCTCCTAAGAATGAGCCCTAATTACCTGCTATGCCTCCTGCTGTGAGGCAGGGAGAGAAAGAGACACAGAGATCTGCACCTCCTGGTGTCCCCTGGGTCCTAAGCCCATTGCATTCCTGGTTGCAATGGGCTTTCTTGCTAATATGTAAATAAAATAAATGTACATCTAAAAGGCAGTTCATGCCAAGGCTTGGGCTGTTGTAAGGAAAACACTGGCAATGTGAGATGGAAGTGCCGAAGGTGTTCTGAGCTTCACCCTCTGTCCTTCCCTTGCTCCCCATAGTTCATTTCAGTTGCTCACCCCTTTGCTCTTCTCCTCACTCAGCTTCCTTTCAGCAAGGAGCTGGGACCGTCTTCATAAATCCTTGGGCTGAGCTGTGGTTGCCAAAATCCAAAATGGGGCTGAACTGAAAGAGAATCCCTTTGAGTGAATTATAAAAGTGGGCAGATTTAGGTTGAATGAGGATTCCTCTGGAAATAAATTTGTTCCCTGAGTAGACTTGGAATATTTCAGTGCCATAAAACTTGTGTTTATTCCTTTGACTTTGTAGACACGCCGGGTAGGAATGTACGGTAAAGTCTAGGCCCCACATGCACTTTGCATGGGGAAACCTGCCTGAGAAAGTTTTGTGCTTGGTATTGTACATTGTTTGGCATGCCAGAATTTGAACTGGGAAGAGGGGTCTTAGGGGAGACATAAAGGTATGCTTGTAAAACTGCTCTTTAGTATTAGCAAGGAAACACCTTGCTTTCTCTGTTATTTTCTTCAATAAAGAGATTTCATTCAACTAGCTAGTCTGTTTATTGGGAATTTGACAAAAACCTGATGGCAGAGGCTCTGTGTTTGTTATTTTCTTCAATAAAGGCCAAGGAAGAGAGGAAGAATTTGCTAAAATAACTGGGCTGCTCTTTCCCACCCCTGCCTGCACTAGTGCATTGTATTTAAAGACACCAGCGATAGTCCATCATCTTGTCCTTTGCTGTCAGAAAGAGCAGACAGAAGTTTTCCTGGGAATGATGCAGCTCATAATAAGATAGACAATGCATCATCGAAATGCCACCATCGACTGACAGCGCACCTCCTAGTTTGGAGAGTCAGCAACTGCGTTGACTTTTACAGGAGCTGGAACTGAGAGGAAGACTTCTAGTTTTGTGAGCGCCTGTTAGACAGCAGAAAGCCCTTAAGTTTCTTTGGAAAGTCACAAAGAGGCCATATTTCCTGGCTGACTTCAAACAAGGGATCACAGCAACGAATCTCGTGTGAAACATCCCTGCTGTCTAAGCTGAGATAATGGCTACTTACTTAGGCATATTCCTTACCTTCCAACTCCAAAACTGGACATTTGATCAGGTTTTTGTTTCGAAAAAGAGCCCCAAAGAGGATGGACACCCCCAAAAGAGGAAATGTCCTCTAAAAAGGACATCTGCTAGCCCTACCTCAACTGATATATCATTATAGATCCAGGTGGGCAGCCATGTTTGTCTGCAGCAATGGGACAAAATTGGAATCCACCCTTAAGGCTAATGAAGTTTAATTCAAGGTTTAAGTCTTTGTGTGCTTGTACACTTCTGTGACACATGGAAGCTTATACCAATAATTAAACTTTGTTTGTCTTAAAGGTGCCACTGGATTCACACTAATATATCACTAGGAACAGACAGATATGCCCATTATCATACCTTTGCATTTCACCGTGTCACCCTGAACAAATTGGGTTTAACCATTTTCATTGCTATTCTGCATGATTTGTTTGTTTCCATTGCACATTTTATCTGCATTCTTACACGATTTATACTGCTTTTGGATGTCCATCCAATGGTTGGCATTTATATGTTTCATACAGGCATGCCATATAATACTGATTTATTGACACATGGGCGTGAGTAATGTGTGGAAATCCGTGTATTTTGGGGGGGAATCCAGCGTGGAGGAATGGCAAATGCGCTGAAAATGCTTGAAGGTTCAATTTGCGCTGGGTAGAAGCAAAATTTAAAGGGGTTTATTCATACTGAATCAGCCGTCTCACAATGGGCCATGTATCCTTAACTATTATGCATGGTGACAAGTCTGATGGTATCTCAACTCAGACTGGGTGGGTGTATGAGTATATAAGAACAATTTCTGTAAGTTCATTATTTCCCACTGTAGGCCCTTTTCCTTATTCAATGCATTTTTTAAAAGGCAGCCTTTTAAAACCTTTTGACCGTGGAGGAAAACCTGAAATGTTTTTCGGATTTGGAGGAATCCCAGTAGGAGTGACATACCCTTTCAGAGAAGGGGGAGCAGAAGCAAGATGCAGGAGCCAGAATCAGTCAGGAGAATTGGTTTCCACACCCCACTTTTCACTACCCCAAAGGGTCTCAATGTGGCTGACAATCGCCTTCCCTTCCTCTCCCCACAACAGACTACCTGTGAGGTAGGTGAGGCTGAGAGAGCCCTGAGAGAACTGTGAGTAGCCCAAGGTCACCTTGCTGGCTGCAGTTAGAGGAGGAATGGGGAATCAAGCCCAGCTTTCTAGATCAGTGGTAGTCAACCTGTGGTCCTTTTTGCATTTGCTGGCAAGGGCTCATGGGAATTGTAGTCCATGGACATCTGGAGGACCACAGATTGACTACCCCTGCTCTAGATTACAGAGTGCAGCTCTTAAACACCACACCATGCTGGATTTAGTGTTTTCATTGAGGAAAGAGACTAGGCCCATAGAGCAATAGAGAAAGTAGACTTCAGTGAGGTCTAGTGATGTCAGCAACCATGTAGCCCCTGAAGAGCTCTTGCGTCACCCCAGCATTAACTGGAACCCTGATTAAGACAACCTGTCTCAAGGGCTGACATTTCAGATGAGGGCATTTCTGGGCTCTGCAGCAGCAGAAAGATGGGGAAGAGCATTGCAAGATGTTCCCAAGGTAGATGTGGTGGTGGGTGGGCCATCATGGGGATGTGTATTCCACATAGGATGAAGATAGGGGTGCCAGTTCCCAGGTGGGACCTAGGGATCCCTCTGAATTATCGCTCCTCTCCAAACTAAAGAGATTAGTTCCCTTGGGGAAAATGGATGATTTGGACTCCCTAGATGGAGCTCATGGATTTGTGGTAGGTGACTCTCGGTTCAGTCATTGTAAATTTATTCATTTCATGGACAGTGTGCAGGACTGCACCGAAGAGGGTGGACGAATGGATGAGGGAAAGGACTGTATAATATTGCGTGCTCAGAAAGAACTTGTATCAATGATAAGATGGATAGGTTAACAATGCCCGATGGAACAAATCTTGCCTGCCTGCCTGTTTTGTCAGACGCGATGAGAAATTAATGCAAGCGCTGATTTATTTTTAAAAATTAAACCCAACCAGAGGCAGAGGTTCATGGAAAGAATGAGTAGTACCGCCGCATTATAGTCCTGCCCAGCAGTTGCTTGTGAAGATCTGAATGTACTTTGCAAGTATTAAAAAGTGAACTGTTGAACCCTGTAATGCACCTTATGGCAAAAGGGAAAAAAAAGAGAGGTTATTTTCCGCGCAGAAAAAAAATAATTGACAGAGCGGGGAAATGGCTCACTGTACAGCAACGCCTACAATTATGCGCTGTCTCTGTTATGATTGCCAATTTCAGTTGCGGGATTTCTTTTATTTCACCATTCCCGCCCCCAAAAATGGAACGAGTTTTTGAATGGGCATGTTCTGTTTGGAGTGAAATGACAAGTCAGGTTAATCTGATGATAAATGGGTGGAGGAGGACCAAGGAGAGGGGAAGAATCTAAATTATGGAAAGTATATTCCAACCAGGAGTCTGTGGGAGCTATGGAGGGGGGTTCACAGCCTTTCCCCTCCTGCCTTAATGAACTCGACCACAAGCTAGGGAGCCAGCTGCTTCCATCGCTCTCCCTTTCCTTTCCCAAGTGTGAGTGAGTTCTCTTGCGGCTTCTGCACCTTCTGGAGACATGGCTGGGAGGTGTGGCCAGTTGACATCACTTCTGGCATGAAGCATGAAACATTATTTTAGGGGCTCCTCCAAGGTCAAAAGACTGATAAAGTCTTGTCTAAGCTATACAATGTATACTTTTAGATAAAATGGTAACTATTTCCAGTGGTGTAAATATACAGCATAGTGCAGGCAGCCTAAAAATGGCTGACTCAATGGGGTGGTCCTAGAGCTACTCATCTCCAGGCTACAGAGACCAGTTCTCATGGAGAAAATGGCTTCTTTGGAGGTTGGGCCTCATAGCATTATATAGAATCATAGAATCATAGAGTTGGAAGGGGCCATACAGGCCATCTAGTCCAACCCCCTGCTCAATGCAGGATTAGCAGGATTATACTCCATTGAGGTCTCTCCCCACCCCAAATCCTGCTCTATCCTAGTTTCCAGGTTTTTCCCAGAATTTGCAGGTTTTTCTCAACCCAGAGCTGGCAACCCTAGTTGAGCCCAGCCATAAAATGCCTGCTGCACCTTACCTTCAGTTGCCCAGTAAAGATCCTTGGGCAGTGGTAGCAACTGTTGCCAAAACAACATTTTTATAAATATCACTGCACAGCCAATAAGATCTACAATGGCCAGTCAAAATCCTTTCTAGGTAGAAGCCCCACCCACTTTCTAAAAACTTTTGGTGGGCACCATGTCATCCCTAGACATCACACTGGGGACCCCTGGTCTAGATTCAGTTGTGGTGATGATGCAGTGTCTGGTATGTATCACTTCAGTTTACAAACTTTCTGGCTTTTGTCCCCAGTAAGGGCAGTGCACATTTTAGAACATTTCCCTCCTTCCTCCATTTTATTCCGCTAGAATGAGAGCAAGACCAAGCTTCTCCCAGTGAACTTCCTTAGCAGAGGGGGGAAGAAGTTGAACGTGGGCCTCTCAGGTCCTGGGGATATTCTGCACACAATAGATAATGCACTTTCAACGCAGTTTAGAAGTAGATTTTCCTATTCTGCACAGGAAAGTCCAGCTGCCAAAGCACACTGAAAGTGCACTATTGTATATGTGCAGAATGGGCCCAGGTCTTGCCACTGTTCCAAGTTGGTTTCTCCACCATTGCATCCATGATTGAATGATCCTCCAGTCAAACAAAAGCCCTCCTAGACCTTCTCCTTAATTCCTAGGTTTCTACATACTTGGAACTGTATATTGTGCATGTGTTGTGAAATGGCATTTAGGCCAGGTGCAAGCTTACTATCCTGGCCTAAAACCGAACTATAGACTTGTGGAGCTTCCCAAGCTTTCTAGGCCCCCTGCTAACTTTTGCTGTCAAGCTCCATTGCACAGCGAAAGAAACAACAACAAAAATCATGACATGGACAACTTGGAAGAGAAGGGGTAGTTCTAGGAATGGCTGGAAACTCCATGGTTTTACCTAGAGCGACCCTCTGTGACCACTGGAGGTGATGTAGCAATGCTGCCAGCAAGGCCCATGCCATGCTTGCCCCATCCGTGTCCCCGGCCCCAGCTCTGCTGCCACTGTAAGCAGCAGACTGGCCTCCGAGCCTTGTGTGATGGTCCCTTCCTCCACACTTCCTCTCTGTCTTGCTTAAGCAGATCCGATGTTTTGGGAAAGTTGCTGCCTGCACAGTGCTTAAGCAGCGCAAAGAGCCATCCATCTTAATAGCCGGCCAGTCTCTCCGCTATCGATGGGCTGATGGGGATGATCAATTGCAACTCACCAAGGTCATTATCAATATACAAACAAGTGGATAAATATCATCCCTTGGCAGTATGAACAATGATATGAGGGGACTGACTTCTAGTAAATGGGAAGCCAAGGCAGCAGGTCGGCCCTCAACGGGGGAACAATTTCTTGGCTGTCTAATAAGAGAACTGGTAAGTGCCAGGTTTAGAAACCTCTCCATGTTCTCCGTCTGGCATTCTGTCCCTTTTGTTAAACTCTGCCTTGATTTTAAATATATATATATATATATATATAATTTTGGACAGGGCAGACTTACTAGCTCTGGGTTAAGAAGTATCTGGAGATTTGGGGGCGGAGCCTGAAGAGGACAGGGTTTCAGGAGAGGTGGGGCTTCAACAAACCAGTCTGGTGTAGTGGTTAGGAGTGCGGACCACTAATCTGGTGAGCTGAGTTTGATTCTGCGTTCCCCCACATGCAGCCAGCTGGGTGACCTTGGGCTCCCCACAGCACTGATAAAGTTCTTCTGATTAAGCAGCCCTGTCAGAGCTCTCTCAGCCTCACCTCCCTCACAGGGGAGAGGAAGGGAAAGCAATTGTAATCCATTTTGAGACTCTTTCTGGGAGAGAAAAGTGGCAGATAAGAACCAACTCTTCTTCAGTAACATCAGGGCTCTCTCAGCCTCCCCTATCTCACAGGGGAGAGGAAAGGGAATGTGACTGTGAGCCCCTTTGAGACTCCTTCGGGTAGAGAAAAAGCGGCATATAAGAACCAATTCTTCTTCAGTTATATCAGGGCTCTTTCAGTCTCACCCACATCACAGGGTGTCTGTTGTGCAGAGAGGAAAGGGACGGCTATTGTAAGCCGCTTTGACCCTCCTTTGGGTAGAGAAAAGCAGCATACAAGAACCAACTCTTCTTCTTCCAAGTGCCCACCTCTCAAAGCAGCCATTTTCTCAATGGAAAGTGATTTCTGTACACCTCAAGAGATGGGCAGCCGTGGGGTAGAATGCCATAGAATTGATCCTCCAGAGTGGCCATTTTTGTTGGGGGAACTGATCTTGATTGTACATAGATCAACCATAATAGTGAGAGAACGTCAGGCACCACCTGGAAGCCGGCCACTTTGGGACAGTTCCAAGAGACCGAAGCTATGCAGATATGGAACCAAGCCCTATGGGGAAAGGCTGAGGGACTTGGGGATGTTCAGCCTAGAGAAGAGGTGGTTGAGAGGGGACAGGATGGCTTTCTTGAAGTATCTGAAAGGCTGTCACTTTGAGGAGGGCAGGGAAAGGTTCATATTGACAGCAGGGCATAGGCCCTGCAGTAGTGGCTTTTAAAGTATATGTAGAACAATACCGGTTAGAAATTGGGGTGGGGTGGGGAGGTGGGATTTCAGTCTGAGTAGTCCAGCAGTGGAATGGGCTGCCTATGGGCTGCCCCCTCACTGGCAGTCTTCAAGCAGTGGCTGGACGGAGGTTGAGAGGGGACATGATAGCCCTCTTTAAGTATTTGAAAGGTTGTCACTTGGAGGAGGGCAGGATGCTGTTTCTGTTGGCTGCAGAGGAGAGGACACGCAGTAATGGGTTTAAACTTCAAGTACAACGATATAGGCTAGATATCAGGAAAAAGTTTTTCACAGTCAGAGTAGTTCAGCAGTGGACTAGGCTGCCTAAGGAGGTGGTGAGCTCCCCCTCATTGGCAGTCTTCAAGCAAAGGTTGGATACACACTTTTCTTGGATGCTTTAGGATGCTTAGGGCTGATCCTGCGTTGAGCAGGGGGTTGGACTAGATGGCCTGTATGGCCCCTTCCGATTCTATGATTCTCATGGATGCTTTAAGTTGATCTTGCATTGAGCAGGGGGATGGGACTAGATGGTCTGGACTTGATGGTCTGGACAGCCCCTTCCAACTCTTACGATTCTATAAGGATAGATATGGGCTGATTGCAATCTGCTGGGTCACATCAAGCAGGAAGTCTTGACCAGACCCTTCGTAACACGGCTTGAGTGACAGGAATATGCATTGGTTATACCTCCTTTAGAATACTGTGTCCAGTTCTGGGTGCCGCAGAGTAGCAGGATCCTTGGGGGATTACTGTTGCTCCCATAATGGACTATTTTAATTTTATAAGGAATGTTTTATTGTTTTTTAGCATTGTAAACTGCCATGAGCCGGCTAGTCTGCGAGTGCCGGTCAATAAATCAATTATTTTTAAAGGATACAAATTAAAAGAAATAAAATAAAAATAAAGAAGGACATTAACAAGTTGGAACGTGTTCAGAGAAGGGCAAACAGAGAAGGATGGTGGTGGGGATGGAATCCATGGCTTCCAAGGAGAGGTTGAGAGAACTGGGTATGTTCAGCTTTGAGAAGAAGAGGGCAAGGGTTGATGGGATAGCTGTTTTAACTAGGTCAAAGGGAGACATGTTGAAGATGGAACCAACTTGTTTCTTGCAGCTTTAGAGATGAGGGCTAGGAGCCATGGGCGCAAATGGCAGGAAAGGAGGTTCTATATAAATGCCCTTCACCGAAGAATAGTACACTCCTATCTGGGATGATCATACTCTTCCACCAAATGCACAGCTTTGGGAGGGACACACATTGAGTGGTGAGGGAGGTAGGGGACACCTGCCTACCCGAATCAACCCTGGCAATCCATGGGGTAACAGATGTCACAGTCAGATCACCCTCACATCTGTTCCACTTAAATATTAGAAATTATTTTCTGATGGTGCGGGCTGTTCGTAGATGGAATATGCTGCCTCGGAGGATAGCAAAGTTTCCTTCATTGGAAACATTTACAATGCGGTTGTGATTTTTAAGTCCCCAAGAAGGTGGTGGGGCTGGGCTGGATGGTCCTTTGGGGTCTCTTCCAGCGCTGTGTGATTCTGATCCCATTGTGAGGATCTTTTGTGGTGGCAGTGGAAAGTGACTTCTAGTTAAAGCTGACTGCTGGAAATCTTGTAGGGTTTTCGAGGCAAGAGACCTCAAGATGGTTTTCCATTGCCGGCCTCTGCCTAGGAACCCTGGCCTTTCTCAGTGGTCTCCCATCCAAATACTAGTCAGAGCTGACCCTGCTTAGGTTCAACAATCCCACGAGATCAGAATTGTTGCATCACCCAGGACAGGGCTGTGTGTCTTTTGTAGGCTCCTAGAAACATAACAGCCCCCCTCTATCCATTAAACTGTCTTGTTCTAATGACTGACAAATTACTAGCATACACCAGAACTGGAGTACTGTGTTCAATTTTGTGCACCACAGTTGAAGAGGGATGTAGACAAGCTGGGGCATGTCCAGAGAAGGGCAACAAAGATGGTGAGGGGTTTGGAGACTAAAATATAAGAGGAAAGGTTGAGGGAGCTTAGTCTGTTTAGCCTGGAGAGGAGATGACTGAGAGGGGATCTGATAACCATCTTCAAGTATTTAAAAGGCTGCCATATGGAGGATGAAGTTGTTCTCTCTTGCCCTGGAGGGACGGACTAGAACCAATGGGATGAAATTGGTGAAAAAGAAATTCTGTCTAAACATCTGGAAGAAGTTCCTGACAGTTAGAGCGGTTCCTCAGTGGAACAGGCTTCCTCGGGAGGTGGTGGGTCTTTGGAAATTTTTAAACAGAGGCTGGATAGCCATCTGATGGAGAGGCTGATTCTGTGAAGGCTCAAGGGGGTGGCAGGTGACAGTGGAGGAGCGATAGGGTTGTGAGTGTCCTGCATAGTGCAGGGGGTTGGACTAGATGACCCAGAAGGTCCCTTCCTACTCCAAGACTCTATGGAAATTAAGACCACTATTAGCATGTCAGCATGACAGCCAGCAAAAAACCCTCCTTCAGCTGAGAAAGAGAGAGGAACGTACCACTCGTGTCGATGAGTCTAATTTTCCTCTTGCACTCTCTGCAAGTCTGACCGATTTCATAGTTGCCTTCAGGGGCGAATTCACCTTTGCAAAACAGGTCTGAGTCTTACGACGTTCCTGCCCGGGAGTTATTTCCCCCCAGAGAGAAGTTGTACCTCAGAACCACGTTTTAAATCAAAACGCTAGGTACATGTAATAGGCTGTTGAATTTGAGGTAAAAATAAGGAAAGGAGCGGTGATATGTACAGACAATCAAGAAGGTGGAAGGATTATCCTTGTCTGAAGATGTTGGGGGGATACAGGCTGGAAACATCTCGTAATGCAGACATGGGAAGAAGAGAATTGGAATGTTTAGCCTAATAGCACGATGAAGAGCTTTCTTGGAGTATGAGGGTGCGGATAGGAGATGTTGCTGGCTCTGGATTGGGAAATACTTGGAGATTTGGGGAGCGGGAGACTGGGGAGGGCAGGGTTTGAGACAAGCATGATCTCAGTGGGGTGCAATGACATATGTTTCACCACCAAAAGCAGCCGTTTCCTCCAGGAGAGCTGGGATTGTTATGTTTCCCCCAGTTACTGGTGGAAGTTGGGAGAGCCGGATGGCAAAATCCAGGCTCAGAAGCTCATGGAGATTTGGGGGTTGAGCCTGGGGAGGACAGAGGCCTCAAGAGGTGTACGAAGACACAGAATTCACTCTTTTCTCCAGAGGGACCTGGTCTCAGTTGGCCGGAGATAAGCTGTCATTCCAGGGGATTCTAAAGTCCCACTCAGAGGCTACCATCCCTAAGAAGATTCTGGGAGACCTTCCGGTCCCACCTGGCCACCTTAAACTCTATGCCAGTTGTTCATGACTCCTGTCAATCATCTATTTCTCCCAATCATGTGCAGAAATAGCCCCGCATCTGGTGTTTGTGCATTGCATGTCTTTGGCCCCAAAGGGAGAGATGCTGGGTCTGTTTTGCATACTGCAAGACGTGCTAGCCATCTAAAGTGGAATTAGCGCCACTGTCTAGGTCATGAGTAGTCAAACTGCAGCCCTGCAGATGTCCATGGACTACAATTCCCAGGAGCCCCTGCCCCTGCATTTGCTGGCAGGGGCTCCTGGGAATTGTAGTCCATGGACATCTGCAGGGCCGCAGTTTGACTACCCCTGGTCTAGGTAGTAACATTTAGCAACAAGGAACTTGAGTCTATGGCATATTGTCCAGTGAAAAGAAACCCAGCCCCTTCTCAGCTACAAAAGGCTTCGTATCCCTTTGGAGAAAGTTTAAATTTTCTTGTGTCTTTTGTGTGTTGTAAGGTAAGATGAGAAGTGGAAGATCAGAGTTCCTTTAAGATTAAAAGCTGGCTTTACAACCTTCTCCCTGGTAACAGACTCCCAGTGGATGTCTAGGATGGCTGTGCAGAGGACGGCAAAGGCTATAGTCAGCGTGATGTCTTGTTGAAGAGTGGTGGCCTCTAATCTGACAAGCCGAGTCAGATTCCCTGCTCCTCCACCTGTAGCCAGCTGGGTGTCCTTGAACTAGTCACAGCCCTGATAGTGCTGTTCTCACAGAGCAGTCCTGTCAGAACTCTCTCAGCCCCATCCACTTCACTGGGTGTCTGTTGTGGGGAGAGGAAACTCTTCTCCTTCTTCTCATCTCTTGCCCATTTAAGGGTTGCCATGAGTTAGTGGCAACTTGATGTCACTCAGTTAGGGTTGCAGGGTCTCTCCTGGCCAGCATTGGGGGCTGGGCAGGTAAGGCTGCCAGATCCAGGTTGAGAAACTCCTGGAGACTTGGGGATGGGGACCCCTTTGGAGCATAATGCTATGGTGTTCACCCTCCAAAGCAGCCATTTTATCTCTGGAGTCTAGATCTGAGCTGCAATTCTGGGGCATCTCCAGGACTGCCACTGCCTTCCTCCACATGGTGATTCTGGAAACAGTTGGTGGTTTCTTGGTCAAGTACTAACTGCAGCTGACACGGCTTAGCTTCTTAGAGAGCCAGTTTGGTGTAGTGGTTAGGAGTGCAGACTTCTAATCTGGCATGCCAGGTTTGATTCTGCACTTCCCCACATGCAACCAGCTGGGTGACCTTGGGCTCGCCACGGCACTGATAAAACTGTTCTGACTGAGCAGTGATATCAGGGCTCTCTCAGCCTCACCCACCTCACAGGGTATCTGTTGTGGGGAGAGGAAAGGGGAGGCGACTGTAAGCCGCTTTGAGCCTCCTTCGGGTAGGGAAAAGCGGCATATAAGAACCAACTCTTCTTCTTCTTCTTCTTCTTCTTCTTCTTCTTCTTCTTCTTCTGAGATCGGATGACATCAGGCTAGCCTGGGTCATCTACAGATTCTACATCCTCACCTGGCACCTGCCCCTTTTAAATTGGGGTTGCCAGGGATTGAACCTGGAACCTTCCCCCATATCAAGCAGAGGGTCTTCCACTGAGCCGTAACCCCTGCGCCAACAAGGCCCATCCAGATCTTCTCCAGTTGGCAAAGCATATGCCCGTCTCTCTCCTTTTTGGAATAACCAGGCGTAGATTGATAGGTTTCAAGTACCCGTCCTATTAATTTAGCATTAAACCCTCAACCGGCATTGCTCTTTCTTAAGTCTTCTGCTTTTAAAAGCTTAATTGAAATTCCAAGGGCTCATTTCCCATATGCCTTCCCGGAGCTTGACTGAGAAATGCCTCTGAAGATGGATGGCTGATAAATAACTTTTCTTCATTGTGTTTGATGGTTAGTGTTTTCATACATTACAGAGGAAGCTACCGATTAAGAACCACTCTTTACTGGGGTCAATCGCCGGCTGCAGCTTGCCTACAAGAAGGAGGTTGCTCTCCATCAACCTAGGGCCATTCTGTGTCCCTGGAAATGGCAGGGGCATTTCAGTGACATTCGCAATTTAATCAACCATAATGATCCCAGAAATTTGGCAAGGAGCTCTTGCCATCAATCAGCGTGCCGTAAAAGTGCAAACTTTCCACCACAAAATGTTTTGTCCCTCCTGGGAGTACAGTTTTAGATCTCTCCCTAAATTAGCTCCCAGGCTGTAGCTAAAATGGCGTTAATTTTTGCCATCGCACAGATCTCCATCTTTCTCAGTGCCTGTGTTGTGTTTTCAGAGGGTTGGCGAGGAAGGGAAGGGTGTTGGGTAAGTCACTTTGGGGCTATTTCAGGTAGTGAAAAGCTGGGATCCAAAAAAAAAACCCAGTTCTTCTTTTCTCTGCCTGGTCCTCTTTCATGCACATTTCCCCCCATTTCTGTCAGTGCCTCTGCATGAGAAGCACCGATGAAATGGGGGCATCCCCCCTTTTTTCTCCCCATAATTCAGTGTCTGTGATCAGTTATGGTGTCAGTGTTCATCATTAGCATTGGCCACCCCGTTTGTGTGTGGGGGTAGCTTTGAACCAACTGAAAACATTCCTAGAGCAGCCAGTATTCAGCTTTGCATTTTTTTGGCCGGGCAAATGAATGCCAATACACAAGCATATATTTTTGTACTCAGGATAAGTGAAACCCCATGCCATTATTTCTGTGATGGTGTCCATTTATCAAAATTGAGCAGGCTGCTATGTTGTGATTGTCACTGCGATGGGGGAACGCAAATCAAAATTAGCCATGCGGGTTAAATTCCGTGGTCAGCGTAAGCAGGTGGCGCATTATCTACGTAATCTTGTCAGCATCTGAAAAGGCGAGCTGGACAAGGAAGGAAAGAAAATGTATTGGCAGAAAAATTTCTTTGGATGTAGACGGGTAAGCGATGTGCTAAAGGAGTTCTGCAAAAGGCCAAGGGACTTGGGAATGTTCAGCCTGGAGAAGAGGAGGCTGGGAGGGGACAGGATGGCTCCCTTGAAGAATTTGAAAGGCTGTCACTTGGAGGAGGGCAGAATGTGGTTCTTCACAAGCAACTCCTGGGTAGGACTATAATGCGGCAGTGTGCATGACTGAGCTGAATATGGAAAATGTCCTGCAGGGGGCATCAGAAAAGATGTGAATTTCACATAATTAGTCGGAGAACTCCCTCCAGGGTCCTGATTGGCTCAACTGGAGACTTCCTGCTCCTTGGAGCACACTTCCTCCCAGCTTGCCTCCACAATAGGCAGAATGAATGCAGAACAGAACGGTTAAACTAGATCTCCTTTCTCTCCTCTTTCTATACAAAGTTGTTTCTCCTTCCAAGAGAACGGTTTTATTCTTCTGAGCAACACGGTGCTTTGCTCCTTGGGCTTATATAAACTCTGCCCATAGTTGCTGGGGTTCCCTTTCAGAAATCTGGCTTCCCCCAGTGCCATCACAATAGAAATGGGCCTACAGTTGCAAGGAAGTTGCAAAGTACTGAGAATTAACTGAATCAAGGAGACATGTGTCCAAGCTCCCTTCTCTGGCTGTGCTGTCCATCTTGGAGAAAGCGGTCTAGCCAGGTTTTTTCTCAGTAATTTCCAACACTTCCTTTTTGCAATAGACTTTCAAGCCCTGGAGGACTCTTATCGCCCCCCCCCCCGACTTTATGTTCTCCTTGAATGAATGCACCCAATTCCCTCTCCCATTGCTCACGTAGTCTTCCTCCCGCCGAGAATCTAGGTAAGCTTTGTTTACAAGCTCCTCTGCGCAATTACCTTCTCATTACTGCAGTGATAGGTGCTCCATAAATGCCTCGTGCAGATCAATGGATTAGATTTATCTCATGGACGAATGTTACAAGAACGTTGGCCGGGCCAAACCTCTCCGGTCTGAGAAGGTGACGCACCTCCGTCGGCTGAAATGAACTGGCGCCTCCATCATTCATCCATCAAAGGGCTTTCCCCCCTTTGTTTCTCACCTATGTTGGCTTGGCTGAATGCACGGTCTGAGCTTTTAAAAAAATCAGCCTTTTTAAAAGCTGTAACTTACTGGAACATTTGTGGCTGTCGGAGCTGACCTGAATTAAAAGTCTTCATTGAAAGAAGCACTGGGCGGAATCCGTTACTTCTATAATAATTGCCTTGAGTATTTGGAAGTGGGGTGTGAAGATCATGGTGTCTCCATGGTCAAGAAAGAAAGGGTTACTCCGGTCCTTGAATGCTAGGTGCAAAGGGGGGGGGGGAGCTACATACCACACTACAATTTTGGTTTTGTTTTGGTTTTTGACAGATTGAGTCCAGATTCTCTGGATTTGACTTTCTTACCTCATGGTGACATAGCCGTGGTGGTGAACTAGGTTTACAAAGTATGCAGGGGGCTGAATTTGTTCCAGCATTATAGTGTAAGGGGAAGAGTTACCCCTTCCCATGCGCCATTTTTCTCTAAACCCAAATAGCTCTTTGAGGAGTCATGAGACCTGATTTGAGTTCCACAATGGTCCTTTTGAGACACAGGATTCCAAATGAGGCCACACAAGGGGCCTTACAATATTTGCTGTTTTACTCTCGTTGGTAATGATCACCTGACCCAGGTGGGCCTAGCTAGGTGACCTTGGGCTCACCACAGCACTGATAAAGCTCTTCTGACCTAGAAATAATCTCAGGGCTCTCTCAGCCTCACCCATCTCACAGGGTGTCTATTGTGGGGAGAGGGAAGGTGAGGCGATTGGAAGCCACTGACTCTTTCGGGTAGAGAAAAGCAGCATATATATATATGATTTTTGTGAGTCCAGGACTCATATATATATATATATATACACACACACACACACTTCTGCACACACTGCTTCTGCTAGCCTGGCATTCCAGTGGCTTCTTTATGGATCAGCTGCAGCAATGTAACATGGACTCTTACTTTTTGGCCTGCATATGCCATAATGTAAGAATGCATCTTAGAGCAATGGTTAAGAGCAGTAACCTCTAATCTGGAGAGCCAGGTTTGATTCCCCCTCCTCCACGTGAGGCCAGTTGGGTGACCTTGGACCAGTCAGAGCTCTCTCAGAACTCTCTCAGCCTCACAGGTTGTCTGTTTTGGGGATAGGAAGGGAGGGACGATAGGAAGCCTCTTTGAGACTCCTTTGACAGTGAAAAGCAGGGTACCCAAAACCAAGTCTTCTCCTCCTGATATTGACTTCTGAGTAGTAAGTGGTAAGCTGGCCCTTTTGCTTTCTTGTTGCCTGTTTTATTGTGCCGGATGTAATAAATGCCATCTCATAAAAATTAGACGTGGCGTTCCGTGAGGAACTCCTTGAACCAACCGACTTCTGCGCATAGCACATTGCCATGCACCTCACACCGCACATTAGCACACTGCTGTGCTTCCACGAGTGGTGTGCCGCTAATGTTCTTGGGTTGAGTTTCGTTTGGGTTTTGTTTTTTTTCAGCAGGGCTTTGCAGTGAAAAGGCCCTGTGTTTGGAAAGCCAGTCAATGGGTGCCTTCAAGCAATTATTGACTAATTAAATACTATCTCACGGAGGAGGTGGAAAGTGGGAGGTGTTCATGTGGGGCGTTAAGACCACTTCAGAGTATTTGCACAACGCTGTGTGTGCTAAAGAACAAGCGGGACTCTGTGGAGCGCTCTCATTTCTTCAGGCGTGAGCTTAACAGAAAGAGGGGGCTTCGTGTGATAGCACAAGAAATGCCTTCTTCAGATAATGCAGAAGTGATGATCGTGGCTAGGGAGCCCAGACTTCAGGTAGAGCCTGGGGGATCCCCTGGAATTACAGCCCACCTCCAGACTACAGAGATCCTTTCCCCTGGAGAAAATGGATGCTTGGGGGAGGCTGTGTTGCATTGCACCCCACTGACATCTCTCATAGGCATGCCAGCCTCCAGGTGGAACCTGTGGTTCCCCCAGAATTACAGCTAATCTCCAGACTACAGAGATTAGTTCTCCTGGAGAAAATGGCTGCTTGGAGGATGGACTTTTTGCCATCGTACTCACTCTTCCTTGCATGAGAGTCTTCAATTATTCCCCAAAATCAGGCTTAATTTAGGTTCAGAAATCTCTTTATTGGAGAAATAACTAACAGAACATCATGTTTTTTTTTGCTAAGACTGGAGAATCAAACCTTATCTACCCTTTGCCTACAGTCCTTCCCACAGCACCAAACAGTATGGATGTGAAGAGCTTTGTTGATGAAAGGGACAGCCTCTGGTGCTCAAGGCCTCTAGAAGATAGCAATTGCACAACCCACTAGGGGAGGGAAGCAGCAGGAAGACTGCACCCAGTGCACCTAAGACCTAAAGCAGGATAGCTGATCGGATGCCCAAAAAGGATTGCTGGGATGCAGGCAATAATAAACTGGCACAGGCATGCAATTGACTGGAACCAGATTACAAGGGGAAAGCATAACTCATGGTTTTCCTTCCCATGCGCTTACCAGAAATATTAAGGGGAACAGATGCTTGGTGTAGAAGGAAGTGACAGAACTTCTAAGCCTTCTCCCAACATACTTGAACTTGAGGGCCTCTAAGGAAGAGGATGGGCAGTAGATTCAGGATGAACAGCCATTAATGCTTCTTGACACCATAACAGTTGGAACTGGCTGCCAGAGACTGTAATGAGGGCCACAGGCATAGATGGCATTGAAAGGGGGTTAGACAGATAAGTGGAAGAGAGGTCTGTCAGTGGCTATTAGCCCTTGGGATGAAAGGGTGACTCTGCCTTGAAAGGTAGCAAACGTCAGTCTCCCCAAGGCCAGGAGGTAACACAGAGAAGGCCTTTATATCTAGTTGTTGGCCCTTCACTCTAAATTTGGCATTCCCAACCTATTGACCAGGGAGGGACACTTGAAATATTTTCCAGGCTTCGCAGTACCACAGAAGCTATGTCAGCTGGCCACGCCCCTGCCACACCCACATATGGAAATAAAAATATAATTTAAAATATGCAAAGGAGAATTTCCCCACCACAAACACACAAGCCCAGCAGAGGACCCTCCGGGTCACTTTACGCCAACCACAGGGGAGGAAGCAGCAGTGTTGCGGCAGTGGATGCTGGTTCTGTGTGACCCCCATCTTGGAATCCCCCATGCCATGGTGCATTCCCATGTGCCGGTACACTGGCTGGGAACCCTTGCTCTAAATACTATGACTTCATGGGAGGTTTTGTTAGAAATCAGAAGCTTAGTTTTATATAAAGTGCTTTTAGGGGGGAAAACGTGCCTTGATTGATTGGAATTCCCACCGGTGACTCTTATAAGAAAATGAATATGTTTCTCTCCTCTGAAGACATCCTCGACAGTTTTCCGTAGAGCAAATGAATCCTGCTTTTGCAATTTTCAGCTCCCGGATTTGAAAAGTGACTTGGGAATCTAAGACGTTACCCCCAGGAGACGTTCTTTCCTTGCCAAGCGACATCATTCTTTCTGGAGGGTGTTTCATAGGCATGAGATTAAGTTTCTCTTCCACCTTCATACTTGTACCTATTTAAAAGGCTGAAAACGTTTTCCCTAAAGCCCTTAAACATACTTTCCTCTTGTGTGTTCGTGTCGTTTTACAACAATTGTTAGTTTTCAGTAACTCCGGTGTCAGTTCCCTTTTCCATCCTGGGGCCATCCCATCCACCCAGAGGTCACACAGTGCATGTGGTGATGTCAGGAGGCTCTCATGATGGAACAGAGCCAATCAAATTTTGCTACCCAGCTGTGTTGTTCAATGCAAATGAAGCCAGTTCAGAGTGAGAACATTGCTTCATTGGAATGGGCTTTCTAAGGAGGTGGTGAGTTCCCCCTCATTGGAAGTTTTCTAACAACGACTGGACAGAACCTTCTCCTGGATGCTTGAGGCTGATCCTGCACTGAGCAGGGGGTGGGACTAGATGGCCTGGATGGAGCCTTCCCACTCTAGGATTCTGTGAGTCTGGATTGGCTGCCTAAGGAGATGGTGAGCTCCCCCTCACTGGTGGTTTTCGAGCAGCAGCTGGACAGAGACTTCTCCTGGATGCTTTAGGCTGATCTTGCATTGAGCTAGGGGTGGGACTAGATGGCCTCCACGGCCCCTTCCAACTCAATGATTCCTCTGTTCAGCCACTCTGACTTATTACCATCTTTTGGTAGTGATTTTTGCCACCATTTATTGGAAATACATCCTCTCATTTCAGGTAGCCTTTAAAACCTTTTAACCAGTGCAGTGCAGAGGCTGCTCCATTGTCAAAAGCAGAGATTTGTGCAGCTGCTGTGGTCACTAAGAATACCATTCTGTACAGTACTGCTTTTCAGGGACCAGCACTGGTCTACGGAAAACCGGAGACTTCTCTGAGCATCGCCCGTTCCCTTCACACCACTTCTTTTTATTAGTGAAATTGCATTACAAAAAACTGTGTATTGTTGAAAGTAATCCCAGTAGATTGCAAGGAAGGCATAAGAGACCCCCAGCATCCTTAATTGGCCTGCTGTTCAGGGATACATGAGTTTCTGCAGACTGAATAATTGTTTGCACAGGGATCCCCCACTTGACTGAGCCTTGGGCAATTTGAGACTTGTGAGCAATTGTAGCGGGCCCTCCAGGAAGAGCTGTCATAAAATCACCGTCAGGCTGGCCGGGGCCATTCACAGTGGATCAGGAGGTTCCGAGTCAAGCGGCCACCTCTGAAGGCAGCTGTTTCCCCGTGGATGTTCCTTGCAGATGTTAACAGGGGTGCTTCCTTGTCTCCTCTGAAGCCCTCCCTGCTGTAGAGAGGTAGAAAAAACCTGGGATTGAGTCTTGGCTTTGGAGAAGAGAGGCTGCTTGATTTCCATGTCCAAATTGTCAGCAGAATTTAAATATGCAAAAGGAGGTTGCAGTACTAGCTGCTTATAGAGGAAATAGCTTTACTGAAAAGAGAAATCAGCTTTATGGAAAGAGAGAGTCTAACCAACTAAAGGTGTGGGTTCTGGAGGCAAGCAGGGAGGAAGTGTGCTCAAAGGGGCAGGAAGTCCCTGCCAGAGCCAATTGGGATACAGGAGATTATCTGGAAAACATCTGGAAGCTCCTGTCTAAATATGCTCACTGCACATCTCCTCTTGTACCCCCTGCAGGATATTCTGCAGATGCTGTTGAATCATGCATACTACAGTTCATGCATATTCCAGCAGAAATAAATGAAGATGTGCTGCCATGCTGGGCTGCTATTATTATTATTATTATTATTATTATTATTATTATTATTATTATTATTATTATTATTATTATTATTATTATTATTATTATTATTATTATTTCCCGCCTCTCCTGATAGGCTCGAGGCGGGTCACAACAACTAATCCCATTAAAATTCCCATTAAAACATCAATCTACTAACATGGCGGCTAAAAATCCCATCCCTCCCCCAATTATTAAGAGGTGAAGAGGAAAGGATAGGGGAGTAGCGTACACTCCAACTCCTAGGGGGGGAGCGATGTCCCTGATTCGCTGACCCCAGCCTCAACCATAGACGTGGTGGAAGAGGTCCGTTTTACAGGCCCTGCGGAAAGCTGACAAATCCCGCAGGGCCCGCAGATCACCCGGGAGCTCATTCCACCAGGCAGGGGCCAGGACTGAAAAAGTCTACTATAATTAGTAGACTGGATTATTTAAACACTTAGCGTCCCTTCAGAAATAGGTGCTCGTGAGCAATATGCTAAGGGGCAGTATTTTCCTTTTGCCATTGGGCAGTTTTCCCCACCACCCACCCCCACTGGGGTTTCAGGGGTTCTGCCCCTGCTGGTGGACTTCCTGATGGGACCTGGGTTTGGGCCACTAATGTAACACTTAGTGATGGACTGGATGGGCCATTATCCTGATCCAGCATAACTTCTCTTACATTCTCATGACTCTGAGCCATTCTTTAATCAACAATGATTCCATCATTGCAAGCATACACAAATCTTCTGGAGGTCTGAAACCCTTCCCCCAGCCCCCTTTTAATGCCACCAACAAATTTTCATCCTATTTCTCTTCTCCGCTCTCACACAGGACTTCTTAGAAGAGAGCTTAATTGTATCTGAAAAAGAATCAAGTGTACAAATTACATATCTTGCCAAATCAATGCATTCGCTGGTGCAGAGGCAGTGCAATTGTTGCATGCAGGAGGGCTCTCTGGTTTGGCTTGAGAGAAAGCCTTCTCTGTAAACATGCACAAGAGGTGAAATTGCAAAGAACGAGGTTGACAAAGAAAAGTTTCCATTGACATGCAATAGTCTGTTTCCCAGGGATCCCAGTAAATTTTGGATTAGTGAGGATGGTCATCGTAGTCATTCCGGTGGATATGACTCTTGGCAATCCTATGGCTCAACTGTCGTCATGATTTTCTATCATGCACCACTTCTTTTAATTGTATAATGTTCTGGCCAGTGTCCATTTTGATCTACTTAACCACTGCACTCCTTTGTTGGCCTGGTTTCCTTGCACAGTTGCTGTCTTCATTGAATTGGATCTCAGGATATGGCCAAAATACATGAGCCGGAGTTTCATGACTTTGCCAGTGATAGATCAGGTTTTATGTGCTGGAGTATTTCTTTGTGGCTTTTGCTGCCCATGGAATCCACAGAAGCCTTCTCCAGCACTGGAGTTCAAACAAATTGATGTTCCTCTTGTCCAGCTTTTTCATTGTCCAACTTTCATAGCCATAAGTAGCTGTTGGAAATATGATAGATCGAACTTTCATAGCAAGACATTTCAAGATAGGCCACACTCCCATAAGGGGAACACTGGGCATTGTGGTGTCATGTGGCCAGATGCTGCTCAACCCCAAGTCATTTAATCCTAGAGTTGGGAGGTGACATACAGGCCGTCTAACCCAATCCCCTGCTCAATGCAGGGGTAGTCAACCTGTGGTCCTCCAGATGTCCATGGACTACAATTCCCATGAGCCCATGGCAGTGTTTGCTGGCAGGGGCTCATGGGAATTGTAGTCCATGACTACCCCTGGTCTAAAGCATCCACTGGAAGAAAAAGGTCTGCGGCTCATGGTTGCTCATCTGCTTGGCATGCAGAAGGTCCCAGGTTCAACCCGTGGCATTTCCAATTAAAAACATCATATAGGACAGGCTTTCTCAACCAGGGTTTCATGAAACTCAGGGGTTTCTTGATGGGCCTGGAAGGGTTTCCTGAATTGTTGGGGGTTAATGAATTTTTATATTTTTAAAAAATTGTTAAACATGTATTGGGTGATACAATCATATATGGTCATGTTGACCTGCCCCTCCCTCCCTCCCTCCCCCCCCCAAATGGCCAATGATGGGACTGGAGGGGGTAGGAAGGATAAGGGTCCAGGTGAGCGTGGACACAGCTGTGCTTCCCAACCATATTCTGCACGATTGCGTCAATTCTGGGGTTTCTTGAAGCCAGAAGGATGTTTCAGGGTTTCTCAATGGTAAAAAAGTTGAGACAGGCTGATACAGTAGGTGACATGAAAGACCTCTGCATAAATAAGACCCGTAAATAAGACCTATTTAAGTTGATGCTCCTGCCTCTAATGAGCCAAGGGTTTCATTCCGTATCAGACAAGTTCATGTGTTCAGATTTAATTCACATGTTTTTATCCCAGCTGCCCTCCAAAGACTTCTCAGATAGGATTGTCCATGGTCCTGAGGCATCGGCATCTTATTCCCCAGCAAAGCACCCCAATCTGTCCATACCCAGCACATAATCAAAGGCATTTTTTAATTCTTAAAGTTTTGAGTCCCCCTATGCTCTCATCCAGGAAAGACTAACCGATGGCAGAGGTTTCTGCAGAAGGTTCAGGGAGGCATGTTCAGTTCCTCCCACACGCGGTGGAGACGTGTCCTACAGGGTCCTGGAATACACCAAAGAGTCAGTCGAGAGCAAACCATCTTTCAGGGCATGCGTTTGAAAAAACCCGGTTGAATAGACCAGCAAACTTTGTGCGTGCCGCACGGCATTCTAGAATTCACCGCTGCAGAGAGCTGGCACTGCAGCAGGTCCCGAATCAAAGGATGGAAGGAGATCTTACAGAGATTTAAACAAAGTGCCTCCAACTATCGTCTGCTTCTGCTGTGGCATTCCTGCGGATCGGTCCACTCAACTGAAAAGGCCCCAAACAGAGAGAAGATGCCCTGTAAGAATACATTTGCAGAGCACACAGCTTCAAAAGCTTGCAGAATAGCGTCCAGTACAGCCGCCCGAAACAGCAGTTTCTCAGAGAACGCACCCAAAAATGAATGTATCATGACGGAACTGTAATGCCGATGGAAAACCCCAGGAAGGGTGTTCAGCGAGTGGGTAGCAAGTTGGGCTTGAAACTCTATATTATATTTGATCAACTGAGACACTCCACCCATTAGTTAAAATTGCCTTTATTACCCAAAGTCTACTAAAAATCCAGGTGATCGGTGCCATGCATGCTGCTCCAAGCTTCATACAGCGGCCTTTCTCAACTTTCTTTTACCATTGAAACCCCCCTGAAACATTCTTCAGACTTTGAGAAAGCCCAGAAGTGGCAAGATCATACAGAGCATGGTTGGGAGGCATTGATGTGTACGTTCGCACCCGGGCCCCCTCCTCTCCAGGCTCATCATAGAATCATAGAGTTGGAAGGGACCTCCAGGGTCCCTTTGAGATTCCTTTGGGGTAGTATAAAGCAGGGTTCAAAAAACAGTTTTCCTCCACCTACTACCTCTTTCTCTTCTTCGCTTCCTCCTTCTCCTGTGGTTGGAGGGCTGTGAAATACCCATCACATAAGGAGGTGGTAGGGAACATGTATAAATGGCACTGGTGCACAGGGGACTATTAAGTAACTGGATGAAATGGAGGTTGTAAATAATATTAAAGATTGTTCCCATATTTTTTTAAAAAATTAATGCTTGGGATATTTACTATTTGAATTTGGTAATCTTATAATTTTGAAGCTGGCGATGTTGAACTTTGCAATTTAGAATTTTAGAGTCTTGGAATGATTTGTATATCTAAAGAGTTTTATGCGAGAGAAAAAATCAGCTTTAAATATATTTTGTAGAATGGCGAGAATTTAATTTTAAAACCTACCTGCAAAACAGTTTTTCCGTCTCCTCCTCCTGCTCGTGGCTCTCCCGCCTACAATGAATGGGCTTTCTCTGGAGGAGAGGAGGATGCTGAAGGCTGCTTTGGGACCGCTCTGGGCAGAAAGGCAGCATAATTGAATTAAATGATAATGGCACATTTGCCAAGCTGTGATGCGATGATCTCGGAAAGCGCATGGGGAACAGAGGTGGTTGTGTCTGAGGTGCCTCTTTCTTGCTGTACACAAGGATTTTCGTGTCCCGTTGCCTCAAGATATATGACTTTTAAAACCTTTCCAATTATTATAAAGTCACTGTTAAGCCTTGCAAGTTCTACTGATTGCAATGGCTTAAGTATGTGGATGTTGCCTTTCAATGGGAATTAAAGGTGCACAATCCTGGCTGGATCCTGCCCAACATGAGGCTGTGGGTGAAAATTGCTGAAAATTGTTACATTTCCAGCAATGAAATCCAACAGCATCTGCTGCAGCGCTGAAGATGGATGCGAAAGATTATAGATTAAACATTTGCTGGATGTTAATCCCCCTCAAGCAGCTTCATCTGCTTTTTTTGCCGTAAAATCGTTTATTGTACAAAGTAATGCTTATGAGTTTATGCACTCGTGTCTCCGTTCCTTTAATCTTTTAATATTCTGTAACTAGCTCCGACTTATCACTCAAGATCCTCTTTCCAAATGCATCTTGTCAGTCAGGCACTCAAACTATTTTGAGTTGCAGCAGCCCTGATTTTCGGTAAATAACCAGACTTTTGCATGCGTCTCTCCATCTAATTTAGAATCCTTAATTCAGAGGCGCGAGCATCTGTCTTCGGTGCTGTTTTTTTCCTTGTGATCTCCCCGAGCTTCGAATTCTGCCCCTCTTTCACTCTTGTTTCACTCGGATAGGCTTTCTCATCCAGGGGTTCATGAAACCCTGGGGTTTCTTGATGGCCCTGAAAGGGTTTCCTGAATGGCTGGGAGTTAATTTTATGTATATATATATATATAGAATCATAGAATCATAGAGTTGGAAGGGGCCATAGAGGCCATCTAGTCCAACCCCCTGCTCAACGCAGGATCAGTCCAAAGCATCCTAAAGCATCCACGAAAAGTGTGTATCCAGCCTTTGCTTGAAGACTGCCAGTGAGGGGGAGCTCACCACCTCCTTAGGCAGCCTATTCCACTGCTGAACTTCTCTGACTGTGAAAAGTTTCTTCCTGATATCTAGCCTATATCGTTGTACTTGTAGTTTAAACCCATTACTGCGTGTCCTCTCCTCTGCAGCCAGCAGAAACAGCATCCTGCCCTCCTCCAAGTGACAACCTTTCAGATATTTAAAGAGGGCTATCATGTCCCCTCTCAACTAGGGTTGTGCGATTCGGCTGGTTCGGCGGCCGTTCCCTCCGGGCGCAGCCAGCGCCACTCCGCGCGGGGGGGAGGGCGGTGCCGGCAGCGGCGTGACAGCGGGCGCAACCACACAGGCACGCCTGCGTGGTTGCGCCCGCTGTCACGCCGCTGCCGGCACCGCCCTCCCCCCCCTGCGGTGCGGCGCTGGCTGCGCCCGGAGGGAACGGCCGCCGAACCAGCCGAATCGCACAACCCTACTCTCAACCTCCTTTTCTCCAGGCTGAACATTCCCAAGTCCCTCAACCTATCTTCATAGGGCTTGGTCCCTTGGCCCCAATTATAGTTATATTATAGTGTTGTGATCAGTTCACTAAGAGAACCGATGAATTCCAAAGAGGTTACAGGAGTTTCCTTCACAGGGGCCTCGAAACAGTTTTACTTGCTGGTAGCTGGGCCCCAGTATTCCTGGGAAAGAATATAAGTTGTCACTTTTGAATGCAAGTTGTCTTTGATGGATGAGAGGTCATAAATATAGGGCTTCAATGAGGTTCGTCAGGGCAAATTATGAAGTGCATGAGTAACACTTCGATATCTGGGTGCGTTGAAGAGAAAGCAGAGAAGGTTTGAGGGAAATAAGGCTCTGAATTTGTGTACATATAAATACTGGTTGCCTTTTTGGATTTGAGGGGTGTCTGGTGATTCTGGCCGCTGTCTCTCTTAGTTTGCAGCTGCAGCTGATGAATGCAGATCTTTTTTTCTTCTCACATCTTCTCATTGGCTAATCGATGAATGAAATCGGTTCGGTTACTGGGAGTGTTGAAGCACCACATCATGACTCTAGAAATTTAAAAATTAATCCAGCGACTCGATGGGTTGAATAATCTGCCTGAGGGAGGCACTGGTGACAAAGTGGTAGAAGAAGAGTTGGTTTTTATACCCCCCCCCCACTTTTCTCTACCTCAAGGAGTCTTGCAATCACATTCTTTCCCTCATCCCACAACAGGTGCCATGTGGTGCTGAGAGAGCTTTGAGAGAACTGTGACTGGCCTGAGGTCAACCTGCGGGCTTCAGGTGTAGGGAGAGTAGGGCTTTGAACCCGGCTTCCTGTATTGCAGTCTTCCACTGAGAACTGCTACACCATACTGGCTCTCTGTCTGGCCCGCAGAAGGTTCTGTGTCCAATCCCTGGCATCTCCAGTTAAAGGAACAGGAAGTAGGTGATATGGAAGGGAGAGCTGCTAGGTCCCCTCTGTCCATTAGCGGAGGGTGGTGGTGGGGATAAGGTTGCCAGCTCCATGTAGGGAAATTCTTGGGCATTGGGGTGGGCGGAGGGACAGGGACCTCAGTGTGATGCAGTCCTTCCACCAAAGTATCCATTTTCTCCAGGGAAACTGATCTCTGTAGTCTGGGGATGAGCTGTAATTCTAGGAGAGCTTCTAGGTTGGCTTCCCTAACCCAAAACCATGGAGAGCTACTGCACACCTGAGTAGACAATGCTGTCATTGATGGACCAACAGAAGGCAGGTTCATGCATGTTCATCGCAGCTCGTTTTTACGTCTTTGTATTTAAATTGTATTTCTGTAACACGCTTTTAGTCCCCACAAGGGCATAAAGCCGTGTAAAAAGATCCAACTTAATCCATTCTCCACCAGCACTGGAAACTGGTGCAGATGGGGGGGGGTGAGGCACTGCCCCCCTCTCTCCTTTCAACCATGTCGATCAGCCTTACGGCCACGATCCTTGCCAAAACCCGTCTTGTTCCGTTTCCGCCAGCTTTGTTCGTGCTGTTTTGAAGACGCCGGGGGCAACACCTGCCCCACCGACAAGGAATCATACCGCTTTGAATTCTTGATCGGTGCCGGGGAGGAGAAATACCTTTCTGTCCTCTGGCATCAATTTGCGAGAGACGTCTGCAAAACATCCGATGGAGTTCCGAGCAAATGAGGTTTCGTCTTGCGGTTAACAAGGTTGAAATGCCAGGCCTGTCAGCGCTGGAGATGACCCTCTTGCTCCGGCGGCCTGTTGCATTCTCTGCACCGTCCGGTCCTATTGCCTGTTAATCAGAAGTGTTTATAATACTTGGCCGTTTCTCGAGCGAACCCTGCCCTCCCCACCCAACTTTGTATTCCAAGTCCGTTTTGTAGGAAATGTGTTTTCGGCAACTCCGGCCTTGACATTTCGATGTCAGCCGCTGGCGAGTGGCCACTGCGACTTCTGTCACCCTTGACAATCCAGCCAGGGGATTTCTGTTTTGGTTTTGCGATCACACCAATTAGGATGTTTACTCAGGGTTTTCTTTTTTTTGGGGGGGGGAGGGGGGGTCCTTGTCTGAGAACAAAGGTTTTGAAAGCAGATGAATGCGAACAGGAGAAGGAGCCGGCAATGCCTGGAAAACGGCCACTCGAGCGGCGGTTAGGGAATGAAATTGGGTGATAGGTAATCGATAAAATGAATAAATCTTTGATTTTTCTAGCCCACCCTTCCAATCCAGCTCTGCGGGGGGGGGGGGGACAAAATCATCAAAAACAGTAAAGCATAAACACTGTCTAGAACAAGATTTGGTTTTTATACCCCATTTTTCACTACACTGAGGGGTCTCAAAGCGGCTTACAGTTGCCTTCCCTTTCCTCTCCCCACAACAGGCACCCTGTGAGGGAGGTGAGGCTGAGAGAGCCCTGATAGTACTGCTATGTGAGAACAGCACTATCATGGCTGTGATGAGTCCAAAGTCACCCAGCTGGCTGCATGTGGAGGAGTGGGGAATCAAACCCGGTTTGCCAGATTAGAAGCCGCCTCTCTTAACCACTACAACAAGCAGGCTCTAGTTTCTACAAGGGTAAGGCCTTGCGGCCCTCTAAGAATAGCTATTCCAGGTCCCTTTGGCCACTGTCAGGTGTTTGGGGGAACAGAATTGCCAGCTATAAGTCAAGGAACAGTTGGAGATTTGGTGGAATATACTGAGGACAAGGACCTCAGTGGGGTACAATTCCATTCCTTCCGAAGCATCCCTTCTCTCCAGGGCCCTGATCTCTGTAGTCTGGAGGTGAGATGTAATTTGGGGGGATCCCCAGGTCCTGCCTGGAGGCTGGCATCCCTACCTAAGGCAAAAGCATCCAGCGACTTTCTCAGGGATGTTGGCATCGTTTTCAGTGGTCTCATGGGAACATGTTTGAAACACAAAATGGGAAGTTGCTATCAATTATGCCTTGCGTGCCATTAAAATTTAATATTAAAAAGTAATGGTGCTGAGAAGCCGCTCTAGGCAGCATTGGGGGGGGGGGGAGGAATTGCTTCTTGCAAACAACCAGCTACGGAACAATAGGAAGAATATGACTGCAATTGGAGCCTGAAACCTCACCCCCACCGCTGGGGAATTGGCAGGAATAGAGGGCGGCAATTGTTGGTTATTTTTTTTACAATTTTTCTTATTGTGGATGTCTAGAGTAGTTCAGCAGTGAAATAGGCTGCCTAAGGAGGTGGTGAGCTCCCCCTCACTGGCAGTCTTCAAGCAAAGGTTGGAGACACACTTTTCTTGGATGCTTTAGGATGCTTTGGGCTGATCCTGCGCTGAGCAGGGGTTGAACTAGATGGCCTGTATGGCCCCTTCCAACTCTATGATTCTATGATACTATGATTCTATGGCCTGTGTGGCCCCTTCCAACTCTATGATTCTATTCCTTTTCTTCCAATGCCAAAAGTTTGTGGACTTGCTATAGTGGAAAGCACTTGGGCCTAGGTAGGGTTGCCAGCTCCAGGCTGAGAAATACCTGGAGATTTTGGGGGTGGATCCTGAGGAGGTTGGGGTTTGGGGAGGGGAGGGACTTTAAGGGGATAAGTCCACCTTCCAGTGCAGCCATTTTTTGCAGGTGAACTGACCTCTGTTGCTTGGGGATCAGTAACCCCAGGAGATCTCCAGCTGCTGCCTGGCAATTGGCAGCTGGAATAACTGAGAGGATGCCAGACAAAACAAAACTGGGTAGAAGACAGCAAGAGATGGAGACAAGCAAATCTTCTTGGGGAGAAAACTCCAGAGCTAGCCAGCACCTGAGAAGGGAGAAATGAGTTTGGGAGGCTACCACCAGTCATGTGGGAGAGTTTATGCGGGTTTGCGTATACATAGGTAAGGCTCAATGCAGAAGTCAAACTGGACAGGTAGATGGGGGGCTGGACCTGATCTCTATAATCTAAAGTGAAGTTGTAATTCTGGGGGATTTCCAGGTCCCTTTTGGAGTCTCTGTGTGGTATAACCCGATCTTATCATATCTTGGAAGCTATGAAGGGCCACTAGAGCCAGTACTTGGATAGGGAGACTGAGAAGTGAGATCAGAATGTGGGAGTAAGGCTCTGTGTAGAAGTCTCTGTGTAGAAGTCTAGCTGAACAGCTAGACATGGGGATGGGACGAGAACCTGCTCACGTGGTTTTGTATGTCTACACAGCCCTACGATCTCTTCCCCTATCAATCCATTGATATTCAACCCCTGGGAGATCCAGTAAGGATCAGATTGTAGGAGACGTGGAAGAACTCATCCTGACACCCAGGAAAGCCACTTCCCAGTGATTGGGCGATGCTGACTTTGACAGAGCAAAGCTGTGATTCAGAATTAAGTCAGCATCATGAGTTCATGTGTATTTTACACAAAAGCCCCCCATCCCTTGCTCCTCTACTCCTCACTTTGGTCCCAAGCAAACACCAAGCTCTTTCCTATTTGAGGCTGTTCCGTATTGGTCAGAGAACATCCAGTAAAGTTTTTTTTCTTTTTTTAAGTGACAGTCCTTTCCCTGTTTCCCCATCAAGACAGAAATACGTCCTTAGGAAATGAACGCTGGCTTCCTTTGGAATTTCTAATTGGAGTGCCTTAAGTGGCAGAAAGGGAACGTTTACGAGGAGGCCGCTGTTGAGCGGAGAAAGATGGCAGCGCTTAGATCTCGGCGTGCGCGTGATGAAGAGGCGCCCGCTCGACTAATGGAAGGCGTTTGCTTGCGGCCCGCACACACGTGCTAATGGGCGAGCTGATTTAATATCAGATCGGCCCTGCAGCTGCTCGGTGCAGTGTTTCAGATTGTCATGTAAAGGGGGGGCGGGGGGCAGGGGGAGACACGCCACAGAATTAATGGCAGGTTTGTATAATGCAGTGGTTGATTTAGACTTTTGAAGCTACACCACTGCTTAACATGGGACCACTGAAGGTAGGCCGAGGAACAGCAATTATGGTAACTAATAAGCTCTATGAGCCATTTGCTAGGCACTTCCAGCTCCCAGTATCACATTGCCGCTGAGATTAACTTCCTAGTTCATCAGGTATTATTACTACGACTTCCATCGCAGGCGTTGAGCGCTCCATCTTCACTGTTGCATGTAAGTGTTTTATGCCTCTCTAAAAAAAATAGATGCTCTGTAGAAAACAAAGAAATGGCTCCTGGTATCCAGTGGATGCAAAACCACTTGGCATTTCTCAAATACCCTGCATTTCATTACTCAAAGTAGTCCCAAGGCAGCTTGCAAACTCCTTTCCCTTCCTCTCCCCACCATAGGCACCCTGTGAGGTAGGTGAGGTTGAGAGAGCGCACAAAGAACTGCTCTGTAAGAACAGCTCTAAGAGAACTGTAACTGGCCCAAGGTCGCACAGCTGGCTGCTTGTGGAGCACTGGGGAATCAAACCCCGTTCTCCAGATTAGAGTCTGCAGCTCTTGAAGAAGAGTTGTTTTTTCTACCCTGCTTTTCACTGTCCAAAGGAATCTCAAAGTGGCTGACAATCACCTTCTGTTCCTCTCACCACCACAGACCGATAGGTGGGGCTTAGAGAGCTCTGAGAGAACTGCTCTGTGAGAACGGCTTGAGCAGCACTGTGACTAGCCCAAGCTCTCCCAGATGGTTGCATGTGGATGAGTGGGGTATTAAACCTGGATCTTGGTCAATCTGGAGATTAACTGCAATGGCGGGAGATTGCTTGAGCTACCTGGGGGTTGGCAACGCTAATCATTGACGGGGATGCCAAACAAAACCAAGCAAAAAAGTCTTCCCCCATTGGGGGAAGATGGCAAGAAAAGGGGACCGGCAACTCTCCTTCGGGAGAAAATTTAACAGCTCTCCAGTGACTGAGATTCGAGATGCGAATGCAGAAGTCCCACCTAGAATCTTCCCCTTTCAGCATCTAAGAGACCTAATTCTAAACATGGCATGGCTGCAAATTAAACCCCAAAGCCACCCTTACCTCTCCCCGTTTCCAGCATTTCCCACCCTTTCCTGTTGATCTCTGGATGTCATACCGTGGGCATTGCATGAGTGAAGGCCTAATTGATTTGGGATAATGGGAGTAGTTAAATTTTAATCCGGCTGTCCATCCCTCAGTGGTATCCTTCAGGATGCCAATCGATAGCCTTGCTCTCAGGTCTCTTCCGAGGTAATGATCGAGGTGGTTGTCGGGGGTCAAAGTCTTTTATCAATTAAAGGGCGAGAAGATGGCAGGAAACGATGCCATGGAGGGCAATACGTTATTTCTGTAGGCTGGGGTGGGAAGAAGACATGAGCCAGATCTGAGGCAAATTCATTCAAGGAAGCCTCTGGAATGGGTTTAATACCAGTCATGAAGATTCTCCCTCAGTCATTCTGTCCAGCCACATGGTTTACTGATTGGGATGCCAGTCCCCATGTGGGTCCTTGGGACCCTCTGGAATTATAGCCATCTCCAGACTAAAGACATCAGTTCCCCTGGAAAAAATGGCTGATTTGGAGGGTGGACGCCATAGCATTATACTCCAGTGGGATCCCTCTTTGATGCAAATCCTGTCCACTCTCTGCTCAGCTCCCATAGTCACCAGGGTGTAGTTTGCACAGGGCTTTTTACGTAATCCCACTTTGAATGAATGCCTCCCGTCTACGCTGAATTTGATTTCCCTTTTCGTTTTGGGTGCTTTACATTTTCCCTATGCAACACATGTGATTCATCTGGTGACCCTACATTTTCCCTGCGATATCCAGAAGTGGATATAAGCCTCAATATTTGAAAAACTGGCATCAGTAAGTGTGCAGTAAGTTTGCTTTTTTCGAATTAACTTCCTTTTCCATGCCTGGTAGCAAAGCGGTCTTCCCTGATTGGCCAGGGCGTCTGTTCAAAGACTTCTTGGTTTCCAGTTGCAAGGCTTGTCTTAAACTGACTGTGCTCCAGAAGCCCTAATCAGGGGTAGTCAAACTGTGGCCCTCCAGATGTCCATGGACTACAATTCCCATGAGTCCCTGCCAGCCTCCAATCCTCTCCCACCCCCTCCTCCATTCAAGAAAAGAGAGATTCCTGCTGCGCTTGGCTCCCCTCCCCGTTCTGAGCTTCCCATTCAAGTGCAGAACACTTTGTTTCAATTTTTTTTTGGGGGGGGGGGGATAGAGGAAGACCCAATTCAATCTGAATTCAGCAGGATCCACAATGGAAAAAAACAAAATAAGTGCAGAATCAGCCCAAGTATTCCCCAACCCAGAGTTGGCCATCCCATTGACAGGCACCAAGGTTAAAAAGAGTCAAGTGCTTTTAAAGGCCTCCTAAACTACCAGTGGGGGAAAGGTCCCTGGAAACAATTTTATTATACATAAAAATATACAAGAGCCTCTTGTGGCGCAGAGTGGTAAGGCAGCCATCTGAAAGCTTTGCCCATGAGGCTGGGAGTTCAATCCCAGCAGCCGGCTCAAGGTTGACTCAGCCTTCCATCCTTCCGAGGTCAGTAAAATGAGGACCCAGCTTGCTGGGGGGTAAACGGCAATGACTGGGGAAGGCACTGGCAAACCACCCCGTATTGAGTCTGCCATGAAAACGCTGGAGGGCGTCACCCCAAGGGTCAGACATGACTCGGTGCTTGCACAGGGGATACCTTTACCTTTACCTTTTAAAAATATATTCCAAAAAAACAAACAGATAATATAAACTCCCTATAAATCAGAGGGATGGATGGATAGATAGATGGATCTATCTATAGATAGATGGAACAGAGATATAATATAAAGAAAATACAGAAGAAAAGTAATTATACATCGTAAACAAGGAACAGAAAGAATAAAACAAATGTTTCTCCCTAACACCCCCTTCATTGCATTTAAGGATTTCTGAAGGTACACTAAAAATGACTTCAGCGGGGAACCATTTATATTCAGCATTTAACATTTAAAACTCTTTCTCATACCGCACCTTCATTGCAGAAGTAATTTCATTTTTTGATTACAGCTACGGGAGCATTGAGCTGAGAAGCACCCTGGGAGAAAGGCAGAGGGGGAAAGGTGACAGTGGGGGGCGGGGAGGAGAGGTTTTCCTTTCTCTTTCACCAATGGCATTTGCAGGGTCACTCTCCTATCAGCCTTTTCCCATGGGTAGAGTTGCCATATAGAGTTTGTTTTCTCCCTCCTTGTTTTCTCAAGGGGGACTGATCTCTGTAGGTTGGAGATGAGCTGTAATTCTTATTGTTAGGTGCAAAGTCGTGTCCGACCCATTGCGACCCCATGGACAAAGATCCTCCAGGCCTTCCTGTCCTCCACCATTCCCCGGAGTCAATTTAAGTTTGCACCGACTGCTTCAGTGACTCCATCCAGCCACCTCATTCTCTGTCGCCCCCTTCTTCTTTTGTCCTCGATCGCTCCCAGCATCAGGCTCTTCTCCAGGGAGTCCTTCCTTCTCATGAGGTGGCCAAAGTATTTGAGTTTCATCTTCAGGATCTGGCCTTCTAAGGAGCAGTCATCCGTCCCCTGTAATTCTAGGGGATCCCTAGTCCCTCCTGGAGGTTGGCGTGGCTACATGCTATAGCCTGATTTATCAGATCTCGGGAGCTAACTAGACTCAATACTTGGATGGGAAGACTTCACAGAGGAAGGCCAGGGCAAACCACCTGTGCTTCGCCATAGGTTGTCTGCAACCTGACAGCATGTGCATACCTAAGCATGAACAAATGGATTCCGATTTTCACAGGTTCTTTTAAAGGGAACAAAAATGCTTATACGGTTTTGATTCTCCACTTTGCATTTTGTTTGTGCAGATGCATTTGAATCATCACCTATGCACTTTGTCTGGCTTTCTAAACAATGTTCCTGCAGAAGGATGTCATTTACTCATATATCTTTACTGTGGCACAGCAGCTGACTAATGCATCTGGCTTACAGGAAATGGGTGAGGAAACAGATAATGGCATAACAATAATTTTAGAGATAATTCATGCACGCGAGAGAGAAACGCAATCAAAGCAGGGATTCTTGTGATAGAAAAAGGAAGGATGATAAATTTGAAATGTGCATGCTTTGTTTTTGTCTCCCGCCTTTCTTCTCAGTGGGGACCCAAAGTGGCCTCCATCATTCTCTGCTACTCCATTTTGTCCTCACAACAACCCTGTGAGGTGGTCTCGACTGAGAATGACACCCAGTGAGTTTTCATAGAATCATAAATTTGGAAGGGACCTCCAGGGTCATCTAGTCCAACCCCCTGCATCATGCTGGATCTCACAACTACCTGCCCATCCGCAGTGACCCCAATTACATGCCCAAGTGATCCCTCCACCAAAAACCTCCAGAATCCAGCCTGGCCTGGAGGTAATTTACCTACTCACAGCAGCAATTAGCAATTCCCTGGGTTTGTAAGGAATCATAGAATCATAGAATCATAGAATCATAGAGTTGGAAGGGGCCATACAGGCCATCTAGTCCAACCCCCTGCTCAACGCAGGATTAGCCCTAAGCATCCTAAAGCAAGGGCCAAAAGAGACAAATCCCTTCCTGCCCACCCACTTACAATCTGCCTAAGTTCATAAAATCAACATTTCTGTGAGATGACTACCTAGCCTCTGCTCAAAATCTTTCAAAGAAGGAGAAAGAATCAGGGGAAGAAGGACAGAGCTTCAAGAAAGGAGCAGCAATGACCACCACCAATTTCCGCTCTGTTCCTTGGCTATAGTTTAAGGGTGAGTTGGCGCAAATTGACACTCTTCTTAAGCCACCAACCATTCCTGTTGCAAACTCCCCTTCTTGGTTGAAAAAAACCCCACATATGGCTCAATAAATCCTGTACGCTTCCACAGAATTCATTTCTTCAATATCTTTAATCGTAACCATCAGACACAACCAAGACTAGTATCCTCGGTATTATCTAGTTTCACAGAACTTCTTCAGTTGTATAATAATTTGATTTCGCAGAACCTTCTCGATTGCATTTGACCAATAAATCCAGGCAGAGCTCAAAGTTTCTTGAGTAACAGAAAACAGGTTATGCTTTATTCTTGTTTGTGCTTATCCTCCCATGTGTATTTCTACCTCAGTATCTTCTTGGCTGATGGACATAACAACCTAGATGGCCAGCTAAGTAGAGCAAGGTGGGTGTTTCAGCATCTATCCCAAGTGAACATGGGAGGTGGGGAAATATGTTCTCCCTTTCCCCTAAAGATCTGGTGTCTCTGGATGTTCCTTCACTGGGTCTACCTACTTGTTATCCTTACTGTTTGTAAAGATAACCTCAGTGCATGATTGTGGAAGATGATCTGACTGAGCAACCAGTCACGGTGAATCTTTAGGATGCTTTAGGATGCTTAGGGCTAATCCTGTGTTGAGCAGGGGGTTGGACTAGATGGCCTGTATGGCCCCTTCCAACTCTATGATTCTATGATTCTATGAATCAATGTGAATCAATGTACCTTAGCACCTCACCTTTCCTGAAGGTTGAGCCTCAGGAAAGCAACAGCTTCTTGCCTTGTTTAAAAATGCACAATGGTCTGCTTTAGAGCACAGCGCATCTTATTTCCAACTTGAGCATGGGGGCACTTTGAGGGTTCCTCTCCATGCCCAACTGAGTCCTTGATGAACTCAGAATTTGTAATGCGATGCACCGCACTGATGAAGCTTCTCAGATGTTGTCTGCAATGTGGTGGCTTTTCCAAAAATAATTGGACAGTGGGAGAATCAGCAGAGACATGTACTGTTTGACCTTCTTCCTGTGTGGGGCTTCTTCAAGGAATAGTTGCTCGTGATTTTGCTCCCGCCTCTCCTGTTGAATGTGCCTCTATTGTAAGAAGAATCCAAGCAACGTTGATAACCTGCGAGAGAACTCAATGCTCTCAAACTGATTTGCATGGATGTTCAGGAAATGATATATTTGTAAATTCAGAGGTTATAGCTCCTGTCTTGGAAATGTATTTCAGCGTTCTTGGGTGGCCGTCGTGCCTTTAAAGTGGCAAATGGAATGGATTTCTGAAGTTACTGGGTGTATCCAATCATTCTAATGATTTACTATCTGTACATTTGTCTAATTGACAGGCAGTCAGGCATCACTGGCCCAAAGAATGACTCAGTTGCTTTTGTTGTGTTGGCATAACCTGGCCACAGCTTTTATTACACATAGGAGTGTTGGTCCCAGCATAGGGCAGAGTTCTGATGGAGTGGTCAGCTGACTACACCTCTCCCCGCTAGCTAGATCTTAATGGCCCACAAAGGAGTTCCCTTCTGTCTCCCAGCTGGAAACATGGGCTCCTTTGCCACGAGGATCCCTTTTTGGGGAAGTGTCCCACCCAAGGTACCTCTGGGGGCGCATACCTCTATTGGGCCACCTGGTGGAGTGAGTCCTGGCCTGCCCCCAAGGGTCAGGCCCACTCACTTCCCACCACCTCTTAGGAGGCCCCCAATCCTGGGAATCTGGGACACAGGCCAGATCTCCTCCCAAAACCCTGACTACCCATATGCCATCCTGCAAGCTGTGACAATAGCAAAACAGCAACATACAAATTACAACATTTAATCTTCCAAACTGAACCACGCACATTACTAACAAGAACCAGAATTACGGGGCAGGTGGGAGGGGAACCATCCGTCGCTGCAGCTTCGGGCAAAAGAGGCCAGGGCAGCACACTTAGTGCTATTTAAGGGCCTGCTTCTTCTCCCCGCCCCTGCGTCAAGCCACCTTCTTGGTGGTCATCTTCCTGCGCCCCTCCCTTGGTGCCAGCTTCTCCTTCCATCAGTGAGCAGCCCCAGTGAGTCAGTGCCTTCTTTTAAAAAGACAAGGACAGATGTTTGTTTAGAAAAGAAGATTAGGATGGCAGGCATGCAAGGCCTCCTGAAACCAAGGGGGATCCAAAGACTGCAAACAGGCCTGTATCGTGCAAAAATCATTCTCAAAACAGACTTATTTATTTATTATTTCTTAAATTTGTATACCGCTGTTCCCAAATGGGATCATGGCGGCTTACAGACAATTAAAAGATATAACACAATAAAGCCTATAAAATTCCCTGTATAAATGCTATTAATACCAGTGAATAAAAAGAGGACTACTTCTGGTTAAGCTGTAAATGCCTGTTCACCGTTTCAGAGGGCAGGGGGATGCTCCCCATGTTGGATTGTGCAGGTGTAATATATATCAGGAAGGGCCAAGGACATTTGATCTTATCAGATCTCGAAAGCTAAGTAGGTTCAACCCTGGTAAGTAGCAGGGAACAGGCAACGAGGTTTGGATAAGCCGAAAGTACCCGAATCAATGCTGACTTGGGTACTTTTCGGCCCTATCTGAGCTGAATCCCTGTACTTTAAATGGTCCGATTCAGCCGTGTCCCAGTTGCAATTCAGCTACGTGGCTGCTCCATTACAGCCTATGCGGCCATTCAAGTCAAGGGAAATTTCGCCTTTTCTTCTATTTCTGGGAAGGTGGGGTGAGATAGAGGCCCCAAATCATAGAGCTGACAGGGCCGTACAGGTCATCTAGCTGAGGGAGCTCTGAGAGCACTGGGACTGACCCAAGTTCACCCAGCTGGCTGCATGTGGAGAAGCATGGGGGATCAAACCCAGTTCTGCAGATTAGAGGCCGTCACTCTGAACTGCTATACCACGCTGGCTCTGGTGAGCCATACAATACTATCTTCAGGATGTGTGTGTATGTGATATGTCCTTTGCTCCAGCATAGTGGAAGAGCCCTAGTTGGATGCAAGCAGAGCATGTCCAGAGATGCACATTTACTGTCAGAGAGAATCTGGCAGTATACAGGCCTTTCTTCCGCTCCCCATGACCCACCATCCCTAGCAACAAGAATTTTAGCTAGGTTTATAATACACCAGATGAATTACAGGGGGGATGATGACACACCATCTTCCCGTTCGTGGCGGAGAAATCCGCTCGGCATCTGCGCTGAAACTGAAATAGCTAACCAAATGGGGGGGGGGTATAGTTTCCACTTCCAGCCGAACAGAAAATGTCATTTAAATGTCAGAGATTTCCACTTGTGTGACAATAGCATCTGTAAAAAACAATATGTAAAGTTTAACCAAATACCTTTGAAAAGTCAACTCTCCATGTAAAAATATCAGCGTGGTGCAGGGGAAGGCTGGCTTGTGTTTCCTACTGAATTGGTGGGATGAGGATGCTTGGTGCATGAATCCGTGCCCTGACCAACTGGCAGATTCTTTTGGAGAGTGAAAGGAGAAGACAGTGCCTTGGAACTCATAGGAAGGGGCCATGGCTCAGTGGTGCAGCAGCTGCCTGGTGTGCAGAAGGTCCCAGGTTCAATCCCCAGCATCTCCCACTACAAGGACCAGGAAGTAGGTAAAGTGAACCTGGAGAGCAGCTGCCAGTCTGAGTAGACAATACCAATCTTGATGGACCAATGGCCTGATTCCGTAAAACTTCATTTTGCCCCCCCTCCCTATTGTGACAAATCTGGTTTGATTCACAAGCTGAGGTTTGTTGAAAGACAGAGAGAGAGAATGGTGTCATGATTAGAGCAGGGTTTCCCAATTATGATACCATGGCACTAAAGAGGGAGAGGAATGGGAAGGCGACTGTAAGCCGCTTTGAGACTCCTTCGGGTAGGGAAAAGCGGCATATAAGAACCAACTCTTCTTCTTCTAAACAGTACTGCCAAGATTGCTCAATGGTATTGCAACAGGAGGTTTTTAAAAACGGTGGCCGGGGAGGGCCACCCTGCCTTGTGCCTGCCATTTTCACCTCTGAGCAAAGAAGAAACAAAAAGGTTTTTAAAAAAACCTTTGGGCACATTGACCCACCACTTCCCAAAGATGGACCTGGAGGGGAAACCCTTTGCCAGCCTAGGCTCCTCTCACTTCCAGGGAGGCGGGGGTCAGCTGACACCACTTCCTGCTACCTTGAAGCCTGCAAAATATTTCAGTAGTACCTCCTCACTCAAAAACATTGAAAAATGCTGGATTAGAGTATCCAATTGCTTTCTGGGGGACCCAGGCTCAAACTTCCATTCTGCCATGGAAGTTTGCCAGGTATCTTTGAGCGGCTTGCAGACTAACCTACCTCCTGTTATTTGAAGAAGTGAGACTGTACGTGGAAGCTGATATTCCAAGAAGGAAGCGTTGTTGCTCATAAATGAGCATCTGGAATCAAACTTTGTTCTATTGCTTCAGACCACCTGAATCTGGTCCATTGGGTTGCTGTGGGGTAAATGATGTGGACCTGAGGCCTTGTTGTCTGAGAGGAGACAATACTGGCCTTTGGGTTAGACCCCTGTATACGATTTAGGGCTGCCAATGTGCTGTAGGGCTGGGGATGCCCTGCCCAAAGCTCCCATTGTCCCCCCCACACACACACCATTGCCCCCCACCATTGTTTTAAAATCATCATCAGCACTGGTGTAATGACAAAACAAATTTAGAGTCCAGTAGCATGCAATGATTTATCTTCTTGGAAAAACCCAGAAGTGGCACCAATTAGCTATAGGAATCCCCCCAAATTCTTCAGCTTTACCAAGGTTCTGGTGATTCCTAGAGCTACCTGCCATCACCTGGAAGTGACATCTTCATGCCCTCTGCCAAGTCCCTGCCGCAGGTGGGCCAACTCAGCCCAGAATCTCTAGCATTAATGTATTTTCTGACTTCAGACACTTCTAATGTGGGTTGAACATTCTCCGGTAGCATCTGGACTCGATAGGTCATCGACCTCATCCAACCCATTCTACACATATTGGATAAGGCATTTTCAATATGTTTTTGCAGCTGGAATTCTCTGTGCAAAACAGGGCAATTTACTTCTAAAGTGCCTTGAAAGTGCGTTATCTAGCATGTGCGGAATGCATCTCTGTGTTCATTATTCTGTTTACTCACAGCTCGTGGCTCATGGCAAATTCCGTGAGCTCTCACTAGCTTTGCAGGTTATGGTACAAACTTCCCCAAACGGTGATGTTCCTTCAGGCTTAAAGGGACAGAAGAAGCCTGGAAGCCCAGCAACCTTTCCTGTCTTCTAAGGCTCTCCCACCTGCTCACCTGGAGGCGATTCTTCCTCCTCTCCATAGGCAACCAAGGCTACTGATGCATTTGCAGCTTTGGGTGATCATGCCTGAGATCTGGGAAGTCTCCGCTCCTGGGTCGCATTATTATTCCACATAGATGTCTCCTTAGGTTGGAGATATATGCAGCCCGGGGTAACAGGTGACCCCTTGCTCTGCCGTTCCCTTATTGGAGAGCAAGCGAGAGCCCGTTTCTCTCCTGCATTGCCTTCTCTTCCTAGGCTATCTCCTTTTCTTTGATTTTTTTTCCTGCTTCGCCAGCTGGAAATGTGGCCAGCAGATTTAGGGGCCCTTTTGTAATCTTCATCCCTCCCTGTTTTCTCAGTGGGTGTCCTTTAAAAAAATGTGCTAGGTGGCAGAGTGTTCTTGGGAATGGAAGTGAAGGGTCGTCGGCAGTAATGGGATCCCCGATGCGTCACTCCATCTGGAGAGATAAAGCCTCCCTGTCCACCATTCTCCCTAATATCTGCTAACATCCCTTCTCCACAAAGCTATCTTCTTGCCTTCATTCGCTCTCGTCTCTCTTCCCTCCGAGAGCCTCTTTGATTTTCTGAGCACCTTCCTCGGTCAAAACGAGCGGCTACGGCGGCAGGCGGATTCCTGGGGTGTATATCTCTCCTTCCCATCCGAGCGCAATTGGATCTTTTATCTTGAAAGGGACAGGGCTCATAATTTCCTTTCCAGTTTGTTTTGCTCTGCCTGGGAACACAGATGAGGGCCGCTCTGACACCCAGTGAGAAAAATCTCAGCCGTTCGCTCGCAGGCTGCCCAGATAAACCACTTGTCGGCTTTCTTTTTGCAGGATTTCGTGGGCAAGCAGCAACAATTGGAAAGTCCCCATTTCTAGCAGGGTCTTTTTTCCCCCTGCATAAGGTATCATGATGCCCTGAGGTGGGGCAGCTGCCAGGGCCTGGACTCCCAAATCCCACATCTGTGCTGATGCCTGAACTCACCCTAGGGTTGCCAACCTCCAGGGAGTCCCTGGGAATCTCCCTCTGTCACAGTTGATTTCCAGATGAACCAGATCAGTTCCCCTAGAGAGAAAATGGCAGCTTTGGAGGATGGATATTATATTCTGTTGAGGTCCCTCACTTCTCCAACATCCGCTCTCTCCAGGTTGCACCTTCAAGACCTCCAGGTGTTTTCCAACCCAGAGCTGGGAACGCTAGATCTGTGAAAAGTAGGGTGGCCAACCTCCAGGTGGTGGCTGGAAATTTCTCAGGCTTACAAATGACCTCCAGGCAATGCAGGTCAGTCCCCCTGTGGATAAAATGGCCATTCTTTGTCAGTGGCTCTCAACCTGGGGGTCGGGACCCCTTTGGGGGTCGAATGACCCTTTCACAGGGGTTGTGGTAGGGCAATCAGCTTCATGGGGGAGGGGGGTTGCCATCTGCGCAACAGCCTTGCAGGGTAGATAGAGTGTTTGTCTGTTTAGAGCAGTGGAAAAGAGCGAGATCGGCATGGTGGGACAAGAGGCAGAACTGAACTGAGAAACCCCAGGGAAAAAAAAACAATTTATATACAATCATGAACTATGGATCTTCATACCATTGACCAGTTTCTGTTTAATTTCTGTGAAAGAACCCTTGCATAATTCTATGTTTGGGGGTCTCCACAACATGAGGAACTGTATTAATAGGCCGCAGCATTAGGACGGTTGAGAACTATGGCTCTATTGCATTGTCACCCATTGAAGTTTCTCCCCTCCCCAAATCCCACCTTCCCCAGACTCCCCCCCCCTCCAAAAGTCTCCAGGTATTTCCCAACTCAGAGCTGGCCACCCTAACTGACACCCTTCCCCTGGCTGCTTGTCACCTCTGCTGAGAGTTGTCATTGTCCCGGGACTTTTCCTTCCACCACTGTTGCCAAATCTAGACATTATTGGTTGTACAGTTGCCAGGTGCTCTCTGTCCCCCAGTGGGGTGCTTAAGGCATGGACATCTGGAGAGCCACAGTTTGGCCACCCTTTGCCTATGGGGCAGGAGTGCCACCTTCAGGTTGGGAAACTAGAGATATGGGGGCAGAGCCAGGGAAGTACAGGAAGCTCAGTGAGTACAGTGCTATAGACCCCCCCCCCCTCCTAAGCATCCATTTTCTCCTTAGCAAACTGAGCACTGTAGTCAGAAGGTGAGTTGACATACTGGGGGATCCCCTGGTCCCACCTGGAGGCCGGCATCCCCAGGACTTCTTGCTATTTTTACATCTGCTCAGTTCCCCCTTCCTATCTGCCACACTCTCTTTTTCCCATTCCGATATTTCTGGCTCGTTCGTCTCCCGCTCACTAAAGCCCGTCCAGACAAGCTTACGTGCGCAGTTTAATCTCATTACATCGTTTCTTTGTGAATGAAGCCTGGGAGCGAACTGTTTGTAACTGGATTACGCTCGTTGGCTGTATTCCCCCCCCCCACCCCTTCCCCCCCTATTTCCTTCCAATTTACTAAACAAGGTTATTCAAGGACTGTAACTTAGTGTGGCCTGCATCTATGGAGACACTTTCTGCCTTTCCCTCGTAACTCCGGCACTTGATTCAAGCTTTTGAGATTTCCATCTTCCCTCTGTTCTTCTCACCCCAGAAACCTTTCTCTGTTTTTCCCCCCTTTTTACATTTGCTGGCAATAACAAGCCACATCTTGGGCTCTCCCCGGCTTCTCTCCTCCACCCTCCTCCGTTGTTTCAAAACTGCCTTGAGACTTACCGTACTGTCAGCAAGGACTTGAGACTTAATCAGCAAAGCTGTGTGTGGGGGGGGGGGGAATATGTCTGTTGAGCAAATTGGGAAGGAAAGAGGAGAATTTCTGAGACTCAACAGGAAGGAGAGAGAGAGAGAGGTGATTTCATTCAATAAACCCACATCTTATTGTACTTCCATTCAGGGATTTAATTCAGAGCAATCACAAGTATGTAGAGCAGGGATTCCCAACCGGGGCTCCACGGACCCCCCCCCCCCCCCAAGGGTCCACAGGGCTATGGAAGATGTCCATGCTTTTTCCCTTCTGGCCTTAATGCACTTGACCACAAGTTAGGGGACTGGCTGCTTCTATTGTTCCCTTCCCCCTCATGAGATCTCTTGTAGGCTTTGCACCTGGGAAGGGGAGGAACCTGCACACCTACTGTGGACAGAAAGCACCTCTCCCCCCACCCACACCCGTCCTCCTCAAGCCTGCCTTTTAGCACGGGTGGTGATGTCACTTCTGATCATATGTCACTTCCGGGGGATGTGGCAGGGAGGTGTGGCCAGCTGACATCACTTCTGGGGCACCTCAAAGCCTGGAAAATTATTTCAGGGGCTCCTCTATGGTCAAAACGTTGAGAAAGGCTAATATGGGGGGATCCCAAGTCCTCTAGTTGCACAGCTGGTTTCAAGAATCGCAATTTAATTTCTCATACACTGAAACTCCAAGTTAGAGATGGGGAAAAAAATACACCCAGTAGCCCAGCCCTCCAAGACACCTAAATCTGCATTTCAAAGAGATGAATTTTTCTCCCCAATAAAGCGTTTTTATAATTCAGTTGTTCAGCAGTGTCAAAGCAAGGGCCTCTCCATAAATCGCAGAGAGAAAAAAATTAAATTACACGATGTTAAGACTTGCATCTTGTAATTAAACTGGGGCTGATTCCTCTAAGCCCCAAATATAAATTAACATTTCACGTTCAATTTTTATGTGCTCATATTTTCTTCAGATGGATGGGGTGGCAAGTCGGAGGGAGTAGAGAAGGGTCCGTGTGCCCCTCCTTCCTTCCTTCCTTCCTTCCTTCCTTCCTTCCTTCCTTCCTTCCTTCCTTCCTTCCTTCCCCCATCGGTGGAAAGAAATCTGTGAAGTTGTAGCTCATCCTGTTGGAAAGGAAGTACCTTTGTCTAGAAATGGACTTTATCTACGTCAGACTTTATCAATCCTGTGGTTTTGTGAAACCCTTGATGGCCCTAGAAGGGTTTCCTGAATGGGTGGGAGTTGATTAATTTTTATATTATTTTAAATTTTAAATGTCTTAAACAGCTATCAGGTTATATGACCACATATGATCATGTTGACCTGTTTCCCCAAATGGCCAATGATGGGCCTGGATGGGGTGGCAGAGGAAAAGGGGCCTTGGGTGGGCATGTCTACAGCTATGCTCCCCAATCATATTCTGCATGATCACACCACTTCTGGGGTTTCTCGAAGCCTGAAGAATGTTACAGGAGCTTCTCAATGGTAAGAATGCTGAGAAAGGCTGGACTAGAAGAAATGGCTGAAGGCTTAAAAGGGATAAAGAGAAGGGTGGCTCAGGCTAGCCTGATTGTTAGCCTGATTTCAAGGCAAGTGTGAAGCAGATGGAGTTTGCCATGGCTTTCCTCTGCAGAGTCTTCTTTGGTGGTCTCGCACATGAGTACCGACCCTCCTTGTCTTCCAACCATGTATATTATGCATTGCAGATATTCTTGATTGCTGATCTTGGACTATAATAATAATAAACTAGACTAAACATAGTTTCAAGATCTGATGAGATTAGGCTGTACCACATAGACCTACCACCTTCCAGGAGGCACCTGGGGGTTCCCTGGAATTACAGCTCATTTCCAGACTACATAGATCCATTCCCCTGGGAAAAAAATGCATGCTTTGAAAGGTGGGGTCAGTGGCATTGTACCTTGCTGGAGGTCCCTATCCTCCAACCCCAAATCTCCAGGAGGAAGAAGAAGAAGAAGAGTTGGTTCTTATATGCCGCTTTTCCCTACCCGAAGGAGGCTCAAAGCAGCTTACAGTCGCCTTCGCCTTCCTCTCCCCACAACAGACACCCTGTGGGGTGGGAGAGGCTGAGAGTATCTGTATCCTTCACTGGTAGCCAGAGAATATGGCAACCCTACAGATCTTGCCAGACATAGTAACCGGAGCTCAAAGAGCGCTGGTGTGTGAACGGTAGGCTTTAAAACAAGCAGCATGCATGCCTGAATGATCAGGAGAAGGCTGCTTCAACCCGCCCCACATTTTTCTCCATTCATTCCCCACCTCCAGAAAACAAACAGGACTGTGTTTTGCCTGTATGAGTTGTGAGATCCTGGACATGGTACCTGGATCCCAACAATCTTTTTTTTTTTAATGGTTGGCTTAAAAACTAAGTTCTCAGGCTCCTGGATGATCGGAAGAAGGCTGTTTGATAACCTGCCCCTCTTTCCCAGCTCGTTCCCCACCTCCAGAAAACAGAAGTGGGACTGTATTTTGCCTTCTTGATCCCAGAAAGACCGTGGACACTTTGCGTTTAACAATGTAGCTTTGCAATCACACTGCAACACCATTCAAAAAAATCACTCAGAGCAAGAAATTGAGAGGGGAGAGCAGGTGTGAGGGTGGGACAATACTACAGAGTCTATCGCGCCTTTCCCCCTCCGTATGGGTTTTCCCCTGTTTGCTTACTGGCTGCTCACCAGTTGTTCACCAATGGAATGTGAGATAAAAAAGGGGCAAGTACACTTTTTGTGATTTCCTTCCTCCCGAAGCAACTCTGGGCAAAATGTGAGCCAGCCTCAGGAAGCAGGCGATGTCATGTGAAGGAAGCTCTAAAGGCCTCCAACAACCAGAGGCCGTCCAAGAGCAGATTCCTCGTGTAGAAATGGGCCAAGAGTTACCTTTTGGAAGTTTTGTAACTGTTCATGTGTACGGACAATCACAGGGAATGCTGGTCTTTGCACACGGCTCTCTTGAAATGTCATATTTATATCCATGTATTTCTTTGGTGTACAAATCTTTGAAAACAGATGGAGAGGGTTATTGAATTCACATACCATTATTCTACTTCCTTGAAATCCAGCAGCAGTTGTGGTAGTCTGGGTAACTGCATGATCAGCAGCATCTGTATATTACAAATAAGCTGTCTCTCTGCACATGTTACAATATCCAGTTCTAAATTGGATAAAACAGTGAGGATCAAAAATCTACAGAATGGGGCCAGGGACAGACAGCGAGTATTTCTACGAATTTGATAGAAGCCATAAGTTTGCAAAAACAAAAACAAAAACAAACAAACAAAAACCATTTGAAATCTAAGCCAGCTTGATGTAGTGGTTAGTGCTGACTTCTGGTGAGGCTTCCCCACATGCAGCCAGCTGGATGACCTTGGGCTCGCCACAGCACTGATAAAGCTGTTCTGACTGAGCAGTAACATCAGGGCCCTCTCAGTCTCACCTGCTTTATCACAAGACGTCTGTTGTGGGGAGAGGAAGGGGAAGGCAATTGTGACTTTGAAACTCCTTCGGATAGAGAAAAGAGGCCTATAAGAACCAACTCTTCTTCTCCTTCAGTAATATCAGGGCTCTCTCAGCCTCACCTTCCTCACAGGGTGTCTGTTGTGGGGAGAGGAAAGGGAAGGTGACTGTAAGCCGCTTTGAGACTCCTTCAGGTAGAGAAAAGTGGCATATAAGAAACAACTCTTCTTCATCTTCTAAAAATTAGCAGTGAGGGGTTAACCCCCCCCCCCAATAATACAATGGATCCAACTGTCTTCTAAGTAGCCCTTCTCCAACTTATGTGGCACTTCCTTTGATAGAATAGACGCCATTTGCAGGTTGCCTTCTTAGATTAGAGGGAGACTTCAAACTTGAGCCCAAAGGAAAGATGGGATAAAGATAAATGAAATGTATGTATAATTGAAATGCATGTATAAATGAAAGTATGTATAAACTTTGCTGAGTAGAATGTTAGGAGAGGGGTACGATCCACTCCAATTAAAACAACATTTTCCTCTTTAAGATGAATGCCTGCTGAGGAGCCCAAAGTCTGTGCTCCAAGGTTTCAATGGCAGTCTGGGGTGGTTGCTTGGCAACCACAACAATAGTGCTTAGCTGTTCAAATCTTGGTTTCTGTTAATAAAAAAAAGAAGAAGAAAGGTAAAAGATCCAAAGGAGAGAAAATGGGGAGAAAAGTAGTCGCTGAATGGAAGGAATAGACAAAGAGACCTAATCAAGTGTGAGCAATAAACAAAAGGCAGATGGATGGAAGGAAGCTGAAAACTCAAGAAGGGGAGTAAACAAAAGATCAGTCCCTAGCTGGGAAGCAAAGGAGGAAGTAGGGAAAAGGCAGAGGCTATGAGGACTGCTGGGGGGGGGGGAGTGAAGGAATAATGTGGAGGGAGGGAGGAAAATGAGATGCTTCTCCATAAGTCCCTGCACATCCCCCATTGTGGAAAGCTAAAACCAGTTCTCCCTTAGCCGTTTGCCTTTTTTTGTTTTGTGTACATAAGGATCCCCCCCCCCCCCTTCCTACCAAGTCATCCTTTCCCTGGACTCTGAAGTAAACAGGATTGGGAGAATTTTAGATTTCTCATCCTTGCAGATTCAAGCCACAGATGTGTGGATTTTGCTGCTCTTTTGCGTGAACTGAGAATCATGACTCTTTTGTATAGCTGTTTTTTGTTTAATTCTTTTTACCAAACTTTTCCTTGAAATATATGGATTTTCCAATCTCTCTCTCATATGATTCCACACCGGGGGGGGGGGGGAGGCCAGGCTGGCACTTGATTGGCACCTGAGCGAATTCCCACTTACACATGATATGTGTGCCAGCCCGGTCCTCTCCTCGCCCATCCAATGCCCCACAGCAAGGGAACATGGATGTTTCTGCCGTTGTGGACTAGGCCCGTGGGCACAGGGAAGAGTCAAGCTTTCCAGGCCTGCCTCTTCCCCTTCCTACGGTGTCCCAGCAAGAATAGAAAACACCATTTGGCCCCACAGCTGATCTTACATTGAGCAGAGGGTTGGACTAGATGGCCTGTGTGGCCCCTTCCAACTCTATGTTTCCATGATTATGTGTAATCCCTTTTTCTTTTCTGTCTCTCTATTTGTTCTTTTTTCTAGAAGAGGTATGGCTTCTACATTCTAATCATAACCCTAAGTACAAGCATTAAGCTCCATCCCTCCTTTATGCCAGGAGGTGATGCCTAATTGTGACCCATAGGAGCCATAGAGAGAACTTTCTGGAGAGTCATGTCCCCAGCCTTTGTTGTCTTTATCTCTGAAAGAATGAAAAATGAAGGGCATCTCCTGTGAGCTACAAAGCTGTCCACCACACTGTAGGATGCCTATGTGAAGCCCTTGGGAGAAATCCATTGTGGTTCCAGAACTGAGCACCATCAATATGCCAATGACACTCAGCTCTCCATTTCTTTATCCAAATTGCCTGTCGAAGCTGTAGAATCTCTGAACCTATGCTTGGCTGCTGGAGAAGAGTAAGCAAGCTGAAACCAAATTCTGACAAGCTGCAATTAAGTGGTTGTTGGGAAGGCCGAAACTGTGAAAGACTTGAGGCACCTCATCTTTCAGGGGGTCTGGCTTTCTCTTTTCAGTTTGGTTTAGTGGTTAAAGGTGTGGGCTTCTAATCTGATGAGCTGGGTTCCTCCACATGCAGCCAGCTGGGTGCCCTTGGGACAGTCACAGTCCTGATAATGCTGTTCTCACTGAGTAGTAACATCAGGGCTCTCTCAGCCCCACCTACCTCACAGAGTGCCTGTTGGAGAGCCAGTTTGGTGCAGTGGTTAGGCGTGCTTTAGGATGCTTTGGGCTGATCCTGCGTTGAGCAGGGGGTTGGACTAGATGGCCTGTATGGGCCCTTCCAACTCTATGATTCTAATCTGTCAAACCGGGTTTGATTCCCCACTCTTCCTCCACATGCTGGGCTTTCTCATCAGGGCTCACTCAGCCTCACCAAAGTCACCTGGTGAGGTTCATGGTAGAATCGTAGTCCCGTGTGCTTCCTACGTTGTGACTTTCACAGTGAGTGTATTCGGTAGGCAGACTACCATGTTCAACAACCGTGACTACCCATGAGCCAGCTGCCTGACCTGTTTGCCAGTCTGTCTCAAATAGATTATCTTCATAGCCGTTATGAGGGAGGTTCATTTCTTTACCTTGAATGGAATTTGCATCTATCCAGTAGGCAAGGATACTCTATCCAGGATTGTGGGTAGTTTGGTCAACCAATCGAATGGTGTAGGGCAGGGGTAGTCAAACTGCGACCCTCCAGATGTCCATGGACTACAATTCCCAGGAGCCCCTGCCAGCATTCGCTGGCAGGGGCTCCTGGGAATTGTAGTCCATGGACATCTGGAGGGCCGCAGTTTGTCTACCCCTGGTGTAGGGGGAATGCTACCTTCCATAAGCCTGTATGAGCATGTGTAGGGGTGAAATAATGTCAGTTACGCATAGTTGCTTTTGTTAACATTGTTCTTCTGACATGAACTTTTACAATACAATTTCTAGTGAGTTTATTACTGTGGCAGATTCACTTCCTGTCATGTGATTGCTATTCTGCGCAATTCCCTGTCAGGCATAGTAGGTGCCACGTTGTTCAGATTTGGACCCAGGTTAAGGTGACCAGATTTTGACATTGGTAAAGTGGTACACCATTGACCAGGGGGGTTCTTGATTAAAAATTTGGTCTATATGGAGCACAAAAATTTTTCATAGAACGCATAGAATGCAAAAATAGTATTGTGATATATATATTTTAATTACAACATAAGTACAATTTGCCAGGTACCCCCAGATGTCCCTCCAAAAGTGGGACAATCTGGTCACCTTAACCCAGGTTTGTAATAGCTGAAGACTTAGGAGACAATTTGACTAAGTCACTGATTTGATGAACCGATTGTGAGTGGGACAATATGGGTAGTTTGGTATATGCACACAACATTTATTCCAACAGTAAACTTTGATAGCATCTTTTCAAAAATATTACCAAGCCATGCTTTTGCCAGACTTATTCACACATAAACAGGAGGAATTATGTATATTTTTTCCTACATTTAGTCATTTTATTAGCATATGTAGTATTTGTGGGGAATTTTTGTAAATCCATTACCAAAGAATTCTCGTATTAACGGCTTTGGTTATTAATCTCGAAGAAGGTGGGAGCAGGAAAATAATAACTATTATTATTGCAATCAACCCATGCCATGTGGCTTGGAGAAATGATAATCAGTGTTGTAAAGCAGTGGTCCCCAACCTTTTTATCACCGGGGACCGGTCAACGCTTGACAATTTTACTGAGGCCCGGGGGGGGTAGTCTTTTGCCAAGGGCTGTCTCCACCGCCTGAGCCCCTGCTCCACTTGCTTTCCCGCTTGTGCCCCTGACTTCCTGCCGCCCACTGGGGGGCGCTGCCAGCAGCAGCTGCACAGGGCCACACTGAGGGGGAGCCCCAGCCATGGCGGCTGCTGGAGAGCACCAAAGGTGAGCCGGTGGCAGAGTGGCAGGGCAGCCCCCGAGGCAGCAGCCGGGGCAGACGACGAGAAGGAGCCGCAGACTGGTACCAACTGATCTATGGACCGGTACCAGTCTCCGAACCGGGGGTTGGGGACCACTGTTGTAAAGTATGAATTTCAACCAATGTGATCATGATTATTCTGTGAGTGAATGATAAAGGAGGCATATCTTAAAACAACCCTTTATATAGGGTTGTCAATCTACAGGTGGTACCTAAAGAACTCCTGCTATGACAAATAGTTGTTTTGCAAGGTGGACTCTATGGCATTATACCCTTCTGAGGTCCCTCCCCTCCTTGACCTCCTCAGACCCTACCCCCCAAACCTCATACCAATAGTCTTGGCACCACAATTGTTTGAGTGAGTTTTAATGCCAACTGAACTCTATGTGAAAACAATGGGCAGCCATATTATAATATTTTCTGCTTCCAGTTCACACCAGTTGCTTGCCCTTCTGGAAGCATTCCGTTGTTCCTCCCCAAGAAAGACAGTCTTAGGTCATTTAGAGGTCATCAAGTTTCTCTAGAGAGCTCTGTAAACTGCCAGCCATTAACCTGCCTGGCACTCAACCTGTGCTTCTATTCAGTTCGGGAATAAAAGAAGTGAATCAAAAGTCCCACTTCTTCTGGGTTCTAGACTCCTCCTGCTTACTTTAAACTTGAATTAATTCTCAGGACATGTGGAGAAAAACTGAAAAGCTTTTGAAATGAGTTGGGGAGGTTGCCCTGGAATTTAATATGTCGACAGGTCATAGACTTTCTTTCTTTCTTTCTTTCTTTCTTTCTTTCTTTCTTTCTTTCTTTCTTTCTTTCTTTCTTTCTTTCTTTCTTTCTTTCTTTCTTTCTTTCTTTCTTTCTTTCTTTCTTTCTTTCTTCCTTCCTTCCTTCCTTCCTTCCTTCCTTCCTTCCTTCCTTCCTTCCTTCCTTCCTTCCTTCCTTCCTTCTTCCCCCCCTCCCCTCCCCTCTCTGTCTCTCTCACTTTTTTCTTCTTTTTACAAAACCTTTTGACATCTTTTTCTGTCTTGGAAGACAGCTCACAAAACTGTAAACAACAAATCCAAGCTTTCAAATGGGAGACATTTTTTTTTTGTAGAACAACTCAGAACAGCTCCAAAAAGAAAACTGTCCATCTTTAAGCAATGAGAGCTATTTATTTTTTAACAGACACAAGAAACCACTCAAAGGCGAGGGAGAGAAAATCAATGTTGTTCAAGCCAGTGTTAGGATAGTTAAAGCATTAAGGCTTCTTTAGACTTAATCTGTTGGATGAAGTGTGCACTGTCTACCTTGGGGATGAATGCTTTCTCCTTGTTTGAAAAGGCATCCTTAAAATAAAATAAAAACAGAGAAGCCATCATTTGTGTATTTCTCCCACTTCTTTGACCAAGCCATAACTGGGTCAGCCTTAAGGGTTGGGAAATACTTGGAGAATTTGGGAGTAGAAATTAAGAAGGGTAGGGTTTAGGGAAGGGAGGGACATCATCAGTGGGATATAATGCAGTAAAGTTCAACTTCTATTTTCTCCAGATGCCTACCTGGAGATAGGGTTGCAACACCCTCCAGTTGAGGTGTGGGGTCCCTCATTCCAGGCCCTGACCTGCAGACTCCAATCAGCTGGCAGTCAAGGAAACTCATCAGTAGAAAGGAGAAGGCCTAGGCCCCGTTGCTGGCATTGGGCAGGAAGTGAGGGCATATCAACTTCCAGAGGATGCTCCAGTATGGTAGAAACTGACTTATCATGGAGTTTTTGCCAAAGGTTAGAGCATCACCTGAAATTCGCTGGCATAAATGGCGTCATTTCCTATGCAATACCAGTGGCATGGCGAAGGCCTTCTTCTTTCTACTGGTAAGTCCCCTCTCGTTCCACAGTAGTTGCCTGGAGTATGGATACAAGTTCCCAGGTGGGACCTGGGGATCCCCCAGTTTTACAGCAAAAGAGGTCAGTTCTCCTGGAGAAAATGTCTGCTTTGCAAGGTGGACTCCATAGCATTATACCCCATTGACCTCTCTCCCCACTCCAAATCCCGTACACTTTCACAGATGGACAGAAGCTATTGACATACAACCAGAACTTTTTAGCAGCCATGGGAGATTTACATTTGATAATTTTATTGATTGATTATATTTATATACCACCCTCCCCGGAGGCTCATGGGCATCTTTTAACAGTTCCACTTTAATTGGTCTTGTAAGTCATAGAGAATGAATTGATTTTTTTTTTTTAAATCTCACTGGCTGCATGCTCTATCACATGTGTGTTCAGGATTAGACCTCTGAGGAAGACCCATTTCGAGGTCGAAACATTAGGTCTAGCATTGAGGGGTGCATATTTTATGATTTTAATGATTAGCCAGGGGTTTTGTTTATGTTTCTAACTTGTTCATGTTATAGGTTGTGCACAATAAATGTTCATCTCATCTGAATATTGATATTTTGTGGACACCTGGCGATTTGGGTTCCGATCTCCAGCCACCACCAGGAGGTTGGCTATCCTAGTAACTCTTACACCTTCTTCAAGTATTTTAAAGGGTGCTATACAGAGGAGCCTCTTGTGGCGCAGAGTGGTAAGGCAGCCGTCTGAAAGCTTTGCCCATGAGGCTGGGAGTTCGATCCCAGCAGCCGGCTCAAGGTTGACTCAGCCTTCCATCCATCCGAGGTCGGTAAAATGAGTACCCAGCTTGCTGCTGGGGGGTAAACGGTAATGACTGGGGAAGGCACTGGCAAACCACCCCGTATTGAGTCTGCCATGAAAACGCTGGAGGGCGTCACCCCAAGGGTCAGACATGACTCGGTGCTTGCACAGGGGATACCTTTACCTTTACCTTATACAGAGGATGGAGCAGAGTTGTTCTCTCTTGCCCCGGAGGGACGGACCAGAACCAATGGGATGAAATTAATGCAAAAGAAATTCTGTCTAAACATCCGGAAGAAGTTCCTGACAGTCAGAGCAGTTTCTCAGTGGAACAGGCTTCCTTGGGAGAACCCACCACTTTTGGGAAGTGGTGGGTTCTCCATCTTTGGAGATTTTTAAACATAGGCTGGATAGCCATCTGCTGGAGAGGCTGATTCTGTGAAGGTTCAAGGGGGTAGCAGGTGACAGTGGATGAGTGATAGGGTGGTGAGTGTCCTGCATGGTGCAGGGGGTTGGACTAGATGACCCAGGACATCCTTTCCAACTCTGCTATTCTATGAAATCAAAATTACTCTATGGGCAATTCAGATGAATGAGTGTCCTGCACAGTGCAGGGGGTTGGACTAGATGACCCATGAGGTCCCTTCCAACTCTATGATTCTATGATTCTGTGAATGGCATGCGTTCAGCATCGGTTGGGTGTTGAACATTATACAACATCCTTTTTCCACTGCTTGGCAAACGCTGACGTTTTCTAGAGCTACCGCCCCTGGTGTTCAGATGCTGCTGTCACCAACCAGTTATGCACAGACACAAAGCATCGCATGCCCTAAGGCTGAATAAGTGCCACTTCCTCTGTCTGGGGTCCTCCCGGACAAACTCGGAGCCTTCAATGACTTCATTTGCTGCAAAACGAAGGCACGGAACTATGAACTGCCATTCGTTAGGCATATTAATTATGGGGAAATGTCTTTTGCCTTGCAGAGCGCAAACGAACAAGATGAATAGGCACGTATGCACCGTCAGTAATTGTACTTGTTTTACAAATCCTTCTCAGAGTTACAGTGCATTCCTGCTGGAGTCAGGTTGCCAACCTCCAGCTGCTGGCTGGAGAACTGAGATTGCATCTCCTGGTGACTGAGATCAGTTAACTTGGAGGAAATAACTGCTTTTGGGGGGTGAACTTTATCTCAGAGATGGCCAAATTATAGCCCAAATTGTTGCTTCTGTTAGCATGCTCAGGGTAGTTGTGGTCCATGGACTTCTGGAGAGCTACAGTTTGGCCAGCCCTGCTGGCATTGTACCCAAAAACCCAGTTTGGTGTAGTGGTTAGGAGTGCGGATTTCTAATCTGGTAAGCTGGGTTTGATTTCCTGCTCCCCCACATGCAGCCAGCTGGGTGACCTTGGGCTTGCCACAGCACTGAGAAAACTGCTCTGTCCGAGCAGGAATCTCCGGGCTCTCTCGGCCTCACCCACCTCACAAGGTGTCTGTTGTGGGGAGAGGAAAGGGAAGGCGAATGTAAGCTGCTTTGTGTCTCCTTCAGGTAGAGAAAAGCGGTATGTAAGATCCAGCTCTTCTTCTTCTTCACCCTCCTCAGGCTCAACCCTGCTAACGTATGGGAAAAGTGGGAAAGTAAGCAAATGAGAAAAAAAAAAGATTGCATTCACCCCTCTAAATTTTGACCTCTTCTTTATAACGTACAATTCCCTCCTTCAGGGATTACTTCGGCATGGGGCTGAGGGTGAAGCACAGGAGCTTGAGGCAAAATGAACACAGTATGAAAGCTTGCCCAGCGTAAGCCGGAGGGATTCTGACTAGCTAGCTCTATACCTCCAGCAGAGATCCAGGCAGGTACTTTATCATATCACAGCCTCAGTTCTCTTGCCCCGTACAGCAAGGTAATTTTGAAAGCAGTAATCATTTTCCTATCCATTCACTCTGGTATCCTGTGGGAGGGTGTGCTGGGAATTTCCCCATCCTCTTTTTTTTTGCCAGTTTTTGGTGTGCCTCCCCTACTTGTTGAGGGTCAGGAAATCCTGAATCTCCCCCCCCCCCCCCATTTCTTCCACATTATCCTCATGCTGCTCAAACTAGGCTAACACTCTTCAATTGGGTCAATGCTAGCAATGTTTTAGAAGGCCGTAAACAGCCAAACTTAGAGTGTTTTCATCCCTCTCTCTCTTTTTTTTATCATGGTCTTTTCTGAAGCAGCAGGAGTGGTTGATGTTTCAGAGAGAAACCAAAGGCTCCCTTTATAAATAGATCATTCCCTCCCCATATATCTTCTGTACAACTCTATCATTTCGTACCACGTGGTCTGTCTGAAACAGGAGTCTGGCAGACTTTCTCCAGCCATTCTTTACCGAGTTGGCAATGGCTCCGTGACAGGTCACCCCTCTCTTTCTGGCAGCACACGCCTACTGCCTTTTAATTGGGAGTGAACTCTGGGTGGTGATGAGTTCAGTGGAGGAAGGGTTGTTGTTCCCTACTTAGAAATGTTGTGATAGGGATGCTGGCCTCCAGGTGGGACTTAGGGATCCACCAGGATTACAGCTCATCTCCAGATTTCACAAGTCAGTTTGGAGAAGAGGTGGTTCAGGAGGTGGTTTGCCATTTTCTGCTTTCACATCTTGCTCCCCTGTGTTCTTTAGAGCAGGGTTAGTCAACCTGTGATCCTCCAGATGTTCATGGACTACATGGAATTGCAGTCCATGGACATCTGGAGGACCACAGGTTGACTACCCCTGCTTTAGAGGAACTACCACCCAAATCCTTGGAGGACTCTCATTCAAATGCTAGTCCCGGTCATGTTCTTAACATCCAAGATCTGATGGGTATGGGCTGATGGGGTATAAGGCCATAGAGTCTATTTTCTAAAGCGACCATTTTTTTCTCATGGAAACTGATCGCTGTCACATCCAGATCTGTTGTAGTCCTAGGAGATATCCAGCCACCTCCTGGAAGTTGGCAACTAAACATGGGTGATTTGGCTCAGATATTTATCTGAGACAAATTAAAAAATCCCAAAAGTTTCATCAAATCAAGTCCGAATCAATTCGGGCTCAAATCGCCTGTTTCGATTTGGCATTACTAAGGACCTGCCAAACAGCTGATCCTGACTATCAGCTGTTTGGTGGCTCTTTAAATGCCTCTTTTCCCCACCCAGGCCCTTCCCAGGCAGCAGGGGCTCTGTCTGTACTACCTGGGATGGGTCTGTGGTGAGGGGAGTGAATAGCCACCAAACAACTGATCATATTTGGGGTTCCCCTTCTTGCCACCTTTGGAGGCTGCAGGGAGTGGGGAGAAGGTCTAAAGCAGTGGTCCCCAACCTTTCTGAGGCTGGGGACCGGCAGGGCATTGGGCCGTGCCCGTGCATTGCAAAAGTGCCACGCATGCGCGATTTCGGCTGCGCATGGCACATTCGCGCATGCGCAGCCCGGCCCTGATTCCCTCTCCCCGCCCTCCCGCAGTAAGAAGCTTCCCGGGCCGCAAGCTTGCGGCCTGGGAAGTTTTTTACTGCGGGGGGGGGGGGCGGGGAGAGGGAGCCACGGCCCGGCACCATGCTGCGGCCCGCAGGTTGGGGACCACTGGTCTAAAGAGCATGCAAACAGTAATCCTCACAGAACTGCTGCTTTGGACTGGTTGTAGAACTGTTTCTATCTTCCTTGCATGTTGCACCTCTCTTTTCATGTTTGTTGACATTTTAAGGCTGAGGTCTTTCTGTACGGTTAGAAGCTATCTTCAACCGGTGAATAGTTGGACAAGGCACCCTCCAGAGAGAGGGGATAGGAGGCCAGTGGGTCAGGGAGTGTGTAAAGTCTTACGATGACAAGGACGTGCCAGTAGCTTGTTGCTGGCGAAGGTTGAAACGACATCTTGGATTGCTGTGATGTCAAGCAGTGTAAACACGTCTGTGCTGTGCTCCGGCAGATAAGGACGTTTGACTTCTATGCTGTCGGGCCTCTGATGCTGTACTAAAATAAATGAAATTTGTGGCCAGTGTGTTTTGGTGGAACTTTCCAAGAACGGGAATCATAACACTGCATGCAAGCTAGCCACTCCTGTTGACCCAGTTCTTGGGTGGGAAAGTGGGGTTTTTCATCTCCTAGGTCCAGCTCAGATGTCCTAGGACAGGGGTAGTCAAACTGCGGCCCTCCAGATGTCCATGGACTACAATTCCCAGGAGCCCTTGCCAGCATTCGCTGGCGAATGCTGGCAAGGGCTCCTGGGAATTGTAGTCCATGGACATCTGGAGGGCCGCAGTTTTGACTACCCCTGTCCTAGCAAAACGATCCAGTACAATCCGGCAGACTTTCAACAGCAATGACAAACGCACTGCTGTGGTTTCCAAATGGCAAATAATATTCACTGCTTTGCTTACACTGCGTTGTGGCAACACGCACAGGAATCTAAGATTAGCTCAGCTATTTTCTCCCAGCAGAAGTAAATATTGTGAGTTGGGATCCAACAGATCTGTTCTGCTGATGGCAGGCTTTCCCCCAGGGCTAGAAGTATCCTTTTAACTCAAGAGGCTCTTCTGCTAGTAGAAGGGACTCGTGAATACATGAACCCACCCAGTCACCTTATACTGAACCTAGGGTGACCAGCTCTGGGTTGGGAAACACCTAGTTGGATGTGAGGGTAATCTGGCTGCGACATCTGTCACCCCATTGATCATCAGGGTTGATTCTGCTGATCAGGCTGGCTAAATAAGGAGTCAGTTATAAAGAGTCAACCAAGGGGCACTTTATGAAATCCCCAGACTGTGATGAGCATTGGCCAATGTGATACATATTACTATTATTATAACATAACTACATTGGAAGAACAAGAGCCTCTTGTGGCACAGAGTGGTAAGGCAGCTGTCTGAAAGCTTTGCCCATGAGGCTGGGAGTTCAATCCCAGCAGCCAGCTCAAGGTTGACTCAGCCTTCCATCCTTCCGAGGTCGGTAAAATGAGGACCCAGCTTGCTGGGGAGTAAACGGTAATGACTGGGGAAGGGAATGGCAAACCACCCCGTATTGAGTCTACCATGAAAACGCTAGAGGGCATCACCCCAAGGGTCAGACATGACTCGGTGCTTGCACAGGGGATACCTTTACCTTTACCTTTACATTGGAAGAGCAACCACTGATGAAGATAGACAGAAAGCGGGTTATTTACCTAGGATCCTGTTTTGGTTGACTCTTTATGACTGACTCCTTATTTGGACTTTTACTAATAATACAGAGAAGACTATTACAATACTTTGCCTTGTGCTTCCTTTTTCTTCCTGAGGTTATGTTGAGGAATCTACGGCTCTATACTTGATCTGGCTGGCTAGGCGGGTGTCCCCTGCCTTCCTCACCGCTCTATTTGCATCCCTCTTAAAGCTGCACACTCTGTGAAACAGAGGAAATACCTGGACACTTTGTGGGCTTTGTTTTCCCTTCTTTTGTGTTGTTTCTCAATTCCCAGCAACACCAGTTGAAAAGACCAGGGTGATGAGGATGAGAAAGAACCCTGCACCAGAGATCCTGGAGCACTTCTGCCAGTCTGAGCTGATGGTACTGATTCTTATGGACCATGGGTCTAATTCAGGACAGGACAGCTTCATATGTTCATGGAATCATCCTTTGGTGTGACAATTGTTACCTGGACCTTCCACAGTGAGTTGAAGAGGTCCTCATAGTCAGAGGCAGTGATGCTCCGAGTTATCAGATACCAGGAAGAAGCAAATGAGAACGCCCAGTCTGGAAGTGGTATTTCAGGGGTATCTGCCCGGCTGCTGGCTTGATCCTGAAAGTCAGCTCTTGGGCGTTGACACAGCTTCTCACTGGCAGCAGAATTTCCATTTCACTAGAGACAAGGGTACCTTTGTCAGAATGAATAAGTGAGTGAAGACCTACGATGAGAGCTTCTCAGCTGACAGGGCAATTTCTGCAAGCTCATCCTTCCTTGCATGTTTGCTGACTCATTCACAGGTGTTAATCGAAAGGCCTTCTTTATTAGCATACAAGACAATGGGTTTCCAGTGGAGCAAAACCATCTTTCCCACTTAATTGGCGGATTAACAATCTGGAGGGTTTTACTGCAAATGTTAATGCTTACACAGCGGGCTCCTGACCATGGATTACGTGACGAGGCTCCTTGCTCCTCCTTGTTCCTCCTCCAGTGGTGGAATTATGCCCTTTTTTGTCAGTCAGCAGCTGGCATCATGGGTTGGTGGCATCCCCAAAATGCCCAAAGCCTTAAATCTCCCATTTGCTGTTGCAGAAGTCAGTTTAGAAGATTTGGGTTTGTTATACCCTGCTTTTCACTGCCCAACAGAGTTTCAAAGCAGCTTACAATCGCCTTCCCTTCCTCTGCCCACAACAGACATCCTGTGAGGAACCTGGGGCTGAGAGAGCTCTTGGGAAGACTGCTCTGTGAGAACACCTCTGACAGGACTGTGACTAGCCCAGGGTCACCAGCTGACTGCATGTGGTGAAGGAGCTGCTCTTTGGGACTCCTTCTGGTAGAGAATAGCAGGGGTATAAAAACCAACTCTTCTTCTGATTGCCTCCAGAAGAACGTAGTTGGCTGGTTAGACAGTTGGAACTCTCTCTCTCTCCTTTAGCTCTCTCTACAAAGTTGTTTCTCTTCTCAATAAAGCTGTTTATTCTTTGAGCTCCCCTCCTTTCCATATTTAAACTCTGCCAACAATCCCCAAGATCACCTGTTGACTTGAACTTCTGTCAATTCATGCCGTCTTCCTGATCCCAACCTTCTTCCGTCTGCAGATCTATTTATTTACTTATTTATTACATTTATTATATATGCCCTGTGAGGGAGGTGGGGCTGAGAGAGCTCTTGAGAGGACTGCTCTGCGAGAACTTTTACACACTCACCAGCGGCCCATGCCGCAGCATTAATCTTCCCCGGTGGAGACATTTCTGGGAGCCTTCTCCTGTTGTGGCGACCAACCAGCTTTCATGGCCTTGGCTGATCTGTGTCTGTTACGGAGTGGGACGCCATGCTGCCAGCTTCTCGCAGCCCATGCCAGCTGAGCAAGCCAACAGGAGTTTCATTTGGAAGAGTTCTCAGAGCCTGTAAATGCAGACTCACTTGCGGAAATGTGAATATACAGGTGGCGGGGAGGAGTCTTCCCAGAACTAAGGTTTCGCTGCTGTAAGGACAGATCCGCGCCTTCAGTTAGCTTCCTCAAAGGTGGGACCTGGAGGTCAAACAACAGAAAAGAAGAGAAAACCAAAAACCCGACCGGAAAGACAGGTCAGACCCAAAGAGGTCGAGGCACACAAAAGCATGGGAATATATTAGATAAACAGTTTATTAAACAGAGCTCAGGGTAATTACAAATTTCAAAAAGCCATCAAAAGGGAACACTTTTTTTTCCCCATTGGTTGCATGCGTAGCAGTTAAATTTGTACATCGTGAGTACAAAAAATGTGGACCTAACTGATTTCAATCTATAAAATCTTCATCAGAGGTCAATAGAATTAACACACAGTAACAAGCAAAATATTAGTATAAAGATTATTTCAAGGTTAGATGGCCTAGAGCAGGGGTAGTCAACCTGTGGTCCTCCAGATGTCCATGGACTACAGTTCCCAGGAGCCCCTGCCAGCGTTTGCTGGTGAGGGAGGGGAACATTCTCCAGGAGCTCCCCTCCTGCACTTTCCCATACCCAGAAGAATGTCTGGTATTCTGATATCACCCGGAAGTGACAGCGGCATGTTGGGGTGATGCTCTGGCTTTTGGGGAACGTCTATGGTGAAAAAATTAGCCTCGAGCCATAGAGTTTTGTCCAATATCCAGAGTGTCATCCTCTAACGTCACTTCCAAGTGGCATCAACAACAACAACAACAATAACAACAACCTTTATTGTCATCCATTCAGTCGTGTCTGACCCTCGGTGATTATATAGGAAAGTCTTTGCCATGCGCCCCTGTCTCCGACTGCTTCTTTTAATTGGTTCATGGTCATCCCTGTGTCGGCTTTGATCGTGTCGAGCCAGCGGATCCTTTGGCGACCTCGTTTCCTTTTGCTGCTGACCATGCCGAACATTAATGATTTTTCTAGCGAGTTTGATTGCATGTTGTGTCTAAAGTAATTGAGCTTCAGTTGTAATAGCTTGCCTTCTAATGACATAGTTGGTTTGCTCCTCTCTAAAATCTTGTTGGTAACTTTGGCTGTCCGTGGTATTCGCGACATTCATCTCCAACACCATAATTCGAAAGCATCTATTCTCCTCCTGTTTTCCTTCTTCAGGGTCCAGCTTTCGCATCCATAGGTTGTTATGGGGAAGACAACCGCATTGACTAGCTGGAACTTTGTATTAAGGCTGATATCCTTACTCTTCCATATTCAGTTCATTCCTAACATTGAGTTCCGGCCCAGTGTTATTCGCCATTTGATTTTACGCCTGCACCCACCACTTTGATTGATCATAGAGCCAAGAAAGATGAAATCATCAATACATTCAATGTATTCAACAAACCAATGTTTATTGGCATAAAAAAACAAGACAAATCAGAATGCAGTCAATGAGTTCTTAATTTCTCGCCGCTTAATTGCCATTTGTAAAAATGTAGCCACTTTATCACTTGTCTCTGGATCCTGATTGGAGAGAAGGAACTGTACCTTGCGTTTATCAGAGTAGCCAATGCATTTAACTAAGAGTAAGTCTAGAGCTTTAGCCCGAATAGCATCGTATATGGGACAATAGAAGAAAACGTGTTCTATGGTTTCTGTAGAACCTTGCTTACATGGGCAGTGTCTCTGTATATAAGGAATCTCCTGCAATCTCCCCAACATAACTGCTGATGGGAGGATGTTAAACCTGGCTAGCATAGAAGCCCTGCGTTGTTGGGGGACCCAGGTGACATCAGCATGTCAAGATGTTCTTCTTCATGAGTGTGGTGGGGGGAGTGGTTATTTTGGGGCGGACTTTCCCCCACTTTCTGAAACCCCCAAAACGGGGGGAGCAATGCCAAAGTGAGGGTTCCCCCGGCCCAAGAATCCCTAGGCAAAACTAGTCTATCAATCAGTGTGGCAGACGGAAAGAGCTCCAACCTGAGGTCCTGCTGCTACGTGTGTTGACGTAATAGATGGATGCATGACATACACCATTAGTTTAAGTCCGGAAAGTTTTCTTGGGAACTGTGCAGGGGGGGGGGGAGCAAAGTTATCCAGGGTATTCCCCCATTATGCAAATCCCCCTTTTGAAGAACGAGGGAGAAAGCATTGGCAACTAATGACACAAGGAAACATGGCAAAACGATTGCGTTAAGAGAAAGGGGGGGGCCACTCTCAGCAACTAACAGATGCTTCCTCTCCACTAAATTCTAATTAAGTTCCTGACCCATGGAGTATGGAAGGTAGAGAGCCCCTTGTTGATTGGCCACGAGGAGACGGCATAGAGCGAGAACAGGCTGCCTGCAGCTCTGATCGATCTCCTAGAAACTTGGCTAGGCAGTGCAGATGGAGAGAAGGAGTCGAGGGCTCTGACCTTCGCCCCCTGCCCAGGCTGCATGGGAAAACTTGCTCCATGGAGGATCCTGCTGGGCTTTTAAAAGGGGGGAAACAGCTGCTGGAGGAGAGCCACGCTTGTTCCTTTTTGGAAATGGTGCATTTGTGCATTTCTAGAAATGCCGTTTCACCACCCTTCTGTGCTTCACGCGCGGAGCGGTTCGCTTGTTCTCCAGAACAATAACAACAGCCGAATCCCAGAAGAGAGATTCTTGCTGCACTGTGTAATATCACAACAGGACAAAGACTCGCTTTTTGCTCAAAGACTTGTTTCAGATGAACTTACTCAAAGCTCCATCACTCAGCTGTGACCCCCTACGTGGTTCCAACTTCTTGGCTGCATGTGGTCCCTCGTTCCATCCTCGCCATTTACACTCACTGTCTTGTAGTAAAATCTGCAACCCTCTTCTGCTTCAGACATAGGCAGGCTTGGTCCCGGGCGGGCACTGGCAGAGGATAATGGGGGGTACAGTTGCTAGAGCAATGCTGGGAAAATCCTAGAGATTTGGGGGTGAAACCTGGAGAGAACAGGTTCCTTAGAGCAGGGGTAGTCAACCTGTGGTCCTCCAGATGTTCATGGACTACAATTCCCATGAGCTCATGGGAATTGTAGTCCATGAACATCTGGAGGACCACAGGTTGACTACCCCTGCCTTAGAGGGGAGATGAGGCCATAGACTCCACCCTGCAAAGCAGCCATTTTCTCCAAAGAAGCAGATCTTGGTAGTTTGTCGATGAATTGTGATTCTGGGGAGATCCCCAGGTCCCACCTGGAGGTTGGCAGCCCTGGGGGGACAAGTCCTATGAGGAAAGGCTGAGGGACTTGGGAATGTTCAGCCTGGAGAAGAGGAGGCTGAGAGAGGACAGGATTGCTCTCTTTAAGTATTTGAAAGGTTGTCACTTAGAGGAGGGCAGGGAAAGGTTCCTGTTGGTAGCAGAAGCGAGCGCACATAGTAATGGCTTTAAACTAAGTATAGAACAGTACCAGCTAGATATCAGGGGCAAAAAATTCAGCAGTGGAATGGGCTACCTAAGGAGGTGGTGAACTTTCCCCTCACTGGCGGTGTTTAAGCAGTGGCTGGACAGAGACTTCTCCTGGATGCTTTAGGCTGATCCTGCATTGAGCAGGGGGTGGAACTAGATGGCCTGCATGGCCTCTCCCAGCTCTGTTGGTTCTATTACATAGGAAAGCCATTACCAGTCTGGGGAGAGGGGGGGGGGAAGAAAACAGCAGTCTGACTTAGTATCTCGCAGTTTAAGATGCGAGGCTGTGGCTCAGTAGCAGAGAACTTGTGTTGCCCGTCGAAAGTGCCAAATTCAATCTGTAGATATGTCCAGATAAAGGATATCAGATAACAGGTGCTGGGGAAGACCTTGCTCAGTCTCAGGCCCTGGAGAACCGTTGTTAGTCAAAGTGATTGACGGACCAATGATCTGGCAGCTTCATGTGTTCATCCATCCCATAATACCGCTGGGACTACCTGTGGTAATATTTTATTAATGTTTCTCTCTGCATGATAGTAAGATGCAGAAGACAAAGAGACTCTGACGGGAGCTCACCCCAGTGCCGTGTGGTTGTTTCAACGGGGTCTCGAGTATTTGGCTTTCTCTAGGTGGGTGGGTTCAATTCCATGCAAAAACCCATGATCAAAACCAAAGTTTGATTTGCTGTTAATAATTAACGGGTTTCTAGGAAGCATTGTAGTGGCTAAAGAGTGGCAGCCTCTCATACGGAGAACTGGGTTTGAGTCCCCACTCCTTCATATACATCCAGCTGGGTGACCTTGGGCTAGTCACAGTCCTGTTAGAGCTGTTCTCACAGAGAAGTTCTCTTAGAGCTCTCTCAGCCCCACCTTCCTCATAGGGTGTTGGTTGTGGGAAGGGGAAGGGAAACATGTTTTTAAGCCACTTTGGGATTTCTGGATCCTGCATTGAGCAGGGGGTTGGACTAAATGGCCTCTATGACCCCTTCCAAATTTTTGGGTCTGTGATTCCTTCAGGTAGTGGAAAGCTGGGCATTAAAAAAACAGCTCTTCTCTCCTTCTCAGGAACAGAGGCAACAGATGGTGCTAGAGGGGTTGCCAGAATCCAGTAGCAACTTAAAAGAGGAAGGGGAAGGGGACTGTAAGCCGCTTTGAGTCTCTTTCCGGTAGGGAAAAGTGGCATATAAGAACCAACTCTTCTTCTTCTTCTTCTTCTTCTTCAAGACGAACAAAATTTGGTGCAGGCGAGGATCTCTCATGAGTCACTGCTTATTTCTTCTGCTAGGTGTATCTGAAGAAGTGAGCAGAATCCTTATTCTGTGCTCCAAATTTTGTTAGTCTTTAAGGTGCATAGACCTTGTCTAGGACTGTTATTTCTCCTAGACCAGGGGTAGTCAAACTGCGGCCCTCCAGTTGTCCATGGACTACAATTCCCATGAGCCCCTGCCAGCAAATGCTGGCAGGGGCTCATGGGAATTGTAGTCCATGGACAACTGGAGGGCCGCAGTTTGACTACCCCTATCCTAAACGCTTATAAAGATATAAGACCAACTTCCAAAGCTGCCATTTCCCTTCAGGGGAATTTACCTCAGAATACCCAGCAGTGAGTTCACTGGGCCAGTGGTCTGGCTCAGGAGAAGGAATTTCCCAGAATTAGGGGAGTGGCAGGCTATAAATCCAAACAATAACAATAACAATAACAATAGCAATAGCAATAACAATAACAATAACAACAGCAGCAGCAGCAGCAACAGCAGCAACAACAACCAGAAAATGAACGGAACAAAAGATGTGCCTTTTAAAAGCCACCATTTTGAGCCCTTTAAATAGACAGTGAGATTCTGGTTCTAATGAGTAAAACTGAGGGTGGGCTGAAGGGTTAAATCCTCTTTCCCCCTCCCCACAGACCCAACCCTAATCGTACACATGCTTTCCAGACCGAGGGGAATCCGTGATCTTCCTCACAGTCCAACAAATGGGGGGGGGGGGGGGGGAGAGAGAACCTCGTGTTTGTTTTCACTGCGGTAATTATCAGCGAGCTATCTCAGAGGACACAAATATAACCATATTAAGCTTAATTACAGATCAGTAATTAGAGAGAAACTCCTTAAATGGTTGCCTGGAAGTGCCGAGCTCTGGTCGAGGATGTGCGTTTTGTTGATCCTCGGGACCAGATGCGCTCGAAGACGACTGGAGGATATCCAGAAAGTGCCAATTTGATCTTGATTTACAACAGTGATGAAGAATATATACATGGTGTGTGTGTGTATGTGTGTGTGTGTGGGGGGGGGTGTCTGTATGCATGTGTACTTCAAGAATTTTGGAGAATCATGAGCTGTAATTGCTCGGTGCTATATCCGTAATTAGACTGTTTCCGTAATTCCAGTCGGAGCGGCTCATGGCATGTAGATGCACAGGGTGGTTTGAAGTTCTCGCTCATTTATAGCTTTTCACTTTTTGAAATCCTGACTGTTTTGGGGGGAATAAAGTTCTATAGGTCAGTGACCTTTGTGAGTCTTACTCAAGTTATATTGGACTGAGATGAGGTGGTTGGGCACAGAAATCGGGGCCCTTTCAGCTGTTGCATCCAAATTATGGAACTCAGAGCCCAAAGGCAGTCTGGCGCCTTCATTCTACTCCCTTAAAGTTTTCTGTTTTGGAAGACACAGTAGGGTGAATCTTTGTACACGGTTGCTGTTTGTGGTTGGTCAGTGTCCTTCCCTGTCACCCATGCTGGTTAGAGTCGTCCACCTCCCAAAAGGAATCTGCTGGTCTTCTGGAATTACCACTGACCCCCAGGCTATAGAGATCTGTTCCTCGGGCTGGTGGTGGTGGGTGGTGGCTTTAGATGCTATGGCATTATACCTCACTGAAGTCCTTACTTCCCCAGGTTGTACCCCCAAACCTCTAGCATTTTTCTACCATGAATTGTCAGCCCTAATGCTGACTGCTGTATAAGCGTGCTGCTATCTAATCTGATTTTGCTGCCATTAGGGATGCCAGCCTCTAGGTGGGACCAGAAGATCCTCTGGAATTATAGCTCATCTTCAGGTGACAGAGATCAGTTCCCTGGAGAAAATTGACATTTTGGAAGGTGGACTCCATATTCGTAGAAATAGAAGCTTCCAGACCAGATGGAAGCTTCCAGATGGAAATGCCATCAAGTCACAGCTCAGTTATGGCGACCTCCTTTAGGTTTTCAATACAAGAGATGTTCTGAGGTAGTTTCTTATCGCCTGACTGTGTGTCATGACCCCGGTCATCTTTGGAGGTCTCCTATCCAGGTACTAACCATGGCCCACCCTGGTTAGCTTCTGAGAGCAGATGGGATTGGGCTTGCCTGAGGCATCGAGGTTAGGGCTGCAGAAGCCACAGTGAACATGAAAGAGAATCCTTTAGAGCAGGGGTAGTCAAACTGCGGCCCTCCAGATGCCCGTGGACTACAATTCCCATGAGCCCCTGCCAGCATTTGCTGGCAGGGGCTCATGGGAATTGCAGTCCACGGACATCTGGAGTGCCGCAGTTTGACTACCCCTGCTTTAGAGCAACACAGGGAACTGGGCTACAAGAAATTAGTTTTCTTCCTAATTTGCAGACCCAGTTTTTTAAAAAATTATTATGTAACCCTGTCCCTCCTTGCTTTTGCTCACTGGGAAAACTGGGTTGCAGCCATCGCTCAATTACAGATTTATCATGAACAAGAATCCTAATGAAATATTTTGCCAGCTGCTGCTAATAATATAGCTGCGGCTTTGAACTCCCTGGGAATTTATTCAGCGTTTGTTTTAGAGACTAACTTAATTTCTTCTTGTAAGTTGATTTGAGAGGGGAAGGATTTTATTTGTGCAGTTAAGCTGCGCGAATCCAGTCATTACGGCTGGGACACCAAGAATGGCACGGCTTGTTCTGTCTACCCAAGTAGAATCGGGGACGTCAGCCAAAGTGAAGGGGTTTTTACTATGCCATCCTAAGTGGTCTTATATGCTTATTGTTTTACGGATTTTAATTGTAAATCACCACGAGCTGGCAGGGCCGGGAGTGGTGATTAATAAATGCTAATATAAATAAAAAAATAAATAAAGTCCATTGAAGTTTGTGGGCTTAGAAAGGTGCAGAGCAGGTGTGAAAAGTGCTTAGTTTTGTTGGAATCCTGGCCTGTGCTTGGTCAGCGGCCTCATATAATTTTTACCCTATTTCAGCTGGTGTGTCAGTTATATCTAGCCATAGTGATTCTTAGTTACATCTAGACTGGAATATTGTAATATGCTGTACTTGGGACTACCCTTGAAAAGTGTTTGGAGGTTGCAGCTGGTGTGTTAAAAGTTTTCAGAGTTTTTCGCGCTCTGGATAGAGAACAGATAGGAAGGGGGGAAGTAAATTCAATGGCTTTCCCCAGCCCACCTTCATACAGATGCAAATAGTTCTGTACAATAGCATTGTCAGACTCTTCCCCTCCAGAAGGGAACAGAGATTGGGAGGAATGAGGAAGAGGAACAGGAGGAGGAACTGGTTCTTATATGCCACTTTTCTCTACCAGAAGAAGTCTCAAAGGGGCTTACAGTCGCCTTCCCTTTCCTCTCCCCACAACAGACACCTTGTGAGGGAGGTGAAGCTGAGAGAGCCCTGAGATTACTGCTCAGTCAGAACAGCTTTATCAGTGCTATGGTGGGCCCAAGGTCACCCAGCTGGTTGCATGTGGAGGAGCGGGGAATCAAACCCAGCTTGCCAGATTAGAAGTCCGCACTCCTAACCACTACACCAATCTGGCTCTCAATTAATTAAAAATTAAGACTAGAGATACTTCAGAGAGGAAAGTAATAGAGAATTCCAAGAAAAATTTCTTGTCCAGGTCAGACCTGATCTAATCTGCTAAGTGGGTGGGCAAAACAGAGTTGATAAAGCTCAGGGCAAGAAGGAGAAAGCTCTCTTTGGTGCTGAGTCCCTCAGAGCTCTTAACTGATGTTTGTAGGAGGTGGCCATTGTCATGTGCTAGCCAGGACAGCCAGGGTAAGCTTCAAGGTAATGGAAATTCTTTAGAGATCTTTAACATTCTAAGCGAATGAAACTTTCCTATATTTTAACACCTGATAGGGCATTTTCAGATACAAAGACAGAGGAATTAAATTGTACTGATTTCTTTATACTTTATAATTGTTGGTGCTGGAAGTGGTTCTCTGTACCACATAGACCTCCACCATCTTGGACACAGTATTTTAAGGAAGGAGGAAGGCAAGCAGTTGGCAAGCAGCTATTTCTCCAGGGGCACACAAGGCAGTAAATTGTCCCTGTTCTGACCAGGCACTGGGCAGTGAGATATAGAGACATTGGAAGGAGGGCAGGGAGTCCTGATTCTCCCAGTGGGCAATTTTCGACAAAGAGAAAAGCCTCTCCAGGTGCTGGGAAAAATTTGGAGGATGGAACAGGGCCTACAGGCCTGAGTAGGCCTGCCACGCATGGCTAATAAATATTTTCAATAAATAAATGTTTGTGCTTAAATATTCAATGATGATGTTTCTCAGAAAAAAAGGTATATAACTGTTCGAGCCATTTGAGCAAAAGAGCTTTACTCACATGAAAGGGAAGGAAATAAATAAAAGACCATAGGGGATTAAAAAAAATACATCTATAAGATTGCTCAGAGTTATATTCAGCATCCTTATTTTAAGCTAAGAGCACTTTTATACTTGCCAAAACTTCTACTTTCAACGCACTTCAGCTATCATTTGCAAGTGGGTTTTGCCATTCCAGCTGCCAAGTATATTGAAAGTGCATTGTTCAGCGTGTCTGAAAGCACCCTTCCTCTTCTGCCCTCTGCCTGTAAGTTAAAAACAGATTTATCCAGGAATGAAGACACATTTCTAGTGGTTTTATGGAACAAAGGCTTTGACACCACTGCCGCTGCCACCACCCGCTCAAGGACTCCATTCTAATATGAAAGGTTAGACCAGGTTTTGGTAGACTTGGGTTGTTACATCAACAGATATATACTTCTGTAAGTCAAGAGCATTCCTGTTCTAAAAGCCAGTCTCTCTCTTTCCTTCACACGAGGTCATTTCTGGATTGTTGTTTTTCTCCAAAATATGGTAGAAACGGACCGAGAAGCCGTGGGCGAGGAGAAGAAGCTTCGATTAGTATTCTTCAGAAAGCTTTGGAATGCATAAGAAGTTATTTCAGGGAGCTCAGATTGCACACGATAGAAATTAATTACAGGTTAGATCTCTGCACTGTGAGCGTGGCAATCAACCGAGTGCTTATAGTAGACATGTAAGAGAAGATTAGGCAGGGGTAATGGGGTTTATGGCTTAGAGAAAGTTGTGTGTGTTATGTGTTAAGATACTTCTGTTTTATGGCGACCTTGCGAATAACGACCTTCAAAATGTCCTAGCTTTGCTCCGGACTTGAGGCCAGTGAGGCTAAAATGAGGCCAGTGGCTTCCTTCGCTGAGTCCACCCACCTCAAGTTGCGTTGTCTTAGAATCCATAGAATCAAAGAGTTGGAAGGGGCCATACAGGCCATCTAGTCCAGCCCCCTGCTCAATGCAGGATCAGCCCTAAGCATCCTAAAGCATTCAAGAAAAGTGTGTATCCAACCTTTGCTTGAAGACTGCCAGTGAGGGGGAGCTCACCACCTCCTTAGGCAGCCTATTCCACTGCTGAACTATTCTGACTGTGAAAATTTTTTTCCTGATATCTAGCCTATATTGTTGTACTTGAAGTTTAAACCCATTCTTTTCCTGCTGCCCTCAACTTTTCCCATCACTGTTTTTTCCCCATCACTCTTTTCTTCACGTAATGTCACCCAAGCGTGATTTGCCTTAGTTAGGTCTTTTTAGGCTTCTAGCGGGAATTTAGGCTTGATTTTATCTAGAACCCACAGATTTGTCCTTTTGGTGGTCCACAATATTTTTAAAAGTCTCTTCCACCTCCCTGTTTCAAATGAATGAGTTTTCTTTGAGTCAGCTTTTCATTTTCATAATAAATCCACTCAACATTAAAACCAGGTTTGGTTAAACAGCTCTTTCCAACCCAGGATGGAAGAGAATAATGGAGGGGGGCCCCAAATGGTCTTCTGTCAGCTCATTGGCCTCAAGCAAACACCTGGTGGGAGAGTTCTGTTTTTGAGGCCCTCGGGAAATGGTAGCTCCTGTAAGGTCCACAGCTCTTCCGGGAGCTCATTGCACCAGGTCGGGGCAGGGATCGAGGTTGAGGCCAAGTACCCATCTCTTGGACCAGGGACCACAAGCCTGTTCATATTGGCAGAGCAGAGAGCTTTGAGGCAACCGGATTAGATCTAGTGATGCGCAAGTGGAAAGGAAAGTGCGCTTAGCAGAGTTCCACCTGCACAATGGCCACAGGAAGGTTTAATGCTTAATATAATTTCTAGGGAAACAACCATGTACAGGAGGAGCGATGTAATGCGCAATGAGCGCTCGGAAACCATCCATGGGATTATTTTGGGCAGCTGGATATGGCATGATACCTTGAATGAATGAATGAATGAATGAATGAATGAATGAATGAATGAATGGAATGGAATGGAATGGAATGGAATGGAAGCTGCAGCCTGTTGAGGGATATAAGCCATTAAACAAGTATGTGGCCTGTGTTTGCGTGGGGAAGGGGTCTATTTTTATCACCCAAAGCACCTTTAAGGGGAGGAGTACTGGCGCAGTGGAAGAGCCTCTGCTTGACAAGCAGAAGGTCCCAGGTTCAATCCAGGTGCTCTTGTGCAGGCATAGTCAACCTGTGGTCCCCCAGATGTCCATGGACTACAATACCCATGAGCCCCTGCCAGCATTTGCTGGCAGGGGCTCATGGGAATTGTAGTCCATGGGCATCTGGAGGACCACAGGTTGACTACCCCTGCTCTTGCGGGTTTGGGTAAGTGTGTGGGGGCTTTCCCAAAGAGCACCCCCCCATCCCGAAAACACAGTTAGTGCCCAGCAAGCCCAACCTGGATGGACGGAGAGTCTGATTACGTTTGAGGCACCTTCTTGTATGTTCCCGTAAACAGGTTCACCTTCTTCCCCCTAATGGAAAGTGCCAAACATTCAGTGCAGTCCTAGTGGCAGACATGTATTGCACAACCTACACCCTCTGACTGCTTCTGTTCAAAAAAAGTGGGCCTTATACTCCTGGAGGGCTTTCCTTTAAAATATCTCTTTCCCCAGAAGTGCGTCTGGCACTGTTTTATCAAGGCAGTGCCCCAGCAGGAGGCCCCGGGAGCATCTGTGCCTTGGAGAAGGGAGGGGCTTGTCAAAGGCTCCTCGCGAAAGCCCCTCCTTCCTTTTGACATTTTGGGCAAAGAAGAGCAAATTTATTCCTGGCAGCCTGGGTGTAACAATATCCTCTGATTTATGCAACGTCTCTCATGGGAGAAAAGGAACAGACACATTCTGCCTCACAGCCGACGGGGACGTGGGAGACCCCAGGCGCTCTGGAGCTGCTGTTCCAAAAGGTTCAAGTTGTAGGGCAAACAGATTTTCTTTCTTTCTTTCTTTCTTTCTTTCTTTCTTTCTTTCTTTCTTTCTTTCTTTCTTTCTTTCTTTCTTTCTTTCTTTCTTTCTTTCTTTCTCTCTCTCTCTCTCTCTCTCTCTCTCTCTCTCTCTCTTTCTTTCTTTCTCTCTTTCTCTCTTTCTCTCTTTCTTTCTTTCTCTCTCTCTCTCTCTCTCTCTCTCTCTCTCTCTCTCTCTCTCTCCCCCCCCCCTCTCTCTCTGGATATATCCGCATTCCCTTTTCCCAGGAAAACTGAGGGCCTGGGACAGCCCTACTCCGAGACCAACACTGAGTGGGATAGGGAATTTGCCCTGCCACTGGATAAACGGTAAGACAGGGCAAATTCCTGGTGCAGAAATGGCTTCTTTCCTTCCTTCCTTCCTTCCTTCCTTCCTTCCTTCCTTCCTTCCTTCCTTCCTTCCTTCCTTCCTTCCTTCCTTCCTTCCTTCCTTCCTTCCTTCTCAGTCTCTCTCCTTCCTTCCTTCCCCACAAGGCACCAGGTTGGTTCTGGGAACCCTCCAGAATTTCAGAGAGTACATCTCCAGACTCCAGAGATCAGTTCCCCTGGAGACAGTGGATGTTTTTTTTTGGGGGGGGGGCTCTCTGCACCCTGCTGAGCTCTTTGTCCTTCCCAGCCTCCATCCCCGAACCTCCAAGAGTTTCCCAGCCCAGATCTGGCCACCCTGCACCCCACCCTCCACTCGAGGCCTGAGGGGACCTGGCAAGCCCTAGATACCGTCTTGAAAAGGAAGAAAGGGATGGTCATTTGACAGCTCATCTATCAGCAGTCCTCCCCATAAGGCCGCTGAGCGGACAATGGTGAGACGCTTCCACGGGAGCCTTGTCACTTGACAAAACAAAACAAGCCGGCTTTTGAAAGTGAGAAGTACAATAAAAGTCCACGTTGGAACATTTTTGTGTCAAGCAACACATCCCCGCCCTTTCCCAAGACTTTGTACATTCTCTTTGCTTTCAGATTTGCGACGGCACAAAAGCCAATCAGCCGCAGCCAGGGCAAAAAGAAATCATTTACGCTTCCTTGTTTCGGTTAAGGTCGGGGAATGGAGGGTTTAATTCTTGTTGCGAAAACTTGGGAGGAAGAACAGAGAGGACAGTGATTAAAGGAATTCTTGAAGAGGCTGTTTTGGTACCAGGGGGAAGGAAAGTCAGCTAACTTCGTCGTCTGGTTATTCTGCAGCTCTTTGAATGCTCCCAGGAAACGTTGAGGACCAAAGAAATACATTTGGAGGTTGCCATGTAGTATTTTTAGCCCTCAAAGGGGATTAGTTTTTGTTTTTAGTTCTACAGCCACTGCTTCAGTTCATATCTTTGAATATTCTGCATGGAGAACATAATGTACGAGCCATTGTAACCGTGTTCTTGCCTGATGTCTGAAGATTGTGCAGGATATGGTTGGGAGTCATAGCTGTGGACACGCCCACCTGGGGCCCCTCCCCTTCCCATCCCCTTCAGGCCCATCATTGGCCATTTTGGGAGGGAGGGCGGGCAGGTGTAGGAGTTAGTAGTGCAGACTTCTAATCTATTGAGCCGGGTTTGAATCTGTGCTCTCCCACATGCAGCCAGCTGTGTGACCTTGGGCTCGCCACAGCACTGGTAAAACTGTTCTGACCGCTCAGGAATATCTGGTAAATGAACATTCAGGAAACCCTTCCAAGGCCATCAAAAACCCTCAGGGTTTCACAAAACCCTGGTTGAGAAAGCCTGCTCTACCCTAAGGAGTCTCAAAGGGGTTAACAATCACCTTTCCCTTCATCTCCCCATGGCGGGCACCTTGTTAGGCAGATGGAAACATGCAAGCATAGTGTGGGGGGGAAGTTAATCCTGCACCCCCAAAGTCATTGCTTTTCATCCATTTCACAGTTTACCACTGCCTTCTCTTCCAAACAGTCATTAATTTCCAAAGTAAGGAGGTGACGTTGCAAATGCATGTACATAGTCAAGGTCCTGTTATAAAGCATCGTTCTTGTCTGATCCTCAAGAGGTTTGTCTTGGCTGTTGTTGTTGTTAGTTGCAAAGTCGTTTCCGACCCATCGCGACCCCATGGACAATGATCCTCCAGGCCTTCCTGTCCTCTACCATTCCCCAGAGTCCATTTAAGTTCACACGTACTGCTTCAGTGACTCCATCCATCCACCTCATTCTCTGTCGTCCCCTTCTTCTTTTGCCCTCGATCGCTCCCAGCATTAGGCTCTTCTCCAGGGAGTCCTTCCTTCTCATGAGGTGGCCAAAGTATTTGAGTTTCATCTTCAGGATCTGGCCTTCTAAGGAGCAGTCAGGGCTGATCTCCTCCAGGACTGACCGGTTTGTTCGCCTTGTAGTCCAAGGGACTCGCAAGAGTCTCCTCCAGCACCAGAGTTCAAAAGCCTCAATTCTTTGACACGCGGCCTTCCTTATGGTCCAACTTTCGCAGCTATACATTGCAACTGGGAAGACCATAGCCTTGACTAGACACACTTTTGTTGGCAGGGTGATGTCTCTGTTTTTTAGCTTGCTGTCTAGATTTGCCATAGCTTTTCTCCCGAGGAGCAAGCATCTTTTAATTTCTTTGCTGCAGTCCCCATCTGCAGTGATCTTGGATGCCCCCTACCAGCCTAAGGATATTGTAATATCAATAATTGACCCTTGAATAACAAGAAGGGGTGCGGGAAGCAGATCTAGGAATCAATAGAGGTATTTGTTGGCATCATGTACCTCTTCTAGGAGCATCTCCATAAGCACCTTGACCAAAACCTACTTGCCATGATTGGATCTCTTGCTTGATAGAGTCATTCACAGATCCCTGGTTTATTTAAGTGGGACTGCAGAATTGCAGCACCCTGCTGGCATTTTGTATACCCACAACAATATAATTCTTGTAGACAATAGTCCAGCCAGAAATAGTGTAAGAAGAGAGCCTGAAAGAAAAACTTTTGCCATTTTTCTTCAGCTCAGATAGAAGTTCGTGGTATTTTGTTCTGACTGCATGGCTGTGGTGCATGGTAATTTGATTATTATATTTTTCACAGTAGAATTTTATTTGAAAATTTAAACTACAATTCTTTAAAAGGAAGGAAAAAGAAGAAAATATAGGGGTAAAAAGACTCCCGATTTTATCTATGATGGTTATAACCATATCTCTGCAATCAGGAAGGAAATTTGCAATTCCAGGGGATCACCAGCCCCCCCACCTTAGGAAAATGGCCACTTCCAAGGATGCTGAATTTCCTCCTCTCCCCAAGCTCCTTCCTCCCCAGGCTCTGCCCCAAAAATCTCCAGGACTTCCGCAGCCTGGCTTCTCTCCATGGGGGCATCTTTAAAATGTATGAAGGAACTCTAAATGGCTTGGCATGCAGTGAAGGCAGGCAGCAATATAATTTTATGGCAACTTTATTGGCCCCTCGCTGTTTTCCAGAACTACTTTAAAGGGCTGATTTGAAACTTTAAAACCCTAAATGTTCCGGATTTTGAATAACTACAGGGCCTTTATTATGTCAAATTGACAGCATATCGGGATCTTCTTTGAAGGTCCTTCTCCTTGTACTAGGGTTGCCACCTCTGGGTTGGGGAATGCCTGGAGACTTTGGGGGTGGAGATGGGATTTGTGGCCAGAATGGGCCCCAGTGGAATATAATGCTATGGAGTCTACCCTCCAAACCCTCCATTCTCCCTCCCCCCCCCCCAGAGGAACTGATATCTTTAGTCTGGAGATGAGCTATAATTCCAGGGGATCCTCAGGTCCCACCTGTAGATTGGCATCCCTGTCGTGTTCCTAGGCCAGCGGTCCCCAACCTTTTGATAGTCGGGGACTGCCTCTGGGGATGCGGAAGAGCCGGTGGTCTGGGCGCCGCATATGCGCATTAGTGCCCCCTGGTGGTGAAAACATGCATGCGCGGAGCTGCCACACATGCATGTTTTCACCACCAGGGGCGCTAACGCACATGCGCAGCAGCTCTGCGCATGCACGTTTGTGTCCGCTGGCATGCTGGCAACTGTGCCTGCCTCTCCCCCCCCCCCTTTGCAGCAAGAAGCTAGCCAGGCCGCGAGTCAAGCGGACAACTTGGCAGCCACTTCTCTCACGGCCTGGTGAGTTTCTCACTCCGGGGGGGGGGGGAGAGGCAGGCGCGGCCACCTGCGGCCCACTACCAAGGCCTTTGTGGCCCGGAAGCGTGCCGCAGACCGGGGGTTGATGACCTCCAACCTAGGCTATTTGAATTGCAGTTAGTAATAAGAATATGATTGTATGTGACAGCCCTGTTCTATCACCTGAAAGGTTGCCTGAGTCCCTCAGTGGGACATAACACCCTAGCCTCCATCCTCCAGAATAGCCATTCCCTCCAGGGCAACTGGACACTATAATCGAAAGATCAAGGGTAATACTGGTAGATCTCCAGGCCCCACCTACAGGTTGGTAACCTGAAGTGCAACCTGGAACGGGGTTATACCCTGCTAAGCCCAGCTTAGAAGGGTGTAACTATGCTTAGGATACGCACATCTGGTTGCTGATTGAGGGCAGAATGAGCTGGATAGCCCAGGTTACCCCTTCACATCAGGGTAATGCACTTTCAATGTGCGTTGGCAGCTGGATTTTCCTGTGCAGAACAGAAAAATCTACCGTATATACTCGTGCATAAGCCGAGTTTTTCAGCACATTTTTCCACACTGAAAAAGCCCTCCTCAGCTTATACGTGGGTATATACGGTACTTCTAAAGTGCATTGAAAGTGCATTATCTATTGTGTGCAGAATAGGCTCAGATCTCAGAGGCTAAGCAGGATCTACTGTGCCTGTTTTATGGACGGGAGACCTCAAAGGAACACAAGGGCTGTAACATGGAGGCAGTCAACAGCCAACCATCCTGGAACGTCTCCCGCCTTGGAAACCCCACAGGGTCTCCCTAAATCAGCTGAGACATGACAGCACTCCCCACCACAAGGGATGTTGCCAAATTTTGATGTTGCACTGCTTCAGCTAGAAAATTCCAGCTTGAGATGTGGGTTCTTGCCTTTTGAAGTAGATACATTTCATCCATAGACTACGCCCCCCCTGCAGAGCATTCTCAGGGCAGTTAGCAACGTAAAGTTCATTTACACAAGGATTAAAATAACAAAATTGTAAATCATAAAATCAGTATGCAAAGTCTGGAAGTAGTTTAAAATATAAGGTGGGACGAAGAGCTCCGATAATTTGTCAATGGGTTATTATTTAGTTGCACACAACTTCCAATTGGATGTGGAGGGAGGCAGGGAGGAGAAGAGAGAGGCCCCCATTTGACTTTCCTCACTCATTGGCTGTTGTCCTTTCTCCCTCGACCAGTCTAAACAAAATCCGAAGGGACTATTGCCTTCAAAATGGACACTTTCCGCTTGCTTAAAATAGTGGCAAATGTAAAAAAAAAAAATGTATATATATATAAACCAGGAACGTCACTCAAGGGGAAAAAAAAAGAGAACTGCAGTTTAAAAAACAAATGAGCAAAAGACAAAAATTGCAGAAAAGGGCACGTTGGCACATCCCTCATCCTTTCCATCTCTGCACAATTCTTCCCTTCCCTTCCTTTCTCCCTCTTCGGATCCGTTATTAATGTACTGACCCCTGCTGGGGAGGCGCCAGAGGATGGGGACTCAGGTGTCTCGGCTGTTTTGAAGTCGGAAGGACTCGACCACATGGCTTGTTGCCGTGTAGCCGAAGAGAAGGGATCGATAGAACAGACAGCTTCCTCTCCTTCCCCTCCTTGCCGCCCGTCTTGCTTTTTCCTTGTTCCCTTTCTTTGCCATTCTGATCACATCCAAGTGACCACTAATCATCCGGCTGAGCCTCTCTTGCCACTCAAAGCCCAAGCGTGATTGAAACTGTGACCAATTTAAAAAATGGGTCTGTTGTGATAACAGCGACGCTGCCTTTGCCAGCTTCTCGTCGCCCGCTCATCTGTGTCGGTTTACCTTTGTTCTGCACGAGACCCCAAGTGCCATTTTTGATCTTTTTCCAGGCGGGTTTCTTTTTTTTTTTAAAGAGAATTGAGAAATGCAGATGATGCCGTTTCCCCCTCTGCGTCGTATTTACCACGACAATGATGCCGCTTGATTCTTTATGCTAAGGCTGTTGCTCTTGCATATTCGGAATATATTTTTGCCCCTATATAAAGAGTTTGGTATGTAGCAGCCAGGAAGAGGAAGAAAGATACAAAGAGGAAGAAATGTGCATCTTATTTTACATGGATGGCTATAGTTTTACAAAAGAAAAAAGAAAAAGCTTAGTTAAATTCTCGTTTATTACCAATAGGGCAGACACAGTGAGTTTCCAAATTGCCATTAAAATATTCATTAAAAAATGTATTTATAACTTTCACTTCCAGAGGTTTACATGGAATTTCTTTTGAATTAATTTCATCCCATTGGTTCTGGTCCGTCCCTCCGGGGCAAGAGAGAGCAACTTTGCTCCATCCTCTATATGGCAGCCTTTTAAATACGTGAAAGTGGTTATCAGATCCCCTCTCAGTCGTCTCCTCTCTAGGCTAAACAGACCAACCTTTCCTCAGATGTCTTGGTCTCCAAACCCCTCACCATTTGACCAAGTAGATTAGGATATGGCCAAATTGACTGGGCATCGCTGAAACTAGTGGTGCCATTCAAATCTATGGGGATTTCCCCCTTTCTCTCTTACTAAGAAGAACGGGACCCGTGCAAGTGTCTGCAATTATATATACAATCTGCCCAATAGGCACTTTCACACACACCAAATAATGCACTTTGCTGCTGGATATTACATTGCAAAATGGCAAAAACCCACTTGCAAACCGTCACTGAAATGCCAACCATCAAAAGGACAGTATTTGTGGAAGCACAGCATATGTGGAAGCACCCTAGTGGTGCAGCCTGGCTATTTCCAGACTCTGCACTTATTTCTTCATTCATTCATTCATTCATTTGATTTATATACCACCCCTCATGGTGACATATATGGCAGCGCACATGGAACAAATACATTGGAAACATGTATAACAATATGAACAGAAGGCATAATGAACATGAACAGGCAGATAGCAATCAAAATTCGGGGACTTTGTGCACAGGGTAATCGATCACGTCAGATGAAAGGAGGCCGCAGCTGGGCAGCAGCTGTTGGTTGGGGTTATGTGAGGTGTCAGAGTTGCTTGACGAGCTACAAATCATATTTCCAGGAGATCTCCAGACCCTGCCCGGATGTTGGCAACTGTAGTTGCTTCTCAGATCAAAATGTTGGCTTTCATTGCCAACTAGAAACTAAGAGGCTTCTAGAGCAGGGGTAGTCAACCTGTGGTCCTCCAGATGTTTATGGACTACAATTCCCATGAACCCCTGCCAGCAAATGCACAGCAAACATGTAAAGGGAGCACTCCTTTTTCCCTCTAGACCAGGGGTAATCAACCTGTGGTCCTCCAGATGTTTATGGCAGGGGCTCATTGGAATTGTAGTCCATGGACATCTGGAGGACCACAGGTTGACTACCCCTGTTCTAGAGGACACTGAAATACTATATGTATTACGTCTTGGTCACTGAGCTCTACCGCATCCTTTCTCAATGTTTGTACAGTTTTTGTTGTTGAGAAGCCTCAAAAATATTCCTCATGCTTTGAGAAACCTCAGATCATGCATAGTATGGTTGGGAAGCAGAGCTGTGGACACACCAACCGAGGGCTCCTCCCCTTCCCACCCCATCCAGGACCATCATTGGCCATTTTGGGAGGGGGGGCAGGTCAACATGACTATATGTGGTCATATCACATATCATATGTGGTCATATCATATGTGGTCATATGTGGTCATATCACGGGATAAATGTTCAGCAAGTTGAAAAAATATATAAAAAATTAACTCCCACCCATTCAGGAAATCCTTCCAGGGCTGTCAGGAAACCCCAGGGTTTCACAAAACCCTGGTTGAGAAAGCCATTGGCCATTTTGGGATGGAGGGCACAGGTCGACATGGCCATATATGGTCATAACACCCGATAAATGTTTGAGAAACTTAAAACAACTTATGGTATATCATCTATTGGCCTCTTCCCATGAAATCCCACTGGAGCTTCCCCTAGAATAAATAATGAACAGTATCTGAAGGACCACAATGGCAAGCTGATTATGCTGAATTTTGGGATCCTAGGGTCTTTTTCTGGGCTCCAGATGGACACTGCAACAAAGAAATTAAAAGACGTTTGCTCCTGGGGAGGAAAGCTATGGCAAATCTAGACAGCATCCTAAAAAGCAGAGACATCACCCTGCCAACAAAAGTGTGTCTAGTCAAGGCTATGGTCTTCCCAGTTGCAATGTATGGCTGTGAAATGTATGGCTGTGAAACCAGTCAGTCCTAGAGGAGATCAGCCCTGCCTGCTCCTTAGAAGGCCAGATCCTGAAGATGAAACTCAAATACTTTGGCCACCTCATGAGAAGGAAGGACTCCCTGGAGAAGAGCCTAATGCTGGGAGCGATTGAGGGCAAAAGAAGAAGGGGACCACAGAGAATGAGGTGGCTGGGTGGAGTCACTGAAGCAGTCGGTGCAAACTTAAATGGACTCCGGGGAATGGTAGAGGACAGGAAGGCCTGGAGGATCATTGTCCATGGGGTCATGATGGATCGGACACGACTTTGCACCTAACAACAATAAGGGTCTTTTTAATTGTTATAATTTTAATTGTACATTGTTTTATTGCTGGGGTCTGCAAGGTTTCTGAGGCCCCCTTTCGATTTGACAACCCCCCCCCCTCATACTGATGATGATACATTGCAAAATGCTTTCAGAACAGAATGAGCTTTCCAGAGCACTTTCTGATATGGCCTGGGGTGAGCACTCTGGATCCACGCCAATGTGTAACTTTTAATTGTTTTTATGCTATCTGGATAGAACCAATAATCCGGATTCGAAGTGCAAAACATCTCAGAAGCTAGCTTTCTTTTTTTGGGGAGGGGGGTCAAATGTCACCGCTTATGAGCCCATGATTATTTATGTTCCATTTGGGAAAGGAAGGATGGGCTGCGTGCAGGAAAATTGCATCCTTCTGTTTTTGATTTTACACATGAGGAGTTTCTGCTTGAGCATGTCGCAATTTATGGATGTTCTCATGTCATTGGGAAATGGCTCCGTTTTCTTCCAGGTCACATCCGAATTCTGCCAGGGGTCGTCACGTCCATGTGACCTTTCTGTCTCTCACTGTGTCTTTTTAAACGTGCACCACCTTAGAGACTGAGGTTTTATTTGAAGATCAGAGTTGTAATAAATTTGGGGGCGGGGCACATTTACATGAGGTCAGACATGGATCTGTGTATTCCTGATGTGTGCAATACCCTCCCATTTGCATTGCCTGCCAGTTTGATAAACATTGCTTTTGCAGAGATGATTCAATGGTGTGAATATTCGTCAATTCGATCCAATTTCGTTACTATTAGGTGGGATTCAGCCAGCTTTTCTTCTGGTAGAGATTATGGGCCCTGAGTTGTAGGCTTGTCAACTCTGGTTTGGAAGATACCTGGAGATTTTGAGGGGTAGAGCCGGGTGAGGGTGGGGTTTGGGAAGGGGAGGGACTTCAGAGGGGTATAATGTCATAAAATCCGCCTTGCAAATGGCACATCTTCTCCAGGTGAACTGATCTGTCACCTGGAAATGGGTTGCAATCCCAAGAGACTTCCAGCCACCACCTGGAGGTTGACAACCATTCTGCCATTGTCAAAAAATAATGAGCGTAAAACTCTGTGGAAAAAGTTAGCTGTATCAAATCTATTGAACGGCAGTTTGGTATAGTGGTTTAAGAGTTGCAGCCTTTATTCTGGAGAGCCGAGTTTGATTCCCCACTCCTCCACCCGCGGTCAGCTGAGTGATCTTGGGCTGGTCACCATTCTGTTCTCGCAGAGCAGTTCTTTTAGACATGTCTCATCCCCATCCTCCTCACAGGATGTCTCTTGTGAGGATAGGACGGGAAGAAGAAGAGTTAGTTCTTAGATGCTGCTTTTCTCTACCCGAAAAAGTCTCAAAGTGGCTTACAGTCACCTTCCCTTTCTTCTCCCTAGAACAGACACCCTGTGAGGTGGGTGAGGCTGAGAGAGCCCTGATATCACTCCTCAGTCAGATCAGCTTTATCAGTTCTGTGGGGAGCCCAAGGTCACCCAGCTGGCTGCATGTGGAGGAGCAGGGAATCAAACCCGGCTCACCGGATTAGAAGTCCGCACTCCTAAGCGCTACACCAAGCTGATTCCAATCAGAAGGTGATTGGGAGCTGTTTTGAGATTCCTTCGAGTAGGGAAAAGTGGGTTATAAAAACAACTTTTTTTCTTCTTTCCCAATGATACCTTTGGTACGTCCATCATCTTGATGTTGGTTTTGCTTCTCCCTGGATTAGTCACATGGATAACCCCTCCAATGCACTGCAAATGGAATGACATCACAACTCAGCATTATTTTCACAGTTGATTAGCAAGGGCAAGTGATTCCGGGAACAGATAATGTTCAAGTATGTGAATTGATTTTTGGGGGGGCAATAAAATTGCCACTGAGTCATCACATAGGACAGATGTTTTGTGACCCTGTCAAAAATGTTTACAAAACTTTCTACACCATTTGGATGCCGATCAGCGCATGTGATGGTGACGATGTTAGCCATACAATCATACAGTTATGTCTGATTCTTGGCGATCCTATGGCTCAGCTGACACCACATCATCTGATCTTGCACCATTTCTTTGAATTTTGTAATGCCGGTGTCCGTTTTAATCACATCTAACCTCCGCATTCTCTGTCCGCCTGGTTTCCTTTCGCCACTAGCCTGTCCTAGCATAATTGTTCCCTCTGTTGCATGGGATCGCATGATATGGCCAAAGCAAGTGAGCCGGATTTTTGTGATTTTTGACTTCCAGTGATATATCAGGCTTTATGTGCTATAGCAGGGGTAGTCAAACTGCGGCCCTCCAGATGTCCGTGGACTACAATTCCCAGGAGCCCCTGCCAGCGAATGCTGGCAGGGGCTCCTGGGAATTGTAGTCCACGGACATCTGGAGGGCCGCAGTTTGACTACCCCTGTGCTATAGTATTTCCTTGTTTGTGACGTTTGCTGTCCATGGTCTCCACAGAAGCCTTCTCCAGCACCAGAGTTCATGTTCTCTGTATGTACAGTATAGACTTGGTTTCAAAGACTTCCCCCCTGCCTCATTCCTTTATTTCAGTTTGTACTGCGTTCCCCCGATCCCTAATTCCACCTTAGCTTGAAGAACTGCTAAAATCATAGTCCAAAATTGGTTTATACATAGTTCGCTATCCCGATCAGCTTATTTACAACTTCCCCCCTCTTCGTTATAGAATCATAGAATCATAGAGTTGGAAGGGGCCATACAGGCCATCTAGTCCAACCCCCTGCTCAATGCAGGATTAAGCAGGGGGTTGGACTAGATGGCCTGTATGGCCCCTTATCAGAACATCCTGCTGAAGAATTGCATCTATGATGTGATCATTTCCAGCAGTGGTCCCCAACCTTTTTATCACCAGGGACTGGTCAATGCTTGACAATTTTACTGAGGCCTGGGGGGGGGTAGTCTTTTGCCGAGGGATGTTGCCGCCTCCTGAGCCCCTGCTCCGCTTGCTTTCCCACCGGTGCCCCTGACTTTCCGCTGCCCACTGGGCGGAGCTTGGAAAGGACAGGTGACTCAGTGGGATATTATTCCATACATCTACCCTCCAAAGGCCTCCATTCTCCCCAAGGGAACTGATCTCCGTAGTCTGGAGATGAGCTGTTAATCCAGAGAACCCCCAGGCTCCGCTTGAAGGCTGACATCCATAGATATTTCCCACCAAGAGTTGGCAGCCCTGGAGCTCCACTATTTCTCTGCTTGGCAAAACCCTTTGTCATAAAGTTTATGATGGTTCCCTGATCCCTACAAACCCATTGTGCATATTAAACATGATCCTTGGGCGATTTCAACGTTGGGTCATTGTTCATAGCCATGCTCAAGGTAGCCAAGCCAGGAGCACAAGAGAGCAATTTCTCCAGTGACATGCCCATGACCTTTCTCAAAGATGGCGCCATGGGCGAGCAGTAATTACTCCCGCTCCTTGTTCTCTGCGGTTTGGAAACAGCCCTGCCACTGCCTTAGCCAAGGAGATTTATGCAAAGATCTATCTTAATGCATAATTGTGTTCCATACACTCCTGTTGAGGGTGAAAAGGAGAGAGAGAGAGTCAGAGAGAGAGAACTGGACTGCTGGTTGTTAATGTAGCCAGCCACAATGGACATGTCCTCCACTACAAGATTTATTTGCAGGTCAACAGCCTATACATTTGCACTGTTTCTGCCTCCTGTAAAAGAAAAGTCATGATTTATTTGAAGCTTCACTTCTCATGAGCCCAAGTATGTGGATAAATGGAACTTGAGGAAAGGGCACTTAATATATTTACATTGTAGGGAAGTGGTTCCTAAACTGTACGCCACCCAAAGATTTAATTAACCTTTTCCTGCTAGAAATCTACTCCCATTGATCATTTATCTTTCTCCCCTGTATTCCATCTCTGCTTTGTCATCTCTGTAGATCTACACACACTAGAAAACAGCGAGAGAGTCTAGACAGAGATGAAATGGGTTGGACCATTTCATGCTTCAGATGCCGTGGAGGGGGGGAGCGGTCTCTCATCTTGAATGCTTGTGTATGACTTTAAAAAAAAACCCTTCCTTGCAAGTAGAACAGTAATAAGAGCCAGCATGGTATAACAAGAGTGTCGGAGTAGGATCTGGGAGACCTGAATTTGAATCCCCCATCATTCTTTACTGGTGACCATGGGTCAGACACACTCTCTCACAGGGTTGTAGTGAGGATAAAATGGAGGAGAAGAGAATAAGATAAAACCACTTTGGGGAGAAAGGTGGAGAATGAATGAATGAATGAATGAATGAATGTTTACGAATACAAAAACAGACTGGACTAGAAAAGTTCTCCTTGATCTTTTGGGGCCCAGTTATTGGAAATGTTGGAGTTTGGTCATTAAAATCCCACATGTATAAGAGGTTTAAAAAAAAACAAAAAAACCCCCACAGCAGTGTTGGGAATCTGAATTGGGATTGTGATACTTAGGACAGGAAATCTCCATTCCCCCCCCCCAAAAAAAAAGTTATTTCCCCAATTAAATATGGCCCTACCAAACTAATTTCAGACCTCTTTAGAAAAAGAAACAGATGCCCCATGGGCATTTTTGCACTGTGGAACAGCAAAGTGTTAACTTACCGTGTTTACCTAGCATCACAGCTCTCATTGAAATTATTGTTATTGTTATTGTTATTGTTATTGTTATTGTTCTTTAATTTTTAGTCCGCCCTTCTCCCAATAGGTCTCAGGGCGGTTTACAACATAAATAGTTAAAACACAATAAAATCTCCATAAAAAACCCAATTAAAAGTTACATATAACATATCACATAACATATAGCGGCAGTGGTCACAATTCTGATCTTAGTTCAGCCTGGTGGAGAGAATAATGTTCAGAAGAGGGTGGCACCAATACAATAGATCTAACCATGATCTCGATGTTAGAGATCTCAATATTGGAGGGGATCCTCTGATGGACTAGTGGGAGAGCTGCCCTGGCCTCAACCATATGCCTGGCGGAAGAGCTCCGTCTTACAGGCCCTGCGGAAAGCTGGTAGATCCTGCAGGGCCCTTAGCTCTTCTGGGAGCTCGTTCCACCAGGTTGGGGCCAGGACTGAAAAGGCTCTGGCCCGGGTCGAGGCCAGGCGAACATCCCGTGTTCTCTCCTGGTTGTTGTTGTTGTTGTTGTTGTTGTTGTTGTTGTTGTTGTTTTACAGACAAATTAAGCGTAGAAAGCACAAATCTTTCAGTCCTTTGAGGTTTTGTGCTCTTTTTGGGAGCCCGGTTGGTATGGCCCCTAGAAGGAACACTGCGGCAGGGAACCAAATGACCTCACAAATAAAAGAAATGTAAAGAAAAAAGACATCAAAAAGAGGACAATATGTTAAATAAAAATGCTTCTTCCTGGACTTTGAAAGCCATTTGAGAAGGTTGGTTGTATTTTCTCCATACCATCCTACCAAAGATAGTCCTCAAAACACATCCCATTAAACAAAACCGAAGAAACATACTTTTTCATTTAATTGTGATGTACAGTTTGGCCCTAAGATTTCTTGAACACCATATGCATTATAAAAGGACATGTTTGCCATCAAGAGATATAGTCTGACCATTTCTGCACAGAGTGGTAAAATGCAAGTGGCTTCCTGCTTGCAAACGAGGGATGGTAAACCTTACATTTGTAGTCCGACTCAGGGGGAGACCCGACCCATGTTTTCCCTCTGGCATGTCGCAGGTTTTTGCCTCCTGACAAGGCTGGAAGGGAAAGCAAAATGAACTTCTCCCTCCACTCCTTGGCTTGTCAATCACAGCAAACCAACAATCACAGCACAACTGTTCTCTCGTGGACTAAAACTTGTCTCCCCCCCCCGAGCCCCAAAATTATTATTATTTTTAAAAAGGCACTTATGCATTGCTATGTATTAATTCCACAACACAGATGCATTTTTAATACAAATCAACACTGCCACTTTGCTATGGAGAAATGCCAGGCCGATTCAGCATTCCCCTCCCCTTTCTGGGATTTGTGGTTTTTTGGGATGTTATTTCTGCCTGGGTGGATTTCTGAGACACTGAACATGGTCCCTGGAGGCCAAAAAGTCATTTTGTGTAAATGGTTGGCTTAAAATCAAAGTGCTCTGACCTGTGTCTGATCAGGAGAAGGATGCTTGATCACCGCTCCCCCCTCCCTTTCCCAGCTCATTCCCTACTTCCAGAAAATGGAAAAAGGGGCTGTGTTTTGCCTGCCTGATCCCAAAAAGACCATGGACACTTTAAAGAAGATTTTATTTTACCTTTGAGGTCACACTGCAACGTGGACCATGCCCTTTAAAAAAAATACTCTGAGGAGGAAATGGAGAGGGGAGGGCTGGTGCGAGGCTGGGACAAGGCTACAATCGCGCCTCCCCCCCATATAGTCTTGCTCCTGGTTGCTCACTGGTGGAATGCATGATTGAGGGTTATTGTGAGTTAAAAATGGCCAAAACTCAACCCAGCTTCTTGACAGCCTTGGGATGCAGGTGACGTCATGTGTTGGGGGCTCTGAAAACCGCCAACATCCAAAGGCTGTCCAGGGGCATATTCCTCATGCAGAAATGGTCTCTTTTTTCCTTTTGGCCTTATTCTCCCTGCCCTAGAACCCTCCTGAAGGCTATTTGGATTTCAATGTCGCAAACATATTGACTTATTTAGAATCTGTCATCTTCAGTAAGGGAAAGCAGGAATTTGCTTTTTTGTCTTTGTGCTCTGCTCACCCCAACTGACCTTTGACATTATCCGGCTACTTTATTACTACTTCTAACCCTGATAAATTTTTAATTGGAAAATCAATAGGTACCCAAGAGGGCTGGTGGAGAACCGCTTTGGGCCTCAAGAGACAGAGAGAAGGCTGAACGTTATTAGTTTGAAGTACGCCCGTCACTGCTCCCCCCTCCAGCTGCTAACGCTATATTGAACAAAAATGCTTGTAAACTGTGACTATCCCATCTGTGGTTCAGTTGGAATGTTCAGGTTTCTTTCTGCTGATGAGGGGAAATGGCCGCCATCTTACTTCTGTAGTAACAAAAATTAACGGGAATGCTGGGGTAAGTTATATGTGTGTCCTACCATTCCACTGAGCAGGTTTCATTCATTCAAATATTTATATCCCACCCATCTTTCTGTCTCAAGTTTGAAGCCCTCCAATCTAAAGGGCTTTCTTCCACCTTAAGAGGCTCACCAATTGGGTGAAGAGCAATTTAAGCAGATCTGCCACCTTCCAGGTGGTGGTTGGAGATCTCCTGTTAAAACCCATCTCAAGCTGTTCCCCTGGAGAAAATGGCTGCTTTGGAAGGTGAATATGGCATTATATCCCTTTGAGGTCCCTCCACCCCATCCCCAACCCCCATCCTTTGCCTCAACCCCCACCCCCCAGATCTTCAGGTGTTTCCCAACCTGGATCTGTAAAACCTACACTGGAAGAAGCCTCCCAAGGCTGAAGGGAGACTATATCTAAGGGAGGTTAGATCTACACCAGTGTCGTTTAAGCTATGTCTTTACTTCCATTGAGTAAAGTGGTGTCAACCAAAAGATGGAGAAATTGCCAAAGAATTCAAGGTAGAAGGGAAGGCAGGGATTTCTGTGGCTTGATCCTGATATCTTATGAGCAATGGACAGCATAAGAAGAGAAGAAGAGCCCTGATAGATCAGACCAGTCCAGCATCCTGTTTCACACAGAGGGCCTCAGGAGGTCCAACAACAAGGCACAGAGGCTAAGGCCATACCTTGGTGTTACCTCCTGGCACTGAGATTCAAAGGTTGACTGCCTCTGAACATAGAGGAATTGAGTGACAAGACGTAAGTCCCTGTAGCTGTGAAATACCTGGAAAGGACGGGGTTTGAGGAGGGATCACAGCGCATAGTACAATATCATAGAGCAGGGATTCCCAATCATGGCTTTCTGGAGCCCTGGGGCTCCATGAGAGCTCCTCAGGGACTTCCCGGCTTGTCCTCTATATTCTGCCTTCCACAAGCTATTTTCTGTAGAGAACCAGCCTCTTCCCTTGACCTGGGGGTGACAGTCCTGCCTGGGGAAAGGGGTGGAGCCTAGACACCTACTCCTGCCTTAAAATGCCTCTATCGCCCCCTCCCTCCAGTCCTCCTCAGATATGGCAGGGAAGCGTGGCTAGCTGACATCATTTTTGGTCTGGCTCCAGGGCTCCTGGGAGCCCGAAACATATTTCAGGGACTCCTCCACGGTCAACAGGTTGACCAAGGCTACCATAGAATCCAGCCTCCAAAGCAGCCATTTTCTCCAGGGGGACTGATCTCTGTAGTTGTGAGATCAGCCCCCTGAAGGTTCCAACTCCCCAAATGGCCAAACAGTGGGGGGTAGAATGAAGACAAACAAAAAAAGAAAAGGTATTTTTGGCTTTGTTCTCCACCCCAGGGCAAAACCACCCTGTTTTGCTCTTGGGGGAAATTTGCAGTTCTCCAAGCCAAGCGCGTTCAATAGCGTAATTGGACAAATATGCAAGGCAGGCTTAACCCGCTGCTGAAAAGTGGGCTAAGAACAGCATTATTGTCTAACTGGCACCACTCCGGTTTTCAAAGTGTGTCATTAGGGATCTTCTTTTTCAATTACAACCAAGTTAAAACGCGTTAAAGGCAATTTTCTTCCCCTTAGCCATTGGGGCTTTCATTACGCTTGAGTTCTGTGTGCTTTAACGGAAGATCTGCACCAGCGTGCCTCTAACTCAATTTGTACCAGGGAAGCGCTTAAGCGTTGATAAAAAACATTTCCGAAAAAATAACCGTTTGGATAGCTGAAACAAGGGGAAACCACCCCCGTCTCTCCCTAAACGGAGCTTCATTCATCCCATACCACCTGCTAGGCGAGTTGACGCCCCTCCTGTATTTTCCGTTCATGAAGCCGTCAGTGGGAAATGCTGCAATTGATTTTAATTTTGTTTTAAAATATATATATGTTCTCGCTGGCTCGGGCTGCGAGAGTGAAAGCGATCCAAACCTCATAATTGAGCATCGGTTTTCCCAGCAAGATTCTTCTTCTTCTTCTTTTTTTTCCCGGAGTGTTTTATTCCACTGTAGTTAGCTTTGTCATCCAGCCGGCCATAAATCTTGTTTATTTTTACCTTGAAAACGGCAGGGCTTCCTCCGAAGACTTGCACTAGAAAGTGGCACGTGCAATTAAGGGATGGCAATTTGTGGTGATAGATAGTCTATGGGAAGGATCAAGCCCATCTTTTTCACTTGGCCCAGATATGATACCAGGTAATAATCTGCAGCCTTATGAATGAATCCTCGGCCCATATCCAAACTCCCATTCATAGAATCACAGAGTTGGAAGGGACCTACTGGGACCTCTAGTCCAACCTCTGCACTATGCAGGACACTCACAACCCTATCACTGACACTGTAACCTGCCACCCCCTTGCACCTTCACAGAATCAGCCTCTCTGTCATATGTCATCACAAGATGTCATAGTCCCATTGTATACGACACTGGTCAGACCACACCTGGAGTACTGTGTGCAGTTCTGGAGGCCTCACTTCAAGAAGGACGTAGATAAAATTGAAAGGGTACAGAGGAGAGTGACGAAGATGATCTGGGGCCAAGGGATCAAGCCCTATGAAGATAGGTTGAGGGACTTGGGAATGTTCAGCCTGGAGAAAAGGAGGTTGAGAAGGGACATGATAGCCCTCTTTAAGTATTTGAAAGGTTGTCACTTGGAGGAGGGCAGGATGCTGTTTCCGTTGGCTGCAGAGGAGAGGACACGCAGTAATGGGTTTAAACTTCAAGTACAACGATATAGGCTAGATATCAGGAAACAATTTTTCACATTCAGAGTAGTTCAGCAGTGGAATAGGCTGCCTAAGGTGGTAGTGAGCTCCCCCTCACTGGCAGTCTTCAAGCAAAGGTTGGATACACACTTTTCTTGGATGCTTTAGGATGTTTTGGCCTGATCCTACGTTGAGCAGAGGGTTGGACTAGATGGCCTGTATGGCCCCTTCCAACTCTTCTGTGATTCTATGATTCTATGGCTATCCAGCATCTGTTTAAAAATTTCCAAAGATGGAGAACCCCAGGATGGAGATTTTGGATGGGGGGACATCATCTGGCCATGGAATTGGGGTCACTATAGGTGGGCAAATAGTTGAGAGTTTTCTACATTTTGCAGAGGACTGGAGAAGATGACCCTGGAGGTCCCTTCCAGCTCCATGATTCTATGATTTATGTATAGTTACAAGACAAGGACATGGTGAGGAGCGTCAAGGTCACAAGCATGATGACATCACATCCACAGAAAACATGAGTTTCTGGCAATTCCTAGGGGCTTTTTGCACGCCTTCAAAATCGCACAATGGTTGCCAATTGGAAACGCTATTGATTTGCCATAACGCACGACGTCGTAGACAATCTGCCACACACCTGAAACCAATCTGCAAAAAGCGCTTCCTTGTAGCACTTTCAGGGGAATCCCAAAAAGTGGATTCACCCTCCAGAAAGCGCTACACTCTTGCAACCAATCTGCAACACTAGCGAAAAAGACCTGTGCGTTAACATTGTTGCGGTTTCTTCAAAGTCCCTCCTCCTGAGCCTGTCCTCCAAACTTCCGGCGAAGCGATCGCCATTTTTTTTTCTCCGAGCGAGCGGGGATAAACGCACCAGTGAGCCTCTTTCTGTTTAGAGGCTTCCCTGGCTTCAGTCCTTCACCTTTAGTCACTAAGCACAAACCACAGAAAAGCCCGTTTGCTGAAATAAAGTCCCTTTATTTTTTACACATTAATTCAGCCGAAAATCGGGCCCGTGAGAGGGGGGGGGGATTTTTTTTTTTCACTCAAGGCAGCGTGGCAACGATCATACGATCAAACGACAGCTCACATTAGGCAGCTGGATGGGTCTCTCCGTTGCAACGAATCTACACAGATTCGTTACAATGGGTCTGCTTTTTTTAAAAAAACCTTTCTTAAAGGGAAAGGGGCTGTTTGGGAGCATGCTAACGGCTGCCCATTGGCTGCTTGACGGCCAGGGGCGGGAAGAGCTTGGCAATAGCGCTTCCTTTTTAGCGATTTCTGCCGAGACCGGAAGCTGTGGGAAACGCTACAAAACGCATCTGGATTCCACTACAAAGGCAGGTATGCATAACGACGAATTCCACTATTTTAAATGGCGATTTTTCTTTCAGTGACCAATTTGCAACAAAGATCCCGGTGCGTAAAGCCCCCTAGAATTTCCATCATCCCTCCTGTCCTTCACCTGGAAGTGATGTCATCACGCTCGTAACACAAAGACGTTTTTTGAATGTTTCCCCCTGCAACCACTTGGGGCAGCAGTGAGCCAAGGTAATGTGCGTCAGGCGATGCCCCACCTCAACCAGGCACTTGGCAGCCCTGGTTTTGTGGGTGTTTTCCAGTGCCCAGAAGAAAAACAACAACTACTTTGCATCCTTTTGCCTGATCACAACGTATGCATTCAGTTCAATGGTTTTATCTTGTATCTTTAAAGTTCATTCCAATCCACTGTATCATTATTTGCAAAATCAGATGGCAGCTAAGACGTCTGATGCAGTATTAGGAAAACGAATGCTAGGGAAACATAATCTAGAGCACGGGAATGTCTTTGTTGTTGTTGTTGTTGTTGTTGTTGTTAATTCAATTTCTTACCTACCACTCCCAGGTGGCTCGTGGTGGGTTACAAAGTCTGTATAAAACCCCAGTAAAAACTCCCCCATAAAACCACAGACATAATTTACAGTCAAGTAAAATAAAATGAAATTGAATATGATGGAAACCCAGTTCTAGCCCAACTCAAACCCATCACCCCCCAATATCATTTCCTAGATGGAAGAAATAATAACACTCTATTTCGCATCAGTGAGACCTCATTTAGAATGTTTTGTCCAGTTCTAGGTGCTGCAGGTCAAGAAGGATCTTGACCAGTTGGAAGGTGTTCAGAGAAAGGGCAACTAGGATGGGTGAGGGGTTGTAATCCAGGCCTTACGAGAAGTTGAGAGAGTTGGGTCTGTGTAGCTTGGCTGCAGAGGAAAGGACACGCAGTAATGGGTTTAAACTACAAGTACAACGATATAGGCTAGATATCAGGGGAAAAAAATTCACAGTCAGAGTAGTTCAGCAGTGGAATAGGCTGCCTAAGGAGGTGGTGAGCTCCCCCTCACTGGCAGTCTTCAAGCAAAGGTTGGATGCACACTTTTCTTGGATGCTTTAGGATGCTTTGGGCTGATCCTGTGTTGAGCAGGGGGTTGGACTAGATGGCCTGTATGGCCCCTTCCAACTCTATGATTCCATGATTCTATGATTCTAATACGGAGGGTTTTGAAAGGGAAGGAAAGAGGGAGGTGAGTCGCTGAATGACAAACAGGATTTGGCTAGCACCGTAACCAGTAATTTTAAAGCATGCGAGTAATTTCTCCCCCAATTATAATCTGTTTCAAAGCTTATTTTCCTGAATAGTTGCTTCTATTAATTTCACTCTAGGTAATGATACAATTATACCTAATCATTGACAGAATTCAATATGCAACACATCAGTTGCTTTATTCTCAGCCCGGGAAGCACTCTTGACTGTTCGGGTTTTGGACAGCTTCCATCATGCCTTTGCTCAAAGCGGCTCTGGAATTCCTGGCATTTTGCATGAATCGGAGCCAGTACAGCTGTTGGTCTGCCAGATCGGTCCATCTTGTAGGTGTTGAGATAGGTATCAGTCACATTTTTGCTGTTTGGTTCATGGTTCGTGGTTGAACCATGAACCGAACTGAAAACCTATGCAAAGCAAGTTTGCAAAACAAATTGGTTTGTGTGGGTCCGTGGGTCCCACTTTCTAATCTATGCGACTTTTTGTGGAGAGCAGAAAGCAGGGATTCAAACAGCTCCCAGCCATTTAAGCCAGACAACTGATCTGGGAGCTGGTTTAAAGGGCTCAAAGCCTCTGGTTGACATATAGAAGTCCCAGGTTAAAATCCCACTCTCCCTCCAGGGAGCTCCAGGGGCCATCAGTGGTGCTTCTTTCCCTGTTGTCTCTTCACAACCACCCTGCGAGGTAGGTTAGGCTCAGACAATAGAGGAAGCTTCAGATCCTAGACTGAGATGCTAAATACTGTCTTTTTAAAAGTTAATAGTGACATTTGGAATTTAGGTATCATGCCAAATAATTTCATTTCATTTATTTATTTATTCCCACTTTTCCTCTTGGTCCAAGGTGGCTTACAATACCTTACAAAGGCACTTTTGAACTCCGCATGTATATCCATCTGGACATAGGTTTACAAGGTCTGGACTGGGAAGTACCTATTAATTCTTTTTGGGGGGGAGCATAGGGGGGCAGGGTTTGGGGAAGGGGAGGGTCCTCAGCAAAGCATCACGCTATAGCAGGGGTAGTCAAACTGCGGCCCTCCAGACGTCCATGGACTACAATTCCCAGGAGCCCCTGCCAGCATTCGCCGGCGAATGCTGGCAAGGGCTCCTGGGAATTGTAGTCCATGGACATCTGGAGGGCCGCAGTTTGACTACCCCTGCACTATAGAGTCAACCCTCCAGAGCAGCTATTTTATCCAGGAGAACCGATCTCTCAAAACCAATTGTAATTCTAAGACCTGTCCAGCCACCATCTGGAGGTTGGCAACCCTTTTTAAGCAGATGTTTTTGCAGTTTTTCTGGACAAGTTGGAAAGATACTCATTTTTCTTTTCTTTAAAAAAAAAAAAACAGCACTAGGGTGTGAATCTTTGTAAAGTGACCACATGTATTGGAGGAAAAAGGTTTGTGTTGGCAGTTGAAAATACACATTCTGGGCCTTGCCACAGGGCAGATCATAGCTTGATTGGCAGAATGTGTGTTACGTTTGTGGACAGAATCAGGGGCCATCCTTTGTGTCTTCTGGCAGAGAATTTCCAATCCCAAAATATTGGCCTGAGACCCCCTGGAGGATGGCTGTCACTCACTGCAGATAGTACTAGCTAAGAATGGAGAAATCCTGGGAGGAATATTGTTTCTCTTGCCCCTAGCAGTGGGTTTATGAAGGAGGAAAAAAATCCATCTGTCTATTTAATTGTCCGCCAGTTCTGTGTGCTGTTCCTTAAATACAGCCAAAACTGAAAAAAATCCAATCAAATAACTGTTTCCTTAAACCATGAAAGGATCTTTTCATGATAAAATCAGAGTCCAGTAGCACCTTTAAGACCAACAAAGATGTATTCAGGGTGTGAGCTTTCGAGTGTGAACCTGAGGAAGAGGGCTTGCACTCGAAAGCTCACACCCTGAATAAATCTGTGTTGGTCTTAAAGGTGCGACTGGACTCTGATTTTATTGTGATACTTCAGATCAACAGGGCTACCCACTTGAATCCATCTTTTCACGAGCAAGCGTTTTACGTACATTCACACTGCCCCTTGGTCTTTGTAGTGTTTAGGCTCCCTAAAGGTCTGCCCATATCCTTGTGGTATTTTCCTCGAAAAGGAAGAAAAAGACCACGCCAGGGTGGTCTGCCGATTCGCAACAAAATGTTTCATTCATGCTCAAGTGAACTATTGGTAAACCTCGGAGACAAGCGCTGTACCGTCGTCCCCAATAAATAAACATGAGGATGCAAATGGCTCGGCGGAGGAAAGGTTAAGCTAGACAAGAGAGAGGATATTGGGAGAATGCATAATAGCCGTCCGCATCGGCTTGACTTGTAAATGAAACCCGGGAAGTTGTGATTCTATGCAAAACAAGCGAGGAGCTTCAGCGTCGGATGTGACAGCGGGGTGCATTTTCATATTTGACCTGTGCGTGAAGTTAAGGCTGGCTGGTTTGAGGTCCAAGGGTCAGGCGTAGCCGCATGGAATGTGTCCTGAGTGAGCAACCGTGACTCAGTTCTTCAGGCTGTAAAATGAATCCACAAGTAGGAACGCATTCGGTTCATTACAGTCATACGGTGTGTGGGTGTGCGTGTAGACATCCGGAATTGTTTAGTGCTTCTCCCCCCCCCTCCTCAAGAGAGAAAATAAGATTCCTGGATCTGAATGAGGGCACCCTGTGCATGTGTGGAAAGTGCTGTCTAGAAGAAGAAGAAGAGTTGGTTCTTATATGCTGCTTTTCTCTACCCGAAGGAGTCTCAAAGCAGCTTACAATTGCCTTCCCTTTCCTCTCCCCACAACAGACACCCTGTGAGGGAGGTGAGGCTGAGAGAGCCCTGAGATTACTGAAGGAGAAGAGTTGGTTCTTATATGCCACTTTTCTCTACCTGAAGGAGTCTCAAAGCGGCTTACAATCGCCTTCCCTTCCCTTTCCCCACAATGGACACCCTGTAAAGTGGGTGAGGCTGAGAGAGCCCAGATATCACTGCTTGGTCAGGACAGCTTTCTCAGTGCTATGGTGATCCCAAGGTCACCCAGCTGGCTGCATGTGGGGGAGCACAGATTCAAACCTGGCTGACCAAATTAGAAGTCTGCACTCCTAACCACTACACCAAGCTGACTTTCTACCTTATGAGAGGTCACAAGGTGTAGTGGAGAACTGGGTTTGATTCCCCACTCCTTCACGTGCAGCCAGCTGGGTGACTTTGGACCAGTCACAGTTCTCTTGGAGCTCGCTCGGGCTCACCTGCCTCACATGGCGTCTGTTGAAACATTTTGTACCTCAGCCTCAAAAAATGTGCCATTTCTTTTGAGTTCTGTAAGGGGCCTAGGAGACAGGGAGCCCCATTAGCCAGTTACGAGCCTTGTCAATAACCTGATGTCCAGTGGGCATGTTTCTGACCCCTGGAGAATGCTGAGCACCGACTGACAGGTGTGGTGGTAACAATTTCCGAAACCTTCCTGGAAGCCACCATAAAACCTCTGCTTTCCCTTCTCGTTCATTCTCTAGCGCAGGGGTAGTCAAACTGCGGCCCTCCAGATGTCCATGGACTACAATTCCCAGGAGCCCCCTGCCAGCGAATGCTGGCAGGGGCTCCTGGGAATTGTAGTCCATGGACATCTGGAGGGCCGCAGTTTGACTACCCCTGTCTAGCGAGTCTATTTGATTATGAGATTCCGTGCGTGCTTCCTGGCAGGCTTGCTAGGTTTAAAAGCTTTCTTTTGACGCGAGGCTCTTGTCTGCTGCATTGAAGTTCCTTGTACATGGCAGATGTGCAGGGTCTAAATTGTCTAGTACCTGTCTTCGCCTGCAGCCAGAATCTTCCTGTCTCCGATCTTTCTTTCAAAGCAGCCCTAAACCTTTGTTTTACCGTTTCAGGAATAAAATAGAAGAGGGAGAGTTTTGACGTTTGATTTCTATTGTTCCATCTGCCCTCCGGTTTCTGAAGCCTGGAGATGAGCTGTAATTCTGGAGGGCAACCAGGCTGACACACTTGGGTCAGTCCCTCCCTCCCCCCGGTTGATAATTCTTTATTAAGTGCTGCAAGTTTGTCTAGAGATTTCTGTGAAAAGCTTCTAGCCTTTCTTTCTCCCCCTGTTCCATGCTGATGTGTCTTCTCTCCCGCAAACCATCTTTTCCATGCTAAATGGACTGCAGCCATTCATGAAGACGTTGTAGGGTGTGTGTTTTCGTGTGTGTGTGTGTGTGTCTGCAGCAAGTGTTACCTGACTGCCTTCCTGAGGTTTAGTAGTGATGGGGAGCACTGCGCTCAGGGCTAGCCTAGGATTTATGTCCTTGCTTCCTGCTCGGCACAGCTGTTTAGGGGCATTTTTAAAAATGACCCAGCGGGATAGCTGTGAAGGGTGATTGCAGCAAATGGGTGGTTAATGGCTGTGTATTGGCCTCCTTGTGTATTGGCCTCCTTGGGGTGACACCAAGAACATCATAGCAGATGCTGAGGATGAGCAGAGTTCTTCCTCAGCCCTGCTTCATACCTTTAGGACAGGGGTAGTCAAACTGCGGCCCTCCAGATGTCCATGGACTACAATTCCCATGAGCCCCTGCCAGCATTCGCTGGCAGGGGTTCATGGGAATTGTAGTCCATGGACATCTGGAGGGCTGCAGTTTGACTACCCCTGCTTTAGGATATTGTAATTCTGCGTGCAAGAGAATCTGGGAGGGAAAGGGGTAAGAGGATTCTCTGTCTGGGGGACCCCACCCTTGGCCCTACCCTTGCATGGGTTAGAAGTTGAACCTTTCTGGCCCTTGCTTGCCTTCTGTTTCACCTTATGTAGTACCTGTCTTGTTCTACTCCCTCTGACCTGGGCTTGGAGCTGTAGCCAGTTAAGGGTTTTTAAAATTGATAATCTGCCCTCCAAAATATGTTTACCTACATGAATATGTCATGTAAGATGCACTTCTGTTTTTGTGAGTAAAATTTCTGTCTCTTGATACCCTTGGAGTCAGACCAGCTTTGTAGTTTGTTTGAATTTCCTCCCTAACCAGGAAATGTGGGAAATCAGGAATACACTGGAAAAGCTACCAAGGCTAATGTTGTTGTTTTTTTTTTTGGTTCTACATTTAACCTCCTAATGCTACAGTGACAGCAATCAGGAATCTAAGCTGTGATACCAAAATATATATATTTAATATTTGTATTAGCAGTTTCATTTCTCTATTTTTTTTACTCTTGTATTTTTATTCTGCAGTGATGTTGTCTGGTCCCTTTCCAGAATTTATATAAACTCCTTCACCCCCATCAGTGGCCAGGGAGATCTGGCTACTCTAATCCTATGTATAATATGTAACGTTGATTTCTTGACTCACCAGTAATGCAACAAATGCCTGTGTTTTATGGGTAAAATTAGGTCTGAGCCAATAGAAAACGAGACACGCCTGAGTAGTTGTAAGTTCTGTTCACACAAATGCGAAATCAAAAGGAAGACGGGCTCTGATGCCGGGAGAGAAATGGGAAACCAACCCCAGATGTCGTCCACATTAATATATTCCCTGGGAGTCTTTGCTGACTTTCCCTTTTAGCCCCACATTCTCCTTGAATGCACTTCTGGCTTCTTAAGAGCTTTCCAGTATATTTTTTTAACCCCAGCCATAAATTCTCCATGGCTGCTGCTGTTTGGCTCAACTCACTAAATAAAATCTGACATTTTGGGACAGAATGGATGTGTCATCACTCCCTGGGCAGTCGTTCGGGGCTGTGGAAGTGAGCATCTGCCTGGCAGGACTGGAAAACGACTTCCTTATTGACCTTCATATGGGGTCTCATACTGGGGTTCCCAAAGCAGTACGGGGGGGGGGGGGGGGTGCCAGGAAGCTCACCAGTATCATGTCTGTGAGCCTTGAACTTGAAAAACAAAAAATTCTGTCTAGGTCTACATTCTGATCCTGCATGGAGCAGGGGCCTGGATTAGATGGCTTGGATGGCCCCTTCCAACTTTGATTTTCTGGTGATCCCTGGCCCCAGGGAAGCTCGCTTGACCTCAACCAGGGCCTGAGCTTTCTCAGTCCTGGCCTCCACCTAATGGTACGAGCTCCCAGAGGAAATCTGGGTCCCGACGGAACTTGAACAGCTCCTCCGCCAGGCATTTGGTTGAGATTGACCTGAACCACCACTTCCCACATGCCCTCCCCCTGAGCTCTCCCTCCTATGGCACCCACTACAATTCCGCCCAACCCACTGGGTTATCAGTATGCATTAATTTAATGTTCTCCATATTTTTCTATTGGTCTGTGTTGCTTGTTGTTATCACTTTATTATTGTTAAACTAGGTTATCTGTATGCTTTCTGTTTTATGTGAACTGCCCTGAGCCTTTGGGGAGGGTGGTATATGAATGAGGGAATGAATGAATGAATGAATGAATGAATCAATGAATCAATGAATCAATGAATCTTCTATTTTGACATGTTATATAAACATTCACATATCACAAACTATCAATCTTGACACAGCGTGCCACTGTGTCTTCATAATTGACTAAGGGGAAGGTGGCTGGAGAGTGGGCGGGGCCCCTCATCCGGACAGGCAAGAGCTCTAGCCAGTAGGGTGAGGGGCCAATGGGAAGGCGCAAAGCACCTTCCCATTGGCCCGTCACTTGACTGGCTGGAGTTTGGCATGGAGCGGCTTCCCTGTGGGCCTTGGAGCAGGCCCGCCATGTCGCCCCTGCTCCAAGGCCTGCAGGAAAGCCGGGCACTCAGGGGGAGGGGGGCGGGCGGGAAGGCTTCACTGCGGGCCTCGGAGCAGGCCCACAGGGAAGCTAGGGACTAGCCGGGGAGGGGGGCAGCCAGGCAGGGGGTGGTCCCTGTGCAGGGGGAGTCCCCAGCGGGTGCATGGGCCACCAGCACGCCCCCCCCCCCTTTCAAAGCCTGCTCTCACGAGCGGGCTTTGAAGCCTAGTATATACATAAGAAGGAAGAAGTGCTGGTTTCTATACCCACCTTTTCTCTCCCTGAAGGAGTCCCAGAGTGGCTTACGATTGCCGTCACTTCCTGGCTTCACTTCCTCTCCCCGCAACAGACACCCTGTGAGGGAGGTGGGACTGAGAGAGCCCTGGCATTACTGCTCAGTGAGAACAGCTCTAATAGGACTATGACAAACCCTGTTGGCTGCATGCAGAGAAGCAGGGAATCAAACCTTACTCACCAGATCAGACCACCACACCAAGATTAGCACGTGCCCTCTCTGTTGACCAACAACGTTCCAAATTTTTTGTTTGTTTCACATCCTTATATCACATCAAAGAACTCAATAGTCTGCAAATCTTTGCCTTGTGTTTCAATAGTTCTATAGAAGTGAGCTTCTTGTGGCCAAGGCACTCTTGACGTCTGGGACTCCCCTCTCCAAAGAATACCTGTTATAGATTTATCTTTGCTAAGTAAGGTTGCCAACCTTCAGGTCGTCCCTGGAGATCTTCAGTTTTTACAATTGATCTCCAGATGACCAAGGTCAGTTTTCCTGGAGAAAACAACTGATGCTGTCAGACTTAAATCCCTCACATTGGATAATGCACTTTCAGTGCGTCTGCAGCTGGATTTTCCATTGCAAAACAGGAAAATTGATTTTTAAAGTGCATTGAAAGTGCATTTTTAAATCCTTTTATTATATAATGCACTTTCAGTGTGCTTCTGCAGCTGGATTTTCCACTGCAAAACAGGAAAATTGATTTTTAAAGTGCATTGAAAGTGCATTTCTAAATCCTTTATTGTATAATGCACTTTCAGTGTGCTTCTGCAGCTGGATTTTCCACTGCAAGACAGGAGCATTGATTTTTAAAGTGCATTGAAAGTACATTTTAAAAATTCCTTAATTGTATAAAGCAGGGGTAGTCAACCTGTGGTCCTCCAGATGCTAATGCTGGCAGGGGCTCATGGGAATTGTAGTCCATGGACATCTGGAGGACCACAGGTTGACTACCCCTGGTATAAATCACTTTCAGTGTGCTTCTGCAGCTGGGTTTTCCACTGCAAAACTGGGAAATCGATTTTCAAAGTGCATTGAAAGTGCATTATTTTTTTTATCCTTTATTGATTGATTTGATTTTTATACCACCCTTCCAGTAAACCGGCTCAGACGGTGTACATTGTTTGCATATGAACCTACAATAACAATCAGGTTAAAAGTTAAAATTAAATGAAAACAATTAAGCAGCAATCATGTTAAAAATGTCAGTATAAGCACCCAGTTTACTAGAACCTCTTCCGCTTTTGCCCAGATTGGACTCCAATCTGGGCATTTTATAGTAGGTGGTGAATGTTGGATTTACCCTTTAGTGTGAGATTTACACTTTATTATTCAAGGAAGTGCAATTAGCCAATGTGTGCAAGATTCTTCCCCACCAACATGGCTGCCCCTCAGAATCTATCTTAGAAACAAGATATATTTTTCTTCTTCCGATTGTACCTCTCCCAAAAGGCAGCTATTTATCACCTGTTAAAAGTAAAAATAATAATAATAATAACAACATAAGTTTCGAGAACATGCAGGAGAAGCATCAAGGAGAGCAATCGTTAAACCAAATGGAATGTAATTGTACCATTACACTGAACATCATAAGGAATATTTTGATAACTACTTATCAATCTAAATGGTTTTCTATTCTTCCGGGGTTTATTCCTGGAGTCGCCCAGACTCCTCTCTTCCTTCTGTCCCACCCCCCACACCAATTGATTGGCATAATTGGGAGAAATGGGCCATTTGAGAGCAAAAACCTCTTTAGTGCTTTATGAAAACGACAGAGTGCTGTTTATCTGTGGACGGGCTGGTAATTTAAGGTAAAACGCTTGATTGTAACCTTTCTCTCTCTCCACACTGAGGGTTTCATCCCCGTAGTCTCTACCACAGTCTCTGCTTAACTCTTTGCTTTTCTCATTATGTGTTAAAAGTATTAGATGCAAAACAGCTAAGTAGCCTCTGCCCAATTTCTGCAGGTGTCACATGAAAGCACCGCTGATGATCGCCATCCTTAGAGCCGCGAAACGCTGCCTGGGTTTGCCGAATGTTTCAGTTGTTCCTAGGCCGCACCCGTCTTCCATTTTGTGCTTTGCCCTCATGACCCTTGACTTCACTTGCCCACACCAGAGTTAACACCATTGGTTGTGGCAAACCATAGGCAGGAAGGGAAGATGGATGCTATAGTTGTTGTAATGATATTGACCAGGCAGGTGGGCGTTACCGGCCCCAAGAAAGACGCTTTACACGTTTTTGTGTTGGCATAACCGGCCACAGCATTTTATTAGATAAAACTGAAAGATAAAATTGAAAGGGTACAGAGGAGAGCCACGAGGATGATCTGGGGCCAAGGGACCAAGCCTTATTAAGATAGGTTGAGGGACTTGGGAAGGTTCAGCCTGGAGAAAAGGAGGTTGAGAGGGGACATGATAGCCCTCTTTAAGTATTTGAAAGGTTGTCACTTGGAGGAGGGCAGGATGCTGTTCCCATTGGCTGCAGAGGAGAGGACACGCAGTAATGGGTTTAAACTTCAAGTACAACGATATAGGCTAGATATCACGAAAAAAAAATTTCACAGTCAGAGTAGTTCAGCAGTGGAATAGGCTGCCTAAGGAGGTGGCGAGCTCCCCCTCACTGGAAGTCTTCAAGCAAAGGTTGGATACACACTTTTCTTGGATGCTTTAGGATGCTTAGGGCTGATCCTGCGTTGAGCAGGGGGTTGGACTAGATGGCCTGTATGGCCCCTTCCAACTCTATGATTCAAACCTTGAGTATTGGTTAGGCTGCTTTGCACGGTGGACATTTATTTAAAGCTCCTTGAGGGCCTTCCCTTCCCCCAAACCCCACCCTTCCTATATTCCACTCCCAAATTTCCGGACATTTCCCAAAACAGAATTTGATGGAAACATAGAATTATAAAGTTGGAAGGGACCTCCTGGGTCATCTCATCCAACCCCCTGCACAGTTCAGAAACTCAACTTTCACAACAATTTGCAACTCCAGTTTGAATGATAGAATCATAGAACTGGAAGGGACCTCCAGGGTCATCTAGTTAAAACCCCTGCAGAAAGCAAGACATTCACAACTACCTGCCCACCCACAGTGACCTCAATTCCATGCCCAGATGATGCCTCTCTGAACACCAGAATCCCTGGCCAGTCTAGCCTGGAAGAAATTCATCTCCAGATCCAAAGTCGTGATTGGCTTTTCCCTGAGCATTTAAGAAAGAGGTTGTATACACAAGGGAGAGAGATCTATTCCAAGTCTGAAAATGAAACATCGAAGGAGTCCTAACAATTTCATTTTCAGTATGGAAACGAGACTAGGGCATTTGTAACTGAAAAGTTCTGGAAGAAATGTGGACAGAAGGGATTGCGAAAGGATACAACAAAGCAGGGAGTCAGTGATGGAGGAGGTTTTCTAATGGGCTCACCCAAAGAAAAGTATTCAGGCTGTTTGCAAAGTTTTCGAAGGTGTGCAAGGAAACAGAGGCGAGTGACTGGTGAGGAGGCTGTAGAGATGGACAGGGAGGGAGTTCTAAGTCAAAAGGTGTACACAAGAGATATACAAATTCCCATACCTCTATGAATGTGTCCTAGTCATATTGAAACGCCGCATGTCATCCGAGGAGGAATCTGCATTTTTGGTATAGGTGAAATTCAGTGAGGATATCAGGAGAAGTGGTTTTTAATCCATTTTGGTGTTAGTGTCATATTATTTATCCCGGGATCTTTGAGTTCAGGGGAAGACTAGAATTGCCAGCCCTGGGTGGAGATTTGGGAGGTAGAGAAGGGTTGGGTTTCGGAAGGGACTTCAATGGGGTGCAATGCCACAGAGTCCCCCTTCCCAAAGGGGCCTTTTCCTTTTCTCTGTCTGTTGGAGACCACATGTCATCTCCGGTGATCTCCAGCCACCCCTGGGAGGGTTGCAACCTCAGGTCTAGTCAGAACTATGTTGCCACATAATTTTTTCAGACTTGGGCCTAACTGGGTCCTTTGTATACCAAATTGTGAACAAAGCTCAGTTCCTTCAAAAACTTGCCTAGAGCCAACTTGGCATAGAGGTTTGAAGTGCGAACTTCTGATCTGGCGAACCGGGTTTGATTCTGCAGTCCTCCACATGCAGCCAGCTGGGTGACCTTGGGCTCTCCACAGCGCTGATAAAGCTGTTCTGACCAGGCAGCCATATCAGCGCTCTCTCAGCCTCACCTCCCTCACAGGGTTGTGGGGAGAAGAAAGGGAAGATGAATGTAAGCTGCTTTGAGACTCCTTCAGGGAGAGACAAGCAGCATATAAGAACCAACTTTTCTTCTTCTTCAGTAATCTCAGAGCTCTCTCAGCCTCACCTCCCTCACAGGGTCTCTGTTGTGGGGAGAGGAAAGGGAAGCTGACTGTAAGCTGCTTTGAGACTCCTTCGGGTAGAGAAAAGCAGCCTCTAAGAACCAACTTTTCTTCTTCTTCCCCAGTAGAATTATTCTAATGCAGGGAATTTCTCCCTGCCCCCCAACTTTGGCTCTCATTGAAATCCTTATAATCCCAAGTAAAAGAATGTCCAGTAGAACGCAGACATGCATAAAGGATAATCCTGTAACGCCTTTTGGCATTTAAATGGTATTGGCTGCTCTTATGGGGATCCCCATGCATGGCTGTACCATCTTCTTTGCTAGCTGCAAGCAGATGTGCATGTTTGATTAGTGTGCGTGCCTTATGCTCAGCCATGCTCTATGCCATTTAATGTGGGTGGAATTCTACCCCACCGCCTCTCTTCTTAGCTGAACATATTGTGTGCCAGGCACGGCTGTGGCAATTTGGTGGCCTATGCGCTAACAGAGAGCACTGTCCTGTGTTTTTGCTCCTTGGCAGGAAGTTGTCATTTCCCATTCTGGGTTCAGCACCCAGGTCATCTGCTAGTACAGCAAGCTGGGGGCTTCTATGGCGTGAGGTCGATTCTGCAGCCACAGATTTTGCTGCAAAGTACTGGACAAATGTTCTGCTCAGGTAGAATAAACGTCAGGATTTAAGCTTGCCTAAGAGTCTTGATGTTTTTCAGGGAGCCGTCACCCCTCTCTAGGAAATCCACCTCCTTTATTCCCAGTTTATATCCGCTCTGGTGTATGGGTGTGATCTGATTTAGCAGGCTGGCTTGCTGGATTTCTACCTCCTCTTTTATTTCGCTTTACCCTTGTGGAACTGACCTCATTTTTATGCCAATCTATGTTCCCTCGCACTGTTTGTGCTGTAAATTACGGAGTTTTTCAATCTTGTTTGTGTGGCACTAAAATAGCCTTATGCATATAAATGATATGTATTGTATATGTACCAAATCACACACACACACAAGCTAACGAATACCGGAGTCCTAAGCAGAGCAATCCTATTGACATCAAGGACTTTAGAAGGATGTAATCCCATTGAAGGATTTCACTGTAAATAATCTAATACGTTTTATTAGGAATGACCAAAATTTTACTGTAGAAATATGTATAAAAATCACAGAAACTAACTGATCTTCAGCAATACCTTAGTGGATTGAATCTGTTCATGTGACTGTTGCCAACTCTGGATTGAGAAGTTCCTGGAGATTTGGGAGGGCAGGGTTTAGAGCAGTGGTTCTCAACCTTCCTAATGCCACGACCCTTTAATACAGTTCCTCATGTTGTGGTGACCCCCAACCATAAAATTACACAAGTGTTCTTTCACAGGAATTAAACAGAAACTGACCAATGGCGTGAAGATCCATTGTTCATGATTGTATAAATTGGTTTCCCCCCCTGGGTTTCTCAGTGCAATTCTGCCTCTTATCCCACCATGCCGATTTCACTCATTTCTACTGCTCCAGACAGACGAATGCTCTATCTCGATCTACCCCTCAAGGCTGTTGTGTAGGTGGCGTCCCCCGGCCAACCTGCTTGCCCTGCCGTAACCACTGTAAAAGGGTTGTTTGACCCCCAAAGGGTGGGCCCGATCCCCAGGTTGAGAACCACTGGTTTAGGGGGAAGGGGTATCCATCCCTAAATCTGTTCCACTTAACATTTCTGGTAAGGCTTTGGAGGAGAAGCTGGTCTCATGTCTTAAGTGCCACTCAGAGCTTAACACCCACTCAGGGTGACTGTCCTGCCTCTGAGTGACTCCTCCTCCAATTGGCTTGCCTGTCAGTCCAGCGGCCAGCCAATCGCATTCTGTCACCCAGCCCTCACTGCCCCCTCCTCCTTCCACTTCCCTCTGAGGCTTGGAGGCTGCAGATCCTTGCTGTGTGAGAGCTGCCCCTGCCGTTGTTCCATAACAGCTGCCTGTAGCCTTTCCAGGTCCTGCGGGGAGGGGGAGGTCATCCACAGAGTTCTTCCACCCCCCTCAGTCTAGCGCCCCTTGTATTCCTGAATGTAATGGACTTTGTCCCTTATCTCTTAGTATTTCCCAGTCCAGAGAAGGCAACCCTACCTCCAACTTCCTTCCCACCCCTTTCCTCCCCCCTTATATCACATCTCTTAAAGTTTCACCTGTCAATGTATACAAGGACTGGAGCATTTTGTTACTGGTTTCTGCCCAAAGCAGACCAGTTGGGTGGTGGCAGCAGCACTGGCTGAGGGGTAAAAAATATTTGGGTGTGCCACTTTCCTTGCTTGTCATTCCTGTGGATGTGAATCCTGTGGCTCTCGGGCTGTCCAAAGAACAAACAAGGCCCTTGGCAGGAGTCCCTAAAGTCAAGGTCCCATCTGCCCAGCATTATCTACATGGCAAAGTTTCTGCCTTTGGACACTGCAGGACCGTATGGTGGTATTCCGATTCGAAAATTATTTCAAATGGATTCCTGCATCGCAACAACCCCGCTCTTGCAATCTTTGTTGATTTCAATTTGGAAAGTCATCCAAGGGAATAATTTAATGCAGGACTCTTCCTTCTGTTTCCTTTTAGAGGTGACAAACAGGAGAACCAGAAACAAAGGAAAATTTATTGTGAACTGGCCTTTACAAATAGCAAGAGGGAGCTGCAAATGGCAGGGGGATGATTTCTGTGCAAGGAATGAAAGACTGACCCAGCAGGGGCCTTCTGAGGCCAGTGAGAAGCAGAGGTGGTCTGCCATGGTCTGCCTCTGCAGACTCTCGTGTTCAAGTACTGACCTTGTTTAGCTTTTGAGATCGAGCAATATTGAGACTGTTCCATACCATTTGCACATATGGATGAGCATGAACCAGCTCATGAACCTTAGTACATGATGAATTTTAGCCAGGTCGTGGTTTGCTAACTGGACTTTGCATACAACAGCCCCAGACACAAACCTCCAAGTACTTTTAAAGCAATTCAAGAATTTTTGTGGGGGTCAAAAAAGGGGATTTAAATCCCTGCTTTCTCCTCCCTATAAAAGCCACCAAAACAGCTGAGTCACGGGAGCAGACTGAATTCCACCACTCAGCTGTTTAGAATAGAATTAGCTGAGCTGTTGAGAAGAGGAGAGAACTGCCTCTTCTCAGCTTTTTCTGTTACTGTTGAGAACCCTTGTTGGATTTGTAGTTGTGGCCAAGTCACCACTGAATTATGACCACCATGTAGGGATTTCTGGGTGAGAGACATTGATATGGGGTTGGAAGCTCTGGGTTGAGAAATACATGGAGACATGGGGGTGGATTTGGGAGTGGGTTGGACTTGGGGTGGGGATGGACCTCAGTGCTGTATAATGCTACATAGTCCCCCCTCCCAAGCAGCCATTTTCTCCATAGTAATTGATCTCTTTCGGCTGGAGAGGACTTGTAATTCCATGGGGATCCCCAGCTCCCACTTGGGGACTGGCATCCATACATTCAGAAGTGTTTTGCCAGTAACAGTATCCACCTCTGTATTCAAGCTGCTGAGACTGTGGCCACTGGGGGAGCGCTAGGACTACCAGATCAAAGCTGGGGAACTCCTGGAGGGGATGGAAACTAGTGGGGACAGGGGCCTTGATGGGCACAATGCCATTGAGCCCACCTTCCAAAATCACCATTAGGGTTGCTAGGTCACCACCCTGGCCACCAGTGTGGAAAGGGGGTAGGATTACCAGATCAAGGTTAAGAGATTCCTTGAGATTCAGGGATGGAACCTGGAGAGGCCAGGGACCTCTGTAGGGGTTCAATGCCAGGCACTCCACCCTCTCAAGCATCCATTTTCTTCAGAGGACCTTTTCGGTCCTGGCCCCAACCTGGTGGAATGAGCTTCCGGAAGAGCTGCGGGCCCTGCGGGAATTGTCATCATTCCGTAGGGCCTGTAAGACGGAGCTCTTCCGCCAGACTTTCGGTTGAGGCTGGGCAGCAAGAAGATCTAGCCTCCCTCATAAATGTGGCGGTTGTGTCTGCCATCTGCCCCCTCCCTTTACCTTCTTAGGGGGTGTGGAATTGGGTTAGTTATACTGAATTTTACCGCCATTCTTGTCTTAACTTTTGTATTAATTGTATTATGTTTTATTGTGCTTTTATTGTTTTAGGGGATTGGTTTTTATGTGACCCGCCTCGAGCCTCCGGGGGGAGACGGGATATAAATTAAAGAATAATAATAATAGCAATAATAGTAATAGTAATGTTACTATTATGCAGTAATAGTAATATTACTATTAATATTACTATTACAAAGCCATGTGGGATTTGTTAGCTTTCCGCAGGGCCTGTAAAACGGACCTCTTCCACCCGGTCTATGGTTGAGGCTGGGGTCAGCGAATCAGGGACATCGCTCCTCCCCCCCAGGAGTTGGAGTGTACCCTACTCCCCTATCCTTTCCTCTTGACCTCTTTGATAATTGGGGGAGGGATGGGATTTTTCGCTGTCATGTTAGTAGATTGATGTTTTAATGGGAATTTTAATGGGGTTAGTTGTTGTGACCCACCTTGAGCCTGTCGGGAGAGGCGGGAAATAAATCTAAAAATAGTAATAGTAATAGTAATAGTAATAGTAATAGTAATAGTAGTAGTAGTAGTAGTAGTAGTAATAGTAATAGTAATAGTAATAGTAAAGGAACTACTCCTCGTAGCCCGGAGATGAGCTGTCATTCCAAGGGACCCCCAGATCCCACCTGCTACAAATGCTCCACATTTTCTTGTTCCTTTCCCCCAGTCCTCCAGCAAGACTGAGCATAGCTTGCCTTCAGCGGAAAGAACGGGGGGGGGGGGAACGGGACGAGGACATATGTTGATCTCTTTGCGTTGCAGTTGCTCCCGTTTGCCACTTAGTAGGGCTGAGTAGTTTACGGTTTCGATTATTCCCCCTTTTATGCCTTTGGCAAATTCCTTCTTGTGGGTTCCGAGTGGCTGAAATATGACATTCGCCGTCCATGCTCGGTTGGTTCACCCGGCGGTTCTCGGCACTGCAAGAGGCCGCTCCGCATCTGCATGGAATAACCCCGTCTGTTTCCTTAACAGTCACATCCATTATCTTAGCGGGGCCGTTTGTCCCCTTAACGGCTATCATTCTGCTCTTCTTCCCCGGCGGTTTCCCACAAATGATGCTCGAGATGGGAGGGGGAGAGGGAGCATTTTCATTCTCGAATTGAAATGGAGCAATGCTTCTTTGGGGGGGGGAGCATAGAATAATGGATAAGAGATAATTATAGGGAGAGACTGCCGCATGCGAGACAAACAAATATAAAAGTGTTGTTATTTATAGGTGCGCCTTAATGTGCGGTTTTGAAAAATGAACGCCGTTGCCGACCGAGTTTCTCTGAGGTTGGTATTGCAAGTGAGAAGAGTGATGTTTCTCCAGAGTTACTTCTTTTAGAGCTATCCAGTGCAGAGCGACTCTGGTCTGAACTCACTGAACTCACTCACTTGGAGAAGGGCAGGATGCTGTTTCCGTTGGCTGCAGAGGAGAGGACACGCAGTAATGGGTTTAAACTTCAAGTACAACGATATAGGCTAGATATCAGGAAAAAGTTTTTCACAGTCAGAGTAGTTCAGCAGTGGAATAGGCCGCCTAAGGAGGTGGTGAGCTCCCCCTCACTGGCAGTCTTCAAGCAAAGGTTGGATGCACACTTTTCTTGGATGCTTTAGGATGCTTAGGGCTGATCCTGCGTTGAGCAGGGGGTTGGACTAGATGGCCTGTATGCCCCCTTCCAACTCTATGATTCTGTTTCTGTGAACTCAAGGGGCAGGGGCTCATGGGAATTGTAGTCCGTGGACATCTGGAAAGCCACAGTTTGGCCACTCATGCCATAGAGTAGACCTTCTGAAGCTGCCATTTTCTCCAGGGGAACAGATTCCTGTCATCTGGAGATATGTTGTAATTCTGGGAGACACGTTATTGCTAAACTGCCATACACATAATTTGCTATTGGAACTTTATATTGTGAAGAACCTCCGCTCCTCTCTTTCCCTGTGGATTGTATTCTTCCATTTCCCTCCTCTTCTCCTGCCAGTCATGGCCTGTTCCCCTTGCCGTCTTCTTCGTTCAGTTATACCCCTGCTCTGAATTCACATGTTCTCCTCTCCTCCACGATTTTATGCTCAGATAATTTCTTCCCTGGTCTTTTCCCAAGCAGCTTGGAACAGCACCCATGTTGCTCGCTTTTCCAGCCTTAAAGACCTTTTCTCCAGCTAACTTTAATAGGCTCTTAGAATCATAGTTTTGGAAGGGACCATCCAGGCTATCTAGTCCAGCCCTCTGCTCAATGCAGGATCAGCCTAAAGCATCCTTCATAAGGATCTGTTTGTCCAATGCTGCTTAAAGACCGTCAGTGAGGGGGAGCTCACTACCTCCTGAGGCAGCCCCTTCCACTGCTGAACTACTCTGTGAAATTCCTCACCTCCAATATCTAGCTGGTACTGTTCTACATGCAGCTTAAACCCATGCAGCTTAAACCCATCACTTATCTTCTGCTGCCGACAGAAACTGTTCCCTGCCCTCCTCCAATAACTGTGCCAGACCTTAGAGCAGGGGTGGGCAAACTGTGGCCCTCCAGATGTCCATGGACTACAATTCCCATCTGCTGGCAGGGGCTCATGGGAATTGTAGTCCATGGACATCTGGAGGGCTGCAGTTTGACTACCCCTCCTCTAGATCAACCACACTGCTCTCCTTTGCATCTTCTCAATTTTGTACACAGCCTTTTTGAAGTGGTTGGAGTTGCGATTTTATTGGGCAATTTGGTGCTGAAATGCTGGGAGACAAGACCCATTTCAGAATTGCAGGCAGCTAAATTAGTAATCGCGGATGAATGAGAGTCCTTTTGTGAATCATCGATGGACAATCCAATCTGCTAATCACTTAAGATGAATGTGAGCCCATTTACTCCCCAAGGTAATGAGGCTTCCCACAGTCATCGAATGCTGAGAATGTAAAAACCAACAGCGCTTCAAAGAAATGTTAAAAGTTCCTGTGATTTTTTATTGGTGGTGAGATTTTACAGCTGTTGCACTGCCTGGTGTTGACTCTTTTCTGCCTATCACTGTAGACAACCACCTCTTTTGAAGAGCTCATTTCCTTCTTTGGGGAGGGGCTGCAGCTCAGTGGTAGAGCATCTGCTTGGCAAGTAGTCAGTCCCCGGTTCAATCCCCAACATTTTCAGTTGAAAAGGGACCAGGTAGCAGATGAGGAGAAAGACCTCTGTCTGAGACTCAGGGGAGCTGCTGCCAGCCTGCATAGACAGTACTGGTTTTGATGGACCAAGGGTCTGATGTGATATAAGGCAACTTCATGTATTCATGTTACTCCTTTGGACACAGTTTACTTGGTAGGAGCAATGCCCTGGAGGTCCCTTCCAACTCTATGATTCTGTCATTCTATGAACTCCCCTTCACTGGCGGTCTTCAAGCAGTGGCTGGATAGATACTTATCCTGGATGCTTTAGGCTGATCCTGCATTGAGCAGGGGGTGGGTCTAGATGGCCATATGGCCCTTTCCAACTCTACGATTCCATCATTCTATATACATTGAGTTTGTTTCTTAACATATTGAGTTTTACCCTTACCCTTGTGATTTGGAAACTCTGGAAATATGAAATGGAGCTAGGGATGCCAACTCTACATCAAGAAATATTCCTGGAAACTTGAGTTCACTTCCTGGATAGGGACTTGGAATCATAGAATCATAGTTGGAAGGGGCTATACAGGCCATCTAGTCCAACTCCCTGCTCAGTGCAGGATCAGTCCAAAGAATCCAGGATAAAAGTCTGCCCAGGTTAAGTATCTATCTTCTGTTTAAGTATCTATCTTCTATTAAGTATCTATCTTCTGTTTGACAACCCTAGTAGACCCAAACTCCTGGTAAGAACGGAGTTCTTCTGGAATGACAACGAAATTTTAGAGAGCCAGTTTGATGTAGTTGTGGTTAGGAGTGCAGACTTCTAATCTGGCATGCTGGGTTCGATTCTGCGCTCCCCCACATGCAACCGGCTGGGTGACCTTGGGCTCGCCATGGCACTGATAAAGCTGTTCTGACCAAGCAGTGATATCAAAGCTCTCTCAACCTCACCTACCACACAGGGGGTCTGTTGTAGGGAGAGGAAAGGGAAGGCGAATGTAAGCTGTTTTGAGACTCCTTTGAGCAGAGCCAGTTTGGTGTAGTGGTTAGGAGTGCGAACTTCTAATTTAGCAAGCTGGGTTCGACTCTGCACTCCCCACATGCAGCCAGCTGGGTGACCTTGGGCTTGCCACAGCACTGATAAAGCTGTTCTGACCGAGCAGTGATATCAGGGCTCTCTCAGCTTCACCCACCTCACAGTGTGCCTTCCCACAGTGTGGGAAGAGGAAAGGGAAGGGGATTGGAAGCCACTTTGAGCCTCCTTCGGGTAGAGAAAAGTGGCGTATAAGGACCAACTCCTTCTTCTTCTTCTTCTTCTTCTTCTTCTTCTTCTTCTTCTTCTTCTTCTAGGCTATGCGGATCACCCCTGGATATCATGGCTGCTAGGCAGGGCCCAGTTTAAAGATTCATGGGGATCATAGCACCAGAACCAGTTTAAGGATCGGTATGGTATTAGCAAAGCACAACTGGTCCTGTTGCTTGCCCTGCACAAGTAACAGCGGGGCACCTCTCCCACGGATAGTTGGAACTTTGGGAGCCACTGACAGTTTCCCTTTGCTGAAAACATTTCTCAGAACGTGATGGGATGCATGCTTATTGGGACCTTCACACATACATGCCTGTTGTGGGGCGAAGGAGGGAAGGAACCCATAAGCCGCTTTGTGACTCTTTAACATAGAGAAAAGTGGAACATGAAAACCTGTTCTTCTTCTCTTCCTAGTTGGCTCTCATAATTTCTGAGATGCACAGAGCTGTTTGCTTATTTCACGAGTTGGGTCTATCCTGGTCACAAAGAGCTGAAAATTGTCTCCTGAACAAAAAGCATGGGCTTCCAGAGATGTGCTGGAAGATCCACGTGGTGTTTTTTAATACTGTACAGCAGGCATTGGGCTGGCAGCTAGCTAACCTTGCAGAGCTGAGGCCCTTCTGGCGCATCCCATCTCACCCCCCTTGTACAAACATCACCTTCATCCCTGGCAAAAGCAGCCGTGCATAATTTGTCTGTGGATCATTAAGTTAATTGGTATTTATTGGTCTCCTTTGTAATGTTCCACTTTTTGTTTTGGGATGTTGGGGGATAAATCACACACCCCCCTGCAGCAGGCGCCTGCCTGTGGATTGCATTTGGGGTCTATTATGTTGTCTTGATAAGGATAGCCACCTTTCTTCACCTTCCCAATGGGATTCATTGAGATTGATTGAAGCACTGGCCATGTCCTAGATGAGGCACGGTGTAATTAATGCAGCTTTATGTTAATGCATGCAAATTCAGGAGCAGGCATTTGATTTGGAGGAGGACAAAAAAGGATATGAGATTTGTTCTCAAGTACAAATTGATTTATGCCCTCACTGCATGGCCAGGGAGGAAGGAGGGAAAACAAGAACGTAAGTGAAGCCATGTTGGATTAGGCCAATGGTCCATCCAGTCCAACACTCTATCATGCAGTGGCCAAATCCCAGGTTCCATTGGAAGGCCAACCAGCAGGGTCAGGACTGCAGAAGCCCTCCCACTGTTGCCTCCCCTCAGCCACCAAAAATACAGAGCATCATTGCCCCAAAGAGATTGTTCCATCTATATATTGTGGTTCATAGCTTGTCATAGACCTCTGCTCCATATTGTTTATTCAGCCTTCTCCTGGAAACGGTCTATGCTTATAAAAACATAAGAGAAGCCATGTTGGATCAGGACAATAGTCCATCCAGTCCAACACTCTGTGTCATGGAGTGGCCAAAACCCCAAGGTGCCATTAGGAGGTCCACCAGTGGCGCCCAAATTCCAGAAGCCCTCCCACTGTTTCCCCCCAAGCATCAAAGGAAAGAAGTGCTGTTGAGGAAGGAAACAAGAAAAGAGTCTCAATTCTTTGTAGATGTGGAATTCTGATTCATTACTTTCTGAATGTGGATTATAGTTTGGAATTCTATTGCACCATCAGATGGCTGAGCATCCAGTATGGTTAGCTCTACTAAAAGTGGAAAGTTTGGGTTATTAGGAGGATCATGGCTCAGGGTTGAGAACTCTAGTTTGGCTAATTCCTAGATATTTGAGGGTGAAACCTGGAGAGGGCTGGGTTTGCAGATAGCAGAGTCCAAACTCTAGAAGCGCCCCCCCCCCCCCAGGGAACAGATCTCTGTTGCCTGGACATCAGTTGTAATTCCAAGTGATTTCCAGATCCTGCCTTGAAGTTGGCAACCCTATATGGTGCTTTAATCTCTCTTTTTTACTTTCTTTAGTAGCTTGTCTCATCAACTGAAACAACGACATAATTTATATTTTTATATATATAGTTATACATAAAATGAAACATGACAAATAAAAAGTGGGATTAAAAAGCACTAAATAAAACGAATACATTTTAAAAAGGAAGATTTAGATCCTCAGACTGGCTGCATAAAGGATAAGGCCCTCAAACATCCAAGATAGGCTGCCTAAGGAGGTGGGGAGCACCCCCTCACTGGCAGTCTTCAAGGAGTGGCCAGACAGATACTTCTCCTGGATGCTTGAGGCTGATTCTGCATCGAGCAGGGGAGGGACTGGATGGCCTGGATGGCCCCTTCCCACTCTAGGATTCTATGATTCTAAGCAGCAGCTGGATAGATGCTTATCCTGGATGCTTCAAGCTGATCCTGCATTGGAGCAGGGAGTTGATGGCCTGTATGCCCCCTTCCAACTCTAGGATTCTATGAACACCTTCCATTGAGCAGGGGGCTGGGCTAGATGACCCGTACGGCTCCTTCCAACTCTCGGATTCTATACCACTGGTGTCAAGTAAAACCCCATCATGGGCCTTCTCTACTGGCTTGGGGTTCTCCTTCTAAATCCTTCCTCCCCTAGGGGATCATCAGACAACGACTCGGCTGAGAACATCATATTGTTAGCTTTTTAACTGTGTTTACAGTTTTAATGCTTATTATCCTGCATGCCAGCCCGAGAGGACTGGTTCAAGAGGAGTGGGCTATAAATGCCAATATAAATAAATAACTCTTGCTGATGGTGCAAATCAGCTTCTATGGCTATCGCCTCAGAACCGGGACCCAGTCATTGGTCGAGTCATGGTGGTGTGGAGAGAGTGCTCTTAGGCCACAGTCCGCATGTGGAGACACCTCATTGGGTTTTCAAGGCACAAGATGAACTGAGCTGGTTTGCTGTTGCCTGCTTATTTCTGGTGACTAAAGTTGCCCAACCTCAGTTGGGAATTCCTACAGATTTAGGGGAAAGACCTCAGTGGAGGTAACACTATAGAATTCACCCTCCAAAGCAGCCATTTTCTCCAGGGAAACTGATCTCAGTAGGCTAGAAATCAGGTATAATGGCACGAGATCTTCAGGCCTCCTAGGTCTCCCATCCAAGCACTAACCAAGGCTGACCCTGCTTAGCTTCCACAACCTGACAAGAACAGGCTAGCCTGGGCTATCTTTCTATGGGCCTCAGTCTAACTGGTACTGAGGCTACAGTGAAGGTTGTTCTTATCTTTTTTCTGCCCTGTATTTTTTGGGGGTGGGGTAATTTTTATTTCACTTCCTCCATGAGTGAGTCAAATTTGGGATTCTTTATTTTTGCACCTTTTAATATTACCCTACATCAGTGGGTTTTTTTAAAATGGGAAACTGTTTTTAAAATGAAAAAGGGCTTTTAACGATCTAACAGTGCACCTACAAGTTAGCATTACACATTATGGATACAGATGATGTGCGTATTATGAACACAATATAAATGTTATATGAAAACATTACAATATAAACAAACTGCCGAAAGTGGAAGGGGAAAAGTGGGGAATGGCAACCACAAACACATACATACACACACAAATGTGAAAAGAAATGCAACAGGGAACACTCCTCTCTCGTTTGAGTATCTGAAGATGCTGGATTTTATTAAAAGCATAAAATTGGTAATGGGAATTAGATCTTGAAGATGGAAAACAATGAAACCAGCATAGTGCATACAACAGAGCAATGAATAGGGTTTCCAGCCATGAATTGGGCAATACCTGCTATTTGGAGGTCGACCCTGGGAAGGGCAAGCACCTCTCTGGGCTACAGTGCAGTAGAGCAGGGGTAGTCAACCTGTGGTCCTCCAGATGTCCATGGCAAACGCTGGCAGGGGGCTCATGGGAACTGCAGTCCATGGATATCTGGAGGACCACAGGTTGACTACCCCTGCAGTAGAGTGGCCTTTCTCAAACTTTTTACCACTGAGAAACCCCTGAAACATTCTTCAGGCTTTGAGAAACCCCAGAAATGATGCCAGAAAGCCACACCTCCCAGCCATGCCCCTGTAAGTCACATGTTATCTGAAGTGACATCATCCAGACCCTCCCACTGGTTGTAACATCATGTTCTGTCTCTCCCCCCCCCAGTCTCCAACACCAGGAATGGCCCAGTAGCCTCTTCTACTGGGCCAGGAACAGGGCTGGGACAGGCATCTACTGAGCTAATGCCCCATACACAATGCTGTTCAATTAAAATAAGCACTTACCTTGCAGGAACAAACCTTGGCCAGCAAGTATTTTTATAATTAGAGCCTCTCCCCTTCTGCCCCCCTCCAGGCCTATCATTGGCCATTTTGGAAGGGGGGAGAAGGTTGACATAACCATATATAATTGAAGTGTCTGTGGGATCAGTAGACACAGCCCACTCAGATATTTGAGAACAAATAGCTCTTTTATTCAATCTGACGCCAACTCGAAACACCGAACAAGAAACACAGGCACAGCACAAACTTATATACCCTATGGCAGGGGTAGTCAAACTGCGGCCCTCCAGATGTCCATGAACTACAATTCCCAGGAGCCCCTGCCAGTGAATGCTGGCAGGGGCTCCTGGGAATTGTAGTCCATGGACATCTGGAGGACCACAGTTTGACTACCCCTGCCCTATGGTGTGCCCACCAAGGAATCTGATTGGTCATAAGCGCGGCCCATTCATTGGTCCATTGTGCTCATGCAGTTCTCAAGCCCTTATTTGCATAATGGTTGGTGGCTAGAATTGTCCATGTACATAGCAATCGTCATATCACCCAATACATTTAAAAAAATTAAAACTATATATAGAAATGAATTAACTCCTACCCATTTGGTGAAACCCTTCTGGGGACGCCGTGACCCCCCCCCCCCCGCCCTAGAGTTTCATGAAAGCCCAGCTGAGAAACCCGGCCATAGAATCAAAACTCCAGCATAGCCATTTTCTCCTGGGGATCTAATCTTGGTTGCCTGGAGATCTATTGTTATAGCAGGAGATCTCTAGAGGCCACCCAGAAGACAATAAAAATTGCCTATGATTTCCAAAAGACACAGAAATGACAACTACTGTTTGTCTTCTGTTTCCCTTGCCTTGTTGTGCTCTTCGAAATATTTCTCTGCTTTTATCACTAGAGCGATGTGTTTTATCTCCCCGCGCCATAAGACTAGAGTGCATGGGAACCCATTGAAGTTGACGGGCAAAAGTATAAGACAGACGAAAAGAAGTAGTTTTAACAACATGTATAATAGTGTACTATTCACTGCCAGGGAAGCTAGTGAAGGCCAAGAGTGTGGTTGGTTTAAACAGGGTGTTAGACCAATGCCATAATAGTCCCTGTTCCCATGTATGGGTGGGAAAGTTGGACACTGAAGAAGGCTAATTGGGACAAATCAGATTCATTTGACACGATATATTTGTATCCTAAGAGCCTCTTGTGGCGCAGAGTGGTAAGGCAGCAGACATGCAGTCTGAAAGCTCTGCCCATGAGGCTGGGAGTTCGATCCCAGCAGCCGGCTCAAGGTTGACTCAGCCTTCCATCCTTCCGAGGTCGGTAAAATGAGTACCCAACTTGCTGGGGGGTAAACGGTAATGACTGGGGAAGGCACTGGCAAACCACCCCGTATTGAGTCTGCCATGAAAACGCTGGAGGGCGTCACCCCAAGGGTCAGACATGACTCGGTGCTTGCACAGGGGATACCTTTACCTTTACCTTATTTGTATCCTGGTGGTTACTGTTGTGTCCGTAGACCTGCTGAGGACTGAGCTTGAGGTCTGAGGCATCCTGCACACAATGTAATAGACTGATCCACGGCTAGATCCGGTCTGCTGGATCCAGTTGGTTTAAACTAAAACTGACCAATAGCGTGCACTGGTGGGAAGAAGATCCATTGTTTACTTGTGTATATAAGTTGGTGTTCTGGTGGGGGGCAGGGTTCCTTGGCTCAGTCCAGTACTTTTTGTACCATACTGGGGTCCTGATAAAGAGCTCAAATCACTACTGGAGTCCATGTCCAACTCTGAATCCACGGATTTAACAATTACTAAAATTAATTTGCTTTTTAAAAAAACACCCTGGAAATCTAGGAAGCTGTGGATTTCAATCCCATCTGTAACTGTAGTACTGGAATGCCAGATAACTGAGATGGTAAAGGCTTCGCCAATATCCAAAATATGGATTTTCAAAAATAGGGATGCCATTCTCCAGATGGGACCTGGGGACCCCCTGCGATTACAGCTCATCCCCGGGCAGCAGAGATCAGTTCTCCAGGAGTTCACCATGGCTGCCTTGGTGGGTGGACTGTATAGCATTACACCTCATTGCTTGAAGTCCCTCCCCTCCCCAAACCCCACCCTCTGCAGGCTCCGCCCTCAAGGTCTCCAGGTCCTCCCCCCAACCTAGAGCTGATAACCCTAGCCAAAAGACTCCTCTATTAAGAAGAAGAAGAAGAAGAAGAAGAGCTGGTTTTTATATGCCGCTTTTCCCTATCCGAAGGAGTCTCAAAGCGGCTTACAGTCGCCTTCCCATTCCTCTCCCCACAACAGACACCCTGTGGGGTGGGTGAGGCTGAGAGAGCCCTGATATCACTGCTCGGCCAGAACAGTTTTATCAGCACCGTGGCGAGCCCAAGGTCACCCAGCTGGCTGCATGTGGGGGAGTGCAGAATCAAACCCAGCATGCCAGATTAGAAGTCCACACTCTAACCATCACACCAAACTGGCTCTCTTTAAAAAAAAAAATCCTCATGAGTAGTGGAGGAAGTTCCACTCTGAAGTCCTCTTATGAACTTTCCAGCATTTCATAACACAAAGAGGCTTGTTTTTTTTTTTTTTTTACTTTTTCACATATTATCAAGAAGAAAGTGCAGCCAACTGTATACAATGCAGGGCTGCAATTTCTAGCCTAAGTTTCTTTCTGGTGACTCATTCATACTGCTGGAGTATTGATCTCAGGGGCTCTGCTGCCATCAATACAAAGGCAGAGTTGAGCACAGTTAGGGTTACCATATTTTGGAGGAGGAAAAAGGGATATACTCCCTGACTGACTGCTTCAAATGAGCGATTGCTGTGAGAAATCTTATTTTACATACTGCTCCTATTTAAGATGTGACCATGGCTACTAACTAGGGATATTCCTAACTTCTAGTCCCAAAAGAGGACATTGCCATTGGTTTCTTTCTTTCTTTCTTTCTTTCTTTCTTTCTTTCTTTCTTTCTTTCTTTCTTTCTTTCTTTCTTTCTTTCTTTCTTTCTTTCTTTCTTTCTTTCTTTCTTCCTTCCTTCCTTCCTTCCTTCCTTCCTTTCATTCTCTCTTTCTCCTTCCTACCTTCCTTTCATTCTCTCTTCCTCCTTCCTTCCTTCCTTCCTTCCTTCCTTCCTTCCTTCCTTCCTTCCTTCCTTCCTTTCATTCTCTCTTTCTCCTTCCTACCTTCCTTTCATTCTCTCTTCCTTCCTTCCTTCCTTCCTTCCTTCCTTCCTTCCTTCCTTCCTTCCTTCCTTCCTTCCTTTCATTCTCTCTTTCTCCTTCCTACCTTCCTTTCATTCTCTCTTCCTCCTTCCTTCCTTCCTTCCTTCCTTCCTTCCTTCCTTCCTTCCTTCCTTCCTTCCTTCCTTCCTTCCTTCCTTCCTTCCAAAAAAGAGCCCCAAGGAGAGTGGACACACACACAAAAAAAGTGTGGTATGTTCCTCTGGTATCCCAAAGCGTAGTTTATGACCTCAATAGCCTTTTAAAATGGGAAATAACTCATTACAATGTTTTAGCTGTGCTATTTTGAACCTCCAGCATGGAAAAAAAAATATAGAAGCTGAGCAGTCAAATAGATATAAGCAGCTTAGTCTTCCATATATTTTACAAATGGCCTAGCTGCATGCAGAACATAAGATGATGAGAATACGACAATCATTCCTGTATTTGGTTTTCCTCCTGCCCTCCTCTTTATCCTCATAATAGCCTTGTGATGGGCTGAGTGAAAAGATGCTGGGACTTTTGAGTTAGACTTGGTTCTAGTTCCCTCCAGAAAAAATAAGAGCTGCAGAGTAACAGAGTGTTTGTAGCTATTGGTTACCTTTTGTGGATGAGGCTCAGATCCAGACTCTCAGCACTTTGAGGCTTAATAAGAATGATCTTTACTGGAAAGATTATACATGAAAATATATCATATTCATCTGCTTCAGTCTCTTTACTGAAGCAGTGCAGCAAATCTTATAAGTAGTTAAAATGAAAACACATTGCAAACCCCTTTGGCTAGGCTCCGGGAAGGACTACATGCCCACATGTCATCAGATGGAGACAGCTGAGAGCTTATTGGAGAAGCAGAAGAGCTTGTTGGTGGCCCCATCAAAACGAAGGGATTTCTCAGGCCAGTTGCTCAGGCTTCTTACACTGCAATCCCATCTGTGACCATCTGGTGTCACTAGTGAGCACATAGGTACCTTAGCAACCTAACAACTTTACAACAACCCTTCAGAGTTGACTTCACCAATTCCTTGCTGAATGCAACTCCAACTAAAGACTACATATTTGTCAAGGGGTTGCCAACCTCCAGCTGGTGATCGGCAATCTCCCAGAATTACAGCTCCACCTCCATTTAACTGAGTTCAATTCCCCTGGGAAAAAAATAACTGCTTTTGAAAATGGATTGTGTGGCATTCCACAATTCTAAGGTCCTCTCCTACTAAAGCCCTACCCTGCCCAGTGTCCACCCCCCCCCCAAATCTTTCAAAATTTCCCATCCCAGAATTTGATAACTCTATATTTGTCCAAAGGACTCCTTCGGGTAGTGAAAAGTGAGATAATCCCCCCCCCCCAGTTCTTCCCTTGTTTCAAAAAATGGAACAAGGTTATATTCAAAGGCAGCATCCCTCTGAGATGCAGGAAGGGAAGAGTGGGAGGAGACAGTCGGCTGAGCACATGAGGCTGCCTTCTACTGATTCAGACCAAGGTCGGTATTGTCTCCTCAGGATGGCAGCGGCTCTCCCATAGGGATGCGAACCACCAAGGGGGGACCTCAGTATCTCCTGAGCTCACTCCACACACATTGGATAATGTGCTTTCAATGTGCATTGGCAGCTGGATTTTGTGAAAAACGGGAAAGGGCATTATCCAGTGCGTGCAGAATATCTTCTGGAATCACCGCTCATCTCCAGACTACAGTGATCAGTTCCCCTAGGGAAAATGGATGCTTTAGAGAGTGTTCTCTATGGCCTTGTCTCCCACTGAGGTCCCTGTCCTGTCCACCCACACATTTTCAGTAGTATTTCAACCTGAAGCTGGGAACTCTACCCCTGCCCGTCAGCCAGTGAACCAGGAGGACCGGCAACCCTTCTTTTCAGGGTTTCAAGGACCGGTCTCTCCCATCACTGACTACTTTGTCCTTTGAGCTGGATTGACTCTGGGACTTTCTGGATGCCAAGGACCATTTATGCACTGAGAACTTCACTGCCCCAGCTCCCATGCAGGAGCCTGGGCCAAGTGCTCCCCCGTGTGGGTGCAGGAAGAGGTGGGGCCACCTGCCACGACTAAAACTCCAGCCTGCAGCCCGGCATGAAACCTCCAGTGCATAAACGGTCAAGCAGATGCTCTCCCACTGAGCCACAGTGGGCTTCTTTCCAAGATACTAGGCGAGAGGGGAGTCGATTTTATCCCACAAGGCTTCTCTTCTATCCTGAGCTTTCTCACTGTTCTGGGCATCTTGGGGATTCTGCTCCCACTGATGGCTGCAAATTGCAGTTTGCCTCCCCCCCCCCCCCAGGAGCTGGATCCGACACATGCCTGGAATGAAAAGAGCCCAGCGCGTTTGCAGGCTTACGTTTCTGACAGCGAACTTGTTTTCTCAAAAACAGAGTATCTTTATTTTGCAGATTTTTTTTTTGAAAAAAAAATCCTATTCACCATTTCTCACTGTTGAAAGAGTTAGAGGGCTGCTTTGTTCCCCCTCCCCCCCCTTCTTTCCTTGTTCGGGAGAGTGTTGCGATAGACTAAATGAAAAAAGCTGTCAAGTGCAGAGAAAACAAACTGAGAAATATTTGTCTCTTCCTTTTCATCCTGGGTATGGCTTCTTCAAGCGGGTATGGATTTCCCCCCCCCCCTTCCCCAGACAGGGCTGTGAATGTCGGAACTGCAGCATGTCTTAATTGGACACCTTGCTTGTTAACACCGTGGGGCACAGTTGCTTGGGCTTTGCAGGCCGTTCCTGCGTCTGACACGTGCTAACGTCAGGCGGCAAATGCAAACTTATGTCCCAGGTAAAATAAAATCAGAGAGCAGCACAGCTACCCATGGGAATGTCCCAGGTGTTTGCAAGAAATGCAACACTCGGGTGATAGGCAGCTGCTGCAGATTGCATTCTGCAAGCTGCTGCAGAATGCAGATCGGAGATGGTGTAGACCAGGGGTAGTCAAACTGCGGCCCTCCAGATGTCCATGGACTACAATTCCCAGGAGCCCCTGCCAGCATTTGCTGGCAGGGGCTTCTGGGAATTGCAGTCCATGGACATCTGGAGGGCCGCAGTTTGACTACCCCTGGTGTAGACTGTAGAGCAGCCATTCTCAATGGGAACCATATGGTCCCCCCTAGGGGGCCTTGGCATATTTGAAGGGGGCCACAGACAAAAAATGTGAGAAGGGGAATCCAAAGGGTCCATGGGGGGCCTTGGTAACTGAACCAATAAAATACCCTTTTTGTCATGCAGGTCATTATTAATAGCTAGAAAGTTTCACTTTCGTCAAGTGAAAGAAAAAGGGATCATGGAATCCATTCCAAGGTGTCAGGAATGGATTCCATGATTAATGCCTTCATGGAATCCATGAATGAATGCATTCCATGCCTGAATTAATGCATTCATGAAAAGGGAAGGCGAATGTGAGCTGCTTTGAGACTCCTTCGGGTAGAGAAAAGCGGCATATAAGAACCAACTCCTCCTCCTCCTTCTCCTCTTCTTCTACGTCTTCATTGGGCTTGGCCCCTGGATCATCCTCCTTGCTCTCTTCTGCACCTGCTGCATTATGTCCACATCCTTCCAGAACTGCACACAGTGCTCCAGGTGTGGCCCTACCAATGGTGAGGGAAGCCTTGATCTTGACCATCTTTTATTTATTAAGAGGTCAGCTGTAGCTCAAGGGTTCTTTCAATAACTCTTGAGCATCCTTCTTGGATGTATCCCAGTGACTCTTGCCTTCACTGTTGGACTATGAGGACATCTCCCAGCGCAGGAGTTCAGAGATGGTTTCAATTTCTTTCACAATCCAAACAAAACCTTCACCAGTTATTCTAGCTGTTAAGCACCATATAACAAAGCAATTTCCAGCTAACGATAGCTTCTGGAGTGAATATGAATCGCTGAAATTGTGATTCCATGGCGGGGGTAATTGCACGAAAAGAGAGTTAATCTTTGTTTAACTCCTGCAACTTTCTGTACTCTGCACACCGAAAGCTGACAATGCACCTGTACCGTTTCGAAATACAGGGATCATTTTCTAGAGGTAATAGATCACGGACGTGAGATTGTAAATGGTCTGGCTAAAAACGAATAGCATCTTTGGTGTGGTATATAAAATGTCCATAAAAGAGTTGGGGGAGGATGCAGCAGGAAGGGGGGATAATTTTTTCCCCTGGGTCCACTCCATGTCCTCCCCATATTCCAACCCTAAATCTCTGGAAATTTCCCAACCTAAAAGCCAGTGGGGGATGGGAAGAATTGCGAGGAAAAAAGAGAAAGACCTAGGCCTCATTCCCAGCAATACACAGGAAGTGACGTCTTCATTCCAGGGACTCCCAGGTGACGCTCTGGTATTTGGGCATAACTTTATTGTAAAACTGGCTTCTACCATAGAGTTTTGACCAAATGCCAGAACGTTGCCTAGATGCCACTGACATTTATGGTACTACTTCCTGTGTGATGTAGGCAATGAGGCCTAAGCCTTCTCCTTTTTCTTGGTAAGCCCCCAAGTACACCGGCCAAGTGATTGGCAGCAGGCATAGGGAGTGTAATGGGGAGTTTGCTCCACTGGGGGGAGGTGTCTAGTAATCCTACCCCCCACCCTGTGTCATTGGCTGGGGAGACCTGGTAACCTTCTCTGGGAAACTTGTGATTTAGGAATGCAGATTATCTTCAGTGATGTCAATACTATTATTGTGGCCAGAGAGAATTACTGTCCTCGCATCAAGATCATGCCTTCTAGGGAGTCTTGTGACCCATTTCTAAAGTTATGAAATAATAAAATTTCTTACCCTACCAGCCATTCTTACAAAACTTATTTAAGCAATCTTTAAGTTGTTCAAAGGTATGCCTGGGAGAGTGCACCATCTCTAAATATTGTATTTGACCATTTGCCTGTAGTTAACTTGGTATCTCAAGCATGTTTGCTTCAGGGTGCATGTGCGACTGTGCACACATTTCATGTAAACCTGCTTTCTGTGAGGCCTAATGCTGACTTCAAGATAGATTCAAGTGGGTAGCTGTGTTGGTCTGAAGAAGCACAATGGAAATTGAGTCCAGTAGCACCTTGAAAACCTCCAAATGTTTATTCAAGGCATGAGCTTTCGTGTGCATGCACACTTCCTCAGATCCTTGTTCCATTTTGTCCGAGGAAGTGTGCATGCCCACGAAAGCTTATGCCTTGAATTAATCTTTGGTCTTAAAGATGCTATTGGACTCAATTTTTGTTGTACTGACTTAAGGGATTAAGTTCAGGGGAGGGGGCTGTCAATGGTAGAACATTTGCTTGGTGTGCAGAAGATCCCAGGTTCAATCCTCGGCATCCCCAGTTAAAAGGACCAGATGGTATATAATGTGGAAGACCTCTGCCAGAGTAACTGAAGAGCTGCTGCCGGTTTGAGTAGACAATACTGACATGGATGGACCAAGAGGTCTGATTCAGTATAAGGCAGTTTCATGTGTTCAAATATGTTGGGATTGCTATGACCTGACTCATTGTAAGGCTGGTTCACATTTGCTCATGCTGGGGAAGTTGGGCTAAAGCAAGGTTTGAGGTTGAGTTGGATCTTCAGCTGGACTTTCAAGTGTTGTTAATAGAATTTTACTTAAATTCGTAATTTTTCTGGGTTCTTATGTACAATTATCAGATCCACTTGCGAGGGATGGGGGTTGAGTTACCAGATGGGGGTTGAGTTGGGAAATTCCTGGAGATTTGGGGATTGAGGCTGTGGAGGACAAGGACCTCAGTAGAGTACAATGCCATGGAGTCCTACCTCCAAAGCGTCCCTTATCCCTAGGAGGACAGAAATCTGTAGTCTGGAGATGAGCTACAATTCCAGAGGATCCCCAAATCCCTATCCTAACTTCATGTTCTTCCTCCACAAGCAGTGCCTGGGCATATGCTCAACTAACCAGATGGTTCTTGACTGTTCACCTTAACAGGCACACAAGTTAAAGGATTTACAACACTGCGGTTCCTGATTGAGCCTTCGGATGCTGTCACCATGAGAGGAGGTAACATTTTGCTGAACTGCACCGCGGACTCGGATCGAGGGCTTCCGGTCATCAAGTGGAAGAAGGACGGCGTCTTCTTAAACTTGGCTGTGGACGAGAGAAGGCAGCAGTTTTCCAATGGATCTCTTTTGATACAAAATATAGTCCACTCCAGACATCATAAACCTGACGAGGGCCTTTATCAGTGTGAAGCCTCCCTTGAAGGAGTTGGAGCCGTCGTCAGTCGGTCAGCCAAAGTCTCAGTCGCAGGTAAGAAGGTGGGGCCCACAAGAGAATGTTCTCATGCTAATTGAACCTGGGTTGCTTTCACTGGAACAAACTGCAACCATTTCATTTGCTTAAAGGATGGATTGTTTTGTGATTGCTTTGAAAGCAAAGAAGTTCTTTATCTAGCAGCAGATGTGGAAATTGCCAGGAAGGATTTCGGTTTTTCAACCAACCAGTTGTGGCCATGAGGCTTCAGAGAGCTACTGAAGTGTAGAAGATTCGGTACCGATTACAGGAGTCAAGCTAGTCTTGCAAGGCCAAGGGGCCCCACATTGTTGGTTCATGATGCTTATAGTTGGTGGCCAAATTAGGTTGTGCCAGATTGAACTTTCACCTTTGCCCTTCATGAGGGCAGTGGCTTACAGAGGCAACTAGGAAGGCTATCACATGAACGTCTAGTGGTTGGCAATCAAGGATTTCAATTGTTGCTAAAATCTACATATTAAACTAGATAATAGCCCATGTACTTTTCATATGCTGTGGTATTTACTGACAACATTGTGGAGGATGGACAGGTTGCCAGCTCTGGCTTGAGAAATACCTGAAGATTTTAGGGATAGAGACTGAAGAGGGAAGGGAGGGGAGGAACTTCAGTGGCTATGATGCCATAGAGTCCACATTCTAAAAGAGTTATTTTCTCTATCTTTGTTGCCTAGAGATCAGTTGTAAACCTAGGAGATTACAGGGTTGTGATATCCAGCCACCACCTGGAGGTTGGGATCCCTAGGGGTAGTATCATAAAGTTGGAAGGAGCAATACAGGCCATCTGGTCTAACCCCCAGCTCAGTGCAGACTTAGCCTAAAGTGGAAGACTCTCTTTTGCCGTGGATTATCTCTGAGTCAGTGGGTATAGTCAGACCTGAAAGAAAGTTATGAAGACGAACCCTGAGAATTTATGGCCCCATCATTTGTTGATCATTATAGACAACCTTTCCTGTGGCTCTGTCCATTTGATTAGAGTCCTGCTTGACTCCCTTACAAAGATCAGTGTAAAGTTGGAGTCATGTAGACCTGGATACTGACCTCAGGGGCTCTGAAAGCTTGTGGTTGTGGGGACCATGTGGAGGAGTCTCAACATCATCTGACTTGCCACCGTTAAAAAAAATAAGGTGGGACTAGATGGACCCCAGGTCTGATCCAAGAGGGGTGGTCTTCCATTCCGACATTAAACTGAAAAACTATTAAGACCAAACAATAGGCAGCAGAGAAGAACATGAACTTCAGAAGTCCAAGAACGTGCTTCTCAGTTTCAAAAACCCTGTGGTGTAGATTAGGCTCAGAGTTGGTGATTGGCTCATGATCATAGAATCATAGAATCATAGAGTTGGAAGGGGTCATACAGGCCATCTAGTCCAACCCCCTGCTCAACGCAGGATCAGCCCTAAGCCCTAAGCAGCCCTAAGCATCCTAAAGCATGATCATTTGGTGAATGTTGTTGCTGAACGGGGATTTGATTCTGAGTCTTCCTAATAGTAGTAAAGACACTGTAATGGGGGTTGTTAGGTCCTCCCCCTGGAAGAGGACAGAGGAAGTAGGGTGGCCAGATCCAAGTTGGAATAACCTGGAGGTTTAGGAAGAGAGCCTGGAGCAGACAGGGACCCCTGTGGGGTACAATGCCATACAATTCACCCTCCAAAGCAGCCCTTTTCTCAAAGGGAACCATCTAGAGATGTCTAGTCTAGAGATGAACTGAAGTTACAGGGGATCCCCAGGCTTTACCTGGAGGATGGCATCCCTAGCTGTAACTCAGGAGCCCCCAGTGTGGTGCCTGCAGGTGCCATGGCGCCTACCGACTCCTTTCCTGGTGCCCACCACGTATTTCAAAAGTAGATGGTGCCAGGTAGAGCTTTTGCCCGGCAAGGTTTCTTATTGGTCAGTTGAGATTTGATTGGCTGTGCAGATTTTTAAAAGGCTTCCTTGGCGGCAGCTGCTCCCACAGCACAAGGGCCTTCAGGGTGTGAGTGAAGATAAGTTGTGGCAGCCATTTTGTGTCCGGTTTTGCCCTCAGAAGCAGCTCTTTGGCGGCGGCCATTTTGCAGCTTCCGTTCCAAGGGGGGGCCCACTGGCTCAAAAATATTAGGGACCCTCACAGTAAGCCCTATACGACAACGGCAAGGCCTAAATCAGGGGTAGTCAAACTGCGGCCCTCCAGATGTCCGTGGACTACAATTCCCAGGAGCCCCTGCCAGCATTCGCTGGCAGGGGCTCCTGGGAATTGTAGTCCACGGACATCTGGAGGGCCGCAGTTTGACTATCCCTGGCCTAAATCATATGTTTTCAAAGAACTATGAGCCGACCAAATAAGTAGATAATCTGTTGAGTGCTTCAATTTGCCCCACAAAATCTTTTCTTGAGCAAACAACTTTTGATGTTAAATAAAAGTACGGGAGAACTCCTCCCCCTTCCTTAAACTCCGGTGTTTTCTCCTCCAGAGAAATGAAGTTTGACGTGACATTCCTGCCACAGTAATTTCTTTCTGACAAGCTACTATTCACGCTTAAATATGCCTAATCAACCCTTTGTTGCTGGGTGATATTTGAAGCATGTTTATTATCTTTTTAAAAAAAAAACACACAAGTTGCTGCCTTTGAAGCTAGAAATTAACTGGTTTCGAAATTAATTCAGGGTCAAAAAATATATATAAAAATACTAAAGTTTTGCCAAATGTATTTCTTGAAAAAGAAATCCCTCACAGCTTTATCCCCCCTCTCCCCCCCCCCGGCCGTTGGCTGACAGGAATTCATTAGGCAACTGACTGGATTCTGCAGCCTTCGTTTTGTGGCCTCGTTTTTGTTGAAGCGCCTCTTCGGCAGAGGTGACACAAATTGGCCGCTCCTGGAACCGCAAGATGATTTGGGGGTGTTTAACAAATACTCGTCTCTGGATTCGCGACCCTCCTGAAGGTTGTGAAGTCTGACAGTTTGCCGCATGATGATGCCCGGTACTTAGCTGTCATGCATTTGAGCAGTTCGCTCTTTCCTGTTTATCTCGGGCTTAACCAATCTATAGGTTCCAGAACTGGGAGGAGAACTTGCAGGTGATACATTAGGGCTCAACAGGATGATGATGATGATGATGATGAAGAGTTGGTTCTTATATGCCGCTTTTCTCTACCTGAAGGAGTCTCAAAGCGGCTTACATTCACCTTCCCATTCCTCTCCCCACAACAGACACCCTGTGAGGGAGGGGAGGATGAGAGAGCCCGGAGATGACTGAAGAAGAAGAAAAGTTTCTTCTTATATGCCGCTTTTCTCTACCGAAAGGAGTCTCAAAGTGGATTCCAATTGTCTTCTCTTTCCTCTCCCCACAACAGATGTCCTGTGAGGTGGGTGAGGCTGAGAAAGCCCTGAGATTACTGAAGAAGAGTTGGTACTTATATGCCACTTTTCTCTACCCGGAGTCTCAACATGGCTTACATTCACCTTTCCTTTCCTCTCCCCACAACAGACACCCTGTGAGGGAGGGGAGGCTGAGAGAGCCCTGATATTACTGCTCAGTCAGAACAGCTCTATTAGTGCCGTGGCGAGCCCAAGGTCACCCAGCTGGTTGCATGTGGGAGAAGAGCAGGGAATCAAACCTGGCTCGCCAGATTAGAAGTACACACTCCTAACCATTACACCAAGCTGGTGTAGTGAATATTCACAGTAAATTCTTGCCTTCCTCCCAGGAGCTCAGGGTAGTATGGTTCTCTCTTCTACATAATTAAAACTGGATCTATTAACTCTCTAAAAACAGCATCGAACTCCCATGCATCCAAGTCTTCCCTAGGTTGTTCTCCCCTATTGGTTGCCAGGTCTAGATGTTCCAGGACGGTGTGTTTCAAGTGTGGGGAGGGAAGGTTCTTGGATTTGACCGGTGGCCCAACCTCAATCCAATGCCTGGCAGAAATGCTCCATATTACTGGCCCTGCAGGCCTGATACTGAATCACTGCTGGTTCGGCATGGCTGGTATTGTCTACTCTGGCGGGCAGCAGCTTTCCAGGTTCCAAAATGGTCATCTTCCAAATCGCTTAGTGCCTGATCCTTTTCACTGGAGCTGCCAAGGACTGAACCTTGGACCTTCAGCATGCCAAGAAGATCCTGTCTCTAAGCCCCAGCCCTCCCTGGAAGTACAAGAGTTCAATAGCCCAAGCTATTTATGCTGTGTGGATCAGACTTCTTGTAGCCTTGTTTCTAGCTAGTATTCCCCCGCCTGTTCAAGCAACAGCACAGGCGTTGGGGAGATGGAAGGCCAGATTTGAACAGGGTTGAAGGGTTTTGGCATGGCAGAAGTTGATGTTCTTCGGGAGGGTCAGCCTGCCGTCAGAGAGAGACCTTTCTATATTTGGCAGAAGGTAGAGAAATGTTTGCACATGTCAGGGACAGAAATATTGCTGACTGCACAGAAAATGTGCTCGCGGTGACCTTAATTAACATATTGGCAGCACATCACTGACTTAAGGCGCTGGGCAGATGGAAGATAAAGTACAAAAAATGAAGCAGCAGCCCGATAAGTAGACGGCAAAATGGAGACGCTTGGGGAGGCTATTACTGGCAGAGGAAGGCTGTGGCTGCAGGTGACTTGCTGCTATAAGTGCCGGAGAGCTTGCTAAAGGTTTATATATATAATATGCACAGTATAGAGAAAATAGATTAAGAAGGGTTTTTCCCCCCTCCTTACCTCTCTAGTAGAATCATAGAATCATAGAATCATAGAATCATAGAATCATAGAGTTGGAAGTGGCCATACAGACATCTAGTCCAAACCCCTGCTCTACGCAGGATCAGCCCTAAGCATCCTAAAGCAATGCAGGATCAGCCCTAAGCATCCTAAAGCAACTTCAGATCTTGGAGGCAACCCAGAAAATAACCGACATTGTCAGTCATGGATAAAAGAGAACCTACTGGACCAGTTGTTTGGGTGCAAATGGGCCAGTTCCATCTCTCTCCTGAACAACTACGAGGGATCTCGAGAGTTGAGATGCTGGAATGCCTTAGTTCATCTCATGTTGGGTCCTCCTTGACTGAGTTAGTCCATCTCATGTTTCACTTGTGTTTGTGAGTCATTTTGCCAGTAGTTTCAGGTCTGTACTGTTTGCTACCGATTTTGGCAAATCAGCACATATGCAGTGCATGTGTAGTATGCATGCTTGAAAGTTTATATCCAGAATTAAACTTGGTTGATCTTTAAGGTGCCACTGAACTGAAAGTTTGTTTTATTGCTTCAGTCCAACAGTGCTACTCACCTGAATGTATACCATATATATGTATGTTATATGTATGTTGAATGCCATCAAGTCACTGCTGACTTCGGGCAGCACTATGAATTAATGTCTTCTGAAATGTCCTCTCGTTAACAGCCTTGCTCAGGTCTCGCAAACTGAGGGCTGTGGATTTCTTGACTGAGTCAGTCCACTTCATGTTGGGTCTTCCTTGACTGAGTCAGTCCATCAGTCCACCTCATGTTGGGTCTTCCTTGACTGAGTCAGTCCATCTCATGGTGGGGCTTCCTTGACTGAGTCAGTCAATCATGGTGGGGCTTCCTTGGCTGAGTCAGTCAATCATGGTGGGGCTTCCTTGGCTGAGTCAGTCAATCATGGTGGGGCTTCCTTGGCTGAGTCAGTCAATCATGGTGGGGCTTCCTTGACTGAGTCAGTCAATCATGGTGGGGCTTCCTTGACTGAGTCAGTCAATCATGGTGGGGCTTCCTTGGCTGAGTCAGTCAATCATGGTGGGGCTTCCTTGGCTGAGTCAGTCAATCATGGTGGGGCTTCCTTGGCTGAGTCAGTCAATATCATGTTGAGTCTTCCTTGACTAAGCCAGTTCATCTCAGGTTGGGGCTTCCTTGACTGAGTCAGTCCATCTCATGCTGTGTCTTCCTTTTTTCCTGCTACCTTGCATGATTGTTTTTCCATTGTCTTTTGCCAGTGGTGGTGTAGTCATTAAGAGTAGTGGCTTCTCATCTGGAGATCTGGGTTTGACCACAGCAAAGCCTGTGGATTCAAAGGACAGATTCACTAACAAACATCAGTACCTCACTTAAGAAAGAAAAGTTAAAACAACTTGGTTCATCTATTGAGCTGTTTTTTTTTAATGCTGCTGAAGAAAACCTTTTGAAAGAAGGACTTGCTGGAACTTTGTTCAGCATTGATTCAGCTTTCAGCATTGCTTAAAGAAGACACACCGGTCCATGGATTATTTCCTCCAGATTAATTGTGTTTAGAATGATGATAGAATAAAGGTTCTTTTGAATTACCCTTTTTGCCTTGTGCTTCTCAAGACATGGATTCATATTTTGGCCACATGATTGGTTGTTTCTTTTGTCCTTATAGCATGTAGTGACGGCCATGTGAATAGACAGCTTTAAAAGGGGGCTAGATAGATTCATGGAGGATGGGTCTATCAGGGGCTACTAGGCCTAGTCACTGAGGGGAACCTCTATGTTCAGAGGCATTAAACCTCTGAATCTCAGAGCCAGGAGGCAACATCAGGGGAAAGTCTCAGGGGAACTGGTTGGCCACTGTGGAAGACAAGATGCTGGACTTGATGGACCACAGGTCTGATCCAATAGGGATCTTCTTATATTCAGATATCAGTTGCCTTGGAAAACATGGCTGCATTGGGAGGTATGCTCTATGGAATTGTACCCTCTTCCCAAATCCTGACCTATCCCCCAAAAATCTCGAGGTATTTCCAAACCCAGCACAGGCAATCATACGGAGCTCCCCGACACTCCATTGATAGGGTAAAGCCACGTTGAAGAAGAGGAGTGTATTTGCTTTATTTTTTGTGTGGATCAGCAATTTGATGAAAATCCCAGCCGAAACCATTGATTTGAATCTTGTATCTTCATCCTAAATTGCTTGGGGACTGAACGAGGGCGGTTATCAGCGAGCAGTAGAGTTTTGAACTGTGTTTGCATGCTTAAAAGCTCAAATCCCTTTGTAAATTGCTCTTCCCCTGTTGAGAACAAGATCTGTCTGCGATGGCCAACCTGGAAAATTGCAAACTAACACGCCATTTTTCAATGGCACTAGAAGTACGTCCTATTAATCCTGAATGTATCTGAGAGCAGGCCTTTGAACTGCATTGTGAATCCCTCCTGCCTTTCTGAAATCTTTTTACTCCCCCTGCGGTTCCAAGTCTACCTCCTAGGCCCTGGCTTTTGGTCTTTGCCACTTTGTTACACAACTGGAATTGTCCAGCCGCCGTTGTGTCTTCCAGGGCCTCCCTCAACAGCCTGTTTCTAGTAAGCCTTTTCTAAGCGGCTTCCATCAAAAGTAATGATGGTGTTTTATGCCGGGTTTTCCTTGATGTATGGCATCGGCGGCTCTCGTGCTGACAAGCACATTAAATTCCTTTTGATTCATTTACTTGTTCGTACAAGTTCCACCCCCCCTTTGCTCACAGGATAAAATTCCAGCAAAGATATTAAAATAAATGACCTGCTCTTTAATATTTCATGGAGTGGCTTGGGATGGATTTGGTCTTGGAATGGTTGCAATCTAATATTAGACTCCGTCGTTGGGAGACAATATGGCTGTTCGTAGCATTTTAAGACCTCGTGTGTACGGCGCGGTGACGCCGCGTCTCTTGCATTTATGAACGACAAACCAGAGGAATGCATTGGATCCGACACATTTCCTTGCAGTGGAGAGTCTGTGCCGGGTTTTATCTAATTTTAAAAGCGTTCGGGGTTTGTAAACTAGTTCCTGTCAAGAACCGTCGATTTTACTTAGCGCAAGGCTCATGAATAAGGGCAATCTTGTTTAAAACGGGAGCTGCTGCTGGAAGTTTGGAACAAAGCAAAACTTGGAAGACAGTTTTGAAGTTCCTTCTCAGGCACAACTTGGGAGACGGAGCTGTGAGTGTTCCAACCTTCTAAGCCAGGGGTAGTCAAACTGCGGCCCTCCAGATGTCCATGGACTACAGTTCCCAGGAGCCCCTGCCAGCAAATGCTGGCAGGGGCTCCTGGGAATTGTAGTCCATGGACGTCTGGAGGGCCGCAGTTTTGACTATAGTGGATCTAGGATTGTTAACTTCACAATGGACCTGGAATTCTCCCAGAATTACACATGATCTCTGGTCTACAGAGAGGAACTGTCATGGAGGAAACATTAACTTTCACAGAGTGCCAGAAATTCTAGTTGAAATTCCTCCTCGAAATTTCCCCATCCGTAAGTGCCAACCCCAAATCTTGAGGGATTTCCCAGGTCAGAATTGGTAACCCTGTTTAGAATGGTGTAATTCTATTTAGGATTGCCCTGTAACAATTCTGATAGGTAGTGGAAGGGACTCCACATAGTCCTCGGTTTATCATGATGAAATTTCACTTGCATATGGTTGCATCTTCTTGGTCTGAGCGTTTTTGGAGGAAAACAAAAATGTTTTGATAAGGATGATGTTAGTCAGGTAGAATAGCAGTCACCAACATGGTGTGGAATGGGGAAACTGGTGGAAATTGGGGAGACTTATAAGGAGAGAGGCCGAGGCCTCATGGGTGGCATTGTACAGCAATAACAATAAAATAATATAAAAACAATTAAATCCCTCCCTAGCCCCAATCGTCCCCATCAACCCAGCACCTCAGAGGGTAGGCAGAAGAAGAGTTGGTTCTTATATGCTGCTTTTCTCTACCTGAAGGAGTCTCAGAATGGCTTCCAATTGCCTTCCCTTTCCTCTCCCCACAACAGACACCTTGTGAGGTGGGTGAGGCTGAGAGAGCCCTGAGATTCCTGCTTGGTCAGAACAGCTTTATCAGTGTTGTGGTGAGCCAAAGGTCTCCCAGCTGGCTCCATGTGGGGGAGCGCAGAATCAAACCTAGCAAGCCAGACTAGAGGTCTGCACTCCTAACCACTACACCAAGCTGGATAAGTTGTGCGCACTAGCATTTTTAAAAGGTTCGTTTGAAAAGGGATCCTGTTAAACCGATGTTCAGCCTGAAATGTTGAGGAGTTACCATTACAGTTGCGTGTCACCTAACTCCCTGACACTGTGTTTGGCTCCACTGCCTGCTGCAGCCATTTTGGGATCGGCCCAAATTCCAAAGGCGCCCAGAGACTCAAACAGGTTGAGAATGCCCTATGTTCAAAAGACAATATGATTACGAAAGTTGGCCAGGTAGATTGTTGCTTCAGATCTATCATCCGCTGTACCACTCCACTCCACGTGCCGCTTGGTTCCTCAGTCAAAAGTCCTTTTCTTTGGCTAAATTGAGTGTGTGTTAATGACACCGGCTCTTTAATCAGCCAAAGCCTCTTTGGCACCACACTGTCAGTGACCATGGATCGTATTTTCCCCCGTCCTGTCTCAAGGGCTCTCAAGGCCTTAACAACCACCATTTCTGAAAGTGTTCTTGGCTGGAGAGGGAGCGAAGGCAGCGAAGAGAAACTAAGAGGCCGCCTCCTACTCTAACATCTTATTAAAAGTCCCAATTTAACAGGCTGCTGATTATTGGTATTTCCAGTAATTGGTCGGTGTGAAGATAGAGACGTTCTGGTGAGCCGCTTGGTTTTGCTTTTTCATCAACGATTGCTGGGTCACCGCACTGAGGCATCTGGGGTGTGATCTGCTTGCATAAGCCCCGGCCATCGGGGTAGACGTGGGAGGGGAGGGAGGAGCGGGGGACATTTTTCTTCATGTATCCATCATGTGTGTGGGTGATAATTAGAAGGGTAATTGCAGAGGTTATCTGGCTCTGTTAATTTCATCGCATGCGGCAGAGGTTTCGCGGAGATCCAGGGTTGTCGTGCGGGTTATTGTGCTGTTGTTTGGTCGCTGTTTTGTCGCAGTCGGCCCACGGTTGACTGGAGCAATCAGACATTTCTCCCTGTGGTCTTCCAATGGCACCTTTACATTTGAGAACATGCTGAAAATGTAATGTAAAAGTGTGTGTGTGTGTGTGTGTGTGTGTGTGGAGAGGAAGCTGAAAAGAAAACTGATGCAAAACGGGGATATGCTACTCTCTAAGGCAGGGGTAGGCAAACTGTGGCCCTCCAGATGTCCATGGACTACAATTTCCATGAGCCCCTGCCAGCATCTGATGGCAGGGGCTCATGGTATTGGAGTCCATGTTCATCTGGAGGGCCACAGTTTGCCCACCCCTGCTCTAAGGTCTGGCACTGTTATTTTTATTATTTTTTTAACATTCTTTCTTTCTTTAAAAAACGGGGGAAATCAAGGGGGAAAACCGTCAAAATCCAGAAACTAATTAAAAAAGGACAAACGGGGGTATGCAAAAATACAGAGCAGAAATAAAAATCTAAGAGCAGTGAGGGCAGATCTACATATATGTTTCTGTCTAAAAATAAGTGCATATACAATCGCTGTCTATATGCCATGCATTCAAATACTGGTGAACGTGTAAGGTCCTCAATCTCTTGATTTACATGAGGTGGGAATTTATCTTTCTAGTGCTGCAATACGAGTCTTTCAGCAGAAGTGAGGGCACAGAGGGTCTGTTTTCGTTGAGCAGCAGTTAGGCTCCAAGGCTAGATAGTTTAAAAATATGTAAGGAACATTCTAATGCTGAGCTTAATATGAGCAATAACTATTGGGTTAAATGTAAAAATAAGATGAATTGCCTTGGAAACACAGAAACCTGTTTGCAGTATCCCCAATCCTTCCTGTCTCCCAGTTAAGGGAAACTGCTGGCAATACAAATTGCAAAGATGATCTGACTTCAATGATAACAAGAGAAAGAAATTTTTCCTTTCTTAAAAAAAAATAGAAGCACATCTTATGTGACACAGTCACATCGGTACATTTTACTTATTGCAAACAGATTAGCTTAACTTTTTTTTAAAGGTTAACTTGCTACGGCTCCAAGTTCTGGTAAGAGAGAGAGGTTCTATAGGAGATAAAACAGATGTCAAGCAAGGGCCAGAGAGGCTCATCAGAGGATGGGGTGCCCAAGGGTAGCCAAGTGAGAGAATTCTCTTAACCCTTTCTCTCCCAGATCCTCTTGCCTGCAGAGTAACTATATCCAATAAGAACTTCCTGCCAGAAAAGCCCAGTGATTGATATATGGCTACAAGACATGTCCTGTGAGTTACAGCACCAACAATTGGACATTTTGTTGTGTTGTCCTGTCTATCCCAAATATGATCTCCCCCCCCCTCCCGGACCTTATGAAGTTGGGTGAACAGTGCCCACTGCCCATGTTTGTCTGGGGGTTTCTATACTGGGTCAGGCAACCTTTCGGCCCTATGTGCTGGGGGAGAACCACCAATACAACACACATTCATGCCGATGTTGATGTTCCAGCAAATAGAAATGCAGGAGGAAGGGAATGGAAGTATTTTGAGTCCTACTAGCACTGCCAGCTTTTTAGGGACTTGTGTGGACCAGCAGATTGTTTGGAGTGCTCAGAGGGACGGAGAGGTAGTATCCCCCTCTGCTAGTCTTCCCAGGCTATACGTTGTTTTTTTCTGTTTCTGCTTGTGTTTAACCTGCATATATACTCATGCATACAGTGTGACAATTACTTCTATGATTCTTTGATACTAGATGACCTCACTGGTAGTACAAAAAAATGTCCTGACCCTGCTTGAAACATGGAGAGGTGGGCGAAGTGAACTGGGAGGTAGCAACTGTGATTCATTCTTGAATAACGGTCATCTTAACTTCAGATTTCGCTTCAAGGATGGTTGGAATGAGTCACCATTGAGGTGCAGGGGAGTGATTTTTCATAGGCTTTCATCACTGCTTGCCATAAAGAGCTTCCCCCAAAAGGGGGTACCTGTTTTGGTGGTACCTTCCCCTTGCTCAATATGGTCAGATGCTACCAGCTTGCAGACTTTTAAAGTGATTGCTTCTCTTTTATGGAATGGCATCCCCAAAGAGAGGAGGAAGGGCACACATTCTGTTCTCTTTCCTTAGGGCAGGGATTCCCAATCAGGGGTCCGCAGACCCCCGGGGCTCTGGAGGGGGTCTGTAACTTAATGGACCCAACCACAAATGAGGGAGCCAGCTTCTTCCATTGCTCCTCCTCCCCTCCTCCCAAGCGTGAGAGAGTTCTGTTGTTGGTAGGAGGCAGATCCTGCATGCCGACTCCTGGCTTAAATTGCCTCCTGTCTCTCCTCCACCCAGTCCCCCTCAAGCCTGCCCGTTATCATGGCTTGCGATGTCACTTCTGGCGACGTGGCACTTCTGAGGGGCATGGCTTGGAGGCGTGGCCAGCTGACACCACTTCTGGGGCTCCCTGAAGCTGAACAATTATTTCAAGGGCTCCTCAACAGTCTACAGGTTGAACAGTGATGCCTTAGGGCAGGGGTAGTCAAACTGCCTTAGGGGTTGTACAATGGAATACTTCAAGAGGGTTTGTGACCTCCTAGATGGGGGCTGTGCTCGTCAGAACCGTCTTCTGCAGGTGCCAGTCTCCAAGTGGGTAAGATCAGGGGCATTGTCTGTTGTGGCCCCCACCTCATGCAGCGACCTTCCAGAGGAGGTCAGGAAGGACCCCAGACTCATGGATTTCCACAAACTTTCAAAAACGGACAATAGAGCTGCATTGTACAAAATGATTTGCAAAGTCACTTGGATAAATTATTGGGAAGGTGGTCTTGTACTGCTGTGTGTAGCTTCTTGAAACTAGGACCCTACTATAGAATTTTGCATCATTTACTTTATCGTGTTAAGATTTATACTTTGCTTCAGTTCTGTGCTTCTGGTTGTTTCCACAACTACAATTCTATCTCATTGTTGATTGACTGTCCTGTTGTGTTAACTGTCTTGGCTCATTCCATGTAAGCCGCCTTGTGTCCAAGTGAGAAAGGCGGACTTCCAAAAATGTCAATAAATAATAAATTTACCTCTCTCTGCCTATATACTCTGAGGAGTGTAAAGCTTGACCAATACCAAGCGTCCACTAAGTGTGGACTTCTAATCTGGCATGCAGGGTTCGATTCTGCGCTTCCCCACATGCAACCAGCTTGGTGACCTTGGGCTCTGGCCGTAGAGACTTACATCTATCCTCAATAAAAGCCAGGACATTTTCGGACCTGGCCCCTACCAGGTGCAATGAGCCTCCGGAGGAAATCCAGGCTCTGTCAGAACTGGAGCAGTTCCACAGAATCTGCAGGACGGAGGTCTTCCACCAGACTTCTGATTGGGGCCAGGGGCAACAACATCAAATTACCTCCCCCCAACAGAAAACCTCCCTTGAAAACTGTAATCATGTTTCTGTGACAGAAGTAATAAGGATTGCATTGATGACATGGTTGAACAGAACTTAAATAGAATATGTGATTTAAGTTTGGTGTAGTAGTTAGCAGTGTGGACTTCTAATCTGGCATGCTGGGTTTGATTCTGCACTCCCCCCACATGCAACCAGCTGGGTGACCTTGGGTTTGCCAAAGGGCTGACAAAGCTGTTCTGACCGAGCAGGAATATCAGGGCTCCCTCAGCCTCACCCACCTCCCAGGGTGTCTGTTGGGGGGAGAGGAAAAGGAAGGTGATTGGAAGCCGCTTTGAACCTCCTTCGGGTAGAGAAAAGCAGCATATAAGAACCAACTCTCCTTCTTCTTCTTCTTCTTCTTCTTCTTCTTCTTCTTCTTCTTCTTTTTCTTCTTCTTCTTCTTCTTCTTCTTCTTCTTCTTGCAAGGCAGCCACCTTCTCCAGGTGAACTGATCTCTGTAATCTGAAGATGAGCTGTAATTCTGGAGGATCTTCTTCTAATGGTTTTGATGTTCATGTTTATTATTAACTATATGATTGTTTTTTATTGTTGTACCCCACCCTGAGCCTGCAGGGAAATGCGGCATACAAATTACTTACTTAATTAAAATATTAGGGAACGTCAGTTGTTCTTACTAGGCGCTGCATGCGTTTTAACTCTGCTGTCTCCTTGGGTCTGAGCTCTTGCAAAAAAAGCTCGATTTGTCAATATTTGAAATAGAGCACGCACAAATACGTTTGACTTGCTTTTAGCCACTAATCCCTATTTCTTTTATCTGAGATTTGGGGTTTTTGGCTTTCCACGTTGCAGTTCTTTTCATTAGCAATCTCGAGGGCGGTTGTAACGATTCATCACCGAGGTATGGAAAGGCCCTGTACTCATCAGCCTCGACTTCTGCTTAGCAAGTAATTAAAAGTCCTGAAGCAATTTCAGGATGTTGATAGTTGATTCTTCCAGGGCACCTGCAGACGTTCTAATCCCCTCTTCATCCTCAAATTGGAATATGGAGTCGGTGTGCTAGATTCTGAACTTTGCTTCCTGCAGGCGGGTTAATCTGTCAAGCTCATTACAAAACAGCTTCGGACCATGCGATTATAGCCACAGCATAAGTCAGAGTGGGGTTAGCCCAGGTGTTAATTGCATGTATTTTATTCTTAGTTGCAAATTCCCCTTTTCAGACTTTTGAAGACTCTCTGTCCGTAGAGGTTTATGAACTTGAGCAGATGATCTGGTGCTTCCGATCGATCCCCAGATATTCGTAGGTCGAATTGTTACCATCTGAGGCAGCATCATAGCGTTTGCCGGAGGTTTCCCTTGTACAGGTTGGCTAAGAGGCTGTTAAGTCTCGCTGGTGAGTAGCAGTCGGAAGAATAATATCGGAAGAAGCGTGTTTGCACACAAAAGCTTCTGCCCAGAATTAAACTTTGTTGGGCATAAAAGTGCCACCGGGCTCAATCTCTGCTCCAGTCCTTTTATGCCATTCATCTCTAAAAGACGTACAGGGTCTTCGCCTCATTGGCGTCGAAGCCTGAAATGGAATTAGTTGAATGGGGTTGAGAGTGTTGCAAGAGCTTGAGAGCCAGCTTGGTGTGGTGGTTAAGAGCAGCGGCTTCTAATCTGGCGGGCTGGGTTTGATTCCCCGCTCCTCCACATGCAGCCAGCTGGGTGACCTTGGGCCAGACACAGCCCTGATGGTGCTGTTCTCACAGAGCAGTACTATGAGGGCTCTCAGCCCCACCTACCTCCCAGGGTGCCTGTTGTGGAAAGAGGAAAGGGAAGGCGATTGTAAGCTTCTTTGAGACTCCTGGTAGAGGAAAATGGGGCATAAAAACCAACTCTTCTTCTTGTTGTTCTTCAATTACTAATATGTGGATTTCACATCCCAAAATTAGCTTTTGACTTTGTTGCACCCCAATGCACTGGATTCTGTGCTGCTCTCTGCAAAGGCAGCTAAGATGCTGTGGTGTACACGATGGACATGCTTGAATACACGGTGGAGATTTCATTTTGAGGTGCCTTTACTGCAGACTGTGGTTCAAATTATGGGTATTTGCACCTGATAGTGCCTCGAGTGCAGGCAAAGAAGCCGGAGTGACCCAGGACAACCACTTAAAGAGGCTGTGTAATAGATCATAACCATTACGAAATTGGCTCTTAGACGATCTAGCTAGTTTTCCCTGACCTGAAGAGTACTGCTCCTCCAGCACATTCTCTAATGGTTGGTTTACACAGGCCTCCCTTCTTATTTTTTTGTAATGACAAGCAATGAGATTTCCTCCAATTCAGTTGGTCAGTCAAGCCAATCTGACCTTCCTTATCTCGATTTTATAAATTCTTTTTATCAGAAATTAATCTTAAACTAATCTTCTGATTCCCCATTCTGTATGTTTCTTGGAAAGTTGATATGAGGCTTTGTTATTTCTTCTTCTCTCTTTTCCATTTCATAGAATTATAGAATCAGAATTGGAAGGGACCTCCAGGGTCATCATTTGTAAACTGAATAGTCGGGTAGGGGTGTCAGGTCCCTCCTGGAAACTGGAGAGGGTTCGGGGGGGGGGGCTTACTGGGAGCAGAGGGGGGCAGCCAATGTGCAGCAAATTTCTACATTAGTGCTCACGGGACCCAGAAGTGATGTCATCATTTTGCGGATGTCGAAGACACAATCTAATATTTGGGCAAAAACTCTATGGTAAATATGGCTTTTGCCATAGAGGTTTTGCCCAAATGCCAGAGCATCATCCCAACATGATGACATAGTTTCCAGGGCATGTGGGCTGTGATGCAGATATTTCACTGGATGTCAGTTGGGCCTCCCTCCTTTTTGATCAGCTGACCACTAGCCAGATGATTGATGGTGAGCTAGTGGGAACCCCTGTCTTCACCTGCAGGGTTGGCAACCCTGTTCACAGGTAAAGGTACACAAGCTGGTCTTCCCATTCCAAATGTTATACTATTTCATTGTGTGCATCTCTTCTTTATAGAAACCCCAGGCATGGATGGGAGTAACTCCTTAGTAATGGGTAAAGGCCTTGATGCTATGTAGGCCAACCTACAGGTGGTAGATGGAGATCTCCTGTAATTACAACTGATATCCAGATGACAGAGGCCGTTTCCACTAGAGAAAATGACTGCTGGGGAAGATGGACTGTGAGGTCCATCCCCTCCATCAGCTCCTTTGTTCTCAAGCTCTATCCTCCAAATCTTTCTGAATTTTTCAACCTGCAGTTGGCAACCCACTCAATATATCTCTTTGCCATTTTCCCCTCCTCCCTAATATCAAAATCTGTTCTCCTCCAAGTCTGGTTAACCTTAGAGCCAAACCCAACATTATAGGCAACATAAGTTGGTTTATGGAACTCGCTGCCCAGGATGTGGTATTGGCCCCCAACTTGGAAGGCTTTAAAAAGGAAATTGGACAACTTCATGGATGACCGGGCTGTCAGTGGGTACTAAACATGATTGATGTGCACTTCCTCGAGTACTAGAAGTAGTATCCCTCTATGTCAGTTTCTGGGGAGAATAAGCAGGAGACACTGTTGTGGTCTTCACATTTATGGGCTTCCTAGAGGCTGTTGATTGGCCACTGTGGGAATAGAATGCTGGGCTAGAGGGGGCTTGGGTTTGATCCAGCAGGACACTTCTTCTATCCTTGTGGGTGTCCATTATGACTCCCTATCACACCCAAGGGCCCATTTACTCACCTTTAATGTGTTCTGTTGGGCTCTAGAACACTTTGAGGGTGGAAGGGGGGTTTCCAGCTTCCCCACTACTCAAATTCAGAACCTGCAACAACATATAAAAGATAAGGTAAAGGTATCCCCTGTGCAAGCACCGGGTCATGTCTGACCCTTGGGGTGATGCCCTCTAGTGTTTTCATGGCAGACTCAATACGAGGTGGTTTGCCAGTGCCTTCCCCAGTCATTAACGTTTACCCCCCCGCAAGCTGGGTACTCATTTTACCGACCTCGGAAGGATGGAAGGCTGAGTCAACCTTGAGCCGGCTGCTGGGATTGAACTCCCAGCCTCATGGGCAGACAGCTTCAGACAGCATGTCGCTGCCTTACCACTCTGCGCCACAAGAGGCTCTTTTATATAAAAGGTAGGGTCTACAAATAAATAAATGAATAGGTACAGTTACATAGATGGAGGGTAAAAGTTTAAATCATATAAACAGGTAACAACGGATTAAAAAAAAATTAAATAACACCCAGTTATACACATTCCTCCACAATATACTGAGTAAATAGTTGTTATTTCCTGCATATCCAATTTCTCTTTTGCAACAAAGAGGCCAAAAATTCGGCAACAGGTTAGATTAGTTCCAGGGACTTATCGGCAAATAGAATCTGAGTAATTCTGTCTGAAGAGCCAAGAAAAATTACAGTAATGGGTCCAATAATTTGATGACTAAGCCTGGAGTGTGATGGACAATGGAGTAAAATATGAAATATTGAGTCGGGCTCCAGTTGACAAGATTTCTATATATTCTCCAATAGGATATTATTGTACCCCACCAGTCTGTTTTCAGCAGCGGAATCAGGCACTTGTTTACCCCCTTATCTGTCTCACCATGAAGGAAGGGCAAGGAAGATGCTTGTTGGGCCCCTCCTCCTTGAGGCATTGGGCCAAGACGGGTCTGTGGTGTTAGAAAGTTTTGGGGGTGGACTGGCTTTTTACTGTTTGTAGTTTTATTTCATTGTATCGTCACACAAAGAGCCTCTTGTGGCGCAGAGTGGTAAGGCAGCAGACATGCAGTCTGAAAACTCTGACCATGAGGCTGTGAGTTCAATCCCAGCAGCTGGCTCAAGGTTGACTCAGCCTTCCATCCTTCCGAGGTCGGTAAAATGAGGACCCAGCTTGCTGGGGGGTAAACGGTAATGACTGGGGAAGGCACTGGCAAACCACCCCGTATTGAGTCTGCCATGAAAACGCTAGAGGGCGTCACCCCAAGGGTCAGACATGACTCGGTGCTTGCACAGGGGATACCTTTACCTTTATCGTCACATTATTGCATTTTATTGTATTTTACTCTGTTGTAAACTGCCACCAGCTGGCTGTGGTGGCAATCAGACAAGCAAGCAGACAAACAACCAGACAAACAAACAAAGTGGGTTATGCACTAGGGTCAGGACCCATGTCTGGCATTCAGGCCCAGTTTGGCTCTTAGATGAGAAGAAGAAGAGCTGGTTTTTTATGCCCCACCCAAAGGAGTCCCAAAGCAGTTGACAACCCCTTCCCTTCCTCTCACTACAACTGTGAGATAGGTGGGGGTGAGATAGGTGGGGCTGAGAGAGAACTGCTCTGTAAGAACAGTCCTAAATGCACTGTGACTAGCTTAAGGACACCCAGCAGGCTTCTTGCAGTGGAGGAACGGGGAATCAAACTCAGTTCTCCAGATTAGAGTCTGCCGCTCTTAACCACTATGCCACGCTGAGCAAGAAATGAAACATATGCTTGTCAGCCCTCTGTCTCACCGAGGGCTTTGTCTCTGCTTGCTAGCGACAGTCCACCGGCCGCCGGGCCATTTTGTTCAGCTGCAGCCTGCCAGATGGAGAAGCCAAGCTGGGAGAGGTTCAGTCAAATTACAGGATCACAGTGTCCTCAAAGGTCGCTTTGGAATTGCCGAGAGCCAATGGCTGTTGCTGCTGATTGTGTGACCTTAAGTTCCCCTGAGCTTGAAATGCATTTGTTGTTTCTCAGCCTAGCCAGGTCCTCTCCGTCCTTGATCCTTTTCTTTCTGGCCCAGAAACAATCACTTGAGGAGAGCAGAAAATTGACAAGATGCCAGGGGCAGAAAAAGGGGTACAGTATAAGCTGGGGTTCCTGAGCCAAGGGTTGAGAAAAAGAACAAAAGTTGGTTTTTATACCCTGCTTTTCACTGCCCAGAGGAGTCTCAAATGCAGCTGACAATCGCCTTCCCTTCCTCTTCCCACAACAGAAACCCTGTGTTTGTTTGTTTTTTGCAGAGTATTTGCTAGATTTTCCCCAGTACACAATATCCCCAGTTCTAAGAGAACTGTGACTAGCCCAAGTTCCCCCAGCTCTGCATGTGGAGGAGATATTGAATATATGAGGTTTAGAGCAATCTTGTCTCCTCTGATGGGTCTTTCTCATCACTCGAAATGTGTGTGTAAAAAGCCATCAAGTCACAGCTGACGTACGGCATCCCCAGCAAGAAGTTCTTAAGGCAAGTGGGAAGCATAGACGGTTTGCTATTGCTTCCCTCTGCAGTAGGGATGTCAGCCCTGTGGAATTATAGATCATCTACAGATAAAAAGATCAGTTACCCTGGAGAGAATAGCTGCTTTGAAGGGTGGGCGTCATAGCATTCTACTCCACTGAGGTGTCTCCTTCCCCGCCCCAAATCCTACCCACTTCTGGCTCTGCCCCCACAGTCTCAGGTATTTCCCAACCCAGAGCTGGCAATGCTACTCTGCAGAATCTTCCCTGAAGGCCTCTCTTCTAAATTCTGACCATGCTTAGCTTCTGACATCTGACCAGGCCATATCATGTCACCTTTCCTCCATACTCCTTGATACTGAAGAGGCTGGGAATTGAACTGGGTCCTTCTAGATGCACAGCAGATGCTTCACCCCTGACTCATGGCCCTTCTCTGAGCAAATTAGCTGAAAAAGAAAGAGATGAGATGTTAAAATGGAAGCTTAATGCCACAGAACAGCCCTTTATTAAAGCTTTGCTGGGTTTCTTGACATACAACCCTCCCAGTTTCATTCTGGGGTTTGGGGACAATGATTCTACACATGGACCCATCATAGGGTGCTTCATGTTAACTGGACAACCCCCAAGAAATGGTTCACTGTAATTGGAACCTGATAGATTTCAATTGTTGCAGAAAGTGATTTTTGTGGTGGACAAAGAAATATGAACTTGAGAATGCCCTCTCCTTCTGAGAAAAGGCTAGAGGTAACCACCACTGGGGATTTGAAAGGTTAATGTAATTGTGTTGAGTGAAATGATCTCCTGACCTTCTCCCATCTTCTTCTGCTTTCAATTCAACCTCCCTGACATCATGACCTCATAGACTAGGAGTCCATTCAGACTTCAAAGGTAAAGTTTAATAAGATAAGATGCACTGTATACAAGCTTTGCAGTTATCTTTGGATGAATAACAATGGGCTTTCTGGAACCAGCAGAATGTAAAGATGGAGAGGGGGCAGCATTCACGTTTTGGAAAAGTAAAGGTATGAAAGAAGCTATACTAAGGATGTTTGACGTCAGTCTTACCAATTCCAACCTGGCACCCAACAAGTTATCTGCAGATATCTTTGGGGAACCTTAGCGAAATGTGTTTTTTATAGGCAAGTTTTTGGGTGAATTATTTGCAGATTTAGACCTGATGACATTGGAGATGTTTGTTTATTTGTTTGGTGTATTATTGTATTTAAAATACATTATTTAACAACATTTTCATGCCACATTTCCACCCAAGGCATAGGGCTGTCTGCTCCAGTCTTATTTATTTATTTATTACATTTATTTACTGCCCTCCCCTAAGGCTTAAGGTGGTTCACATGAAACATAGGAACAATACAGAGAAAATCGGTAACCATAAATAAGAATAGACCAATAATAAACAATGGGAACAGTAAATTCATAATCCCATGCAGATCGACCCATGATTGGTCCATTTAGGACATTAATTTCGTGGGAGGGAAGCCCGGGGGCCCAGTGGAAGATGTTGGTTTTGGTCAACCTCAACCAAATGCCTGGCAGAAAAGCTCCCTTTTGCGGGCCTTATGGACTTATTCTAGTTCCTTTAGGGCCCTGATCTCTTCTGGGAACTCGTTCCACCAGGTGGGGGCCAGGACAGAGAAAGCTCCGGCCCTGGTTGAGGTCAAGCAAGCTTCCATGGGGCCAGAGATCACCAGCCAGTTGGAGGTGGTGGAGTGTGGAGCTCTTTGAAGGGTGTAGTCAAAAAGGCAGTCCCTCAGGTACACTGGGCCCAGATTGCATATGGCCTTAAAGGTGATTACCAGAACCTTAAGCCTGATCCAGAATTCGACAGAGCAGCTGTTGGAGGATGGGCTGAATGTAGGACCTCCATGATGTCCAGCGAATGCTGGCAGGGGCTCATGGGAATTGTAGTCCATGGACATCTGGAGGGCCGCAGTTTGGCTAGCCTGTGGTAACAGAACCACCCTGTGTCAAGAGGTACTAAACCCTTCACAGTTTATCAGTTTTCATTCGCACAGCCCTCACGATGATTCTCTTGTACCATAATGTAAAAGGAACCGGAGAACAATGAATTTCTGAAAGATAACATGTGCAAGCCTGAAAGTGTGTTTTGTGCAGAGCATTCCCCCCACCCCACCCTCCACCCCCGAGAACCCGATTATGGCCCTCTCTGAGGATTTCTTAACTTTTTTATCTGTTAAGTGATTCAGTGAATTCATTTGCAGGATAATTAGCTTTATGTTCGAAGAGGCCCCCCCCCTCCCTTGGAATTCAGACCCGCATAAACATATGCTAAGCAACATCAAAAGCATATCAAGCCAAGATAACCTATCAAGGGGATTTTGCTAAAGCATTTCGATTTGTTAAGGTCAAATGGCGCCGCTTTTACTTTCCCCAGATGGGAAGTAGATAGAGTCTTGTGAGAACATGGCCTAAAGTTGAGCCGAGACTAATGGGTCCCTGATCACTTTCCTCCTAAAAAGTAGCAACTTAATGGACAGGGGAAGCATCCAGCCTCCTTTGGGTAGAGAAAAGCGCTATAAAGGTAAAGGTATCCCTTCCGCAAGCACCGGGTCATGCCTGACCCTTGGGGTGACGCCCTCCAGCGTTTTCATGGCAGACTCAATACGGGGTGGTTTGCCAGTGCCTTCCCCAGTCATTACCCTTTACCCCCCAGCAAGCAAGCTGGGTACTCATTTTACCGACCTCGGAAGGATGGAAGGCTGAGTCAACCTTGAGCCGGCTGCTGGGATTGAACTCCCAGCCTCATGGGCAGACAGCTTCAGACAGCATTTCTGCTGCCTTACCACCCTGCGCCACAAGAGGCTCTAGAGAGAAGCGCTATATAAGAGCCAATTCTTCTTCTTCTTCTTCTTCTCACTTGCCGTGAAACCCCCTTGCTGAGGTTGCCGTAGGTCGGCTGTGACTTCAACCACCCCCCTCCCCCACATAAATATATAGGACCGGTGCTATTAAGGTAATAGAATTAGATTGGAGAGCATCTTTATTTATTCTTAAAGTCGCCTGCCTCCCCTTCTGCTGAACCTGGAGGCCCTGACAACTCTCTGAATAAACAATTAATCAAGGCAAATTACATATTTGAAATAGCCGGCACTACAGATGGTGATTGCGAAACACAAAGGAAGAGACTGTAATTGCTCTCAGCACGTCAAATGCCTCTGCCATGAGAATAGTCTTAGGAGGAAGGCAACCTGAGCAGCTTTCCAGAGCTTGGTCTGCTGCAGAAAATCCATGGTCTCGATTTAGTGCAAAGGCCGATGAGCTACGTTGCACAGGATGCACAACGTCAACTTGAGAAACACCTTCTCAGCGCATCGCACTTTATGCGTTGCTGTTCGGCGGAATCCTTTCCTCCTGATTGCGGCTTGGCAGACGGAGGAGCTGGTGGTCAGCGGAGGGTTTCCAGATTGTTGCTAGAGTTGGCTTTCCTCACGCAATCATGCTGTTGACCACTCAGCTATCCTTCATGCACCCGTCCCACGTCTCTTGTGCACGCTCGTGCTCTTGCATGCACCGTTGCATGTGTGCTCACAGTTTTGCAAATCCTGTGCTGAGCTCCCTGCCAGATGAATGTGCCATTTCTGAAATAATGCTCGGGGAACTTCATAAACACAATGGCCTTCTGGAGGGGAATTCAGAGGCCGTCTTCAAAGAAGGTGTTTAGAATTCATGCTTCCGCCGTGCCTGTTATTCATCAAGCACTTTGCATCCAATCACTGTTTTGCATCCTATCACTTTGACGGCTTGCCCACAGTTGAAAATAAGTGCTGTGTGTCTACACAGTGGTAGCATTCAGCATGGTGGCTGGCTGAACAGTTACGATTGGATACAAGCTCACGGTTACTAGCTGACTTTAGGGATGCCAGGCTACAGGTAGGACCTGGGGATCCCCACCAGACTTCCTGAGAAAATGGGCAGGAGTGTGACAGCATCAGTTGCTTGTCTGGCCCTTTAAATACCCCCCAACTTTCTCTGGCAGTGGAACATTTAAAGGGCCTGCCAAGCAGCTGATGGGGACACATCAACTGTTTGGTGGGCCACTCTCTATCTCTTCCCCTCTCTTCCTAGGCTCTGCCTGAGAAAACCGGGGTGGGAGGGCATTTAAACTGACCAAATGGCCGAATTGTGATTCAGCCATTATTAATATGGCCTATTTAAATGGCAGAGATAGACAAAAAGTACCCGATTCACCATTGATCCCAGGTACTTTTTGCCTTATCCAAACCAAATTGCCCATGCCTACTTATACCTTAAAGAGCCTCTTGTGGCGCAGAGTAGTAAGGCAGCAGAAATGCTGTCTGAAGCTGTCTGCCCATGAGGCTGGGAGTTCAATCCCAGCAGCCGGCTCAAGGTTGATTCAGCCTTCCATCCTTCCGAGGTCGGTAAAATGAGTACCCAGCTTGCTGGGGGGTAAACGGTAATGACTGGGGAAGGCACTGGCAAACCACCCCATATTGAGTCTGCCATGAAAACGCTAGAGGGCGTCACCCCAAGGGTCAGACATGACTCGGTGCTTGCACAGAGGATACCTTTACCTTTACTTATACCTTGAATAAAACTTTGTCAAGTTTAAGGGTGCTGCTGGAACCAAACATCGTCCTGCTGCTTCAGACCCTCCCGACTACCCACCCAAATCATCTCCATATTGTCCTGAGTTCACATTGGAGGTCAACAAAGGCCTACCTGCTTCCTTTTCATATCAACTCCAAAGAAACCTCATGGGGAAAAAATAATATGAGGGAACGGGGGAAACAGGGACCAGTAAACTTCATTACGCCCCTTCGTGCTACATGCTTCAAATTAAATATCAGGAAAATTGAACGGAGTGTTGCAGAGTTTATTATTTTTTTTTTAATGTGCCTTCCAAGCAAGCAAGCAAGAGGTCTATTAAATAGTTTTTTTATTAAATGCAGAGCATTTGTGGCTGATAGGGAAAATAGCGGAGACAAGGAAGTAGTAATGTATTTGACAATCGGCGAGTCAAAGATATTACACATTTCTCATAAGAAACGCTATCAGTCCCCGGAGAATTGAACTCTGCTTTTTGCGACGTGCCGATATTATTTCCTGTGCCTTATTATTTTTTAAAAAGCTATCATTCACCGGCATTTAGAAATCATTAAGGCCGGGAGGATTATTTTTCCGTGCTGCGTGAAACGTAGGGAAGTCACGGTTTGGATGAGAAGGGTTGAAACCGGAGGAGGGATGAGCTGACCAAAGTCTCTTTGTTTCGTTTTCGTTTTGCACGTCATTCCTGTAATCGCTTTGCGGCTGTCGATCACGCTTTGGCGTGTTTAGGGAAAGATAACTTTGAGAAACGTGTTGGCTGTTAAGGGGGAAAGCTGGGCACGAGGCAAGGGAAATGAAGGGTCACGGGGTCCTTTATCTCTCAGGGCTGCCTTTGGGTGGGGGGCACCCTGAGGAGGTCAGGGTTTGAAGACTGGAGGGAACTCGGAGGAGTATAATTCCACAAAGCCCATTCTCCAAAGCAGCCACATTCTCTAGGGCAGGGTTAGTCAACCTGTGGTCCTCCAGACGTCCATGGACTACAATTCCCATGAGCCCTTGCCAGCAAACGCTGGCAGGGGCTCATGGGAATTGTAGTCCATGGACGCCTGGAGGACCACAGGTTGACTAACCCTGCTCTAGGGCAAACAACCCCAGTTGTCTGGAGCTCAATTTAATTTTGGGAGAGCTTCCGAACCTAACCTGGAGAACAGCAACTACAACAGTTCCAGTTTGGGGTCACCTTCAGTTCTCCCCAAACTAATCTTCAGTCTGGGGGTGAATTTCTACCCATGATTCAATCCCTTTATTGTGAGTCCTTCTACTGCCAACAGGAACAGTTCCCTGCCCTCCTCTAAGACATTTTCCACACCACAGAGTTTCTTTTTTTGTTGTTGTTGTGTCGATTTCCACTGGAAAAACCGATTTTGCACAAGTTGTTCCGCAGTAGGGCTTTGCTTCCGACAGAAATTTCTCTAAAAGGATAAACCTCCCATGATGCATCACTCACTGTTTCGCCTTACTTTTAGTTTTCTTTTGTGCAGCCATGGGAATTCAGCAACATAATTGAAATCACCCTTAAAATTCAGTAACAGCATTATCAATAGCAATGTAATGCTGAATAAATGATTTAAAAAAAATACTGGCAGGCACATCGGGGGACGGAGTCTGGTGAAGGTGGAAACAGGTGGGCATGCTCTTGCAGCATTGATGACCCCCAAAATGGCGACACTGTGGTGGAAAAATATGATTTCAGGATTTCTACACTTGAAATCTAAGGAGAAATTAAAGTCATACTAAACCGGCTTTCAGAAAACATGGGGTAAGGGAGGGGGAAGTTTGGGTTTATTTTTGTTTATTCGTTCGTTCATTCATTCATTCATTCATTCATTCATTCATTCATTCATTCGACTTGGCCCAGCTGTCTTGGTACAGTGTACCTGATGTTAAATATAACTAAATAAATAGTTAACACTCCATAATATAGAATGGTAAAATAAGCAGTAGAATTATCCCTGTATCCTTAACTAGCAGCCCCTCCGACATTAATTTTTATGTATACTAGAGTATAGATGTTACAAGGAGATTATTTTTTTCGGGGGGGGGGCGCTCTTAGATGTTAGTGGCAGTCCAGCCTCAACCAATGCCTGGTGGAAGAGCTCCATCTTTCAGGCCCTGTGGAACATGGGAACTCATTCCACCATGGAGGGGCCAAGATTGAAAAGGCCCTGCCCCTCGTTGAAATCAGTCGCACCTCTCATAGGCCAAGGATCACCAGCCTGTTGGATCTGGCTAAGTGTTTCCAGAAAGGTAGCCTCTTAGAATTGCTGGACCCATACCATGAATGGCCTTGAAGGTCAAAACCAGTACCTGGAACCTCATCTGGTATTCTTCGGGGAGCCAGTGCAGCTGGCTGATCACAGGTTGTATGTGAGCCCTCCAGTGTGTTCTAGTGAGGACTCTGGCACCTTCATTTTGTACCAGCTGTAGTTTCCAGAGTATGGACAAGAGAAGGCCCATGTAGAGTGAGTTACAGAAGGGATGGATGGAAAAGATGATTTTGGTAAAGAAATGAGATGATTGTTCAAGCCTTTATTTATTTACTTATTTCTTCATGGCTGTGGTGTACCTGACACATTATATCACATATTGATGAGGTGCCCTAGATCAGGGGTCGCCAAATCCCGGTCTGCGGCCCAGCTAGCTTGTTGCTGTAAGAGTGGGGGAAAGAGGCAGGCGCGGCCTCCGGCATGCCAGTGGATGCTAACGCGCACGCGCGGAGCTGCCGCGCATGCGTGTTAGCGCCCCCTGCTGGCGAAAACGCACAAGTGCTGCTATTCTGTGCATGCACGTTAGCGCCACCTGCTGGCAAAGATGCACATGCACGCAGCCGGGCCGGCAGCTTTCCCTCAACCCCGGAGGCGGTCCTCAACCGGAAAAAGGTTAGGGACCACTACCCTAGATTTCTCCACTTGCAAAAATCACTAGTTAAATATTGGATAAAATTGAAATCTACTCGTGTAGACGAGAAAGACACGATGCATAAAAGCCTAGGTGAGAGCGATTCTGAGATTATCTGAGAAGTAGCCAAAGTATTGTTAACAAAACAAAGGGTGAATTGTTCATATGTGAACCCTGTACTGGCTAAGAGTTGACCTCTGTGAGCCCACTGTGGACTGTGCATTGCAGTCTGGCCATCTTGTAACATTTGTCTGTTGTTGGAGGATTGTGCATGTTTCTTGGTTGTGCTGTTTTGGCTGTACCATTTTATCTTTTTAAAAAAATCATTGTTATGCCAATAAAGGTATTCTGTATTCTATTTACTTATTTACATATTTATTTATTGGATTTTTATCCTGACACTCACAGCCAAGCAGGCTAGTGGTGGTTTAGGAGCACCAACACAGGAGTTTATTCCACTGCTGAAATGGTCTAAGCCAGCGGTCCCCCAACCCCCGGTCCAGGGACCGGTACTGGTCCGTGAATCAGTCGGTACCAGGCCATGGCTCCTCCTCGTCCTCCTCCCCGGCTGCTGCCTTGTGGGCTGCCCTGCCACTCTGCCGCCAGCTCACCTTTGGTGCTCTCCGGAGGCTGCCATGGCTGGGGCTACCCCTCGGCATGGCACTGCGCAGCTTCTGCTGGCAGCACCCCCCAGTGGGTGCCGGGAAGTCAGGGGCACCGGCAGGAAAGCAAGTGGAGCAGGGGCTCAGGTGGCAGCAGTGGCCTCCCTCGACAAAAGACTATCCCCCCCTCCCCGGGCCTCAGTAAAATTTTCATGTTGGCCGGTCCCCAGTGATAAAAAGGTTGGGTACCACTGGTCTAAGCGACCGACTTCCTAATAATTCTGTCCCCCTTCAGCCTCCCCTTCTCCAGACTGAACATTCCCAAGTCTCTCATCCTTTCTCACACTAACCTATGATTTATGAATATGCCAGATGCCGGTTTCCGGTCAGTCAACACGAGAGAGTAGGCCTTCATCCATATATATGGTATATTTTTGCTATCTGGACACATGTGATTATCCTGGTATTCAGCGCTGGTAAATTATACAGTGTGTCCTAGCAGTTGCTGTAGATGGAGTACAAACTGCTGGCTTTCCGACTGACAAGCTAACAGCGTGAATCTTTGATCTTTGTCTGACACGGCAGGGCTGTAATGATGTGTTGAAAAATCATATGTATGCTGACGAAGAAGATAGCTTTGGGGTGGGGGGTGGGGGGAAAAGAACATCAAAGGGCAGCTTAGAGTTTAGGAAGATATTCTAGAAGGGGCAGGGGGGCTAGATGCTCCAGGCTGCACAGAAAAGTCGAAACCTCGCTATAATGTTGTCGCCCAAATCTGGCTTTCCATTGGAAGCGTCCGGAGAAAGCAAATTCTTCTTTAATCCTGCCCTCTGCCTCTGGAGTTCTTTTGACAAGATCCATCATAATCAGAACATGGTGCCGATTCCCCCCTCCCCTTCCCACAGCTTATATGCAAACAACTGCTTATCCTTGTCTTTGCAAGCCAGGGTCCATTTTAATGGAGGGATGGCTGGGAAATCATAATATGCTTAGGGTCTCTCCCCCCCCCCCTTCCCATTAGTTTATCATGGGAGCTCATCCTGTTACGTAACCACCGTTTCTAATCTTTCTTAGGGACTGTATACAAATATAAATATTCCTATTCTTCCCTCCAAGAAGAATCTTCTGCAATTACAGGTGGTGATGTGGGCTGGAAGTATAGCAGATTGGCTCAAAGGCTGTGTGGCTGGATTTTGTTTGCGACATCTTTATTTGGAGGTGCATGTTTCCCCTAAATATTAGAATTAATGGCGCCGGTAAAGTTAATCTCCTTTGGCTCAGAGTATGAACGCTGGCAGTGTCTAATGTCCACTGCCCATATCCCTCCTGGTTCAAAAATATGAATTTCACCTAGGATGCCCAGCATGGTTGGGAAATTCCTTGGGGATTTGGGCATGGAGCCTAAGGAGGTCGGGGTTTGGGGAGAGGAGGGGAGCAGCCTTGGGGAAAGTGCCATAAAGATCACTCTCCAAAACAGCAGTTTTCTCTGGGCTAATGGATCTTTACAATCTGGAGATCAGTTATAACTCAGGAATGTTACGAACCTTGATGCAAGCCCAAGGGATGCACAAAAGAAGCTGAGGCATGACTTAACGGAAAGTCCAAACACTGTTTATTAGTCCACAGAGAACAATATCAGGACTCTTCATGATAGGCAGGTGTTGCTGAAAGCAGGGATCTCAGGTACAACTAGGATTCGTAGAGGCTATACCCCATTCGTTTCACACACAAATTGCGTGCCAAAATCAGTTCCCACTGCAGCTCAGTTGTTCTCATGAAAAAGAACTGGAACGCTCCACCACTTCCAACTTCCTGGTGATCCCTGGCCCCAAGGAAGTCCACTTGGCCTCAACCAGGGCCAGAGCTTTCTCTGTCCTGGCCCCCACCTGGTGAAATGAGCTCCCAGAGGAGATCAGGACCCTGATGGAACTTGAAAAGTTCCACAACGCCTGCGAAAAGGGAGCTCCTCTGCCAGGCTTTTGGTTGAAGTTGACCAGAACCACCACTTCCCATCGCCCCCCCACCCCCCAGCCTTCCTCCTACAACCATCACTGCAGTCTCGCCCACCCCACTGAGCCATTGGTAAGCATTGACTTATTGTTCTCTCCAATGTTCTATTGTTCATTATGTTGTTATTGTTATTATTGTATTATAATAAACTGAGTTATTTGTATCGTTCCTGTTTGATGCAAACCGCCCCGAGCCCTTGGGGAGGGTGGTATATAAATATAATAAATAAATAGTATTGTTTCCACTGTCTCCGGTGCCGACCAAACGCATGCATCTGGCTTAATCGCTGTGCATCTGCCCAGTCCATCATGCTAAATCTAAGCATCTGCGAACACTTTCCCAGTTTGGCACCCATCCCTGCCCTTTTCTCTCTTCAAGGCTATATTGACATTCCCGTGATCTCTCAATCAAGCAAGCTTGGAAAAAACAGGGCCCTATCAAGAAAATGTTTGCTGTTTTTTCATTTGTCTCCAAGGATGATGTAAAAGCCAAGGGACTGAAATGAGGGACATTGCTAAAATGGAAACACCCATAGCGGGGAGCCTGGCCACCCTGTATGTCCACCTTGGAACTGTGTTCTCGGTGATGTATCTGAAGAAGCAATCAGTGACTCACGAAAACGACTCCTCTGCTCAAAATAGTAGGTGCTCCTGGGCTGAATCTGCACGGAGCCTTTATTCTAATCCCAGGTCGATTCAGTCCCTGCCGTCTACACTGAATGCAATTTCCATTTTGATTTTGGGCGATTTAAATTTTCCCTCTGCAACAAGCAGGATTGATCTGGAGTGACCTTACCTTTCCCCTGCAATATCCTGGAGTGGATATAACCCTAAAGTTCAGCTCTCTTCTTGTCCCGAACTAACTAGCTGCCAGGAACCTCCAAAACTGTAGAAAAGCCCTCATTGGCCAGGGCATCAGTTCAAAGGCTTCGTACCCAAGCTGCAAACTTTCTCTTAAAGGGGAAGCCCTAACTTCTCTCAGCAGCACCTCCAGAAGCCTTAACTTTTCTTGGCAGAGATTTGCCTCTTGGTTTCCCACCCCCCTCTTCTTCTGTCTCCAATCCTCTCCCTTCCCCTTTCAAGAAAAGAAAGAGACTCCTGTTCGTTTGGCTCCCTCCCCTTCTGAGCTTCCCTAATCACATGCAGAACACTTTGGTGTGCGTAAAAATGCTGGGAGAGGAGATCCCCTACCAGTAAAACATTTCAGGTTTCTCAAAGACTTTCTCAGCAAAGTGGCTGAGGATGCCAAAGAGAACAAAGATCCATGCTGCATCGGAAGAGAATTTCTCACAATGTGCTGCGTTTCCTGATCTTTGAGTCCGTCAGCCTGAACTTTGGGCTGTTGTATCCTTATTTTGTTTTGTTTTTACCGAGCTTGCAGATTAGAGACTGATCTGATTCTTTGCCAGTCATAAGCTTGTGGGGAAAAGCAGTGTTTTGCAAGAGGTGTGAAAAACCCAAAGGCCTCCCTTCGGCAGAATTCATACTCTGCGCGGAAGATCTCATGCTCTTCCCGAAGACGTGTGAATTTTGCCAAAAGGACATAAAAGCTATTTCCCATCTCATCACTGGAATAGTCCGTGATTCGCCTTAAATGCCCCTTCAGTGTGTTTTAAACAACCTTAGCAAAATTGTCTTCCAGAGAACGTAGCACGGAAAGGTAAGGAGAGCTGAAAGCCAGGGTGAGCAGGGCAGCTCTGATGGGAAGTTTTACAATTCTTACCGAAAGTCTTTTTTTTTCCGGTTCCCTGGGGGCTTTTGCAATGTGGAGAGACTTCCAAAGTCTCCCCCGTTTTACAGGTGATGAAATCTGATGATATTCGTGTGGTGGGTTGACCTGAAGGTTGCCAAGCTCCAGGTGGTGGCTGGAGATTTCCTGGGATTTCAAATGATCTCCAGGCAACAGAGATCAGTCACCCTGGAGAAAATGGCTGTTTTGAAGAGGGAACTCCATGATGTTGTTCACCTCTAAAGAGCTCCCCTCCCCAACACCTCCAGGAATCTGCCAACCTGGAGGATGCAAGCCATGGTCACCTATTTTGAGGATCCAGTACTGGAATTTTTCTAAGTTCTGCTGATGTGGTTTCCCTAAAAAGGCCAAATCGCTGTTTGCCTTTTAAATAGGACTTTAGGAGAAATTGTAGTTGCATTACAATATTAAATTGGTCCTGTCTTTTAATAATTCCCTGGTGATTGCTGGTGGGTAGTCATGTCAGTCTACAGTGGCAAAATGAAACATGAGCCTGGTATTCATGATGGAGCTGAAGCGTCTGTGTCTTGTCTGAACCCACAGATTTAATAGTAAAAACAAAAAAAAAAAACAGGAAAGCAATAGGGCACCTTCTTCTTTTCCTGACAGGTGGGGTTGCCAGACTGCCATCCTGGCAGTACCTGGCAACCAGTGTGAAAGTGCGGGGTGGGGGTGGGGATGTCACAGGAGAAAAAACAATTGAGTTTGCACTTATTCCTAAAGCTACCTCTAAAGTTAAAAAGGGTAGGTAACCACTGGAAACTCTATGGCAAAACTAGAGTTTCTAATGATTCTAATGATTCACAGGGTGTTTGTTGTGGGGAAAGGAAATGGAAGGCAATTGGAAGCCGCTTTGAGACTCCTTCTGGTAGAGAAAAGTGGCATATAAGTACCAACTCTTCTTCTTCTTCAGTAATATCAGGGCTCTCTCAGCCTCACCTCCCTCACAGGGTGTCTGTTGTGGGGAGAGGAAAGGGAAGGCAACTGTAAGCTGCTTTGAGCCTCCTTCTGGTAGAGAAAAGCAGCATAAACGAACCAGCTCTTCTTCTTCTTGTTGCTTGGGGCAAGAGACAGAGGGCTTTTGGAATCCCAGCTCTGCTGATGGACCTCCTGGTGGTACCTGGTTTTTGGTCACTATTTGACACAGAGTGTTGGGCTGGTAGGCCATTGACCTGATCCAACACAACTTCTTTTATGTTCTCATGATTTGATCTGGAACCCACCGATTTATCTTCTTGGCAGTCCACAGTATCCATATACCTTTCTCATCCAACTTTATATTTCTTATTAACCGACTTCTTTCCTGTCATCTTTCTTCACTGTTGAACTTTCACTCCCGTACCTATTGTGACACGAAGTGTCTTGGTCTTGGTCCTCAGTGACACAAACCTACACTTAAGAACCTTTTATAGCTCCTTCACGGCTGCCATTCCTAGCCACAAAGACTCTTCCTGGCTGAATTGGACCACAGAAGCAAAAGGGGATGTTAATTTAGCGGTGCTTAGAAATGGGCACGTAGCTGAAGACGTAGACACCATACTGGGAAAGGCAGTCCCTGCCACCCGGCGAAAGCTGTTACAATCCAACATCATCCATCAGCAGACAGATTCAAAAGCTGTTAGCGAAATTTAATAGACTGCTTCAGATCCCACCCTTCCACCCCCTCATGTCAGCTCTCTTCCGGATGGAGCCTCTGGGCAGATCCGTGGCCGACCTTGCGGTAGTGAATTTTGCAGTATGGTTGACCTCCTTCAACTCTATCACTTTGTGATACAGATATTACAGTTCTCCCTTTACCTTTTCCGTGTATATTCAGACACATGGGACAGTTCTTGAGAGCTCACCTATCCCTTTTTAGAAAGGGGATGAAAAGCCTGCCTCGGATGCAAACCATGACAGGTTGATCATAGCAGAAGGCCATTTTTTTACAAAAAATCCAGCGGCAGGTAGGGTGGCGGCCCTGCTGCCTGTCTAATGATTCACATGAATGGCAGGGAAAACTATGCAAAAATCCGAACAAATGAAAACGAAGCCAGCCTTAGGCAAAACTCTGTTTCGCTGGCCTCTTCGTTTGTCTCTCCCTCGAAATCTTTGTGCTCCCTTTCTTCCTCCGAGCAGCCTCAGTGCAGTGGGAGGCTGTTCTGTCCCCCCAAGGTTTCTTTCCTGACCTTTTGTTCCAAAACTCCTGGAATAAAAATGTAACAGCGATCTAAGAGTTGATTTCAAGCGTTCAAAAGGCTTTGTGCTGCACCGTCTCCAATGCACAGGAAGGATTGCTTGCTTGGGAGTGGGACAGCTTGCCAAATTTCGCGGCCCTGTTATTTGGCGCCAAAAATCCCACGTCTGATCTTGCTTCTCCCTTGTGCCTGTCAATTACTTTTGCCCCTTGTTTGCTTGCATCTAGTTTTAACCCCTAAAATGGCATCATTTGCCAATGCAATATATGAGTGACACAGGTCTCTTAACATATACATGGTCTTTAAAAAACCCTAACTGTCTGGGTCTGCCTGGTTGCAAACCACGATCCTTTGGTGTTGTCATTTTGTGTTTTACCATCTGTCCATGGAGATTCGGCCTGAGAAACTGATTGTAACTGTTGTTGTTGTTGTTCTTTTGCCCTGCTTTGCTGGCTTGGTTGGGTAGCCTCATTGCCAGTTTTCTCACAGGAGGATGAAATTGTGGGAGAGGGGAGCTCGGACATTATCGGTGAGGCTGCCCTTGAACCAGCCTTGTAGGAATAATGAGGCAGTTTGGTGTAGTGGTTAGGAGTACGGACTTCTAATCTGGCATGCTGGGTTCGATTCTGCACTTTCCCACATGCAACAAGTTGGGTGACCTTGGGCTCACTGCAGTGCTGATAAAGCTGTTCTGATATCAGTGATATCAGGGCTCTCTCAGCCTCACCCACCCCACAGGGTGTCTGTTGTGGGGAGAGGAAGGGGAAGGCGACTGTAAGCCGCTTTGAGACTTCTTCGGGAAGAGAAAAGCAGCATATAAGAACCAACTCTTCTTCTTCTCCTCCTCCTCCTCCTCCCCCCAACAGGACTGAACTCAGGGCAAACAACCTATTCCCCCCCCCCAAATATTTATTTACATATGGAAAGCTACTATAAGATGACCAGGGATCTCCAGCCGTTTAGACACCCCCCCCCTCCCAGCACCATTGGAATTCTGAGACAGCATGGTGGGCATGGCCACAAAATGGCTTCCAGAACCTGACTGCTTCAGTCAGAAAATGGCTGCTGCAGCTTACCGCCAAAGGAATGTTTTCAAAAATCCATATAGTCAATCAAATCTCTAATGGCCAGTTAGAAACCTTCGTGGGAAAAAGCTCCACCCACTTTCTAAACAACAACAGCAATAACACGTGGTGGGTGCCAGGAAAGGGGTGGACAAATTTCAGGATGCCCCCAGGCTTGTAGACCAGGTAGGGGCAATGGATGCCCAAGATTGAGGCTCACCGTCTTGGGCTCTGCAGTTCGAGATGAGGGGAGGGGGACAGAAAACCTACGCCCTGCTCAACAGACTTTCTGTGTAGGAGGAACAGAATATTCTAGTCCACACAGCCTATACTGGTTAGATACGAGGGTTTTTTGTTTGTGTTTTTTCAAAGCATTTAACATTCAGAGAACGTAGAAGTTACCAGCCCAGCTGCAAGTAGCATTTGATCTGAGGCATAAGGTGGGAGGGAAAAAAAATCCTTCAATGGTAAGAAGACATTCAGTGGGGGAAAAAAAAATAATCACACGTCTCTGAAAAATGTACCTGAAAGCTATTGCGGAACAGCTCAGAAGCAAAATACATCTCATGGCTGTGTGTTCTCTTTATTATTTCATTAGTACCTGAAGGAATAATTGTGACTACAGTCCGTAGCTTTTTTTCCAAAAAGTTACCCAACTGAACGTTGTGAGATTTGATGGATGTGGATTGTAGATTTACGCCCTTCATTGTCTGAACCTCAACAATGTCTCCTGCTTTAACCACCCAGGGAAGCAAGAAGCCATCTAAGTATGCCAACAAATCATGTGATGCAGAAAAGCTTGATGCTGAGTCAAGCCAATATTATACTGACTCTGACAGGCAGCAACTTTCCAGGGACACAGACAGATGTCTTTTTACCTGATAGCTGATCCTTTTAATGTAGTTCCCAATTTCTAGGTGGTGCCTGGAGATATCCTGGAATTAGTACAGATCTCCAGGCAACAGAAAAGAATCTGTGTTTGTTTGTTTTTTTTTCTCATCAAAGGAAATAGTGCAGATCGGAGAATGCTCCAATCTTTTTGCAACTTAGAGGTTCAGAGTGGGGCCTCTACCTTAACCCCCCCCCCCCAAGAGCCTGGGAAAGACAAAGAGGGGAACGTTCCCCCTTTCTCTTTCCCTTTAAGAGTTAAATGGCCACTTGCTCGAATCACCGAATCATGCCAAATCATCGAAAGCTTATTGGGGGAGGTGGAAGTCAGACAGGTCCCTAGGGAGTCTGAAGTCTCTGCCCTCCCCAGGCTCCACCCCCAATCTCCACCCCGAAAGTTTCCCAAACTGGATCTGCCAACTGTATTCTGGAAAGGCCCAGACAGTAGGAGTAGACAGTGCTGACTTAGCTGTAGTGATTCATCATAATGCAGCTTCATATGACTTTTAGGTTTATCGTCACTGCAGTAAGGTTCCATCCATTCTGCATTTCCCCGCAAACCAAGATAAACAGGCATATTTTCCCCCTTCTCTTCATTAATGTTCTGGAACGTGAGCCTCTCCATTTACAACTGGAATGTTAAATTGTTATGAATATTCCATATAATTCCCATAAAGACACCAATAATAACAAAATCCACGGCAAACAGGAAAAAATGATCAAATCTGGCGAAACCCAGTGTTGCAAAATTGTCATATTTATCTGCCACCACAAGCCGGGAAATTGTCTGGCTTGATTTTCCACTACGATGATTGATGATGTATAGGTTACAGAAAACATCCTAAATTATTTTCTCTCTCTCTGGTCTGTCCAAAAGCATTTAGTTAGCCCAAATGAATAGGCGAGTGGAGGTTTTCCAAGCTACGATAATATTACATGCATTGATTTCTTCTTCAGAACGGTTTTTCTTTCTCCAAGGATTTATTTCAAAGGTGATTACCAAATATGACACTGATATTACAGGGCATAGTTTAGGGGCAGCGAGTAACATGATAACATGTAAGACTTTTTTTTGGGGGGGGTGAGAAATGATTGGGGTCACCCTGATGTGTGCAAGCCCTAATTGTAACCATTTATAGTCTGCAAAAGATCCCCCTTTTTTGATCCTGTAGGGACAAACTTATTCAGTCACATTCTTTAGTCAATCACATGCCTTACCTTCATAGGTAGACTTGCCAACCTGCAGGTGGTGGCTGGAGATTTCCTGGGATTACAACTCATCTCCAAGGAACAGAGATTAGTGAGAGATGGGATGGGAGATTCAGTTCTACCACCATGTTTGTTCTGGTTTGATGTTGGATTCTTTATGTCTTTAAAGGTAAAGGTAAAGGTATCCCCTGTGCAAGCACCGAGTCATGTCTGACCCTTGGGGTGACGCCCTCCAGCGTTTTCTTGGCAGACTCAATACGGGGTGGTTTGCCTTCCCCAGTCATTACCGTTTACCCCCCAGCAAGCTGGGTACTCATTTTACCGACCTCGGAAGGATGGAAGGCAGAGTCAACCTTGATGTCTTTAGATTGTTTTAATAGGGTTTTATTGGGTTTTTTAGCATGGATGATTTCCACTCCACCCCCCTAATCTAGCACCTGTTGTATTCCTGAATGCAACAGGCTTGGCCCCTAGTACCTTGAATAAAACCTGGTCTTAAGGGTACCCCAGGACTCAGATTTGATTCAGAGAACAGAACAATTAATCAGAACTCTCTCCTTTTTACTATAAAAAGATTGTTTCTCTCTCCCCAATAAAACTATTTTATTCTTTACAGTCAGCCCGGTGTACCATCTTTTCATGTATCAAAACCCTTCCAATCATTATGAGAAGCCATGCTCATTGAGAGTAGGCTGTGGCCCGTTTTTCTTATAGACCGTTTATGCACTGGGAACTTCACTGCCCCACCCCCCTGTCAGGAGCACAGATCAGGGGCTGATGAGATGCACCAGGCCAAATGCTCCCCCATGTGGGTGCAGGAAGAGGTGGGGCAACCTGCCATGACTAAAACTCCAGCCTGCAGCCCGACATGAAACCTCCAGTGCATAAACGGTCAGAGGGGTAAACCTTAATACCTGCAGATAATGAAGGCTGGAGTAGTTCCCTCAGGAGAGCTGATAGCAAGTCAAGCTGGAGAAGTCTGATATCTAACTGGAGTGAGATCTGAAGCACATTCCAGAGACTCCACCTCAGGCAAATTGCCTAAGAATTTCTGAAAAGAATTGAGAGCATTTTGATTGGGGTAGTGGCATTTCTAGGGGATGAGGGGGATGTAGGCATTGTAACAAGTCTCTTTGCCAGGGCGTGCTTGGAGCAAAATGTGAACATTCCTCCTCAGGCAATACCTGAGGAACTCCGAGAAAAAGTGGAAAGTGATTCAACCTGACTAGCATCGTTTAGGAGGACAAGTCTGGCTCATTTCTAGGGACTTTGTGTGTCTTACCACAGGGGTAGTCAACCTGTGGTCCTCCAGATGTCCATGGATTACAATTCCCATGAGCCCCTGCCAGCATTTGCTGGCAGGGGCTCGTGGGAATTGTAGTCCATGGACATCTGGAGGACCACAGGTTGACTACCCCTGCCTTACCAGAAGCAGCAGGGAGGCCCATCCAAGGTACATTGATGTGTGTAAATTACTGTCCATGTGACCAGGAAGTGACATCATCACATCTGGGATGTTGGGATAATGTTCTGATAGTTGAGCAAAAACTCTATAGTGAATCTGGCTTCTACCATAGAGTTTTAGCTCAAATACCAGTCTCCCCAACAACCCGTATGCAATGATAGCTCTTTCAGGTCACATGGGCAGTGATGTAGACACATTAGATGGATTGCTCTCTTTTTTGGAGGTGGGGCCTGTCAATGCGGGAGGGGCACCTCTACTAGGGGGTCTGAGAATCTCGTCTTCCTGGCCCACATCTGGAGACAAAGGAAGAACATTCACCCGACAAAGGGGATTTAGACTCTCAAAAGCTTATACTCCAACAATCTTGCAGGCCTCTAAGAGGCTACTTAGCATTGCTACCCACCCACTGGCAATGGAGGACCTCCTGCTCCCAGGACCCGCCCCCTGCTGCCAATCAGCTGCCCTACAAGGCTACATTGCTGGTGATGTGACAATGCCTCTTCTAGCATGTGTCGGGAGTGACATCATCCCCTCAACGATTTCCCAGAAGCACTCTGGTATAGGGGTGAGTGCTTCAGGGGCGATCACCAGAGGTGTGGTGCAGAGGGGCATTGCCGGCAGTGACACACTAGCTGGCGCCAACGCACTAGCTGGCACCCGCATGCAAGCAAAGGTCTGCACCTATGTGTGGCTGCTAGCTGGTGCGCCAACGCCAACAACCGCCCCTCCCCTCCACGTTGCGACACTGGCCGCATCGGGCTTCAGTGATCACTGAGGTGGCCGAACCACGCTAAAGTGCTCTCCCCTACTCTGGTATTTGAGCAAAACCTCTACGGTAGAAGTAATTTTCACCACAGGTTTTACCCAAATATTAGAGCATTGTTGCAACACCTCAGCGTCATGATGCCCCAGAGGAGACACTGCCACAGTAGCCTGTAGCAATGTAGCCTCGGCCTATCACCCCTCCTGATAAGTCCCCCCTTCCTGCTGCTTGCTAGGAGGGATCTGGCAACTCTAGTGCTATTGGACTTGAATTTTGCTCTTCTGCTTCAGACCCTCTGGAAATAAGAGCCTTCAGCCAACCTCTCTCCCAATATCCCAGGCTTTATTGGATCTCTTCTTTGTTTCACTTGAAAATTCTTGGAATCGGAGGGCTTAGACCAGGGGTAGTCAAACTACGGCCCTCCAGATGTCCATGGACCACAATTCCCAGAAGCCCCTGCCAGCATTCGCTGGCAGGGGCTTCTGGGAATTGTGGTCCATGGACATCTGGAGGGCCGCAGTTTGACTACCCCTGGCTTAGACGAAACCCCTACATTCATATCAAAGCCAACCCCGGTTTCATAGAGGGTTTTCGGAGGAGCCAGTACTTGGACAAGCAGCTAGTTGGAGGCGTATTTAGACACTTTAATCTGAAGTGTGATCTGCCAGTTGCTGAGGGGTTTTCTCTCCAGGGCTAATCAGGATCTATGTTTAGCCCTCAAAGGTGATGATTTCATGCTTCTCGTCGGAGAAAATTATCACGCAAGAGACAAAAAAATAGGGGGTGATTGATGTTTAGTGGAAAGGCTTAGAGTGCGCATAGGGAAGCTTATTTAAATCTCTCCAACTTCCTTGTGGTGGTGGAATTGTAACCTTGGACTTTTCCTTCTTCCACGGACAACCTGATGGTTATTCTCCAGTGCCTGCCTTTCTAGCCCCTCCTCCCTCCCCTAATTCTAGTACAGCCCACTCTCAGTGCTCAGGGCAGTGAATTCTTCTGTAATCCATTTTTCCACCTTGAGAAGAATATGCCTCTTGTATGGAGGAGGGCCATGAGAATCATGCAATAGTCTTGTGCTTCTGCTGCCCCAGGATGGAGGTGGGACAAGACCACAGTGGGCGGGGCTGAGAGAGCTCTGATATTACTGAAGAAGAAGAAGAGTTGGTTCTTATTTGCCACTTTTCTCTACCTGAAGGAGTCTCAAAGCAGCTTATAATCACCTTCCCTTTCCTCTCCCCACAAAAGACACCCTGTGAGGGAGGTGCGGCTGAGAGAGCCCTGAGATTCCTGCTTGGTCAGAACAGCTCTATCACTGTTGTGGTGAGCCCAAGGCCATCCAGCTGGCTGCATGTGGGGGAGCACAGTATCAAACCCGGCTCGCCAGATTAGAAGTCCGCACTCCTAACCACTACCTCAAGCTGGTTAGTTGACCGCGTAGGGTTTTCAAGTCAAGAGAGATTCAGAGGTGGTTGACCATGACCTTAATCTGCATAGGAGTCTTGGATCTTCCTTGGTGGTCTCCCATCCAAGTCCTCACCAGGGCTGACCCTGCTTAGCTTCTGAGGTCAGATGAGATCAGGCTAGCCCAGGCCATCCACATCAGGACTCTCACATAAATAAATCCAGTTAATTTTCACGCATTTAACCGATTGCTTGTTGGATCAGTCCTGATGAAAGGAGAACAGAGAGGGATCTGACTTATAACATCTGGCAAGTCAATCCAGGTTTGAGAAGCAACACTCAAGACAGCCCAGGTCCTGATAGATAGGATCTGGACTTCCTGAAAAGAAGCCAATTCTTATGGGCAAATCTAAAAAGGCTTATGGGTCTGTATGAGAACAGCCCTCCATATGGTTATGGCACCAGGACCTCCAGCAGTGGGGCCATCCCTCTCAGCCCCTATTTAACAAAACCATCATGTCCATGGGAAAAGCATCAATCAGCCATTCTGGGTCATGAACTTAGCTGAGTCATGATTCAAAGCAATGCTATTACAAATCACAGTGGATACGAGAAACTAGGTGAACACGCCACATTGAGGAATTCATGTTCGTCAACTGGAATAGAAGAAAGAACTACCCAGATGTCTTAAAATAGACAGGTAAAACCTGTATCAGTGAAGAGGTTTTTTCCTGAAGATGGATTAAAAAAAAAAAACACCCAAAACTGAGCAGTGAAGCCAGCGTGGTGTACTGGCTAAGAGCTTCGGTCTCTAATCCGGTGAGCCGGGTTTGATTCCCCGCTCCTCCACATGCAGCCAGCTGGGTGACTTTGGGATAGACTTCGTTAGAGCTGCTCTTGTAGAGGAGTTCTGTTAGAGTTCTCTCAGCCCCACCCACCTCACTGGATGCCTGTTGTGGGGAGAGGAAGGGAAGGCGGTTGTAAGCCACTTTGAGCCTCTATTTGTTCGTGAAAAGCAGGGTATGGAAACCAGCTCTTCTCCTCTATGATAGTTAACCACAAGATAGAATGTGATAGACAGGTATCAAAAAATGCATGGTGTGCAAAAGTGTAGAGATGGAACTTCTGACCTCTCAACACAAGCTACCAGATATCTACTGCAGTTGATGGGCAGGAGATTCAGGACAGACAAAAGAAAATACTTCTTCACACGTTTAATGTATGGGATCTACTGCCACAGAATGTGGTGATGGCCGTTAGCACAGGTGGCTTAAAGATAAACCTGTGTACAAAGAATTGGTCTATCCATTTATTTATATTTTATTATAATATACAATAATAATTTTAATATATTATCTATATTTATTTATATTTTAACTTATATACCGCTGCTCTCAAAGACTCGCAGTGGTTTACAACAGCCCTTAAAATCCCCACACATAAAAGAGGGCAATTCATTAAAATTAACCCCCCATCTCCTTCCCTGTCCAGCTTGCAGTTTGGGGCTCTTTCATTAGGCACGAGGGTCCTGATGTCATTGGTTCTAGGGGATCTCCTGATGGTAACTCCAGGACCTCAACCATAGGCCTGGCGGAAGAGCTCCGTCTTACAAGCCCAGTGGAAAGCTGATAACTCCGGCAGGGTAGCCATAATGACTGTAAAAGGACCTCTATGTTCAGTATTAGTATCTGAATGACACTCCCTTTATGGGCAGCATCAAGGGGATGGATGTGTGGGCCTTCCAGAGTACCTGGAGGTCTATTATGAAGGTGATGAACTACATGGACCATTGATCTGATCCAGTAGGACTATTTTTATGCTCCTAGAATGCACATTTCTGTCTGTTCCAGGAAAGGGGTTTTATGGTTGCCTCTTGTCTCTAATGAGCGCACATAGATAATGTTCCCCATTCTAATATGTAAGAGGAGAGGTGCAGCCTATTATTGTACTCTGAGAACATCAACGTTTGAAGCATTTCCTTATTTTCCGTTGGCAAATTGTGGTTTATGCAATCATGTATTTTTTTTTTCAGTCTCCTGGCAATTTGTTCTGATCCCCCTTGGATGCACGAACCTGAAAATGTGTTTTTTTCCCCCCAAAATTGTTTTGTTCCATCTCTCACCCTCTATTTTATTACTGTAAGGTTGCTCAGGCATGTTGGGATTGTCACTAGCAATATTTTTTCCCCATTCGTAAACAAGGAGGAGAAAAACAACAGAACACAAAAGTAGCTTACCGGTTCCTCTGTGTGTGCCAAAATAATAGGAATAATGCACATTTACTAACTCCAAAGGTCTGTGTAGGCAAGGAGGAAATGTGTGAAAAACGGGTAGTGCTAAAATAGTGCAGTAGTTAGGATGGCCAGGCTAGCTTGGCTGTGTCATATCTTGGGAGCTAAGCAGGGTCAGCCCTGGTAATAACTTGAATGGGAGACTGCAAAGCCGACCAGCTTTGCTATGTGGACAAAGAGAATGGCCCAAAACCTCTGTTTGCCTCTTGCCTTCCAAAGCCTTCAGGCTCACCATGAATATGACTAAAGTTCAGAATCCATTTGGCATAACTGCATCATTTTGCCCTTTTTTTGTGGGGGCTATAAGGGAATAGATGGAGCTTGTGCTATGCTTCTGTTCTTTCTGGTGATTCCAGACTTTGAAAAGCCTAGTGGATGGGTTACTGAATGTCCCAGTTTTGTAACTATACTTGCTCACTCAGTGTAATCTGCCTTGCCTTGCGGAGAGTCCCAACACTAAAAAGCTGAAACATAAATGAAATAGGGAACATATGGGGCATTTCCACACATGGGGGGGGGGGGGAAACAGCGTTACCCCTAACAAAATTATTTTCCTTTGGGGAAAAATAATGTTTGGCTTTGCCTGCACGCTTGTACGTCTATTTGTTGATCCAGGCAGTTCACTTTAAAAAAAAGTCCCCTGGATAAGGGAGAGAGAGGTGCATGCGAGGGCGGGACACTGGAGTCAGAGATAGCGCTTCTTCACCTACACATGTTTCTTTTGTTGGTGGCCTGCTGGTTTCTCTCCTCTGGCTGGCACTTTTTAGGTTGGGGAATCCACTTTCTGCGATTCCCCAACTAGCGCTTTAAAATGGAAGATGTAGCCAACCATTTGCTGCCTGGATGCTGGATGTTGGTGACGTCCTGTGGAGCGGCCGGAATATAACGACTACCTAAGGCAAGGATTTTGCTACATTTAACAGGAGTAGAAAGGCCCATGCTCATCCCTAATTCAGAAATGCAGGATAAATGACTTGAGCTCAGCTATTTCTGTAGTGCTGTTGACTTGAGAATGGCAATAAAAGGAAGAGGCCCAGAGGAATCATCGTAGTCCCTTACCTAATTTCAGAGCTTTAGCTTCTGTACAAATTCTCCTCTTTTAGACATGTCAGAGGAATACTTGGTTTGTCTGTGATGGGTGAATGGAGGCTAATTTCCTGTGGGGAATACACAGAAGAGGACACATGTATAAATAGAAAACCAGGCTTATTGTGATGGGCATGGTTTGGGTGAGGGGAAGGAAACCACAGACGAATTTATGGGACAGATGCATGTGATGGTGTTTGCAAAGGAAGCTGTTTGTGTTTAATACATTGGAAAAAGACATTCAGAAACCATTCAGCTGTGTGACCCTTTTAACTCTGTTAAGGTCAAAAAAGCCCCATCACCATGCTGTACAAAAGCCAGGGGTGGAAGTTTAAGCTCCTTGGTGGCCAACGGATGGCACAAGAAACGGGGTCTTAATGGCAGCTTTTAATAGTGCTAGTCTAGATAAATTCCCCCTTGCTAGCACTGGGGAAAAAATTCACCCCGAATCCTTTTCGCTAAGTGAAAACTCACACTGAATTCTTTTTACTGAATATTTCTAGTTAGTGCCAATTGTTTGGCTGCCTAGTTTTGGTCCATCTCATATTCGTTCCATTCATTTGTGAGTGCCCATTCATTCTCATGTGACCAGGCCATGAATATGGTTCCAGGTGGGATGTAACATTTGCTCTGACCTAGTGAGGTTTGAGGAAGGGGTCTCCAAGACACTAGTTGGATACTTGTAAGAACATAAGAAGAACCCTATTGGATCAGACCAGAAGTCCATCCAGTCCAGCATCCTGTCCCATACAGTTCTCAATGAATTGTCATGACCCACAAAGTGCAGTCCATCCCCAGAAACAACAGAACAGAGCCCCAAGCATCAGGAACAGAGCTGCAGTTAGATGTCATTGCAAGTACATGCGGAAGCAAGCATCAATGGTAGTACTATACAGACTAGGGGATTGTCGAAGCCACGTAACAAAGGAGGGCTAGGACAGCTATAGGCTCAGCCTCCACCCCCTTCCACCCTGGGCCAAAACTACACAGGGAGAACCCGTTTCCATGAAGGAACCCTTTGATCCAGAGGAGTATGAAACTTAGAATCATAGAATAACAGATTTGGAAGGGATCTCCTGGGTTATGTAGTCTAGCGATCCCCAACCTGCGGGCCGCGGACCACATGTGGTCCTTCGACTAATTGGAGGTGGGCCCCGAAGGACACTTTCTCCCCCCACCCCCGGCCCTTTACCTTATCCCCCCAGCCCTTTACAACACAATTCATTGTTGTGGCGTGTCTGTATCTTATTTTGAAGGGAGGTTTAAACATTACCATAGCGATCAGAGGCCGTTAGGGCAGTGGTTGAGAGTAGAGGAGTAAACTGCCCCCCCCCACTGGGCCTCAGTAAAAGGCATTGAGTGGCCCCCGGTGAGTGGTCCCCGGTATTGAGTGGTCCCCGGTGATAAAAAGGTTGGGGACCACTGATGTAGTCCAACCCCCTGGCCAGTGCAGGACACTCACAACCCTATTGCTCATCCACTGTAACCTGCCACCCCCTTGAACCTTCACTTGAAGCCGACCAGTCTAGCTATCATGCCAGGTGGCCTGGATGTAGCTAGCCCCTACACAAACTGTTTACATTTCAAAGCAAGAACAGAAAGATAACCCATCACCATAACACAGAGCTCTCCGGAACAGAGGAAATACATAGATAGACAGAATGAGGGAAGCAACTTAGAGGAACTTACCCCAGCCCGGAAGATAGATACGAAGACTGACATGGAATATGACATGAATCTGTCTAATTCATGTTGGACCTACCCATTGTGAATCTTCTATCTATATTCTTAGCACTACAGCCACTTTGTGTCTTTAGGTTCCGAGCTTCTTGTTACATAGCTGGCTTTCAGGACTGCTGATAGGGTGTCGCATTTCAAAACAGGTTCAAAATTGCCCTGCAGTGTAAACTGCCAAGCCATCCTTAGGAAAGCCATGGGTTTTCAGCCATACAAAGTGGCACCTCCGTTATTAAAGGGGTGAATTCCCACATTGTGGCACAATGCATGTTATTTGAATTCACCATATTGATTTTGTGTCGGTATGTATTTATTTAAAATATATATGCCCACCTTTCTGCTGACAAATTCAAGACCCGAGGCAGGTAATAGCAATAATATAAAGTACAATTACACATTTAAAATGTCGATCGGAGCCAGTATGGTGTAGTGGTTAAGAGCAGCAAACTCTAATCTAGAAAACTGGGTTTGAGTCCCCACTCCTTCTCATGTGAGACCTGTTAGGTGACCTTGGGTCAGTCCCAGTTCTCTCAGAACTCTCTCAGCTCTGCCTGTTGTGGGGAAGGGAAGGTGATTGTAAACCTCTTATATTCCCCTTCCCTTCCCCTCCCCTCCCCACAACAGGTACCCTGTGAGGCAGGCAGACGCTCCTTAGGGTTAGAGATTAACTCTTCTTCTAAACAATAGTACAGAATTTTTAAAGTATTGAAATAGCCTTAAAATCATAAATCTAAACAAAACCTTAAGCGCAGCTAAAAGTCTTTTCCATCAGTGCATTAGAATGGACATTAGAACCTTTTCTGCTGTCAGAGGCAACTTTTTTCGCCAGCAGAAAACCAGCATCCAGCAGTACTGTGTGCAATTCTAGAGGCCTCATTTCAAAAAAGAACGTGGACAAAATTGAGGGGGTGTAGAGGAGAGCAATGAGGATGATCCGGGGCCTGGGGACCAAGCCCTAGGAGGAAAGGCTGAGGAATGATCCGCCTGGAGAAGAGGAAATTGAGAGGGGACAGGATGGCTCTCTTGAAGCGTCTGAAAGGTTGTCACTTGGAGGAGGGCAGGGAGTGGTTCCCCTTGGCAGCAGAAGACAGGACCTAAAGTAATGAGTTTAAAATACATGGAGAATAGTACTGAGTAGATATGGGGGGGGGGGATACACAGAGTAGTTCAGCAGTGGAATTGGCTGCCTAAGGATGTGGTGAGCTTCAGCAGCTGGACCAGATGGCCTGTATGGCCCCTTCCAACTCTAGGATTCCAAAGTCCTTAACTGAGACCATTTTCACATTAGGACACCTTCTGGATTTACATTTTTAAAGGGTCGAGGGTTTTTTTTGTGCATTTTTGCACTGAAATCTGCCTTTTCAGAACAGGCACAGACCCAAATAGCCCCCAACTTGACCCACAGCAAAGCAATCCTTAGAAATCCAGTTTTCACATTTTAAAGTGAGGTCTAATGGGCTATTTTGTGGCTGTTCAGTGCGGAAATGTTTGCATTTGTTGTTGTTTTTTGCGGCAGCCGCTATTTTTGAGTGCTTGGGCATGTCCCTTTCCTCGTCGCTGTCCTCCAAGATCAATTCCCCTAGAGAAAATGGCTTTGTAGGGTGGATTTTAACCTGTAGAGGCTCTTCCCTCCCCAAAGTTCACCCTCATCAGACTCTTCCCCCCAAAAAACCAACATGAATTCCCTAAATTTGAAAGGGTAACCCTAAGATCTGGAGATCTTCCAGAAATACAATTTATCTTCAGAGTACAGAGATCTTGCAGAAAATGACTACTTTGAAAGGTGAGTTCTGTAGTATTATAGCCTGCTAAGGTTCCTTCCATTCCAAAACCCCACCCTCCCCAAGTTTGACTCCCAAATCTCCAGGAATTGTCCAACCTGTTGGCAACCCTTGGCACATCCTTCACATCAAGCAGTCAGCCTAGAAGGGCCCGTAAAATCGTATCCAAAGGGCAATCACAGGCCTATGACTTTCAGAGCCAGCATGGAGAACCGGGTTTGATTCCCCAGTCCTCCACAAGCAGCCAGTTGGGTGACCTTGGGCTCATCGCAGCCCTGATAGTGCTGTTCTGACCAGCGGTCTTATCAGAGCCCTCTCAGGCCTAACTGCCTCACAAGGTGCCTGTTTTGGGGAGAGGACGGCAGAGGCGATTGTAATCCCCTTTGAGACACATGAAGGTTGCTGGGTGACCTTGTGCCTGTCCCAGTTCTCTCAGAGCTCTCTCAGCCCAACCTGCCTGACAATGTTCCTGTTGCGGGGAGAGGAAGGGAAGGGGACTGTAAGCTGCTTTTCGGCACATGAGGCAGGTTGGGTGACCTTGGACCAGTCTCAGTTCTCTCAGAGCTCTCTCAGCCCCATCTACTTCACCTCTTCTCCTGTCTGATGTCAGGAGCGGTTGGAAGGACAAGCCGCCATGTGACTCTTTTGGGTTGTAAAAAACAGGAACCTGGGGTACAGAAGCCGGGGTACAGAAACCCAGCTTCCCCTCTCTCCTTTCAGAAATCTACGACAGCCTGAATGGCAGAGTGCAATTTGGGTGAATTGTTCTTAAGAATGCCGCTTTTTAAAAAGCGGTGTTCTCTGTAACAACCGTTCTCAGAACAGAGGCATCGCTTCAGGCAATCCTGTTTTCACCGGCACTGGGAGATTGTTTTGCCTCCCTCGGCCTAATCCGCGTTCACCTCAATGCCTCTTCTGCGTCTTCTCTCTGCTGGGGGGGGGGGGGGAGACAGTTGCCTACAGGTTGATGCAGCAAACAGAGACCCCGATCCACCATCCAGTAAACCAGCCCATCAAGGCAATGTGCAAAAAGCCTTTCCTAATGATCAAGCAAAACATGTACTTAGTTATAAACGAGACGTCTGCTGTGACTGCCACAGTGGAACATTAGGAAGCATTGCCGGCAATCCAGCACGTCCCTTTGCGCATCGCTTCATAAATGTTGCAGTTCTACGTTGCTTATTTATTGAAAAGAGGGGTGTTCCCCCCTCCCCCTCTGCTTACATTAGATGCTGTTCTCCTCCTCCCTAGAACTGCAGGAGAGTAGCCAGAGGTGCATACAATTCTTTTGTGCATGGAGTCAAATAACTGATTCATGTTGCAAAGCATAATAACGGGCCCTGATTTTCCCTCCCCTGTTTATCTGATGTTTTCCCACCATTCCCATCCCTCTTGTGGAAAACATTCTGGTGTAAAGGCAAGAAGTCCATGAGCCTGCAACGCTTTGGGGTATAAAAGTAGAACAAAAATAAAAATACTGTTATGTGTTGTTTTGCAACGAAGAAGAAGAAGAGTTGGTTCTTATATGCCACTTTTCTCTACCCGAAGGAGTCTCAAAGTGGTTCACAGTCGCCTTCCCTTCCTCTTCCCACAGCAGGCTCCCTGTGAAGTAGGTGAGGCTGAGAGAGCTCTGAGAGAACTGTGAATGACTCAAGGTCACCCAGCTGGCTGCATGCTGAGGAGCGGGAATCAAACTGGTTCTCCAGATTAGGGACTCTTAACCACGACACCACGCTGGCTGTAGAATGCTGGAAGGTCAGGGTCGGCTCAAAGCAGAGGCAGGTAGCACAAACATCTCAGAATTGGGGAAGGGTGAACTGGCTAAAGTACATTCTTCTACACAAGAGTTCAGTTGAGAAGAGACTCTGCTCTGGGCGTGCCAGTAGGAAGGCCAAGCTCCAGCTGGTGGCTGGAGATCATCAATAATCTTCATTTTTATAGACCAATCTTCTTGGTTGGCTCAAGGCGGGTAACAGCAAAGCATATACAAGTGGTGGGATTACAAATGATCAGTTCGCCTGGAGATAATTTATTTTATTTATTTATTTATTATATTTATATACCGCCCTCCCCGGAGGCTCAGGGCAGTTTACATTAAACTTATAAACATACATGAAACAGTCTTCGTTAATAATCATACAATAATAACAGTGGTTGTAACAGTATAACAGTATAATATAACAGTACAACAATATAATATAACAGTACAACAATGCAACAGTGCAATGGCATAACAGGTCCAGAGCGCTCTGGTGGAGTTCTGGGAGGAAGGGGGGGAGAGCGGGGGCCCTTCATTCACTGTTGATTACGTCTGGTCTCAACCAAATGCCTTGGAGAAGAGCTCCTTTTTGCAGGCCCTTCAGAACTGTTTAAGCTCCGTCAGGGCCCTGATCTCCTCTGGGAGCACATTCCACCAGGTGGGGGCCAGGAATGGTCACTCTGGAAGGTGGACTCTATGGTATTGTACCCCACTGAAGTCTCTCCTCTCCCCCAAACTGCCAGAAGCTCCACCCTCAACCTCTGGGTGGGACCTGAAGATTGTCAATAATTCAGTCAGCTCACCAGACTACAGAGCTCAGTCCCCCTGCAGAAACTGGCTGCTTTAGAGGATGGCCTCTGTGGCACCCAGCCACCCTGAGCTCGCTCTCCCCTCCCTGAGCTCCCCCCGCAAATATCAAGGGATTTTCTTGCCTAGAGTTGGTTTAGTTTATTAGTCTTGGTTTGTTTTTTATTTATATACCGCCATTCATGGCAATTCATGGCTGCCAGTGCCGGAAATACCTGGAGATTTTAGGGGTGGAGCCTAAAGAGGGTGGGGCTTGGGGTGGGGAGGGACTTCGGCAGATGCCATAGAGTCTGTTGCATATGTGGATCTGCTGAGGACCAGAGCTTGAGGTCCAAGGTAGGATCGTAAACCTACAACTGTGATTGGCCATCATGTGGCTGGATCCCGTCTGCCGGATCCAATTGGTTTCAAGTTAAACTGGCCAATAGCACACCCTGGTGGGAATCTCCTGTTGTTTCAGTCTGTATAGATTTGGGTGTTTTTGGGAGGGTATTTTTCAGATGACATTAATGACTCACTCATGCATTAATTATTTTATTTGGAATATTTATTCTACGTCTCCCAGAGCAAATGCATACTTGGGATGGTAGACTAGGGGGCTTTCCGCACTCCTTCAAAATCGCACAATGGTAGCCAATTGAAAACGCTACAGTTTTGCCATTATGCACAACGTCGCAGACAATCTGCCACACACCTGAAACCGATCCGCAAAAAAGCGCTTCGTTGTAGCGCTTTCAGGGAAATCCCCAAAAGTGGATTCACCTTCCGGAAAGCGCTACACTCCTGCAACCAATCTGCAACACTAGCGGGAAAGTTCTGTGCGTTACCATTGTTGTGGTTTCTACAAAGTCCCTCCCCCTGGCTCTCTCCTCTGATCTTCCGGCGAAGCGATCGCCATTTTTTTTCCTCTGAGCGAGCGGAGATCAAATCACCAGCAAGCCTTCATTTACCCAGTGAGGCTTTCACTCGGGGGGAGCGTGGCAACGATGAAACGGCAGCTCAAACACACCTGCCAGCTGGATGGGTCTCTCTGTTGCAACGAATCAATGCATATTCGTTGCAACTGGTGTGTTTTTTTTTTTTAAAAAAACAAAAAACCTTTCTTAAAGGGAAAGGGGCTGTTTTGGAGCATGCTAACGGCCGCCCATTGGCTGCTTGACAGCCAGGGGCGGGACACAGCTCGGCAATAGCGCTTCCTTTCTAGCGATTTTTGCCGAGACCGGAAGCCTGTGGGAAACGATAGAAACGCAACTGGATTCCACTACAAAGGCAGGTATGCATAACGACGAATTCCACTATTTTAAATGGCGATTTTTCATTCAGCAAACAATTTGCTACAAGGATCCCGGTGCGGAAAGCCCCTAGATATCACAATACCCTAGTGGGGTATCTCCCTTCCCTAAACTACTCCCTCCCAGACTCTACCCACAAGCCTCGGTATTTCCTCACCTGGAGATTGTAAGCTCTATTTATTTATTTATTTAGACGTATAGGCCCCTCCTCTTGAACCCGCCATTTCGGGCGGTGTACAGCATTATGATAAATCCAATAAAACACATAATACAGTACAATACAGTAAAACTACTAAAACTAATAATAAGTAACCTATGCTGAATTGTCGCTTGTTGATACTCTATAAGAGGGAAGATGTAGGAGGAGACCCTGAACTGGAGATGTTCTGATTTTCTGGATGTATTGGCTTCAACCATATGCCTGGAGGAAGACCTTCATCTTGAAGGACCTGCAGAACTACTAGCTTTTTCAGGGCCCTGGTGTTCTTTGGGAGCTCATTCCAACAGGTGGGGCCAAGGGCAACTCACACTTCTTTGTTGCTGAGCCCCGGTGGTCTGTGTAGGGTTGCTAATCCCATCCCCCAAAGCTACCACCAGGGGATAGGAGATATGATTGTCAGTTTTAAGTTGGGAAACTTAAACTTAAACTAAGACCATGATCTTAGTAGGGTACAGTGCCCCAGCATCCACCAGTTTGGTGCAGTGGTTAGGAGTGTGGACTTCTAATCTGGCATGCCGGGTTCAATTCTGCATTCCCCCACATGCAGCCAGCTGGGTGACCTGGGGCTCACCATGGCACTAATAAGGCTGTTCTGACTGGGCAGCGATATCAGGGCTCTCTCAGCCTCACCCACCCCACAGGGTGTCTGTTGTGGGGAGAGGAAAGGGAAGGCGACTGTAAGCCGCTTTGAGACTCCTTCAGGTAGAGAAAAGCGGCATATAAGAACCAACTCTTCTTCTTCTTCTTCTTCTTCTTCTTCTTCTTCTTCTTCTTCTTCTTCTTCTTCTTCTTCTTCTTCTTCTTCTTCTTCTTCTTGCAAGGCAGCCACCTTCTCCAGGTGAACTGATCTCTGTAGTCTGAAGATGAGCTGTAATTCTGGAGGATCACTGGGTCCTACGTAGAGTCTGGAATTCCAAAACCTGTATGCTCTCCCACCCAAAAGAATCTGGACCCAGTCCTGAATGTCCGTCGTGGAAGCAACGCAGTATTTGGCCTAGAACAGACAGCTCTGTAACCTGTTTGTTCATATTCCTTTGCCACTGAAGATTCTGTTTTACCTTATTTTTTATCTGCGTGGACCTTCTCCCCCCCCCCACCTCTGTCTGCTAAAAAAGTGATGAGCGTAACAAGATAAACAAGGTTGTTTTTTTTTTAATGACTTTATCACCTCCACCCCTTCAAACTCTGGAGACTGTTTATGCATCGTGGTTTGCTTTATGCATCTGAATAACATTCAACACACATGCTTTTTCCAATAAGGGATCGTCCTATCTTCCTTATTTGCCAAGAGACTACCTAGATATAGATATTTATGAGCGAGAGAACGATTATAAATCAAGCCGCGGTGATCGATGAACATAAAACGGGCCCACGGGACTTCCTATCAAATATTGTATAAAGCATAAAGCAATTATTTTAAAGTAAATCTATATCCTTGTGCTTTCCCAGTGCTTAAATCGGCCAGACTTTCCTCACTGTAAATAATTTTAATTGGTTAAGGAGGAAATAAAGAAAAGCTGCAGCGTAGACTCTCTGAAAGAACTTCCATAGTCTCTCGAAGTGTGACCAGGAGGCCATTAGTGGCAGAGGAACGAAGAAGGGTTGTCCCCCTCTAGAAGGGGCCTGGAGATCTGACGATTTTCCAGTTGCTCTCCAGATGATCAAGATCAGTTCGCCTGCTTTCGAGGGTAGCTCTATCCCGTTGGCCCTGCTAAAGCCCCTCCATTCCCTAAACTCCACCCCCTCAGGCTCCGCCCCCAAATCACCAGGTGTTTTCCAACCTAGAGCTGGCAACGCTAGGTACAAATATTCCTCTAGAACAAGGGTAGTCAACCTGTGGTCCTCCAGATGTTCATGGACTACAATTCCCATGAGCCCCTGCCAGCAAACGCTGGCAGGGTCTCATGGGAATTGTAGTCCATGAACATCTGGAGGACCACAGGTTGACTACCCCTGGTCTAGAATCATGGGCTGAGCTTTAGGCAGAAGGCAAGGAGACTGGTGGTTTTCTTTAAGCCTCAGGGCCCAACAGGGAATTATTATTTTCCCTGCCGGACCATTTATCTCCTTATACTCCCCGTAGGGACCTTCACTCTGTGGGTATGGATTTGTTAGGGATCACAGGCCCCCAGGAAGCATGCCTGGCCTTGACCAGGGCCAGGGCTTTTTCACTCCTGGCCCCCACCTGGTGGAATGAGCTCCCAGACAAGCTGAGGACCTTGTCAGAGCTCTCTGGATTCTGCAGGGTGTGCAAAACGGAGCTCTTCTGCCAGACTTTTGGTTGAGGCCGGACTGAATACTGGATTAATTAGAGTGGGTCCTTCCCCATCCTTTGTAAAATCTGGACCCCTCCCCTGGGGCTGCTCATCGCCCCTGTTTTACATGGACTGAGATACACAGCCGGGAAGAGAGGAGTTGAGGAGTCAGGGTCTACATAGTCTAGTTATTGCCACCATCTATGGTAGATATTGGGGTTTTAATGGGATTTTCATTGTATTGTATGGATTTTTGTGTAACCTGCCATAAGCCAATCTCCAAGAGTGGCAGGCTAGAAATCCAATTATTAGTTATCAGTTATACATGTTTTACAGACTGTTTTATGTATTGTTCTCTGTTATGATGTAAACAGCCCTGAGCCTCCGGGGAGGGCGGTATATAAGTATAATTAATAAATAAATAAGTAAATAAATAAATAAATAAATAAATAAATAAATAGAATTGCGTTTTGTATTTTTATTGTTATACACTGGCTTTGTGGGGGTTTATTGTCTATTTCTGTGCTCGTAAACCGCCCCGAGCCGGCTGGTCTGGGAGTAGTGGCATATAAAAGCAATTAATTAATTAATTAATTAATTAATTAATTAAAAGCCCTTCTGCTGTGGGGATAGAAAGTTGTGGGAAAGTGATGCACTGGTAGAGGCAGGTGTTGTTCTTAGCAACAGACCCTTATCATGAAGTTTCCAGATGTGCCGTCTCAGACACAATAAATATCTTTCCCCTGGAGATCAGTTACCGTAGCAGGAGCTGTCCAGCCACCACCTGGAGGTTGGCAACCCACCTTTCACCCACCTTAGGCCAACGGGCATTAGAGGAAAGTAGCCGGAAGCACCAAACGATGATAAGAAAGAAACCCATCAGAGGGTCCTGTGTGCTTAGCCACCCCCAAACCCCATTCCTAAGTAGGTAATTTTAATATCAAAGTCACTGGAAAGGTTACCAGCAGTCTGCAAGATGAAGGGGAAAGGATTACTGCGCTAATGAGCCAGATCAGCACCAATGAGGAAATAATCATCGCCTCGTAATTAGAGCATCCTCTTTCAGTCTAAACACTGACCATAAATAACAACCACACAAAAAAAAGTTCCTTTGCCATTATTTGGTTAAAGGCATATATAATTGATTATCCCCTAATATGGCTGCTAGGGCGAGGAACATTAAAAGGGGAGGGGGGGCGTTTCACAGTTGGAATTACACAATTAATTTCTGTGCTAATGTGGTGTGCATTTTAGATGGTGCATCCCAAGGGGGGGCAGACAGATACGGGCCCGTGAGATGGTTCTGGTGCTTCGTTTAGTTTTGACATGAGCATGTGACACCGCCGGTGTTGAAACGGCACACTAATTAGGAACATGTCGTTCCTAGGCAGATATGTTATTTCGGCACATATCCGAAATAGAAAGGGGGTGTTTTTTTGTTTGTTTGTTTCCATGTATGGTTTTATAAAATATAGTCCTTTCTTTGTTTTAAGAAAGGAGAGAACATCGGCACGGAAAAAGCTGCCCAACTGGATCAAACTTATCAAATCAGATGGCATTTCACTTAAAAAGAATAAAACAACAACAACCACACAGAGCATTTAAGGCCAGAAGATGATCAAATGAAAACTGTGTTCGTCTTGTCAGCTGCGCCTTCAAAAATGATGTCGGAAATCCAAAGATGGCCCCAATGTTGTATTGATAATTGTTGGTGGATTAGGAAATGTGTATCCTGCAGCTTTCAGGTCACTGACGTGAGGTCTACCTAAACTCAGAGGGTTTGCTCAGAAATCTCAGTTTCATGAAATCTAATTTGATAGATTCAAATGGGTAGCCGTGTTGGTCCGAAGTAGCACGATAAAATCAGAGTCCAGTAGCACCTATAAGACCAACAAAGATTTATTCAGGGCGTGAGCTTTCGAGTGCAAGCACTCTTTGTCAGACGAGTGACAAGAGTGTGAGGAAGAGTGCTTGCACTCGAAAGTTCACACCCTGAATAAATCTTTGTTGGTCTTAAAGGTGCTACTGGACTCTGGTTCTATTATGAAATTTAATTTATCTGCATACTTTTGTACTTATCTATATGCTATGTAGGAGCCTCTTGTGGCGCAGAGTGGTAAGGCAGCAGACATGCAGTCTGAAAGCTCTGCCCATGAGGCTGGGAGTTCGATCCCAGCAGCCGGCTCAAGGTTGACTCAGACTTCCATCCTTCCGAGGTCGGTAAAATGACTACCCAGCTTGCTGGGGGGGGGGGGGTAAACGGTAATGACTGGGGAAGGGAATGGCAAACCACCCCAAATTGAGTGCTAGAGGGCATCATCCCAAGGGTCAGACATGACTCGGTGCTTGCACAGGGGATACCTTTACCTTTACCTTTTATATGCTATGTATGTACTTTTAAATGTTGTTACCCATCCCGAGTGACACTAAAGGGTGGAATAATTTTTTAAAATATATATTTATTTATTTCTCTATCTCTTTATTATTTCTTTCTCTGTCTGTTAATGTAAGTAGAGCAATGGTCATGTGTAGTCAACAGTATGTGAATCTCATTCCTATCCTAGCATTGGAAAAGGTGCAGAAAAGGGCAACTAAAATGCTTATGGGGGTGGAACACCTTCCCTATGAAGAAAAATCAAAGTGGTTCAGGCCCTTTAGTTTGGAGAAATGACTGAGGGGTGACATGTCAAAGGTTTACAAAATTATGCATGGCATAGGGAAGGTAGAGAAAGAAGCCCTTTTCTCCCTTCCTTACAATACAAGAGCTCATGGGCCTTCAAGGAAATAACTGAGCAGTAGGCTTAGAAGAGATAAGATAAACATGGAGCAGAGGGCCATCAGAAGAAGAAGAGTTGGTCCTTATATGCCGCTTTTCTCTATCCGAAGGAGTCTTGAAGCGGCTTACAGTCACCTTCCCTTTCCTCTCCCCACAACAGACACCCTGTGAGGGAGGTGAGGCTGAGAGAGCCCTGATATCTGGATCGTGGAAATTCGGTTGATGTCGTTTACTTGGATTTTAGTAAAGCTTTTTATAAGGTTCCCCATGATGTTCTGATGGATAAATTGAAGGACTGCAATCTGGATTTTCAGATAGTTAGGTGTATAGGGAATTGGTTAGAGCAGGGGTAGTCAACCTGTGGTCCTCCAGATGTCCATGGACTACAATTCCCATGAGCCCTGCCAGCATTTGATGGAAGGGGCCCATGGGAATTGTAGTCCATGAGCATCTGGAGGACCACAGGTTGACTACCCCTGGGTTAGAGAACCGCACTCAAAGTGTTGTTATTAATGTGGAGCTCGGTGCTCGGTCCGGTACTTTTTAACATATTTATTAATGATCTAGATGAGGGGGTGGAGGGACTACTCATCAAGTTTGCTGATGACACCAAATTGGGAAGACTGGCAAATACTCTGGAAGATAGAGACAGAGTTCAACGAGATCTGAACACAATGGGAAAATGGGCAAATGAGAACAAGATGCAATTTAATAAAGATAAGTGTAAAGTTCTGCATCTGGGTCAGAAAAATGAAAAGCATGCCTACTGGATGGGGGATACGCTTCTAGGTAACACTGTGTGTGAACGAGACCTTGGGATACTTGTGGATTGTAAACTAAACATGAGCAGGCAATGTGATGTAGCGGTTAAAAAGGCGAATGCCATTTTGGGCATCACATCAAAATCACAAGATGTCATAGTCCCATTGTATACTGCACTGGTCAGAGGCCTCACTTATATATTCTTATCCGTCCTTGACTAGGGCAGAAGCATGCGGACACTGTGCTTGCATATCCCCTGGTGTGCAAGCAGAGTATCTATTTATCTATTTTTAAAGGAAGTCTGGCAAAGAATGAACGTGCCCATAAAATCATGGCAAAGAATTCACTGGGGCAATGCAGTCTATTGTAACCTGTCCTTTGATATTGATAAAAATGAAAGCCAGACATGGCGCGGTATCAAATATTCATGTGACTTATTGGTGCTGACGGCTATGGCTGATTCATTTGAGATTTTTTTGTGGTGGAGCATGACAAAGATACAGGGTGAATCGGGGGGCTGTGTTTTTAGCGGACGTGAGCTTTGAGCTGCAGGGTTATATAACATGTAGCTAAATGAAATAATACTCGATGCTTTGTCAGACAGAGGCTATGGCAGCTTCCTGAAATTCTTGCTTTTGTGTGTGCGACTCTCTTGACAAGGGATGTTACAGAGGAGTACAGCTCATGTCCGTGGGCTTCTGGTCGTGGTGGTTATCTTTTATACTGGCAGAAGACAGGGCTTATTGGTAGAGCCTCTATTGACAGTCCGTGTTCAATCCCTGGCATCTCCATTTAAGAGAGCCAGCTTGGTGTAGTGGTTAGGAGTGCAGACTTCTAATCTGGCAAGCCGGGTTTGAATCTGCGCTCCCCAGCATGCAGCCAGCTGGGTGACCTTGGGCTCGCCATAGCACTGATAAAGCTGTTCTGACTGAGCAGGAATCTCAGGGCTCTCTCAGGCTCCCCTCCCTCACAGGGTGTCAGTTGTGGGGAGAGGAATGGGAAGGCAACTGTAAGCCGCTTTGAGACTCCTGCAGGTAGAGAAAAGTGGCATATAAGAACCAACTCTTCTTCTTCTTCTTCTTCTTCTTCTTCTTCTAGGTCTTGGAGAGCCAGTTTGTTGCAGTGGTTAGGAGTGTGGACTTCTAATTTGGCGAGCCGGATTTAATTCTGTGCTCCCCCACATGCAACCAGCTGGGTGACCTTGGGCTCGCCACAGCACTGATAAAGCTGTTCTGACTGAGCAGGAATCTCAGGGCTCTCCGAGCCTCACCCACCTCACAGGGTGTCTGTTGTGGGGAGAGGAAAGGGAAGGTGATTGTAAGCCGCTTTGAGACTCCTGCAGGTAGAGAAAAGTGGCATATAAGAACCAACTCTTCTTCTTCGAAGAGCCATTAGAAAAGACCTTTCTGTGCCTGAGGTCTTGGAGAGTGCCAGCCAACCAGAGTAAATGATTCAGATCTTGATGGACCAATGGGTGTGAGCATGGAGTGGCTCGGTCATCCAATGGTATCACGTCACTTCTGGGTTTTCCTCAGAAGTGACATTACACATTTCTAGGAATTTCTGGGAACTCTATAGTTTGACCATAGAGGGAAACCCAGAGAATATAGACAACTGTGGAAGAGCTCATAGAGTTTTTAACCCAATGCTAGAGCATCACCTAGAAGTCCCTGATATGATAAAGTTACTTCCTGTTCAGTGCCTACAACATGGCCTGGGCCTTTCTCTTTTTCCTGGAAAGTCTCCACCATCTCCCACCAGTTGGCAGGTCGGACATGACAACACTAAGCAAACAAACAGCACTTGGGAAGAGGTTAGGGATGCCCACCCTCCAAGTGGGACCTGAAGATCCTCCACAGTTACAGCTTATCTCCAGAGTGCAGGGATCAGTTTCCCTGGAGGAAATGTATGCTTGGGAGGGTGGTCTTTGTGGCATTAGACCCCACTGAAATCCCCTTCCTCCCCAGACTGCACCTTCTGTCCATTCCCTGGAGGTGGCCAGAGGGAACCTGGCAGCCCTAGAAGAGGCTCTTGACTTTTGGGCCAGAGGTGGTCTTTAGAGAGATACATTCCTGTTTAACTGCTGGTCTGCAGGATTTTTTGTTGTCATTATTTCTTCTAATGAGAAAATGAAGATCATGGCATCCGGCCCTCTCAATTCCTGGCAAATAGATGGGGAAGAAATGGAGGTAGTGACAGATTTTATTTTCCTGGGCTCCAAGATCACTGCAGATGGGGACTGCAGCAAAGGAATTAAAAGACGCTTGCTCCTGGGGAGGAAAGCTATGGCAAATCTAGACAGCATCCTAAAAAGCAGAGAAATCACCCTGCCAACAAAAGTGCGTTTAGTCAAGGCTATGGTCTTCCCAGTTGCAATGTATGGCTGTGAATGTTGGACCATAAGGAAGGCCGAGCGTCAAAGAATTGAGGCTTTTGAACTCTGGTGCTGGAGAAGACTGTTACGAGTCCCTTGGACTGCAAGGCGAACAAACCGGTCAGTCCTAGAGGAGATCAGCCCTGCCTGCTCCTTAGAAGGCCAGATCCTGAAGATGAAACTCAAATACTTTGGCCACCTCATGAGAAGGAAGGACTCCCTGGAGAAGAGCCTAATGCTGGGAGCGATCGAGGGCAAAAGAAGAAGGGGACGACAGAGAACGAGGTGGCTGGATGGAGTCACTGAAGCAGTCGGTGCAAACTTAAATGGACTCCGGGGAATGGTAGAGGACAGGAAGGCCTGGAGGATCATTGTCCATGGGATCGTGATGGATCGGACATGACTTCGCACCTAACAACAACAAATGAGATTCAGATCCTAAACATTTACGGGTGTATAAAACGTATCTGACTAAAGATGCTTCAATCTGTCTTTTTATAACTGTGGTAGGACCATAGCACACTTGGTTGAACATTTCCCTCTTGTTGTTGAAAAATGCTGTTTTCTCTCTCTCTTCCTTCTAAGCTTATTTGGCATAATGTTTTGAGATGATCACATTGGAGAATCACTTGAAAGAATCTATTGTCCATTTTGTCTTTTGCCTGCCTGGCTGGTCTCAGTTTCCTTCTTTCCCTCCCCACATTAGAGCAGCCTTTCATTCTCTTGGGGATTTTTAAGAAGGATGCAGGTTGCATCTGCATATCATGTTTTTTTTCTCTTTTGAAATGGAGTACAACGATTGCCCTTTTTGTATAAGTTTATCTTTTTTCTCGACTGAATAGGCCCATTTCTCTCTTCTTTGCTTCCCTACCTGGCCCAGTCATTTTAGTATATATGGATGGATATATGCTGACTCAACGTAGAGAATTGAGGGACCGCTAACATTTTCCCTTTACCTTTGTCTGATAATGGCATGGAAGAGGCTGATGGTAATTCAACATTAACAAGCTGCTTTATTTCACTTTTGAGGGGAAAGGGTCAGGGAGGCATTAGGTTTAGGACTTAGAAGGTGACCAGGCAACAGGAATGAGGTTACTTTGAGTAAACATAAACAACAGATTGTTGTTGTTGTTGTTGTTGTTAGGTGCAAAGTCATGTCCGACCCATCGCAACCCCATGGACAATGATCCTCCAGGCCTTCCTGTCCTCTACCATTCCCCGGAGTCCATTTAAGTTTGCACCTACTGCTTCATTGACTCCATCCAGCCACCTCATTCTCTGTCGCCCCCTTCTTCTTTTGCCCTTGATCGCTCCCAGCATTAGGCTCTTCTCGAGGGAGTCCATCCTTCTCATGAGGTGGCCAAAGTATTTGAGTTTCATCTTCAGGATCTGGCCTTCTAAGGAGCAGTCAGGGCTGATCTCCTCCAGGACTGACCGGTTTGTTCGCCTTGCAGTCCAAGGGACTCGCAAGAATCTTCTCCAGCACCAGAGTTCAAAAGCCTCAATTCTTTGACGCTCGGCCTTCCTTATGGTCCAACTTTCACAGCCATACATTGCAACTGGGAATGCCATAGCCTTGACTAGATGCACATTTGTTGGCAGGGTGATGTCTCTGCTAAACAACAGATAGTTTGTTACAAACAAGTAGCTGTTCAGTTATACAGACAGGCCTTTAAAACTGAGAGAGATTTCTTGCTTTTTTTTTACTATGCAAAAAAACAAGCATGAGCTTCCTTTTCTTAAAGATACTTCAACATAAATGAAGGAAGGAACATTCACAAAAGTTCCAAAATCCCTTCTTAGCCATTTCCTAGGAATTACCCCCTTTCCTAGGAGCTGTTCCCACAGGAAAAGGTTGCTCATCCCACTTCCCTTCCTCAGAATCCTTCTTTATCCTTTACCTCTGCTTAACTCCCCTTCACACACAACCGTCATTCTTAACTTCAACTGATGCTCTCAGCTGTAGAATTTCAGTCAAATCTCATGTCCCTGAAGGTTCGCATACCGGGTTAAAGCATTATTTACTGAATCACATGTCATTTAGGTTTGGCTGAGGGAATGTCATACGCTTTTGGCCTGCCAGTTCACTTACAGTGTTATTTCGGAACGTATATTTTATTATTTGTTCTAGTGCTCTCGAAGAATGTCAATATATGTTGGGCTACATTAGCCTTTCCTTTAGGAGTGCAACTTGCGTCCCTGCGGTTTATCTTTCATTTCTCTACCAGCTTCTTTGACTTTGCTCAATTTCTCCCCACGAAAAGGTAATGCAGGTGTTTTTTTTTTCTATATTAGGTTTAGTCTGTTGTGTAAAAGTGGTGTTTAGAGGATGTCTAAAGGTTATATATGTGTTTGTGAGAATGTCATAAAAATGAAGAAAAATAAATTTTAAAGCGGATAGCAATGAAACTGAGGTGAACTGGAAAGACGGTAACTTTAAAAGTGACTGGTCCATCAAGGTCTGTAAATTCGGAGAGATTTTAGTGGTGGAGCCTGAGGGGGGCAGGATGTGAGGAGAGGGAAGGGATCTAATCAAGGGGTTTTCCTCCCCTCTTCAAGAGATTAGTTGTCATTCAGGGAGATCTTCAGCCTCCCTCTGGAGGTTTTCAAACCTAGTGTTATATTGATTGGTGTAGTGGTTAATAGCGGTGACTTTTAATCTGGCAAGCTGGGTTTGATTCCCCACTCCTCCACATGCAGCCAGCTGGGTGACCTTGGCCCTGTCACAGTCCTGATAGTTCTGTTCTCACAGAGCAGTATTATCAGGACTCTCTCAGCCCTACCTCCCTCACAGGGTGCCTGTTGTGGGAAGAGGAAGGGGAGGCAACTGTAAGCTGCTTTGAGACTTCTTCATAGAATTACAGAATCATAGAGTTGGAAGGGACCTCCAGGGTCATCTAGTCCAGTAGAGATGCACTATGCACTTTTCTGGTAGAGAAAAGTGGGGTATAAAAACCAACCTCCTCCTCCTTCTATAGTTTTATCATTGGGATTAGAAGCTGCCTTGATGGCCCTTTGTGGATTGATTCTTTCATTGCAGACTAGGGTTGCCACCTCTGGGTTGGGAATGAGCTGGATATTTTGTGGGTGGAGCTTGGGGAGGGCAGGGCTTCGGGAAGGAAGGGATTTCAATTGCCTATCATGCCATAGAGTCCCCCTTCCAAGGTGGCTGTTCTCTCCAGGTGAATGAAACTTGTCCATCTGGCATTCAACAGAAATAGCGGAAGATCTCCAATTGCCACCAGGAAGTTGTCAGACCTATTTCAGATGGAAGACTTCAACCCAGGTCACCCCGATAAAGCTTTCCTTTCTCTTCCACTTGCTGTTCCCTAGAGGAGGGGTAGTCAACCTGTGGTCCTCCAGATGTTCATGGACTACAATTCCCATGAGCCCCTGCCAGTGTTTGCTGGCAGGGGCTCATGGGGATTGTAGGCCATGAACATCTGGAGGACCACAAGTTGACTACCCCTGCCCTAGAGCTTTCTATCACCAGATTAGTGCTGTCACTTGTTCATCGCATATCCGAGGGGTCAACCCTAGCATTAGAATGTCATCATAAGCATCATTTAGTATGTCTATATCCATCTAGCGTCTCTATAATACACTCCCAGCACTGCCCAGCAGCAAAAGCTGGTCCTCTGTGCCAGAAGTCTACAACCTAATTAAGACACAATATCTAAGTAGAGGGTTGGAAGGGAGCTTGGATTGGCTTTGCCAAGAAGACATACAAAGAAAGAAAGGCTGCAGTGTTTTCCGCTCTGACTTGGGAGTGAGCCGAACTGAACTAAGGAAGACTTGCTTCCAAGTTAAGAGACAGAAAGTTGGGCCGCGGGGAGCTAGACTTGTCCAAGTCGGGGTGGGCAGTGAGGAACGAGTTGAAAATCTCAACGTTCCCTTCAAAAAGTACTCTTTGGAATTCAGGAGATGCTCAGGGGGCTCGAGCCTTTTGATTCCTTGGCCTAATTTCTCCCCTTTTATATTGATACTCAGCATTCCAATCCTTCTAGGGAATATTTAGTCCTCATCATACCCCAGTGTACAAAGTGCTATTTTCCTGCATGCAAAAGAAGTTTGCACCTTTGTTAAGGGATTGGAATGGTCTATCAGGGGTAGTCAAACTGCGGCCCTCCAGATGTCCATGGACTACAATTCCCATGAGCCCCTGCCAGCGTTCTCCGTAATCTAGGATATGTTGTAATTCTGGGAGCCAGTGCAGTACAGTGGTTAAGGGAGTGGATTCTAATCTGGAGAGCTGGGTTTGATTCCTTGCTCTTCCATGTGCAGCCAGCTGGGTAACCTTGGTAACGCTGGCAGGGGCTCATGGGAATTGTAGTCCATGGACATCTGGAGGGCCGCAGTTTGACTACCCCTGGTGGTCACCCTTCTAATAGATTAGGATTTCTATGGAATTATAGCACTCAGTTTAGAATGTTCATAGGGGATGAAGGGCCAGGAAGAAAGAGCGGAAGGGGGAAAGGGGCACAGTTTGAAACTGCCCCAGCGCGTCACAGACAACTCATTAAAAGGGTGAAGTTTGATGTATGAAACCCCCAGCCTAGAATCATAGAATCATAGAGTTGGAAGGGGCCACCAGGGTCATCTAGTCCAGTCCCCTGCACAATGCACAAACTCACAACTACCTGCCCACCCACAGTGACACCAATTCCATTCCCAAGTCATCACTCCACCAAAAATCTCCAGAATCCAGCCTGCTCTGAGTCGGAAGATACCCAGCAATAGGTGTTGCCAGCTCTGGGTCGGAAAATACAAGGTGATAGGTTTGTACAATAACAAAGAAAGGCAGTCAAAGAAGGTTCACTGAAAATCACTGTGACTTACAGGAGGGGAAAGTTTTGGCCGGCACCAAAGACATCAGATCGCTGCAAACTTTTAAGCGTTCGCAGAACAAACAGAAACGGGTTCAATGCCATCCAGACTCCCTATGCAGAATACGCAAATGATAGAAGCTCAATTCTTGTGGGGTTTAACAAAAGTTTGGGATACGCAGCCCCCATTTGGATCTTTATGTGGTTGAAAGGGCGGCTCTTTTGTTTTCCTCTAACGGCCCCTTTGAAAAGCAGATGAAATGGTTTTGTTGTCGTTTGGCTGGAATCCGAGTCCCTTTTCCTGGCTGCCGACCAGGAGCGCTCTGGCAAGAAGTGCTGACAGGAAGATAAAGAGCTTTAGGCGCTCTGATTTCTGTATTAACAGGGATGAAATAGTTTGCGGGATTTTTTTTATTGGGGGGGGACATGACTTTTAAAGGTAGAAGTTCCCCCTCACCCCAACAGTGAGTAGGGTTGCCAGCTTCCAGGCGGCAGCTGGAGACCTCCCAGAATTACAACTGGTCTCCAGGCTATAGAGATCAAGTTCCCTAGATAATATGGCTGGTTTAAAAAGGAGAGTGCATCCTATAAAGCAGTGGTCCCCAACCTTTTATCACCGGGGACCACTCAATGCTTGACAATTTTACTGAGGCCCGATGGAGGGGGGGTAGTTTACTCCTCTACTCTCAACCACTGCCCTAACGCTCTCTGATCGCTATGGTCATGTTTAAGCATCCCTTCAAAATAAGATACAGACACGCCACAACAATGAACATAAGGAACATTTTATTTTCATGGAAATTTTAACTCATGACAATGACAAACTAATGGGAACCCTGAGCTTGTTTCTCTGTAACGAGATAGTCCCATCTGGGAGTGATGGGAGACAGTGACACCCAAAGTGGGTTGTAAACGGCCGGGGAGGGGGGGAGGGCGTCCTTCGTGGCCCACCTCCAATTAGTCAATGGACCACATGTGATCCGCAGCCCACAGGTTGGGGATCGCTACTATAAAGCATTAATTTTCACCAGGGGAACTGATCTCCGTAATCTAGGATATGTTGTAATTCTGGGAGCCAGTGCAGTACAGTGGTTAAAGGAGTGGATTCTAATCTGGAGAGCTGGGTTTGATTCCTCGCTCTTCCACGTGCAGCCAGCTGGGTAACCTTGGTAAAAACCATAGAGATCTGGGAGAGTCTAGGAGCATTGTCACATGACTTCCAGGGACTACCAAGTCCTTCCTGACGAATAGTGCCTGAGTGGAAGTTCCATTTATCTACCATAGCTGGTAGCCACAGATGGAGCTCTCCTGGGTGGATTTCTTTAGTCCCCTTTTAAAACAGTCGAAGCTAGTCCGCATAAGCTGAAACCATTTTAACACATCCTGTGAAAATTCATCCCACTCTGTTCTCTTCCGTTCTCTGGTAACTCTGGTCATCTCTCCAATTCTTATTATATTGCTATGTCAAAGAGTAAACTGTGAGATCCCTCTTTGGCTAATGGAAATTCTGGGAAGAAACATTCAGGAATATCCAGTGTCTCCTCTGATTTGACTCACTAGTAATTCTTAAACCAACTATCCTAGAAGATGGACCTAGGCTGCCCCTCTAATAATAGTTTCTACAGCATCACCCTGTGAGAAATGAAACCATAAGTATTTTCACACCTGTTTCTCTTTCCTCATACCAAATTCCCCCCTATTAACGCCTTTTTCAGGGCTACGGTTGCATTTACTGGGTCTAACTAGCATCACAATAGTACACCCACATTAGTGCTTCTGAACGTGGTGGGAGGAAATGAAGAGAGCCAGTATGGTGTAGTGGTTAAGCCCAGTGGCTTCTAGTCTTCCAGAACCAGGTTTGATTCCCCGCTCCTCCATATGCAGCCCGCTGGGTGAACTTGGGCTAGTCACAGTCCTGTTAGTACTGTTCTCTCAGAGTAGCTTCTCTCAAAGCTTGTTAATTCATGCCTACCTAACAGGGTGTCTGTTGTGGGGAGAGGAAGGGAAGGTGATTATAAGCCACTTTGAGACACCTTTGGGAAGTGAAAAGTGGGGTATAAAAACCAACCCTTTCCCTTATTCTTGAAAGAATCTCAAAGACGGCAACAAAAATGAGGTAAATGGAAACCAATGACAAACATTGGGTTAGGTGAAGGCTGGAGATCTCCCGGCATCAAAAATGAAATCCAAATTATGTAAATAAGTTCCCTTGGAGAAAGTGGCTGCTTTGGGAAACGATTCCAGGGACACCAAAAACCTCACAGTTTACATCTTCAAGTACTTAAAATGCTGCCATATAGAGGATGGAGCAGAGTTGTTCTCTCTTGCCCCGGAGGGACAGACCAGAACGAATGAGATGAAATTAATTCAAAAGAAATTCCGTCTCAAAATCTGGAAGAAGTTCCTGACAGTTAGAGCAGTTTCTCAGTGGAACAGGCTTCCTCGGGAGGTGGTGGGTTCTCCATCTTTGGAGATTTTTAAACAGAGGCTGGATAGCCATCTGACGGAGAGGCTGATTCTGTGAAGGTCAAGGGGGTGGCAGGTGACAGTGGATGAGCGATAGGTTTGTGAGTGTCCTGCATAGTGCAGGGGGTTGGACTAGATGACCCAGGAGGTCCCAACTCTATGATTCTATGATTCTAATGAAACCCTGCCTGGGAACGCCTGATCTAAGGATTTAACTGAAAGGCAAAATAAAAACAGAAAACACGGAAATCCCCAGAGTGTTGCATGAATCAGCAATTTCACCTCTGTGCTTCCAGTCAGAAATATCATGGCATTATGTAACACAGCCCCCCACCCCATTTTTCCCCTGACACCCTATTGCACATAGATGGGGAGTGGGGAGAGGGACACACCAGCTGGAAGACCCCCATTATTAGCAGGCTATCTAGCTTCAGTGTCATGCCTGTGGATTCAGCTGCTGAGTGGTCTCTTGGTTCTCTGGCACAGAAGTGAGGACAGCCTGCAAGCACAAGGTCCAGGCCTCTAGATAATCTAGTGCTTAAAACACACACAATAGGGCAGGGGTAGTCAACCTGTGGTCCTCCAGATGTCCATGGACTACAATTCCCATGAGCCCCTGCCAGCAAATGCTGGCAGGGGCTCATGGGAATTGTAGTCCATGGACATCTGGAGGACCACAGGTTGACTACCCCTGTAATAGGGGGCTACTGTGATGTGTTGTTTGGGCTACAGCAAACTGCATTGCTCAAAGGGAGCTTACGGCGAGTTCCCCCATCGGAAGCTGCAGCATCCAGGCATAGGCATCGTGGTTGCGGTTATGTTAGCACTTTCTGCCAGCGATAGAAGAAAAGCAAATCTCCAGGCTTTGCAGAGAGCAAGAGCATGTTGTACAAATCATCAATTAGATGAAAGGTCTCTGAAGCATTTTTTTTTTAAAGAAAAAAACACCAATGCAATTTAAGAAAAGTTTAACAGTCAACAAGATTGCTTCCCTTTGGGAACAGCTGCTGCTCAGCCTTCCCCCGGCAAGTTAGTTATTGTTGTACCGTGTCAGCCCACATCAGATCAGTAGGGTTGGAGCCAGATTTTGGCCAGCCTTTTTCAAGCTTTGGGCTGTGGAATAGGCCCTGAAATATGTTTTCAAGCTTCGAGGAGCCTCAGAAGTGAGGTCAGCTGGCCACACCACCCTGCTGTGCCCCTTGGAAGGGATATCTCTCCCCCCCCCCACACACACACACATGCCTTTACTACTATTAAGTCTGTGCGGGTTCAGTGATCACAGACTCCCAAGTCTTCAAAACAGCTCTTTTTATTTAGCAACTCCAGCTACAGACTACAACTACTGAACAGAGAAACAGGCAAACTCATGCACTTTTATACCTTTCAGGCAGCCAGCTGCTGCGTCTGATTGGCTCTAAGCAGAGCAATCCGATTGGCCCTTAAGCAGAGCAATCCAAATGGCTCTAGTGGAGCAATCCGATTGGCCCCTAAGTGGAGCAATCCAATTGGCCCTTACGCAGAGCAATTGGATTGGCCCTAAGCGGAGCAATCCGATTGGCTCTGGCAGAGTGATCAGGTTCCTTGATTGGTTAGTCCCTTGGCTAGCAGAGAACCCTCATTCGCATCTGTGTCCAAATGCCCACAGACATAACAACTACTACTGCAATGACGCTGCCTCATCTTGCCTTGAAAGAACGGGGGGAGCGGAGAAGACAGCCTAGCCCCCCCCATACCACAACACAACTGACCCTCCCCCCTTTGATTTTCACACCCACAGCTTAACCACCGAGCCCTCTGGAGGCAGCCAGTTCCCTAGCTTGTGGAGAAGTCCATTAAGAGAGGAGGGGAAAGGCTGCGGACTGCCACCAAAAAACCCAGGGCCCCTCAGGGGTCCACGAACACCTGGTTGGGAATCACTGCCTTAGGTAGCCAGCACTGGGGGTCTGGGAGGAGTCAGTTTTCCATTCAGTTGGTGAATGTCACAGTCTTTGGCATGCACAGATCAAGTTTATGGTGACCAGGTTCCTCCTGACAACTGGTGAGGGATGGGGGGGGGGCTTACTGGGAGCAGGAGGGAGGTTCTGGTGACATGAAACAGTGTGCTTATGTCACATGCCCACATGACCTGGAAGTGAGGCCATGAGGAGAGGGGCAGCCTGTAAATTGAAGTATCTTTAACCCTCCCCCCGCTCCGGAGGAGCGGGAGGAATAAAGGAGTAAGGGCAAGTGGGGAGGAGTTAGGGCGGGCCCTGTCCGGGATAAAAACTCGGAGGGCCCAATCAGGAGCCGCGAAGCGGCTCCTGATTGGGCCCTCCGAGTGTCACTCGAGGGCCAAGCAGCCAATGGGGAGCCGCGCAAGGCGCGGCTCCCCATTGGCTGGTTGGCCCAGCCTCGCCTGGGCCGGCCGGGGAGTTGCCGCTCAGAGGAAAAAGCCTTCCCCAGCGGTAAGTCCTCCGGCCGGCTTCCCCTCGCCCAGGGAGCCTTCTGCCGGGCCCTGGGGCAGGCTCGCCTGCCCTTGGGCCCGCCAGAAGGCCACAAAGCCCACTCCCGAAGTCCCGAGCCTTCTGCCAGGCCCTGGAGCAGCCGAGCCTGCTCCTAGGCCCGGCAGTAGGCCGCGGAGCCCGCCACCCCCGTCCCGAGCCTTCTGCCGGGCCCTGGGGCAGCCGAGCCTGCCCCTGGGCCCGGCAGTAGGCCGCAAAGCCTGCCGCCCCCGTCCCGAGCCTTCTGCAGGGCCCTGGGGCAGCCGAGCCTGCCCCTGGGCCCGGCAGTAGGCCGCAAAGCCTCCCGCCCCCGTCCCGAGCCTTCTGCCGGGCCCTGGGGCAGCCGAGCCTGCCCCTGGGCCCTGCAGTAGGCCGCAAAGCCTCCCGCCCCCGTCCCGAGCCTTCTGCCGGGCCCTGGGGCAGCCGAGCCTGCCCCTGGGCCCAGCAGAAGGTCCCAAGGCCACCTACCTTACTCTGTTCCTCCCTTCCTCCCAGCATTCCCTTTCTCCTTCCCTTCCTCCCAGCATTCCCTTTCTCCTTCCCTTCCTCCCAGCATTCCCTTTCTCCTTCCCTTCCTCCCAGCATTCCTTTTGTTTTTCCCTTTCTCCCTTCTTCCCTCTCTTCCATCTGCCTCTTTCTGGCTACCTGTTTCTCTCCCTCTTCTTCTGTCTCTATCTTCCTCCCTTTCTTTCTGTCTTTCTGTCTCTCTTTCTCCTTTTCCTCCTTCCTTCACCCCATCCCTCCACCCATCCATCATCCTAGGGCCCGCTGTATTTTGCCCACAGCGGGCTTAATATCTAGTAAATAAATAAAATAAATAAATGTTATGGACCTGAGACTTGGAGTGATGCTCTGGTATTTATTTATTTGGGTGGGGGGATCTCTATCATAAATTTAGCTTCTATCGTAGAGGTTTGGCCCAAATACCACAGTGCTGCCGTAATTCCGCAGATGTGATTTTGTCACTTCTTGGTCACATGGCCAGTGATGTGACTCTTTATTTTGGGTAATCCCCCCCCACTTGGCCAGCTGATTGGTGACCGGGTGGTGGGGTCTGTCAACAGAGCAACCCCCCCCTAATGTGTGTGTGTGTGTGTGTGTGTGTGGGCAGTCCAGCAACCCTTGTCAAGTTTTCTTAGCAAGATCTAAAGGTGAGAAGTGGATGGTTTACTTGAAGACAGGTAAAAGACCGAGATTAGCAGCTCCAGAAACAGCAGCTGCAGTTAAAAGGGCAAAAAGGAAGGAGGGAAAGTCAGATATTTGCTTAGAAAGGCAGCTGTGGAAAAGTATCACCACATAGATTTTCAGACTTGCTCTCATTTCTGATGTGTTTTTGATGATTTGGACTCATTCCAATTACCTTCCCACTTTTTTTTTCATTTTCTATAGATCCATAGTAAACCACCCAGGTTGCCAAGCTCCTGGTTAGGCCTGGAGATCTCCCAGAATTACAACTGATGATGGGAATTACAACTGATAACTCTTCCCGGATGACAGGGAAGAGTTGTTTGGCTGTTTGAAGGGTGGACTCAATGGCATTCTACCTCAATGAGCTGCCTCCTTTCCCCCAGCCTGGTGTCGTGGTTAAGAGTGGTGGTTTCTAATCTGGAGAGCTGGTCTTGATGGCCTCCTCCTCCACATGCAGCCAGCTGGGTGACCTTGGGCTAATCACAGCCCTGATAGTGCTGCTCTTATAGAGCAGTACTATCAGGGCTCTCTCAGCTTCACCTACCTCACAGAGGGTGGGGAGAAGTAGGGGAGATGATTATAAGCCGGTTTGAGACTGCTTTGAGAAAAGTGGGGTATAAAATCCATTTCTTCGTTGTCTTCTAACCCTGCCCTCTTCAGGCTTCCGAAATCTCCAGTTGCCGGATTCATTCTTGAAGCGGGTTCTAAGGAGTGACCTATCCCGAGTGTAGGATTTTCAGTTAATTCACAATATTTTCAATGAATGAAAACCGGGGTGGGGGGGGGGAATGCCTGTGTGCACCTGTACTAAGAAGTATTCAGGAAGGCATGGGATGCCAGTCCAGATTGCTGTAGCTAAAGAAATCCATTCTTAGAAATGTGGGGACTGTAATTAGCTGTGTGAGTTGATGAAAGGGCCTTCGGGCAGCCTTCCAGCCTTGTAAATCTATTGCTGTCATTGGATTCCCACAGTACTTTCCTGCCAACTTTGTATCTGTAATATTCATGTGCGATTCAATTCGATCCGGCTGAAAAGTGCCCGAATTAGCCTTGATTTAGGCATGAATCTGCTCCGAACCACCATTTCCCAATAAGTTTAAATGGCCCAATCAACCTTGCACCGATTGCGAAATTGAGATTTAGCACAATTCGGTGACTGAACAAGTGACTGTTTAAACTTTAAAGGGAAAGAGAATGTGTATGTGGGGTGGGGAGTTCTCCTTTCTGTCTCTCCTGGGTTCAGGAGGGGGGGGTGGTTAGGCAGAGGCACAAAATGTGCCCTGTGGCTGCAGGAACCTTTCCTCGAAAGAACCACCATGCTGCAAAAAGCTTGGATCAGGAGATCCAATTCTAGGGGAACCGAAAGTGGGGGCCCCCATCCAACCTCCATTATTTCCTATGGTGAGAACAGACCAGAAAACCTGGCTTTTACTCACTATAGGAAATAATGGAGACCTCTCTGGTCCGGTCTTTTTTGCAACTGGAGGATTCTTTTGAGGAGAAGCTCCTGCCTCTACCTTATCCCCCCCCCCCCCGTCCAGAAATACAGAAAAGAGATAATCCCCAAAGACTTGAATGGCACCATTAGCTTAAATGATGCCAAATCGATTCGGCCACATCAAAGCTGCACTACAGAATAAAAAACAGTCCAGTTTTTCTTCTCCTTGCCCATGCCTAGGGATGCCTCCTCTATTCCTAATCCATTCTTGGTGTGAAAATCTTATCAGTAGTGTCGCCAGTTTCTAATACCATTATAAAATGTGAGGGGGGCGGGCTCAGTTGGCTATATGATGCACAATAATCTTTGGGACCATTTTTCCCACTCTGACCCCCATAGGACACTAAGGTCCTAGTGAGCAAAATGTGCTCAGGATCTCCTGCCCCAAGGAGATCAAGCTGGTCTCAACCAGGGCCAGCGCGTTTTAGACACTGGCCCTGGCCTGGTGGAATGCTCTGCCAAAGGAGCTCTGAGCTCCGTGGGACCCTCCGCAATTCCCCAGGGCTTGTGAGTTGGTTAGTGGGACAAGAGAAGAAGAAGAAGAAGAGTTGGTTCTTATATGCCGCTTTTCCCTACGCAAAGGAGGCTCAAAGCGGCTTACAGTCGTCTTCCCATTCCTCTCCCCACAACAGACACCCTGTGGGGCGGGTGAGGCTGAGAGAGCCCTGATATTCCTGCTCGGTCAGAACAGTTTTATCAGTGCCTTGGCGAGCCCAAGGTCACCCAGTTGGTTGCATGTGGGGGAGCGCAGAATCGATCCCAGCATGCCAGATTCGTACTCCTGACCACTACACCAAACTGGCTCTCATAATATTGCCAGCCCACCCCCCCCCCCAACTGCAGGCAGAGTAAAGTTGCCAGCTCATGGTTGGGAAGCATCTGGGGATTTGGGAGGTGGAGCCTGAGGAAGGTGGGCTTTGGGGAGTGAGAAAGATTTCCAAGTGACATAACGTTATAGACATCACCATCCAAAGCAGTCAATTTCTCCAGGTGAAGTGGTATCTGCCACTGGGGGGTTCAGTTGGTAAAAGAGAGAGCTCTCCAGCCACTACCTGGAGGTTGGTAACCCTAACAGGTGGGGGAGTAGGGTTGCCAGCAACAGGTTGAGGAACTCCCAGAGATTTGGGGGCAGAACCAAAGAAGGGCAGGAACCTCAGAGGGCTACAGTGCCATACAGTCCCTTTCAAAGCAGCCGTTTTCTCAAGGACAATTGATCTCTATGATTTGGATCTCTTTTTTTTTTTTATGACGGAAATCCTCCAGTCCCCAACTAGAAGGCTGGCCACCCTGTTCTGTTGGCAGAGTTGAAATATGCAAAGAGGGGCAAGGCACCCAGCTGTTTAAAATAAAAGAGTTTTATTGTGAAGAGAAATGACTTTGTATAGAAAGAGGAGAGAGATATCCGTAACTGTCTAACTGTTTTGTTCTTTCATGCTGTTGTGGAGACAAGCAGGGAGGAAGTGTGCTCAAAGGAGCAGGAAGTCTCAAACTGAGCCCGTCAGGACACTGGAGGAGATTATTTGAAAATATCAGGAAGTTCTTAATCTAACTGTACTAATTACACATCTCCGATGCCCCCTGCAGGATATTCTTGATATGTTGTTGAATCATGCACACTACAAACCTTGCATATGCCAACATATTAAAACCTCCAAGTTTTGTGAAACTTTGGGATTTTTTGACAGCCCAGGAAGGGTTTCCTGAATGGGTGGGAGTTAATTATTTTATATGAATGTTTCAGGGGTTTCTCAGTGGTAAAAATAGTTGGAAAAGCCTGGCTTATATTAGGCGATTCACATTCCTTGTGGGTCCCCCATCGTACTGATAGAAAGCTTTATTTCATCTTTCTCTTTTTTGGGGGGGGGTGGGGTTGTAGGATATTCTCTTAGGAGGGCTGGAAACACGGCAACATCAACCGGTCAGTGGAGCGATCCAGCTTACAAAGAAAGTTCTTTTGCTGGCAGCATAAATATTCAGCCGGAGAAAGAAAGGGGGAGAAAAATTGATTTTTACCAGTCACGCCGAGTGACACACAGCAAGTAAACAAATAGCATAAAAGCTGAGAAAAGTCAATTTTCTTAAAAAAAACAGACAAACGAACCCAAGCCTTATGGTTTCAGTAATCCAGATCAAATGGAAGGTCTGCATGGTAAAGTCTAGCTTCAGGGCACAGGCCAGCTGGTTGGACTGAAAGACGGAGGAGAAAAAAATTCTAAACACGATAAGTCTGAAAAGAAAATAATCCCGTTAAGGGAAATTATTGCTCATCAGGTTGGGTCAAAGTTCTTCCCACCTTAGCCAGATGGGACAGCTGTCTCAGGATCCAGCAATGTCAGCCTACCTGACCTCACAGAGTTTATTGATTTTTATTTATTTATTAGTTAAATTTGTAGGCCGCCACTCTTGGCCCAGCCAGCTCGCGGCGACTAACCACACAAAAAAGGCACAATATTAAAAAACATAACAAAATGATAATAAGATAATAATGAAATAGTCATCCCTCCTCATCCACCAATTGTTTCCAGGTGAGGAGGTTACCTGGAGCAATTTAGAGGAGGAGCAGTCTAGAGGAGGGGGCCCGGCTCCAACCAAACACCTGGTGGAAGATCTACGTCTTGCAGGCCCTGTGGAATTGTGTTAGTTCCTTCAGCTCTTCGGGGAGCTCACTCCACCAGGTAGGGGCCAAGACAGAAAAGGCCCTGGCCCTGGTCGAGGCCAAGTCAGCCTCCCGTGCATCAGGGACCATCAGCCTATTAGAATTCGCAGGGTGAAGAGCTCTGTGAGGGACATAGGGAGTTAGACAGGAGTTGTGAGAATAAAATGCAGGAGAAGAGAAGGACATAAGCCACTTTAGGCCCCCGCTGGGGAGAAAGGCAGGATACGAAAGAAGCAAATTAAAGACAGGTTGGGCTACCTTAGTAGTGAAAAGAGCTTGCTTTCAGATGGGCCTTTTTGTAGTCCAGGGTTTATGGCAAGGAAGCCTCCTTATTCACAATGCCTGCTTTGCAGTGGCCAAAGAGAGACCAAGACAGCACGTGAGTCAGATTCTCTGATGCACTGCTAACTGAATAGCTAGGCTTGCAAATCTCCAGATGGGACCTGGAGATCTTCTGGAATGACAATCTTCCAGATGACAGAAACCCTCTTCCCCTGGAGAAAACCTCAGCTTTTCTGGTTGCGCTCTAAGACATGGGGTCCTTCCTCTCTTTACACAATTCTCAAGCTCCACCCCCAAAATCTCCAGGAAATTTTCAACCCCAGGTTTGCAAACCTCCTGGGGGCAGAGGCTCCTGGGTTGTACTAGATGACCCAGGAGGTCCCTTCCAACTCTAGGATTCTATGATTCTAGTTGTAATTCTGCGGGAACACCAGGTCCCACCAGGAGGCTAGCATCCCTACTGGGAGACAGTGGCTGCTTGGGAAGGTGAACTCTCTGGGATTAGACCCAGCAGGAGTCTCTTCCCTCTGCAAAGCCTGTCTTTCCCAGTCTCTACCCAAAAGCTGTTCAAAACACCCACCAAATTTGCATCAGAATCTGAAAACCAGACCTGTGTCAACCCTCCTGCCATGAGAAGGAGGCAGTGATGGAATTAATTCAGGGATCAGTTATGGGTTTTAATGTGATAATATAATGTTTTATTGAATTGTTTTATTGTTTTAAAATGTTACCAGGTCCAGGCCCCTGGGAATGGGTGGGCTATATTATTATTATTATTATTATTATTAGTAGTAGTAGTAGTAGTAGTAGTAGTAGAAGTAGTAGAAGTAGTAGTAGTAGTAGTAGAAGTAGTAGCTGCAGCAGCAGCAGCAGCAGCAGCAGCAGGAGCAGCAGGAACAGCAGTAATAGCAGTAGTATCACTACTACTACTACTACTACTACTACTACTACTACTACTACTACTACTACTACTACTACTACTACTACTACTATCCAGGTATTTCCTAACCCAGAGCTGGCAACCCTATATGAGCCTCTTTATCGGCCCGTTGAGCTACAGTTTCAGGCTTCCGCCTCTGAGAACCGTTTCTAATTTCACTGAATTTCTCTCCATTTCCTTTGAAATTCCTCTAGGTGTTTTTGAAGCTCACCTGAGTGATTTTGACAGTCTAATTGAAATACTTTGGCTTTCCCTCAAAATTACTATAGATGTTTCACCTGAGCCAGGCTTTCTAAAATTGCCTTGCATTTCGCTTTAGGCAAAATTGCTGGCAGCTCAATTTTGGGCTATCAAATTGTACTTATTAAAAATATTTGTAGCTTGTTTTCTCTTTTTACACTCATAAAATGATTTATTTAAAAGTGGCACCGAAATTGCTAATAGCAGGTTATCACAGCAAGAAGCAAACATGCTGGCTTCGTGGAAACAAAATACCCGTTTTAAAAAGTTATCCAAATCTCATAATAGCAGCAGATTATAAAGCACAGAAAATATCACACCTCCAGAGCGAGGGCTGGCCTCCGCTCACTGGCTAGGCAAGGCGATATAACAGGTGTCGTCAAGGGTTGCCAGACTCAAGGCTATGCCTGGAGATCTACTGGAATGACAGTTGTTCTCTTAGTGTTGTGGTTAAGAGTGGTTCTTCCCTGCCCCTTCACATGCAGCCAGCCAGGTGACCTTGGGCTTGTCACAGCCCTGATAGTGCTGTTCTCACAGAGTAGTCTCTCTCAGAGATCTCTCAGCCTCACCTACTTCACAGATTGTCTGTTGTGGGGAGAGGAAGAAGAAGATGAAGATGAGTTGGTTCTTAGATGCTGCTTTTCTCTACCTGAAGGAGGCTTAAAGCGGCGTACAGTCGCCTTCCCTTTCCTCTCCCCACAACAGACACCCTGTGAGGGAGGTGAGGCTGAGAGAGCCCTGAGATTACTGAAGAAGAAGAAGAGTTGGTTCTTATATGCTGCTTTTCTCTGAGAGCCAGCTTGGTGTAGTGGTTAGGAGTGCGGACCTCTATTCTGGCATGCTGGGTTCGATTCTGCACTCCCCCACATGCAGCCAGCTGGGTGATCTAGGGCTCGCCATGGGACAGATAAAACTGTTCTCACCGAGCAGGAATATTAGGGCTCTCTCAGCCTCACCCACCTCCCAGGGTGTCTGTTGGTGGGAGAGGAAAAGGAAGGTTTTGAGCCTCCTTCGGGTAGAGAAAAGCAGCATATGAAAACCAATTCTTCTTCTTCTTCTTCTTCTTCTTCTTCTTCTACCGAAGGAGTCTCAAACCGGCTTACATTCACCTTTCCTTTCCTCTCCCCACAACAGACACCCTGTGAGGGAGGTGAGGCTGGGGGAGCCCTGATATCACTGCTTCATCAGAACAGCTTTATTAGTCCTGTGGCAAGCCCAAGATCACCTCCAGAACAGATTTCTGGCTGCATGTGGAGGAGGAGCGGGGAATCAATCCCAGCTGATCAGATTAGAAGTCGGGGCTCTTAACCACTACACCAAGGTGGCAATTGTAAGCAATAGTAGGGAAGGCAATTGTAAGTCGCTTTAAGGCTCCTTCTGGTAGAAGAAGAAGAAGAGTTGGTTCTTATATGCCGCTTTTCCCTACCCGAAGGAGGCTCAAAACGGCTTACAGTCGCCTTCCCTTTCCTCTCCCTGCAACAGACACCCTGTGGGGTGGGTGAGGCTGAGAGAGCGCTGATATTACCGAAGAAGAAGAGTTGGTTCTTATATACCGCTTTTCCCTACCCAAAGGAGGCTCAAAGCGGCTTACAGTTGCCTTCCCATTCCTCTCCCCAGAACAGACACCCTGTGAGGTGGGTGAGGCTGAGAGAGCCCTGATATTCCTGCTCGGTCAGGACAGCCTTATCAGTGCTGTGGCAAGCCCAGGGTCACACAGCTGGTTGCATGTGGAGGAGCGCAGAATCGAACCTGGCATGCCAGATTAGAAGTCCGCACTCCTAACCACTACACCAAACTGGCACTATACCAATCTGGTACAGAGAAGCGGGGTATACAAAACAACTCTACTTCTTCTTGACTACAGAGATCAGTTTCCCTGAAAGAAACAGCTGCTTTGGTCTCCATCGCATTATATCATTGAATGACAGACACATTTTTAAAGGGGCAAACTGCATGCAGCTAAATATATACATTCTGTTGCAATATGAGGAACTTGCATCTCAGGTGTACTGAACTAACAAACCGGATAAAAATAAACTCATCGTCCTCTCCTATTTGTGGTGGAAGCTAACTTATCTGCCTTTCCGCTATAAATGCATTTTTAATGCATATAATTAACACCAATTTTCTCCCAGTAGGTTCTTCTAAATCAGAAACTTGAATTACACAGATTTCCTGGCAACTTTTCATCAACATTATTACTTCCATTGAGATTTCTTGTTTATGGCTTTTCAAAAGACTGCGTTTGCCACAACGGGGGGTGGGGGGGGGGAGAACCCATTTAGACAATGGCTGCTTTAAATTAACAGGAGCTGTAAATTATATTTATTTTTTTCCCACTCTCTAAAAGCCCAGCTTGTCCTCTGATGCTTTTGTGCTCTGCTCCTCCAGCAGCCAACATTGCTTGCACTTTCTGCATTTGCATTTCTCTGCTCTGCAGCGGGATCTGGCCCTTAAGCACAGCTCCTTCCCCCCTCCCCCAACAGCTGATTTTCCCTAGCACTCAACTGGGATGCATCAACTGGGATGCATCACCAGCCATAATATATTTAGCAAAAATTATGAGCTGGGAGGGACCTCCAGGGTCATCTAGCCCAACCATCTGCAGAATGCAGGAAGCTCATAGCTACCTGCCCACCCACAGTGATCCCAATCTCATGTCCAGATGTTGCTCCCCCCCACCCCCAAAAACCCTCGGAATCCCTGGCTAGTCAGGCCTGGAGAAAATTCTCCTCCCAACCCGAAATTGGTGACTGGCATTTCCCTGGGCATGCAAGAAAGGGCCACGATAGCCCAGCACTGACACAGTTCCTTCTGCCCACCCACTCACCATCTGCCTAAGAACTGTAGTCCATAGACATCTGGAGAGCCACAGTTTGGACACCCCTGTACTAGGGAGAGGATACAGGGGGGAAATTTATTTTATTTATTTGTTTAATTTGTAGACTGCCCGGTCCTACAAGCAGGCTCAGGGCAGTTAACATAAAACTTGTTGATACTGAATTAAAATCACCCTGCAAGCCAGACTTTTCCCAAGGAGATGCCTCGGGGGGGGGGGGGGGAAGGAAGGAAGGAAGGAAGGAAGGAAGGAAGGAAGGAAGGAAGGAAGGAAGGAAGGAAGGAAGGAAAGAAGGAGGGAGGGAGGGAGGGAGGGGTGGGTGGGTGGAAGGAAGGAAGGAAGGAAGGGAGGGAGGGAGGGAATTGGATGGATGGATGGCTGGAAGGAAGGAAGGAAGGGAGGGAGACAAAGAGACAGATGTATAAAGGTAGGTTGATGGGTGGGAAGGAGAGGAGGAAGCAGGAAAAGTAAAAACTCCTGTAAGTAAAAAAGTCCTACACACACACACAAATAAACGTTTGCAATAGTTTTTAAAAAATGGCAAATTTTCCAAAGAAAATACGAGGGATACAATAAGCTTCTTGATTATATACAAAAATGTTCAGAAACAGAACCCAAATAGATATTTGTACACTCCGACTCAACCGAGAGTACTGTTTTTGCCAGTAGTTTTTGGACCACGACGTCTCATCACAGTGAGAAAAAAAATTGAACATTACAGGAGGAAAATAAGAAAAAGGTTGGAATAGAAAGATTTGTGGCATCATTTGACTCGGTAGATTTGCCAGCGCTCCTTCCCTTTGGTCCTATCTGACCCAAACGGGAGCCAAATAGCTCTTTTCCATTACTTCGGCTCTCTGCCCTTCAGCTGTTACGTTGAAGGGGGAGCAGGCCTTTCCTTCCCGTTAAATAACCTTGCAGACTTTAATTTGAAACAAACAAAGCATTTTAAAGCATTTCTCCTCGGGGGACTGCACTGAGTGTTCCTAAATTGCTGAATATTTAATAGCCAGGCACGTGCCGCAGACCCCAAGGTCTGTCCCCCGAATGATAAGCCCCCTTTTTTATTAAATGAACTTTAATTACTTAATAATTAGGACTACTGTAGGGGGGGGAGATTGGGATCTTGATAGGCTGCCAACTAGGCTGTAGGGCAAAGCAGGCATGCATGCCTTTCACCGATTAGAATGTCAAAGAAAGTGTAGCAAGAGAATTCTCCGAGGCCCTGAATGGAAGGAAGTTGTCCCTATGGGGACAGAAACCCGAAGCTGGAGGGGGGGGGGAAGGACTTGGTTCCTTGGCTGATGCTTGAAATTAATGGAGAAGAGGCAGGAAAAGAGGCTTCTGTCAGAGCAACAGGAATAAGGAGAATGGGGGAGCACAGAGCAGTCCTTTTTCTTAGCCTTGCGGTTCCGGTCAGAGAATCCCCACACTGATTACATGTTATTTTTCCCCCTGTGTGTTAATTGATTCAGTGTAATTTCCTTTTTATGCCATTGTGATTCCCTTCACCCAGCTTTTCCCCTTGCAATGTACTTTAAAATATATATATATATATATAAATAGGGTAATGCCAGATCGCTGTTATGCTATATATAAATAAAAAGGTAAAGGTATCCCCTGTGCAAGCACCGGGTCATGTCTGACCCTTGGGGTGATGCCCTCTAGCGTTTTCTTGGCAGACTCAATACGGGTTGGTTTGCCAGTGCCTTCCCCAGTCATTACCATTTACCCCCCAGCAAGCTGGGTACTCATTTTACCGATGGATGGAAGGCTGAGTCAACCTTGAGCTCCCCCAGCCTCATGGTCAGAGCTTCAGACAGCATGTCGCTGCCTTACCACTCCGCGCCACTCTGTGCAAACGGTGGCAGGGGCTCATGGGAATTGTAGTCCATTGACATCTGGAGGACCACAGGTTGACTACCCCTGCCCTATTGTCGTTATTGATCAGGAGGTGACATTTTAACAGGCTTCTACAATCATTCACGTAGCCTTCCTCTCTCCTTTTTAAGCATTTAAACAAGCTAAGAGGGGAAATGTCTAATGGAGCGGGTTTGTATTGGGATTGCTGGGGGTGGAGAGCTGTTAAAATCCTGAACTGCTGCCAATCGCTTAATGCGAAGTCCAGCGGGTTTCTGTCCTTGCGGGGGACTGAGAGTGCCTCTGCTAACAGGCCATTGCTGAATGGAATGTAGAAGCAGATCTGCCATCCTGGGAAATTTTAAGCATGCAAGCAGAGAGGTGACTGAATGCCGGAGGTATGCTGAGGCAGCTGCATTGGTTGCCGGTTGCGGCTTGGATCAGGTTCAAGGTTTTGGTTTTAACCTTGAAGGCCCTTCACGGTCTGGGACCCACGTAACTGAGGGACCCCCTGTTGCCCTATGCCCCCCTGCAGGGCTTTGCACTCTGTGGGGACCAATTTGTTGGTCATTCCCAGCCCCAGGAAGGCTCACCTGGTCTCAACCAGGGCTAGGGCCTTTTCAGTCCTAGCCTCTACCTGGTGGGATGAGCTCCCAGAAGAGCTGGGGCCCTGCAGGAGTTACTGCCAGGTCTATGGTCGAGGCCAGGGCAGGAAGAAGATCTGGTTGGGCCTCCCCTTAGGAAGACCCACCATTTGCCTTTGGAACATCCTGCATGAGGACCAGCTGCATAACCCCTCCATCACTCTGGCAGCAGGCGTAGTGTTATGAGGAAAGACTGGTTTTGATTGCCATGCCGTATTGAGTAATGTATTTTAATGGGGCTTTATTGATGTGGGTTTTATAGTGTAATCTGCCACGAGCTGGCATGCTGAGAGTGGTGGGAAACAAATATAACAACAACAACAGCAGCAGCATAACATAACTCTCAGCCAGGATGGTTGGGGAAGGGAGACAAGAGAAGTCAGTTGTGGGGTTAGATTAAGGTGACCAGATTTTAACATTGGTAACATTGATTAAAAATTTGGTCTATATGGAGCAACAAGAAATTTCATAGAACACATAGAACGCAAAAATAGTATTGTAATGTATATATTTTAATTTCAACATAAGTACAATTTGCTAGGTGCCCCTAGATGTCCCTCCAAAAGTGGAATAATCTGGTCACCTTAGGTTAGATTCTCAGCAGATGCTTTCTTGGATGCTTTAGGATGCTTAGGGCTGATCCTGCGTTGAGCAGGGGGTTGGACTAGATGGCCTGTATGGCCCCTTCCAACTCTGTGATTCTATGATTCAGATAGCCAGAGAATCAACAGAGAATCCTAGCCCCCACAAGTGACTTCTCTTGTCTCCCTTCCCCAACAATCCTGGCTGAGAGTTATGCTATGCTCATCAGATTAGAAGAATCTTACCCACTTGTTCATCAGTTGTAAAGATGGACCCGTCACCCTTACTGTAATCCTAGTCCAATTGCATCCCTCACTGGATATCTGATGCTGTAAAACTGCATTGATTTTGTAAGGTTCTGTTAATCACTCTTGAGTTGCAGGAAGAAAGCCCAGCTGCAAATAAATCCCAGGGTCAGACTGGCTGTCCTAATGGTTGCCTTGTCGTTCTTCCTCCAGGCCCTTTGAGGTTTCTATCCCAGACGGACTCTGTCACAGCGTTCACGGGAGATACCGTTTTGCTAAAGTGTGAAGTTATCGGGGAGCCCATGCCCACGGTCCACTGGCAGAGGAACCAAGAGGACCTGACCTTGAATCCCGCCGACACCCGAGTGGCAATCCTGCCCTCTGGATCTTTACAAATCAGTAGAATTCATGCTGGGGACAGTGGGATCTATAGATGCCTCGCAAAGAATCCGGCCAGCTTCAGAACGGGAAATGAAGCCGAAGTCAGAGTTTTGGCAGGTAAGACTTTCCATACCATGCATAATGAGATATTGCCCTGACACATGCTGGCTTTGTGCTCATTCGTTGATTTGGTTGTGAAGTTCAACATCTGGAAAACCAAGCTGGTGAGGGGGGAGGATTCCCAACCCTGCCCTACTCAGAACTCAAAGCAGGATTTCCAGAGATTCTCCTGTATTTTTAAATCTCCAGGTTTAGCCATGATATGGCATCTGTTCCTTCAGGAGTCCTAATGTTGCATGGATCCTTTGTCTGCTCCAGCATGGTGGAATCCCTACAGGGATGAGAGGGACATGCTGTTGAGGAAGGGGTGGAAGATGCTGTGGTTGTTTCACGTTGGCGCACATCAAGGAATTTAGTGAAACGGCGACGATCCCCAGGCAGCAACGTGGAAACAGTATGGAGGGGTTAGGGAGTGCAGGAGATGGGAAGACAGGAAAATGAAGAAATAAGGTTGTTTTCTATTTCCCACTTTTCTCTACCTAGAGGAGTCTCAAAATGGTTTACAATCGCCTTCTCTTCCTCTCCCCACGACAGACACCCTGTGAAGACCACAGGCCATATGAGCAAAGTTTTTCTCAAGAGTGGTTATCCACGGCACAACCAATGATTCAGACATCATTAGATAAAGCAAACCCTTTGTGGAAAAAAAGCAATTTTAACCAGTACATGGATGTACATATCCATATTCTGGTCTGGACAGAATACATTCCTGTTTCCACCCAGATTGCAGCGTTGGAAATGCTGGTTGGTACTTGGAGCAGGGATCTTAAAAATTTAGCCTGGGTCTTTTCTAGGCTGGAAATATTGGCAGACTTTATGGGTTTTTTGCAGGAAGACCAAGCCACTGTTCTGTTTTAAAAAGTAAATTGCCAATGGGGAACGGCTGTAGTCAAAACAGAGAGCGCAACACCACCTGCGCAATATAGCATCTCTCATGTGGTTGTTAATTTTCTTCTGGCTATGGTTGACATTGCCTTCAAGAAAGCTCATAGTAAAATGCATGATGTTTATGAGTCTCAATAAAACATGACACCCTGTGAAGAAAGTGGCCTGTGGGTTCATAGACCAGGATAACAGGGAGTTCATTAAAGCTCTTCAATGTGACCCCAGTACAAAGAAGCAAAAACTGAACCAAAGAACCCATAACTGACCCCAACTTATATGCACACCCCCCACAATAGATCTTCCCACCAGTGTGCGCTATTGGTCAGTTTCGCTTTAAGCTGACTGGATCGAGCAGACGGGATCTAGCCACACAGTGGTCAATTACCGTGCAGGCTTGGTCCTCGGCAGGTCTACAGACACAGCAGGCTGATAGAGCTCTGAGAGAACTGGGACTGGCTCAAGGTCAGCCAGCAGGCCTCATGTGTCTCAAAAGGGCTTAACAATCACCTTCCCTTCCTCTCCCCACAACAGGCATCTTGTGGGGCAGTCAGGGCTGAGAGTTCTGGGAGAATTGTAACTGGCCCAAGGTCACCCAGCAGGCTTACAATCATTTTCCCTTCCTCTCCCATCAACAGACACCTTCTGAGTCAAGGTGCACCACACTTGGATACCCCCTTCCAGCCCAAATGCAGATGTGGTCAACACCTGGGACCCACCGAGCACTTTACATCAGCTCCAGTGGTTCCCCAGTAAGCCCATTAAGGTTTCTTTATCAAAGTCCAGTTTGCCCATTAACAAACCCTCCATTGAGGCACTGAGTTTGGGACAGCATTTGATTGCTTTTGCTTTTGCTTTTATTAGTGGCGATTCTGAGAGTTTTAAAATTGTGACTTGATCCTGGTTTTATAATTGTTCTTTTTGTTACATTGTTTCTAATGTTTGATTCATAGAGTGACCTGTCCTGAGTAGTGCAAGGGAGAAATGTGGCTAATAAGTGTATTAAATCAGGGATCCCTAAACTTTTTGAGCCTGCAAGCACTTTTGGGAATCTGGCACAGCCTGGAGCGCACAGCAACAAAATGGCTGCTGCAAAATGGCGGCCACAGGAGGCGGAGCCAGCCACATAATGATTGTCACAACATAACTTCAGTAACAGAACGTTGCGATGACGGCTGCTGCCAAAGCAGCATTTTTAAAGATCTGCATAGCCAATCAGAAGACTTGCTGGGTATGAGGCCTATTTGGACCTACCTACTTTCGAAAACAAGAGCCTCTTGTGGCGCAGAGTGGTAAGGCAGCAGACCTGCCCGTGAGGCTGGGAGTTCGATCCCAGCAGCTGTCTCAGGGTTGACTCAGCCTTCCATCCTTCCGAGGTCGGTAAAATGAGTACCCAGCTTGCTTGCTGGGGGGTAAAATGGTAATGACTGGGGAAGGCACTGGCAAACCACCCCGTATTGAGTCTGCCATGAAAACGCTGGAGGGCGTCACCCCAAGGGTCAGACATGACTCGGTGCTTGCACAGGGGATACCTTTACCTTGACCTTACTTTCAAAAAACACTTGGTGGGCAACATAAAAGTTGTTGGCGGGCACCATGATTCCCACAGGAACCAAGCTGGGGGGGGGCTGTTTTAAACAAATACACAAATTACAGGTATGCCCTGCAATCTGGGATGCATGACAACATTCCTTTTAGCCGCTGTTTTATTTATTTCATTCCACTGATGTGTCTTGCTGGCTTTCCCAGCACATATGTTTCTTTGGGCATCTTTGTGCTATTTTTACCTATATATGTGCAACCAATACAAAAAATAGCGTGGAGAAAAACCTGTTAATCTTAACGGGGTGGGGGGGGGCAGCCTGCTGCTGCACGAGATATCTTGTAGCATAGGCCATCTGTGCATGTGCTGGTTCATTGCCTGTCAATACGCTTCCACACTGCAGATGCAACTGGTTATTTGACAAGCTGGGGACAATTTAAATCTCTGTAATGTTACTCTCTTGATGTGAAAACTGTTTTTGTTTTTTAGCAAATGAGTTTCCCAGTTTGGTGTGGTGGTTAGGAGTGCGGACCTCTAATCTGGCAAGCCGGGTTCTATTCCCCGCTCCCCCACATGCAGCCAGCTGGGTGACCTTGGGCACACCACGGCACTGATGAAACTGTTCTGACTGAGCAGTAATCTCAGGGCTCTCTCAGCCTCACCTCCCTCACAGAGTGTCTGTTGTGGGGAGAGGAAAGGGAAGGCAACTGTAAGCCGCTTTGATCCTCCTTCAGGTAGAGAAAAGCGGCATATAAGAACCAAGTCTTCTTCTTCAAACAGGCAGGAGGTCTGAAACTAATTGATGTTCAAGCTAGTGCAATGGGTGAAACATTAATTTAGGCATGCATTCCACGGAACATCGGAACTGCTGCCCCTAGGGCTGGCGTTCCCAACATCTTGGGCCTGTTGGCACCTTGGAATTTTTTACATGGGTCAGTGGGATCATCCCCAAAATGGCAGCTGCAGGGGGTGGAGCCAACCACAAAATGGCTACCACAGGAGGCGGAGCAAATCACAAAATATGCGGAAGTGAGGCTTCACAGAACTAACTGTAACTTTTCAATATTTCAGACAGAAGCTCTTTTTGCCAGCATGGTTTTTAAAATAAATATGTTTACAAATATTTCCCAACGTGCCCCTTCATCTGCCCACCACCACAGTGGTGGTGGCAGCTGCTGCCAAAACAACTTAAAAAAAATTCTGTACAGCCAATAAAATCCCCAGTGGCCAATCAGGAGTTTTTCTGGGTAAAAGCCCCACCTGCCAACTTAAAAAAAAAAAACACTTGTCAGATGCCAGGAAAAATGTTGGCAGGCGCCACATTGGAAACCCCTCCCATGGTGTATACATTTCATTTAGTTGTACTGCAACTTTGACACAGCCTCCTGCTGCAATATTAAATTCCCTGACACAAGAGAGGCAGCAGCCCTTGCCTTTCCGTCCAACAAAGCTGGAGGACTGAATCCATCTCCTCAGTTGGCAGGAGCAAAAGAAACTCACCTAGTTGCGGTTCCAGCACCATAAAGTTCCCCAGGTGTTCATAGAATCACAGAATCATAGAGTTGGAAGGGGCCACACAGGCCATCTAGTCCAACCCTCTGCTCAACGCAGGATCAGCCCAGAGCATCCTAAAGCATGGTCAGAGATACGGAGGGCTGCAGTGTGAAGGGTAAGGTGGGATGGCCTTGTCACATGACTAGCATACGCTTATCCTTTCGGACATGGAATCTGATTTACGATCAAGGGCCTCTAATTGACCCTTGTTGATGATAATATGCCTAGAATGACAGATGCCTATTGAGATGCATTGTAAAAAAAAAAAAACCCTCACTTTCTCAGGTTTTGCAGATGAGTCTTCCAAATACACAGGAAGATGAAAATGTTCTAAGAAAGCAAAAGTCTTCACATGCTTTTGGTTTAGGACGGGTGAATTCACCCACCACCGTCATCTCCCATCTTTGAACATTTCCCACGCCTTTGTTCTGCATTAACGAGCCGAGCCGTGATCAAGCAAAAGGTTGCCGTTGTAGATATGCCCTCAGCCACCAGGATCTGACCTTGCAGCGTTCTTCCGGACAGATTTCTCTGTTGCGTAACAGCTTCATTTTGCTTCTTCAAGAGGTCCCACTTGTGTCTCTTTTACTCTTCAGTGTAAAGCAGGGGTAGTCTACCTGTGGTCCTCCAGATGTCCATGGACTACAATTTCCATGAGCCCCCTGCCAGCATTCGCTGGCAGGGGCTCATGGGAATTGTAGTCCATGAACATCTGGAGGACCACAGGTGGACTACCCGTGGTCTAAAGGATTGCTACAGCAGGAGGCTGTGTCAAAACTGCCAGGCAAGCAATGGGGCAAGTCAGAAAGCAAAACTGGTCAGCCAGTTTGTGAGTGTGAGTGTGAGTGTGAGTGTGAGTGTGAGTGTGTGTCCCTCCCATCAGTCTTAACCTTATAAAGTTGGCTGGCTTTTAGGATGATTCGGTTCCCTGCATAAAGGTCCTTGGGAGCTTGGAAAAGATAGAAAGCAGCTTTCGTATCTTCGTGGTTGTCGTTCATTCTGGTGGAAAAAAGATTAAATGAATCACACCAGGCTTTACGTTAAGAGAGCTTGGTTGGTTGTTCAGCACATGTGGAGAAATTAAGACTTCACTCCTCCTTAAGCACCACTTAAACCACCCTGTGGCCCAGCCGGCTCCAGGAAACTGCATTCCCATCCAGTGGATTTCCTTCATCATTAGGCTAAGCCAGTTTCCTGGGAGATGTCTCAGTTGCAGGAGTCTTCCAGGATGTGGACTGCTGCCAAGGGGTGGGGGGATAGGGTGACCCGGGGGCCCCGCGCATGCCCGAACCTGCCACGCATGCACATTTGTGCCCGGCGAGGCTGCAAACGCGCACACACTGCATATTTGTGCATGCATGCATGTGTGGAGCTATAGCACATGCGCGCTTGCGCTCCTGGTGGAACCTCAAGACACTTCAATGGAACCTCAAGACACCCAGACCCTCAAAAATGGCGCAATAAGATCAATAGACCCTCAATAAGAGACAATACTTTCAATTTTGGAGTGCGTAATGACTCAACCTACTATGTCCAAATGTCTCTGAGCATTTAAAAGTCCTTGCTCAAAACGGAATATTCGGAATTATCCCTAAACTGGCTCACACACAGCTGTTGCTATGAACGGCGGAAAGAAGCAGACAGAGCAAACAAGCACAGACTTCGCCAGCCGCCTTCCACGGGCATCGTTTCCCCTCGACCTTACATTGTTCGAAGCGAAGTCCCAAGAATAATAGAGTCGTAAGTGCAAAAATGACTAGCTGTCGGGAAAGTGCTGACTTCACCCCTGCCTGCACAGAACACGTTGGCTTTGGGCCAGGTGAGGGCTTTGTCTGGGCATTATATAAATTTGCCTTTGTGCAATCCATCTGTCGAATCGGTGGGGTGGCTTTTCTTTGCTTAAGATACGGGAGGCGCAGGCGAAGGCCCGAGCAAGAGGCTTACGGGGGCCGTGTAATTTGCTTCTAAATGTATTTGAAGATCGAGATTGGAAATTGGAGCCCGCCCCCCGCCCCCCACTCCAGCAAGCTCAACTTCATATGGCTGGATGTGACTGTGGACAGAAGGATTACCTGGAAGCTTTGAATTGCAATTGCCAAACTCGACATCTATTACAGGGGATCCCCAGACAAACCAAGATCAGTTCCTCTGTAGAAGTGGTTTTTTGAAAGATGTAAGAAACTTCGATGAAAACTTGCATAGGCTGCAGCAATACGGGTTGGTTCTGTACCTCTGTCCGGCCTGCAGGGGGAGCGCGCTGCCCGCCCGCAGCTTCTGGGCTGGCGCCTCCCTCCACCATGCAGGTGCGTTGCAGCCGCCCCTCCCCTGCGCCGCTGGGTCTGTCGGCTGGCCACTCACTGCGCAGGAGCCCCGCCTGGCTGCTCCATCTCCTCCTCCTCTGGAGCCAGAGCCCGCGCTCAAGGGGCCAGCTGCACCGGTGCCCCAGCATCAATGCTGCCCAGGGGCGCCCGCCCCGCCCTGCCCTGCACCAAAGACCCAGCTTCCCCTCATGAACAGCTTGTGCTCCTCGCCACCCTCGCCCACCCACCTCCTCCTGCTCCTCCCTCCTTCCAGATCCAGAAAAAAGACTCCCCTGGAGAAAATGGTTGCTTTGGAGGGTGGACTCTATGACATCTTACCCCATTGTGGTCTTGCCCCTCCCCATCCTCCCCAGTCTTTACCCCCTCCCCCAGATCTCCTGGTATTTCCCAACCCAGAGCTGGCAACCCTGCTTTGAAGCCATTTGTTTAGACCAGGGGTAGTCAAACTGCGGCCCTCCAGATGTCCATGGACTACAATTCCCACGAGCCCCTGCCAGCATTCGCTGGCAGGGGCTCATGGGAATTGTAGTCCATGGACATCTGGAGGACTGCAGTTTGACTACCCCTGATTTAGACTCAAGGGGTAGGGGATTAGGCAGATTGTGAGTGGGTGGGCAGGAAGGGATGTGTCATTGTTTGACTCTTGTGGAAGCGATTATTCAAGTGACTCTCTGGAGGTGTCTTCTGCCTGGTTCCTGACACTGGACATGCTAGGAACAAACACGTCTTGTCCATCACCCCATTACACGGTGAACTACAGTCTCTCCAATCTGGCCCTGTGAGTGGGTGTGCCTGTATTACATTTCTCCTGGTCATCTGAAAAAAGGTAATGAGATATTAACTTGAAACATACATTGGTGTCCTGAATGTGCTCACCAGCCTTCTTGTGCGTTTTTTCATCTCCTTCTTCCGAAGAGCTCAAGGGGAAAATGAATGGCGTCCCTTCTCCATTTTGCCCTAATATGCCTGTCAGACACATTAGGGTGAGTTGGTTCTTGGTTCCTCTGAATGGTGCAGGATGCAAGCTACTATTTCAACTTGACCCATGCCGTGCTGTCCTGACCAACTTAAGTGCACCTGAAAAAAGCGTTTATGTGTTTAGAATTGCAGTGGCTGTGTCCCAGATGTTGTTCAGATACTTTGGCCTTTATTTATTGGCAACTGTTCTAATCCCATTCTTCCGGAGCTTAGAGCAGCTCACAGTAATATGCACACACAGTACAATACAGATACAAATTGAAATTCAATACAATTTAAGCCACACAATTGTGCCAAGCTCTCCTTTGCAAGAACTGGGTTGGGTAAAACACTGTAGAAAACACATCCTTTTTTTTTCCATTGCAAAAAATACCATTATTATTTTTTTTTTTTAGCTTTCCTTAAAAGCCTACCAAATTTTCAAGGGAATGATGGTATGGTAAATAAGCAATTTGACAAAAGCTGTAAGTAGGTCAGTTAGATCAATGATCTTGCCTCATTTCAAGAAACATTAACTTCATAATCCACTGCAGCCGAGTTCAAGGTGCTGAACCCGATGAATGCATTAATCTGGTTTGGTCTCGTTTGCCCTTGGTTGAAAAAGCTATCAATTTGGTAATACGTGTTCGAAAACACCTTCCAGTGGTGATCACGGTCCAAATGTCATCATCCCTTTTACCTGCTCGTTGCTTTATCCAGTTGCTCATCTTTTAGCCGGCTTTGTGGAGATGGGTCTGGATTTCCATCACGAAGGCAGAAACATAATCATACCCCCAGATACGTTCCCTGCATTGTCGTTACAGCCCTTGAGAGAGCCAGTTTGGTGTAGTGGTTAGGAGTGTGGACATCTAATCTGGCATGCCAGGTTCGATTCTGCGCTCCCCCACATGCAACCAGCTGGGTGACCTTGGGCTCACCACGGCACTGATAAAACTGTTCTGACCGAGCAGTGATATCAGGGCTCTCTCAGCCTCACCTCCCTCACAGGGTGTCTGTTGTGGGGAGAGGAATGGGAAGGCGGCTGTAAGCCGCTTTGAGCCTCCTTCGGGTAGGGAAAAGAGGCATATAAGAACCAACTCTTCTTCTTTTTCTTCTTAATGCATTCTCTGTATTAAGAGATTGGTATCAATTTAATGGCCGATTTCACTGTCATGGTTTGGGTAAGGTTCCTCTCGTAGTTGAGTTAAGAACAGAGCCCTTCCTTACCAGCCCAAGGGTAGGATCACGTCAGGCAACAAGGGTGGTATTTCTGTCCAGTCTAGACATAACGGTAAAGGTATCCCCTGTGCAAGCACCGGGTCATGCCTGACCCTTGGGGTGACACCCTCTAGCATTCTCATGGCAGACTCAATACGGGGTGGTTTGCCAGTGCCTTCCCCAGTCATTACTGTTTATCCCCCAGCATGCTGGGTACTCATTTTACCGACCTCGGAAGAATGGAAGGCTGAGTCAACCTTGAGCCGGCTGCTGGGATTGAACTCCCAGCCTCATGGTCACAGCTTCAGATAGCATGTCGCTGCCTTACCAATCTGCGCCACAAGAAGCTCATAGTATAGACATAGAAATCACTACTAACATTTGTGGGGGATGTATTTTATTGATTTAATGTAGTTATACAAACAAAAATGCCCCATTACCAATATGCAACAGGGTGAACATTTCATTGTTCTGAAAATTTGCCTAATATTTGATAAGGATACTTGGTTGTTCCAGAGCTTCCCAACCAAGGTTTCATGAAACCCTGGAGTTTCTTGATGGCTCTGGAAAGGTTTCCCAGATGGGTGGAAATTAATTGATTTTACATCTATAGTTTTAAATTTGTTAAACATTTTGGGGTGATCTGATCATATATGGTCGTGTTGACCTGACCCCTCCCAAAATGGCCGATGATGGGACTGGAAGGGGAGGGAAGGGGCGGGGCCTCAGATGGACATGTACACAGCTAGGTTTCCCAGTTATATTCTTCATGGTTGTGCCAGTTCTGGGGTTTCTTGATGCCTGAAGAATGTTTCAAGGGAGAGAATGGCTGAGTTCCATAATGCTTTTGATCATTTGCGGCACTGAAATACATCATAGTGCTATAATCTTGGACAAAGCCTTGTACAGATAGCCAGTTATATTTGACCCTGAATCATCAATGTTTTTGTTAAGGAACAAGCAATTTTCAAGAATTCAAGATCTTACACAACTCAAGAGGGTTTTTTTTTATCTAAAGCCCCTTTTATAAGTGTAGCAATTTCTGTCTTTGGCTAAGAGAGCCAGCTTGGTGTTATGGTTAAGAACGGTGGGTGCTAATCTGGGGAACCGGGATTGATTCCCCACTCCTCCACACGCAGCCAGCTGGGTGACCTTGGGCTAGTCACAGTTCTCTTAGAGCTCTCTCCACCCAACCTACCTCACAGGGTGTCTGTTATAGGGAGAGGATGGGAAAGCAGTTGTAAGCTCCTTTGAGACTCCTTCAGGTAGTGCAAAGCGGGGTGTAAAAATCAACTTTTCTTTTCCCAATAAATATATTAACTTGCGATCTCTTTTGAAATCTTGGCAGCAATACGCAGAAGATGTTGATCACATTGTGTTCCTTCCCCAACCAACATCATCAGCCTTGATGATTCATGTTCTTTTCAGATTCTGTCCCATCCAATGCTCAGCCCGCCACCCGGGCTTCTGCCTGATCCATTCCCCTGCCATGAGAACTGGGCCAATTCTCCTATTTTCGCCGGTTACATTAGGCCTAGGAGATGCTTTAACTCGGGTAGTCAACCTGTGGTCCTCCAGATGTCCATGGACTACAATTCCCACGAGCCCCTGCCAGCGTTTGCTGGCAGGGGCTCGTGAGAATTGTAGTCCATGGACATCTGGAGGACCACAGGTTGGCTACCCCTGCTTTAACTGATGGGGTGATTATAGCGTAGTTTAGTTGAATTTTAAGATTTCAATGCTCTTATATGATTATTCCTCGTGCTATATGCTGCCCTGAGACCTTTTCAGAGAGGGGCAGCCAAGAAATCTAAGGACAGCAATAAATAAATATCAAGTCGCATCCTACGGTTGTGACATCATATAAAATTTCAGTGACATAGGCACCGTGTAGTGCTTAAAGCCCCTTTCAGTCATTCTGATGTTGGCTCTTTAAGGAAAGTGATTTTCTCAATATGTTTGGGTGAATAAGACAATATGCAAAACCACCTCTCTTGATCCCTTGCCTTGAAAATCCTCCAGGAAGTTGGTTGCAACTTGAGAACAAAATAACAATACCAACAAGGGGACGGCCAGTATGAACCATCTGGTGAAGTTAAAAGTTTTGCTCACTTTGAAAAGATGGGTCTGAAAATCCTCTGCTTTACGAAAGACGTCACTTGATGTCCTTTGTCGATATCTGACACTTGTCACTTGTGTTTCAGGGACAGTTGCAGCTCTGAGATGATTGTTTCCCTTTCGGAGAACCCAGCTGCCCGCCATAATGTTAACACAAAATAATTCAGGACAATGAGAGGGCCGTGAGTTGAGGCTGGCAAAATAAATTATTATATTGAACGACTCCTTCAATCTTCACGGTTCCTTGCAGGGTGACTCAAAGTGAGTGGTGTCACACGGTGATGTGTTTAAGTGGCCTCCATTCATCTGGAGCTCAAACAGCCAAATCCAACACCCCATCTCCCCCAGCGCTAGACAACTGAAGAAGCAGAAAAGAACAAGAGTCCGGTGACATCCTGAGGACTAGTAGCAAATTGGGGCAGGGTATGAGCTTTTGGCAATCGCTCCTCGCTTTCCCATGGAAATATCTCGTGAAAGCTCCTTTCCTGCCACACATTTTGTCAGTCTTGAAGGTGCTACTGGTCTCTTCCTCTTTTCTACTTTTAAGGCCATACGCAATCAGGGCCTGGCATACCTGAGGGACTGCTTGAGTGACTATGCCCCCCCCCCAAAAAAAAGACATTGAGATCATCCAGCTCCAATAAATTAGCAATCCCTGGTGCCCAAAAAGTACCTCTGGACTCAGTCAGGGCCAGGGCATTTTCGGTCCTTGTCCCGACCTGGTGGAATGAGCTTTCGGGAGAGCTAAGGGCCCTGAGAGCACTGAGTCAGTTCTGCAGGGCCAGTAAGATGGAGCTCTTCTGCCAGGCTTTTGGTTGGGGCCAATTTGCTTCTGGGTGGTTTGGCTGACATCATCTGAGCTCCCTCCATACGGACACCCCTCTCTGAAAACCGAGATGCTCTGATGTTTCCTACACAGTTGGCATGATTGTTTTAAGGGTGATTTTTAATTGAATTTATTTTTATGTCTTATATTATATCCCTGGGCTTTTGTATTGTAGCTGTGTTCGTTTAGGCAATTTACAGTATACGGCAGGGGTAGTCAACCTGTGGTCCTCCAGATGTTCATGGACTACAATTCCCCTGAGCCCCTGCCAGCATTTGCTGGCAGGGGCTCATGGGAATTGTAGTCCATGGACATCTGGAGGACCACAGGTTGACTACCCCTGGTATAGGGGCACAGAAAAAAAATCACTTGTAATTACAAACCATGTTATGTTGGTTAGAAGAACGAACTCCAGTATACATCTGGTAAGAGTTCCTTTCTTCAGCTCTTGGGTTTGTCCTTCTAAATGAATGGTTGTGGTGCTTTTGAATGTTAAAAGAAAAAAGCTTTAGATCCACCAAGTTGCATTTCTATTAAATCCTGTGGCAAAACCAAGCCAAAATGTGAAAAGAACTTCCAATATGTCTAGACCCTTCTCGAATGTCAAATAAAAAGAAACTTGAGACCGTGTTGGGCACCCCACTTCAGGTCAAGCTGTGTCCATTAAGACCTTGGCCTGGATCATCCAGTTAGCCACATCTTGTCAGATCTCAGAGGCTAAGAAGGGTTAACCCTGGTCAGTGTTTGGATGGGAGGCCACCAAAGAATAGCAGTCAGAGGCACCTGATCTGTGAAGGCTTGGGAAGGCATTAAAAGGGTACAGAACTCCAATCATTATCAGTTGGTTGGTGCATGCTCTCCGCTGCCTGAGAAAACGTGTGTGTACCATCAAGTTGTATGGCCATGACCTGATCTCAGATGGTATCCCCTCAATGGTGCTATGTGACCAGACTTAGTAACTGGGTTCAGGTCCCAGGATTATGGCACCTTGCATGATGGTCAGGTGGAATTGCTAGTATACAGCAATGTCATGCTGCATGGCAAACACAGTAAACACCTGTGCCACCATGGTGGAATGTCTCACCAGCCTACACTTTTGAGACACAGGCACCAAAACCACATCTTCAGCTGGCCAAAAACATGCTCCATAACAATGTTTTACAGTAGATCTTATTATATGCTACCATGTGTGTGTGTGTGTGTGGGGGGGAGTTGAAACTGATTCGGCTGGTTTAAAAATGGGGATGTGCAATTCAGATGGGATACATCTGCTGGGACCCATGCCTAGTGGAGATGCAAACTCTTTCAGATACATTGAAAGAGAACTTTTTTTTTCAAACATGGAGGGTACATTGTGCTGAAAGTATATATTTTTAAACCTTGTGTGCCATTTTTGTTGCGTTTGCAACTCACTGCATGGTTAATGGCCTGGAATCTGAGCAGATAAGGTGGGATAAAGGTAAAGGTATCCCCTGTGCAAGCACCGAGTCATGTCTGACCCTTGGGGTGACGCCCTCTAGCGTTTTCATGGCAGACTCAGTACAGGGTGGTTTGCCAGTGCCTTCCCCAGTCATTACCGTTTACCCCCCAGCAAGCTGGGTACTCATTTTACTGACCCCGGAAGGATGGAAGGCTGAGTCAACCTTGAGCCGGCTGCTGGGATCGAACTCCCAGCCTCATGGGCAGACAGCTTCAGACAGCATGTTGCTGCCTTACCTCTGCGCCACAAGAGGCTCTTCTGGTTACTGTATCTCATAAGGTGGGATAAAATAACATAACATGATAGATAATGAATGAGCCAACATGGATACTTTAGACATCTTGTTTGATGGTTGTTCCCCTCTCTCCTCCGCCCCCTGAATTTACTGTTCCAATCCACATTTCACGAGCAGCAGAATCCCTTGTATATTCATTTCTTTAAATTTCCATGGGTGAATCTTAGACTTGGCGCGCACAGAGTGGGCACTGGGTATGCATTTAGCTATATGGCGGAAGTACAAGCTGCAACTGGTCTGGAAACTGCATAAATAAATTTAAAATACATATTAAAATACCTGCTGGGAATCCATACCAATGAAGTTGACAGAAATATGCAGTGGATTCCCCAAAAGATGATGAGCAGAGTGCTTGAATCAGCGAAACCACAGAACAGAATGTATTGCCTTTCTCCAATATAAATAATGATGATAGAGTTCTCAACTTTTAGTGGCAGAATCATCTTGCTCTACAACAAAACAACCAATTTGAAATAACATGTGCATATCACCCAAACCTCAGTCTGCGTTTCTTTAATTCATTGTTTTAAAGCAGGGGTAGTCAAACTGCGGCCCTCCAGATGTCCATGGACTACAATTCCCAGGAGCCCCTGCCAGCGAATGCCGGCAGGGGCTCCTGGGAACTGTGGTCCATGGACATCTGGAGGGCCGCAGTTTGACTACCCCTATTTTAAAGGGATGCTGGATACATTGCAAGACAACTGTATAAGCAAAAAGGATGACAATGGCTGTTATTTCTTCTTTTTCATTCCCTACTAAATAATTCACGAGAATCATATTACTTTGCAAAATGTACAAATACAATTGTAACTGCTTCGATTGATGTTGGACCACATTGGTCAATCAACCACGTCTTCAGTTGATTTATTGGAGCGTTCAACCCCTTCACATTTGTCGTCTTCTTTAGTGTGTGTCTGAGCTCCTACACTGTTTACTTCTCAAATCAGGATTTTCCCCCTCCCCCAACACCATTTTATGATCTCCTGCCCGGTGCATCTGTATATCTGTATCTGTATCCTTGCAATACAAGAGAAGATTCCTGCTGTGAATATTTAAATACTCTTCCCCACTGTTCCTAAGACGAACGATGTGATTATTATGTAATAACTGTTCCTTTTCCTCTCCATAGATCCTGGGTTGCACAGACAGCAATTTTTCCTGCAGAGACCATCCAACGTGGTAGTTATCGAAGGGAAGGACGCCGTGCTGGAGTGCTGTGTTTCTGGCTATCCGGCCCCAACATTTACATGGCTACGAGGAGATGAAATAATCCCTTTGAGGTATTAAGTATGTCATTTTTGAAAGGGCACATTTGAGCACAACAAGGATCTCCCAGATCTGCCTTGACATCCTTTCTGGGACAGCCATTCATAAGAACACAAGAGAAGCCATCATGTTGGATCAGGCCAGTGGTGCATCCAGTCTAACACACTGTGTCACGCAGTGGCCAAATCTGAGGTGCCATCAGGAGATCCACCAGCAGGGTCAGAACTCCAGAAGCCCTCCCACTATGGCCTGTTCCAGCCACCAAGGATACAGAGCATCACTGACCCAGACAGAGTGTTCCATCTAGACCTTATAGCTAATAGACTCTCATGGACCTCTGCACTTAGGACAATGAGAGAAGCCATGTTGGATCAGACCAGTGGTCCATCCAGTCCAACACTCTATGTCAGGGGTAGTCAACCTGTGGTCCTCCAGATGTTCATGGACTACAATTCCCATGAGCCCCTGCCAGCATTTTCTGGCAGGGGCTCATGGGAATTGTAATCCATGGACATCTGGAGGACCACAGGTTGACTACCCCTGCTCTATGTCACCCAGTGGCTAAAACCCAGAGCCGATCAAGAAGTCCACCAGTCAGGCAGAACCCCTCCAACTGTTGCACCCCAAGCACCGAGAATACAGAGTATCATTGCCCCGGACATCATGTTCCCTCTATTGTGAAGTCGTGTCCGACCCATCGCGACTCCATGGACAATGATCCTCCAGGCCTTCCTGTCCTCCACCATTCCCCAGAGTCCATTTAAATTCACACCGACTGCTTCAGTGACTCCATCCAGCCACCTCATTCTCTGTCGTCCCCTTCTTCTTTTGCCCTCGATCGCTCCCAGCATTAGGCTCTTCCCCAGGGAGTCCTTCCTTCCCTCTATACCATGTGGCTAATAGCCTCTGATGGACCTCTGCACCATATGTTTATCCGGTTCCCTCTAGAAGCTGTCTATGCATGTAGCTGCTACCACTTCCTGTGGCAGTGAACTCATAGAATAATAGAGTTGGAAGGGACCTCCTGGGTCATCTAGTCCAACCCCCTGCACTATGCAGGACACTCGGTGCTTGCACAGGGGATACTTTTACTTTTATTGATTAAAAACTCTGTTCTTTTTCTGTGGAGCTCCAGATGGTGTTTTCTCCTCTATTTCAGGGATGGGAACTTAGACTGAGAGAGAGTGAGAGAGAGAGAGAGAGAGAGAGAGAGAGAGAGAGAGAGACAGAGAGAAATCAGCCAAAGAGCTTCATGGCTGGGTGGGAGTCTTAGCCCAGGCCTCCCCAAGCCTTGTCTATGACCCATCTGGCCACACGGGCTGCACGTTCACCGGGTGTGGATATGTCCTTACCCTGTTCTAACCAAAGATGTCTCTTGGTCACTTTTCCAGATCTAAAAAATATTCCTTGTTGGCTGGCAGTAACTTATTGATCGCAAATGCAACGGACGATGACTCCGGGACGTATACTTGCGTGGTCACCTACAAGGAGGAGAACAGTAGTGCTTCGGCAGAGTTGTCTGTTTTGGGTGAGTACGGACCCCCCACATGTTATGAATCCCAGAGCTGGCGTCAGTGTGTCCTGAGATGGGGCCGCTGCTACGGCCCATGGACTCTTGCAAGGTGCACTGCTGCTGACTCTGTATTCACACAGCTCCTCTGATTTCTATACTTTTCTGCTTGTGAATGTTCTGTCACCTGTGTTCCCCAATGCATCTGCTGCTTGACACTGCCAGAGAAAGGCATTTTGGGTGGTGCACATTCCTGGTGGGTCACGGCAGTGGCTCCCCTAGCTTCACTCACCACCCAGTGCCATCGAGGAAAGGACGTGCAGGCAATGTGGTCACCTTTGATTGTATATGTTGGGAGAATTTGCAAGTGGGCAGAGGAAGGAAGAAGGACCTAATGATGGGTGTGGGGGCCCGGATCCTCCTCCCCAGAACCTGGAACTGGCCTTGATACAGACAACCTTTTCCAGTCTAAAGAAGGGCTCACTGGTTTGTTGCTGGGATGACGTTTTCAGTTGTCTGGAAACTTGGTTGAGTGCAATGTTGGAAATCTAATTTGACAAGGACTTTTAAAGACTGTATATTTTATATTAGCGTAGAGCAGGGGTAGTCAAACTGCGGCCCTCCAGATGTCCATGGACTACAATTCCCAGGAGCCCCCTGCCAGCATTCGCTGGCAGGGGGCTCCTGGGAAATGTAGTCCATGGACATCTGGAGGGCCGCAGTTTGACTACCCCTGGTGTAGAGCATAAGTAGAGGGAGAAGAAGTCTCCTGATGGTCTCCCACCCCACCCTACATGATCTTTCCAGGGATTCCACCGATGGACCCTGCAGTGTTGCATCTTGTGTGCACAGAATCTCTTGTACACGTTGTGCTGCACGTGCATAGCGATAGGGGTAAAGTTAGGGGTTATCCCACACCACATGCTGACTGCACGTGGAAGTGTGTACAGTTTTATCATTTGCGTTGTGTGGCTACAGAAAGACTATGTCCAATGACCCACTTCTACTGTCTTTCGTCATTGGAGAACACATTTGTGGAGGAAGTCATTTTCCAAAGTCAGAAGACTTTGCAGAAGGGAGTCATCACAGAGCAGGGAGAGTTTGTGCAGACAATCATCTTCCTTGTTCTAAGATCATTGCTTGGTGGAGAACTGTTATATATTACCATAGCGTGGATGTTTTCTGTTGCAAACTTTCTATCCCACTTGGTTAGTCTTGCCAAATTGCTGAGCAGTACAGAGAATAATGGGGCTCTTTATTTTGCTCCCATTCAGAACTGATGTTTGGATTCACTCATGGCGAAAAAAGTAGTGCTGTGCATTCTTTCTCAGTGCTTTAGGACAATGGGCAAAGGATTATGATGAGTCACCCATGTTCCTGATCCACCTGTGTAAGATGCTACCAAGGTTAGGGTTGCCAGCTCCAGGTTGGGAACTACCTGAAGATTTGGGGGGATGAAATGTCAGGAGGGTGGGATTTTGGGAGGGAAGTGTCTTTACAAGGATCTAATGCCAGAGATGCCACCTTCCAAAGTGGCCATTTCCCCCAGCTGAACTGATCTCTGTGGCCTGGAGATCATGTGGAATTCCAGGAGACCTCCAGCCTCCACCGGGAAGCTAATAAAGAAAATAGGAAATCTGAGGCTGAGAATAAATTGGTCCCAAATCCATGTTCTTTTAAACAATGTTAGTAATCAAATAGGATTGGCAATCAAAACAGGATCCTAGGTAATTCATTCACCCAATTTTGCTTTTTGGGTGTAGTGGTTAAGAGCGCGGACTTCTAATCTGGTGAACTGGGTTTCATTTCCCACTCCCCCACATGCAGCCAGCTGGGTGACCTTGGCCACAGCACTGATAGAGCTGTTCTGAATGAGCAGGAATATCAGGGCTCTCTCAGCCTCACCTCCCTCACAGGGGGTCTGTTGTGGGGAGAGGAAAGGGAAGGCGACTGTAAGCTGCTTTGAGAATCTTTCTGGTAAAGTGGCATATAAGAACCAACTCTTCTTCTTCTTCTTCTTCTTCTTCTTCTTCTTCTTCTTCTTCTTCTTCTTCTGCAGAACGCAGAAGAAGGGGGCTTGGGGAATAACGCTCCTGAGATCTTCTGGGTCCATAGCTAGGAACATGCATAATGCAGTTTAACGTAGCATTTTGTTGCTGTGTGACAATAACAGTCCTTGAGGAAAAAAATTGCCAATGTGGTCGTTTCCTGAACCACCCACTGAGTTGTTAAAATGTATGATCTGCCCCTGATTTCTTCCCATATAAAACATTTCTCCATCCATCAGATTATTCATTAGCCGGTAAGTGCCGCAGTTGATGGAGATGCGAGGGGGGGGAGAAAAAATATGTCTCAAGTCTTCCGTCAAAGAATCATATCCACATCACATTTCTAGAGGTTGTTTGTTTTCAATTACTGAATAATAGCCAGCTTATTAGGATTATTCGGTAAGATTTAAGGAGCCGCATAGATAATACTGGGGCTGACAATGCCATATTATCAATGGTAATGCTTCTTCTTCTTTTTTTTAAATTTGGGCTTGAACAATTAGGCATAAAAAGTGCTTTCATTAATGAATGGCGCTCTGATTTAGATTATGGGAGGGTTTGATGCTTGCTTAACAATATCCTTTCATTAAGCCACAATAAAACACGATGGCAAATTGCGCTTGATAGAGGCTTTCGGTTTCACGGCTTCGGTTGCATTAATGTTTCATGGGCTCCAATTATTTCAGAGCGACGAAAAGTTCATTAGAAAAGGAACCTTTGTTTTGCAAACTCAAACGCCTTGTTGCTTCGCAAGTGGTTAAACATTGCAATCAGGAAGGCGCCCGAGATTGCCCGTTTCCGCACAGAGATTTTGTTTAGTGGAATGCTCATATTTTGAGCTCCAGAGGCCCAGCAGAGCATCGGAATTTTGAGTTTGTTGCTGTTGTTCCTTGGTGCTTTCTACTTCATGCCGTCGTTCACAGGTATGCTGAGCATAGGGCAGGTAAAACTGGGGTGGGGTGCAGATGTGGTAGACAAGATTGACATGGAAGAGGCCAGGAGGAATTACTTTTGCATCTGTAGGAACTACCCATTTTGTCTGTCTGTCTGTCTGTCTGTCTGTCTGTCTGTCTGTCTGTCTGTCTATCTATCTATCTATCTATCTATCTGATTTTGACGGAGCTGCCTCCCTTTTCTAAGGATACCTGGGACCTTATAATTACTTGCTCCTGCTCACATGGCAGGCATTTTGTGATTGGCTCTAGTCACCAAGCAGAATGGCCGTGAGACAGACAGCTCTATGAGAGCAGCACTATCAGGACTGTGACAAGCCCAAGGTTACCCAGCTAACTACATGTGGAGAAACTGGGAATTAAACCTGGCTCTCAAGATTAGAAGTCGCCATTCTTAACCACTACACCAAGGGCAAGCATCAGTATTTTGAAGATCTGTATTGTGTACCACCTGGGGGACTGGCCACTCTACACAAGAATGAGGTTTCCTGAAGGGCTAAGTTGCATATTAGTTCATATCCTCCAAGTAGTCTGGAGATCTGTTGTATTAGTGGGAGATTTTCAGGTGCTGCCTGGAGATTGGCAGCCATATAGTAACCGATCCATAACCTCTCCCTAAAGTTTACTCCTTCCTTCCTTCCTTCCTTCCTTCCTTCCTTCCTTCCTTCCTTCCTTCCTTCCTTTGTCTGTCTGTCATCTTCCTTCCTTCCTTCCTTCCTTCCTTTGTCTGTCTGTCATCTTCCTTCCTTCCTTCCTTCCTTCCTTCCTTCCTTCCTTCCTTCCTTCCTTCCTTCCTTCCTTCCTTCCTTCCTTCCTTTGTCTGTCTGTCATCTTCCTTCCTTCCTTCCTTCCTTCCTTCCTTCCTTCCTTCCTTCCTTCCTTCCTTCCTTCCTTCCTTCCTTTGTCTGTCTGTCATCTTCCTTCCTTCCTTCCTTCCTTCCTTCCTTCCTTCCTTCCTTCCTTCCTTCCTTCCTTCCTTCCTTCCTTCCTTCATGTTCTCCACCACCACAGGACTTCGAAGTGTAAATGGTGTATGCCAACTTTACTAAAGAATTAATAATAATACTACTAATAATAATGATGATGATGATAATAATAATACTAATAATAATAAAGCTTTCCCTCCGCTCCTTAATTTTCTCATCCGCTGTCTAAAAGCTTCCTGCTGCTAATTACCGCTCCTTCTCAGCACCGGCTGACCGGCCTGACGTCTGAGTGGCTCCTATCAAAACAAGGCCCTCTTTCCTTTTGTTTGACTCTCCTAAGACAATATGCCCCGTCATTACATTGAAATGTGTAGTCATTAAGCAATGAAAACAGTTGTTAAATACCAGTTTAAATATTTAAAGTCAGCGTTGCTCCCCTTCCCCTCCCCAACAAATGACAGGATTTGGACATGTATATATAAATTAGCGCCTATTGTGTTCTCCAGGCTCTGCTGTGGAACAAGAGTTCCGTGCTGACGAACAGAGTCTTTCCCAGAAACGAGCCCCCTTGATTGACACGCTGCCGTTCTTCTAATCAAGTCAAACCAACAGAGCCACGGTAGCGATGGGTACAATGAATGACAAGCACAAAGAGACCGCCGTGCATAAATTTCCCAACACAATGCTACAAACAACGCATTGGCTTTAATATTATAAACATAAATTTCTAACCAGTGACATCCTGTTTGCTAAGCAATCGCATAAATTTCCACTTTGAATATTGATACACAGGTAGAACTAGGCTGGACTTCTGCAACTCACTCTATGCTGGCCTGCCCTTATCCTTGATTTGGAAACTACAACTGGTCCAGAATGCAGCAGCCAGGGCCCCCACAGCAACACCTTGGAGGTTCCACGTCCAGCAGCTGCCCTGGCTCCTGGCCAAATTCAGGATCAGGCTTAAGGTTCTGGTTATCACCTTTAAGGTCTGGGCCCAGCATAACTGAGGGATTGCTTCTCTGCCTACACCCCACCCAAAGAGCCTTATGCTCCACCACCTCCAACTTCCGGGTGATCCCTGGCCCCAAGGAAGCCTGCTTGTCCTCAACCAGGGCCAGAGCTTTCTCCATCCTTTAAACTGCCCTATCTCACAGACCAGTCCTGTCAGAGCTCTCTCAGCCTTACCTCCCTCACAGGGTGGGGAGAGGAAGGGAAGGTGATTGTAAGCCACTTTGAGACTCCTTCAGGCAGTGAAAACCGGGGTAGAAAAACCATTTCTTCTTCTCTTTCATAACTCTTTTAGATTCTTAGAGTGCTGTAGAGCCCCTTCCCTGGTGTCTGGGCATTCCAACAATATTCATGCTGCAACACTTTGAATCATAGAATCATAGAGTTGGAAGGGGCCATACAGGCCATAGAATCATAGAATCATAGAATCATAGAGTTGGAAGGGGCCATACAGGCCATAGAATCATAGAATCATAGAATCATAGAGTTGGAAGGGGCCATACAGGCCATAGAATCATAGAATCATAGAGTTGGAAGGGGCCATACAGGCCATAGAATCATAGAATCATAGAATCATAGAGTTGGAAGGGGCCATACAGGCCATAGAATCATAGAATCATAGAATCATAGAGTTGGAAGGGGCCATACAGGCCATCTAGTCCAACCCCCTGCTCAACGCAGGATCAGCCCAAAGAATCCTTTTGTGCATTGCATCTCACGCTCTTAATAAGCCCTATTTCCTTTGAGCCTCGCAACTAAGCCTGCAGGTTTCTTCTGGGTTTGCATGCAACCTTCTCTCTGTGCATCTTCCCCCCCCCCAGAAGTGAGAACCCTGCAGATTTAGGTCAGGATCTTAAGCCACGGGTTAAAGGGGGGCTGCTGTTCCCTGGCATAGGCTGTGAAGCTTGTTTACAGGGTGTGCCGTAAGTCGGCCTTTAAAAATAGTTACAAATGCCGCATTCCCCAATTCAGCTTCATTTTTATGATTCTGCCTGGCTGGTGGCTTCTAGTAAATATATATTTTATAGCAACAGATCATGCATGGTAATTGTTACGGGCTCGTGCGGCACCAGTGGCGAAACGGCATGAGCTGTATTTTTTTTTTTTTTGCTGTAAACAGAATCTATTATATGTAATTGTTAGGAAAGCGTCTGATCAAGTTAGGTCGTAATTATAACCGTAGTTTAGCGGCAGAGTGGGCAGCCGGCTTCCGCGTGGAGCACGGCGCAAGGAAGGCCGTAAGAGCGTAATTAACGGTAAGGTTTATTAATGTTCTCCAAGTGGTATTTCACAAAATTAATAAGATTATTATTTGCCTATCCATCAAGTGGGGTTTTGCGTTTGCTGATTTCCGGAGTGTATTCCTCTGTTCGGTGGTGTTTAAAGTTGACTCCCAGAAGCACCAGGGTTCCATGGGATTATACTGGGAGAGAAATCCCTCAGTAATGGTGGGGGTGGAGAATCTCCTTTGAGAAATAAGTTGAGCAAAGTCCACCAATGACAATCATCGGTTGAATTACCAAGGCCCGAACATAAGCCCTCACGTTTCTGTGGGCCCCTTCAACTGTGTTAGGGACCCCCATGGGGCCACATGGCTCCTGTTGAGAATGGCTGGCATAGATGCTGCTGGTTCATCCAAGGAAGGGGGACCTACAAGCTGCGGTCTGAATGTTGTTCACCTCATTGATTCTTGTCCAGATGGAAACCTTAAAAAGTCACGATCCTGAATCCTGCGTCTGCTGCTACAGTCTGTGCTTGTGTGGATCCACTTGGCGTGAAATCACTTTGGACGTGCCCCTCCTGTCATTTCCCTTAATGTGGCTTGGAAAAGTAATTTACTTGTTTGTTGGTTTGTTACGTTTTAAAACCACCCTCCCTTTGCCGCTCAGGGCGGTTTACAGCATGTATTCACAATTCACAAATCCCACCGTCATGTTGGTCCAGGACAGAGAAATCAAACTCGGCAACTTGCATGAACATTCTAAACACCTAAACGCTTAACTATATAAATGTATAATAAAAGTGTTGCTTGGTGGGATGGCCGGACTAGGGGTCGCCTTGTGCTGTATCTGGTGAGCAGTTTGAGGGGGGGGGCAGTTCTGGGGGAGCCCAGTTGATGTTATTGGTTCCTTGGCCTCAACTGAAAGCTTGGCGGAAGAGTTCTTTTTTTTTTTTTTTTTTTGCAGGCCCTACAGAAGTGTTTGACCTCTTCTTCCTGCTACTTCCTTGTTCTTACCATCCTGCAAATACCTATTCCTCCATTCCTCCTTTTGATCTGTTTTTGATTTTCCTCCCCACCTAGGTTTGCCAGCTAAGGGTTGGATAAATCTGGAGATTTTTGGGAGTACAGACTAGGGATAGCAGGTTTGGAGTCGACCTCAGCAGGATACAACACCATAAGGTTCACCTTCCAAAGTTTCAATTTCCCTCCAGGATGCTGATATTAGTTGACTGGAGATCAATCGTAGTAGTGGGAGATCTCCAGGTGTCACTGGAGAGTGGCAAAGCTCTCTCCTGCCCTGTCTCTCTGACCTATGTCAATCTTGTCTAAGACCCAACCTATTCTGTTGCCACATGGCCAGGTAGTCTGAGGGTCCAATCCAGTGTAGCAAAGATAAGGAGAGTAGGGTTTTATACCCCACTTTCCTCTACCGTAAGGAGTCTCAAAATGGCTTACAATCACTTTCCCTTTCTCTCTACACAACAGGCACCTTGTGAGGGAGGTAAGGCTGAGAGAGTTCTGATAGAACTAGGACTGGCCTAGCAGGCTTCATGTGGAGGAGGGGAATCAAACTTGGTTTTGGAGACGAGAGTCATCTGATCTTAACCACCACAACACTTTGGCTCCCAGATCTCTTATCTACCTCAAAAAAGGTAAATTCTCTGTGCGTTACAGCTCAAATCTGGGCTGTGGAGCGAATGGAGAAGGGATTTTGCATTATCAGCTGGCTCTGGATTTCATTAGTTGGACCTGGACTTCCCACAACACATTGAATGTGTCAATACGAAAAAAATGTGCCCCTAGGGGAAATCGTTTCAAGTGCTGGTAGAAGTCAAAGGAGCCTGGGTTCAGCTCCCTAACGGGGTCTGAAGGGTTAAATCCCCTCTAGAAGCCCCAATCTGAATCATGGCTGTGCACAGATATGGTTTTTCTTCAACAGACAGGTAGATTGCCAAGATCTTTGTGCTCTCCCTTAGGGTGCTTTGTTCTTTTCGAAGGCAGAGCTGGACGGGCGACTTCCTTAATGCCTCTAAGCACCGCGGGAGAGTAATTCTGAGTCCTCAGCTTGCTGTTCAGCCTCCTCCAGTTCTGCGGCTGAATAAACGTAAACAACGGGCCTTCTCCGTGGCAGTTTCCAAACAGGAGCGAGCTTGTCCTTAACCTCCGCGCTGCTTCTCCACATGAGCCGTGTCTCCTCCACTCTGGGCCTTGCCTGTCTGTTCATTTTCCTAGCATGCAAGACCCTTTCATGTTGGGAAGTGCATGTCAAGTGGTTTCTTACAAAACCGTTCTTTAGAAAGCAATTGCGGTGCGCACAAATAGCTGCTCCTCCTCTCCTCGCTTTTCCGTGGAGTACATTTCCTCTTGCCTCCGATCTGTGTCACAGACTGCCGGTCTACGGCCTTTGCACCTCGAGGTCCTTGATCTTTTTTGGATGGATGACAGCATCCAAGGGGTGGTCTTTGGCTTAGCAGGTGACCGTGCTTTTGCCGATTGTGTGGTTGCAATGCCATAGAACTGGCTGTCTCAACCAGGCATTTATGAAACCCTGAGGTCCCTTGAGAGCCTTAGAAGAAAAGACCCAAGGGCTTATGAGAGCCAGTTTGGTGTAGTGGTTAGGAGTGCGGACTTGTAATCTGGCATGCCAGGTTCGATTCTGCGCTCCCCCACATGCAACCAGCTGGGTGACCTTGGGCTCGCCACGGCACTGATAAAACTGTTCTGACCGAGCAGTGATATCAGGGCTCTCTCAGCCTCACCCACCCCACAGGGTGTCTGTTGTGGGGAGAGGAAAGGGAAGGCGACTGTAAGCCGCTTTGAGCCTCCTTCGGGTAGGGAAAAGCGGCATATAAGAACCAACTCTTCTTCTTCTTCTTCTTCTTCTTCTTCTTCTTCTTCTTCTTCTTCTTCTTCTTCTTCTTCTTCTTCTTCTTCTTCTTCTTCTTCTTCTTCTTCTTCTTCTTCTTCTTCTTCTTCTTCTTATACACCTCGGCAGTTCAACATGGCTTTATCAGACCATACACATGAATGGCATGGTCTGCATTTGTGTTTCATGGAAGGGGGGGAGGGGGTCATTTGAAAATAGTTCAGGGGGGGGGAGAGTGACTAGAACATGGAATTCACTGCCAGAGGATGTAATGATGGCCACAGGAATAAACAGCTTTAAAAGGGGATTAGGTAGATTCATGGAGGCTAAGGTTATCAGAGGCACCTAGCCGGGGTGACTGAGAGGAACCTCCATGTTCAGAGGCACTAAACCACTGAAACTCAGAGCCAGGAGGCAACATCAAGGGAAAGCCTCGGCCTTTTTGCCCTGTTGCTGGCCCTCCAGAGGAACTGGTTGTTCACTGTGTGAGACAGGATGCTTGACTAGATGGGCCACTGGTCTGATCCAGCAGGGCTCTTCTGATGTTCTTATGAAGGTCTCAGCCTCTATGCGACTCTGGCCCTCCAGATGAACTGGTTGTCCACTGTGTGAGACAGGATGCTTGACTAGATGGGCCACTGGTCTGATCTAGCAGGGTTCTTCTGATCTTCTTCTGAAAGTCTCAGCCTCTATGCCCTGTCCTTGGCCCTCCAGAGGAACTGGCTGGCCACTGCGTGAAGCAGGATGCTGGACTAGATGCACCACTGGTCTGACCCAGCAGGGCTCATCTGAAGTTCTTATGAAGGCCTTGGCCTCTCTGCCCCGTAGACGGGCTTCCAGAGGAACTGGCTACCCACTGTGTGAGAGAGGAACTGGACTAGATAGCCCATTGGTCTGATCCAGCAGGCCTCATATCTGTTACAGCTCAACAAATCCTGACAACCCCAGATGAATCTGACTTATCCGTGACCTGTTTTATTCTAGGGAAACAATCATTCAAGAATAAACCTCGCCGCCAGGGCAATTTTAAACCTTTTCACTTGGGAAAATTGCAGAGACATTAATCCCTATTCAGTTCACAGCTTTTCAGAGGTGCACCTAAGGGGACTCTGGAGCTAAGGGTCCCATCAGATCCTTGAAGTTTTCATTAAAAAACAACAACACCCCATTGAAATGGAGGTGTAATGACATGACAGGTGTTCACAGGGTGATATCTTCAGTAGCTTTCAAAAAAAGTATCTTCTGTATGGCTGGCTAGACACAGGAGCCCTCACTACAGGGGAAGTTCCAATTACAACATCTCAGTTTGTGCTATGAGAATCTTGGATGCCAGCCCACACGCCTTCATTACTTCTCTGGCTCTCTTCTTACCCACTGAATTCGCTTTCCGATGAACTCACCCCTGCTGAGAAACGAGAACAAAGATCGTTCTCAGTCCTTGGACTTGGCCCATTGGTCCCTGCTGTGATTCTCACGCTTTCCTTGAAGTCCCTGTGCTATTGCTGATGGTGCCTCCCAGGTTCTCCCCACCAGGGAAATGATTCTCAGTGGGCCCAGGGAGAATTGGTACAGCCACTAGGTGCCATGTTTAATTGAGCGCAGTTTAGCCATGGTTTCTGACAAGCGAGCTGGCTTAGCAGCGCACAAGTCTCCTAGCACAGAAGCAAAAACTGATCTGGTTCCAAAAAACCCCAGCAAACCTGTCGATTTAGTGCTCTGAATCTTATTGTGACAATGAAAACAACATGGATGTGAGACAAGATGCACTTTTTTCCTTTTTTCCTAATTAAGTGCAAGAATTGGCTCATTAATGTACCTCAGGAGGCAGTATTTCATTCATTCATTCATTCATTCATTCATTCATTCATAGAATGCACTCCGGGAGGCAGCACTCTGTTTCTTTGTATGTTCACTGTTTGTTCATTCATTCATATCTCATATTCTCTCCAAAGGACACTCAAAGCAGCTTAAATTGTCCGCCTCAGGAGTGGTTTCAGGATGCATGGGGCCCGTAGCAGCAGAGTCAGTTTACGGAGTCACGGGGCCCTAGAAGAGTACAATTGAGACAGGAGCAACCAGGCTGGGGGCAGTGGGGCCCCCACGGTGGAAAGGGGTGTCACTCCCAGTATGCTTAAAGACCGACAAGGGGGAAGGAAGGGGGCTATGGCCTTGATCCATGGGGTGGGAGAAACACCCTGGAAGCATGTGGCCCATAGTACATGCTATATACACTACATGGATAAGCCAGCTCTGGTCCTCCTCTCCTCCCTTTTAACCTCACAACAAGCCTGCAAGGTAGGCTAGGCTGATAGCATGTGACCAGCCCAAGGTCACCCAGTGAAGTTCTATGGCAAATGAGAAATCATTTCAGGGGCTCCTTCAAGGTCAGAAGGTTGAAAACGGCTGTCCCTAGAATCCCACAAAGTTTTGTTGCGTGGGCCAAGTCATCGATTTAAATATCACCAGGATGAGCCTCTTGGTTCTCTTTGACGTCCTTGTCTTTATCGTCTCCCCTCCCTTCTCTGCATGGCTTTATTGCAAAACCTTTAGCTGTGTGAGGCTAGAGACATAGTGCGGTGGCTCAGCCGTTCTTTAATTCCAGTTTTGTATACAAATCCACAGCTTTTGGAGTCACTCCCCCCCCCCCGCCCTTTCTCTCCCCACCTTCAGCATTAGCTTGTTTATTGCAAACCATTTTTCTCTGTCATTTTCTAATTTCCCATAAGTAACAGCAGAAAAGAAAAATGATCCCATTTGGTCCGGAGACAAAAGCCGACAAACTATATTGTTGTTGTTGTTTTTTTTTGGTCCTTTTCTAAACGCGTTGGTTGAAATGTCTTCTGTTTAGTACGGCCACAGTGCCAACAGGCTGTTGCGAATAGCTTCATGGTTCTGGAATTCCTGGGCTGATATGCAGCAGAGAGATAACTCGTGATTGCATTTTTGGATTTTAAAAATAAATATATACCGTATTTGCCGGCGTATAAGAAGACTGGGCGTATAAGACGACCCTCTAACATTTCCACTCAAAATATAGAGTTTGTTACATTACATTGCAGTACTATGGGCCACTATAGGCAGCTATGTTTATCCCAACTGAAGTGCACCCGGTGTATAGGACGACCCCCCCACTTGGAAGCATGTTTTTCAGGGGGGGAAAGTAGTCTTATACACCAGCAAATACTGTATTTACATTTCTGAGCCTCTTGTGGCACAGAGTGGTAAGGCCGCAGACATGCAGTCTGAAAGCTTTGCCCATGAGGCTGGGAGTTCAGTCCCAGCACCCGGCTCAAGGTTCCTTCCGAGGTCGGTAAAATGAGTACCCAGCTTGCTGGGGGGTAAATGGTAATGACTGGGGAAGGCACTGGCAAACCACCCCGTATTGAGTCTGCCATGAAAATGCTAGAGGGCGTCACCGCAAGGGTCAGACATGACCTGGTGCTTGCACAGGGGATATCTTTACCTTTACCTTTACATTTCTGAAGGCTAGACTAGATAAGATGCAGGGAGATCTATGATTAAATCTTCCATGTTTTTGTATTAGTAAATAGAAGTTATGCAGGGGATTATTCTAGGAGAGGTGGTAAGGGGAAAGAAGATGGGGTTTACACTTTCTTCCATTGGAATGTGGCCACACTTCCCCTCTAAGTATCCCTCTCAGGGTAAGGGAAATGGTTGGGTTGGGAAGGGTGAAACTTTTCCCACTGTCAGCCCACTCTGATGTGCCTGGGAGCTACATTTGACCATAAAGAAAGCACTCAGAAAGTCCAATTAAATTAAAAATAAAAGAGTCCAGTAGCACATCAAAAAGTAGCCAAATTGTGTGGCAGGGTAAGAGCTCTCATGATTATTTCCTCATTTCTTCAGCCACTTTCTTCTTCTGAGGAAGTGAGTGATGACGTGCAAAAGCTCCTCTCCTGCCACAAAATTTCTTAGAGAAGGTTTGGTGCCGTGGTTAAGGGCAGTGGCTTCTAATCTTAACAACAACACACAAGGGGTAGCAGAGCACCAGGTAGCAATTCTGGGACCCACATTCCAATGGAAGAAAGGGTAAACCCCATCTCCTTTCCCCTTACCACCTCTCCTAGAATAATCCCCTGCATAACTTCTATTTACCCCTCCCAACTCTATGATTCTATGATTGACCCGTAGTTGTGAAATCTTCAGGCATCAGCCATAATCATGATGTGGTTTCCACTTAGAAGAAGAAGAAGAAGAGTTGGTTCTTATATGCCGCTTTTCCCTACCCGAAGGAAGCTCAAAGCGGCTTACAGTTGCCTTCCCTTTCCTCTCCCCACAACAGACACCCTGTGGGGTGGGTCAGGATGAGAGAGCCCTGATATCACTGCTCGGTCAGAACAGTTTTATCATTGCCGTGGCGAGCCCAAGGTCACCCAGCTGGCTGCATGTGGGGGAGCACAGAATCGAACCTGGCATGCCAGATTAGAAGTCCGCACTCCTAACCACTACACCAAACTGGCTCTCTTAGAGGAAAGGGAGAGAAAATCCCTCTTTAGCATCAGTCTTGATTGTGTTTTTTTCTTTTTTAACTGGAGCAGTCTGCATTCCTTCTTCATTGCATAAGCGCCACTGCTTCATTTAAGGGCTTTTCCATTCCGATTGATCAGTCATCTCGCTTGGTGCTGCCAATTGAGAATTATTAACTGAAACTAGAAATTCAGCAAGCTCAGCGAATCTAAACAGTAGCCTGATTAGGAATTGACGCTTAACCTCCTGGGGCTTTTAGCGATGAAAATTAGTTGCAGAGTGATAGCTTGTCAGGCTTTAGGGGATTGCATGGGGATTAGAGCCCCACTTACTTCGCCCGGTACTGTCAATGGATCATTCATACTTTCAAGGAAATAAGGATCTCCTTGACCTTGTAAACCCATACTTCCTAATCTGTGACTGTGTGTTGGAAGTGCCCCTAAAAAGCAATTGCATGCAAAATTCATATTGTTTAGAGCAGCCTCCTTCAATGTTTTTGCCAATGAAAAAACCCTGAAACATTTTTTCAGGCTTCGATAAACACCAGAAGTGGTACAATGGTGCAGAATGTGGTTGGGGAGGACAGCTGGGTACATACTCATCCAGGGCCGTTCCCCTTCTCACCCACCCCCTGGCCCATCATTGGCCATTTTGAGAGGGGTGGGTGAGTCAACATGCCCATATATGGTATAAAGGTAAAGGTATCCCCTGTGCAAGCACCGGGTCATGTCTGACCCTTGGGGTGACGCCCTCCAGCGTTTTCATGGCAGACTCAATACAGGGTGCTTTGCCATTCCCTTCCCCAGTCATTACCATTTTACCCCCCCCCCCAGCAAGCTGGGTACTCATTTTACTGTCCTTGGAAGGATGGAAGGCTGAGTCAGCCTTGAGCCGGCTGCTGGGATCGAACTCTCAGCCTCATGGTCAGAGCTTCAGACAGCATGTCAGCTGCCTTACCACCCTGCGCCACAAGAGGCTCATCATATATGGTATATGATACTATAAATGTTGAACCAATTTAAAAATTAATTATTTAACTCTCACCTGTTTGGGAAACCCTTCCAGTGCCACCAAGATACCCCAGGGTTTCATGAAACCCTGGAGAAAGCATGGTTGCAGAGGTGGGCCAGTTGGTTCCTGAAATAAATTGACTTCCTTTTTTGTTGCTGTTGCTTGCAGGGTCATATTTTGTTTGCTTGGATCACAACAATGTCTTGCTTGAGGATCCTTCAGATCCAGTTTCCAGCACTGAGCTTGGGGTTGGCCTAGAAGTAAGGTTGCTAACCTCTGAGTGGGGCCAGGAGATCTCCCAAAATTGCTACAGATCACCTGGTTACAGAGATCATTTCCACCCCAGAGACAATGGCTGCTTTGGGTGGTGGACTCTAGGACATTATACCCTGCCAAGGGCCCTCTTCTCCCCAAACTCTGCCATCCCCAGAAATTTCACCAACCCAGTACTGGCAACCCTATCTAGGACCTATTCTGCACACAATAGATAATGCACTTTCAATGCACTTTTGAAGTAGACTTTCCTGTTCCGCACAGGAAAATCCAGCTGCCAAAGGAAATTGAAAGTGCATTATCCTGTGTGTGCAGACTAGGCCTAGATGTCCTTCTAACAGCATGTGCCAAAGATTTTACGGGCTATTTTCCTTATGAACAGAGGACTGGAAATCACTTTCCCATGACTTAGTTCCTTTTCAATTCCAGTAACCCTTGGAATAGGATCATGCGGGGAGAACCAGCCTCTTGGTCCAGCCTCTGATAGTAGCAGCATTTTTCATGTGTGGACTTGCTCCTCCCATATGGCTTGGTAATTACCATGCTTACCCAATTGGTCTGGTATGAACAGTTTGCATTAAAATCCGGGAAATAAATAGATGTGTAGGATTCGGTGAAGACATTGACCACATTGTTTTTAGCCATGTTTTATGTACTGTTGTTTGTTCTTATGTAAACCGCCCTGAGCCCCCGGGGACGGCGGTATATAAATAAATGAATGAATGAATGAATGAATGAATGAATGAATGAATGAATGAATGAATGAATGAATCCAGCCCCAAATGATCTGATAAAAGGAGCTTTGACTCTCAACATTTTGTACCCCTAAAATCTCATTGACTGCTAAGGTCCTACTGGGCTCAAATCCAGCCCCTCTTCTGTAGACCAAAACAGCTACATTCCTAAAGCTGTAACTAAACTCAGATTGAGAAGAAGAGTTGGTTTTTATACTCTGCTTTTCACTGCCTGGAGTCTCAAAGCAGTTTACAATCATCTTCACTTCCTCTCCCCACAACAGGCGCCCTGTAAGGAAGGTGAGGCCCTGACATTACTGTTCTGTAAGAACAGCTCTATCAGAACCGTGACTAGCCCAAGGTCACCCAGCTGGCTGCATGTGAAGGAGCAGAGAATCAAACCCAGCTTGCCAGATTAGAAGCTGCCACTAAACCACTACAGCACACTGGCTCTCAGTCCTTTAAGGCAGGGGTAGTCAACCCTGCATCGCTGGCAGGGGCTCATGGGAATTGTGGTCCATGGACATCTGGAGGACCACAGGTTGACTACCCCTGCCTTAAGTCACTACACATTCAAAAAACGTGTGGCTCCCAAGAGTCAGTTCAGAACTTTTAAAACACACCGCTTCCTTGTGAAAATTGACAAAGAAACTCAATATTTCTGGAATGTTCTCACTGTGAGATGATTTGCAAGGAAAGCTCGAGGCTGTGAAAAGAAAATTAAAGTTCATCAGCACGCCCTTAACCTTTCAACACGATAATTGACTTCTGGTCCTATAATACTTTCGTTATTATATCATTATGAATTATTTGTGTATTTAATACAGAGCTGGGGGAAAAAAATAAGATGGAATGAACAAAAAGAACAAAATGGATAAGTTTTAGTTGGCTGAGATGATTTGTTATATTCACTCCCCCCCCCCCAAAAAAAAAACTTAGCCCAGGGGTAGGGAGTTTCCACAACATTTTGTTTTTAACCGTCACCTCGGATCACACGCTTTATTCAGGGAGGAAAAGAATTAAGAGAAAGAGAGAACTCATCATGCATCTCTGACATCCCTGTAACCCGAACACAGAAATCAGCTGCCTGTTTTGATCTCCCATCCGTGCTTCAGGTGGACTCTGTTCATTTATTTATTTATTTTTTAAGTGTGCCCTGATCACTCATAGATTTATCAGGTTTCTTGGTGACTTCACAGGGAGGTCTTCCAATCAGTAGGACTGCCAACTCTGGGTGTCGTCTGGAGATCTCCTGGGATTACAACCCATATCTACGTAACAGAGATCAGGAAAAAAGTGGACTCTGTGGTCCCAACCTCTAGAGCCAGTATGGTGTAGTGGTTGGCAGTGGCAGCCTCTAATCTGGAGAACTGGGCTTGATTCCCCACTTCTCCACATGGAACCTTCCAGGTGACCTTAGGCCAATTGTAGTTCTCTCAGAGCTCTCTCAGCCCCACCTAACTCACAGGGTGTCTGTTGTGAGGAGGGGAAGGGGAGGAGATTTTAGGGTGCTTTGAGACTTCTTAGCAGAGACCTAGCAGTGGAATAGGCTGCCTAAGGAGGTGGTGAGCTCCCCCTCACTGGCAGTCTTCAAGCAAAGGTTGGATACACACTTTTCTTGGATGCTTTAGGATGCTCTGGGCTGATCCTGCGTTGAGCAGGGGGTTGGACTAGATGGCCTGTATGGCCCCTTCCAACTCTATGATTCTATGATTCTTACAGTAAGAATAAAGGTAAAGGTAAAGGTAAAGGTATCCCCTGTGCAAGCACTGGGTCATGTCTGACGCTTGGGGTGACGTCCTCCGGCGTTTTCTTGGCAGACTCAATACGGGGTGGTTTGCCAGTGCTTTCCCCAGTCATTACCGTTTTACCCTCCAGCAAGCTGGGTTGAATATTATTTAAAAACCTTCTTCTTCTCCTCAAGCTCTACCCCGAAATCTCCAAGGATTTCTTGACCCTAATCTGGTAACCCTTCTGATCAGCCCTGTGTACAGACCATTACTGCTTACAATTTTAACAACAATTTCCCACTCACTCCCCCCAGAGCTTTGTCTTAAAAGAAGAGTTGGTTTGTATATGCCGCTTTTCTCTACCCAAAGGAGTCTCAAAGTGGCTTCCAATCGCCTTCCCTTTCCTCTCCCCACAACAGACACCCTGTGAGGGAGGTGAGGCTGAGAGAGCCCTGATATTACTGAAGAAGAGTTGGTTCTTAGATACGACTTTTCTCTACCCGAAGGAGGCTCAAAGCGGCTTGCAATCGCCTTCCCTTTCCTCTCCTCACAACAGATACCCTGTGAGGTGGGTGAGGCTGAGAGAGCTCTGAGATTACTGAGGAAGAACAAGAGTTGGCTCTTATATGCCACTTTTCTCTACCAGACGGATGCCCATTTAGACTCGCAGCCAGCCTCCAAAGTATCATTGGAAATGGCCCTAATAATACCAGGGAGGCCGAATGCCCTAGTGGAATCTGTGGCCGGATTTTCGCTCTTGGCAGTTGCTAAATCCATACTAAAGCCTAAATCATCGTCCCACAGCATCACAACTTGACTTGTGAGAGGTACTCAAATTGGCAATAAATTGAGATGAATGTGAACACACAGACAAGAAGTAATACGTTCCAGATGATGAATCTCGGAGCCAGTGTAGTGGGGATGCTACATAGGAACAGCCCTTCTGGGTAATATGAATAGCCTGTCTGGTCCATCATCCTGTTACCTTTTGCTCAGAGCAGAACAGCCTAAGTGCCCCCCACAGCTGTTTCTGCCCCCCCCCCCAACCTTCTAGAGCAGTCCTGTTGCTTTAAAATGCTATGCGGGACCGCTTGGTTGGTTATGCCCCCTGCAGGGCTCTTCGCTCTGCAGGTATGAATTTACTGGTATCCTGGGCCCTCGGGACGTTCACCTTGCCTCGACCCGGGCCAGGGCCTTTTTGGCCCTGGCCCCAACCTGGCGGAATGAGCTCCCGGAACAGCTAAGGGCCCTGTCAGAGTTGCCAGCTTTCCGCAGGACCTGAAAGATGGAGCTCTTCCGCCAGGCATTCGATTTAGGACTCCCTGTGTCCTTCTGATTGATCTGGTGCCGCATTCCCACTAGGAAAACAGCTCGATGGTTGTCCCCTGGCTGAACAAGGGGAATAGATAGATAGTTGTTTTTGCCTGCCACGTTGCTATTAATAATCCTTATTATTAAGGGGAATTACGGGGTTTTATTGCGTTTTATTATTTTATCCTTGTAAACCACCGTGGGCCCAGCCGAGATCAGTGGCATACAAATCCGAGAAATAAATAAATATGTTGCCATCCAAGTCTCACTTGTATGCACTAACAGAAACAGGCCTTGTAACTCCCCAAAAGGAGCGCAGTGCATTTTTGCAGGGAAACCTCAATCCCCTGTTCAGCTCATCCAATAAAGAGCAGAGCTGAAAGCTCATCTCGCAAGCCAGGTAAAGCAGAAAGCAGAACTATTTCTCTATCAGATTCCCGGTAAAGAGAGGTTCCCCTGTCTTGCTTCTCTGAAGGCGTCACTGATTTTGCAGAACGTTGCTGCCTTCCGAAAGCCCATTTGGGAGAGCAATGGCACGTACAGGATGGTGGGATGGACAGGGGGGCCCCTGTGCTTATGTGCTGGTAAGGTGTTAGCAGATTTGGTGGCCTATTTTTGTGCAAAAGGGGTGAAAAGATCTGCTTTCATCATGCTGTCCTCTACCTGAGTCATGAAACAAGTACCGTATTTGCCGGCGTATAAGACGACTGGGCGTATAAGACGACCCCCCAACATTTCCACTCAAAATATAGAGTTTGTTACATTACATTATAGTACTATGGGCCACTATGGGCAGCTATGTCTATCCCAACTGAAGTGCACCTGGCGTATAGGACGACCCCCCCACTTGGAGGCATGTTTTTCAGGGGGGGGAAGTAGTCTTATACGCCAGCAAATACTGTATGTGCTGCAATTCCACATGGGTACAAAAGAGGGCTGGCCAAATGGAATAATCCAAACTAGAAAAATTCAACCAATTGGCTGGTACAAAAATGGAATCTTTTTTTGCAAGAAACCTCCAGGAAAGACTGAGCTTGAGGGACTATTTATATGGTAAGAGTCTTTTAACGGGGGTTTAATGGGGGATTTTAAGACTATTGTTACCCGCCACAAGCCTATAGGGAGTGGCGGGAAATAAATCGAATAATAATAATAATAATAATAATAATAATAATAATAATAATAATAATAATAATAATAATAATAATAATAATAATAATAATAATAAAGAAATATTGTGTAACAGGCAGAAGTCAACTCGATGATGACTTTGTTAACAGGTTTTGTTATATATTTACACAGAATGTTTTAATCTGGATTTGTATATTTTTCATAGCATTACTTCACAACCTTGAGACTCAGTCTCAAGTAGGTGGAAGTTTGCTAGTTTAATTCCAGTAAATATTACACATGTAAATGTTTATTAATACTTTGTAATAATCTGTTTTAGATCAAATACCACTGAGGAAGAAAACAACTTTGAAAACGGGGTATTGAAAAAGAAAAAAAAATTGTGTTTATCTGGAACCCGTTTTGATTTATGTTTTGTACATCATAGATATGAAGGCACTATCTACAAAATAAATTGGAATAATAATAATAATCAAAAATATCAAGTTTTTGTATCAGCCAATGGGTTGAATTTTTCTAGTTTGGGCAATTCCACATGCGGCCCAATGCACACGTGGGAAAGGCTTAATTTTGTGCAGAAAATGCCTTGATTACCTTGCGGAAAAGCGCATGTCTACAAGGGCGGTAATCAGTTTTTGCTAGGGATGCCACAGATCTGGCCATGAACCCTTTTGGCACATTGACAGCCATAATCACCTGTGAACCAAGCCTTGAATTTCCTTGTTTTACCACTGTGTGACAAAAATGGCTACCAAACAGAGGTGCGTGCAAATAAAATTAATTAAAAAAACAAAACAGTTTTGCAGCTGTACAGCAATGGTGGCAGAAGAGTTTGAGTTTCTTCTGCCTTGTGGCCTTCCTGTGCAGTAAGGTAACTCAGCTTTTCCCTGGGGTCATGGGTAGACTTGTGCACAGGAAAAAAAAAATTAGACAATTTTGGATTCGGCTAGAATCTGTTCAGGCTGTATCCAAATAACCTGAGACACCCTTCACTGGTCCAGATTCAGACGAATGCAAAGTCGTCCAATTTCCCCCCCTACACATGCCTCTCCCCCTCCTACTTTCCCAGGCAGTGAATATCTCTGCTGCCTGACAAAGCAGGGGGAAGCATTTAAAGGGTGTGCCAAGAAGCTAATCTGTCATGATCAGATGTTTGGCATGTCTTTTCAATGCCCCCCCCCTACAGCCATTTTTGGCAGTGGAGAACACTCTGCTGCCAGAGAAAGCTGGGGGAGGAGGCATTTAAAGGGCCCCCAAGCAGTTGCTCATGATGCATCAGCTGGTTGGCATGCTCTCTATCCCCTCCCCCCCACTCTAAATTGGCTGAATCATGGGTGATTTGCCGAATTGCGATTCGGCCACCACTGAGTCAGCTCATTTAAAGTGCAGGGTTGAGCGATTTGGCTCGGATAGGTCCGAGAAGTACCTGAATCAGCATTGATTTGGGTACTTTTCAGCTTATCCGAACCAAATTGCCCATCCCTAGACAGGGATGACTGTTTCAGATAATGAAATGAACACAGATGAACTGTAATAGTAATAAGGCTATGTAAAAAATGCACCGGGATGGAAGGACATTGACTTAAATGCCAATCCGATTTTAACATTTATATCATTTATAATTACTGCTAACGAGCAGCAGGCAACAATACCAAATCTGCGAGGGGAAAGATACAGGACTGCCAATTGCTCTGTCCTGCCCTGTTTAAAAAATACTGAAAGTTACCCATCCAACCCGTGATCATGAACGGTTGAAAAATTTGATGAAAAATCAGCTCCCTGCTCACATCTGGTTGTCAGAAGAACAACCAAGCCAATAGGCATTTGTGCATCCTTTGCTTTTTTTTTTTTTTTTTTTTGCAAGTGGCAAAATTCCTGCACAATGTTGCATGCTAGCTGGTGCCTTAGCTTTATTGTTTATTGCTCCCCACATAAAGAGTTTATCTGATACAGGCACATCTGAGATATGGCATTGGAAGAGAGACCAATAAATATGTTCTAGGTCAAATCAAGCCTGAACTCTCCCTAGAAAATAATGGCTAAGCTGAGGCCACATTATGACAAGACAAGAGTCACTGAAAAAGACAATAATGCTAGGAAAAGTTGGAGGCGGCAGGAAAAGAGGAAGAGGAAAAGGCTCACCATGGGATGGACTGACAGTCAAGGGCAGTCTGTTCACAAGATCTGAGCAAGACCTGTCAACAAGCAGATGTTTGGAAGCTATTAATCCATAAAATCATAATGAGCCAAAAGTGACTTTGTAGCATTTCATACACCCATGCTCATCCACACATGCAAACAAACCACAGTTAGCCAGTATGGACATTATCTAAGTGACCTTCATCATAGTGTCCATTAATATCTGAGATAATTTCAGATCGGTGGCTCAGTTGGCCTATAGTAGAAGAGCAAGATCAGAAGCCAAGATTTCCAAAGTGGACGCTTTTGAGAGTTGAAGCTCCCTTTGTTGGGAAAGGGATGAAGGGAGCTTCAACTCTCAAAAGCTTACACCCTGGAGATCTTGTTGGTCTTTAAAGTGCTACTATGTTCAACTCTTGCTCTTAGTATCCAGGAGTATTTAACAGTTGGATATCTATCTAGCCTAACTAGTTCTCATTGTGTTCCCCATTTAAAGTTGGCTAGTCCTTGTGAGTCCTTTGAAATGTGGCATTGGAGGAGAGTTTTACGGATACTGTGGGCCACAAAAAAAGAAAGAATACAAGTGGGTTGTAGATCAAATGAAGCCTGAACTCTCCCTGAGGGCTAAAATGACTAAATTGAGGGTATTGCGCTTTGGTTGCATTATGAGAAGACAAAAGTCACCGGAAATTGCAATAATGCTAAGAAAAGCCGAAGGCAGCAGTAAGAAAGGAAGACCCAACAGGAGATGGATTGACTCAGTCATGGTCCTCAGTTTGCATGATCTCAACAAGGCCATGAATGTGTAGGGGGGGGGAGAACAGAGATAAGCCACCATGCCAAACAACCAGAAAGATAGTTTGAAATGCCATCATCCAGTCCCTTTAAAATGCAAACATCCAGTCCATCTCCTCATTCAGTCCAGTGGGCACATCCAAAACTTTCCTCAAAACTCTTGAGGTTTACAGTCTAGCAGCCTGACAACCTTACAAAAACAACCCTTCAGTTGACTTCAGCAAATGACTTACTGACTGCAATTCCAAAATATCCCTTGTGCATCTTTCCTACTTAATTAGCACTCCTTCCCAGTCCTGTGTCATTGGCAGTATGGGGAATATCCTATGCGGCAAACTGACATAGGCTTTCAAGGATCCTGTATAACTGCTCAGAAACCTTTATCTTCCTTTGGGACTGTTGCCCGCAACTCTGAATGTTACAGTGCTTTGTTACAGAGACACAAACAAATCCCAGACGCTCGCTGCATTAATGGTTCACTCACTGAGCCATCCAATAGATGCCAGCCTCCAAAACGGGGCATTTATCCCTGTATTCCCCTCTAATCCAGGGATGTGCCCAGCGGGGTCCCTGCCAAAGCCACCGACCGCCACTCTAATAATGAACCCATTCCCTCCTTCGGCCCTGATCCTAAACCAATATGGATTCGACGCCAGTTTAAGTCTCTGTGACTTCAAGTGATGTGCTTAAGGATTGCGTGTCGAGCATTATGGAGCAGGGATTTGGGGAGGCGAATCGACATCAGGGGGCCTGCTCCGTTGACTCATTTTGTCAAGCATGCTGCTTGCAGAGAGCAGCGAGTCTCAAGCTGCTTGCGACGGTGCAGCTCTCGCCGTTCTCTAGAAATGAACCAAATGAGCATTTGGTTCCAAATCGGCAGCTAATGCTACTTGGCAGATGAGCTGGCGAGTGGTGGCCAGAGAAGATCCACATTTGCTGCTAATTCCTGGGGAGTGGTGTTGAAAGCGTCACCTTGATTACGAGCTCTGCTTTTGGCAATGGGGAAGCTTAATCCCCCTCAGAAATCAGCATTCCCAATTTAGACCGAGTCTGGTGCTGGCACAGACGGGGCTGGCTGCGATTTTCGTGTCTGCTTGCGGGGGGGGATTGGCGTACGGGGCAGGGGGGATGGGATTATTTTTGCCTTTGCATGCATATTTAAAAGGCATGCGAAACAAATGAAGGGATGATGGGAACAAATTGTGCTAGACCGTTTTTGTAGATAGTTTTCAGTGCTTCTAAGAATGTTCCGGCACATTTGAAGGGGCCAGCAGACCGAAAAATGCGAGCAGCCAAACCGTTAATGGGGGGCAGGGTGGTAACTGAACTGATGGAATACCATTTTGGTCACACGGGATATCATTTCATTACTTGCTAGAGAGTCCGACCTTCGTCAAGAGGAAGAAAAAGAAATCTTGTAATTCATTCCCTTGTGTGTGCTTGAATTAGTGCATTCAAAAAAAATGTCCATGCAAATGCTCTATCTATCTATCTATCTATCTATCTATCTATCTATCTATCTATCTATCTATCTATCTATCTATCTATCTATCTATCTATCTATCTATCTATCTATCTATCTATCTATCTATCTATCTATCTATCTATCTATCTATCTATCTATCTATCTATCTATGTTCCACATAATATATTTCTGGTAAGGCCTTGGAGGAGGAGCATGTCTCATGGCTTAAATGCCACTCAGTGCTTAACACCCACTCAGGGTGATTGTCCCGCCCCTGAGTGCCTCCTCCTCCAACCAGCTTGCCTGTCTGTCCAGTGGCCAGCCAATTACCTTCTGTCCCCCACCCAACCACCCCCTCCTCCTTCCACTCAGGGGCTGCAGATCCCTGCCGCATGAGAGTTGCCCCTGCTGGTGAATTCCCTTCCCAGTCGCCTCCAGCCTGCAATCTTTCCAGTCCTGAGGGGAAGGAGAGGCCATCCACAGAGTTCTTTCAGCCCCCCTCCCCCAATTAGTACCTGTTGTATCCCTGAACGCAACAGGCTTGGCCCCTAGTGTGTGTGTGTGTGTGCGTGTATATATATATATATATATATATATATATATATATATATATATATATATATATATATATATATATATATATATATATATATATATATATATATATATAATGAGGTATGAGTATAGTTAGCTCACTCTTATCTTAGACCTTTTTTAGCCTAGCTCATTGTACAAGTGGCCAGTTTAGTGTAGGGTGCCCTGGAACCTGAGAAGAGCCCCTAAAAGGGCTTCGGCCACAAAAAAAAGTTTGAGAATGGGAGCTCTACAGGAATCCCAGGAGACTATGAACCTAGAGGTAGAGCTTTAATTTTTTGCTATGTAGTAATGACAGACCTAAGGTGACCCCATAAGGCAGGCAGTCTCAGCCAGGTTTTTACGGAACCCAGGAGTTTCTTGACAGCCCTGGAAGGGTTTCCTGAATGGGTGGGAGTTAATTAATTTTTAAATATATATTTAAAATGTGTTAAATATTTATTGGATGATACGGGCATATATTGGCATGTCAGTCCAACCCTCTCCACCCAAAAAAAGGTCTATGATGGGCTTAGAGAGGGTGGGAAGGGGAGAGACCCGGCGTGAGCATGTACAGAGCTATGCTTCCCAATCATATCCTGCATGATCATGCCACTTATGCGGTCTCTTGAAGTCTGTACCAGGTTTCAGGGGTGTCTCAATGGTTAAAAAGTTGAGAAAGGCTGCTATAGGGTTTTCTTGGCAGGAATAATAGAATCATATAATAAGTTGGAAGGGTTGGAAGGGATCTCCTGGGTCATCTAGTCCAAGCCCCTGCATTATGCAGGACACTCACATCCCTATTGCTCATCCACTGTCACCTGCCACCCCCTTGAACCTTCACAGAATCAGCCTCTCGACTGTCAGATGGCTATCTGGCCTCTGTTTTAAAATTTCCAAAGATGGAGAACCCACCATCTCCTGAGGAAGCCTGTTCCACGGAGCAACCGCTCTGACTGTCAGGAACTTCTTCCGGATGTTTAGACGGAATTTCCTTTGAATTCATTTCATCCCATTGGTTCTGACCCATCCCTCCAGGGCAAGAGAGAACAACTCTGCTCCATCCTCTATATGGCAGCCTTTTAAATACTTGAAGTTGGCTATCAAATCCTCTCTCAGTCGTCTCCTCTCCAGGCTAAACAGACCAAGCTCCCCCAACCCTTCTTCATACGTGGTTTTCCACAGTTTCCTGCTTCTGCCCAGTAATCTCAGACTTCCTTGATCGTCTCCTAACTAGAGCCGACCCTGCTTAAGTTCCGAGAGCTGACAAGAACCGACTTAGCCAGGGTTACCCAGGTCAGGGCAGAACATTAATACTTCATTCAGAATGCTGTAAATTGCATGCTTACCATGAGCTTTAAAATGGGGCCATACCAGACTCTGAGTCTTGGTGTTTATGAGACGGAGGAATTCATTTCTAAAACACCAGAGCAGCAATTCTTTAGTCAGGCTGTTGAACTTGCATCGACTCAAGTGGTATTTTGTTTGAACTGCGCGTTTTAATATTTCGATCGCCAGGCTTCAGCGTTGTAATAAGAAAAAAAGAATCCTGTAAGACTCGTCGGTTCTGTGATACTTAGAAACATTTCCTAAAAACCCATTACACAGTGCAGGCACTATTTCCATCTATTTTGGAGTATTTATATTCCCGTTTCCAGCAGAAGTGTTTCCAGAGTGGTTTACATAAAACAGGAAGACGGGAAAAGCGATATGACTTAAAAGTTAAGTGAGACAAGAACATGGACCGAATGGTATGCCACAACGGATTTCTCTTTCCTCTGGTAGCTTTTAGAAGAAGAGAGAAGAAGAAGGGAAGAGTTGGTTCTTATGTGCCACTTTTCTCTACCTGAAGGAGGCTCAAAGTGGCTTCCAATCGCCTTCCCTTTCCTCTCCCCACAACAGACCCTGTGAGGTGGGTGAGGCTCAGAGAGCCCTGATATTCCTGCTCAGTCAGAACAGCTTTATCAGTGTCGTGGTGAGCCCAAGGTCACCGTGCTGGCTGCACATGGGGGAGTGCAGAATCGAACCCGGCATGCCAGATTAGAAGTCTGCAATCCTACCCACTACACCAAACTGGGTCTCTTAGGAGTCCTTTTGGGTTTGGCCAGTTAGCATGTTATAATATCCTTACATGTTTGTTTGTTTTTCCCCCCAAGTGGGTATCCGTGGTCTGAAGCAGCAGAACAAAGTTTGACTCCAGTGTGTACAGCACCCTTCATCATCCTCTTTTGGTGAAACAGCAGAACATTTTCTGGAATATTTTGGGATGTAGCAGGAAAGGGAGAAAAATGGAGAGTCACCCTCTGCTGGTGGAAATCCTTCTGCCAAGTGGCTTTTTTGGTGGGGTCCTAGTCATGTTCTTCAACTGGCAACAACTCCATCAAGTCTGCCGATAAGTGTCCACATTTACACATGGCAAGGTGGACTGATGTGACTAAGTGCTTGGAGAACCCAGAGAATTCCTGGAATTTAATAAGCAAACACTCCAGTGTGGAGCTGTGGCTCGAGCTGACTTGAAATGAGAAATTTATCACAGAAGGTGTTAAACCCAATACCTGGCTTGGAGTCAGTAGACTAATGAAGCATGTGCATTTAGTGGTCTTGTTAAGCACCTAATTAAGTAGTCTAATGAATTTGATCCTGTAATAGTGACATTTTATTAAGTTAAATTACTTTGCTGAAGTTGCATTACTTTTGGGGGCAGCTCAAACTAGCTTCTTCTGTTTCAAGGAATATCGGATGTCTCATTTCTTTTTAAAGCTTGGTTCTCTGCCTTAGGCACAGACTGACCTGGTTCTGTTTCCACGTGTGTGTGTTTTTTCCAGAATGGTACAAGCAGGGGGCGCATAAAGGGATTGCAGAGGGCATTTCATTTCCCCCTTCCTCACTATTGCCTTTCCCCCTTCCCTGATAACTCCCATAGCCTACCTTTTCCTGCTTCTTTCTCTCCTTCCCATCCACCAGCCATCTGACCCAGGGCTGGTTTATCTATGTAGCACATGTAGCTTCCAGGGGCTTCACACGTTGCCTTCTCCCTCATAGGCTGTAGCCTCTCTTCTCCTCTGTTTCCCCTCTTTAAGGACTTGGAACAATACCCTTTCCACTGAGGGGAGTAGGCTTATGCTCCAGGGTCCAGTGTCTTGTCTACTCATGACCCCAATCTCTGGATTTAAGCATTCACAGGTGGACCATGCTGAGGATTATATATACTGATTTTTGCTTTACAATAATTATCTAGAGATGGAGGATTCTTATCTTACTACAGATGCTAATTTTATGCCACCTCAGCATTTCTCCTTTGCTGATCACAATATGCATGGCACCTTTGCATCCCAAATTCCATTTCTGCCATACCTCTCCCACCTTTTGTCTGCGATAGAAGGACTCTGATTTACAACTGACCAAGCCAACCTTGGCTGTTGAAAACTTACACCCCCCCCAAATTGTTTTGGTCTCTAAGTTGCTACTGGACTCAAACCTAATAGGTCATCTAGTTATCTACAAAGTGGAACTGGAAATTTATTGGGTTTCCCATATGAAGTCACAAACTGCAAATTTGTGGGGATCGTATCATGGTGCTTCTGTTGATCCATAATTAGCAACTCCTGTTACTTCTTTGCAACAGTATTTCTGTCAATGGAACACCATTTCCTTTGGCAGAAGTGCAAAGGGCAATTTCTATTGATTCTGCTTTGGCACATGAAATCACCAAATTAGCCTTCCATGCACACATGAGCCTTGGGCGTCCAGTTAGCCACAGGAGAACATTTGGATAGTAATAAAGGCCCCCAGTGAGCTGCCGATAGTGTGGAAGCCGCTATTATATTTACCTGCCTGCAATAGCCGAGACCGGCACCTGCCAAATTTTGCTTTAACTAAAATTTTGAGGTGAACCGAGAGATTTGAGCTTGGATGGAACATCCAGAGATTTGCTCGAGATGCCAGAAGAGTTTTGGATAAGCTTACCAGCATTTTTCAAAGAGGTTACGTATAATCTTGATTTGCCAGGTTTCCACTGACTAAAACATTTCAGGCTGAATTCTGGAGTTTGTATTCAGGATGTACAAGGGCAAGAACAGGAGTTTTGGTAAAACTAACTTCTTCAGTACAATCAGAATCCAGCAACATCTTTAAGACCAACAAAGATTTATTCAAGGCGTGAGCTTTCGAGTGTAAACACTCTTCCTCAGACTTGCACTTGAAAGCTCACGCCTTGAATAAATCTTTGTTGGTCTTAAAGGTGCCAATGGACTCTGATTTTATTGTGCGACTTCAGACCAACACGGCTACCCATTTGAATCTATATTTTTCTTCAGGAGATTCTCGTATCCCTAATCAAGAGGGATCAACCAGACCAAAGTTGTCTGATAGTGAAATGCTAGAGAGACACTGTGACCTTGAGAGGGCAATGAAACATACCCTGGTTTCTCTTCAGGTCTTATAAAAGGGCACTGAAAAAAACTGAAATATTTCCCTGTTAGAGGTGCCAGCTGGGATCCCCCAGAATTACAGCTCCTCTCCAGATAAAACAGATCATTTGCCACAGAGAAAATCACTGTTTTTGGAGGGTAGTCTCTATAGCAGGGGTAGTCAAACTGCGGCCCTCCAGATGTCCATGGACTACAATTCCCAGAAGCCCCTGCCAGCATTCGCTGGCAGGGGCTTCTGGGAATTGTGGTCCATGGACATCTGGAGGGCCGCAGTTTGACTACCCCTGCTCTATAGCATTGTCAGTGGCTGAGGTCCCTGTCCTCTACAGACTCCACCCCCAGAAACTCCAGGAATTTCTCAAGGATCTGTTAGCCCTTTCCCCTAGCTTGGTGTAGTGGCTAAGAGTAATGGCTTCTAATCTGGTGAGATGGGTTCGATTCCCCGCTACTCCACATGCAGCCATATGGGTGATCTTGGGCTCACCGGAGCACTGATAAAGCTGTTCTGACCAAGCAGTAATATCTGGGCTCTCTCAGCCTCACCTCCTTCACAGGGGGTCTGTGGTGGGAAGAGGAAAGGGAAGGTGAATGTAAGCCGCTTTGAGACTCCTTCGGGTAGAGAAAAGTGGCGTATAAGAACTAACACCACTTCTTCTTCTTCTTCTTCTTCTTCTTCTTCTTCATCATCATCATCTTCCCCTCCTAGTTGCCATGGTGGACTTGACCACCCTATTCCTTGTTGTTTAGGTGTCATTAATAGGAAACAACTTTGGTGGACCAAAAAAGGTTAATATTGTAGTCAGCAACTAGATGGAAGACTTCTTGGGAGACCTTGGCTCCCTTGGTTCAAGGCATGATGGAACAAAAAGTAAATGTTCATTAGTAGGACTTATTGTAAATGAACCCTGACCTGGATTGCTCACACTAGCCCAATCTCAGAACCTAAGCAGCATTGAGCCTGGTCAATATTTGGATGGGAAACCACCAAGGAAATCTCAGATCACAATGAAGAGGAAATCAATGGCAAACCACTTCTGTTAGTTTCTTGACTTGAAAATCCTATAGGGGGCACATTAACCCAGCTGCAACTTGAGGGTAATTTAGATACCCACCGTATAAAGGACTTCTCCAGTAACTAATTTCAAGATGATGATGATGATGTCATCCGTTCAGTCGTGTCCGACCCTCAGTGATTCTATAGGAAAGTCTTCACCATGCACCCCTGTCTCTGACTGCTTCTTTTAGTTGGTTCATGGTCATCCCTGTATCGGCTTTAATCATGCCGAGCCAGCAGATCCTTTGGTGACCATGTTTCCTTTTTCTGCTGACCATGCCGAGCATTAATGATTTTTCTAGCAAGTTTGATCACATGATGTGTCCAAAGTAAGTGGGCTTTAGCTGTAATATCTTCCCTTCTGATGACATAGTTGGTTTGCTCCTCTCTAAAACTATCTTGTTGGCAACTTTGGTCGTCCATGGTATTCGCAGCATTCGTCTCCAACACCACTAATTCAAGAGCACACTGATTTTGTTGTGAGTGTTGTAGTATGAAAAAGAATCCTTGGCCGGCGATAATTGAGTAATTTGTGTGCGCGCTTGGGCAGACAGGTGCCATAGCTTCTCACAACTTCCTGTTTTGCTTTTATGAACAGATCCTTTGCTACAGCATCGCTCTGGAGCACGTGGGCCCAGCCTCAAAAAAAATATAGATTTCAAGCGCTCCAAAAAAGAGATCTTTCGGCAGCATCTGTAGTTGGTTTTATTAAAAGCAGTTTAAATTCCCATGCCTGGAGCAGTTTGGAATTATAGAGATGGGCTGCAGAAATTTACATTTTAATTGAGGCGGAAGACAAAATCGAGCCAGGCGCGGCATTCACACATTACGAGGGAGAATAAATAAGATATGTATCAGCCGGGAGAGGGAAGAAATGACTGGTCGTTTTTCACTGCCTCTTGTGCTTTATTTTCTAACATTGTAATGAGAAACCTTGGTCTTTGTGGTTGTTTTCTCGTCGGATGGCTGCAGCCAAGAGGCATCTGTGTTTTGAGCAGGTTGTCTTATTAAAATCTGGCATAAAACTTGGCACAGCAGCTAAATCGTGTTTTTTTTTATATATCGAGATGCAACTGGAAATAGTCTGTTTTCATGAAAACCATTGCACACTGCCACACAGAATTTCCTTAATGGTTATTCAGATAGCACACATACTGCTGGCTTACCACCTTTCTGGCAAAGGCAGACCCATAGCTGTGGTGGTTGACAAATGGTCAGGGCCCCACTAATCTTTTGTCATGCCCCTCAAATCAGCACTAGGGATTGGTGTGAAACCTTTCACAAACCTTCTGCCAATGAGTAAAGAGCATGTCCTTCCCTCCTCCCAGGCTTTGCCAATGCAGAAGAGATTTCCCTTCCCCCCTTCGCCCTCCCTCCCCAGCTTTCCCTTTGCACTTTGCTACCCGAAAAAAGTAGTTGCTCCTGCTGTGATCTGAATCTTGTGACTCATTTCTTTTTGCACCTTAACTTGCTAGCTCATGCCAGCCATGGATTCCCTGTTCAACAGCACTAAAGCAGATCACAATGGAGACTTTTTTTTGGGGGGGGGGCTCTATTTTAGTTTTGATGAGGAAAGTTGAAAAGCTGCTGGAATTAGATGGGGTGGGTGGTAGCAACAGCCTCTGTATTCTGTCACTTGGAAGCAGACATTTTGCAGTGTGAGCTGATGTCCCTACAGCTGCTCTGGCCCTTGAAACCAATTAGGGTGGAGGGGAAGAACACTGCACCACAGTGAGTGGTTTCTCAGTGGAACAGGCTTCCTCGGGAGGTGGTGAGTTCTCCATCTTTGGAAATTTTTAAACAGAGACTGGATAGCCATCTGACGGAGAGGCTGATTCTGTGAAGGCCTAAGGGGGTGGCAGGTGACAGTGGATGAGCGATAGAGTTGTGAGTGTCCTGCATAGTGCAGGGGGTTGAACTAGATGACCCATTAGGTCCCTTCCAACTCTATGATTCTATGATTCTATGAAGACAGTGATTCACATTATCAGCTTTTGATTGGCTTGCTCCTGTGGTTTTATCCACATAAGTCTTGCCACAGCAGTGGATGGAGTGGGATAGAATTGCCACTGGTGGCACCTGGAGTCCTCCTGATACCACAACTGATCTCTGAGCCGTTCTCTCTTGCCCCGGAGGGATGGACCAGAACCAATGGGATGAAATTAATGCAAAAGAAATTCAGTCTAAACATCCAGAAGACGTTCCTGACAGTCAGAGTGGTATCCCAGTGGAACAGGCTTCCTCTGGAGGTGGTGGGTTCTCCATCATTGGAGATTTTTAAGCAGAGGCTGGATAGCCCTCTGATGGAGAGGCTGATTCTGTGAAGGTTCAAGGGGGTGGCAGGTGACAGTGGATGAGCGATAGGGTTATGAGTGTCATGCATAGTGCAGGGGGTTGGACTTGATGGCTCAGGTGGTCCCTTCCAATTCTATGGTTCTACGGTTCTATGAGGGTCCTATTATGCAACACATTGATGAAGGCCTCCTCGATTTGATAAAGCCATCGAGTTGGGCTTGATTCCTCAATACGAGCAACTCATTGCTTGTGTGTGGACAGAGTTTTAGACCGCTTGACCTCCCATCCCAGTTTGACGATTTGCTTGGTTGCTAGTTTTCCTGCAGATTCTCCTCCCTGATGTGGTGATCTGGTGAACAAAGACTGAAGTACAGCCAAGTTCAAGTAGGGTTATTCTTCAGCAGTTCCTCCAGCTAGGCTTGTGTACTAAATTATGAAGGCTGTGAAAGTCCAAAGGCAAGCTGAGGTCAACAACACTTCAACAGTGGAAGAACAAAAGAGAGAACGAGAAGGAGAGAGCAGCAAACTATGTGCATAAAGCAAAAGGCAATGCTTCAGAATTTAAACCAGAGAGTGAAAGTGGAATTTAGAACCACCAGCCACTGCTATTTTTAATACACACACATATATATATTTCATTTTAAGAAAAACAGAGAACTATATGAGGATACAAAAGTGAAAAGAGGTTACATATTACAAATCATATTATTCAAAAATTACTATACATATAAAACAAAGTAGCAAATTTCCACCTTCCATATTAGTTATTTTTCTTTAATTTTGAAACTGATAATGGAGTAACCATTGGATATCAGTTTCTTTGCTTCTAATATCTTGCCAAGATTTGAATTTCCCCAGAGCATCTAGCATATTACATTGTTTTTTTTTAAATAAATCATTTTTGTTTCTTGTATTCTTATCGTGATAAGCTTCTATTGGGGACGTAAGCAGAGAGTTTGGAGAATTCAATATATTTTGATGTGTGAGCCATATTCCCAGTCGTTCACCTCTGATTGTGTGGCTTTTTTGGGTGTTGGAATCATTGTTTTACTATTCTTTCTTTTAGATTTTTTAATCCATTCCTCAATCCAGACCAGATCTGGTGTTTGATAATATCATTTAATATTTGGAACTGGCAACTAGGCATGTGCGATTTAGTTCAGATAGTCTGAAAAGTACCCTGATCAATGTTGATTGGGACATTTTTAGAACTAATCCAGTCCAGATCAACCTTCCCCTAAAGTTAAACTGCCCCCAATCAGCCTTGGCCAAAACCTGAACCGTGATTCAGATGCGATTCGGCCATGCGATGATTGGGTAGTTTAGAGCAGGGGTAGTCAACCTGTGGTCCTCCAGATGTCCATGGACTACAGTTCCCATGAGCCCCTGCCAGAAAATGCTGGCAGGGGGCTCATAGGAATTGTAGTCCATGGACATCTGGAGGACCACAGGTTGACTACCCCTGGTTTAGAGGAACCAATTTGGTGTAGTGGTTAGGAGTGCGGACTTGTAATCTGGCATGCCAGGTTCGATTCTGCGCTCCCCCACATGCTGCCAGCTGGGTGACCTTGGGCTCGCCACGGCACTGATAAAACTGCTCTGACCGGGCAGTGATATCAGCGCTCTCTCAGCCTCACCCACCCCACAGGGTGTCTGTTGTGGGGAGAGGAATGGGAAGGCGACTGTAAGCCGCTTTGAGCCTCCTTCGGGTAGGGAAAAGCGGCATATAAGAACCAACTCTTCTTCTTCTTCAAATTTTTCCTTATCTGTCTATTCAATGGTGTATGTGTGGGGGTGGAAGTTAGGGGTAGAGGCACCAAATTTGCAGCATAGCTGCAGGAGCCTTTTCTCAAAAGAACCCCCAAGTTTCAAAAAGATTGGGCCAGGGGTTCGAATCCTCCAGGCAGCCAAATAGGGTGCCCCCATTCAACCTCCATTTTCTCCAATTGCAAATCGAGAACAAAGAATCATTTTTTTTGCCAATGCATTCAATTTAATTACTGGAATTCTTCCCAGCCAATAGATTTTTTACTTCCCCCCCCCCCATATAGATGAATCTGCTTTTATCAATTTCCAAAGCTTGTGATGATAGTTTTTTTTTCATTACAATTTTGTCCAGTTACACTTCTCCCTTAGTGTTTAATAAAGTACATTCTCTTTATAACATCATCATCTTGTTGCATTGACATTTTTGTTCTTTACTGATAGCAAATTCAAACATGACTTGGACAAGGGAAGCTGTCCGCGATCCAGACCCAAACGCCAAGAGTTGTCTTGAATTTCTCCTCCCCCGACTTTATTAAATGTAATTGACCACCTCGGGATTGACCTCCCGTATTCTTCCAACAAGCAGCATGGTGAGAAATTGAATGGAGGAAGCCAGCAAGCAGCTTGGGAAAAGAGGGAGTGGGGGGGATTAATAGCCTGAGCATATTTGGAAACAGGAATTTCACCATTTCTAGAGTAGGAGGAGACAACTTCCAGCAGAGGCATGAAGCTTATGAGGTGTGTGTGTGTGTGTATGTGCACGTGTGCGCATGTATGTGCATGAGCAGGCATATGTGGTGGTGCTTCTTGTTGCCAGTGAAGTTGGCATCGGCCATTGGCAGCCGTCTGCCATTGCATATGCGCACAGAATGATCGGCACACATATTAGTTTTCTGCAGCTGAGTGAGAAATTAATGAACAGAGCGGGACTGCTTGAGTAGCTGGCAATGGGAAGCTAACATGTGTCTCTTTCTTATGGCTTCTCTCAGAAATTTTACCTGGTTGCATAAAAGAGAGACACAATGAGAGAGAGAGACAGAGAGAGAGAGAGACAGAGAGAGAGACAGAGAGAGAGAGACAGAGACAGAGAGAGAGACAGAGAGAGACAGAGACAGAGAGAGACAGAGAGAGACAAAGAGAGAGACAGAGAGAGACAGAGAGAGACAGAGAGAGACAGAGAGAGACAGAGAGAGACAGAGACAGAGAGAGACAGAGAGAGAGAGAGACAGAGAGAGACAGAGAGAGAGAGACAGAGAGAGACAGAGACAGAGAGAGACAGAGAGAGACAGAGAGAGACAGAGAGAGACAGAGACAGAGAGAGAGAGACAGAGAGAGACAGAGAGAGACAGAGAGAGAGAGACAGAGAGAGACAGAGAGAGAGACAGAGAGAGACAGAGAGAGAGACAGAGAGAGACAGAGAGAGACAGAGACAGAGAGAGAGAAAGAGACAGAGAGAGAGAGAGAGTGTGAGAGAGAGAGAGAACGAGGACTTAACTGGTGGTAGGACTAAAGAAGAACCTTTGTCCCTGATTCCCCCGGTTATGCACTTGATAATTCATCTACTGTGGGAGGCTTGGCTCAGAAAAAACAATCCTTTTCCGCATATTCATCTGGATGGATTAAGTCTCCATGTGATAATAAAACAAAAAAAAATCATTTCCTTCTGCTAATCCTCTGAGATTTGACCTTACTCTGTTTGGATCTCAGCATGTCAATCACGCCAGAGTACAATCTGTGTGTCATTCCTTTTATATATATAATAAAATGTTGGTTTTTCAAATTCAGCATGACCTGAAGCAGGATGGAGGTGTTTGCATAATCATAGGCTTAGATCCTAAGCTAGGCGTAACGGCAGATCCACTGATGAATCAGCCTTTCGATTGGCAGAAGAAGGGGGGGATGATTTAGAAGAGAAAAAGAGTTGTTTTATATATCCCGTTTTTCTCAACTCTAAGGAGTTTCCCTTCCTAACCTCACAACAGACATCTTGTAAAGCCGGTGGGGCTGAGAGAGCTCTGATAGAATGGTAACTGGCCTGTCTACACTGAATGCAAATTCCACTTTGATTTTGGGTGACTTAAATTTTCCCTCTGCCACAAACATGTTTGATCCGGAGTGACTGTACCTTTCCCCCATGATATCCTGGAGTGGATATAACCCTCGATATTTGAATAATCGGCATGAGTAAGTGTGCAGCTGTCTGCCCTCCCCCAAAATCACTTGCTGCTGAGCCTCCAAGCCCTGATTGGCCAGATTGTCAGTTCCTGGTTCCCAGGTTGCAAGGCTTCCCTTAAAGGGGAACCCCTAACTTCTCTCAGAAGCTCCAGAAGCCCTAACTTCTCTCAGAAGAGATTTTACTCTTGGATTTCAGATGCTGCTAGCTCATACCTTGCCACATCAAGATTTGAGACCAGGAGCATCTTAGAGACCACGGAGATTTTCAGGAGAAGAGCTTTCTGGAGCTGCAACAAAGGGAGCATTGAATCTGGAAGCTTCGTCTTCCAGAAATATTGTCAGTCTCTTAAGCTCTCCTAGACTCAAATTGAACTTGTTTTTTTTTTGTTTTGTTTTTTTGCTGCAGGCCACAATGGCTTACCTCTGAAAAGGCATAACATCTAAATTTCTATCTGCATTATTTTGCATGGAAGACTCTTAAACTGTGCAAGTCTCCTGCTGTCTAAAGGGGTGTCGTCCAGCCCTGGGGTGTCTCTTCACTTCTTTTAAAGAATTGAATTTTAATATGCAATTATTGTCTTTAGTAGTCTGCACCACACCTTTGATGGACAGAGCAGGAAGAGAGTTAATTATAATTAATTAGCTGGCAGTCTGACCTCTGTCCTTTTCTTCAAACATGCCATTTCCTTTCTATGAGCTGCACCAAGAGCTTCCTGTTACCTTTATAATTTAATATTAAAGTACCCAGGCTTCTTTTTTCTTGCTGACTCCCTTTGCTCTCTCCTTCTTTTCTGATCACACTCTTCTGTCGCTCCATGAACTAGTTTTGAGCATTCCAAGGCACAGACTAACAGACGGCAAAATGTCCACATTTTAAAAAAACAGGGCTATGCCAAATAGCCACATTAAAATGCAGAATTGTCATATGGCACGCTTGTTATTACTGGAGGCAAATGTTATGTGTGCTCTGTTTTTCGAAATGGGGAGGCGTTCCATGTTTTATTGGAGTTGGTTCCCTTTGAAAAAGAAAACAGTAGAATACTTACTTTTCCGATGTTTTCTTTATTTACAAATTGAGAACACAGGGGCAAGCAATCCTACAGGATGGCAGATCTACTGACCCATACCTGATTCTCAGAGATAGGTTTCCTCTACCTTCCAGGTGCTTAGAATCATAGAATCATAGAGCTGGAAGGGGCCATACAGGCCATCTAGTCCAGCCCCCTGCTCAACGCAGGATCAGCCCTAAGCATACTAAAGCTTCTTCCAAGCCACCCATCTTTCGCCTATTCTCTCTCTGCTCTCTTCTTAGAGACTGCCAGAATTAGAATCACACAGAGCTGGAAGATATCACAAAAGGCCAGCTAGTCCACCCCACTAACAACTTCTTGGAGACTTAAAAAACATATACTCCTAATAGGTGCTCATTCAATTTTCTTCTAAAAACTTCCAACAAAGAAGGAAGAAGAGGAAGGGGAGTTGGTTCTTAGATGCCGCTTTTCTCTTCCAGAAGGAGGCTCATTCGCCTTCCCTTTCCTCTCCCCACAACAGACACCCTGTGGGGTGGGTGAGGCTGAGAGAGCCCTGATATCACTGCCTGGTCAGAACAGTTTTATCAGTGCCGTGGCGAGCCCAAAGTCACCCAGCTGGCTGCATGTGGGGGAGCGCAGAATCGAACCTGGCATGCCAGATTAGAAGTCTGCACTCCTAACCACTACACCAATCTGAGGAGCCTCCACCATCCTCTGAGGCAGCACACGCCATCTATGAACAGCCCTCACAATCAATAAAATGCTTTCTAATATTTAAGTGGAACTCCTTTTCTGTAATTTGATCCCATTGTTCCTAGTCCTCCTCTCAAAAGCTGCAGTAATCAAGTTGGCTCCCTCTTCAACATGTCTACTTTTTATGTGGTTAAGCATAGCTATCTTATCCTCTTCTCTGTGCTATATATGCCAGCCTCCAGATGGGACCTGGGGATACCCCAGAATTCCCCAACTTCAGACTACAGAGATGAGAAAATGGATATTTTGGAATGTGGACTGTATGGCTGAGATCTCACTGAGATCCCTGTCCTCTCCAGGTTCCATCTCCTGTCTCTAGGAGTTTCCCAGCCTGGATCTGTCAGCCTTACCCTTCATACACCACCGTTTGTCAGGAGAGACCTGATGAACATTCCCTCTCTCCATATCTCATCATCCTTTTGATACAGTGAGCCATCTGCTTCTTCTCTCCTGCTGGGTGGGAAGCTTGTCTGGCACCAGTCTGACACTCGCAGTCTGTCTTCCCCTGTTGGGGAATGTGGCCTCTCTTTTCATCATGGGCTCTGGTTCCTCCAGGCACGGCAATTTCAGTCGAGTCCAAGAGAGCAGAACCCATTCCCAGGTCCTAAGCTCAAGACACTATTAAGTACTCGATTTATTTTATAGCAGATGCCAAAAACCGATTGAAAAATGTCCAGAAATGGAAGGGAAGCAATTTTTGTTCATGACCTCCAGTGCCCTCTTTATGTACATGTGAACAGATGAAGCTGCCTCACACCAAGTCAGTTGCTTGGTCCATCATTGTCAGTATTGTGTACTCAAACCAACAGCGGCTCTCCAGGGTCACAAAATTGGGTCTTTCCCATCACCTCCTACCTGTTCCTTTAACCTGGAGAGGCCAGGGGTTGAACTTGGGGCCTTCTGCATGCCAGGCAAATATCTTGCTTGTGAGCCACAGCTCCTTGTGCTGTTCCTGTGGATCCCCTGTCTCCCAGTAGCAGAATTTCAGGAGATATTCTGGTACAGAGGGAGAGTAAAGTCAGGGAAGTCACATGCTGCTGCAGAGGGAAGTCTCCTTCATCTGTGGAAACTATACACCCAAGCCCAATTCCTTTGCTCACCCATATTATCTTGATATTCCCTTTGAATAATTGCTACAAATGGTTCTTATGAATTTATTGATCCCCGAATGTGAACTGCGGTAGAAGAATATGGATGCTTTAGGATGCTTTGGGTTGATCCTGCGTTGAGCAGGGGGTTGGACTAGATGGCCTGCATGGCCCCTTCCAACTCTATGATTCTATGATCCTACATTCAGCAGGGGGTTGGACTAGATGGCCTGTATGGCCCCTTCCAACTCTATGATTCTATGATTCTAATATTGTTGCTGATGGGCCCAAGATCTCCAGACTGGGAGCAAGGACCTAAGAACACAAGAAAAGCCCTGCTGGATCAGACCACTAGTCCATCTACTCTGTTTCATACCGTGTCCCATACCGTGGCCAACCAGTTCCTCTGAAGGGCCAACCACAGGGACATGTGGATTTAAACACACACACATACACATACACACACACACACACACAAGAGCCTTCATTATTTAATCACTTGTGTTTGTTTCTCAAGATTATCTCTAAAATAGCATAAGAACTGGATTCTCTCATTGTTCCATTGTGGGTGTTTTAAAGCTTTTGATGCTCATGATTCTAGTATGAAGAGGGAAAGAACCCCTTTCGCTCCCCTTAAGTTTCTTTGGCAAAGTATTGACTGAAGTTCATCACCAGAAGAGGCAAGGTATAACTTCCACCTGGGACGCAGTAACTCCTCCCCTGTCCTGTATTGTTTTTTCTGGACTGTAAACTCCTTAAAACTGAACCATATCCGTGCATAAACTGCGATAAAGTCTATTGACCTCGGCTTCAGGTTATTACTGGGGCCTTAGTCTGTTCTTTTGCTTTTAATTCCTTTTCCTTTTATAGCCCCAGAACGAGAGTTGTCTAGCTGTCCTGTGTAATGGCTGTAAAACCGTGTATGCGTTCATTGATTTCAGCCCATGCTGAGCTGCAGTTCCACCTAAGTACTTGCCTGTGATAGTAGACAATACCAAGCTAGCTTGACTAATGGTCAGACGTCACATAAACCGCGCAAGAAGGTGTGAGATGCAATGATTCCTGGATATAAACTATATTGGAAGGATAGGGAGGGAAGAGCTGCAGGTATACGGGCCAGTAAAATCGAGAATCTAAGAGAAATTGATTAATTTACAGAAATGCTATGGATGGAAATAGTGGGAAATAGCCAGAAAGGAAGCTTAACTTTGAGAGTTTATCGCCTACAAAACTAAAGGTTAGGGCAGAGATTCCCAACTAGGGTACCGGGGAATCCTGGGGTTATACAGGAGCTCCGCGGGGGTTATACACACATTCCCAGAAGTTTGGATGGCTGCTGGCATCACTAGATGTCCCTGGAGCCAACTTCCCCTCTCTAGTTTTACCATAGAATTCCCAGCGATTCCTCTAACTCTCTTTTGTCACTTCCAGTTTTTACCTCATGTACTCACACAGCCCTCTCGCCAACTCACAGGCCCTGCCTGGTAACTCTGCTCCTCAAGCATCAGGGCCATTGTTTCAGCATCTACAGGAGCCCTTTTCTGTCTTTTGGAGGAGCCGTGGAGGAAATATCTGTCAGGCCTTGAGGTGCCCTGGAACAGGGCCAGAAGTGACATCAGGGGGCCACACCTCCCCGCCACACCCGAAGAGGAGTGAAGTGTTAAGGCAAGGGAGAAGTCTGAAGCAGGAGTAAGCATTCAGGCTCTTTCCCAGGGGACGTGATCATGTGAGAATGCCACCCCCAGGTCAATGGAAACGGCCAGTTCTCTGCTTTCATGGTAATGCCAGGAATTGCTTGTGGCCGAATTAAGGCATTATATAGGGCAGGCATTCTCAGCTTTTTAATAGTTGAGATGAGAAACCCTTGAAACGTTCTTCAGTCTTTGAGCAACCCCAGAAGTCATGCGATCATGCAGAATATGGTTGGGTCATGTATACATGAGCACATGGGGCTCTTCCCCTTCCCACCCCCTCCCAGCCCATCATTGGATAATTTGGGAAGGGTGGGTGGGTTGACAACCATATATGGTCACATTGCCCAATAAATGTTTCAAGAACCATGAAACTCTGGTTGAGAAACCCTGAAATTGGGGAAAGGCCAGGGAGCCATCGTTGGGAATGCCTGGTCTACAGTCACGTTCAGACTCTTTGCTTCTTCAAAGGTTCCAAAATGAGATTGCAGAAACTCATGCTTGTTGAAATCCTGCTTACACGTTAAAAACTTAAGAGGGGCTTTGCGATTTTATCAGTATTTATCGTAGCCCTGCCCTGTGTTTGATCAGGCACATTTCCCGCGCACAACTTTTCCACCCTATGCCCCTTCCAAGTCATCTTCTCTCTAACCTTCTCTCGAACTTCCACGTGAAGACTTCCTTTGTGTGTTACTCTCCACCTCCGTGGCACAATGCTTATTTCAGATTTCAGCAGAGCACAGTTAATGCACCACAGCTATTTCCTCCCACCCCCACCACCCCTCCTCGAAGCTGGTTTAAATAAAAGCAGAAATTAGAACATAAAAACAATCTTAAGAGGGGAAATGCAATTATTTTGTGATTTTTACTAGGTAACATAAAAGCTTAAAAATAATAGAAAATGGTAAGGTGAGATGGAACGAAGCAGATAGCTATAAAGATTAATTGCTCAGATAAGCTATTCTCTCTTCCTATTGGCTTCCTTGGTGTCCTTTCGGAGCGTGTTCAGACGGCCAAAGGAGAAGCCAGAAGAGGTTGGGGTGGCGAAGGAGAGGAGCGGAAGAGCAGCTTTTTAAAGGGAGAAATGCAAGAAGAATGTATTGCTCAAATTGAATTCCTAATGCAGGAACGAAATGAATAGTCCTGCAAGCCCCACTCCCAAAGGCACATCCATTCCCGGGTACTTCAGTTCATCTGCATCCCTCCCATGGCCTCCTGCTTAATGCAGAACAATGTCCTGGCACAGGGCCAAGCCTTTTCGGCTGGCGAGTAAATGGAATGTGTTTTAGCCAAAGTGGCTCCAGCCCTTGTTCCAATCCCTAGCATCAAAGGGGTACGAAGAGGATCAAGTTTCAGAAATGTACATTTATGCACGAGAGCAGCCATTAACAGCCTGCCTTCCCGACCTATAGGTCTTCCTCTTGAAAGCACAAAGCAAAACAAGAACCTACATACTACTTGGATACGCTTTCAAATCTGTCAAGTGCTCATTAAATCCCAACATGCATTAAAATAATGAAAGCAAGGCCATATAGATGTTTCATGACAACCGTGCTGAGAGAGCAGGTTGGCCCCATCGTTCCGTCCTTTACTCCCTCTCCACGAAGATAAGGCTGGAAATTCCTCGAGGTCTCAGGAGCACAGTGTTTGGGGAGAAGAAGGAGCTGAGCAAAGACCCAATGCCGTACAGCCCACCTCCCCGAGCAGCCAATTTCCTGCAGGGGAACTGAGAGATACGTTGCAATTCTAGAAACTCTCCAGGCTCCAGCTAGAAGCTGGTCACCCTACACCAGGCTTTCTCCACCAGGGTTTCGTGAAACTCTTAAGGTTTCTTGATGGCCCTGGAAGGGTTTCCCAAATGGGTGGGAGTTCATTAATTTTAGAATCCTGGAGTGGAAAAGGCCATACAGGCCCTCTAGTCCCACCCCCTGCTCAATGCAGGATCAGCCTCAAACATCCAGAATAAGGACTGTCCAACTGCTGCTTGAAGACTGCCCATGAGGGGGAGCTCACTATTTCCTTAGGCAGCCAATTCCACTGCTGAACTACTGGCTTTCTGGGGGATTTTTAAGAATGAAGGTTAGCATATGTAGTGAGATATGAAACCAATATCCCTGTTGAGCCCTGGGGATTCCATTATTCTGAGTATTGCAAGAAACGGGACAGCAAGTGCTGCAGTGGTTTAAAGAGAAAGGCACAAATGTAATTAAGGCAGCCAGAGGATAAGGGATGAGGAGCTACTTTTAATTGCTTGGGGAGTGACTGCAGACTCCTGAGTGGCCTTTTGTCCCCCCCCCCCCACATGTGAGCTATAAAAACAGGTATTAGAAAGCATTTACTGTAACAGCTTACGTTCGAAAGGCACCAGCATCCCAAATGCCAGCCATAGCAAAGTTTCCTTGTGCGATTTCTATGGGGTAAGGCAGGAGGGGGTCCCTCTCAGGTCACTGGTTTCCCCCACCACCGTTGATTACCTTCCGTTTCTTCTCATCCCTCAGCCCATCCTCCTCCTATTGTTTTGGCAAAGCCGGCGAAGGAGAAAATGCAAAGTGACGGCTGTCAGCCAGGCGAGGTGTTAGATGAGACAGCAGTGGCTTTTTGCTGTTTTAGCATTATACCCTTTATTTTTCTTTATTTATTTCTCTTGCCGTCACGTTAACCGTTGACTTACGGCGACCCTGGAAGGTTTTCCAGGCAAGAGGTGGACACAGGTAGGTGGCTGTTGCCTGTGCCGTGACCCCCGCCTTCCTCGGAGGTCTCCCATCCAACTCCTAGGTTAGATCAGCCTAGCCTGGGCTATCCGGGTCATAAAAGCCTACGCAGAACAAAAAGGCTAAAAAAGAACAAGCACTGCAGCATCTCCAAAAACTGGACGACGATCAGACAGAATAAGAGCATTCCGCTTGGCAAGAAACTTCTTGTAGTTGTCTCAGAGGCAGCAAAGCATATTATATTTAACAAAAGCCCCTCCGTGTCTTGGCAGCCAAAAGAGCTGACAAAGCTCTTTTTATAGGTTACCTTCTTGTCTTCCCCATTCAGTCAGAACTCTGCGTTGAAAGGATTTGTCAGAAGCTGTGTTGCGTCTCAACAAGTATCAGCGAATTAATGTCTCGGAGTCACTTTAACTTAGCACTGAATGACCTCTGCTGAGCCATCTCCAGAAGTACGGAGCCTTCGGTGGGACTTTGTAGGGGTGGAAAGTGCCACCAAGTTACAGCCGACTCATGGGGGCCATCGCTCATTGGTAGAGTGTCGGCTTGGCTTTACGGATGGGCATAAGCCAGCTCAGGAATAAAAGTTTGTGATGAATTTGCTTTAGGATGCTTTGGGCTGATCCTGCGTTGAGCAGGGAGTTGGACTAGATGGCCTGTATGGCCCCTTCCAACTCTATGATTCTGTGGTTCTGTGATTCTATGGTGTGGTTCAGGAACGGAAGTTTGCAAACTGTTAACCCGCACAAAAAGAGCCTCTTGTGGCACAGAGTGGTAAGGCAGCCATCTGAAAGTTCGATCCCAGCAGCCGGCTCAAGGTTGACTCAGCCTTCCATCCTTCTGAGGTCAGTAAAATGAGTACCCAGCTTGCTGGAGGGTAAACGGTAATGACTGGGGAAGGCACTGGCAAACCACCCCGTATTGAGTCTGCCATGAAAACGCTGGAGGGCGTCACCCCAAGGGTCAGACATGACTCGGTGCTTGCACAGGGGATACCTTTACCTTTACCTTTAACCCGCACGAACCTTCCATCAACTTTCAAGCAGTTTGCGTGGCTCACAGCAGTTTGTGAACGGATAAATTTCCAGACAGTTTACTGAACGTCAAAGGCCGGGTGAGGTTCCCTTTGTATTTGGTGGATGTAGCTTTCAGGTGGTCCATTCTATATATACTTTTGAACCTGCACCTGACATTTCCCCCCAAAGCACTTTTCAGGCCATCTTCAGGGGGAGGGGGCATAGCTCAGATCTCCTAAATCCAGTCTGCACATAACTTGGAGGGAATGTAGAGGAGAATCAGGGAGAGATCTTCTGAACATTTGAGAGCCAACTTGGTGTAATAGTTAAGAGCCACAGCTTCTAATCTGGAGAGCAAGGTTTGGTCCCCCACTCCTCCAGCTGGGTGACCTTGGGCTAGTCACAGTCCTGTTAGAGCTGTTTAACAGAGCAGTTCTGTCAGAACTCTCTCAGTCTCACCTGCCTCACAGGGTGTCTGTTGTGGGGAGAGCAAGAGAAAGTGATTGTAAGCTGCACGGAGACTCCTTCAGGTAGAGAAAAGTGGAGTATAAAAACCAACTCTTCTTCTGATGCCTCCAATCCCTTGAGGTGGGTCAAGGTGATCGTGTTCCTTTCTGCTCTTGTTCCTAAGAGCCAGCTTGGTATAGTGGTCAGGAGTGTAAACTTCTAATCCGGTAAGCCAGGTTTGATTCTGTGCTCCTCCTTCTCATGCAGCCAGCTGGGTGACCTTGGGCTTGCCACATTAGTGATAGAGTTGTTCTGACCAAGCAGTGATATCAGGGCTCTTTCAGCCTCACCTCCCTAACAGGGTGTCTGTTGTGGAGAGAGGAAAGGGAAGCTAAATGTAAGTCACTTTGAGACTCCTTCGAGGAGAGAAAAGCGGCATCTAAGAACCAACTCTTCTTCTTCCTCTTCTTCCTCTTCTTCTTCTTCTTCTTCTTCTTCTTCTGTAAAAAGAGATGGCAAAATTTCAGAGCATGCCACATTTGACTTGTCATATTTCCGAAACCCCATCCATGTTAAACATCCACCCTCCCCGATGTTACACTAAAATAAGCTAGCTCATTATAGCAAATTACGCTCAAACGTTGTCGCTGTTGCATACGCGTTCTGTGTCCAAGGTTCTTCTTTTCTGGGTGTGTTTGTTTTTGTTTAAATGGAGATGGCCTTGAACAAAGAGCAACCCCCTTCCCCTCCCTTCCCCAGTCTAGTTAGAACAGTCTAAAATTCTGCCCACTCACTCTCTCACCTCTTAGCCTGGGCGAGCCAGAGCAGTTATTGATTGCAGTTGTTTGGTGGTTCCCCCAAGGAGCCTCTGCCTGCTTCATTACAGGCGCTCAAGGTCTACATGTCAAGACCAATGAGGGTCTTATTGTGAGCCAGCGTTTCCCTGCTGGGAAGGCAACTTACGGTACCGAAGGGTCTGGGAGATCAATGAAGAACTGCAGGAAGCAGCCGTTAGTGACTCCGGTCAGCAAGTCAGATGTCCAGTTTCATAAATAAATGAAACACTGCTTAGCTAAAGGCAAGAACTTTGGTGCAGCCCGGACTGGCTTCTTTCAGGAGAACGACACAAATCCCGTCAAGTATCCCCCTAAGACAAGGATAGTCAAACTGCGGCCCTCCAGATGTCCATGGACTACAATTCCCAGGTGCCCCTGCCAGCATTCGCTGCCCCTGCCCAAAGAAATGATCAGCAAAACGGTATGCTTATTAAACGACGCTCCCCTATAAGGATCAGGCCTTTCCATATTGAACGCTGATACATAAATGCTTTGTGTAGGTAGCAAGCACTATATTTAACCCACTTATTGCAAACGTAGTGCATGAGAGGACACACAGGAGGGTGTGCTAAATGCAAGACATCGTATTTCCTCCCTAGTCTTAATGAGCTAGTGTTAATAAGCCGCTACGGGCGTTTTAATTATTGTCCCTGTTTATTAGACTCCAGTTAAATGGGAAATAACTCCTGCAAGGAACACAAAATCTGGGAGGAAGAACTAGGATGCCCCAAGTGCAAAGCTGAGCATTTTTAAGTTCCATCTGTTTTCGTGAGAGTGTCACAAACAGCTATAGAACTGTGTTTGTTTGCAGTGCAGTTTTGATGTGGTGCTGGTGGGAAGTTACATGAAGTCACAACCACCTTATGGAGAATTCCCCTTACGGTGTTTTCAGTGCAAGAGGTGTTCAGAGGTGGTTTCCATGGCCTGCCTCTGTGCGGCAACACTGAACTGCCTTGGTGGAGTCCCACCCGAGTACCAATCAGGGCTAACCTTGCGTAGCTTCTATGATCTGAGGAACTCTCCAGATAGGGTTGCCAGCTCTGGGCTGGGAAATATCTAGCAATTTTGAGAGCTGGACACATAGAATCATAGAGTAGGAAGGGACCTCCTGGGTCATCTAGTCCAACCCCCTGCACTATGCAGGACACTCACAACTCTATCGCTCATCCACTGTCACCTGCCACCTCCTTAAGCCTTCACAGAGTCAACCTCTCCGTCAGATGGCTATCCAGCCACTGTTTAAAAATCTCCAAAGATGGAGAACCCACCCCCTCCCGAGGAAGCCTGTTCCACTGAGGAACCGCTCTAACTGCCAGGGACTTCTTACGGATGTTTAGACAGAATATCCTTTGAATTAATTTCATCCCATCGGTTCTGGTCCATCCCTCCGGGGCAAGAGAGAACAACTCTGCTCCATCCTCTACATGGCAGCCTTTTAAACACTTGAAGATGGTTATCAGATTCCCTCTCAGACATTTCCTCTCCAAGCATGGCAGCTTGTTTGGCCTGCTGACATCCCTTCCAGGGATTCTTGAAGCCTGAAGAATGTTTCAAGGGTTTCTTAACAGTTAAAAAGCTCAAGAAAGTCCGTGTTAAATCAAATAATTTTTCTTTTTTTGGGGGGGAGACACATCTCCATCTTCCACACAGTGATTTGTCTTCTCCAGAAATGACAAATAATTTTGTCTGGCGAAAGAAATTCCATTTCACAAAGAAAATATGACTAATATTTTCAGCAGGTAAGTGGGAAGAAGGAGACTGTTGTTTTTTTTTCTTCCCCCCCCCCCCAGCTGAGTTCTCCTCATCTTTGGCCATGTATTATTGATTGGGAATTCTCTTTGGATTACAACCGTGGCTCTTACTCAGTTACAAAAGCATAAATATTCTCCTCTTGCATTCCTGCAGACGATTTGTTTCTTCGCAGGAGGTTACGTGGAACGGGCAAAAATGCTCAGCCTGCCCGGAGAGAGGCCTAACGGAAATCTGTGCCCTCAAGCAAGCTTAAAATAATTGTTGGGCTGCTGGCCAGAAGGCGGGATAGAGGTGCCTCTCTTCACCTCAATTTGCATGTCAAAGCATTCGGGTACAACATGTCAACAGGTGGCGGCCCAAAAATCTGAAGCCCACGGCATGGTTGCCATGATAACAGTCCGCGCTCTAACGCTGGGCCTGGTGTTTGTAAAGGAGCAGTTAGCAGGTCTACCTTGATCCTGTAGCACAGGGGTTCTCAACCTTCCTAATGCCGCGACCCTTTAATACAGTTCCTCATGTTGTGGTGACGCCCAACCATAAAATGATGCAGGTGTTCTTTCACAGAAATTAAACCAAAACTGACCAATGGCATGAAGATCCATCGTTCATGATTGTACAGAAATTGGGTTTTCCCCCTGGTTTCTCAGTTCAGCTCTGCCTCTTGTCCCATCATGCCGATCTCACTCTTTTCTGCTGCTCCAGACAGACGAACGCTTTATCTCAAATCTACCCCGCAAGGCTGTTGTGTGGATGGCGCCCCCCCCCTGGCTTAGCTGCTTGCCCTGCTGCAACCCCTGTGAAAGGGTCATTCGACCCCCAAATGGTTCCCGACCCCCAGGTTGAGAACCAACTGCTGTAGCAGGCCTTGTGGTGATAGCAGAAGCCCTGGTTGCTTATGGGTTCTGTGAGGCAGGCTGGAAAATAAACATTTTTAAAAAATCAGTTTACAATTTTTTTACTTTTTGTTTTCCAGTTCAGTTCAGTAGACTTTAAATGGCATTAAAAAAGAGGAAAAAAAACTGCATCATAAAGTGTTGATTGTTCTATAATTATGAGACCTCATTGAAAGTTGTAGAAACGTTTTACTTCCTTTTGCTTTGTACATCTTCCGGATGTTTAGATGGAATTTCTTTTGAATTAATTTTATCCCATTGATTCTGGTCCGTCCTTCCGGGGCAAGAGAGAACAACTCTGCTCCATCCTCTAAATGGCAGGCTTTAAAATACTTGAAGATGGTAATCAGATCCCCTCTCTGTCGTCTCCTCTCTAGGCTAAACAGACCAAGCTCCCCCAACCTTTCCTCATACATCATCTCCAAACCCCTGACCATCTTTGTTGCCCTCCTTTGGACACGCTCCAGTTTGTCTACATCCCTCTTCAACTGGGATGCCCAAAACTGAACATGGTACTCCAAGTGAGGCTGAACCAGAGCAAAGCCGTACCATCACCTCCCATGTGAGGAAGGAATTTTCCACTAGGCCAAGGGATCCTGGATGCTCTTTGCCTTTCTCTAGGCATAGTCACTGGGGGGAAGATCGCTGTGAATTTCCTACAGTGTGCAGGGGGTTGCCTTCAATGACCCTTAGGGTCCCTTCCGGTTCCAGACAAATTTTTCTCTACCATTTGGGGCATAGTTATGTCAATGTCCCTTGACTAATGACTGAAGTTCTTACACTGGGTATTGACTTGATCGAAGCACCCAACGATGACAAGTTGAATCCCCTAATCCCTTTTCTGCCAAATAGGGAGTTCTTTGAAAGAAAAAAGAAGAAAATGGAAGCAAGCCTTCCTCCTCCAGAGGAGAGCCCTTTATGTTGCTGTCGGGTGGGAGAGCCCTTGGCAGAAGGAAACAGGTTTATGTAATATTATTGTTAGCGATGGTACACGAGGAGGAGGAAAGGCATGAATGCAGATATGCATCGGAAAGCAAAATTATATATGTGTGTGTGTATGTGTGTATCTGTGTATGTGTGTATCTCTATCTCTATCTCTATCTCTATCTCTATCTCTGTCTGTCTGTCTGTCTGTCTGTCTCTGTCTCTGTCTCTGTCTCTGTCTCTGTCTGTCTCTGTCTCTCTATATATTTAAAATTCTGCTTTGTGCCGAAGGTACTTTTACTTCCAGGAAATATGATGCTTTAAATGCATGCAAAAGATGATTAGAAAGAAAGGCTGCCAGAGGTATAAAACTGCCTCCTCAAGCCGGATTCGCTTGGAATATTTATGTAAAGCGGTAGATTAAGAGGGCCATGGTGTATGAGCCAAATGGGGGAACGAGTTCCACAAAAGCTCCACAATGCATAAACCTAAAAAATGCTTTGGCATTATCAAATGGGAGCTGTTTCCTAGTGAATGGATTTAACGCCCCCCTACCTCGTCATATGCTCATACTGAAAACTAACGGTTGCCTTTGCATGCAAACCCAAGTTGTACTTTTCAGCAGCCTTTGCTACAGGGGTGTTGAGGCACGGTTAGCGTTCCCCAGCCTTGTACAATCTTGACCCTCCGAGAGGGGGCCTACCATCAACCCCAGATTTACATCTGGTTGCCATAGCCAGGAATACAAGATCTGAAGAAGAAGGGCCTAATTAGGGATCGCTGAGATTGCCATCTGTGGTGTTCCTATCGGTTTGATATTGTATTTTTATGGGGTGTTATGTTTTTATTAAGTTTGTGAATGGCCACGAGCCAGCTTGTATGGGAGTGACAGGATAATAGTCCAATTAGACCGACAGACAGACAGATAGACAGACAGAGAGACAGACGATAGATAGATAGATAGATAGACAGACAGACAGACAGACAGACAGACGATAGATAGACAGACAGACGATAGATAGACAGACAGACAGACGATAGACAGACAGACAGACAGACGATAGATAGATAGATAGATAGATAGATAGATAGATAGATAGATAGATAGATAGATAGACAGACAGACAGACAGACGATATAGATAGATAGATAGATAGATAGATAGATAGATAGATAGATAGATAGATAGATAGATAGATAGATAGATAGATAGATAGATAGATAGATAGATAGATAGATAGATAGATAGACAGATAGATAGACAGACAGACAGATGATAGATAAACAGATAGATAGATGGACAGACAGACAGACAGGAGGTGGAACTGGCGCTTCAGGGATAATACCAAGAGCCAGCATCCAAATGTGAATCTGACTTCCTTCCCTGAGTGACAAATGCTCTCTCCGAAGCGTCCTGACAGTTGAGTGGGTTTTGCTGCACAGTTGCAATGTTCAATAGTTGATGATCACAGCAACCTGCCAGCATCTCCTCCTGAAGGTTGAGAAGCAAGCGAGAGACAGGGATTAACTGCCAGAACTCATAAGAACAGAGCATAGTTACCTTCATTGTCCCAAGGACAGGCAAGCCCATGAAAGGATTGCATGGTTCTTTATGCGTGTATATATGATTTTTTAATCCAGAAAAAAGAGAAATATTACGTATAAGATACTTCAGATCTGCTATTTGAAGAATAGATCAGCATGAAGCTGGCATTTAAAAATAACATATCTTGCTCTTTTGCATCATATTACATGTCACATGTTTCATTCCCCCCCCCCCCCGAGTTTATAAAGGTAAAGGTCAAGGTATCCCCTGTGCAAGCACCGGGTCATGGCTGACCCTTGGGGTGACGCCCTCCAGCGTTTTCATGGCAGACTCAATACGGGGTGGTTTGCCAGTGCCTTCCCCAGTCATTACCATTTACCCCCCAGCAAGCTGGGTACTCATTTTACCGACCTCGGAAGGATGGAAGGCTGAGTCAACCTTGAACCAGCTGCTGGGATCGAACTCCCAGCCTCATGGGCAGAGCTTCAGGCTGCATGTCTACTGCTTACCACTCTGCGCCACAAGGGAGTTTATATTCCCTCCCCCCAATTAATGTAGACAGTCTAAAAATCAATTATTTCTTTTCATCACAATCCCATCCAGATCCATACAATCTAATATTGGTCTCCTCTTTCTTCTGAATTCCGATGTTGATTTATTGACTTATTGTGCATCCAATATGTAAGCTTTGCCACTGTCCCATTTTCCATCAGTTTATTTAACCAGTCTGTCATGCTTGCTTAGGATTCTTTTTCCCCGTCATGATGCATGGAGGATCCTGGCAGCTGTTGCCATCTATTTAACAAGCTCATTATACATTTTAATATGATTTGGTACCATCTTTAATAATGTTCATTTTGGATCCAGCACAGATTTTGTATCGTTTGCATCTCATTGACCATTTCAGCTCCAGAGGCTTTGTGCCAGGCTGCAGGCTCGAATTTGAGCTGCGGCAGGTTGCCCCACCTCTTTCTGCTCCTGCAGAGGGGAGCATTTGCCCCAGTGCACCTCGTCCCCCCTGGATTTGTGCTCCCACACTGCAACTGGGGCAACAAAGTTCCCAGTGCAGAAACAGTCAAAACGAATCATCATAAAGAATGCCAGCTTGGTGTCCTGGTCAAGAACAGCAGCTTCTGATTTGGTGAACTGGGTTCGATTCCCCGCTCCTCCACATGCAACCAGCTGGGTGATGTTGGACTAGTCACAGTCCTGATAGTACTGTTCTCACAAAGTAGTCCTGTCAGAGCTCTCTCAGTCCCAACTCCCTCACAGGGTGTCAGTTGTGGGGAGAAGAAGGGAAGCTGAGTGTAAGCTGCTTTGGGGACCCCATCTGGTAGTGAAAAGTGGGGTATAATTGCCAACTCCTCTCCTCCTTCTGTCTAAGAAACAACATTTCACTTCCATTGCATCTGAACTGAAGTCCCCTCCATACAACTGGGCTCCTTTAATTACAAATTTACTGTTTTCACGATGTTCCAAACAGCTCTTCCATACAGCTCCCCTCAGTCAGAATTAAATATATATTTTTTCACCTCAGCCCTTCAGCTGTCAAGTTCTCTCTGCTGCCCCCCCCATCTGTCATTTTTCAACAGCTGTTTGTCAACTCCCCCTTTTTCAAGATTTCATCCACTCTCCCGGCTGCTCTTAGCAAAAGGTGAAACCCGGCCTGTCCGTCACAGCTTCCCTCCTGATTTTATAACTAGCAGAGATCTGCACACGCAGTGACTTAGATCGTAATGGCATTTTCTACTTGCGGAAACCTCATGGAAACTGGGAAGTTATTTTGCTTTATCTTGACTGTGGACTGACTAAATTGCGCTTCCCGTGCTTCTCTTGGGGTCGACTAATTTACGCATTTAGGATTCTGCCACTCAGGACGATGCAATGGGAGAGGGAAATAAGAAAGTCTTCTTCTGCTCCAGGCACTGATTAGTTTGGGTAGGGGAGTATCTCACTTGCCTTTGATATTATCCCTTCTCCCAAATGAGAACTCCTCATGTACAATGGGGTTCTCTGTAGGGTGCCAGTTCCAGATGGGAAAAACCTGGAGCATTTGGGCTAAATTTGGTGGAGGCTAAAAAATTTGGGTGGCAGTGAAAGAGGGCGGAGCTTGGAGAGGGGAGCGACTTCAATGGGTATAATGCTATGCAGTCCAGCGTGGTGTAGGGGTTACGGGCAGCAGATTATAATGGGACAAGGCAGGTTGGATTCCCCGCTTCTCCAAATGCAGCCAGCTGGGTGACCTTGGGCTTGTCACAACCCTGACAGTGCTGTTCTCACAGAGCAATTCTGTCAGAGCTCCCTCAGCCTTACCTACCTCACAGGGTGCCTGTTGTGGGGAGAGGAATGGAAGCTGATTGTAAGCTGCTAAAAGACTCCTTAGGGCAGTGAAAAGCAGAGTAAAAAATATATATATTTTTCTTCTCAGCCAGTAGATGACTGAGAGGGGATCTGATAACCATCTTCAAGTATTTAAAAGGCTTCCATGTAGAGGATGGAGTAGAGTTGTTCTCTCTTACCCCGGAGGGACGGACCAGAACGAATGGGATGAAATTAATGCAAAAGACATTCCATCTAAACATCCGGAAGAAGTTCCTGACAGTCAGAGCGGTTTCTCAGGGGAACAGGCTTCCTCGGGAGGGGGTGGGTTCTCCATCTTTGGAGATTTTTAAACAGGCTGGATATCCATCTGACGGAGAGGCTGACTTTGTGAAGGTTCAAGGGAGTGGCAGGTTACAGTGGATGAGCGATAGGGCTGTGAGTGTCCTGCATAGTGCAGGGGGTTGGACTAGATGACCCAGGAGGTCCCTTCCAACTCTATGATTCGATGACTCTATGATTTTCTCAAGGGGAACTAAACTCTGTTGCCAGGAAATAAGCTGTAATTCCAGGTAATCCTAGGCCCCACCTGGAGGCTGGCATCTGTAGCTTTGTGGGTAAGTGAAGAGTACTTGCTTTGGATGCAGGAAATCCTAGCTTCAATCCTCAGCATTCCCAGTTAAATTTAATAGGGTCGTAGGTGATGTGAGAGATCTGCACCCACTGTGAACTTGAAGTGAAACGAAAATGTCAATGAGGTCTCTGAGGTTCCTGTAGACCATGGCCTAATTTGTGGTTCCCCAAAGGAAAACACTGCTCCCACCCCCCTCCCATATGGATGTAATAATCATGAGCATTTCAAATGTCACTGCCCTTATGGCTGAAAGTATTTGACACATAATTGAGCCTGGGAAGCACAGTCCTTTGGGAGAGATGTCCTCGAACCCCGCTAGCATCGATTAACGAGCCCCTCTAGCAGATGCTTAAAGGAAGGGAGTCAATAAAATATTCGTCCATTGTAAATTTTCATCAAAAGCTATTAGGCCCCGTTGTTGAGCATTGTCTCATACTGGGTTCATCTCGTTTACTTAATGTAGCAATTAATCTTAGCAAAAGCGGGTGGGGGGAAAGGAACAAAATCTAATTTTTGAGTGGCTTTTGGGGCACGGCACATGCGGCAACTGGGCTTAATCAGATCTGTCATTTCGGATTGGGTTCTGCACGTTTGAGGCATGCAATGAGATTATGCTTTTGGGGGCCAGGCTTAATTAATCTAATTACCGTTATGGACGCTGATTGTCTACGTTTGGTGCGGGGGCCGTTCTGCCGTGCTCACATTTCCCTTGCAGGGAATCTTGTCGCTGGGAAAACGGGTAGATGCCAGGATGGTAATTACGGGTTGGTTTATTTAATTATTTATTTGCCTCATTTATGGGGCACTTGTTTTCACTCGGATTACACAGTGTGGATCAATACGATTGGTGGGTGGGGCATTCCGTGAACCAGGCAAAAGGTTGAGGGTCTCTGACTGAAGCAAATTACTTGCATGACACATTAAATGAGGCAAAATTCCGAAACAGTTTCAATGAGCTATACACAGTCCACCATCTTTTTCTTTCTTTCTTTCTTTCTTTCTTTCTTTCTTTCTTTCTTTCTTTCTTTCTTTCTTTCTTTCTTTCTTTCTTTCTTTCTTTCTTTCTTTCTTTCTTTCTTTCTTTCTTTCTTTCTTTCTTTCTTTCCTTCCTTCCTTCCTTCCTTCCTTCCTTCCTTCCTTCCTTTCATTCTCTCTTTTCCATCCTTCCTTCCTTCCTTCCTTCCTTCCTTCCTTCCTTCCTTCCTTCCTTTCATGCTCTCTTTTCCTTCCTTCCTTCCTTCCTTCCTTCCTTCCTTCCTTCCTTCCTTCCTTCCTTCCTTCCTTCCTTCCTTCCTTCCTTCCTTCCTTCCTTCCTTCCTTCCTTTCATGCTCTCTTTTCCTTCCTTCCTTCCTTCCTTCCTTCCTTCCTTCCTTCCTTCCTTCCTTCCTTCCTTCCTTCCTTCCTTTCATTCTCTCTTTTCCTTCCTTCCTTCCTTCCTTCCTTCCTTCCTTCCTTCCTTCCATTTCTAGACTGCCCGCTCAGCTGAAGCAGACTCAGGGGGGTGGACAACATATATAAAAACAATGCAGTTAAAATAACAATTCAGCATTTTAAAAACATTTCTACAAGACTTCAAAAAACTCCAAAACAGCCAGTCCTGCCTTTCTTCCATCTCCTGGGGGCAGGACGTTCTTCAGAAGAAACCAGACAGCATAGTTCAGCAAAGTGCAGAATATGGTCAGGAAGCAGAGCTGTGGACACGCCCACCTACGGCCCCTCCCCTGCCCACCCCTCCAGGCCCATCATTGGGAAAGGTCACCTGATCAACATGAGCATAAACAATCCTATTTTTTAAAATTTGTTAAACATCTATCAGGTGACATAGCCACATACGGTCATATCACCTAATAAACGTTTCGCCATTTTTATTTAATAAATGAATAATTAACTCCCACCCATTCAGGAAACCCTTCCAGGGCCATCAAGAAACCCCAGAAGTTCACAAATCACCGATTGAGAAAGCCTGTTGTCGGAGGATGCTTTGCTTGCAAACTCCCAAAACTTTGTGACTGGCCCCGGAGTTCCTTGGTAGCCATTTTTATAGAATCATAGAGTTGGAAGGGGCCATACAGGCCATCTAGTCCAACCTCCTGCTCAAAGCAGGATCAGCCCAAAGCATCCTAAAGCATCCAAGAAAAGTGTGTCTCTAACCTTTGCTTGAAGACTGCCAGTGAGGGGGAGCTCACCACCTCCTTAGGCAGCCTATTCCACTGCTGAACTACTCTGACTGTGAATTTTTTTTCCTGATATCTAGCCTATATCGTTGTACTTGAAGTTTAAACCCATTACTATGCGTCCTTTCCTCTGCAGCCAACGGGAACAGCCTCCTGCCCTCCTCCAAGTGACAACCTTTCAAATACTTAAAGTGGGCTATCATGTCCCCTCTCAACCTCCTTTTTTGTGACCTGCCCAGGCACTACGGCAGCCATCTTTTATATGCCCCCTCCTCTTTCTCAAGATAATCAACAAGATTGGGGGACCTTGAAGTAGGCTATGATAGATTTTACATCACATCTCCAGTATCAAGGTGGGGGGGTTGTTTATCTTTAGCTCTAGAGAACTAACAATTGACGATCAGCTAGAAATGGTTGAAAAGTGTTGTGGGGGGTGGGGGGAGAGAGAGACAAGCAGTCGATTGACAAAGGGAGCCTGACAGCAACTACAAGACACAGAATAACTTTGAATTCAAAAGAAAAAATGTGTTTGCAACTCGAGTGGATGTTGCTGGATACTCATGAAGGATTACTTCATTGCCTGGATCTCTTCTTTTACAAGTGGACTTCAAGGACAAACCCTTGGAAGATAGGAAGCGGTGGAGTCTTCTCTGCCAGACTGTTGATCAATAAGTGACAGCCATCCTGTTCAGAAGTGCAGCCTTCCATGAAGCCAGCACCTCAGCTCTTCCATTATATTGTAATTTTAACCATTTTATTAAAAATGTCCTCCTGAGGGGTGGGTATATGGGCCTAAGGTCATTAGGAGCTATATAGATAATTCAGCAGAAAAGGGGATAAATGTCTAGGTATAGATTTCCATCAACACCTGTATCTGATGAATGGAGATTTGCCTCTCAAAAGCTTTTATCCCGAAAATCTTGTGGGTCTATAAGGTGCTACTGGACTGGAATCTATCTTGGCGTAGTAGTTAAAGAGTGTTGGCTTCTAATATGGAGAACCAGGTTTGATTCCCCACTACTCCACATGCATCTGGGTGATCTTTGGCCACTTCCAGTTCTCAGAGCTGTCTGAGCCCCACTAACTTCCCTAACTTCTTCTTCTTCTTCTTCTTCTTCTTCTTCTTCTTCTTCTTCTTCTTCTTCTTCTTCTTCTTCTTCTTCTTCTTCTTCTTCTATTGCAGACCAACTCAGCTAGCCACTGAAACACATTTCTAAGTATATGTGCTAGCAGGAGGGAAGGTGCCATGGTGTAGCCTGTTCTCCTTATAAACTCAGCAGGGTCAGTACGGGGATGGGAGACCCCTAAAGAAGACTCTGCCAGGGAAAGCAATGGCAAACCATCTCTGCTTTTCCCTTGCCTTGAAAGCCCCTTGCTAAGGTCACCATAATCTGGAAGCTTAACAGGGTCAGTACTTGGGAGGGAGACCACCAAGGAAGACTCTGCAGAGGGAGGGCATGGCCAGCGACCACTACTTCTCACTTGACTTGAAAACCCCTTGCTGTGTCTCCATAGATTGGCTGTGACTTGATGGAACTTCACATACAAACACATGTAGCAAACATCACACAATTCAACCTTTTGGCCATATATAGGTTTCTTTTATCAACATTTATGCTCCCCTTGAAGAGACCAGCAGGACAAAGATGTTTATAAAATGTAAGCTGTGTTGGGGTGGGGTGGGGCAGATGGGCAGTAATGATTTTAAAAGTGGTTCTTTTACAAATGATGATGTATAGTTAAGTGATCAGGTTTTAAATTGCAAGCATTTTCTCCTACGGTGCCTGGTGGGTCTTCCCATACATGTTTTAGAACCGGAACAAGAAGAATACTTAATCGACACCTTAAAACTAGAACCTCTTGTATAAATCAAGATGTAGCAAATTCTATTGGATCCTGTGAAGGGCCTGCGGAAACGTTAGCTTTATGAATAAATGTAAGCACATTTATCTTTGAAAACTCTGCCTTCATGAAGTCTGGAACCGCGGTATGGAGATGAAACAGTACACTTTGTGTAGATAAATAGCTCGAAACAAGACGTTTCAATAATTCAGTATGATTGTGAAGCTTATAATCTGCAGGAAACCAATAACACGCCACTTAAAAAAATACTCAAAACCTCATGAACAACCTCAATAAACGTTTTATTTAGGAACGGTTCTGAATTTATGGTCTCCTTGTTTGTCTGTTTTCCTTCCGCTGCTCTTTTGCATTACCAGACTGATTGATGTGAAAGATTTTTCTAAAAACCAAATGTCTTTTATTCAAAGTTTTCATTCCCTGTGCAAGGATAATGTAATTGTTCCTGCCAGACTTGGTTGCATTGAGACAAAGATGGCACCATGAAGGCCAGGGAAAATATGAACAAGTAGTGCTTGGATACATCTGTAGCTTGAATGGGGTAACCTCAATGATTCTTTCTGTGTGATTTGTAATATACTTATATTTATCAAGTTTTCCTTCCTTCCTCTTCAGAATAGGGATCTGTCTGTACCAATACTCACAAATAAGGACATGAAACATTAATTTATGAATCAACTATTAAGGGCTGATCTACAGCCATTGAATATCCCAGACTTGGCTCTCTTCTGCCCTGTCAGTTTCATGTCTCGTGCGTTCCTATATCTTCATTTTTGCCCCTTTCCCAAATGTGTTTTGCTGCCTCTAGTGGTTAGTTCTGTATTGCATCACTGTATGTCCATCATATTTCCTTCCAGTTTGTAAGCTGCCCTGAGCCTGCCTTTAGCAAATTTTGCTGGCTCTTTCATAGGCAAATATAGACAAGTGGGACGGTTTGTAGTGAATACAATACAAGAGAAAAAAACCTACCCCAAGGCTACTATAGATGTAGTAAAATTATACAGAATACATGAAATAAAAGGTTCTTCGTTCTTGCTTATTCTTGTATAGGATCCAACCAGAACAGTATCTAGATATTTCCCGTTTTCAAATAATAATCTTCCTCAATGGTTGTCCTCACTTTTGAATGTAAATGCTCCCCATAGTATTACTAACATCCCCATATTGAAGAGCCAAAGGCCAATATATATATTATTCAATAGAGGTTGAATTTCACAATTTGGACATTCATAACATTTACATTCAAAAGTGAGGACAACCATTGAAGAAGATTCGGGTTGGATCATTGAAGAAGATTCAGGTTGGGATAGGCTCTATCATAGGGACAGACAAACAATGGGAATAGGAGTGTGGAAGAGCTGTGAGCTGGTGACAACAAGCTGTCCATCACAGCTACCAGCACTTTGGATAACTACACGCTTGGCTCAGCCACCAAGGGCATTGTCTCCCCAGGCCACCAGGCTGTTCCTGCCAACACGGAGCTAGCTTGGGAACAGAATACCTCCATCATTAGATTGCTCATGGAGTTTGCCAATTATCCCTACCGATAATGTAGCAACTTATATTGTTTCAGCTAAAACGACTTAGGCCTAACCGAGGCTTTCCCACCCAGGGTTTCCCAAATGGGTGGGAGTTGATTATTTATACATTTTTAAAATTTGTTACACATTTATCGGGTGGTATAACCACATATGGTCATGTCGGCCCAACCCCCTAGTGGGGGGAGTGGGAAGGGGAGGGGCTTCAGGTAGCTGTGTACAAAGCGATGCTTCCCAACCATTTTCTGCACAATCACACCACTTCTGGGGGTTCTCTTTAATTTTTTTAATTAAGGTTTTTTATAGACAAATAAACAAAACTTCTGGAGTTTCTTGAGTCACTGTGGGTGGGCAAGTAGTTGTGAGTTTCTGCATTGTGCAGGGGGTTGGACTAGATGACCTCGGAAGTCCCTTCCAACGCTATGATTCTATGATTCCTTTGGGTAGTGAAAAGTGGAGTATAAAAAACAGCTCTTCTTCATCATCATCTTAAAAGTCTAACGACATGTTGGCTCATTTGAGTATATTTATCAGAGGGTTATTTTTTTTGCGAAACCTCGGCTTCATAGAATCATAGAATCATAGAATCATAGAATCATAGAATCATAGAATCATAGAATCATAGAATCATAGAATCATAGAATCATAGAGTTGGAAGGGGCCATTCAGGCCATCTAGTCCAACCCCCTGCTCAACGCAGGATTAGCCCTAAGCATCCTAAAGCATATCCCCCTGATCTGTTCTCTTGACAGGGCTCATATTCTTTCAGACTAATACTCCAGAGGAGGTGTCACAAGAGGCCATCATGTACAGGGTCTTTAAAAAAAAAATAAACCAATTACTAAAAATTGTTTTTCTTTCGCTTCCGTGCATGCCAAGTGCCTTAGCCGCATCCTTCCCTAACTAGTCTTTTATATGAATGATGGGGACACAGCAGGTGAAAAGGGGGCAAACACTTTAACCACTCCACTGTTGTAGGAAGCATTATAAGTTTACAGCGAGCACTTCTAATCCTTGGCACATTCCTGCCTGAACTGATAGCTTTATGCAACAGATCAGTGGGTTGTAATAACTTTCCTCCTACAGAAAAGTCATAGGGGATAAACCTGTTCAAAAGGTCTCATATTTCAGACACCGAACTTCCCTTAATGTTTCTTTTTATCCGGTAGCGTGGAATAAAGGTGCATAGGTATTTTAAATGGTATTCTTCGCCATACGTTGGCTTCTTTTAGCGATAGGCCGGTGACGCTCTCTGAATATAAATCGGCGCTGTAGTTATTTTTTCTCCTGATGGTTATCAGCGAACAGTAGACTGGCTGGTCTATTGACTTGCAGACCTATGTAGTTCTGTTTTCTGGTTGCGAAAGGGGAGAGATAAATCAGGAGAGAATTGTTTGGCTTGCTGCTTTTGTTCAGGCGTCTCTGTGCGGCAAGAAGAAAGAGGGCTGAACCATTAAGCATGGGATGGTCAACGGGACTGTTCTGAAGGTGGTAATTGCATCTTCCAAAAGGCTCTGCAAAGGTGCTTCATCAGAATTAGATAATTGGGTAGGGGAGAGAACTGAGTTTTAAATGGTGGTTGGGTTTTCTTCTATGGGAGTTGTCTTTGTTTTGTATTGCTGTGGCTTAAATGAATACTTTATAGCAGGGGTAGTCAACTTTTGGTCCTCCAGATGTTCATGGACTACAATTCCCATGAGCCCCTGCCAGCAAATTCTGGCAGGGGCTGTTGGGAATTGTAGTCCATGAACATCTGGAGGACCACAGGTTGACTACCCCTGCTTTATAGGGTTGTGAGGTCCCCCCGGGCAACTGGTGGGCAGTAGGGAGGCCTACTGGGTGGTGGGGCCCTTCCTGAGAAACACTCTGATGTCATTTCCTGTGCACACCAGAACTAATGTCAGTGTATTGTTGACACCATTGGAAATTCTTCACCTTCTGTGCCAACCTATAGCCTAACTGTAGAGTTCTAGCCAAATGCCAGAATGCCCCAACAGTGCCAGTGAGAGGCTGACATCCCTTCCAGGGTTTGAACCTGGGAGTCAGGCCTCACTTGCAAAGCAGGTGTTCCACTGCTAATCTCCTATGTGGATCACCTGCACACACCTTTCTGCAGGCTGGTCCTCACTCTAAATCAGTGCTATTTGCCCTCAGCGACTCAGCTTGGTTAATATAGCCGAATTTGCCTGATAGCGCATGCGGTGAAATAAATTTCCCAAGAAGAATATTGCCAAAGTAAAAACGTACATTTATTCAAATAGATTCAGTTCACATTCAGGTTGCAGTCGAAAGCAGAGAGAGAATCCTAATTTTAAGTGGCCTCTGGCCAGAAAATCCAGAATCCTGTATATTGGCAGTCTGAGGACATTGCTTCTACGAGACAAACCTGTAGAGAGGTGTGACTTAGGGATGCCAGTCCTCAGGTGGGTGTACAAATGGGGGGAGGTGGAATATGTGACTGAATGAATCTTGCAGAAGATTTTCTGATGTTCCTACTAGAGGTTTGGACTTCTATTCTCTTCCCCTGAGACCTTGTGCTCTATTTGGATTTTTTGATTGGGTACAAAGTTCAAGAAGTCTCACGAAACTAGCCATTACCTAGGGGTCTAAGGACCTTTGTGGTCTCCTCCAGCTGGCGATTTTGTATATAGGGAGCGACAAACATAGTTGGCCTCTACTTAGGTGCAATTATTAATACAAAGTTCAAGAAGTCTCACAAAAGTAGCCATTACCTAGGGGTCTAAGGCCCTTTGTGGTCTCCTCCAGATGGCGATTTTGGATATATATATACGTATATTGCCATTATGTCTCAGCTCATTTATTTATTTTATTTATTTATATTTATATACCACCACACTCAAATGGTTTACAAGATCAATAAAATACAATAAAATCCCCCCAAATACCCCATTAATACAATAAACAGAATGACAACATATCAAGATGGCGATCAATAAAATAGTAGCCTATTCCCCCATTCAGCATGGGCCAAACTCTTTCTTTACCTGGGAGCGACGAACATAGTTAGCCTCAACTTAGAGGTCCTCAGATGGCAACACCAGGTACTGCCCTGGCCTCAACCATACATCTGGCGGAAGAGCTCCATCTTGCAGGCCCTGTGGAAAGCTTACTTTTCTTGGATGCTTTAGGATGCTTAGGGCTGATCCTTCGTTGAGCAGGGGGTTGGACTAGATGGCCTGTGTGGCCCCTTCCAACTCTATGATTCTATGATTCTATGGCCTGTATGGCCCCTTCCAACTCTATGATTCTATGATTCTATGAACCTACGGAGACGCTGATGGGGTTTTCAAGGCAAGAGACCTCTAAAGGTGATTTGCCCATGGCTTGCCTTCATGTCACAACCTGGTGCTCCTTTGAGGTCTCCAATCCAAACATCTTCCAGGGTTGCTTAGCTTCCGAGAGCTAATGAAACCGAGCTAGCCTGGGCTGGGCTGGACCAGGACTGGATACAGGAGAGGTTTGGGAAGGCTGTGTGGTCTCTTCTGTGTGTGGATTTCCCTCCCGCCTGCCTTCGCTTCTATCCATCATTCCATTTCCGATTTTCACCGAAAAGGGAATTTGGGAGATGGGCATGATTTAGTGTGAAATTTCTTTAACTACGTGACCGTGTCTCAGAGCCACAAGGATCGGTTTTGATGCCAGTGATAGATGTTCTGTTGGGAACGAGAAACCGCACTGTGCTGAAGGCCCGAATACATTTGTAAGGGCATAAATAATAAAGGTTTTGCTATTGGATCAAGGTTGTTGAATCAAGGTTTTCCCAGCTGAGAAATGGAAAGGGGGGGGGGGTGGAAGAGAATCATAGTTTGAAGGGCCATGCAGGCCCTCTAATCCAACACCCTGCTCAGTGCAGAATAAACTTAAAGGATCCCAAATCTTTGGCCATCCACTGCTTCAAGACTGCCAGTAAGGGGAAACTCACCATCTCCTTAGGCAGCTGAATCCACTGCTGAACAACTCAGACTGTGAAATCCCCCCCTTCCATATCTAGCCGGCATTGCTCTCTGTAAAGCCATTTCTGCAGGTCTTATCCTCTGCTGCCAACAAGAACTGTTCCCTGCCGTCCTCAAGTGACAACCTTTCAAAGACTTCAAGAGAGCCATCCTGTCCCCTCTCAACTTCCCCTTCTCCAGGCTGAACATTCCCAAGTCCCTCAGCCTTTTCTCCTAGGGCTTGGTCTCCAGGCCCTGGATTATCCTCATCACTCTCCTCTGCACCCTCTCCATTTTGTCCACATCCTTTTTGAAGTGATGATGCATTGCAGGACTGTGCAGGTGCTTAAGGGAGGCACATGCAGGCATACTCAGAAAAGGCCCTTCTCTAGAGCTTATCAGTCCTCCCTATTGCTGACAGCTCTGGGTTGGGAAATACCTGGAGATGTTAGGGGTGGGACCTCAGGAGGGCAGGGAGAGAGGGGAACCTCAGCAAGGTACAATGCTATAGAGATCAACCTCCAAAGCCACCATTTCCTCTCCAGGTGAACTGATCTCTGTTGCCCGGTGAACAATTGTAATACCAAGGAGATCTCCAGCCATCACCTGGAGATTGGCAGCCCTAGTCATGCTTCATGATTCGAAGATGTGGTTGGACCATGTGGTTGAACCATGCTTCTTGGAAGGCATATGTTATTTAACTTTCTCCACGTTGTTTTCTTTCTCCGATTGCCATCTGTTCAACCAGCAGGTGGGAAAAAAAGCAACGTTTAACTCGGTGGCTTTTGCTGGCAACATAAAGAATCTTGTAACTGTGCTTGATTCGGTAAGAGACGTTCCTTCCGCCTTCTCCCAGCGAGGAAGGGCCTCCGGCGACTAGGTGTCTTCCCCACTAATTAGTTAAATGCTAGTTAAAAGAGCAAGGTGGGCTGTTTGGTATTTAGCAAAGACATTTGCTCTTCTGACAGCTGAGAAAGGATAAGTAGACTCTTCCACCAGGATGCCGTTAAAGGGATGGATGGAGGTAAAATTCTTCTTTGGCACCTTCTCAAAAGGGTGATCGTGTTACAGTGCTGTTTCTAAGTTTTACAGTGGGACAGTGCTGTTTGTAAAGCAGTCCGACAGTCTTACATAGCAGTTTAATAAGGGAGCAAAGCATGACGGGAGGCTGCCTGCATGGGACTCAGTGCACAAAGGATGTTGCGAATTTCAGCCTGAGAAATAAGGGGAGGAAAGCCAAAATGCGGAAAGGCTAGTGTCAATACACAACATTCAAATGTTTAGCAAGGCTACCGATAGCTAGACTGATCACATTCAAGGTTTTGGTTCTAACCTTTAAAGCCCTCCTCGACCTGGGACCCACATACTTGAAGGACCGCCTTGTGCCCTATGCCCCCCCGCAGAGCCTTACACTCTGCGGGGACAAATTTGTTGGTGATTCCCAGCCCCTGGGAGGTGCGTCTGGCCTTGACCATGGCCAGGCCCATTTCGGTCCTGGCCCCTACCTGGTGGAATGAGCTCCCGGAGGAGCTGCAGGCCCTGCGGGATTTACCAGCTTCCGCAGGGCCTGCAAAACAGAGCTCTTCCGCCAGGCTTATGGTTGAGGCTGGCGCCTCCTTTTTTAAGATCAGGCCCCCTGTTTTGTTTTGTTGCGTTTATATCCGCAGTGCCCCCCGGTTGTCTTTCCCTGGGAGTGCCGTTGCCATCGGATTGGAGGGGGGAGGTTGGAGTGGGTTGGGTTTGTGTATTTATATAGTTTTTATGTATGAGGGATTTTTTATCATCTATATGTTGTTACCCGCCACGAGCCTCATGGGAGTGTCGGGCTATAAATTTAATAATAATAATAATAATAATAATAATAATAATAATAATAATAATAATAATAATAATAATAATGCGGAGATGGTCACAGCCAAAGAAGGAAGTGAGGTTGTTCTGGCAGGATCTGTTGGAGATAAATCAGTGCTTACTTTCTTGTGTCACCATGTTGTGATTGCAGACTGCAGTGCTCTCCATGCAAATCTTCTTTTGACGCACAAGCCTTTGTTCCCAGAACTTTCTTCAAGAAGTGGTATACACGGAGTCCCTTTATTAGCCTCTGAACAATCCAGTGAGGGAGGATGCCGTAAGAGACAGTGACTGCTACAAATTTCCTCATTAAGCTTTGAGGCTGAGTCAGGATTTGAATGCAGGGCCCCACAGTCCAGATCCGATGCTGAATCCGGTATAATTCCATTGACACACAAGTTGTAAAGACTCTCACTACACACATATCCAACTTTGGAAATACAAAGGTATGTTGATCTTTCCTGAAGAAGGCACCTAGCCTTCAGGATCTTGTTTTGCTTCCCCTAATTTAGCCTGGTGCTCGTTTTAAAAAAACAACAGCGAATTCTAAAATATTTACTTGCAAATGTCCATTGCTTCAGATTCCAGCAAGCCTTGAAATATTTCTGCCTGCAATATTTATTAAGTTGTGCAAAGCAGCAGAGTTGAACAAGGTCAATGCGACATAGCACAATGTCAGATAGCTTTGGTTTCACTCCTAGCTTTCGGAGATTAACAAGAGCGACAGGTGAGAGCAATTTTGATTACGCTTTCCACGCACACTTCCCCCCCTCCTCCGGCAATCTGATAAATAATCAATGAACAGAAAGGAATCCCGAAAGCACTCATTTCTGCAGAAAAGATTCTTAAGAATGAGGATGTCTCACTGGTGATCGAGATAATCCATAGCATCGTGTTTCCCATTACTATAGATGGGTGTGAAACTTGGATAACGAAGAAAGCTCGAATGAAGAAAGTAGATTCATTTGAAATTTGGTGCTAGGGGAAAGTTTTAAGGATACTGTGGACTACCAAAAACACAAGTCAGTGGGTTCTAGATCGAATCGAATCAAGTCTGAATTCTCCCGAGAAGCTTAATATCACCCAACTGGGGTCACATTAGGAGAAGACAAGAGTCATTGGAAAGGCAATAAAGCTGAAGTGGAAGGCAGCAGAAAAAGAGATGTATTCACTCAATGAAGGAAGCCATGACATTCAGTTTGCAGGACCTGAGCAGGATGTGTTTGGAAGTTGTTAATTCACCATAAGTGTTGACTTGATGGCACTTAACTATGTCTGTCTACTCTGGGTTGGGAATAGCATTCAGGAATGACCTGTCAGTATAGCGGGAAAGCCAAAAAGCCGAAGCAGCTGACAGAAAAGCCCCCCCCCCCCCCTAAAAAGTGTTCTTTTGTTCAGGTTTCGATTGTAGAACATATACAAAAATAGTGGATACTCTTAGAAATGCCAAAACGCGAACGGGTTATGACAATGTTTTCACATGACGTTTTCTTCAGTGGCATCATCAATGTTTTAAGAATTTTCGAAACTTGCCCTTACAGGAAAATATTATTGCTTTTACAATTTATAGTACTCGTTTTATAGTGCAAAATGTCATCTGGGGGACAGAAACATCCTCTATTGTTCTTAAAACATTGTTGCCACTGAAGAAAATTTAATTTTAAAAAGTGGTCATAACCAGTTTACGTTTTGGCCTGTCTGCTACTGCCCACTACTTTTGTATATGTGCTACAATCAAAACCTGAATAAAAGCACACTTTATTTTTTGGGATCTACATGTAGCCTTAGTTGTAGATACCTTAGTTGTAGCTCACCTGCCAAAGCAGCCATCTCCTCCAGGAAACTCATCTTGGTTTTGTGAAGATCCACTGTAATAGCAGGAGATCTTCAGAGACCGCCTGAGGGCTGGCAACCGTACACTTAAATCAAACATACATAATTGATTGACTGGTTATGAAGTTGGTGATTAACCAATTAAACATTCATGAAAGATAGTGTAGCAACCAGGGGAGACCGATCCCCCAGTCTCCCGGGTGCTTACATCAAGAGTTCACCGATTACAAAACAGGGAGTCAGGTTAACCCAGCATTCCCTCTGGTAGTCTGCCACTACCTCTGAGTCTTTCCCATGAGCTAGGGGGTCCAGGGGCAACTCCAAAGCCTACTTGGCATCAAAGCAGGGTGTCTCAACCCAATCCAGGGAAGAGAGAGCTCAAATCCAAAGCAACAAAGCTTTGGAAAACAAGAGAAAAGCTAACCATGGCTGTGAATATAAGGGTTCCATTCTGCATATGGTAAAAGGTAAAGGTAAAGGTATCCCCTGTGCAAGCACCGAGTCATGTCTGACCCTTGGGGTGACGCCCTCTAGCGTTTTCATGGCAGACTCAATACGGGGTGGTTTGCCAGTGCCTTCCCCAGTCATTACCATTTTACCCCCCAGCAAGCTTGGTACTCATTTTACCGACCTCGGAAGGATGGAAGGCTGAGTCAACCTTGAGCCGGCTGCTGGGATTGAACTCCCAGCCTCATGGGCAAAGCTTTCAGATGGCTGCCTTACCACTCTGCGCCACAAGAGGCTCTTTCTGCATATGGAAGAGGGCATTATTTCATCAAGGGTGAACCTCATCATTCCTCTAAAGTCCATTGACTTTTGACGCCATCAAATTGCCAAGGTCTCCGAATCAGCAGTGTCTCCCCCCTCCCCTCCATCCGCTGTTGTGTTGGCCAGTGCTCAGGCATACCAGCCATCGAGCCATTAATGTCATATCATCCCCTGTAAAAAATGTGTTGTGCTATTATTATGGCCGCTTCCAATACAAACCATTAGTGAATTTGACCGCAGGGGGGCTTGAAGGCCTGGCCTGTGCTTTTCCATCCCCTGTTAAATACACTTGCTGTTGATCAAAACACTAAACTTCCAAAGGTCACTGAATACCAAAACATAACCTTTTGCCTCTTAGCGGAATGGCACTGAAAGGTCCACACATCATTTCCCTAGCTCTCAAAAGCTTTAAATCCATAGTTAAGCTGGGGTATTCACAATGGAGATTCCAGGAAAGTGGAGGAGATTATACTGAAGGGTTCTGTAATATTTATGCAGAGGGGAACAATGAGGGACACGGGGAAACGTTCTTTCAAAAATGTCAACACCGCCAGCTCTGCAGAGCTGTATTTACCGTAGCATCACCACTGAGATACCTGTTGACGACTAACGGGATTAAAACAAACCGGGATTGTGTTGGATAAACAGTTATAGGGAAATCTGTTTCACTTGCATGTCCTACATGGAGATGCATTGGTCATCGTGGTGCAAAGTTCATTAGCAAAACATCTTAATAAAGCTGGGTGATATGGCACTAAGGAAATTTGCCTGGCCTCAACCAGAGCCAGCACCTTTTCGGCCGTGGCTCCTGGCTGGTGGAATGAACACCCAAGAGAGATTAGGGCCCAGTCAGAACTCTCTGTGTTCCACAGGGCCTGCAAGACGTTCTTCCGCTGGGCCTCTGCTCATAGAATCATAGAATCATAGAGTTGGAAGGGGCCATACAGGCCATCTAGTCCAACCCCCTGCTCAACGCAGGATCAGCCCTCAAGGCCAGCTGGACAACAACAAAAATTACATTTAAATCTCGGGCCTTCCTTCCCTACCCTCCTTTCCCCCTCCAGTTCCTCCCAACTTTAAAACCTGGAAGGCTATGATTCATTATAGATTTTTAGCTGATGCAACAGTATTTAATTGTGACTTAAAAATATATATACTTGTTAATTTTATTGATTTTATTAATTGAGTTTTTAGATTGTTTAAACCACCCGCTTTTCTCTTCCCAAAGGAGTCTCAAAGTGGCTTACATTCACCTTCCCTTTCCTCTCCCCACAACAGACACCCTGTGAGGTGGGTGAGGCTGAGAGAGCCCTGATATCACTGCTCGGTCAGAACAGTTTTATTAGTGGTGTGGGGAGCCCAAGGTCACCCAGCTGGCTGCATGTGGGGGAGTGCAGAATTAAACCTGGCTTACCAGATTAGAAGTTCGCACTCCCCATTACACCAAACTGGCTCTTATACACCAAAGTTGTGTATAAAAATCCTTCTCTTCTTCTTCCACCTGAAGACTATGGTAATCCTCTCAGAACTCTCTCAGCCCCACCTACCTCACAAAGTGCCTGTTGTGGGAAGAGGACCATGTTCTTTTGGCAATCCAAAATGCACCATGTTGACCATGGGTTTTGGGAATTAATTTTTACCGTACATTAAGTGGTATGGCAGACATGTAGTCTGAAAGCCTTACCCATGAGGCTGGGAGTTCAATCCCAGCAGCTGGCTCAAGGTTGACTCAGCCTTCCATCCTTCCGAGGTCGGTGAAATAAGTACCCAGCTTGCTGGGGGGTAAACAGTAAGGACTGGGGAAGGCACTGGCAAACCACCCCATATTGAGTCTGCCATGAAAACGCTAGAGGGCGTCACCCCAAGGGTCAGACATGACCCGGTACTTGCACAGGGGATAACTTTACCTTTAAGGATTTTTTTTAAATCTTGCATTCATTTACATTTAGGGAAGTGGAAGAAAAATAAGTATGTTCTTATCGATTTGGTTACAGAAACCTAGAGGCAAGCAACAGTTATATCAATGCTTCCTTGGAGCACAGTTTCCAGACATCCTCTTTTTTTGTGTTCATCTTCTTGTGGGCTCTTTAAAAAATGGATGAAGTGGTTCTCTTATTGGATTGGAAGGTTACGAATATTCCTAGTTAGAAGCAATTACCATCACTTAAATAGAGAGAGCCAGTTTGGTGTAGTGGTTAGGACTTCTAATCTGGCATGCCAGGTTCGATTCTGCGCTCCCCCACATGCAACCAGCTGGGTGACCTTGGGCTCGCCATGGTGCTGATAAAGCTGTTCTGACCGAGCAGGAATATCAGGGCTCTCTCAGCCTCACCCACCCCACAGGGGGTCTGTTGTGGGGAGAGGAAAGGGAAGGCAACTGTAAGCCGCTTTGAGCCTCCTTCAGGTAGGGAAAAGCGGCATATAAGAACCAACTCTTCTTCTTCTTCTTCCTCTTCTAGGAGGTCCATTTAAAATGAGACTTTTATTTATTACATTTATATACCGCCCTCCCCGAAGGCTCGGGACTTGTCATACAATCACTTGTTTGAAGTGATCAGACAAGAAATGTTCTGTCTGCAGTTCTGCCAAGGACCAAGGATGGGGTTCAAGGCAGGATCGTAAGCCTGCACTGTAATTGACCAAAGCATGGCTAGATTCCGTCTGCCGGGTCCAATCACTTTAAAGTGACTGACCAATAGCGCAGCCTGGTGGAAAGATCTATTGTGGGTCTTGGTTGGGGATGGTCATGGGTTCTTTGGTTCAGTTTTTGCCTCTTTCCTGGTGTCACGATAGAGCTGAAATGAGCACCCGGCATCCTGGTCTCTGAACTCACGGAATGAACTGGAAATATGTCCCCTTTTTTTTTCAAACTCTGGTGATTCTACTGGAGCAGATTGTTGTGATGTCGGTCTGTGCAGTTCCAAAATATGCAGATTTCTGCACTTAAAAATAGGCCCCAATGAAAGAAATACTACTGTACCTGTTCCGCATCCCTGGCTAAATTTATTGCCTTTTTAGTTCTGTGCAGATAATAGTTGAGAAGCGGATAATGTAGTGCAGGGGGAGAATAAATAAAGGGAACAGAAAGGAGAGTAATTATAAAATTTGCTGCTGATTGCAAATTTGGGAACATAATGCAGTGGGGGTTTCAAATCATTTAATTATATGGATAATACACCACCATCTATATTGCTGTACAGGGCCCTGCAATGCCATCGGAGTAAATTCCGTCCTTAATAAGGAAGAAGAGAACTAACCGGCCGACAAAGGATTCTGGGATTGCGGCGAGGAGGGAAAGCCTGCTGTGTAATAGAGACAAGTACAATACGAGTTGGGAGGCAATGAGGCAGACCAAGGGGGTGCGTTTGACTGCAAGTGGAAAACCCCGGAGGCCATTATCACAGGCTTCTTTGTCACTGCTGTTTTGTGGAACGGTAGAGCCACAAAAATGATGGTGATCCATCAAGAAACTGAGCTGCCGTTGAACAGATTTGTGGTTTTGTATATTTTGCAAGTATTACAAACAGAGATGGATACTTTACTAATTGGAAATGCTTAGTAGGCTTGGAGTTTTACATCTGAGCAGGGCTGTTTTAATAGCATTATAGCCCCCCCAGGCAAAGTAGTGCACTTGGGTCCTAGCTATGAAGAAGTAGTAGAAGTAGAAGTAGAAGAAGAAGAAGAAGTAGAAGAAGAAGAAGAAGAAGAAGAAGAAGAAGAAGAAGAAGAAGAAGAAGAAGAAGAAGAAGAAGAAGGAGGAGGAGGAGGAGGAGGAGGAGGAGGAGGAGGAGGAGGAGGAGGAGGAGGAGGAGGAGGAGGAGGAGGAGGAGGAGAAGGAGAAGGAGAAGGAGAAGGAGAAGGAGAAGAAGTTGATTTTTGCACCCCACTTTCACTGCATGAAGGAATCTCAAAGCATTTTACAATCATCTTTCCTTCCTCTCTCCACAACAGACAGTCTGTGTGGTAGGTGAGGCTGAGAGAGCTCTGACAGGACTGCTATGTGAGAACAGTACTATCAGGACTGTGACGAACGCAAGGTCACCCATTTTAAGCATTTAAAACAATTAGATTCACATTTAAATAGTTACATTATGGGATCTCACTGCCTATTTTCCAGTAGGAGTGAGGAGAAGGTAAAGTGAAATTAGTGTTAGAATACTGGATGGCGTACAGATGCTTGTCATTTATATTATTCATGTAGGGAGGCCATTAGCCATAAGTATCAACCCTCTCTCTGGGGCAGTAATGATCTGGGTGCTTGTGGGGCAAGAGTTGGAGTCTGCTGGACCCTGGCCCTGCTGGCGGCCTTCCTGATGGCACCTGGGCTTTGGCCACTGTGTAATAGATTGTTTGACTAGATGGTCCGTTGGTCCCAATCCAACATGGCTTCTCTTATGGTCTTAATAATGTTGCCTAACCAACACATGGAGCTGCCTTAGGCTGGATCAGACCCTTGGTCCATCAAAATCAGTAATATAGAATCTAATCCAACCCTAATTCCAGACATCCTCTTTTTTTGTGTTCATCTTCTTTGGGGCTCTTTAAAAAACTGGATGAAATGGTTCTCTTTTTGGCTTAGAAGGTTAGGAATATTCCTAGTTAGAAGCAATTATCATCACTTAAATAGGAGGGACATTTAAAATGAGACTTGTCATAGCAATCACTTGTTTGAAGTGATCATAGAATCATAGAGTTGGAAGGGACCTCCTGGGTCATCTAGTCCAACCCCCTGCACTATGCAGGACACTCACAACCGTATCGCTCATCCACTGTAACCTACCACCCCCTTGAACTTTCATATACTGGCAGCAGCAGGGTCTCACAATGAGGGCTTTTGCATCACTTGCCACCTGGTCATCCATCCATCCATCTTCATGATCATCATCATCATCTACCTACCACCTACCTTCCTACCTGAGATGCCAGAGATCGAACCTGGGACCCCCTGCATGCCAGCCACTGAGCCACCGTCTGGATTAAAGGATTGTGACCTGTTTAATTTCTTATCTGTGGTTTATTAATCATTTAATCATTAGAGGGCAACTCAACAAATGTTTTGGACTTGCTCTTCTCGCTTTTAGGATGAGGCTTGTGTTTTCACCAGCTGTGGAATTTAGTGACTATACTGACAACTGCTATCTCTAGCAGCTTAAAGTTTTATTATGTTTGGGGGCTTCAGAGTTGAATTTTAGATACAGATAGTGTTGAATTGCCGTATTGATTTCTGAGAGCCATCTCGGAATCAGCATTGGATAGGGATGATAACATGTGTGTATAATAAAATGCGAGCTCTACAAACCCACAGGGAATGATGCCCCCAGTACAGGGGGGCATCCAGATATTCTCAGGTCAAGGAGAGGATTGCAAAATTCCTCAGAGAGTTGCACACATCTTGTGTTGCCATGAAATTGTGAAATGTATAATGCATTTGGAGATTAACACGTGAAGCTGCCTTATCCTGAATCATCACTCCATCAAGATCAGTATTGTCTACTCAACAGGTAGGGGCAGCTCTCCGGGGTCACAGGCTTGGAGGGTTTCCACATCACCTAGAAGAAGAAGAGGTATATGCCACTTTTCTTTACTATAACCCATTATACATGGGCCGGAATGTCTGCTCTAGCGGTGGCAGGGCATCAGGGAAAATCCCTGATTATGCACGATGCCAGTGTGGGCATGACCCGGCCCAGGGACACGGAAGCCCCACATTAAGGGAATGCGGGAACATTCACGGTTCCTGGGATACTGCGGGCTCCGGCGGGAACTGGGGCAGTCCGGCGCCGTGCACACCAGATGTCATAGATATTTTTCCATATCTAGATTTTATCATCAAGACATCCCAATGAGTTAGGCTGGGGGTCAGACAGGCTGGTGTAAGTTCAATATTTGATGGCTGAGTGAAATTTAAACCTAATGGTTCCCTGTACTAGTCATCTTGGTGTAGTGGTTAGGACTGCGGACTTCTAATCTGGCAAACCCAGTCTGATTTCCCATTCCTCCTCCATGTGCAGCCAGCTGGGTGACCTTGGGCTCACCGTAGCACTGATAAAGCTGTTCTGATCAAGCAGTAATCTCAGGGCTTTCTCAGCCTCCCCTCCCTCACAGGGTGTCTGTTGTGGGGAGAGGAAAGGGAAGGTGAATATAAGCTGCTTTGAGACTCCTTCGGATAGAGAAAAGTGGCATATAAGAACCACTTTTTCTTCTTCAGTAATCTCAGGGCTCTCTCAGCCTCACCTCCCTCACTGGGTGTCTGTTGTAGGGAGAGGAAAGGGAAGGTGATTGTATGCCGCTTAGAGACTCCTTTGGGTAGAGAAAAGCGGCATATAAAAAACAAATATTCTTCCTCTTATCTCCGTGGGTAGTGGTGGTGATGAAATGTTTGACCTGTGAAGACTATCCAGCATGACTCTCTTTTCATATGCTTTTATCCAGTAAGCTGTGAAATATATAAATTCTTACCTGCTACTTATTTTTTACATACCATCCAATTGTACTCTTCAAATAGCACATTGAGTGGCTTATTATGGAAAATCAGTACACTAACGTTACTCATGCATAAACCTTGCTTGTCCACTTGTAATATTTTCATGTTTTTTTCCTTCGTCTTTCCCTCTTTCTATTGCGTCATTCCACAGCAGAGAATCATCTCATGTTCTGCAGCTTATTCCAATTGAAGCCCTCGCCATGTCTCAGATTTTTCTTCTTCTCCTCCTCTTGCTTTTTTCAGTATTAAAATTAATACGGTTTGGAAGTTGGACATTTCAAGGCAGTTTGAGGTCAAGTATAGCCAGTGTGGAGATGGTATAGACAGGTGAAAAACATCCATTTTTTAAATTTAATGTAGCTTTTAAAAGTCTGTGCGGTGAGCAGAGCTACACCAAGGGGTCATTGGGAGAAACTTATGTTTCTTAATTTGATGGTAAGATAGAGTTGGACGTGTCAGGGGGAGAACCTGTGACTTTCAGCCAAATACGTTTTGCTCCTAGCAACGAGGCATGCAGATGGCTCCTCAACGCAGGGTTGGTGCTATCAGCTTTGAGAGTATATTTTCAAGGTGGAAAATGCCATTCAGACACACCATGATTACGGGCCTTTTAGGGTTATTTACCTATTGTGAAAGAGCCTCTTGTGGCGCAGAGTGGTAAGGCATCCGTCTGAAAGCTTTGCCCATGAGGTTGGGAGTTCGATCCCAACAGCTGGCTCAAGGTTGACTCAGCCTTCCATCCTTCCGAGGTCGGTAAAATGAGTACCCAGCTTGCTGGGGGGTAAACGGTCATGACTGGGGAAGGCACTGGCAAACCACCCCGTATTGAGTCTGCCATGAAAACGCTAGAGGGCGTCACCCCAAGGGTCAGACATGACTCGGTGCTTGCACAGGGGATACCTTTACCTTTACCTATTGTGAAATATGCCCAAAGCCACACAAGTAGAAGAAGAGTTGGTTCTTATATGCCCCTTTTCTCTACCCGAAGGTGTCTCAAAGCAGCTTACAGTCGCCTTCCCTTTCCTCTCCCCCTAACAGACACCCTGTGAGGGAGGTGAGGCTGAGAGAGCCCTGATATTACTGCTCTATCAGAACAGCTTTATGAGCGCTGTGGCCCATCCAAGGTCACCCAGCTGGCTGCATGTGGATGAGTAGTGGGGAATCAAACCTGGCTGGGCAGATTAGAAGTCCACGCTCCTATATACTACTCCTAGCTGGCTCTCTAGGCAAGAATGACTTTTTATGGGTTATTTATTTGGTTGCAGTGAAATGAAGAACATGCAGCCATGGGAATAATTCTGCAAACACCTACACAGAAAACAATGTAATTACATAGTGTTAAATACCCTCTTCTTGGAGGCTGGGAGAGATGATGCCCTTATGGGCCAATAACCTGGGGTCTCCAACCCTCATTCCATCTCCATCTCTCATTCTGGGACTGCCCTGCAGCCATCCCTCCAAAAGCTGCTGACTGGGTTCCTCTTGCACGTTCCGTCCCCCCAAATTGACATTAGTGGTAACACCTGTCTGCTGTCCTTGGAGCCAAGATATGACTTGAATTTCAACATAAACATTACTATCTATGACCATTTATGCACTGGAAGTTTCATGCCGGGCTGTAGACTGGAGTTTTAGTCGTAGCAGGTTGCCCCACCTCTTCCTGCACCCACATGGCAAAGCATTTGGCCCGGTGCACCTGATCCGCCGCTGATTTTTGCTCCTGCACGGGAGCTGGGGCAGTGAATTTCCCAGTGCATAAACAGTCTATGAGCCTCCTTCTATGGGTGTATTGATAAACTGCAATCTGAAAGGGAACATGCTGCATTTAACTGCTTTCTCTGCTTGATGGGAGGCAAGGGTCAGGAATAAGACAAACCGATATGCAGCAGTACTATAGCCCATTCCTGATAATGGTATGATCCAAAAGAAGGTTGCAATCATCTCCTTTATCGCCGTGCCATCTACTATGCCAACGGCACAAGAGCTCCCCTAAGCATCCCTGTTTTCCTTGCCTAGACTTCTGGCAACCCCCAGCAAAGATGGAGGTAGGCTGTTGGTCAACTCTCCCAAAGGTAGAGTTGCCAGCCTTCAGATGGTGGCTGGAGATCTCCTGGGATTGCAGCTCATCTCCAGTTGACAGCCATCAGTTTCCCCGGTAATAACATCCCTTTTGGAGTTTGGGCTCCCTGGTCCCCCAACCCTGCCCTCTTCAGGCTCCTCCATGAAAATCTCTAGATATTCCCCAACCCTAAGCGTAGAGCACTTTGGCTGTACTATAAAGACTTTTGTTGAGTTTCTATTTTCTTTGCTCTTGATATTGAATTCTGCCTGCTTCCTTTAGCTTTCATCAAGCCTCTTGTGCCTCCCATAATCCTAACTGGCAAGGGTTAACATTAGTCAACCCACCCATTTTGCCATTTCTGAGTCAAGTAATTCAGTTTGCTTTGTATTGCATGGTTATATCCACTAAAACCAAGACCCAAGACAGAGCCATTCCAATTGGAAAGCACACACAACTACAAAATGCACAAACAAAGTAACTTTTGAACAAAGGGGTGTCGTTGACAGCAGTTGTCACTTTAGCATCTTTGTGCAAACTTGTTTTGCATATAAGATAGTCTGTTATCTCAGATTGCAGTAGCTTCTGTTTTCTTCCCATTTCTGCCCTTCATTTCCTTTATCATGCTTAAAAAAAAATCTGCTTGGAGCGGGCCGCAATTTCACATCCTGCCAGATTGGAAGGCATATGGATGTATGCAGTTTCATGCTATAGCACTATACATTGCACCTAAGAGAATGTTACCCTCGCCAAGAACTAGATGGAGACCCAAAATGCTCCATGGAAGCCTTATTTGTCCTTTGAAAGAAAATTAAAACATGAAGCTGGCACATACTGGCTTGAATCCCAACTAGATCCAAGTTGGAGGGAACCCAGCTGCCTGTTGGCCAATCGTGACTGCAGAATTCTGACCTTGCCTTGGACCTCAAATTCAGTTCCTTGGCAAATCTAAATAAACAAGAGGTTTTATGGCATTGGGCCCTGCTGAAGTCCATCTCCTCCCCAAACCCTACACTGAGCCATAATTCTTTCCCCAGATCAACAGCTATGTGGGTAACATCAGTTATGGGTCATTTATCTGAGTCTGACATTGTTGCTAAGAACATGACTCAGTTTCTTGAATGTGCTGACTGAGATGTGCAGTTTCCCCATCAGGATGAAACTGCAATCATCCCAACCTCCCCATGACCTGACTTGTCCAATCGTGTCAGAACTGGGAAGCTAAGCCAAGTCATCCCAGCTTTATACTTGGATGGGAAACCACCAAGGTAGTCCAGAGTAGCTATGCAGAAGAAGGCGATGGCTGACCACCTTTCGTCTCTTAACCTTGAGAACCCTACAGCAGGGATGGCCAAACTATGGCTCTCCAGATGTCCATGGGCTACAATTCCCATGCACATACTGGCAGAGGCTCATGGGAATTGTAGTCCATGGACATCTGGAGAGTCACAGACTGGCCACCCCTGATAGGGTCATTATAAGTTGGCTGTGATTTCATGGCCCTTTCTGCCACCCCTCATCGCACCAATGAAAGTTGATAGTTTCATTAAAACTATTTGCATCAGTTGTGTATAAATCACGCACAGCATGATGCTAAGATGCCACTGAAGAATATAACATTTATTTATTTACTTTATTTACACCCCACCTTTCCTCCCGTTGAGGACCCAAAGAGGCTTACACTGTTCTCCTCTTTTCCGTTTTATCCTCTCAACAATCTCATGAGTTCTGTTCGGCTGAAAGGATCACCCAGCAGGCTTCCCCAGCATGGGTGGGGATTCAAACCTGGGTCTCTCAGAGCCCTGCCCAACCCTCCAACCACTATGCCATGCTTGGCCTCCAACTAGAAACACTGCCAGTGAACGCAAGTGATACTCAACGGTTCATAGCCACTACTTAGAAAAAGACATGGGAAATGCACACATCTTTGCATTTTGAATGGGTAGAAGGGCAGAGAATGGTTCATGTTGGCAGCAGAAGCTAGGACTTGCAGTAATGGGTTTAACTATGTGTAGAAAGCTAGATATCAGGAAGGAAAAATTCATAGAGAACTTCAGCAAAGGAATCGGCTGCCTAGGGAGGTTATGAGCTCCCCCTCACTGGCAGTCTTCAGGCAGCAGCTGGACAGAGACTTATCCTGGATATTTTAGGTCAGGGATGGCCAAACTGTGGCTCTCCAGATGTCCATGGAGTGTAAGACCCATGAGCCCCTGCAAGCCTGGTTATTGTAGTCCATGGTAATTGTAGTCCATGGACATCTGAAGAGTCACAGTTTGGCCACTCCTCTTTTAGGCTGATCCTTCACATACCACGGGGTAAGACGCACAGTAATGGGTTTAAACTGCATGTAGAACGAGATTGGCTAGATATCGTGTGTGTGTGTAGGGGGGATTCACAGTAAGAGTAGTTCTGCTGTGGGATCAGCTGTCTAAGGAGGTGTTGAGCTCCCCCTCACTGACAGTATTTAAGTAGCAGCTGGACAGATCCTTATCCTGGAAGTTTTAGGCTGATCCTGCATTGTGTAGAGAGTTAGACTAGATGGCCTGTATGGCCCCTTCCAACTCTATGATTCTGTGACTCTAAGAGTCCAGTAGCACTTCAAAGACTAGCAACATTTTTGGCAGGGGGTGAGCTTTCATGCTACACTGCTCCCTTCTTCAAGTACCTGAAAAAGTGAGCAGTGACTCTCAAAAGCTCGTCCTCTACCATGCATTTTGTCAGTCTTTAAGGTGCTCCTGGACTCTTATTTATTTATTTATTTATTTATTTATTTATTTATTTATTTATTTATTTATTTATTTATTTATTTATTTACCGCCCTCCCCGGTGGTTTACATTAAACATATAAATAATACATGGAACAGTCTTCATTAATACTCATACATAATAATAATAATAACAGTGGTTGTAACAGAAAACAGTATAGTGAACAGTATAACAATAATATAACAGTATAACAATGCAACTGTGCAAATGGCACAACAGGTCCAGAGCGCTCTGGTGGAGTTCTGGGAGGAAGGGGGTTTGAGAGCGGGGGCCCTTCGTTCGTTGTTGGTTGTGCCTGGTCTCAACCAAATGCCTGGCGGAGGAGCTCCTTTTTGCAGGCCCTGCGGAACTGTTTAAGCTTGCTCTTTTCTACTGGTACAAGGGTGCCTGGCATGGGTGTATTCCAAGTCAAAATGCCTCTTGCATTGTCCCCAAAGCCTTTTCAAGAATCAGCTTTTCTGAACAACTGTAAAGCTGGTGAACTGCCTTGTGGTTCCCCCATTGTCGGGACCAGTCTTGAAAGCCTTCTTGGAACTAATCGAATTAGAGTTTGATGATTCCTTCCTGTTTGATCGAAATGAAACTGCCTCAATCAAATGGAGCAGGGGCAGTAATGTAATGGGCTGTCTGCAGCCACACGTGGCCTGGCTCGATAGTCTTTCATCTCCCTGCACTTAACTTTTTCACGCAGTGAACAAAGGTTACTCAGTCCCCACAGCATCCAATTGACAGAACAATAAGGAGGCAGCGAGGTTCAGCTGAAATTCTTCTTTATATCTTTGTGGGTTTTTTTAAGTCTCCAATTTTGGGTTTTTTTTTTAAAGCTGAGTCACTGTGAAAGGCTTCACTTCTGAACTCCAGTCAGTTTTTTATTTATTTATTTATTTATTTTAGGTATCCAGTAGGCAAAACTTGCAGGGGAAATAGCATTATGTGCTCCTATAAGGTTCAGGAGAACAGCAACAACTCATAGAGAGCCAGTTTTGTGTCTTCTTCTTCTTCTTCTTCTTCTTCTTCTTCTTCTTCTTCTTCTTCTTCTTCTTCTTCTTCTTCTTCTTCTTCTTCTTCTTCTTCTTCATAGTGAAGTTGTTCCAGGCCATGGTGCAGTCTTGGGCTGTATTAACAGAGGCATCATGTTAATATAGTGAGATGGCATGGTTCCGCTGCATGCCACATTGGTCAGAGTGCTCCTATGTGCAGTTCTGGAGGCCTCACTTCAAAAAGGACATAGACAAAATTAAGAGGGTGCAGCGGAGAGCAACAAGAATGGGGACCAAGCCCTGTGAAGAAAGGCTGAGTGAATTGGGAATGTTCAGCCTGGAGAGGAGGAAGTGGAGACGGGACATGATTGCTGTCTTCAAGTATTGGAATGGGTGAGGGCAAGGAACAGTTTCTGTTAGCAGTAGAGGATAGGACCTGTTGTAATGGCTTTCAACTATGTGTTAGTTCAGCTGTGGAATCCGCTGTCTAAGGAGATGATGAGCCCTCCCTCACTGGCAGTGTTTAACCAGTGGTTGGACAGACACTTATCATGGATGCTTTAGGTTGGTCCTGCATTGAGCTGAGGGTTGCACTAGATGGTCCCATCCATGAATCTATGATTCAACGTCAAATTTCCCCTTACTCTAGAACAGAGATTTCCAACCAAGGTGTTGGGGAACATTGAGGTTGCACAAGAGCTCCACAGGGGCTATGCAACCTTTCCCAGAGGTTTGGGTGGCTGCTGACACCACTAGATTTCATTGGAGCCCCCTTCCCCTGTTGCTCTACAGGCCTCGTCTTCTTCTCCACAATGGAATTGGTAAAAATGATCAGTCAACTGATTGGTTGGCTCCTACATCTTACTTCTGCACCCGCTTCTCTGAAAGGACATCTCCCCACTTCCAAGGTTCCTCAAAAATATTTCAGGGGTTCCTCCATGGTTGAAACAGGCTGGTCTAGATGTAAATTTCCCACTTCCAAGGTTCCTCAAAAATATGTCAGGGGTTCCTCCATGGTTGAAACAGGCTGGTCTAGATGTAAATTTCCCACTTCCAAGGTTCCTCAAAAATATTTCAGGGGTTCCTCCATGGTTGAAACAGGCTGGTCTAGATGTAAATTTCCCACTTCCAAGATTCCTCAAAAATATTTCAGGGGTTCCTCCATGGTTGAAACAGGCTGGTCTAGATGTAAATTTCCCACTTCCAAGATTCCTCAAAAATATTTCAGGGGTTCCTCCATGGTTGAAACAGGCTGGTCTAGATGTAAATTTGCCAATAACCATTTTGGCAGACCCATTTCAATAGCTTCACTCAGATTGCCACCATGTCCTTAGACAAGCCACACCTTTGGCCTAACAGGGTCAGTAGCATCTACTAGGGCTGAAGGCAGCTCTTCAGGGCTTCAGGTTGAGGTCTTTCACACAACCTGAAAATGTTCAATGGAGTTGCCAAGGACTGAACCTGGGACCTTCCAAACGCCGAGTGCACACATTAACGTTCAACCTCAGATCCCCCAAGTCCTCCTCTTTGTCCCAAACATACAAGGAGCCAACAAGCTATAAGCAGCTTGACGGAGCCACACGGCCAGACAAAATGACGGGGGGCGGCAAGAGTGATTACCATGGCATTCTTCACCAAATGAGTTCAAATGGAAAATGACAGGTCGATTGGAAAAGACTTGAAAATGGGGGCTGACAATCTTCCTCGATAATAACATGCTCTGAAGAGCCTCTTCTTTAGAAATGTTGACAGAGGTTGGGCGAACGGCGACAGCCATCAGCTTCCACCGGAGCACTTATTATATTTATTCCGGTGGGTCCAGAGGGCGGCTCTCCATTAGACAGAAGCCAGCACGCGGCGCTTTAGGAACGGCACTCTTCCCCATCATCCTTTTAACCAAGGAAGACAGTCCTAGGGATGGCGAGGTTATCCGGCCATGCATCTCACGTGTAACTAAGCTCCTGGGCTGGTAATCATTCTTGTAGGTTTCTAAGATACCTTTGCGGGCTCATTACAGACATTGCTTGACATTTTCGACGGGAGTCTTAAGCACTCACTTGCCTTCGGAACAGAGCGGCGTTTCTCGGCATCGGTACTCTTGATATCGAGCGTACTAAGACACAACTATCAATGAAGGGCATCCTCGGACAACAAGAAAGGGCTTTTGAGGCTTCGGAATTCTTGAAGGTATAGAACTGGCAGTCTTTGAAGGGATTAAGGGGAAGGGATCCGTGCCCTCTTCTGGAATGCTTTCTTTGGCCATCTAGCAAACGCTGAGAAATGGGCGCTGGCGGGGAACAACGATATTGTCGTTCAGCCTGGAGGAGCATTGTCCATGGGGTTGCAATGGGTCGGACACGACTTCACAATTAACAATTAACAACAACACCACAGGATTTTTATTGTGTTTTTTTAATTATTGTCTGTAAACCACTGTGAGCTCAATTGGGAACAGCAGTATATAAATCCAAATGTGAGTGAGTGAGTGAATTAATGTTGCCAGTGTGGAAATAATTTGAATTTCACCACATTCTAGACCACATTGGGTTGCAGTTGATTGCTTTCTTCTTTAGCTCCTTGATCCTCCCCAAATCCCCATCCCCCCTCACTAAACAAACAGACAAAAATAGGATCCCCCACTCCTATCGGCTCATTTTTTGACTTTTTGTCTCCAACTCCCCCCCCCCCAATACGTTTGACTCAAAAGTAGTGAGAATACAGGTTGTACAAAGGAATCCAATATTTAGGGGATCCTTTAGTCACCAGGTTACGAACAAGCAGGTGCAACCTAGTTGGTTGCTGTGGCCACAACCTCGATGATCCCCGGTCTTGTTCACGAGGCTAGATTGTCGACGCTTAAAGTAAGCGTCGAGGATGGCTTGGGCGTGCAACGGCACTGTGAGATTTTTCTGCTCTTCGAGAAAGCAGGCGCATTTCCTCCTCTTCTCCATACCGATAGCATCAGATAGGAGAAAGATTTTTCACTTGGGCATCCGAGTGCACAGACACCATGACACGCTCGGCATCCGAAGGGGAGAGAGGCTGGATGCATTAAGTCTATGGAGGGCTGACATCTGCATGTGGAGATAGTGTCTGATATCTGATGAAGTCTGCCTGAAGTAAGAAACATGAACACACCATTTTCAAGGCCAAACAAAGAATTTGCCAGCTCAGTAAATGCCTGAACTGGCCTCAATTACTGCTATCTCCACGATGTCATTTGCTGTTCAGGAAAACGTTAGAGATGCGCCAGGTTATTGTTGGATGACTCTGCCCCGGACCGCGGGAGCTTTATCATAATTCACAGGTTTGTATTTTTACAGCCTTAGCCTAAGCATTATTAACAGCAGGGGTAGTCAAACTGTGGCCCTCCAGATGTCCATGAACTACATTTCCCAGGAGCCCCTGCCAGCGAATTAATTTTGCCAGTGTGGAAATAATTTGAATTTCACCACATTCTAGACCACATTGGGTTGCAGTTGATTGCTTTCTTCTTTAGCTCCTTGATCCTCCCCAAATCCCCATCCCCCCTCACTAAACAAACAGACAAAAATAGGATCCCCCACTCCTATTGGCTCATTTTTTGAATTTTTGTGGCAGGGGCTTCTGGGAATTGTAGTCCATGGACATCTGGAGGACCGCAGTTTGACTACCCCTGATTAAGAGTATCGAACTAGAATCATATTCCTTTGATTGCTTAGACTTGTTCAGATACTTCCCCCAAACATTGACATGAGAGCGGCGAGGATGATCTGGGGCCTGGGGAACAAGTCCTCTGAAGAAAGGCTGAGGGACTTGGGAATGTTCAGCTTGGAGAGGAGGAGGTGGAGAGGGGACAGGATGGCTCTCTTGAAGTATTTGAAAGGTCGTCACTTGGAGGAGGGCAGCAGAGGAGATCCACCATCTGCTCAGAGCCTCTCAAGATCTGGAACTGGTCCTGAACCAGAGGACCGTTTTTGGGATTGTGACACGAGGCCCTTGGGAATGAGAGCTTGATCCAGTGGCTCCTGCAACCTGGCTGGTGGAAGGAAAGGGCAAGAGATCAATTTAACATCATTCTTTTATTTGTTTATTGCATTTAGTTGACTACTGCTCTCTGCAAACAGACTCAGGGAGGTTAGCACCATATTAAAATTCTGGTTAAAATGCAATCAATATCCCATAATGCTCTGATTGTCCAGATTCTCAGCCATTCGTTCAGTGGTGGGATAATCGGAGGAGGGAAATTCCTCAGCATGGACAACACTACAGATGTTTAGGGTTGCCAGCTAATATCATGATTGTTATAAGGAGATTATGCTCTTGCTCAGGATCTCTTAGAGTAGGGGTAGTCAACCTGTGGTCCTCCAGATGTTCATCAACTACAATTTCCATAAGCCCCTGCCAGCGTTTGCTGGCAGGGGCTCATGGGAATTGTAGTTCATGAACATCTGGAGGACCACAGGTTGACTACCCCTGTCTTAGAGGACAGGGGTTGACAGGTGAGGAACAATATCTATCGAGACTGTTGGACTAAATTTGGAGCCAAGGTTGACTTGCTGTAGGGATGGACACAAGTCAACTATAGAGATGGGAACATGGATAAATGATCATGTCAATTATTGGCCGGTTAGTGGTTTGTGAAATGTTGTTTGCAAACTAAAGAGGAGCCATGACCATCTGTCAATTTGAAGGCTGCTGCAACAGTTCATGAAAGGCAGAAAACTGGAGTTTAAATGTCTCAGTGGGAAGCAGAAACCATGAGTCATGAACTAATATGAACCTGTTCGGTGGGGGGAAGAAAGCAGAAGTCGCAAACGGATACGAACTGGTTCGGTTCAAGAACCAACCTCCGGGTTCATGTAGTTTCATTCTTCAGTTAATGGTTCCCCTTCACTACTGAGAGCCAGTTTGGTGTAGTGGTTAGGAGTGCGGACTTCTAATCTGGCATGCCAGGTTCGATTCCGCTCTCCCCCACATGCAGCCAGCTGGGTGACCTTGGGCTCGCCACGGCACTGATAAAACTGTCCTGACCGAGCAGGAATATCAGGGCTCTCTCAGCCTCACCCACCCCACAGGGTGTCTGTTGTGGGGAGAGGAAAGGGAAGGCGAATGGAAGCCGCTTTGAGCCTCCTTCGGGTAGGGAAAAGCGGCATATAAGAACCAACTCTTCTTCTTCTACTACTACTCAACTAGAAACCTTTTAGAGAAAGCCATATTAAAGGATAGAAAATGTTTAATAGTCACACAGCTGTTAATGTAGAGAACCTTTAAGTCAACTTTTGAGTCTTGCTTCTTCATTTCTGGAGGTGAGGATCAATGCACTATTAACGTATTAATCACATATATCTTAAAATATTCTGATAAAATAAGTTGACTTGGATTCCAAGTGAATATGCACCTTTAATTATATATATGTAGAAAGGTGTACCATGCCGTTCTCCCCATTGGGGTCTCAAAGCAGCTCACAGAATTATTCTTCCCCTCCACCAGCCTCCAGGGGGGGGGAGAGAGAGAGAGAGAGAGCGTGCAACTTGCTCAAGATCATTGAGAAATTTACGTGGCATATTGGGGATTCGATCCTGGGTCTTCCCAGAGCCGAATTTGGTGCTCTGAACTTTAATAGCTTGTTTGTTGCAGTAGCTGGCTTACATGCAGTGTCCTTCATTCCCCCAAACTTACTTTCCACCCTAGTAGTAGAAGAACCATGAAATTCTAATTCAAGACATGGTGTCCTGTGATGGTTCAACAAGCTGATATTGTCCCTCTCATGTGTGAGAGGAGAAACTGTGTGGAATTCTCTTATCATTGTTGTTTTACGCTACAGCAGTGGTCCCCGACTCCCGGTCCGGAGACCGGTACCGGATCGTAGATCAGTCGCGGCTCCTCCTCGTCCTCCTCCCCGGCTGCTGCCTCAGGAGCTGCCCTGCCACTCTGCTGCCGGCTTACCTTTGGTGCTCTCCAGAGGTCGCCATGGCTGGGGGTCCCCCTCAGTGTGGCACTGCGCAGCTGCTGCGGGTGGCGGGAAGTCAGGGGCGCCGGCGGGAAAGCAAGTGGAGCAGGGGCTCAGGCGGCGGCCATGTCCTTGGAAAAAGACTACCCCCCCCCCAGGCCTCAGTAAAATTGTCAAGCGTTGACCAGTCCCCGATGATAAAAAAAGGTTAGGGACCACTGCACTGCAGGACAGGAATGTTATCTAATTGGGACAGCTCTCGAGAGTTGAGTTTTTGTTGTTGTCCTTGTTGTTATTGTTCTTTCTACACGAAGCAGGACACCCGCTCTTAAGAGTCAATTTTGCTAAGTAGGCCACTTTAATATGCTTGAGAGTGAACTTCGCTTTGAAATGCTGGTGGAGGGGGGGGGAGGCATTTCAAAGGATGGGAACATAACCTTCTGTTAGCTAAAAATGCAGACACTGGAGTGAAGGCTGGGGAAGAAGAAAAAGGTTCAGCCATGCCAATTTCTAGCTTTGAGAGCCTGGATATTTTTAGCCTTTTACAAGTGGAAGCTGTAGGAAATTACCCTTTCTCTTTTCCATCAGGCTGTTCTATCGGCTTAGAGGGAAAGGAAGGCTGAATTTTTACGTTACATTCCAAAATCTTTAATAAAAGCTATTTATTTATTTATTAAAAAGGGAACTGGCGAGTAGTGTCAACTCTCAATGATCGCCAAGAAGCAAAATCGGAATACATCTGAAGAAGACCACTGCTGCTGGGCTTTCTGATGGGCTTTAAATATTCTGGGTGAATTATTATGGGGGATATTTACGGAACCTCACTGATTCTGTGTGTAGATCCAAGCCACCTTATCATTAACTGTAGGAACATAAGAAGAGTTCTGCTGGATGAGACCACTGGTCCATCTACTCCTGCATATAGTCTCACACGGTGGTCAACCAGTTCCTGTGGACAGCCAAAAACAGAGCACAGAGGCTGGGGCCTTCCCCTGATGTCGCCTCTTGGCCCTGGGATTCTGAAGTTGAGTATCTCTGGATGTGGATGTTCCTTTCATTCACATAGCTACTCGCCATTGCTAACCTCCATGAATCTAATTCCCTTTTAAGGCTGTTTATTGTTGAGGCCTTCACTTCATCCTTTGGTAGCAAATGCCACATTTTAATCCCTCTCTGTATAAAGAAGCATTTGGATTTGTCTGTCCAGAGTCTATTGCCCATCAGCTTCTTTAGATGCCCTCAATTTCTAGTTGATTGGGGAGAGAGAGAGAAAGTTCTCTTGCTCATTGCTCTCTACCCCATGTTGTGCCCTGACTTGTTGTTTACTAAGGGCCTTTTCGCACAGGGATCTTTGTTGCAAATTGTTTGCGGAATGAAAAATCGCCATTTAAAATAGTGGAATTCGTCGTTTTGCACACCTGGCTTTGTAGTGGAATCACTTGCGTTTTTTAGCGTTTCCCACAGGCTTCCGGTCTCGGCAGAAATCGCTAGAAAGGAAGCGCTATTGCCAAGCTCGTCCCGCCCCTGGCCATCAAGCAGCCAATGGGCAGCCGTTAGCATGCTCCCAAACAGCCCCTTTCCCTTTAAGAAAGGTTTTTTTTTTAAAAAAAAACAGACCCATAGCAACGAATCTACGTAGATTCCTTGCACTGGAGAGACCCATCCAGCTGCCTAATGTGAGCTGTCGTTTGATTGTATGATCGTTGGCACGCTGCCTCGAGTGATAAAAAAAAAATCCCCCCCCCCTCTCACGGCCCCGATTTTGGGCTGAATTAATGTGTAAAAAATAAAGGGACTTTATTTCAGCAAACGGGCTTTTATGTGGTTTGTGCATAGTGACTAAAGGTGAAGGAATGAAGCCAGGGAAGCCTCTAAACAGAAAGAGGCTCGCCGGTGCGTTTATCCCCGCTCGCTCCGAGAAAAAAAAATGGCGATCGCTTCGCCGGAAGTTTGGATGACAGGCTCAGGAGGAGGGACTTTGAAGAACCCGCAACAATGGTAACGCACAGGTCTTTAGCGCTAGTGTTGCAGATTGGTTGCAGGAGTGTATCGCTATCCGGAGGGTGAATCCACTTTTCTGGATTCCCCTGAAAGTGCTAAAACGAAGCGCTTATTGCTGATCGGTTTCAGGAGTGTTGCAGATTGTCTACGACGTCGTGGGTAATGCCAAATTAGTAGCGTTTTCAATTAGCAACCATTGTGCTATTTTTAAGCCGTGGGAAATGGCCCTAAGAGTCCCAGTCTATTTGGCCTTTGTTCATAGGGAAGGTTCTCCAGTTGTGAGGAATTCACATGCAGAACTTTGCTCTTGAACCATTTATGACTCTGCTTATACAAGATGTTGAGGCCAGGAGCTGGAAACTTAGAAATTCCAACTGAAGAGTTGGAGAACCTACAGCAGAATGTAATGCTTCTTTGACCAGGCAAGGGCCCAATTCAAGACTCAGAGTAAATGTGTGCCAAGGCTGACTTATCTAGAGTGACCTTATGGCTTATCTGTTACTTCACACTCTAGATCTCCAGTGGAAGTCTGTACTTGTCCACATAGCTTGATGCAAATCATTCCAAGTTCATGGGCTGGTAATGCAGCCCATTTAGGTCTGCAGGTTTATTTACATGGGTGATTCTTTTTTAGTCATGGGCAGAGTCAAATTGCAGCTCATTCTCCTACTTGTGTAGACTAGGGTTGTGTGATTCGGCCAGCAAAGTGGCCGATCCCCCCCAACACAGCCAGCGCCGCTGGGGCGGGGGGAGGCGTGGGTGTTGGCACACCGGCTGGTGCCAGCGCCCCCACCTCCCTCCACCCCCCGCGGAACAGAGCTGGCTACACCGGGAGCAATCAGCCACTTTGGGGGACGAATCGCACAACCCTAGTGTAGACTGGACATTATTTATTTAACAACTACTCTTGGGTTGGCTTATATGCTGCTTTTCTCTACCCAAAGGAATCTCAAAGCAGCATACAATCGCCTTCCCTTTCCTCTCCCCACATAAGACACCCTGTGAAGTGGGTGAGGCTGAGAGAGCCCTGATATTTCTGCTTGGTCAGAACAGTTTTATCAGTGCTGTGACTAGCCCAAGGTCACCCAGCTGGCTGCATGTGGGGGAGTGCAGATTCAAACCCGGCATGCCAGATTAGAAGTCCGCATTCCTAACCACTACACCAGGCTGGCTCTCATCAATCTATTCAAATTCACAAAGTGAAGAGACCTGCAAGTGGCATAGGAAGTTAAACAGTCCGTCAGGTATGCTGGACCCAGACCACAAGTGGCCGTACAGATGAAAACCAAAACCTTTTACTTGATCCAGATTACAACCGAGGATATCTTTCGAGTGCCAGAGAGGAGGGCGGAGGGTGCCACTTCTGCGGTGGTGTCTTCAGGTCACTATTTTTGTAAAGCCTTTTTTTTTTTAAGGAACAAGCCATTTTTAATTACTACTTAATCAATCAGCGGCATTGCTTTAATCAATTAAAAGGTTTTTAATTTATTCATCTAACAGATTGAGCAACAGAACGTCCTTAGAGTATTTCCTTTCTTTATTCTTTTTTTTTTTTTTTTTTTGGAGATCTTCTTTTGTAGAGCTTGGCATGTTTTAGGGCTTGATCTGGCTGCTTTTTTGGGGGGTGGGGGGAGGAAACACACTCTGGTAATGGTATTGCTGAGTTTCACTTTTCCCGGCTCAGACGGTAAATAGTAATCCTGTGGATTGATCGTTCACTTTTGATTAGCAAAATATAAAAAGATTAGGGTCTGAGTTAATCTCTTTTTAGCGGTAGGTGAATGTTGTCTGTGTTAATTTAAAGTTTCGCTTCTGTGCTTTTCACTATCGATTTTGTGAATTTGCCTGTGTTATGGATGTGTACTGTGGATTTTATACACAATTTCTGCAGTATTGATATGTGCAGTGTAAGTCACTATTATGTGCAGGACTACGTAATCTAATTACCGAGGTGCATATAATAAAAAAAACATTTCACAGTCAGAGTAGTTCAGCAGTGGAAAAGGCTGCCTAAGGAGGTGGTGAGCTCCCCCTCACTGGCTGTCTTCAAACAATAGTTGGATACACACTTTTCTTGGATGCCTTAGGATGCTTTGGGCTGATCCTGCGTTGGACTAGATGGCCTCTATGGCTCCTTCCGACTCTATGATTCTATGATTCTATAAAAAGAACATCTACTTAATTTTATGGAGACAATTCAGTGTATAGAAACAGAAAATGTTGCAGAAGTGAAGAACTATTTTTATTTGCACAACAGAGAATTGAAATCAAAATGGGGATTCTTTCTGGCTGAAATGGGAGGGGTTAGAAATTTCAAAATCAGTCCCAGCCTCTAGTTTAACTCTAGAATGAAAGTGCAATGCAGTAATTTCGATGTGCCTCCCATATAGCACCAATTTTATGACACAGTGCTGAGAACAATATAACCCAAATATTATGCATGGCTGCTTAAGAAATACAATTGCATTTTCTGAGTCAAAGAGTAAGCCACGGTTGGTACCCAGGAAATTAAAATCTAATCTGGTTTTCTAGCTGCTATGAATATTCAAAATAATGAAAACCATTCCCTTGTTGAAAGCTGACAAACGTGGATGATAATTTTGTCTCTTTCCCTCTCTTTCCTTCTTTTTTGCTGATGGGGGGAAAACTCATTAGAAATGTGATGTTATTAGCAGTTTTCCTTGAATTGCAAATTTCTATCACACTACAACTAGTATTGTGGTAATGATGAAATTAAATTAAATTAGCATATCATATACCATACAGCAAGAGTGTTAATGCATTATAGTAATACAAGGCAACAGATAATTGCCAGCTTAATAAGGATTTGTCCTCCGAAAAGATCATCTGGCTTGTGTCTTTTCCCTGTGAGCTTTGGGGGAGTGGGACCGGGAGGGGGAGGGGGAGAGGGGATGTTATTCATATTGATTAGTTTTGCAAAGCAATCACAGGTGATGCTAAAGTAAATGAAAACGTTGCCTTGATTCTAGGCAAATCAATATGGCTCTCGTGGCTTTGGCTGTTGACAGTTCAGTGGCTGGTCAATTGCAAAGCATAGAGAGGGATAGAAGTGATAGAAAGGAGGGACTGTGGCTCAGTGGTAGAGCCACTGTCTAATATGCAGAAAGTCCCCGGTTCAATCCCCAGCATCTCCACTTAAAAGGGCAGAGTCTGCACTTACTTTGTTTATTCCATTGTTAATCCTGTTGAATTAAGATCGATTTGAACTCGAGTCTTCTTCTCTCCCCCCCCCCCATTGAAATAGGAAAGTGTTCTGCATGTGGTTAGGGAGGCTCAGAAGAGGGGGGAGGAGGCAAATGGAGACTCTTCCTTTATTTTCTTGAAGGGGGGAAGAGGATCCAAGAAGTCAGAGGGAGGAAAAAATCCTTTATTTTCTTGAAGTGTGTGTGTGTGTGGGGGGGAGGATCGAAGAAGGCAGAAAAAAAAAACCAAGACCAACAGAAGTTGAGAGAATTTAGGGACTTCTCCTTTAAGGCAAGTTTGTCACATGACCACCTGTAGCCAATCACGGGTTTATCATGGAGGAGAGCCCAGATTTAAAACAATGCAAAATATATTGAGGATTAAAAGCACTCTAAGATATCGCACAATAAAGGTAGGGTCACTCCGGATCAATCCTTCTTGCTGCAGAAGGAAAATTTAAATTGCCCCCAAATCAAAACAGAAATCACATTCTGTGTAGAGGGCAGGGTCTGAATCGACCTGGGGTTGGAATAAAAGCTCCGTGCAGTTTACACCAAGGACCAGGTAGAAGGGGTTGTGAATGTCTTTACCCTGAGCAATATTAAATTCAGTGGACCAGTGGTCAGACTCAGTATATGTCAGCCCCATGTGTTCATGTGCTCATTTTATTATAGTTGAATCTTGCTCATGTGCTCATTTTTTTTTAGATGAGTTTGGGTGGGTTCTCGTAGTGCCCTTGGCAAGTTCTCTTTGAGGCTAGTAGCCACCTCAGAAATTTAAGGGCCTAATTTGTTTTCTAGACTTAAGTGGGGTTTTTTTGTATTTTAATGACCACTCTGTCTCGTTATTCCTGCCACAAAACTTAATCTTCAGTTCTTCGTATTTTTTCGTATTTTTATAGCTGTGGCAAAATCTTCGTAGGATATAAGTAAATAAAAGGGTCACCCACTCATCATCATTGTAACAAAATAGATAATATGTAATCCAAATCTACCTTCTCCCCAATTTAAAGTAACAGTACTTTAAGAATCTCCGTTTAATTGGATATTGAACATTGTACTTGCAGACTCCTGGCCCATCTTTTCACTCACAAGGTCTTCATGAGGGCTAAGATTAAGATAGCATGGAGAACTCTCTAAAAACCTTTTCTCAACTTTTATACCATTGAGAAACCCCTGAAACATTCTTCAGGCTTTGAGAAACCCCAGAAGTTGCACGATTGTGCAGAATACGGTTGGGAAGCAGAGCTGAGTACACGCCCACTCAGCGTACAGCCCCCTCTCACCCCTCCAGGCCCATCATTGTCCACTGTGGGGGGGGAGGTCAACATGACCATATATGGTCATATCACCTGAGAAATATTTAACAAATTTCAAAAATATATTAAAAATTGATTAACTCCCACCCTTCCACAGCTGTCAAGAAACCTCAGGGTTTGGTGGAACCCTGGCTGAGAAGGCCTGATGTAGGAAATTGTGCATGTGCTGGTAGTTTTGACATTATTGTTTCCTGCTTGCTCTGTATGTACGATGGAAGAGTGAGTATGGCTTTCCAGATCACGGTTGGGGGTAGCCCATGTCCTGGGGCCTCTGACGCCAATCAACTGACTGGTGTTGGGGACTTAGTGGCAACAAGTCCCCTCAAGGCCTTACATGGTCTGGGCCCTGTATATCTGAGGGACAGCCTCTTGGCATACATTCCCTAGAGAGCACTCACTTTGGTAATACCAATCAGCTAAGGATCCCTGGGCCTAACAAAATATGCCTGGCTTCAACTTGAGACAGAGCCTTTACAGCACTGGCTCCTACTGATGGAATAAGCTCCCTGAGGAGATCGGGATACTAACCAAACTCGTCATGTTCCAAAGGACCTGCAAGATGGAGCTCTTCTGCTGGACATATGGTTGAGGCCAGTTGAACAGCTGAACAGTCATCACATATTAATGAACTGAGCCTGCCTTCCTAACCCCTGTCCCTCCCCCTTGACTTCTACCTCCTGGTAAAATCTTGCGAGCAACATTACCATCTTTATAATCACAGTTATTATAGCTGATAGCTGTCTGATTTATGATTTTAATTCTTTTAGATGTTCCTTATTGTTTTATTAATTTTTCTTTAATTGTTATTGTACATTTTAATGTTGTTCACCACCCCAAGATGGCTAGTCCAAGAGGGATGGTATACAAATTGATACAATGAATGAATGAATGAATGAATGAATGAATGAATGAATGAATGAATTAATGAAACAGGCCTAGGTTAGTGTCACCAGCCATGTGGCAACATCACTTCTGGCATGCACTGAAAGGAATATTGTCATGTCACTAGAGACACAGGAATGCTCTAATATTTGGATAAAACTCTATGGTAAAAATGACATATTCTATAGAGTTTTCCCCACAAATATCAGAGCATCCTTTGGTCATAGACAATATGATGGCATCAATTTCATTGTATGCTGGATGTGATGCTACCATATTGCTGCCATAACTGGCCTCCTTTCCCTGCCCCACCCGTCAGTTACCCGGCAACTCTAAGAGTGAAATCACATCTTTCTGCCCCACCCATCACTCATATGTCCCTCCTACAAGATACTCTTGTACCTGCATGGAAGAAGCCCATTGGAATAGATTGTACAGATGTATAATGCATTACAGTGTGCAGATGTACAATGTAGATCCTCGTTGTATGGTTGCTCATTGATTTGTATGTGTGTGTGTGTGTGTGTGTGTGTGTGAGAGAGAGAGAGAGAGAATGAATGAATGAATGAATGAATGAATGAATGAATGAATGAATGAATTACACAGTTTGGATCTCACACCAGGAAGGTTACTGAATGTATTATCTACTTTGGTTATGTTCAGTTCAACAGATTCCATGGATTCTACAGATAGGAGTGCCAGAACCCCTGGTGGGGGTCTCCTACTTTCAGTCCTCACCTCTATGCCTTCAGGCAGCTGGCTGGCAGGGATGAATTACCCCCCCACACACACACACACACACACACACACACAAACACAAAATGGGGAACATCACAAATGAACATGACATGCCTGTTTGACCCAGAAGTGATGTAGGCATGCCAGGGATGTCAGGAGGAAGTACCCTGGTATTGGGGTAAAACTCTATGGTAGAAGCTAATTCTATCATAGAGTTTTGCCTCAAAACCAGAGCATCACCCTCCAGCATGCCAACATCATTTCCAGGTCACATGAGCATGTCATGTTAATTTCTGACATTTCTCTGCGCTCTCGGTAAATGCAAACTCAACCCCCTTCAGCCTGCTCCAAGGACTCTGGCAACCCTATCTGTAAATTTTCAGGACAATAGTATGTACTCTTTCCCGCAACTACAATTTACCGATAAAACGTACATCTGTTTTTTTGTACGAATGGTATAAAAACAATCATTAAAATGGCATATACCGTTTTAGTGAGTGTATTAACTATTTTACTTTGATTCAAAAGTTGGGCTTTCTTTTATAGAATTTCTGGGCAAAATTATGGTAATCTTTTCTTTGACTGAAATAGAAAAGTTTGCTAGGAAAAAAAAATTAAACCTGCTTTTGTGTCTAAACGTTATAAAACTGCTGTTAAAATGGCCTGTGAACAGTGGTGAAAGGGACTCATGCATATTTCTGGAATAAAAGAGTGGAACTAGAAGTGACAAGAAGCAAAATAAATAGGCGGTATGAAAATATGTGGAACTACTAAAAGAAATAGAAAATGGCATCTTTATATGATGGGTAAATAGAAATGGGGAAAATTCTACACATACATCCTTAGACTCAGCATGTTAGCTTTCTGTGTATATGACCTTCTTTGAATCTAAGACCTACCTGTGGATTTGCAGAGTGTTGAAAGCAGGCAACCATACCCCATAGGCAGAGCAGGAAGGTGCAACCTACTTCCCCTACTGTGCAGGTGGACCAGGTTAATGGCAACCTTGTCTGAACTAGAAACGAGGCAGAATTTCTCTTCCCTACTATTTCAACCTATAAATCCTTGTTTTGCATTAGATTCCTTCTTGTTCAAAGACTTCTCTTTCTTTTGCAACATTTTCTGCTTTTATCGTTTTTTCCCCATTTGATTTGCAATATATTGGTCATTTAAGAACATATGACAATAATATTGTATCAGGACAATGACCCCTGCGGTCCAATGCTCTGTGACGTAAAGTGGCCAAACCCAGGTGCCCTCAGGAAGTTCACCAGTGGGGATAGAACTCCAGAAGTTCTCTCACTGTTGCTCCCCAAGCACTGAGGATACAGAGCATCCCTGCCCCAGACAGAGTGTCCCAGCTATAAGTAAAGGTAAAGGTATCCCCTGTGCAAGCACCAATTCATGTCTGACCCTTGGGGTGACGCCCTCCAGTGTTTTCATGGCAGACTCAATACGGGGTGGTTTGCCAGTGCCTTCCCCAGTCATTACCGTTTACCCCCCAGCAAGCTGGGTACTCATTTTTCTGACCTCGGAAGGATGGAAGGCTCAGTCAAACTTGAGATCAAACTCCCAGCCTCATGGCCAGAGCTTCAGACAGCATGTCGGTTGCCTTACCACCCTGCGCCACAAGGGGTTCCATCTATACCTAGTGGCTAGTAGCCACTCATGGACCTCTGCTCTGAAGGACATAAGAGAAGCTATGTTGAAAGAGGCCAATGGTGTATTCAGTCCAACACCCTGTGGCACACAGTGGCCAAAACCCAGGTGCCATCAGGAAGTTCACCAGAGAGATAGAACTCCAGAAATCCTCCCACAGTTGCTCACCAAGCACCATAGCATATAAAATGAAGAGTAGAGTTCCCAAGAGCCTCTTGTGGTGCAGAGTGGTAAAGCAGCAGACATGCTGGCTGAAGCTCTGACCATGAGGCTGGGAGTTCAATCCCAGCAGCCGGCTCAAGGTTGACCCAGCCTTCCATCCTTCCGAGGTTGGTAAAATGAGTACCCAGCTTGCTGGGGGGTAAACGGTAATGACTGGGGAAGGCACTGGCAAACCACCCCGTATTGAGTCTGCCATGAGAATGCTAGAGGGCGTCACCCCAAGGGTCAGACATGACTCGGTGCTTGCACAGGGGATATCTTTACCTTTACCTAGAGTTCCCAATCTTCAGGTGGTACCAGGCCATCTCCAGTAATTACAACCGATCTCCAGATGTGAGAGGTCTGTTTCCCTTGGAAAAATGGCTGCTTTGAAGGGTGAGATCCCTGACATTATATCCCACTGAGCCCCCTCCTTCCCAATCCCCATCTTCTCAAAGCCCGACCCCCAAAATAACCAGGAATTCCCAGAATTAGGTTGGAAGCCTACATGTAAATGGTGTGAAAACGTATCAATAATATCTACCTATCTAAAATAGTATCAAATGAAACAAAAGAGTATCAAAAGAAAGGTAAAATAGCATCGGAATAAACAAAATGATTCCGAATAGCAGCATCTAAACTGAACAGAATGAAAATGCGTGAAACATCAACATACTGAGCAAGAAAGGAATGAAGTCTAAATTCCTGCCGCACCACATTGGAATATAAATCTCTTCAACCCTTAATGCACTTGCCTCTGTACATTGAGAGTTTTAGTTTCGTTCCTGTGTGCAGAAAGGCCATCATTTATCAGTCACAGGCATGGTTTGGGTCCTGGGCGATTAAAGCTACGAATCAATGATTATATGTCTCTCACCCAAATGTATGCATTATATTGGCCCAGAATCTGCTTGGCTTGCCAGGTCAGTATCTGCAATTGCAATATCATGCACATCAGGTCAGATTCCAATAGGGTTGAGAGTGGGAAGCATGGGAGAGGGGGTTGATATCACCAGCATCACTACATACACATACAACTCAGAAGTGATAATGGGTAGGTCTAGGAATCTCTGGGAATTCAGTGGTAATGACTCCTGATACATAAGGCCTCTGCATGGAAGTGACATACTGGCACAGGGGCTGATGGTGTTTTTGTGCATGTGTTTTTTCTCCTGTCACTGCTCTACACAATGACCGTTTACACACTGGAGGTTTCATGCTAGGCTCCAAGCAGGAGTTTTAGTTGTGGCAGGTTGCCCCACCTCTTCCTGCACCCCTGGGGGAGCATTTGGCCCGGTGTGCCTCATCTGCCCCCAATTTGTGCTCCTGCACGGGAAGGGGGCAGTGAAGTTCCCAGTACATAAACAGTCTATGGCAGGCAATAGCAGTCATCAGTGACAATCAGCTTTGGTGGGAGACATGGCAATTGTTGGCTGGTTTTCGCTGAACTAAAATAAAGTTCTGGGTAGATTGTGCATGGTGTTTTCACTAGCCCTTTAAAATATACTTGCCCTTGAGACGGAACCACAGAACAAATTACATTGTATAAGAAACACAGGGCTGCTGTGTAATCCAAAAGCAATCAACAGAATACAGTACCATTGTGGCAATGCCAGACCAATAGGATTGATGTCTAGCACAGAAACACAGTCCAATGAAGGGGGAATTGCAAGCCCAGGAGAACCAGTGCAGTGTGCTAGTGCCCAGCAGAACCCAGTGCCATTCTGGCAATGGCTGCTCACTGATCCAAAACAAAAATCATGATCCAAGTAAGGGGGGTTGCAAGCCCATCACAACCAGTTCAGTCTACAAAAGACCCAGCTGAACCCAGTGACGGGCAGAGACTAGAAGCTTAAAAGAACTAATCTCAAAGAAAAGTCACAAGAAATTCAAGCAAGGAAGGGGAGGTTGTGGTCCCAGCACAACCCAGTTTTAATGTGAAGAATGCCCAGCAGAACCCAGTACCACTGGCACAGCAAGGTTAAAAGGACTGAACTCAAAGCACAGAGTCACAAGTCCAAGAAAGTGGGAGGGTATGATTTTATAATCTCTGTGCAAGAGAATAAGATTGGAACACAAAGGAGATTGTCTTTAGAAGAAGAAGAAGAAGAGTTGGTTCTTATATGCCGCTTTTCCCTACCCGAAGGAGGCTCAAAGCGGCTTACAGTCGCCTTCCCATTCCTCTCCCCACAATAGACACCCTGTGAGGTGGGTGAGGCTGAGAGAGCCCTGATATCACTGCTCGGTCAGAACAGTTTTATCAGTGCCGTGGCGAACCCAGGGTCACCCAGCTTGTTGCATGTGGGGGAGCACAGAATCGAACCTGGCATGCCAGATTAGAAGTCCGCACTCCTAACTACTACACCAAACTGGCTCTTTAAATGTATCTCTTCGTGAACCAGCACAAATTTGTACAAACTTTCTTGAAACTTCATGGGGAAATTTTTTGCTGGTTGATCTGCCACAAACTTCAGTTAGTGAACCATGAACCAGTCATAAACTTCTGTTCCTATGCCAGTTCATGCCTATCTCAAATTGGTATCCTTAGATGCTGCTATAAAGGATGGTGCTGGCCAGTAAGTTAAATTGTTCTATGTGGTACCTTTCCAACATTGCTTGCGGAATTTAATTTTGTCTTTGGAATCACGCCTGTTGAATATATTTCCTCCATTGTACAATTACATTGAAGCTCACAGAGATTTACTTTATCTCTTTCTCTTTCTCTTCCTGCAGTTCCACCGTGGTTTATAAATCATCCATCAAACCTCTATGCCTACGAGAGTATGGATATTGAGTTTGACTGTGCTGTCTCTGGCAAACCAGTCCCGACTGTGCAATGGATCAAGAATGGAGAAGTTGTCATTCCTAGTGATTATTTTCAAATTGTGGTAATTATTTTTTATAACGTTCCTCAAGAAAGCAGTTGACACAAATAATCTATGTGATGCAGTTGTTACCCAATCTAATTACATAATTTGACTTTTCAGTGAGACTAATCTAGAGCATACTACCAGTTCATGAGGAATATCCATCAAGCCTCTCCTTCTCGGGATCGCTTCCCCAGCATTTCTGCCCGAGGACCCTGTGATGTTTCTGGAGCACATCTGGTTCCATAACTCATTTTAGATCAGTAATACACAAAGTGGTGTCAGTGGATGCTGAGCAGCCCCCAACACTTTTTTTTCTGGTGTCTACCACATGTTTTTACAAGGTAAAGGTAAAGGTATCCCCTGTGCAAGCACCAGGTCATGTCTGACCCTTGTGGTGACGCCCTCTAGCGTTTTCATGGCAGACTCAATACGGGGTGGTTTGCCAGTGCCTTCCCCAGTCATTACCGTTTACCCCCCAGCAAGCTGGGTACTCATTTTACCGACCTCGGAAGGATGGAAGGCTGAGTCAACCTTGAGCCAGCTGCTGGGATCGAACTCCCAGCCTCATGGGCAGACAGCTTCAGACAGCATTTCTGCTGCCTTACCACTGTGCACCACAAGAGGCTCTTTTTTTTTTACAAGGTATATTAAAAATATATATTTTTATATTTTTTACAAGGCATATTAAAAACGCGCCCCCCCAATTGCTTCAGCAGCAGCTGCCACAACTGAACAAACCTGCGCATATACAAGAAAATGTTTAACAATACGTTCATTTAAAACAATGTTACCCCTCACTTGACATCTTCAGGCGGTGTATGTAGAACACAGATACTGGAAAATACATTAAAACATTTGTAATCTTTAAAAACAAGGAAATATAACTACTGTATAACATGTGACAGATCACAAAGAATGGCCTAACAGATGAGGGGACATTTGGGCATCGGTGTTGCAGTTTCTTGGTGGTTGGGTTGAATTTGGGGTCTTTGTTGCTAGTCTTATCCAGAAGCCTGGTGGAAAAGCTCCATTTCTGATAGGGCCTTGATCTTGTTGGGGAGCTCATTCCACCAGGCTAGGGCTGCGGAGGAGAAGGCTCTAGCTCTGGTCGAGGCAAGGTGGATTTATTGTTAAACAGAGCTCCTGCCAGAAATGTTGAAAAATTACGGTCAACATAGTGCATCATCTCACTCCCTGACATTTTGCAGTTGGTTTTGCCCCTTTAGGTGGCCATTTTGTGCTTGCATCAATTGCCCCTTATAGGAATTCCAAAGATATCTGCAGGCCCGAAAACGTCACAGGTCAAAAAGACCTCTGCTTTAGATCAGCTGTGGTTGTTTCTAGAACAGGGGTGGCCCAACTGTGGTTCTCCAGATGTCCATGGTCTACAGGTACCATGAGCCCTGAACCGCATGGGTGTCCAGAGAGCCACTGGTTTGGCTGCGCGTGATCTAGATCAACCCTAGGGTTGATCTAGATTAGCTAGAGTGAGAGGCTCAATCAGATTTAAACTCAACCTCTGTGGATTGTTTTTTAATGCAGTGAACAACATATTTTGAAAGAGCAATCCTTGGAGAATGTGAGGTGAAAGTTACTAACTTGAAGTGATAGATTTAACTCTGTGCCTACCTGATGCTTAGGAACTACTGGGGCCATAATAACCCCCACCCACCCCCTAGTTAAAGACTCTGATGAGTGGGGCTTTGTGCATCATACATTTAGATCAGCTTTATTATGTGATGCCCCCTTTACTAATTAATGCTTTTTCTATTAAGTGAAATTGACAACAATTATCTAAATTAAACGTTTTAGTTAATAAAGGACCAAGGCTTTTCTCTTCTTCTTCTTCTTGGAGAAGACAATTGACTCCCTCGTAGGAGCTTCCAAGTTCACGCAACTCTATCTAGCATCGCTGTTTATAATAAAGACAATCAGACAGTAATAACTTCCCATGCCAAGAAATGGGGGGAGGGGGGGAAGCCCATTAAGTAATTGGGAAAAGGGCAGATTACCCATTTGAGATCTTCCGCTGGAGAAATGCTTTGATAACGGAATGATTCTTCGGAGAACCTTGCTGTGCCTGCCAAGAGCTGTGCCTTAGAAGGCCGCCTGTGACAACGTCCTTTAATTCTGCCAACTACTTCCTGATGAAATCCGACTCCAATGCAGCAGCTGTGAAATGGCTTTTTGTGTGTGTGTGTGTGGTTCTCTTGGTCTTCTTACTTATGGTTGACCCTTGAAGTCTTTCTCCTTCTTGGAAATCTTAAGAAGAAACTCACGGGATGGAGTGCCCGTGCAAATTTAGGCACCGCAGACCCCTTTGAGTGCAGAACCGAAGCGGCCGCATGAAGCTCCCCCTTTCTGCAGCAGATGTTAGCTGTGTGCCCAATCCTTCTTGCAGAGCAAACACACAGAGTCAGCATCTTCTATAACGAATGTGCAGTTTATCACAATCCCCTGGGGGGCCAAGACTGATGCGAGAGGACGCCGGTATGTGCTAACTGGCAATGTTTTCTTGGAAAGTGGATGCTGTGGTAGAGCTCTGGTCTGCTAGTTTTCTCTGGCCTGTCCCATGAGGGAGAGTTGCTAATGTGCCCCAAGCAATGCATTAATTAAAACATGGAAGTTTCCTGGGTATCAAAGTACTCGATCACGGGGGCAGTGGGAGGAGGTGCCTCCCACATCTATGCAAAACTCACAGGTTATTCTTTTTTTATTTATTGTGTTTCTAGACTGCCTTTCCCAAGGGCTCAGGGCAGTTTATATCATGGACACATACGCTGGATAAAACATAATTCAAACACCAAGCCCTTACCTGGTTGAATGAGCTCCTAGAAGAGCTGAGGGCCCTGTCGGAACTGACACTTCTATGAGGCTTGTAAGACAGAGCTCTTCCACCAGACATTTGGATCAGGTCAATGAACTCCAGAAATAACATCATCCGGGTCCCTGTCAGGATGGATTCCACTGAAAGCCAGAATTTGATTTAGTACTATGGCGCAGAGTGGTAAGGCAGCCGACATGCTGTCTGAAGCTCTGTTCATGAGGCTGGGAGTTCAATCCCAGCAGCCAGCTCAAGGTTGACTCAGCCTTCCATCCTTCCGAGGTCGGTAAAATGAGTACCCAGCTTGCTGGGGGGTAAACGGTAATGACTGGGGAAGGCACTGGCAAACCACCCTGTATTGAGTCTGCCATGAAAACGCTGGAGGGCGTCAACCCAAAGGTCAGACATGACCCGGCGCTTGCACAGGGGATACCTTTACCTTTTTACTATAAGAACTGCTAAGTACAGCACCACAAATACTAGCCAGCAATTGGGAATTTATTTTAATGAGAATAGTAAAAGGTAGACTTGCACAATCTAAACACCAGTCTTAGGGGGACGTCATTCACGTGTGGAATTCACTGCCATTGGAAGTGGTGGCATTTACAAAAATAGGCAGCTTCAAGAGGAGATCATGTAAATCAGGGGTAGTCAAACTGTGGCCCTCCAGATGTCCATGGACTACAAATCCCATGAGCCCCCGCCAGCATTCGCTGGCAGGGGCTCATGGGAATTGTAGTCCATAGACATCTGGAGGGCCACAGTTTGACTACCCCTGATGTAAATGATGCAGAGGTCCATTGGTATTAGCCACTAGACACAGATGGGACACTCTGCCAGGGTTCCTCTGTGTTATTGGTTCTTAGGGGGACAACATTGTCAGGGGCTCTGGAGCTCTGGCCCTTCTGGTGGACCTCATGATGGAACTTGGGTTTGGTCACTATATGATGTAGAGTGTTGGACCGGATGGGCCATTGACCCAATCCAATATGTCTCCTCTGATATTCTTAAGGACAGAGGTCCATGAGTGGCTATTAGCCACAAGGTTTAGATGGAACACTCTGTCTAGGGAGTCATGTTCTATATTCTTGGTGCATGGAGGGACCACAGTGGAAGGGTTTCTGGAATTTGGGACTGGCTGGTGGACATCCTGATGGCCTGTGGGTTTTGGCCAGTTTGAGACATGGGATGTTGGACTGGATGGGCCATTGGCCTGATCCAACTTCACTTCTCTTACGATCTTATGATGCAAAAATAAAGGTTGAGAGAAGGGGAACTCCTCTGATTTGGCTATATGTAATGTGGGTCACTCTCTTCTTGGTAACTCTTTCTGATCCTGACTTTCTCTTTCTCTTTCGCCCTCTCTAGGGTGGTAGCAACCTGCGGATCCTCGGCTTGGTAAAGTCAGATGAAGGTTTCTATCAGTGCGTGGCTGAAAACGATGCTGGGAACGCGCAAACTGGTGCACAGCTAATCATCCCCGAGCCCGGTAAGGTGCCAAAGGACGCTCAGGCATTCCTGTTTTAATTAATACGATTAGCAGAGCCTTGAACCAGGTGACCTGCGCCAGCCTCTGACCTTTTGCTTTCATCCGTGCCATTGCGTTGGTTGGTTTATAGCCAAGCCGGCAGGTAATCGCTCATCCTCAGCTGTCATCTGTTTCCACTGGGGGAGGAACATGCTCGAGTGTGTCCTTGAAAGCTACTGAGATGGTCTCATTAGGGATGCAGAGACCGTTCGCAAGAATCTTCTCCCCTTCTAAGCTACTGAAAGGAGTCAGGTTCCAGCACCGCCTCCGTATTGGATCCCACATTGTACTTTGTGGATTATGGGTGGTTTTGCTGATCTCTACGTTAGAGTGATGTGTGACTTCGGAGTAGTCCAACATAGGTCATGCCATCATCAGTGGCTGGAGCACTTTGGTAGGTGTGTGTGTTTCTGGAGGAGAAAGGACCAGGGATGGGCATGATGGGACATTCCTGCTGACCATCCTACCAGGAAATTCATTAGCACCTGTGGGCACCCTTCCTCTCTCCCTCTCAATTAAAGGACTTTGCATGACTGTAGGAAATGGAATGTGAATAAGGCTCTCTTAAGGAATTATAAATAAAGGTTTTGTGAGCTTTGAAGATGATTCACCCAAAATATTGGAGCAGGGGGGGGAGTAAAGGAAAGTATTTCGCCCTCCCCCACCGTCTTTGGAGAGCTTTGAAGGGAGGGAATTTATTTTAATGGGAATGGTAAAAGCCATTTTGCTCACTCAGCTGCAAGGCTGGATAGAAAGTTTTTTGACATATCTATGTGTGGGTGTGGGTATTTTAAGGGCCATCCAGTCACTTCCCACTTATGAATGAATTTTTTTCGGATAGCCTGAGGACTGTGACTTCCGTGATTGAATCAATCTATCTCATGTTGGGCTTTCCTCTTTTCCTGCTGCTTCCAACTTTTCCTCTCTTGGCTGCCTTTATCCATGTTTCTTGTCTTCTCTTCATGAGATCAGAGGACGATAGCCTCAGTTGAGTCATTTTCGTTTCTAAAGAGAGTTCAGGCTTGATTTGATCTAGAACTCAGTCATTTGTCTCTTTGGCAGTCCATGAAACCTTTTTTTTATGGATGCCCCACCATCCACTTGCTTCCCTCAGAGATTTTCTCCGTTTCTCTTTCCCTTTACTGACTGAGGCACCCTTATAACTTATTTTCTTCTTTGCTGAAGAACTCTGGCTGTCCCACCCTATCTCAGCCCTGTAACCTGAGGAGAAGAGCAGGAACCTCCTTTAACTTCAAGGACTTAAACGGCACTTGAGGAGTTTTGAAATTCAAAAATAACAAAATATTTTATTTAACATAGAGGGGAAAGGTCAGGCAAAATCTCTGAGGTAACTCAATGTGTGGAACCTAGTTCTTAGGTTTCAGGTTAATGAGTTTCTTCACAGTTATTAAAATATTTATATTGAGAGGCTCTTGTTCCGGTGTTTCCCAAACATTCCAGTACATTTTCTTTGAGTATTTTGTGACTCTTCTGGTTTCCAGAAGGCTGGTAGACTCTTTCCAGTACCCAAACCCCTTTCTTTTGAAACACCAGGACTCATTTTGAGTTATTCACGGACTCTTAAGGTCCCTAAAATCAGTTTCTAACAACACCAGACCCAGAATCTCTGTGAGCTCCCTGTTTGACTGGGTCGGGAAATTCTCCTTTCACTAGAAAATGTATCCCCTGTCTTTGATCCAAATGTGGGTCTCCATCAAACTACCCACTCATCCTTGCTGACTTTCCTCAGTCCTGTTGTCTGTGTTAAACTTCTCTCAGTCAGGGATGGATCCTGAAACTCAGTCTAGGCACAAATCTGGCTCAGTGCTGCTCAGCATCAGATGCCAACCAATCAGATCTCTTGGAACAGCCTATCACTCAAGGCACTCTGGCTATGTGAAGAATTAACCCCTCACAACCCTTTACAAAATTATGCAGGGGATAAAGAAGTTGGAGAAAGAGAAAGAAGTCCTTCTCTCCCTTTCTCGCAGTACAAGAACTTGTGAGAACTCAATGGAATTAATGAGCAGTCAGCTGACAACAGATAAAAGGCAGTACTTCTACACCCAAAGAGTAGTTAACATGGGGAACTCACTGCTGCAGGAAGTGGCCATGGCTACATAGACAAGAGGAGACTGGTTAAGCATGAGGTCCATCAATATCACTTAGCCACAAAGTATAGATGGAACCCTCCGTCTAGGACAGCGATGGTCTGAATTCTGAGGATTTGGGGGCAACAGTAGGATGGTTTCTGGAGTTCTGGACCCATCGGTGGACTTCCTGATGGCCACTTAATGCTACAGAGCCTTGGACTGGATGGGCCATTGTCGCGATCCGACACAGGTCATTTTATGTTCTTATGTTCCCGCTTAAGACATGGGATTACGCTCTCTTTCATCTGCCTATGAGCGGTTTGGAGCACAAACGAAAGAAAAATAAAAAAACCACATTTTTCATATTTGGCTCAGACTCCTTCAGCTGCCAGCTGAGAGGAAAAGGGGCGGAGGCCGTCTTTTCCTTGTAATCTCTTTTAATTCGTCGCCGAGGGCAGCCTAAAGGAACCTGTATAATCCATTGCACTCTCTACCTCAGTGTTTGAGCACTGTGAGTAAATTCTGTTCTTTAGGCCTGGTGGTACTATTACTATTACTATTACTATTACTATTACTATTACTATTACTATTACTATTACTATTACTATTACTATTACTATTACTATTACTATTACTATTACTATTACTATTACTATTACTATTACTATTACTATTACTATTACTATTACTATTATTATGTTTGGCATGAGGCGAGAAGGTAGGCAGGCACCAATGAAGACGAAAATCCTAAAGAACTACAGGGACACCATTGTAAACGGTCTCTTTTCTCTCCCCTCCCTCACCCCACCCCGCTTATAAATGATGGATGGCTTTTCCCTGGCTATTTAATCAGATCTTCAAACAATGCCTCTCTGATTCCTCAGAGAGAGCTGTGACCAGCACAGATGGTGGGGGAGCCCGGTATAAATACAAATTAAATGCTGGGCTGGACCACAGTGTGTGTGGGGGGGGGAGGCAACGCAACCCTTCTGCGTTCAGAACTTGGTCAATAAATGGGCCCCGTCTACCGGTGTGAGCGCGACACTCCCACCGCTGTTCCATTTGAGCCTGTCCCAGGCCCCAGACAGGGAGGGACTCCTAGCAACTAGGAGAATCAGCGTCTTTCAGAGATGCAGACGATGACCTATTAAAGCTGCCGTGTGCTGTCAGGGTGGATATTTATGGGAGCCTAATGAACTCCCAGAGTAGCCTTCAGAGAGGTGGTCAGCCGGCCATTTCACAGTGATTACGGCCAATGAAAGGGCAGGAGGAGGAAAGGGAAAGCAGCGCTCGAAAGAAACAGTGCATCAGGTAGATAGAAACAGAATCATAGAATCATAGAGTTGGAAGGGGCCACACAGGCCATCTAGTCCAACCCCCTGCTCAATGCAGGATCAGCCCAAAGCATCCTAAAGCATCCAAGGAAAGTGTGTCTCCAACCTTTGCTTGAAGACTGCCAGTGAGGGGGAGCTCACCTCAGGTGCTAGAAGAAGAGGAGTTGGCTTTTGTACCCCAGTTTTGACTACCCGAAGGAGTCTCAAAGCGGCTTACCATTGGCTTACCATCTCCCTGCAGCAAGGAAGGTGAGGGAGGTGAGGCTGAGAGAGCTCTGAGAAAGCTGGGACTGGTCCAAGGTCACCGAGGTGGGTGCTTGTGGAGGAGGAGCGGGGAATCAAGCCCAGCTCTCCAGATGAGAGGCCACTGCTCTTAACCACTACACCACGCTGGTTCTTTACGCCAAACTGGCAGCAATAATCTTGCCCAATGTTGAGGAACAGTCAAAGAACCAACCAGATATTTTAAAAAAAGAAAGTGTGTGGTCTCAAGAGGCGAGCAAACAATCATTTGATTCATCTCTAGATCTTCTGCTTTTGCTTTTCAGATATAGAACAGCCTTTCACAACTTTTTTTTACTATTGAGTAACCCCTGAAACACTCTCTAGGCTATGAGAAACCCCAGAAGTGGTGGGATGGTGCAGAATATGGTTGGGAAGCACAGCTGGGTCCATGCCCACCCAGGGCCCCTCCCCTTCCACTCCTTCCAGGCCCATCCTTGGCCATTTGGGTAGGGGGCCTGGGTTGACATGACCATGTATGATCATATCACCCGATCAATGTTTAACAAAACTCAAAATATATATTGAAAAATAATTAAATCCCACCCATTTGGAAAACCGTTCCAGGGCCATAAAGAAACCCCAGGGTTTCACAAAACCCTGGCTGAGAAAGCCTAAGTTAGAGTCTGAGGAAGTGTGTTTTTGTTCTTTAGCTAAAATGATTTCAGCGTACCGGAGGGGGGAAGAAACCCCACCACGGCAAATCTAGAATAAACTTTTGCTTCACTTTCCGATGCATAAACACTTGGATAATTGTCAACGATATTTCACAGATACTTCTCCTTGCTTGCTAGAACCTTAGCTTGAGGGTGCATCAACAGATCCGGACAGGCAAGAAAAACATTAATCATCAATGGCTCTGGGCACCGTTTTCAATAGCTGGTTTACAAATGGCAAGATTAAGGAAGCCACATATAACAAAAAGGATTGCGCCGTACAGCTCCAAAGTTGTAGAGGCGGGGGAGGGGGGGAGCATCATAGAATCCTAGAGTGGGAAGGGGCCATACAGGCCATCTAGTCCAACCCCCTGCTCAACGCAGAATCAACCCAAAGCATCCTAAAGCATCCAAGAAAAGTGTGCATCCAACCTTTGCTTGAAGACTGCCAGTGAGGGGGAGCTCACCACCTCCTTAGGCAGCCTATTCCACTGCTGAACTACTCTGACTGTGAAAAACTTTTTCCTGATATCTAGCCTATATCGTTGTAAAAGGTAAAAGTATCCCCTGTGCAAGCACCGAGTCATGCCTGACCCTTGGGGTGACGCCCTCTAGCGTTTTCATGGCAGACTCAATACGGGGTGGTTTGCCAGTGCCTTCCCCAGTCATTACCGTTTACCCCCCAGCAAGCTGGGTACTCATTTTACCGACCTCAGAAGGATGGAAGGCTGAGTCAGCCTTGAGCCGGCTGCTGGGATTGAACTCCCAGCCTCATGGGCAAAGCTTTCAGGTGGCTGCCTTACCACTCTGCGCCACAAGAGGCTCATATCGTTGTACTTGTAGTTTAAACCCATTACTGCGCGTCACGCAGCAAGTATGTCAGCATTTGCAAGCACTTTTTGAAAGCACAAGCAAAAATCTTCCCTCATTTAAACACGGCTTGCGTGGGAGAGGCTCCAGACGGATCAATCCCGACCCGCCTGTGAAATATGTTGGACCAGAGCGAGTTCAGGCTAGCAGGTGTTAAATATTGGCGGGAATAAAACAGTTCTTTGGAATGTGCATTTCGGGTTGTCCTTTCCGGTGGCCTTTTTAATGCAGAAGTCGCCCCGGGATGGAGTTTCCATGGAAATGAGAGGGCTGTCGGGAGATGGAGACGAGGGCCGGCTTTACGCTTCGTCCCAGCTAGATTTATCCTGCGGTTTGCGAAAAGCCAGCTGGCGATTAAATTCATTGTGTGTCAGATGGGCCTCTTCAGACAGCCCTGCTGCAAGGGGCTTGTGGGTCACTGTTTTACTGCTCAAGGAGCATCATTTGCATCCAACGTGATCCCTAATACTGAACAGCTCCAGATGTGAAACAGAAGAGACGTACAATACCAACCCCTTCCCCTCGGAGCAGGCTTTCTCCCCCAAGGTTTTGCAAATCCACGGGGTTTCTTGACAGCCCTGGAAAGGTCTCCCGAATGGGTGGGAGTTAATGTTTTATATATATATTTTTAAAAAATTGTTAAACGTTTATTGGGTGATTCAACCATATATGGTCATGTCGATCCAGCCTCCTTTCCCGATGATGGGCGTGGAGGGGGTGGGAAGGGGAGGAGCCCCAGGTGGGCGTGTCCGCAGCTCTGCTTCCCAGCTATGTTCTGCACGATGGTGCCACTTCTGGGGTTTCTCAAAGCCTGAAGGATGTTTCAGGGCAAAAATGTTGAGAAATGCTGATTTAGAGTTTAATGAATGTGAAAGTTGTCTGATCCATGTCTTGAGAAGACAGGGGCTAATTGGGGAGAGTGGAAGCAATCCGTTTGGGCTGTTATTTTCCCAAAAGACATTATATAAGGACAATGGACTATCTTCTCCCCTTTGTTGTAGGGAGAGGAATGGGAAGGTGACTGTAAGCCGCTTTGAGCCTCCTTTGGGTAGGGAAAAGCGGCATATAAAAACCAACTCTTCTTCTTCTTCTTCTTCTTCTTCTTCTTCTTCTTCTTCTTCTTCTTCTTCTTCTTCTTCTTCTTCTTCTTCTAAGCACGGTGGAGACAATTTTACCATGGCACAGTACTATGCCTTTATCCAGAAATAAGTTGCTTCCACTTGTATCATCATCATCATCATCATCATCAATAGTAGCAGTATTTTTGCTATTGTTGTTTTGTACAGAAATGGAACCAGCAGGTTTGACTTCAGGGTCACGGGGCAAAACAAATTGTCCAGTCCGGTTGTGAATTCCTCAGTTTCCCTTTATTTATAAAATATCTTAGTCCTTGTCCTTCCCTGCTCAGTACAAAAGGCTTGCTTAATAGCAGCTGTGCTGGATTAGACTAATGGTACATCTAGTCCAACGTCCTGTACTATACAATAGCCACCCAGATGTATTGGGACTTTTGGACTAGACTTTGTCCTGAGTCCCTCCAGAGAAAGAGCTGCAGAGTAACAGAACATTTTGAAAGTATGCAGTTATTAGTTACCTCTGTGGATGAGGTACTTACAGCGTTTTGAGGTCTGAAACAGAGTAATCTTTACTGGGAAAGATTATTTACAGAATATATCATATTCATCTGCTTCTGTCTCCTCACTGAAGCAGAGCACAAAAGCTTAGAGAGTAGTTACAAAATCAGCACACTGCAAGGCTCTTGTGACTAGGCTGCAAGCAGATTACATGCCACATATCAGCAAATGGGGAGAGCTAAGCCTCATAGCTGCTTGCTTGCTTCTGCAAAGCACACATACAGATCTATTCTTCCTGAAGACGCAAGAAGCGGGTGGGAGCCCCACTTAAACAAAGGAATCCCCAGATATGTGCTGGGTAATTACCACTGGAACCTCACCAGTGACCACTTCTCCTTCCCTATTCAGTGCAATAGACTTGCATAATAGCAACCATGGTATTATCCGGTTAGTGGCACATCTAGTCCTACATCCTGTACTAAACAAAAGCCACCCATATGCTTGAAAGCAGAGCAGAAAGGTGAACCCCTCCTAGCACTGGTACAGAGAAGTTTACTTCTTCACTCAAAGAGCAATTAATATGTGGAATTCACTGCTGCGGCAAGTGGTGGCCACAAGAGGGAGCTTCAAGAGGAGACTGGATAAAGATATAGAACAGAGGTCAATGAGTGGCTATTAGCCACAAGGTATAGATGGAAGGGCAAAAGAAGAAGGGGATGACAAAGAATGAGGTGGCTGGATGGAGTCACTGAAGCAGTCAGTGTGAGCTTAAATGGACTCTGTGGAATGGTAGAGGACAGGAAGGCCTGGAGGATTATTGTCCATGGGGTCGCGATGGGTCGGAAACGACCTCGCACCTAATGACAACAACATAGATGGAAGACTTTGCCTGGGGCTATGAATGATTGATTGACTGGTTTTATTTGTATACAGCATAAAGCCAGCTGTCTGGGGCAGGGATGCTCTGTATCCTTGGTGCTTCTAGAGTTCTGGCCCCACTGGTGGCTCTCCTGATGACCTCTGGGTTTTGGCTGTTGTCTGACATAGAGTGTTAGAGTGGATGGACTTTTGGCCTGACCCAGCACAGTTTTTCTTATGTTCTTGAATCATCAAGGTGCTTCCCAATGAGGTTCCCAAAGCAGTTTACATAGTTTCCCTCTGCGCTGTTTTGTCTTTGCAACAGCCGTGTAAGGTAGGTTGTATTGGGAGTGTGTGATTGACTCAAGGAGCCTCAAGGGTTTGAACTTTGGTCTTCCCGATTTATACTTTGGTAACACACAAACCGTGTCAAGCAGGTAGCCGTGTGGATCTGAAGCAGCAAAAACAAAGCTTTTGAGCCCCTCGGCACCTTTAAGACCAACAAAGTTTTATTCAAGGTACTAGTTTCAAAGCCCATTGTAAAAACGGGCTGTGAATGAATGAATGAATGAATGAATGAATGAATGAATGAATGAATGAATGAATGAATGAATGAATGAATGAATGAATGAATGAATGAATGAATGAATGAATGAAAGCAGGGTGTCTCTTGTTGAGTCAATCAGAACACTGGAGGAGATAATTTGAAAGTCATCAGGACATTCCTAGCCTTTCTATTCTAGTTATATATCTCCTCTGATGCCCCCCAATGAGTTCTAAGAGCAGAGTTCTAAGGAAGCCTGACCTAACTAAATATACAGCAACTGAACGCAATAAACCGTGTGGTGCTGTATGGGAGGGGGGTGTTGGCTTCGTGACTCCCTGCTATAATCTCTTTATGCACCGTTGCATGGGGTTTGATTACCCATATTTTAGCATGCATAGTCAGTGTGCTGTGTCCTTATGAGTCCATGTAAGCACCAATAATAACTGTGATTATGTTAACCCAGAATGATTGCTTGTGTATATTTTTACGGCTCCCTTTAGTTTAGCATCCTGTAGCCTCTGCTGCATTGGTAACAAAAATGCTTTAAAAATGCAAATAAGCCAAATGCTTATTTGGATGAAACTTTGGTCCTCACGTTGCCCTGCTGCAAAAGTTGCTTTTTAAGTCCTTGGGAAGAATGTGAGGTTCTCTCTTGAGTACTTTTCATTTGGTCTCCATAACGCCCATTGTGGTTCGATTTAGACAGGTCTTTGTAGCACTTCCCCGGTCACCTGGAGGCAAGAAATTGCTTCCTAGAATGACCTCTTCCAAACATGCTGAGAACTCAGTTGAAACATGATTGCCAAGTGACCTTACCTTGCTTGAACGCCCTCAATTACATATAAGGTGAGCTCCTGATCTCGGTGTTCCCCACTGAAGTTGGTCGGGTACGTAGCTAGGAAACAAATAGCTTCCCACCTGTGGAGTGCTCATCTGTGCTATAGAGCCAGGCGGTTGTGGTCTTTGAGCAGGGATGGGCACAAACTGGGGAAATACAATTTGGTTCAGTGTGTGTGCTTTGTGGCCGAACTGCAATCTGAATTGGGTTCGTTTGCGAACCGAATCGGTTCATGCGGTTTGCGGCCCTGCAAACCCTGTTGAAAGATACTGCAGTCGCTTTAATCAGGGCTTGTAGAAAGCACAGAAACAGATGTTCTACAGACTGCAGATACATTTAAACCTTCCTTTCTGCTCCCCACAGTTTTCCCCAGTGAACAGAAAGCAGGGCTTTTTAACCCCCTCTTTTCTCCTCCTGGCAGATAGATGCAGGAATCAGAAAGAAGCAGTGATCTAGACCAGCGTTTGCTGGCAGGGGCTCATGGGAATTGTAGTCCATGGACATCTGGAGGACCACAGGTTGACTACCCCTGATCTAGACAATCCATTTAAAGCCTTCTTCCCACTCTGGTGAAAAGCCACTGCGAGCTGAGAGCCCAAACAGCTGAATAGTAAGGAGCTCCCAGCTGCTCAGCTGTTTCTCATGAGGAGCAGAAAGCAAGGGGTTACCGCTTCATGAACCACTACAAAAGGTGACAAAATTTGTGATTCTTCAGTTCCAAAAACCCTGAGCAGGCCAAAATTTATGATGATCTTTGACTCATCAGCTGGTCCATGCCCATTTCTACTAGTGACTAATTTTGACCAGTCTACAAACTAAGTAATCTCAATTTGGGCAGTGTAACCCAAAATATGAAAAGGGCCTCTTGTGGCGCAGAGTGGTAAGGCAGCCGTCTGAAAGCTTTGCCCATGAGGCTGGGAGTTCAATCCCAGCAGCCGGCTCAAGGTTGACTCAGCCTTCCATCCTTCCGAGGTCGGTAAAATGAGTACCCAGCTTGCTGGGGGGTAAGCGGTCATGACTGGGGAAGGCACTGGCAAACCACCCCGTATTGAGTCTGCCATGAAAACGCTGGAGGGCGTCACCCCAAGGGTCAGACATGACTCGGTGCTTGCACAGGGGATACCTTTACCTTTTACCTTTAACCCAAAATATAGAATCTAACTACCGCTCTGCTCCCCATTCTTGGGGACTGAGCAGGGGGGCGGGATTACCCAACAGGAGACTTCAGCGGTGAAAGAAGCAGATGCCCAGGCTGAAGTGCAAAAGGGGAAGGAGGAGGCCAAGGTCCAAGTTGACATCTCCTGCAGCGCTACTGACTTCCAAACAAGGCCAGCTGTTTGATGCTACTCTAAGAAGACTCCTTGCCTATCTCGTTCATTGCAGACTGACAGGCTACTCTCTGAACTGTGTTGCACAGCTGCAAAGAAAGCTGCAGACAATTTGGTAAAGTTGTTCTAGGTGGCATCAGCAACGCAATATGGATGACCATGGCTTTGGATGATCATGGCTTTGAGAGATCGTCTCAGACATCCTTGACGTGTGTGTGTGTTTGTGTATGTATACGGATATATGTGTGTGTGTGTATACACATATACATATACATATACATGTCCATGCTTAATTTCATACATACACACATGGACACACACTCTCTACCTTAGCTCTAGATGGCCCCCTTGTGGATATTTTCATCTGCATTTTGGGGCCACGACAGATGTTAGTTATGTGTAAAACCAGTAATGGTTAGTCTTGGCAGTGGAATAAAATTAAAGGATATCTTTTAAAAAATGGAAATATTGCTTGACATCCATTTGCCTTTTTGGTGACATGACAGTGCTGAATTCCGGCAGCGTGTGGGGGATGACAACTCCCACAGTTAAGTTGTCCTATTAAACTTTCCCCAAAGAAACAGTGCTAGTAAACAAAGCAGGGATCACATTGCATTTATTAACTTTTGGAGCAGTGGTGATGGTCGATTTGCTCTCTGCTGCAATTGAAACGGAGATTTTACATTTGCATGTATTTATGTAGGTTTGCAGGCAGCTTGGTATGATGGTTCAAAGCAGTGGTGTCTAAACTGGAGAGCTGAGTTTGATTCCCCACTCCTCCGCATGCAGCCAGCTGGGTGGCCTTGGGCCAGTCCCAGTTCTGTTACAGCTGTTCTCATACAGCAGTTCTCTCAGAGCTCTCTCAGCCTTACCTCCCTCACAGGGGAGATGAAGTTGACTGTAAACGGCTTTGAGACTCCTTCAGGTAAAGAAAAGCAGGGTATAAAAATCAACTCTTCTTTTAGTCAACTTCTTAGAATCATAGAATCATAGAATCATAGAGTTGGAAGGGGCCACACAGGCCATCTAGTCCAACCCCCTGCTCAACGCAGGATCAGCCCTAAGCATCCTAAAGCATCCAAGAAAAGTGTGTATCCAAGCTTTGCTTGAAGACTGCCAGTGAGGGGGAGCTCACCACCTCCTTAGGCAGCCTATTCCACTGCTGAACTACTCTGACTGTGAAAATATTTTTCCTGATATCTAGCCTATATCGTTGTACTTGAAGTTTAAACCCATTACTGCGTGTCCTCTCCTCTGCAGCCAACAGAAACAGCATCCTGCCCTCCTCCAAGTGACAACCTTTCAGATACTTAAAGAGGGTTATCATGTCCCCTCTCAACCTCCTTTTCTCCAGGCTGAACATTCCCAAGTCCCTCAACCTATCTTCATAGGGCTTGGTCCCTTGGCCCCAGATCATCTTCGTCACTCTTCTTATCAGGCACAAATAATTTAAAATGCCAGTCTGAAAAATACCAGTAAAACAGGTGCCTTGCCTGCACCCGTTTCTTCTCTTTTATTTCCTTTCCATCCTGCTCTTCTCCCCAGCAGGGTCCAAAATCCACCAGTCTCTCTCTCTCTCTGCTCCTCTCTCCCCCTCCTCACAACAACCTTGTGAGGTAGATTAGGCTGAGAGTCATTCCCGTGGCAGAGCAGGAAATCAAATGGGAGTCTCCCAGATCCTTGTCCTTCAATTCAGCCACTAGACAACCCAGATCATCTTGACTTTAGCTACACCCACAGGAAGGATTACATGATGAGTATCCTCCATTTGCCTCATTCTGGGACCAGCAGTTTTGCACATGAGAAGGCTGTGCCTAATGAGGCTCTCCAAGCAGCAGTGATTATGTGAAGAGGATGGAGGCAAGAGCAGCTCCCCACCACCCAGGAGCGGAAGCAAGAGAAAATCCCCCAGGGGCCTGGCTTGACTTTGCATAACTGGCCCCGATGCATTTTCAGCTTGCTGCTCTTTTCCAAGACTGTTTTCCTTTTGCAGCCTCCCCCCCCTACCCCCCCATACACACACAGATAAGCTCTTTGGAGAAATGCTGTGTGCGTTCACATGTGCAGTTGCCTGCCGGGCTTGCAACAGGCATTGAAATCAATGGGGCTTTTCACCCTGCTGTGTCATCCCTGCTGCATTTCTAGGAACGCATCTGTTTATTAAAGGGTGTTAATAGGGATATTTCATTGTCTGAAACTGGCTAAGAGGGGACTTAGCAGTCCATTACATATGCAAGTCTCAAACAGGCACTCCAGAGCCGCAAAAATCCAGGCACAGATCCAATTTGAAAAGATCCGTGTTGGCAGGCCTAATTGTGCCATCAGTCTTTCCACCCCGGCAGTCTCCTGAAGTTTCTCTGAGCGGCTGCAGACACCTGGGCTGAAAAGCATGTAAAACATTTATTTTTAAAAGCAGTCTTGCTACCCTTGATGCGCGCATAGGAAGTGCTGTCAAGTCACTGGATGCTGATCCCCGCCAGGGGATTTCTGAGATGATTGAGAAGTAGAGGTGGTTGGCCATGGCCTTCCTTGGCAGTCTTTCTTGGTGGCCCTCCCATCCAAGTACTAGCTCTGCTTAGCTTCCGCAATCTGACGAGATCAGGCTCCAGCATTCCACCTTCCCTCCTGCCCTCTGAGAGGGAGTTGAGGAAATGGAAACTTGCTGCTTGACAGATGTAGGGCCCAATCACGTGGCATACAAACATGAGCTCCAAAAGCTATTGCACACACTTTTTGATGTGGAACATCTACTGGTGCAGTTCCCCCAAGGGACCCGCCCCCAGGGACTGACTCAGCATGTTACAAAGAAGAACTGAACCAAGCCAACCCCGCCCCCCAACAAAAACCCCAACTTATATACATAAGCAAACAATCTTCCTGCCAATCCGCACTATTTGTCAGTTTCACTTTAAACTGACTGGATCTGGCAGATGGGATCTAGCCTCACATTGGCCAAATACATTTAAGTAACCATATCCTGCCTCGAACTTCAAGCTTGTTCCTTGGCAGGTTACACCCCATTTGGAATTGTGCATGACTTTGAAGAGAAAGGCACAGCTAAGGCCTTCTCCAAAGACCCCTGTGTGGAAGGCTGACATTGGGGGAGTATTTAAGAATGGTGGTAGTGAGGAGTTGTATGGCAGAAATGGAATGCAGCATGGAATGCATCACTAAGAGGGAGATGCACATGGTGCTGCAGAACAGGTGAGGGACTAAAGGCAGCTGAGTCAGGGGTATTCTGTAACTGCCCGGGGGAAGCCCTGTTGTCTGAGAGTTTAAGGAATGACATCCATTGCTGCCGACTTGCTCCATGTCCATGATGTTCATCTGCAAGGGATGGTGGGTTGTCTCCACCTGTGCTTGCCGAAAGGTCCCTGGTTCAATCCTGGATTTTGGCATCAACTGCTATGCCCACCATTAGGGAGTTTAGGTGCGTTTCCCCCTGTTATGGAAAAGAAATCCAGTTATCCACAATGCAGGCTAGAGAATTCTTTCAAGATACCATTGTAATAACTGCAACCACTAAAAGGGCGACGCTGACCGTTTATGCACTGAGGGTTTCATGCTGGGCTGCAGGCTGAAGTTTTAGTCATGGCAGGTTGCCCCACCTCTTCCTGCACCCACATGGGGGAGCATTTGGCCCCGTGCGCCTCATCCATCCCCAATTTGTGCTCATGCATGAGAGCTGGGGCAGTGAAGTTCCCAGTGTGTAAACGGTCACTGTGACTCATGTCCAAAATCCAGCACCCTCGAGTTGCCCCAGACACAGATTTCTAAACATTCAGAAAAACACACCCAAATTAGGTCATAATCTAATTGACTACGCTGTATATCTGCTTGTTGAACATCGTCCAATCAGCTCAAGGGAATATGAGAATCCTTCTCACTCCGTTTAGGGTTTTTTTCCCTACACAGGTTCACTGCAGCATATCTTTAACATGCACAGACTTCACTATCCATTTCTTTAATGGAAGGATGCTCTAAGAGAGGGGAAATTAATGGTTAGTCCATCACTTGCCTTGCAGCCTGGGCAAGCAACCCCCAAGGAGACCTGGTAACTTACAGTTTGACTCTGAGAACTTGTAAGCTTCATTTTCTGGGAAAGATTTTTAAATGCAACAGGGGGTGGGGGAGTTTTCCTCCAAAAGCTCATCTTCTCATTGGGATTTTTCTTACTGACTTGGCAGAATCTGAGCAATTTTTATGGCTTCCCTTATAGCCCCATGGCATACGATGCAGTGATTAGAAACCCTTGTGGGGGAAAAGAAAAAAACCCTTAGATTTTGCTGCATCAAGTTTTTGCTAAGCTTTAATAGGCTTTCTAATGTCAGATAAGTGTGAAAAGTTCAAACAGTTCCCTCTTAATACTACCTGCCTCCAACAGTTATCCATCTGCCTCCTCTGCTATGGAGCGTTATAATTCCCCACAGCATTTTGTACGTAAACAAGGTTGATGGAATCGTTTTATATCTCCTTCGATGAAATGCGGGCCAGAGGAAGATGTGGCAGAGTCGAACAGCAGTCATACAAGCCCTGGGCTGTTGTCTTGTGATCAGAATTACAGTCCTTGCGCAGGAGAAGAGCCCAAACTGGAGCCCAGTAGCATCTTGAAGAAAATAAGAGTTTCAGATTTCAGCATAGTAGCAGGAACCAAAAAAGACAAGCGTCAGAGAATCCAAGTTCCCTTTATCAGATACAATGATTGATTAAAGAATCTAATGAAGGGAGTTTGACTCTTGAAAGCTTGTTTCATTTTGGACTCTCTTAATAGTATCTAGCCTTTTTCATTGCAGAGATATAAGAAGAAAGGTGTAAAGGTGTATCTTTTCCCTGAAAGGGGCATAGAAACTTGCTTTATAATGGTATAACATTGGTTGAAGAAGAAGAAGAAGAAGAAGAAGAGTTGGTTCTTATATGCCGCTTTTCCCTACCCGAATGAGGCTCAAAGCGGCTTACAGTCACCTTCCCATTCCTCCCCCCACAACAGACACCCTGTGGGGTGGGTGAGGCTGAAAGAGCCCTGATATCACTGCCCGGTCAGAACAGTTTTATCAGTGCCGTGGCGAGCCCAAGGTCACCCAGCTGGTTGCATGTGGGGGAACGCAGAATCGAACCCGGCATGCCAGATTAGAAGTCCGCACTCCTAACCACTACACCAAACTGGCTCTTGAGGCCAGGCTAGGATGATCATAGAATCATAGAATCATAGAATCATAGAATCATAGAATCATAGAGTTGGAAGGGGCCATACAGGGCATCTAGTCCAACCCCCTGCTCAACGCAGGATCAGCCCATGATGTCATGGGCCCCTCCTCTGACATCCTCCAATTTAGGTAACATCTTCATCTATCTGGGAATGGCAGCTGGGGAGGGGGGTTGTATGGGGGGAATGTATGAGAAATGTTGGAATTTGTTATGTTTTTAGTATATTGGTTTAGGTTAATAATTTTAATTCTGTATTTTTAATTTGTTGTTAGCCGCTGCAAGCTGGCCAGCCAAGGGTGGTGGCCTATAAATGCAATGAAATAAAATAAATAAATAAATACGGCTTTTGCTGATTGAAATAAATAAAGCTCTTTTATGTGGGCTGGGAAATGACTGCTGCAGGGGAATGAATACAACTGTGAGGGGGAAGATCTGGAGCTTCCTGTTGCCACAGCAGTCACCATGGCTTTGCTTCAGTCTTTTCCAAAGATCGCAGTAATGACACGGAAAACTCAGGAGATGCAACCAGAAGCTTTTCTTTTGAGGAGCAATGAATAAACTGTTGGGAGATGCAAGCCCTGCAGTGTGCATGACAGAATGGAATATGATGAGTGTCCTACAGGGGGCATCAGAGGAAATGTGTTTTTAGCATAGTTAGAGTAAGGACTTCCTGATATTTTTCAAATACTTTCCTTCTGTGTTCTGACTGGCTCATTGGAGGAGGAGGAGTTGGTTCTTATATGCTGCTTTTTCTCTACTCGAAGGAATCTCAGAGCGGCCTTCCCTTTCCTCTCCCCACAACAGACACCCTGTGGGGTGGGTGAGGCTGAGAGAACCCTGATATTACTGAAGAAGAAGAAGAGTTGGTTCTTATATGCCACTTTTCTCTACCAGAAGTCTCAAAGCGGCTTCCAATTGCCTTCCCTTCCTCTCCCCACAACAGACACCCTGTGAGGTGGGTGAGGCTGAGAGAGCCCTGATATTACTGCTGGGTCAGAACAGTTTTATCAGTGCTGTGGCGAACCCAGGGTCACTCAGCTGGATGCATGCGGAGGAGGAGCAGGGAATCAAACCCGGCTTGCTAGATTAGAAGTCCGCACTCCTAAACACTCCACCAAGCTGGCTCTTTGGAGATTTCCTGCTCCTTTCAGCTACTTCTTCCCAGCTTGCCTCATGAACAGACAGAGCAGAGACTGTAGACAACAGTTAGACTGCAGAACTCTCTTCTCTCCCTTTCTACACAAAGTCATTTCTTTCCTCACAATAAAATTATGTTATTCTTTTTAAGCGGCCCGGCGCTTCACCCCTCTTTGCAAATTTAAACTCTGCGAACTTAAACAGCTTGAAAATAGTCATGGAACTTGCTATTGAGCAAGACTATTATATGCTCAAAATTGGAAAACATTGAGAATACCGCCTGCTGGAGATGTAGAATGGCTGAACTTACTCCTTTGAATGGAGAAAAGACAGTGAATTCATTCATTGCTAACTGGAAATTCCTTATTGACTTTTGTATGATAGGGGAAAAAATGAATTGATGATTTGTGGCTTGGAGGTCTAAGTGAATGAAGAAAATCTTTTCTTAGACTGGATTCGATGAGACTAGAGAGAGACTGAAAAAGAATGAAGATTTTCATTTACAATTTTGCAAATAATTATTGAATAAGTAAGCAATTTTATTACTTTACTTTTTATTTGTTTTTGTGGATGAGAAACTCAATATTTTACCTGAGGATTTTCTACTTTACTTTTAATTCATTTTCTTTTTCTTATCAATGCTCCCAACCTCCCAGACCTTTATCTTATTTAGAGGAATGGGAAGGTGATTGTAAGCCGCTTTGAGCCTCCTTCGGGTAGGGAAAAGCGGCATATAAGATCCAACTCTTCTTCTTCTTCAGTAATCTCAGGGCTCTCTCAGCCTCACTTCCCTCACAGGGTGTCTATTGTGGGGAGAGGAATGGGAAGGTGACTGTAAGCTGCTTTGAGCCTCCTTCGGGTAGGGAAAAGCGGCATATAAGATCCAACTCTTCTTCTTCTTCAGTAATCTCAGGGCTCTCTCAGCCTCACTTCCCTCACAGGGTGTCTATTGTGGGGAGAGGAATGGGAAGGTGACTGTAAGCTGCTCTGAGCCTCCTTCGGGTAGGGAAAAGCGGCATATAAGAACCAACTCTTCTTCTTCTATTTTAAAAAATCAATTAAAATAGATATAAAAATGAAAAACCCAGGAGATTCAGAAAAGCAGCACAATGCCATGATGAAAATAAAAATAAAATGAAATTAAATAGGGACAAATGCATTTAGGATGGGGGAGACTCACTCCCTATAGGATCTAGGAGCCTTAGCAGACCATACATTGAACATGAGTCAGCAGTGTGACTCGGTGGCTAAAAAGGCAAATTTGTGATTCTTCAGTTCCAAAAACCCTGAGCAGGCCAAAAAGGTGTATCATGTCCAGATCACAGGATGTGATGGTACCGCTTTACTCTGCTCTGATTTGGCCTCACGGAGTACTTTGTTCAGTTTTGGGCACCCCAGTTGAAAAGGGATGTAGACAAACTGGAGCGTGTCCAGAGGAGGGCAACATAGGTGGTGAGGGGTTTGGAGATCAAGAGGTATGAAGAAAGGTTGGGGGAGCTTGGTCTGTTAAGCCTGGAGAGGAGACGACTGAGAGGGGATCTGATAACCATCTTCAAGTATTTAAAAGGCTGCCATGTAGAAGATGGAGCAGAGCTGTTCTCTCTTGCCCCACAGGGATAGACCAGAACCAATGGGATGAAATTAATTCAAAGGAAATTCCGTTGAAACATCCGGAAGAAGTCCTTGACAGTTAGAGTGGTTTCTCAGTGGAACAGGCTTCCTCGGGAGGTGGTGGGTTCTCCATCTTTGGAGATTTTTAAACAGAGGCTCGATAGCCATCTGACGAAGAGGCTGATTCTGTGAATATTTAAGGGGGTGGCAGGTTAAAATGGATGAGTGAGAGGGATGTGAGTGTCCTGCATAGTGCAGAGGGTTGTACTAGAGGACCCAGGAGATCCCTTCCAACTCTATGATTCTATGATTCTATGAAATGTGAAGAATGACCCCTTTCCAATAGCACACCAACTAGGGTCCTGTCCTGTCTCCATTTGTCCTGCATGCAGTACCCAAAGCTCTCTGATCCAGAATATTAATGACACTTGTCACCATCAACATTTTGCAGGTACAAATACGGATTGTGTTCTTTAAGTGCTATCAAGTCACTTCCAACTCATGGCAAGCCTCCAAAATGTCCTCTCATTAACACCCTTGTCCAGGTATTGCAATCTGAAGACCATAGTTTTCTTGGTAGAGTCCATTTCATGTTGAGTAATCCTTTTTTCCTGCTACCTACCACTTGTCCTGGAAGCGACAGCTGAGGACTTAAATTTAAGAGGGACCTTTAAATACAAACTTCCTTTAGAATACTTTCTATAAGGCAGCTTCTCTCAACTTTTTACCATTAAGAAACCCCTGAAACATTCTTCCGGCTTCGAGAAACCCCAGAAGAGGAACAATCGTACTGATTAAGGAAGAGAAACATAGTTTTGTACACACAGACCTGGGACCCCTCCCCTTCCCACCCCCTCCAGGCCCATTGTTAGCCACGTTGAGAGAGAGTGTAGGTTGGCATGGCCATACATGGTCATATCACTCTATAAATGTTGAACAATTTATATATATACATTAATTAACTCCCACTCATTCAGGAAACCCTTTCAGGGTTATCAAGAAACCTCAGGCTTTCACAAAACTCTGGTTAAGAAAGCCTGCCATAAGGCAATGAGTCCAAGAAAGACAAAGCTGCCACATTGTACTGGGTTGACCTGACTTCTGAGTAAGCACAAAACTCTCCAAAATCTTTGTGCCATTTCCCTGAGGCACATGGCAGTTGTGCCGTGGTGCTTGGTTTCCGATGACTCCCTTGTTAAACAACAATGGTATTAATTAAGGGTGGGGGGAATATTTGATTTTGCTAATGAAAGAATTTCAATTAGACAAAGTGGTGAACAGGTGGCCTTCCCGTTCTGTTGTAATCTGTCTCCATATGCTTCGTAAGGATGTATTTGCACAATGTTTGTTGGTAATTCTCAAGATGTCAAGGAAGACAGAACGAAATGGGAGGATAATATTCCTAAATCAAAATCTCTGTTGGTTAAGGGCCACAAGGCACAGGACTCTTTGACGTTGGTCAGGAGCATACTTGCTTGCCATAATGGTGACCTGTAGAGGCACTTTCTAGATTGAAGAGGCTGGAAGAAAACGAAGGAAGAATCTGTACTGTGGAATTCCAGGCCTACAATACTGGGATGGTGATGCTGGTTCTCATAGAATCACAAAATCATAGAATCATAGAGTTGGAAGGGTCTTCTTGGGTCACCAATCCAACCCCTCCTGCACTATGCAGGACACTCCCAACCCTATCGCTCATCCACTGTAACCTGCCACCCCCTTGAACCTTCATCGAATCAGCCTCTCCATCTATTGGGTTAAATGTTAAAAAAGGAATCATTTGTCTTAGAATGGACATAAAGTGCATGTAGAATTCTTTCCCCTCCCTTTGTAGGTGCATTGCAGTTCTGAATCACACCGAATCACAATTTGGCAATTCAAGCAAAGTTGATTTGGCCATTTAAGCAACGTTGATTTGGCCATTTAAGCTTATTGGGAAATGGCGGTTGGGTCTGCATTTGACCAATTTGTGCCTGGTTTGATTACATTTTGGGCAGATAGAACAACACATCCCTAGTACAAAGGGAAAGAGAATACCCAAGGCCTGTCCGCATCACAACGGATTCTAATAAATTTGTAGCATCTGAATGAAGCTTGAGGATTCTTTTCCCTTGATTGATTTCACCAAGGGCCATCTCCTCTAGGTTGGGAAATATCTAGAGATTTTAGGAGTAGAACCTGAGAAGGATGGGATTTAAGGAGAGGAGGGACTTCAATTGGCATGATGCCATAGAGTCTACCTTCCAAAATGGACATTTTCCCCTGGTGAACTGACCGCTACCAGCTGAAGATATGTCAAAGTCCCAAGAGACATCCAGCCCTCATCTGGATGTTACATGTAAAAGAGGGCTGGTCAAATGGAACTATCTAAAATAGAAAAAATTCGACAGGTTAGCTATCCAAAAAGTCAATCTGTTTGTTTATAATTGCTTCACTTTATTGAAGATATATATGTATATATATGTATGTATGTATGTATGTATGTATGTATGGATGGATGGATGGATGGATGGATGGATTGATGTATTGAATACATATTCAATAATTAATATCCAGTAGATATTATCTTCATATCTGTGATGTTATAGGCATAAAAACATCAATCAAACCAAAACGGATTCCGGATAAATACAATTTTTTTTCTCAATAGCCCGTTTTCAATGTTTCCTTCTTCTTCAGTGGTTTTATTTTCAAATGAGTCATATCTCAATATCGTCAAATATTTCATATAAACAGTCCCTCAGTGTTTCATGGAGGTCTCTTAACTGCTCTGTAGCATGTCCTTATGGCCAGTGGGGTATAAGACCATAGACAAAGTCCCCATTCCAAATCAGCCATTCTTCTCCTGGTGAACCGATCTCTCTTACTTGGAGAGCCATGGCAATCCTAGGAGATTTCTGGTCACGACCTGGGGACGGGCAACCCTGCAGAACGTCCCCCCTCCAAATCAGCCATTTCCCCCAGGGGAGCTGTTCTCTCTCTCAGCTGGAGCTTCCTTGCAATTTGGGGAGATCTAACTGGGAAGTCTATTCCTCTGAGTAAAGCCAGGGGGAAGGCTCCAAAGAAGGATGACTTTCTCCATCCGTATTTCTCAAAGGCACCAGGTGTGGGATCTTCACATCTTTCGCTCCGTCCCAGAGCAAGAAAACACTCCTGCCTTGCACATGTGATGTGCCACAGTCCAGCATTTCCTTCCAGGGACTTGCAAAGTCTTTGTTTAGAGGCAGGCAGTAGGAGAAGAATGACAACCAAGCTGCAACAAATTCCTTGTCAATAGCACTCCAAGGATTGAATATATTGATCTCATTAGTGCTTAAAGACATCATAATGAAGGACTGTCACCTCCGCCCCCCCCTTCTTTCCTTTGCATGCCTGTGCCTTTTTTCCTCTAGGCCCTTTTAAATGCAGATGATTTTCTCTCACTCCCTGGTTACCAAAGATTAAAAGACTACACAAAAGAAATAGAAAGGAAAGGGGGGGAAGATAGAGAAGGGTGCGCATTCCCGCTCTGCCACCTAGAAACGAAATCCATTTAATTCGCCCCGACTAGCCGTGTTACAGTGTTAAATATGGACTAAATAGTTTAATATGGATTTATGTAATGAGCTCCCAAATTGATTTTTGTGGCAGTGTGAGCCCCAGTTTCGAGTTGAGGAACAGATGGCCTCTTAGCAGGATCAAGAGAGCGCTCTTCCTTTGCGACATGAGACAATGTGTTGGCTTTGTTGGTTGTGGTGGCAGGATGGCAACGCTGGTGGTTTGTGTGTATTTCTGATCCTGAAGCTCAAGACTTGTACTTGGGGCTGTCTTCCAAGTGGTAATGTCCTCCTTTTTTCCCAAGAAAGACTTGGCAAGGGGGGAAATGGACATAAATGAATCAACAGTATACAAACATCCATAAATATAAAAATATCTTTTGGACTAGGGGTCTCCAACATAACCTTTAGACATGGCATGGTCCTGAGTCCCTCCAGGGAAATAGAGCTTCAGAGTAACAGAACATTTTGAAAGTAGGCAGTTATTAGTTACCTTTGGGGATGAGGCACAGATCCAGGCTCACAGAGATTTAGGTTTAAAAGAGAGAAATCTTTACTGGAAATATTATTTACAAATGCATGTCATATTAATCTGCTTCAGTCTCCTTACTGAAGCAGAGCACAAAAGCTTAATTAGTAGATACAAAGCAGCACATTGCAAGGCTCTATGGCTAGTCTGCAAGCTGACTACATGCCCACATGTCAGCAGATGGACAGAGCTAAGCCTAATTGTCACTGCTCCTTGCTTCAGCAAAAACACATGGAGCTTCTTTCCCTGAAGAAGCAAGAAGTGGTTGAGAGCCCACTTTAAAATAAATCCTCATAGCGTGTGCTTGTGGTTTTCCCACTGTAACCTCACTAGTGACCACTTGATGCCACTAGTGAGCACCTAGGCGCAGCTGCAGCCCTTCAAATCTGACTTCACAAAATTACACCTTGACATTTGCCAGCACAATTTCTGCTGCCTGTCAAGGGTTTTTAGAAACTGGGATGTGCCAAGTACAGCTTGTGCTAGCAGGACTTTTGATTGGCTGTGCAGATTAAAAGACATCCTCTTCTTTAAATGTTGTAGAGTTACTGTGAAACTTCTACATAACCTGACTTTTGACATTTTGTGATCGGTTCTGCCTCTGTTGTTATGCACCCAACCCTGTGTCAGAATCCCAAAGGTGTCCATGGGCTCAAGAAAAGGGGGGGGGGAGGACCCTTGCCATAGATATATTTCTTATTTCTTTGTTTCTTATAAACATCTAATCATAGAATCATAGAGTTAGAAGGGGCCATACAGGCCATCTAGTCCAACCCCCTGCTCAACGCAGGATCAGCCCAAAGCATCCAAGTAGTGGCCATGTTTATCAGCTCCAGACTGGGAAATTTCTGGCCATGTTGTTGTGGTGGTGGTGGTGATGGTCAAGAGGTGGTGCCTGTGGACAGCAGGAGCTGGGGAGGGGAAAGACCTCAGCAAGGGATCACGCCAGGCAGTTATCTTTCCAATGCAGCCATTTTTCCCCAGAGGAACAGATCCCTGTCACCTGTTATTAATTGTAATTCAGAGCAGTCCCCAGGTCCCACTGGCATTTGGGAGCCCTAGGAGGTCTCAAGAGGCTGGTCTTCCTTCCTGTCTTTTTAAGGTGCAGAGTGGGGATAGAATAAAAACAGTTTTCTCCATAACTTCTTAATGTGAAGACTGCTACAAGTGATAAAGTTATTTGGCAATATCTCTCTCTCTCTCTCTTCTCTTCGTTTTGTAAGAATGTGTTCTTTGTTCCTTTTATTCATTCTTTCTTTCGTAAGAAAGTATATTTTCATTCTTTCATTCGCAAGAGAGAATGTGTTCTTTCTTTCTAAAATAGAAAATATGTCCTTCCTTCCTTCCTTCCTTCCTTCCTTCCTTCCTTCCTTCCTTCCTTCCTTCCTTCCTTCCTTCCTTCCTTCCTTCCTTCCTTCCTTCCTTCCTTCCTTCCTTCCTTCTCTCTTTCTCTCTTTCCCTTCCTTCCTTCCTTCCTTCCTTCCTTCCTTCCTTCCTTCCTTCCTTCCTTCCTTCCTTCCTTCCTTCCTTCCTTCCTTCCTTCCTTCCCAGAGAAGGATTCCTATACATTTGGATTCAGCTATTTAATGATGTATTTCAGTGATTTGAATACATGATTACCTTATAGGATACACGAAAGTCTCTTGTGAGGGAAAATGTAAATAACAGAACTGTCTGAGTGACAGGATAAAATAGATTTCATGTCCCCCGTTCCCCCCGCCCCATTCCCCTTGCTGGCCTTTTTTTCCTGTTCAGAAATAATGTCACACACCTGATTTAAGCACTAATTATTAGCATTAATTATTTAGACGCAGTGATCTGCTGATAATGTGCAGAATGCAGTTCCTCCCAAGTTCTGGGAGGGACGAATCTCTGGCCAGCGGCCTTTTCCATTCCGGCTTCTCCCCCGTCGAGCTCTGAGGCATCTCTTAGATGCATTTGTAATTGGCAGCTGGGTTACAGTGGCCGTGTCATCCTATCATTTCGGGGTTTAGAGCACTGCGCTGGGTGGGCTGGATTTGTAATTATAATAGACTTCATCCCTATTTATATTCAGGAGACTCTTCACCTCACTGTTGCTTCCCCTGGAACAGAAATGGTGATTAGAAGGGACGGGAGAGTTCATATCAGTAGACCCTTTTCCTGCCTTTTACAGTGGCCCGTTTTCCCCAGGGCCCGGCCAGGTTCTGAGAACTAGAATTGATAAGGGGATAAATGTTTGTCTATGACCGTCATTGGTCTCCTGGGTCTCCCTCAGGGGAGGCAGAACCAGGCAAGTTTGGGGACGGTGTCCCGGCCTTCAGGATGAAATAGAAAGGTTGTTCCAGTAGAACTGGTTGGCTACTGTGTGACAGAGGATGATGGACTGGATGGACTGGATGGACTGATCCAGCTCTGCTTATATTCATATTATCTGTTAGTAAAAGTGGATTACATTTCTGTCCTGCTTACATGTGTGTCCTTGGCTTCCACAAGGAGGTGGTGGGTTCTTCCATCTTTGGATATTTTTAAGCACAGGCTAGACAGCCATCTGACGGAGAGGCTTATTCTGGGAAGGCTCAAGGGGGTAGCAGGTTACAGTGGATGAGTGATTGGGATGTGAGTGTCCTGCATAGTGCAGGGGGTTGGACTAGATGACCCAGGATGTACCTTCCAACTCTACGATTCTATGATTCATAATTCGAAAGAGGCAGGCTAAAAATTGAATAAGCAAGCAAGCAAATTAAAAAAAACACACCTGTGTATGCAGTGCCCTAGATGCTTGTAACATAATTACACTGAGTTAGGAGGACACAGGGGGTGGGGGAGCACCCTGCGAATAAGAAAGGCTGGCCTTCTGAACACTGTCGTTTCCCCCGGAGCAACTTCCTCTCTTTTCTGCTGATGTCGAAAAGCGTATTGAAAGAGAATTTAAAACCCTTAAGCCCTTCAATTAGTCGGTATTGTTGTACAAGACAAGATTTCCTCCATTCTCGCTCTCCTCTGGTCTTTCTGCCTAACTGTTCGACAAATTTGAGCAGATGTATCTGAGCAGATTAAAACTGGGTAGATGCTACAGGAGTAGGATTTCCCCTTGTAATCCCTCGTTTTCCATTGCCTTCTCCCCCCCCCCCCAAAAAAAAATTGTCTGATTTCCCCCTTTTTCCCTCTCAGTATCAGTTTGGATACAAGCTATAATTCCAAGGGATCTCCCATTCCTACCCACAGACTGGCAGCCCTATTCTTGGGCAGTCTGTCTTGTCATATTGGAAATTTGCTCTGTCTGTCACCCCACTTCACTGACCGATGCTTTAAGGGCAGGAAATCTCGGAATACAATGGCATGATAGCTTAAATTTTGTCACCCATGTCCCACAGCTTGCCCTCATCATTTACATCAGGGGTAGTCAAACTGCGGCCCTCCAGATGTCCATGGACTACAATTCCCAGAAGCCCCTGCCAGCGAATGCTGGCAGGGGCTTCTGGGAATTGTAGTCCATGGACATCTGGAGGGCCGCAGTTTGACTACCCCTGATTTACATGAACACGGACAGGAAATGCAGACACGGGTTCCTCTTCTGAATCGCAGCCACGGATCAACTTATTGTATACTTGCCATTAAATTTGTCTGCTAAAGGATGAAATAAGGAAACCGGTGGACCCTTTTCCCCCCCTTCCCTTTAATTCTGTCGAGTTTTGTTTTTCTCATTAGATTCAGATTCGCAGAGACTAATTTCCCTTGACCATATGTGTTTTAACTAAGTGCTTTTGAAACATAAGGCTACATTGGATGGTGTGCCGAATTTATTTGGAACATGTTTGTCTTGTTTTTCATCAAACACAAAGCATCTTATAAATATGTAAAATAACCCAAATCCTTACTTGGGAAATAAAAATAAAACAATCATCTGACAAAATGGCAGAGGAGGGGGGAATTCCACGTTTTAAAATTTAACTATACAAAACCAGGGGAGATCTTTGGTGCCTGAGTAAACTCATAACCACAAAAGAAAGTAACAGATTGGCAAATGCAGTCAAAAGCCTGACAACACAGCCACATTTTTTAGGTGATAGATAGCCAGAGACAGAACAAGTAGACTAGCTCCTTAGAGCAAGTATGCAGTAGCCCCTTAGAGGTGAACAGAATTTATGGTAGGGTAGGAGCTGTCATGAGTCACTCGTGACATTTCATACCCTTCCACAACTGAGGTGAGTTTTTAGGGGGCTACTGGACTCTTGTTCCTTTCTACAGACAGAGAGAACTTAGAGACAAGAAGTTCATATTCATGGGGCTACCACTGAAAAGACCATTCATCTTGTTGCCACCTGTCCGGCCTCAGGACAGCGTTTGTAGAACTGCTTCTCTGAGGTAGCATAATAAAAAATAAATTTCACTGATCTCGTTTTGGAATTTTTACAGAGTAGAAACTACTGCTGCTGTTGTTGTTGCTGTTGCTACTGCTGCTGCTACTACTACTACTACTAGTAGTAGTATTACTACTACTACTACTACTACTACTACTACTACTACACCTGATATATATATTTTTGGGGAGGGAAGGTGGCATGGTATAACCTGATCTCGACTGATCTTTGAAGCTAAGCAGGGTTAGTATTGAAAAGGCTGTCCACCAAGGAATGCTCTGGAGAGGGAGGCTATGGTAAACTACCTCTGCTTCTCACTCGCCTTACAAACCCGTTGTTGGGGTCACCATAATTTGGAAGCTTAGTTGGGTCAGTAATTGAAAGGGAGACCACCAAGGAAGACTCTGCAGAGGAAGGCCATGGCAACCCACCTCTGCTTCTCACTTGCCTTGAAAGCCCTGTGCCTTGAAAGCCCCAGGAAAACCTAGAATCACTGGAAACTCTATAGTTTACCATAGAGTTTCCAGTGATTCCTAGAGCTCCTCTATGCTACTTCTGTCATATAACCCTGTACTACATACCATGGATTCAGGAGAAAAGTGAACCAAAGTCCTAGGAGCCATCAGATGCTACTCCTATTTCCCTCCCCCTCCTTCTCAACATCTAGCTCTCAATACGCACACAAAACACTTTAATCTGTTCCCAGGAAGTAGAAAATGTCCTTCACGTTGCTGTCTCCTATTCTGCATGTTATGGCTCTACCAAGTAGTTCTAGCCACCTTTTTGGCCACTAGGTATAAAAATGTAGATTTTGCTTTGTTCTAGCTGTCCTTTAGAGATCATAGAATCATAGAGTTGAAAGGGACTTCCAGGGTCATCTAGTCCGACCCCCTGAAGAATGCAGGGAATTCACCACTACCTGCCCACACACAGTGACCCCAATTCCATGCCCAGATGAAACCCCTCTGCCAACTCAGAATAGGAAGTGATGCATTGAGTGTCTGTATGTATCCTAGGACTGGTCAAGCCAGTTGTTCTTAGCAATAGACTTCTATTATGATGTTTCCAGATGTACCCTCTTGGACACAATCGACAACTCTGAAGTCTTTTCTATGAAAAATGTCTCCGTTGTCTTGTCTCCTATGAGAGAGTCACATTGGAGCCCCCCCCCCCAAAACAACATAGCAAGTTCTCCAAAATCTCTTTTAAAAAATCTATTGCCTGGCAGCCCTTATTCGGTGGTACAGCATACCGTTTGCATGTAGAAATTCCCTCATTCCTTACCACAAAGATGCTCAGGGGACCTTGCAGCAGATGTTAAGAGACATCTTTCTCTGCTTAAGACTCTGGGGAGTTGTCGTCTGGCAGAGTAGATGACGTCAAGAGAGATGGACCAGTGGACTGACTCAACGGGGTAATTTCATATGCATCTGCATTTTCAGGTGGCAGAAATGATTTAAATTGCCATGCTGTAAGAGTGCCCTGTTGCAAACTCCTTCCTGAAAAACTAATCGCTACTTAAGATAATGAGAAACATACATTTTTTTACCAGTGACTTTACAGTGGCTCTGCATGAATTTCCTGATTTTCCCCCCATTAGTCTGGGCCAGCCTTTCTCAATGTTTTTACCACTGAATAACCCCAAGTCCATTCTTTAGGCTTTGAGAAAACTCAGAAGTGGCATCATCATGCAGAATACGGTTGGGAAGCATAGCTGTGTACATGCCCATGAGGGGCCCCTCCCCTTCCCACTTCAGGTCCATCACTGGCCAATTTGGGAGGGGGGGGATGGGTCAACATGACCATATATGTGAAGTCGTGTCTTACCCATCGGGACCCCATGGACAATGATCCTCCAGGACTTCCTGTCCTCTACCATTCCCCGGAGTCCATTTAAGCTTGCACCGACTGCTTCAGTGACTCCATCCAGCCACCTCATTCTCTATCGTCCCCTTCTTCTTTTGCCCTCAATCGCTCCCAGCATCAGGCTCTTCTCCAGGGAGTCCTTCCTTCTCATGAGGTGGCCAAAGTATTTGAGTTTCATCTTCAGGATCTGGCCTTCTAAGGAGCAGTCAGGGCTGATCTCTAGGACTGACCTATATGATCATATTGCCCAATAACTGTTTAACTAAATTTAATATATATATTAAAAATAACTCCCACCCATTCAGAAGACTCTTCCAAGGCTCACAAAAACCCACAATGTTTCACAAAACCCTAGTTGGGGAGCCCTGGCCTGGGCATTGCTAAGATTGCCTCTTCAGTTCTGACTTTGACCTCTCCCTACTTCCCCTTCGGATTGAGTTGGTTAATTCTTCGGTAATCTCCCTTGTTTCCCGCCAGGCTGCTGCTGAAATGATTGCCGCCAGTAAGAACAACAGCTAGTTTAATCTTTGATTCACCAGGACAAATCTGATGTAATTTCATTAAGTGAAACAGATTTGCTCCAGATTTAAATTAATGTAACTCCCTATAAAGCACAGGGAGATAAAAATCGAGACAGCTGCTCACCCACTGATGCAGAACCAAGCTTTAAATAAGATCTTCGGCATTTGGGGCTTTATTTCATCTCTTACGTGCACTAAAAAAAAAACCCCACCGTAAATCACCAGCATGCTGGTGGTCGAACCAGGGTGTTACTCACGGTTCTTGCTTGTGGAAGCAGAATTGATAGGGCTTAATTGTAGCGCATCAAATGCCAAACAAACACTCAGCATTCTATCCTCAAGTGAATCTCTCTCCTTAATTCACCCCCCCCCCCTTTATTCTGAAGTCACAACCAGCTGGTGGGGTTTTCAGGGCAAGAGAAGTTCAGAGGTGGACTTGCCATTGTCTACCTCTGCATCACAGTACTAGATTTCCTTGGCTGACTCTGTTTAGTTTCCATATCTGACGAGATCAGGCTCCCTTTGGCTATTCAAAGTCAGGTCCCTTCCTATTCGGAGTTGTCTGGCTCATTGTGCTGATGGACAGAGCCATCAAGTGATGAGCAAGAGGTAGTTTGCCGTTGTCTGCCTCGGCATGGCACCCCTGGGCTTCTTTGGTGGTCTCCCATCCAAGTAATAACCTGGGCTGATCCTGCTTCGCTTCCAAGATTTGATGAGATCACGCTTGTCTTAACCATCCAGGTCAGGGATTTCGTTCTCTCCGTAGGTTTAAGCTACAGCGGTTCCAGTGGACCAACATGGCCTCATTTTGGATTCGGCTTGTGGCAGTGGTTCTCAACCTGGGGGTCGGGACCCCTTTGGGGGTCGAATGACCCTTTCACAGGGGTGACGGCAGGGCAACAGCTTGGCTGGGAGGGAGCGCCAACCATACAACAGCCTTGCGGGGTAGATCGAGATAGAGCGTTCGTCTGTCTGGAGCAGCGGAAAAGAGTGAGATTGGTATAGTGGGACAAGAGGCAGAACTGAATTGAGAAACCCCTGAAAACAAACAATTTATATACAATCATGAATGAACAATGGATATTCATGCCATTGGTCAGTTTTGGTTTAATTTCCATGAAAGAACACTTGCATAATTTTATGGCTGGGGGTTACCACAAGAGGAGGAACAGTATTAAAGGGTCGCGGCATTAGGAAGGCTGAGAACTACTGGCTTATGGGATGTGCTGTTCTTTTCCCTTTATGTAACACCCTACATAGGAATCCTCTAACCAGTGGAAACTTGCCCTCCAGGAGGGAATACTCAATAGGACTGTATGTATGTATGTATGTATGTATGTATGTATATATATATATACACACATATATATATTCATTGATATTGTTATTCCAAGTTTTGCTGCCATTAAGGATTTTCTTCTTTCCCACCCTTTTATTGATATTTTTATACCGTTTCTAGGAAATGAATGCACAAATAAGTTTGAACAAATGAAACACTCATCTGGTATAGAACGAAGTTTGAATCCAGTGGCACCCTCGAGGCCCCCAGAATTTTATTCTGGGTATAAGTTTTTTGTGTGCCAGCTCACTTCTTCAGGTGAAGACTATATTGGATCAAGCCAGTGTCAATTAGGAAAGAATAAAGTGTCCAACATTTGAGGGCAGCTTAAACCTGCACTCCTTAACCTCTGTTGTTTCTGAATGTTTTAGTGTATACAATTTAACAGGAAAACACCATAAATCTGTATCATTCATTCATTCATTCATTCATTTCTTATATTTATATATCACCTTCCCTTGCAGCTCATTGTGGTTTACATAGGGATAGTACAGCATAATTCAAAACATCGGGTAGAACAATAACTGTACTTTCAATAACTGACGATAACAATTTCTGTAACATGTCCTGTAACTTTTCTATATAAACATTTCTAATACTAATGTTGACTAATGATGACAACGTTAACTTGCTAACTATGGTTCCGTAGGTAGATCAGTTTGGGATTCAGTACATGGGTTTTACTGGGGGGGGGGGCTCAGTTGAGGTTTTTGATTTGGCTGGTCTTTACCAAATGCCTGGTAGAAGTATATTTACTGCTTGACATGTTGAAAAGATTGAGAATCCAGTGGCACTTTAAAAGACTAACAAAGGTTGTGCCAGAGTATGAGTGGTGACTCTCAAAAACTCTTCCCCTGCCACCAATTTTGTTAGTCTTTAAGGTGCTGTTGGACCCCTGCTCTTTTCTACTGCTACAGACAGACGAACGTGGTTGCCCATCTAGATCTCTCTCCATAGACGGCACCACATTTAACTGAGCAAAACATCAACCTCGAAGTACCTGACGAAGTGAGCAGCGACTCACAAAAGCTCCTCCCCTGCCACCAATTTTGTTAGTCTTGACGGTGCTACAAGACTCTTGCTCTGATCTACTGCTCCAGGCAGACTAACACGACCACCCACTTGGATCTCCGCTTGACTTATCATTGCTACAAACCAGAAATCAATTTTAAATAATCCTTACTTTGGGGAGTCCTCTGCCCTGGATACTTAAAAAGAAGAAGAACTTGCTTATAAGGAACAGGCTTCCTCGGGAGGTGGCGGGTTCTCCATCTTTGGACATTTTTAAACAGAGGCTAGACAGCCATCTGACGGAGAGGCTTATTCTGTGAAGGCTCAAGGGGGTGGCAGGTTACAGTGGATGAGCGAGAGGGATGTGAGTGTCCTGCATAGTGCAGGGGGTTGGACTAGATGACCCATGAGGTCCCTTCCAACTCTAGGATTTTAAATTCTGTCTCAACATCCAGAAGAAGTTCCTGACAGTTAGAGCGATTTCTCAGTGGAACAGACTTCCTTGGGAGATGGTGGGTTCTCCGTCTTTAGAGATTTCTAAACAGGCTGGATAGCCGTCTGACGGAGAGGCTGGATAGCCATCTGATGGAGAGGCTGATTCTGTGAAGGCTCAAGGGGGGGCAGGTGACAGTGGATGAGCAATAGGGTTGTGAGTGTCCTGCATGGTGCAGGGGGTGGGACTAGATGACCCATGAGGTCCCTTCCAACTCTATGATTCTATGATTCTATATCCTTTCTTTTCTGCTCATGAAGGGCTGTCACATGAGACTCGTTCTAAATGCAACCAAGTGAGCATGAAATACAAAGAGGTCCAACAAAGCGTCAGCCAGAGAGTCCAAAACCCATAAAAAGGACAGTGTCACTTGCTGTGATTTGAACCCCAAGAGACAAACAGGTAGTGGCACACTTGAAGCTTCGAGCAGACCGACGGGTCATCCTAGGACAGGAAGTTTGGGGAATCGGGGACCGTAACAAAGAGGTAGAGCATCTGCTTGGTTCGGTCCCCGGTGTCGTCAGTTTAAAAAGACCAGGTGATGCGGGTGATGCGCAAGACTGAGGCCCGAGGCCCTGGAGGGCTGCTGCCGGTAAACAGAACTGACCTCAATGAACCGATAGTCGGATTTAGTACAAAGGTGGCTTCAGGTACATTAAGCGGGAGCCCTGTGGGAAAGTCTCGCTGCTTGCCTGGAGAGAGTCATACCAATGCGAATGTTTCAAGTTCAGTGGCCCGAATTTGGTAGCTTCTCCGGGCGTGCTCAGAGCACATCATGTGCTCTGTGGTTATCAGAGAGTGCTCCTTCTCCCCGCCCTTGTGAGTTAGTTTGCCATTATACAGTGCTCTCCTTCCTCTTAACCAGCGTTGCAGGGTACTGGGGATCTGGGAAGGTTCCCTCTTGAATTCCTTCTTAATGATTGTCCAGGCTTAATTTGTCCCTTACCGCAGGGGTAGTCAACCTGTGGTCCTCCAGGTGTCCATGGACTACAATTCCCATGAGCCCCTGCCAGCAAACGCTGGCAGGGGCTCATGGGGATTGTAGTCCATGGACATCTGGAGGACCACAGGTTGACTACCCCTGCCTTACCGTACATAGCCTCATTGGATCCAGCTGCTTGGGCACACGTGTACGTACCTCGATGTTGCCAGCCGCTGCTGATTGGCATTCATGCTTGACTGTCTTTTTATTTTCTCCTTGGGTGCTGGGAGCGGGCCGGGTATCTTGGAAACGAAAGAGCTTCATCTGTTAGGCGTGACAGATTTGTATTTAGTGGTAAACGCCTGACCTTGCTTCGAATCCCTCATCCATTCCTTTCCTCGCCGCCGTCAGCCCCTCCTCAGATGAAAGATTCCGCTGAACTCCGGCTTCCCGTCGGTTGCCTTGGAAACGTAGCCTAAGCAACTTGGCTAAGAGAATAACTAATAAGAGGATAGCTCTGTTTTAAGAAGGTGTGTGCGTGGGGGGAAGACACACTCAAAAACAAAAGTGTGTCAGTGCTGCCTCTAAACATGCACGGCTTTGAAAGGGAGGGCTCCCAAGGCACCCTTGCAGGCATCTAAAACTCAATCGCAACTGGGAAACTTGCCTCTGTCTAGGTCCCAAGGTGGTGGGTGAAGCTGGTTTAGGAGGGCACCTTTGTTCATGTGCAAGTCATAACTATGTCAGAAGGAGCTTCAGCATCTTGGGTTTCTAGCATGGTCACGTAGGGTTGCCAAGGTCCAGTAAGGGCCTCGAAATCTCAAGGAATTATCACTGATCTCCAGACTTCAGAGACCAATTCTCTTGAGGGAAATTGCTTCTACCCTGCTGAGGTCTCTCTCCAAGAGAGCCAGTTGGGTGTAGTGGTTAGGAGTGTGGACTTCTAATCTAGCATGCCGGGTTCGATTCTGCACTCCCCCACATGCAGCTAGCTGGATGTCCTTGGGCCCGCCACGGCACTGATAAAACTGTTCTGACCGAGCAGTGATATCAGGGCTCTCTCAGCCTCACCCACCCCACAGGGTGTCTGTTGTGGGGAGAGGAAAGGGAAGGCGAATGTAAGCCGCTTTGAGACTCCATCGGGGAGAGAAAAGCAGTATACAAGTACCATCTCTTCTTCTTCTTCAAATCCTGCTCTTCCCAGGCTGCACTCCGATATCTCCAGGGACGTTTCCACTTGAGCTGCCGACCCTATGATGGGTTAAACAGAACTCCTGAGTGTAGCCTGATCTCTGGCACAGAAAGGGAAGGCTCTATTCATTCCTTTTTAAATCTCTCCTCCCATGCATAGCCTAGTTTGATCCAGCTGCTAGGGCACACTTGAACATACATTCATGCTGCCAGCCCATGCTGATTCGCATTGGTGGTTGAACCGCATGGATCGCTATGCAGAGATATCATGCCTCTTAATAGAGAGTCTCTTTGGGACAGCAGCCTATGCAGCCCAGGCTAGCTTGGTTTCATCAGAACTCGGAAGTTAAGCAAGGTCATCTGTGCCTCGTACTTGGATGGGAGACCCTCAGAGGAGATGAAGGTTGTTACACAGATAAAGGCAACGGCAAGCCATGTCTCCTGCCATGCAAACCCCATTGATAGGATCACCCTATGTCAGTTGCAACTTCTCGGCGCCCCACCATTTATTAGGGATTGTGCCTACTTAGAACTACCCAAGTATTAATTTAAGGCTTCATTTCCATGAGGCTATGTGTTCGTAGGAGGCTGGTTTGGGCATACACACAAAAACTATTATCAGTTTAGATGCTGTGGGAGAGGAATAAAAAAAATGTTTGCATAGAAGCCTGTCAATTAAGCTGAAGTTTTGGGCTCTGGGAGAATCATTACTGACATCGATCTTGTGTTTCCTGGTTCTCTCTCTCTCTTTCTCTCTCTCTCTCTCTTTCTCTCCCATCTTCCATATGCCTTTTGGGCTATGGATTTGAACAGACTTGCAGAAGTAATTGGTTTTCTTCGCTTCTCAGATTTGGAGTGGGTTGGTTTCACCAGCAACGTTTTTCAAACTGTTTATGGGGTGGAACTTCTCAGAACAATCCAGAAACTCTTCCCTGCCTAACAAGCAAACATGTAGCGTAGCCACTGTGGGTTTCATCTGCTTGGAAGAAAAAGGGAACCTGGGGACCATCTGAGTTTTGACCTTCCTATCCCACTTCTTGCCAGAATTGGTGATATCACTTCCTCTTCTGCAATAGACAGTGATGCCACAACAGCGGCCCCCCACCCATTTTACTGTTGCACTAGATAGCAGTAGTGATAGGAGGGTGGGGAAGGGTTGCCAGCTCTGAGTAAGGAAATCCCTGAAGATTTTGGGAGTAGTAGACATTGGAGAAAGGAGGGACTTCAGTGCAGTCCAATGCCATAGAGTCCACCTTCCAAAGGAGCCAGCTTGGTGTAGTGGTTAAGAGTGGTGGCCTCTAATCCGAAGAGCTGAGTTTGATTCCCCGCTCCTCCATATGCAGCTGACTGGGTGACCTTGGGCTCCTCACAGAGCAGTCCTGTCAGAGCTCTCTCAGCTCCACCTGCCTCACAGGGTGTCTGTGGTGGGAAGAAGAAGTGAAGGCACTTTGAGACTCCTTCAGGTAGTGAAAAGTGGGGTATAAAACAAGAACTCCTCCTCCTCCAAAGCGCTACCTGGAGATTGTCAACCCTACCCTTCCCTCTCTTCTAGAAGAAGAGTTGCCAGGTCCTGGTTGGGAAATACCTGCAAAATTTTGGGGTGGAGCCAGAGGAGGGCAGGAATTGGGAAGAGAGGGGACTTGAATGCTCTATAATGCCAAAGTCCATCTTACAAAGAGGCCACTTTGTCCAGGTGTCCCTTGGAAATCAGGCATAATCTCAGAAGATCTCCAGACTCTACCAGGAGCTTGGTCATCATCAGTAGAGAAGGTCTACCTATCCCAATCCCCAACTAGTATGAATGCGTTGCTGGCCCAGCAAGGGAGCTGGTGTTGGAGATGGGCTGGAGGTCAAAGTAGGTCCCCTCCAACTTCCCCTGTGCTACCTGCTTACATCGATACGACTTCTTGTTAATTGATTTAAATGACCCAGGCACATCTTGGCTGATTTACAGTGATTTAAATGGGATTAACAGTATCATGGCTTCCGCCGAGTGGATCGTCAAAATTCATTATCGAGTGCTCAGCTAATAGCATTAAAAGTTTAAAAGCCATTGTTAATATTTAACTAGTACACTGCGGGTGTGGGCACGGGTGTGCGTTTGTGTGAGTCAGATGCATATGGATGAGACGTGCGTACTGCAAACTTCCTTGCAAGGATGAGTCAACAGGGCATTCGGATTTAATGGTTCCTCCAATGTTGAATTTGTCATCATGGTTTACTGTTGATTTCGGGTTACTTTTTCTCTCTCTCTGTGTTTAATTATGATCTTGAACAGTCTTGTTGTGTCTAGGAGCTTTGATCTTAGGGGGAAGATGTATTAGAAGCATTTTAAACGAGAGGAGCATAATAATATAACCCTTTTCCTGGAACAAAAGGATCTGCATAAACACACAGGGCTAGCACTGAATCAGAAAACGGGCCTACAAAGGTCAGGGTCATCTGCCACAGCTATCCAGGGTCTTGGGGAGAAATCTTCCACATTGTTACCTACCTAGGATTACCAGTTCCCTCCCCCCTCTGTGATGGAGGTGGGGGAGTCCTACACTTCCATACGCTACTGTCCCACCACAAAACAGCTGGTGGGTATGTGTGTAGGGGGGTAACATACCCTGAACATTTATTTATTAGATTTTTATACCGCCCTTCCATAGGGCTCAGGGCGGTTTACATATAATGAGACAGGGAGATACATGGGACAGCCTAACATAACATAGTCAAAATGCATCAACAATAATTCACAGTGGACCAGTTTCAGTGGTCCTAGTCAACAATACAATAGGAACGGCAACTTTGCTAAAGCCCCCCAGAGATGTCAGAATGGTTCAGGCCATGGAGGGGAGGTCTGAGAGGGGGACCTGTAGATATTGTTGGGTTTGGTCGGTCTCTGGCAAATGCCTGGTGGAGGAGCTCCCTTTTGCAGGCCCTGCAGAATTGTGGGAGTTCATGCAAGGCCCTGATCTCTTCGGGGAGTTCATTCCACGAGGTAGAATGAAGGAAACCCAACCAATGAGCACCTGGGATTGACATCACATCAGGGATGTCAGGGTGATGTTCTGGTATTTAGGGGTGAAAACCACTGTGGTAGAGGCCAAATTTACGAGAGATTTTTGTTTTTGCCCCAAAGCCAAAGTGCCACCCCAACATGATGGGTCATGTGGGCTTTTGGGTCTCATGATGTAGGAACAATGTTGCAAGTCAGCCAGGCCTCCCTCCTGCTCCCAGTAAGTCCCCCACCCCCCACGAGTACCCAGGAGGGACCTGGCTACCCTATACCTACCTGATCCTCTTAACTGGGTCACCAGGGATTAAGCTTAGGACCTTCTGCATGCAAAGCAGATACTCTACTACGGATGCCCCCTCCCTCCCCATTTGCAATGACTTGTGAATCTGGCAAATTGTAGTACATGAATCAAGTTCCTTATCACTGTCTGGAATCAGTTGAAGGGGCTAGTGACCTTCTGGAAGGCCTTATGCAACTGTGCCAGCATGGTGTAGTGGTTAGGAATGCAGACTTCTAATCTTGCGGGCCGGGTTTGATTCCCCGCTCCCCCACATGCAGCCAGCTGGGTGACCTTGGGCTCGCCACGGCACTGATAAAACTGTCCTGACCGAGCAGTGATATCAGGGCTCTCTCAGCCACACCCACCCCACAGGGTGTCTGTTGTGGGGAGAGGAAAGGGAAGGTGACTGGAAGCCGCTTTGAGCCTCCTTCGGGTAGAGAAAAGCGGCATATAAGAACCAACTCTTCTTCTTCATACGGATACCACCAATTCTGTATTTCATCCAAGCCCTTTGGGGTGTTCATTCTGGGCGAGATGGTAAACCTGAGCTTCATTTTTCTGTCTCAGCCTCGGGGCATGCATAAACATTTATATTAAGGCAACAACAACATTCATTTTCTTTATATCAGACTTTTCCCCCCTGCCCGTTGTTTCTTGTTTACTTTTAATGTCCTTTTCCTTCAAAGGGAAGTGTATTTCAGACTGTCATTATTGGCTCGTGTTTCAGATACTGTCACATCGCCGCAATGGCAGCATTCTACACAGGGGACGGTCGGGTTACCATTGCTGCTGCACTCTCAGAACAGACTGGCACATTCGGATTGCATTGCCCGAGGCATGCTTTCTCCCTAACACGGATGAAGGTTGAGTCCACATCCAAAGGGTACTCCTTGCCTAATTTCTGTTAGCCAGGACGGACAGGCAGACACGATTCTTGCTTGTAGAGGAAGGTACAGGGAATTGTTTGTCAACCCCAAAAAGCAGACCAGGTGGGAATGGGAGGTCATTCACCTTCTCAGGGCTGGTCAGAGTAGTTCGGCAGTGCCTAAGGAGATGGTGAGCTCTCCATCACTCATGTTCTTCAAGCAGCAGCTGGACAGAGACTTCCCACAATTGCTTTAGGCTGATCCTGCACTGAGCAGGGGGTGGGACTAGATGGCCTGTATGGCCCCTTCCAACTCTAGGATTCTATGAGTCTATTCTGTGTGGGCATCAGCAGCTGGGGGTCCCACCATAATCCATGGGCGCTGACATCTGCCCTACATTAGGGCATGCTTCTTGCCAGAGCAAGAAGAGAAGTGATATTTTGTTGAAAAATAAACACTGATTGAAGTGGATCCAGCCGTTCTCCATGTAGCCTTCCTCCAACCTATGGCAGGCTTTCTCAACCAGGGGTTGGTTCATGAAACCCTGGTGTTTCTTCACAGCTCTGGAAGGGTTTCTCGAATGGGTGGTGGTGAATTCAATTTTAATATATTTTCAAAATTGATGAGCCTCTAGGGGGTGGGCGTGTACACAACTCTGATTCCCCGCTGTATTCTGCATGATTCCACCACTTCTGGGGTTTCTCAAAGCCTGAAGAATGTTTCAGGGGGTTCTCAGTGGTAAAAAATTTGTGAAAGGTTGTCCTTCATCTGACTTGAGTGGATCTCCATTCAATGGAAGCACCACTTATCTTGGAGGAAGACTTCAAACTTGAAGCTAAAAGGGGAAGATGAAGTATAAATATTTTTAAATAATTTTTAGTTTTAATAAACTAATAAAATTTACTCAGTGGACTGTCAGATAGGGGCATGGTCCCCTCCACTTTCACCATGTACAAAGCAATAAATCAGTCGCACAAGGACTACGCATAGCTTAATAACAGTTATCCATATATTATCTTGATGTGATCCCAGGGACTTAAAGATTTGTTTGTTTATTCCTTAGATTTGCATTAAAGGTGGGCTCGGGGTGGCTTACAAAGAGTTAAAATTATAGTTGAACACGCAATAGTATAGCTAGACCTACCTGCTATTATAAGGAGGAGGGGAACATGGAGGTTCAAAGAGCCAGCATGGTGGGGTGGTTAGTAGAGGTGGCCTCTAACCTGGAAAATGGGGTTTGATTCCCCACTCCTCCACAAGCAGTCAGCTGGGTGACCTTGAGCTAGTCACAGTTCTCAGAGCTCTCTCAGCCCCACCTGCCTCACAAGGTGCCCTTTAGTGTGGAGAGGAAAGGGACAAGACCGCAAGCTGCTTTGAGGCTCCTTCAGTGAAAAATGACTTTTTGTCCTCCTGCATCCCCTCCCCCCCTTCCTCCTCCTCCTTTCTTTCTGCCACTTTGGAATTATAGTCCAAAATCTATCATGCTACAACAAACCCATTTAATGGCTCCCAGTAACATGAACATAAGAGCCTCTTGTGGCGCCGAGTGGTAAGGCAGCAGACATGCAGTCTGGAAGTTCTGCCCACGAGGCTGGGAGTTCGATCCCAGCAGCCGGCTCAAGGTTGACTCAGCCTTCCATCCTTCCGAGGTCGGTAAAATGAGTACCCAGCTTGCTTGCTGGGGGGTAAACGGTAATGACTGGGGAAGGCACTGGCAAACCACCCCGTATTGAGTCTGCCATGAAAATGCTAGAGGGCGTCACCCCAAGGGTCAGACATGACTCGGTGCTTGCACAGGGGATACCTTTACTTTTACCTTTTTTACATGAACATGCATTATGTATCTCACTGTATTTTCATGTTTGGTCCCTTTTTAAAATATTTTTAAAAATATCACTGTCCTTTGGCACCACTGTATTCTTAACTATCAGCACTTGTGCCTTGAGCTGTCTTCATTCTGGCAAGTAAACCCTTGCCTGAGAGCCACGCCATCTGTTGCTGCCTCCTACCCTAATCCATTTGCTCCCAAACACACATGCAAAGCATCAAATTATATCTAATACTACAAATCCCATGATGCTGTGCAACCACCATGGGGGGAAAACCTGATGCACGCAAATCAATCAGAGGCATTAATGAAAGCAATTCCAAGGAGGCAGTCTTTGAACCTGTTACAATGACCCATAAACCGGCGTCTTGTGGCAGCTTAAAGGCTAACATTATTGCATTCTTACATGATCTTTTATTAGCAAACACACTTAAAGGACCCTCACTGTGTAGCCTTTTTTTGTGTGCAAAGTCTAAAACCAACAAGCAAGGTCAAGGGGCCATGAAATGCAGAATTACAGGGCAAAACATAATGCTTTCAAAAAAAGAAAAAGAAAAAGTTGCTGAGGCAGGATTCCATCCAGGTGGATGCATTTGTCTTGAGCATCATTTTCAGAAGTCCCTCTTTCTAATCTCCCTTTGAAATCCCTTTGGGAGGGAACAGCTTCTCTTAGGTCAGCAACTGATTGTCCTGGAAAGTAAAAATAGCCCCTGCTCTGTTTTTGGAATTCTGTGGTGTCTAATGTCAGATTCAGGTCCATTTATTTTTTTGTCACAAGGACTAGCCTGTTTGTCCAATGTAGAGGGTAGAAGGACATTGATGACCCCTACTTATCCCACCTTCACTTTCCTGGAGGACCTAAAAACACACACTCTTGACAAGTGCTCAACCAGTGGAGATTAGAGTAGGTGTTCCCCATGCTTGTTGATCCTGTGGCCTGTCTAGGGTACAAGGGTTTGTGGGTATGTGTGTACCACCGCAAAATGATGGGAAGACCTGGTTCAAGCCAGGGGTTGCTAGCTCCAAGTTGAGAATGCCTAGATATTTGGGGGTAGAGCCTGATCGGGGCAGGGTCTGATGAGGGGAGGGATTTCAATGCCACTGAGTCCATCTTCAAAAGTGGCCATTTTCTGCAGGGGCACTGATCTCTGTCACCTGGAGGCCAGTTATAATCCCAGGACATCTCCAACCTACCACCTGTTTGCTGTACCACCTGGAGATTGGTAACCTTATTCAGATCTCTGGCCACCAGTTGTGTCCCATGTCTGAGATAGTCTTTCTCTTTCTACGTCACAGATTTGTAAGATACATAGTACAACTGTGCCTGGGATCCTGGTTTCCTTGGAGGCAGGATGGAAGAAAACTGACTGATAATGTCTAACCCTAAATGCTACTAACCTGCAGATGAAACCCCTGTTGGTGATGAAACCCTGTTGGGAGTTGTATAATGCCAAGGAAGCTGAAGCTAGAGACTCTAAAACAAGCTTTCTCAACTGTTTTACAATAGAGCAGTAGTTACCAACCTTGGGGTTGTGACCCCATTTGGGGTCACTTGGTCCCTTCCCCGGGGTCACCAGGTTGCTGGCTGCTGTGGTGGCAGTGGCAGTGGCTGGCGGTGGTGGGTAGTGGTGAGTAGTGGTGGGTGGTGGTGGGTGGTGGTGGTGTGTGGCAGCAGACGGCGGGTGGAGGCTTATTGAAAGCAATCAGCAAAAACCTTTAACCAGTTTAGAAAAGGGATGGGGTTTCCCTCCTTCTCCCAAAATACTCGAACTTGAGGCCCTCTAATGAAGTTGACGGGCAGTAGGTCCAGGATGGTCAAAAGGAAAAGCTACTTTACACAGAGAAGGTGGAATTTGCTGCAAGGGGCTTTAGTGATGGCCATAGGAAGAAATTAGACAGATTTGTGATCTATCAATGGCTACTAACTTTGGAAACCTGAGAGAAAGTCTACATTCAGAGGCCCTCATAACCCCAGAGCCAGGAGGCAATGTCAGAGGAAGGCTTAGGCTTCTGTCCCCTGTTGTTGGTCCTCCAGAGGGGCTGGTCAGCCACTGTGTGAGACAGGAGGCTGGACTAGATGGGTCTGACCCAGCAGGGCTCTTCTTGTGTTCTTATGCTCTTAGTTGCTATGCTGACTGTGCTTTGCTTACTCACTTCTTACAAACTCTGAATTTCTCTCTCTAAGTTTTGGTGTTTTGAATCGGCCATTGAGTAATGCCATTGGCCACTGGGGAGAGCCAGTGAGTCATAGATGGGAAAGAATAACACCTTTTTCTGCTTGATTGCCATGTATCCTCCTGTGCTGATGTTTTGCTACTATTGGTACTGTTGCTTATATGCTGGTGTATCTCTGTATATCTTTACTTGCAAAGAAGTAGTAGTAGTAGTAGTAGTAGTAGTAGTAGTTTTTAGACTTCTTTTCATCCTGATAGTGTTTTTAAGAATTACAGAATCTGAGAAATACCTGGAGACTTTGGGGGTGGAGCTGGGAGTGGTTGAGATTTGGGGCGGGGAGGGACCTCAGGGGAGTACAATGCTATGGGGTCCACCCTCCAAGGCAGCCATTTTATTCCCCAGGGGAACTGATCTCTGTCACCTGGAGATGGTCTGTAAAATCAGGGGATTCCCAGGTCCCACCTGGGATAGCATTAAGGAACTTGAAATCTGTTTCTAGAACTTAGTGAATTCCCAGGGTTCTAGACAGACTGGTTTCCCATTGGAAGTAGTAGAGCTTCCCAGATGTGAGATCAGGATCCTTTTCTTTGGGTCTTTTATCCCACTGTTACAAATAGGGTTGCCTGCTCTGGGCTGAGAAATACCTGAAGATTTTGTGGGGGAAGCCTGGGGAGGGTGGGGTAAAGGAAGGGGACTGAAGGACCCTCAGCATTGCCTGACAGTGCCAAACAGCCATTTTCTCCAGGGGAACTAATCTCAATCATTTCTAGATCAGGAGAGCCCCATTCGTAGACCAGGACCCATTCTGCACACATGGGATAATGCACTTTCAATGTGCTTTGGCAGCTGGGTTTTCCTGTGCGGAACAGGAAAATCTACTTCTAAAGTGCATTGAAAGTGCATGCAAACTCCAGGTCCTGCCTAGAAGTTGACCACCTGTGTTCCAAAACGCAGATTTGCACTGTGCCTACATGATGAGAGACAGAACTACCCCCAGGTATTCCCCACCATTGGAAATATTCCCTGTGACTGGCAGTGGTTTGGAATTAAATTGCTGCCGTCAGAGGCAGGGAGAGGCCACAAGGTTGGATGACAAAACAGTCCTTTTCTTTAATGGAGTTGGAAGAGTGTTTTCAGACTGAGAGGTAAAACTCCGTTCAAAAAATGGCCCTTATTAATGCTGGGAGGAGAGAGGACCTCGGCGATACCCATAAATGACTACCTTGAGATAAAAAATGATCATTAACTCCAAAGGACTCCAAGTGGACGGCAGAGGTCGGAAAATCTCTCCCGTTTCACAGAGCTCTGCTTAAGAGGAGAATTGTCCCGAGACAATATGGGATGCTTTACATGCCAGCCTGAGAACAATTCCCCGTCAATAAGATCCCATTTGAGTCAGACATGCTTAGGAGTGTGTTGATATGTGTCTCGCTTGGAATTAGGGATGCCAGTCCCAAGGCAGGGAGATTCCCCAGAATTACTGGTCATCTCCAGCCTAAAGAGACTCCATGGAATTATACAACAGTGAGGTCCCGCCCTTCCCCGAATCCTGCCTGCTCCTGGCTCCAGCCCCAAAGTTTCCAGCTATTTCTCAACCCAGAGCTGGAAACCATATTTGGAGCTGATGGTATGAGTGCTTACACTAAGAAGACACATGCGTGGTTTACAAGCCCTTCTGATCAGGCACCTTGTTCCTTCAGGGAACCTCTTAAGACGGGTCCATAGGAAGCTGTGCTCTTTTGATCTGTTTCTCTCTCAGCCTCACCTCTCTCACAGGGTGTCTGTTGTGGGAAGAGGAAAGGGAAGGCAACTATAAGCCACTTGGAGACTCCTTCAGGTAGAGAAAAGCGGCATATAAGAACCAACTCTTCTTCTTCTCTCAGCCTCACCTCCGTCACAGGGTGACTGTTGTGGGGAGAGGAAAGGGAAGGCGACTGTAAGCCGCTATGAGACTCCTTTGGGTAGAGAAAAGTGGCATCTAAGAACCAACACTTCTTCTTCTTCTTCTTCTTCTTCTTCTTCTTCTTCTTCTTCTTCTTCTTCAACAGGAAGCAAACAGACTACAGGCTAAGCCAGTTACAAAACACTCCATTGGCAGAACTGATATAAGAAAAAAGATATTGAAGTCTGGTTTGTTTGTTGTTGTTTTTTTGGGTTAACGTTCAAAACGTCTGGGCGAGCCAAATTTCATTCTCGACAGTTTTGATGTTTTTGTCTTTGTGCCTCCATCACGAGAGAAATGATAAAAAGGGGAGGCTATTTGATCCGATGGCTGAAGGGTGATTAATAATTCATTGGAGCCCACTGAAGGAGGGGGAGCAAAGCGGTCCAGTTCCATCGCCACTTTAGGACTTTTTCCCCCAACCAAGCCCGTTGTTTCTCTTTGGACTCCTGAGATGCAAATAGCATGCAAGATCAATCTCATCTGCTTTGCACCGGCTGCAGGAGGTCCCTGCACAGCCTGTCTGTAGGATGGGTAGAACGTTTGACAGTCTGGTCATCTAAGCTCATACACTCATAGACTTGGAAGGGACCACTGGGTCATCTAGTCCAACCCCCTGCACTAGGCAGGACACTCACGACCCTCTTGCTCACCCACTGTAACCTGCCACCCCCTTGAACCTTCACAGAATCAGCCTCGCCGTCAAATGGCTATCTAAAATAATAGAATCATAGAGCTGGAAGGGACCTCCTGGGTCATCTAGTCCAACCTCATGCACTACGCAGGACACTCACAACCCTTTCACTCATCCACTGTAACCTGCCACCCCCTTGAAAGAGCTCAGACTCTTTGCATCTTTCAATCATGCACAAAGTTATTTAAAAACAAAATGGCGGACGCTTCAGGTTCCTTGCATCTGTGGACCCCACTTCTTGAACCTGCCTTTCCAAGGCAATATTTTCTGGGCTTCCAATGCTATGAAGAACACTCCATGGTGATCCTTTTCTGCCTTCTTAAAGACATCTGGTGGGCCATTGTTAGGGCTGCCAGCTTGGGGTTGGGAAACTCCTGGAGATCTGGGAGGTGAAGTCTAGGAACAGTGGGATTTGGGATGGGGAGGAACATCAGTGGGGTATACTGCCATACAGTTCACCTTCCAAAGCAGCCGTTTTCTCCAGGGGAACTTCCCTCTGCTCCCTGGAGATCAGTCCTAATCCCAGTAAATCTCCCTGCCACTGATCAATGGGCCAACCAGTGGAACTTACCCTCCAAAAGGGGAACAGCTAACGTTTCAGCCATGTTCCTACATGGCTTCAATGTGATTTGGAAGTGATATAGGCACACTGGGGTGTGCCTATGGACTCTATAGTAGAGTTTTTGCCCCCAAACTGGCATTCCCACTGTGACTATGTCACTTCTGACTCATATTGGACATAACATGGGTATCATAGAATCATAGAATCGGAAGGGACCTTCGGGGCCATCTAGTCCAACCCCTTGCATAATGCAGGATCTCACAGCTACCTGCCCACTCACTGTGACTCCAATTTCATGCCCAAGTGAACTCGCCCACCAAAAATCTCCAGAATTCAGCCAGGCCTGGAGGGAATTCACCTTCCATCCCACAGTGGCAATTAGCAATTTCCTGGGTATGCCACAAGAGACAAACACTGGCACATCCCTTCCTGCCCACCCACTCACAATCTGCCTAAGTTCACACAATCAGCATTTCTGTCAGATGACTATCTGACCTCTGCTTAAAAACCTCCAAAGAAGGAGAACCCACCACCTCCCGAGGAAGCCTGTTCCACTGAGGAACCGCTCTCACTGTCAGGAACTTCTTCCGGATGCTTAGCCGAAAATTCTTTTGAATTCTTTTCAACCCATTGCTTGTGGACCCACCTGCTGGGGCAACAGAAAACAACTCTGCTCCATCTTCTCTCTGACAGCCCTTCAAGTATTTGAAGATGGTTATCATATCATATCATATATCTTATTACCGAATCATCAAATGAGGCGTTGTGTTATTGGTAAGTCCACCCCATCTGGTAACCCTAATACTAGAAGATGTCCCTGCACACAGACACATTGTGTGTAGCTCAACTCATGCAATGTCATCCTAACCTTGACAATATGGCAGGGCAGACCCAGGGGTATAAACAGCAAGTGCTCGTAAGCAATTTCTTCACTGCATTAGTCACACTCCAGCTTCCTCTAATATCCGATTTTCATGGGCATTTGTTCCAGCAATCCAGTTTCATTATGAGCACCCTGAACCAAACGGCCTCCCCAGTCTGACTCCCTGGGAATAGAGGCGTACGTGAAAGTGATCCTTACTGTGCTTCCCGTCTCATCCCGCCCAGCTGGAAGTTCAGAGTCGTCCTTCCAAATACCATTTCCATCGAGGAAGATAGAACTGGATGCGTGAAAAATGATATAGCCCTGGGCTTAGAACAGGTAAAAGGAAGTACTGCTGCACCCAAAGCATCATTGACATGTGGGATTCATTGTCACAGGAAGTGGTGGCAAATACACGCACAGGCAGCTTTGAGAGGGGATTGGATAAACCTGAGGGATCCCTTCCTGCCTATGCCCCTCAAAGAGCTCGATGCTCCACCACCACCAACCAGCTAATGGTCCCTGGCCCTAAAGAAGCCCGCCTGGCCTCGACCAGGGCTAGAGCCTTCACCTGGCCCCCACCTGGTGGAAATAGTTCACAGAGAAGATCAGGGCCCTCACGGAACTAAAACAGTTCCGCAGGGCCTGCAAAACGGAGCTCTTCCGCCAGGCATTCGCTTGAGACCAGGCATAACCAACCCTGCATGTTCATTATCCCTGTTTCTGCATTTAGTAGTTATTCGGGGGAATGCTAAATAGGCATGGAAAGATGCTTGCCGAAGGAAAATGAAGTGAAAGCATTTTACATTTAGAAACAATTGCTCTTAATAGATATGCGAACAGTTCTTAGACGCTAAAATATTCATTGATGTTGACCTTGGTGAAAGCGCCATGGAACTTCTGGTTGGTTATGAATTAACCAAAGAATTCTAAGTTGCCATTGACTTAGACAAACCCCATAGGGTTCTCAAGGCAGGAGATGTTCCAGTTAGCCATTGTCTGCCTCTGAGCTGCATCTCCTGAGCTGTATTCCTTGTAGGGCTGCCCTCCACATACTAGCCAGCGTTGACCCTACTTCATTTCCAAGGCTTGATGAGATTACCTTGGGCTATCAAGGTCAGTATCAGTTCTCTAGGTCCTAATATGAAACTTGTAGCCTGCCCGTTTTCCTGCATATACAAGTATTTCCATCTGGCCCCTGCCTGGTGCAATGAGCTTCAGGCCCCGTCACAGCAGGGCCTATAAGACGGAGCTCTTCTGCCAGGCTTTTGACGGAGGCCAGGCTGAATAGACGATCTGGCTCCTTCTCGTGGGCTTCCTATAATATCACCTCAGGAGGCGGGGTAATTTGGGAGGGAGGGAGGAAGGGAGGGGATTGGCTGTGACTTCTAGTGGTGGGTTTGTGGGGGCGGTTATTTTTTAATGTTGTTTTCATTGTTGTTAGCCTAAAAATGTAATTATGAATGAATTAATCAATTAATCAATCAATCTCAGGAGCTGTTTTATTTGTAAAATGTCAGAAACTGACAATATCATTATCTTTATCATTATTATTTCAATTTATGAATGAATGAATGAATGAATGAATGAATGAATGAATGAATGAATGAATGAATGAATGAATGAATGAATGAATGAATGAATTTCAGGAGATGTTTTATTTGTAAAATGTCAGAAATTGACAATATCATTTTCGTTATCGTTACTTTTCTATTTATGAATGAATGAATGAATGAATGAATGAATGAATGAATTTCAGGAACTGTTTTATTTGTAAAATGTCAGAAACTGACAATATTATTATCGTTATCATTATTATTTCAATTTATGAATGAATGAATGAATGAATGAATGAATGAATGAATGAATGAATGAATGAATGAATGAATGAATGAATGAATTTCAGGAGCTGTTTTATTTGTAAAACTAGATTTTAAGCCCATTTTAAGAAGCAATAAAATGGGCGCTAGAAAGGGGCGAGGGACAGCACGGTGATGTGGGAAGAGTTCTGTGTGGGCAGGGAGGCAAGGGGAAGAAGGGCATGGTGTGGGTCTACTGCGGGGGAACCTAACTGGGGGAGGAATTAGCGCTTTAAAGGAGGCGGGGAGGCGTCCGCGGCGTCGTTTGGAGCCACGGCGTCACGCAGAGCGGCTCGGCGGCGGCGTGTTTCTGTTGATCTGACAGGACGTTGGCTGGGCGCAGGAGAAGGCAGGCCGGCCCACCCCCCCACCCCAGGATCTCTGCAACCTTCTCCCGGGCAGCGGAGCGCCCTCGCCGCGTCAGAGACACGGCGAGGGCGCTCCGCAGCTCGGGAGAAGGGAGGCCAGCCCACCCCCCCACCCCAGGATCTCTGCAACCTTCTCCCGGGCGGCGGAGCGCCCTCGCCGCGTCAGAGACGCGGCGAGGGCGCTCCGCAGCTCGGGAGAAGGGAGGCCAGCCCACCCCCCCACCCCAGGATCTCTGCAACCTTCTCCCGGGCGGCGGAGCGCCCTCGCCGCGTCAGAGACACGGCGAGGGCGCTCCGCAGCTCGGGAGAAGGGAGGCCGGCCCACCCCCCCACCCCAGGATCTCTGCAACCTTCTCCCGGGCGGCGGAGCGCCCTCGCCGCGTCAGAGACGCGGCGAGGACCCTCCGCAGCTCGGGAGAAGGCAGGCCGGCCCACCCCCCCACCCCAGGATCTCTGCAACTTCTCCCGGGCGGCAGAGCGCCCTCGCCGCGTCAGAGACGTGGCGAGGGCGCTCCGCAGCTCGGGAGAAGGCAGGCCGCCCCCCCCCCAAGGCTCTCTGCAGCCTTCTCCCGGCGCGGCCCACCACTCACCTGTCGACGTCTTTGTGGGTGAAGCAGGCAATGGGGAGCCGCGCAAAGCGCGGCTCCCCATTGCCTGCTTGAACTGGGATGGACACTCGGAGGGGCCAATCAGGAGCCGCTTCACGGCTCCTGATTGGCCCGTCCGAGTTTTTATCCCGGACAGGGCCCGCCCTAACTCCTCCCACAGTGCTCTTACTGCTTTATTTAGTCCGTGGCGCTCCGCGCCACGGGGCTGTTTAAAGATGTCAGAAATTGACAATATCATTATCGTTATCGTTACTTTTCAATTTATGAATGAATGAATGAATGAATGAATGAATGAATGAATGAATGAATGAATGAATGAATGAATGAATGAATGAATGAATGAATGAATGAATGAATGAATTTCAGGAGCTGTTTTATTTGTAAAATGTCAGAAACTGACAATATCATTATCGTTATCATTATTATTTCAATTTAAGAATGAATTTTGTCTCACGTGCCGTGAACAATATTTTCGCAATAGGAAAGGAGCTAATGCACCATTCTGGAACAAGAACCAAAATTCTCTTTCTGTTTAAATCAGTTTTCCTCCTGATAACTTAAGAAATCCAAAGATTCCCCCCCCCTTTCAATGCTATCGCAGGTCACCCCCCTCCCATGTCCCCACGCCCGTGCTCCTTCTAACATGAATTTCTGCTGCCTGGTCAAATGTAATGCATTTTTTTTTGCGGCTGATATATTATTTTTCCTTATCAGTCTCCGACAATTGGTATTCTAACACTTCCTGCTCTCTACCATCACACCAGGCTGGGAGAATTATTCTAGTGTGACCACTGTTTGAATGTACTCCCCGGTATAAGCTCAAGTTCTGCCTTAGGCAGTTAGTCTGCCTGCCATTTTTTTGATACCACCCCGGTGACCCACGGAAGAAAGTGCCATCCGTAAAGCAGAAAATGGCACCCGGGTGAATCTGCAGCGCTGCATTTAGAAACTTCTTTATCTGTTTGTTGAGCTGAACTGAAATGCACAGGGTTGCGAGGTCCCCTTCCCCCGCTAAAAGCATCATACAAATATTATCCTGTCCAATTTTGATCGATTTATATGCCTGCATCTTGTTATGGATATGGAGTGCAAGAATTTTCTTTGCTTCCAACTCAGATTACGAGTCTACGATATGTACTTTAGCGGGAGGAATTTTTCTGATATAGGACTGGGGAATTTTTAATCACTACATTTTAATTTAGCGATTAGCTGATGTATTCAACAAAATTCAACAAAAGCTTTTCATCCTGGTCGTATTCATTGCTCCACCGAAGAAGGCGGCTTGTCAAAATGCGGCCAGTGTTCTGTTGTCGTATCATTGTGTTATTTGTGTTGCTCGGTGATTGCACTACATGAATGAGTTTATCTGCCAAACTGTGGCTCTCCAGGTGTCCATGGACTACAATTCCCATGAGCCCCTGACCCACTGAAGTACCTCCCTTCCAGAAATGCTAACCTTCTCAGGCTCTACCTCCAAAATCTCCAGATATTTCCTAACCCAGAGCTGGCAGCACAACTTTACAAGCTTGTATTACCTACAGAGAAATTATACTTTTTCTCGAGAATGCTGGTTAAATGTATGACAAGCACATAATGTTGCCAACTTACAGGCAGTGGCTGGAGATCACCTGGGATTACAACCGATCTCCAGGTGATAGAGGTCAGCTCCCTTGGAGAAAATGGCTTCTTTAGACAGTCTACTCTATGGCCTCATACCAAAGGAATTTCCTCCGTTCTCAATATTCTGTTCTCCTCAATCTCTGGCCCCAGCCTTCCTCGGGCTCCACCCATCGAATCTCCAAAATTTCCCAACTTTGCTGGTGAACATATTCCATAGACCAGGGGTAGTCAACCGGTGGTCCTCCAGATGTCCATGGACTACAATTCCCATGAGACCCTGCCAGCAAACGCTGGTAGGGGCTCATGGGAATTGTAGTCCATGAACATCTGGAGGACCACAGGTTGACTACCCCTGCCATAGACTGTGGTGTTCCCAATTAGAACCATTTATGGTTGGATCCAAACCAGGTTCCAGGGAATAGAGGAGAAGCTGCAATTCAGGTCCGACTGAATGACAGGGAAGTGTTGTGTCTGTAGATCTGCCGAGGACCGAGCTTGAGGTCCGAGGCAGGATCCCAATCCTGTATTGTAATCAATCAGTGCATAGCTAGATCCCAACTGCCAGAGCCAGTCAGTTTAAACTGAAACTGACCAATAGCATGCATGGGTGAGAAGATCTATTGTGTTGTACTGTTTATAAGCTGCAGATTTTGGAAGGGTTCCCTAGTTCAGTCTCAGTTCTCTGTGCCATCATGCTGGGATCCCAATCAAGAGCTGAAATGAACTCCCAGCATCCTGATATGCGAACTGATGGATTTAACACCAGGACTGACCTGCATTCACCATTACGTGCGAATTGGCCCTAGCAGCTGCAGTAAGATGTCCTATTGGGCTGAGCTGCCTCTCTCCGGCAATCTCTCCTTTTCTTTACAATAATACGAAGAAAGCTTTCTTAAAAAAAAAAAAAAACCTTCACAAACAAATAGAAAACAAATCTTAAAGTTTTGTCTAGACCTTCATGTCATAACTTTTTTTTCTTTATGGCGTCCTTCCGAAAGGTGAAACAAGGAACTCCACATCTCTGTCCTGTCTCCCCAAATCTCGTTTCTATATGCTGCCGTTATTTATGTGCTGTTTCATAAACAAGACAAGATCCCAGAGTTACATCCTTTTTTTCTTTTCTTTTCTTCTTTATTTTGCAAAGCACAAAGAAAAGAGGACAGCGACAACTTGATTTGTCTTTCTGGGTTTTGCTCCCTCCTGACTGCTCGGTGGAGTCAGTTCAAAGCTTCACGCGTGTCAGAGAGGCCTTCCTCCCCGTCACGTGGGCCCTGACCCCACCGTGGGATCAGACATGAAACAATCTAGTTTAAAACAAAAGAATTGAAATCTAGTATAATGAGACTCTACGTGTACTTTGAATGCAATGATGCTTTAAAAACAGCTAAAAGAGGGAAGGAGTCAAGAAAAGGGTTTTGTTTTTGTTAAATCTGTGGATTCAGGGACCAGGACACTGGAAGTTCATTGCAGCCCTTTATTAGCCCCAGCTCTAAGGTACAGAGGTCTGAAACAGAATTGAGGACAACCGGACAAACCACCCCAAATATATAGAGCAAGAGATGGTAGGGGATGCCCACCAGTACGCTCAGTTGGTCAGTTTCACCTTGAACTCTTTAGATATGGCAGACGGGATCCAGCCACACGTTGGCCAATTATATTTGCAAGATTACGATTCAGCCTCTGACCCCAAGCTCAGGTCTACATGCACAACAGTATTTTGGGTTAATTTGCTATCTGAATTCTTTCTTAGTGAGATTTCTGTCTGGGACACAGAATTCGGACCTCTCTTGTCATGTCAGTAAGTGGAGCTCCATGCATTAAATTTCACCCATTTTTTTCACTGGTGTGTTCTAGATTTTTTTTAAAGGGAAGGTGTGTGTTTTTTTGATGTCCAAGCTTCGTTGCCTGGTGGTATTGTAAGCTTGGTGCATCTCTAGTTTCATTAGTAAACTGCTGGAGGATATGCAGTAGTGTGTTATTGTAACTAGATTATTTCCAGAGAGTGGTAAGTGTATGGGCTACAACATCCTGGGTTCTAATCCCTGAAATGCACTGGGATGCCAACTCTAGGTTGGGAAATCTCTGGAGGCTCTGAGGGTGGAACCTGAGGAGGGTAGAGTTTGAGGAGGGGAGGAACCTCGGCAGGTCATAGAATTCACTCTCCAAGACATCTGTTTTCAACAGGAGAGCTGTCTGGAGATTTTGCTTGTCTTGAGATCAATTGTATTAGTGGGAGGTCTCCAGGTAGCACCTGCAGGTTGACAACCCTACTGAATAATAGCCAATTGCTCTCTTTCACCCTAGTGAGACAAGGGGAAATGAAATATGCTTCTTGGAGGAAGATGGAGATAAAAATGTGATATATACAAAGCAAGATACATTGATTCTCAGGCACCCAAATCAGTACATGGCCTAATAGTATGGCTGTTTTGATCCCCCAATAAGGTCAGAAAGAGGACAAGTGAAGTCAAATTTGCCTGCCCCTACAGTTTGAGCTTTCCAATGATCTTTCGCTTTCATCTTTCCAAGTCCACACTGCTCCTGATATCCTTTGCATTTTGGAACTGTTGGTTATACTACATGGTAGAAAAATCAATCTATCCTCTCTTCCCCCCCCCTTTCTACCTCCTAAGTCAGACAGATGATGCTGCACTGTTTCTGCCAAACCAACAGCAAAAGGGTTTCTGTCTGAAGAAGGAGGGGAGGGGGGAGAGGCAGCGTGCTGCCCCTGCACCCTGAAGTGGTGGTTTATTTACATGCAGATCAGTTCCCCTGTACTGAATTGCTTCCATGCAGAATAACTCGGGTCTTCAAATCACTCTGAATAGACAAGACCAGAGCTATAGATTCCTGCAGGGCTCTCAGCTTAATTACATTTATGGTTGGATTCACAAAATTTCTTTTTTGGAAGCTGGGGAAGGGGGAGAAAGGTAGCTCATTTATTTGGGGCCAAACACATAAAGGGATTTTCATACACCTGATTATAAAAGAACTGTGCACAACATGCAATTATTGTCTTGGACTTGGAAAGCTCAGAGCCGTTGTGACTATCAGGACTTGGGTGCGGGACTTCTTGTTCACTGCCCCGACACTGCAGGACTGTTCTTCACTGCCCTGATACGGCAATGTCCAATAGGGCCAGTATACAAATCAGTAAATTTGTTGCAAATGAGCTACATGAGTCACCTGCCATTTCATATCCAACTACCTTTAGGCATTGCCATGGAACAGTAGGAGCTGGTGACACGTCTGACTCCTCTGAGGAAGAGCAGCTGGATTCAGTGGAGAGCCAGTTTGGCATAGTGGATAGGAGTGTGGACTTCTAATCTGGCGAGCCAGGTTTAATTCCCCGCTCTCCCATATTTTATCCTCCCAATAGTTGCTTGGGGAGGACTGAGGGGCGAGAGAAAGGAAGCCGTTTGAGGCAGGTGTAGGTGTCCAGGCCCCACCCCTTTCCCAGGTGTGTTTACCACACAACAGCGCTACTTACAGGTCAATGGCAGCAATTCCAGGAATAGCTTGTGATTGAGTCCATTGAGACAGGATTTAGAAGAGAAGCTGGGAAGTTCCAGGGGAGCTACTGGACTTGAATCTCGCCAATCTCTTGAGGCATATTCCATCTACGTGAAGGCTGGGCCAGCTCAGATCCTGATAACAGCTAAACAAGCTCCCCCTCTACTTTTACCCACACTGGGGAAGTTGCAGGACCCTAACAAGATATGCGGCTTCATAGAATCATAGAATCATAGAGTTGGAAGGGGCCATACAGGCCATCTAGTCCAACCCCCTGCTTAACGCAGGATCAGCCCTAAGCATCCTAAAGCATCCAAGAAAAGTGTGTATCCAACCTTTGCTTGAAGACTGCCAGTGAGGGGGAGCTCACCACCTCCTTAGGCAGCCTATTCCACTGCTGAACTACTCTGACTGTGAAAAAATTTTTTTCCTGATATCTAGCCTATATCTAGATATCTAGCCTTCCTACGCTCTCTGTACCGTTTGCCTCCTGCACAACAAATAACTCTTTGAAATGAGCTTGTTTTAAAACCCCTTTCCTCCCCTATCCGTCTGTGTGTGCCTGCTAGAAAAATCATTTCTCTCCCCCCCCACCCACAGTAAGATTTTAAATGGGAGAAATTACATTAAACTGAAGGCATATTTACTCAGTGCTGTTCACATCCTCTCCGCATCTGTTAAAAACAAAAAAAAATCAATCTCATTATTTACAAGGGGCGCGACGTAAAATACACAAGACTAATAATCACAGCATAATGATTATGAATAATGAATCTTTGGAAAGTTAGAAAGCTGCAGAGACAAATTTCCATTGCCACGTATTATTCCTTAATTATTGAAGACTCCTTGATAATTACATGCTTGTTTTTAACTCTGTCTGGGTAGGTGATTAGGAACTTCAAATATAAAGACCATTTTGACATGACATTTCAAATAGGGCTCATTTAAGAATGATCAGATGTTTTATTTTGGCGGCGGGGTTCGTTTTCCCCCCCCTCCCCTCCCGATGAATCACCGTCGAACGAAACCTGAAGCTACCATCCGGCTTTAAAAGGATAGATATGGGAAAGGGGGGGATAATCATTTTTATCGCCATCTTAAAAATTAACGGCACTGAAGAAGAGATTAAGTATTAAATATTTGTCTAGAGTGCGGTGGATTCTTTCACTGTTCCTGAAATACGATCTGGGTGGCAGAACTTGGGAGGTCTTGTTCGGAGAGGGATAAAACAACAGCTGGTACTCTTAGATAGGTTGATGCATGTCCAGTTTGAGTTGGTAGCTCATTCTGACAACATGTCATGGTGCTGGGTACATTGTTGCACACACCCACACCCTTGTGTGCATCATTAGACACACCATCAAGTCATACACCAAAAGTCACAGCCAATGTATTGCAATTCCAACAAGGGCCTTTCCAGGCAAGTGAGAAACCAAAGTGGTTTGCCATTGCCTACCGACCTCCATTAAGTTTTCTTTGGTGGTCTCGATGCATGTCCTGACCCTGTTTAGCTTCTGTTATCGGATAAGATGGGACTATACCATGCCCCCTTCCTACCTTTCCAAGCCCCCTACACTTACCTTGATGCAGGGATTCCCAGCCAGGGTTCTGGAGAACCCTGGGGTTCCACAAAAGCTTCCTCCGGGTTCTACAGCCTTTCCCAGAAGTTCAGATGGCCTCTGATATTTGGGAGGGGAGAGCTAACTTGGACCAAGTAAATCTAATCTTCACAAAACTTGGAGGACAAGTAGAGAAGAGTCAGCCTGAGATCTCCTGTGAATTTGGCATCTCTATCCCACTGGGGTGAAGAGGAACTAAAGAGCCTGTTGATGCGGGTGAAGGAGGAGAGTGCAAAAGTGGGTGGAAACTCAACATCAAGAAAACAAAGATCATGGTATCTGGCCATCTCAATTCCTGGCAAAAAGATGGGGAAGAAATGGAGATAGTGACAGATTTTATTTTCCTGGACTCCAAGATCACTGCAGATGGGGACTGCAGCAAAGAAATTAAAAGACGCTTGCTCCTGGGGAGGAAAGCTATGGCAAATCTAGACAGCATCCTAAAAAGCAGAGACATCACCCTGTCAACAAAAGTGTGTTTAGTCAAGGCTATGGTCTTCCCAGTTGCAATGTATGGCTGTGAAAGTTGGACCATAAGGAAGGCCAAGCGTCAAAGAATTGAGGCTTTTGAACTCTGGTGCTGGAGAAGACTCTTGCGAGTCCCTTGGACTGCAAGGCGAACAAATCGGTCAGTCCTAGAGGAGATCAGCCCTGACTGCTCCTTAGAAGGCCAGATCCTGAAGATGAAACTCAAATACTTTGGCCACCTCCTGAGAAGGAAGGACTCCCTGGAGAAGAGCCTAATGCTGGGAGCGATCGAGGGCAAAAGAAGAAGGAGACGACAGAGAATGAGGTGGCTGGATGGAGTCCCTGAAGCAGTAGGTGCAAACTTAAATGGACTCCGGGGAATGGGAGAGGACAGGAAGGCCTGGAGGATCATTGTACATGGGGTTGCGATGGGTCAGACACGACTTCGGACCTAACAACAATCCCACTGGGAGGGAAGAAGGTGTTCTACCACATCACAAACCAGTTCATGATGTCTCATGGTTGAAGAACTTGGCACATCATGAACCCAAGTTCATTCCCCTGATCTGTGCTCATCCCTAGAAGCAATGGTTTTCCACCAGCAAATGGAGCCCAGCCACTCAGAAAACTCATTCCTGCCTGCTCCGGCTAGGGCTGCCGACTCCATAATCAGCCCTTTAACTGGGGGATGATCACACTATGGAAATAAATGTCACTCTTGTTTACTGCACAAGAGATGGTTGAAAAGCTGACAGCCCGATAAGTATTCATGTCCTCTGCAGCAGCCTGCCAGGCACTGGCTTCCGAAGCTGAGGTGGCTCGTAAACCGGATCCTAAAAGTTTCTCTTTTATGGTCAATTTGCTGACCTTCTGGAAAGGAAAATGCACACATCTTATTTATTTATTAGAAAAGTCCCGCGAAGACAGCAGCAAGGAAAGCAACTTAGTCACGGCAGGAACCAGAAAACAGGAGCTATTCAAGTAAATCAGTACAGTTGGCTAGTAGGAATTTATAGAATCATAGAACCATAGAGTTGGAAGGGGCCATACAGGCCATCTAGTCCAACCCCCTACTCAACGCAGGATTAGCCCTAAGCATCCTAAAGCATCCAAGAAAAGTGTGTATCCAACCTTTGCTTGAAGACTGCCAGTGAGGGGGAGCTCACCACCTCCTTAGGCAGCCTATTCCACTGCTGAACTACTCTGACCGTGAAATTTTTTCCCCTGATATCTAGCCTATATCATTGTACTTGAAGTTTAAACCCATTACTGCGTGTCCTCTCCTCTGCAGCCAACAGAAACAGCATCCTGCCCTCCTCCAAGTGACAACCTTTCAAATACTTAAAGAGGGCTCTCATGTCCCCTCTTAACCTCCTTTTCTCCAGGCTGAACATTCCCAAGTCCCTCAGCCTATCTTCATAGGGCTTGGTCCCTTGGATAAGCTATCCTGGACGGTTGTTCTGTCACAAGACAGCAGGGTTGAGAGCCAGCATGGTGTAGTGGTGAATACCGGCAGCTTCTAATCTGGCAACCCAGGTTTGATTCCCCATTCCCCCACAAGCAGCCACCTTGGGCTCTTCACAGCCTTGATATTGCTGTTCTCACAGAAGAGTAATATTGGGGCTCCCTCAGCCCCACCTACCTCACAGGGTGTCTGTTGTGGGGAGAGGAATGGGAAAGTGATTGTAAGCTGCTTTGGGACTCCTCTTGGCAGAGAAAAGCAGGTTATAAAAACCAGCTTTTCATCGTCTTGCCAAAATGAACCTGACAACCAGTAGAAGGGCTGGGATAGGAGCATTGGGGGGGGGGGGGTGACACTGGCAATGGTACAGACTTTGCTGTGTCACCTCTGTGCACAACCTGGAATGGACAATGATTAGGGATCATTGGGATTTGTTGGAAAATCTGGGATTTGTTGGAAACTCTATAGCTACCAAAAAATATTGAAGAAGAAGAGTTGGTTGTTATATGCTGCTTTTCTCTACCTGAAAGAGTCTCAAAGCAGCTTCCAATTACCTTCCCTTTCCTCTCCCCACAACACACACCTTGGGAGGAAGGTGAGGTTGAGAGAATCCTGATATTACTTAAGAAGAAGAAGAGTTGGTTCTTATATGCCGTTTTTCTCTACCCGAAGGAGTCTCAAAGCGGCTTCCAATCGCCTTCCCTTTCCTCTCCCCACGACAGACACCCTGTAGGGTAGGTGAGGCTGAGAGAGCCCTGATATCACTGCCCGGTCAGAACAGCTTTATCAGTGCCGTGGTGAGCCCAAGGTCACCCAGCTGGTTGCATGTGGGGGAGTGCAGAATCAAACCTGTCTTGCCAAATTAAAAGTATGCACTCCTTACCCCTACACCAAGCTGAAAAAACAAAGAAGAAAAACGACTGCTCATCTGTGCACTGGTACATCACATCTGGGAACAACCCAGAAGGGCCAGTGAATAGCTCTAGGAAACACTGTTTCTAGAGATTCCTAGAGCAGCCCATTTTACCTTCCAGGTTGAACCTAGAAGTTATGTACTTGCACAGAAGCTTTCAGCTGTGGTTTTATTCTTTATTTTTCATGGAAGATTAGAGGGAGTCCTGCCAGACTGGAATACTTGGCAACTCTACAGCTCACCCAGTTGGATCAGGTGACCTTTAGATCAGGGGTGGCATGGGCTGCTGGTCATTGTAGTCCATGGACATCTGGAGAGCCATGTTTTGGATTCTTCTGCTTTAGACTAACCTTAGAAAACGCTAGAGGGCGTCACCCCAAGGGCCAGATATGACCCAGTGCTTGCACAGGGGATACCTTTACCTTTACCTTTAACCAACAATACCCATCCTGAATTCTATGATGAGTTCAGTTCCAGAGAGGCGAAGGTTGTCCTGGCCATTTTGCTTCCCTCTGGATTGGGAAGCAGACACCCTGCCAGGGGATTTGTCCCGAAAATCCTTCTTTCCCCCTTGTAGGCGGTATCTGTTTATAAAGAGAGCCACCTTGAAGATTTATGATGAAGGGTTCATAGAGATCCGATCCCTTCCACCACACTCTATTTCTCAGTAAAGTTTGCAGCCTTGCCTTCTGCGGTTATAAAACTGGAAACGGCAAACCCATAAACAAAATGAATCAAATCCCTCACTCACAATGCCGCTCTTTTAAGGACATTTTGTCGCTTCCAAGCATTCTCTGCAGCACTGCAAAGAACCGCTTGTACCTCCATCCTTCACTGTAATGCAGAGTATTTATGTATCCTGCTGCCCTTCTAGGCTTCTCAGTCAGGAACTAAACTTCTCATTGCCTATTATTAAATGCCGTCCAAGTCTGGGCCATGCGACAGAGAAGGCGGAGAGAGTCCTTTTCTCCCTTTCCCACAATGCCAGAATGCACGGGCGCTCCCTTGTGCTCTACTTGTTACGTTTTTGGAGTGTGCAAGCTGTAAAGTTGTGTGAGTGTGCAAATAGTCAATGACGGGTTATCAAGAAACCACCCTAACTTAGACAGCCCAGGCCAGTCTGATGTAGTCGGATTTCAGAAGCTAAGCAGAGTCAGCCCTGGTTAGGTCTTGGATGGGAGACCACCAAGAAAATTCAAGGTTGCTACATGGGGCAGGCAATGGAAAGCTACCTCCTCCAATCATGCCATGAAAACCCTACAGTAGGGTTTCCCATACATGGTACCAGGGTAATGTATAGTACTATGAAGGCCCCTCAATGGCATGGATTTTTTTTTTCAAAATGGCAGCTGGGGAGGCAGCTGGAACAGCTGGGGCAATCCATTTCTTTTTTAATGAACCACTATTTGGTCAAGTTAACCTACCCACTCTCAAATTGGCCAGTGATGGACCTGGATGGGATGGGAAGGGGAGGAGTCATGGTAATTTAAACCTTTGCCAACAAAGGCTCCTCTTACTTCTTGGGGGGGGGGCAGTTCAAAGATTTGTGTCCAGATGACATCACTTCCTGGTACCTTGAAGCCTGGAAATTATTCCAGTTGTACCTCCATGGTCAACAGGCTGCCGCTCTGCAGGAGCACTTAAAGTCAGCTGTATCTTTGCAGCACTCCCCTGCACCTAACAGCACTGCTACAGTTATCCTCTCCATAGCTGGCACTGATTTCTGTCAATAAGGTCATGTGACACTGTGCTGCTTCCAAGCCACAGATATATCAACTTTGGTTTGGGAAATTTCTGAAAGTTTGAGAGCAAGCTTAGAAAAGATGTAATGCTACTCTAAGGCTTCAGCTTCCCCCCACCAGACTCTATGGCATACCCCAAAGTCCAGCCTGCAAAGTTGGCTTTTCCTTGAGGGAAATCTGGATAATTCCAGGTGATAATTCCAGGAGAATGCCAGATTCCACCAGGAGGCTGGAAAACCTACAAAGCCTCATTGATATCACGTAGTTATGGTACCATCATGGGACAAACAAAGCCACGTGCATGAAGACCAGCAAACCAGAGCACACACAGATGCCACATGGCTGCTCACAACACAAACCAACTCATCCTTTTTATCTTTGCACCAGTGTTATGGCCTAGATGTTTGTGCCGGGTGCCAAGAGACAGAATCGAGTGGCAGGTAGAGCTGATGTCTCTTTTTCAGAAACAAAGCACCCATTTCAATTACTCTTTCTCTCTCTCTCTCTCGCTTTTGGTTCCCCTGGCCACCATCAATTAAAAGTCACCTTGTCTTTTACGGCCACTTCAGTTTGATAGCTGGAATAAATCCCAGGGAGTCATAAAGCAAACAACCACTGGAGGGAACGCCAACGGAGGATGCGACAAGAGGAGAGAGAACGTCCAACTTTGCAGTCAAGTCTGCAGTGATGTCCTCCACTGCTTCGAATGCAGGAGGCAGTTGGGGCTCGACACCAGGCGCAAACAGCTTTAATGTGCAGTTAAAAACTTTAAAACAATTCCAAAACCAGTAATTCTGCTAGGGAGAGTTGAGCTCCCATAGATGAGTCAGTGGAGTTGCTAAGTTTTTAACGTTCTGATATTTCCCCGGGTGGGAAGAGGAAAGGAGGGAAGGGGTCCCGATTTGATGGTCTGCTTGCTCATTTTGGCTTCTACTCCTGGTGGAAGAGTGCTGTTTTGCTGGAACTTTGGTAGTTCCAAAAGGGCCCAGAGCTCTGGCAGCTCATTCCACCAGGTTGGATCCAGGACCATAAAGGCTCTGGTTGAAGCCAAGCGCACATCCTTGGGGCTGAGGATCACCAACTGGAATTGGTGGAATGAAATGCTCTTTGGGGAACATACTTGAAGATGTGGTCCGTTAAATGCACAGGACCCAGGTGATGTAAGGCCTAAAAGGTCAGAACCAGAACTTTCAACTTGACCTGGAACTCAACTGGCAGCCAACGCAGCTGCTGGAGGGCAGGTCAAATATTATGTGTACCAAGACTGAATGTGTATGATGTGTACATGGATTGCTCATGTTCACACAACATGGTGACCCCATGTATTCAGAGGATAGCGGCTAACGTGTGCTCCTGTATTTGTGCTTGGTAGTCTCCTGGTATGTGTGACTATAATCCCTAAAAGGGACTGATTGTGCACGTATGTGAGTGCGTAAAGAACCAACACGCTCCTAGCTTTAAAACTGTTGTGTTAGGACAGTGTAAAGTAACACAGAGAGTTGACGTGGTGGTGATGAAGAGCGGCAGGCTCTGATCTGGAGAACTGGGTTTGATTCCCCCAGTCCTCCACAGGAAGCCTGCTGGGTGACCTTGGGCCAGTCCCAGAGCTCCCTCAGTCCCACCTACTTCTCAAGGTGCCTGTTGAGACGAGAAGAAAAGAAGGTGATTGTAAGACCCTTTGAAACATTTCAAGGTAGAAGAAAGTAGAGTATAAAAGCCTTCTCTTCTTCAACCCAGTGGAGACAGCTGACCCTTCAGCAATGCTTAATGGGGAAGATGAGGACCTAGCTCTGGTGCTGCGTAGAAGTGGGCTCATTTTGAGTGTGTCCCAGTTTTTAACTTTGCAGTGTTGTGGGGTGTTTATTATCAACTGCACTATGACTTCTACAGTCTGTCTGGGAGGTGGTTTTATAAGTGTATTCCACCACCCCCCTCCAAATACACCAGCAGACAATTCTACTTCTCATGCCACGTTCTTCTTCTTCTTCTTCTTCTTCTTCTTCTTCTTCTTCTTCTTCTTCTTCTTCTTCTTCTTCTGCTTCTTCTTCTTCTTCTTCTTCTTCTTCTTCTTTGCATGAATCACAAATGCAAAGGAGAAAGTTACCACCACAAACATGAAAGGGGAAAGTGCATGCAGCATTTCTGTCATTTTATTTCCCCCCTTCTCTTTTTTATTTTATTTGTTTTAATCTTCTGTTCCTTTCCTCCCTGGTTGGTGTTAATTATCCAGATGTTTTAATTATGCATATGGCCACGCAGGCTCCCCGACTCACTGGGAATTGTTATGTTTATTAAAAACAGTATAACTACTTTCAGGGATGCAAATAGATCAGTATGCAAACAGATGTACCAGTAAACCAAGTGCTGCATTATCTGGATGTGAGTCCCTGATTCCCATAGGATGAAACAAGATTCTGTCTGCAGGAATAAACAGGTTCCTACTGAAAGTATAAATTCCCTTTGATTTCTTCCCTGGTTCATTGCTTTTCATAAGTTTGGTTGGTCATGAGGATTCTGGGTTTCTTCTGTTTCTAGTTAATCTTTCTGATAGCCCTGGAGAACAGTTTGGTCATTTCAATATTGCCTTTCTTCTTGTCATGGTAGACTCAGTTGGATGCATTCCTTGTGGATGGTGAGCTTATGAGTTTTCCACATCTTCTCATGTTATTGAAACATTGATAACATGTGGCCAGGGAAGGGGTTGTGGCTCAAAAATGGAATATCTGCTTAGCATGCAGAAGGTCTAAGGCAGGGGTAGTCAACCTGTGGTCCTCCAGATGTTCATGGACTACAATTCCCATGAGCCCCTGCCAGAAAACGTTGGCACGGGTTCATGGGAATTGTAGTCCATGGACATCTGGAGGGCCACAGGTTGACTACCCCTGGTCTAAGGTCCAATTCCCAGCACTTCCGAGTAAAAGGATCTGGTAAAAGGTCATGAACAGGACCGTTATTCAGGACCCTGGAGAGCTACTTCCAGTCAAAGTAAGTAATACTTCATGGATATTCTAGACAGGAAAAGCAAGGAGGTAGTCCTTGATCTAAACTAGCTAGTTGGATGAGGAGAGATGCAGCAGGCTTCTCTCCACCCACCATGCTGAACAAGAAGCAGGAAACAGGAAGTTGTCCCTAAGAGATTCAGTCTAGCCTTAAAGGGAGAGAGATCAGAAAGGTGAGTGGTCAGTGAGTGGTCTATCTCACTGACTCTGTGGTGAAGAAATTTCTCCTCCTCCAGGCTGAAGCAAGAGACATCACACAGGGAACAACTTCCTACAATACTGACCTTGTTAGACAAAGGCTTGGGTTCAAAGTAAGGCAACCTCATGTGATACCTTTTTGTCTTAAACCCTTATTTCTCTTGATCAGTTTGGTAGGCAGTGTCAGGAACCAAGTGGTTGAGACCCAAGAGATTTGCAGCAAAGACATCACTCTCAGGCTTCAGGATGAAGCTTTAAGAAAAAGTCTTTTATTGGGAGAATCATAGCAAAGATCAGCACATTGCATCATCTCTTAGGAATCTTGACAGAGACACCGGGATGGGGGGTTGAACAGAATATATAGACCTGGGCCTGGGGAGGGGAGCAAGGGATTGGGTTTTGGCGGGAACCTGGATTCACACAGGAAAAGAGCAATAGTGTTCTCTGATCTCAAAGGTGCAAAAACAGCCCAGGAAGCCATATGGTGTTTAGACTGCCTTGTCTGGGAAGTCAGCCTTGAAGCAAGGTGATAAATAAGTAAATGCAGGATGAGCCTTTGAAATGCGAAGAAGGGACAGGAGGGGCACTGCTGAGAGGGAGAAGGGAGGTACCACAACTCAGCAGGAGATCCGGGAGCATAAAGGAACAAAACAACCCCAAAGAAGACGAAAGCCGCGGGTCAGGAACTAGGGGTTCCTAGTTACTCCCCCTAATTGTGAGAATGCAGTGAAATCTCTGCTTGTATCATCCGGACCTGGATGGCCCAGAGTAGCCCAATTTAGTCAGATTTCAGAAGCCAAGCAGGATCCGACCTGGTTAGTACTTGGATGGGAGACCACCAAGGAAATCACATCACCTGATAAACGCATAAGTATTTTTAAAATATATATATAAATGAATTAACTCCCACCCATTCAGCAAACTCTTCCAGGGCCGTCAAGAAAACCTCAGGGTTTCACAAAGCCCTGGTTGAGATAGCCTGAGATAGACATTTTAAAATGTGCCTAATAGTGGGTCATTCTTTTCTACGTGGTCAAGAAGAGGACAGAAAATGGGATGGATCTCTCTGCGGAGGAGCCCCAGGCATCAGTGACCATCTTCTGGGATTGTTAGCAGAATGGATCTGTGGGATCCATCCACATTTTTTAAATGTCCCTAACACTGAGAGGCTCCAGGAGTAGCATTATAAAATTTAGCATCCCCTTGGGTGAGAGAAAACCCCAAATTTATTTAGGGTTTTTTAAAAACGTAAATAGGGCGCTGATGGAGATGTGGTTTTAAAAGGCTGCAGACCCATTTATGGTCTCCTGATGCCCTGATGACCTTCATGTTCCGGCAATTCATAGCTCTGTCCATCAGTCTTAGAATATTCTGGATTTGAATGTTCTGGATTCAAAGTCATCTGCAACTAGACAGCAGATAATTCCAAAGAAGTCCTTTTGTATTCAGGCCTCAAGATAGAGGAGAGGCACAATTGCCTTATTATTTATTTTTATTATTAGATAGTCATTAGTAATTAGCTGTTGTTTGTTTGTTTGTTTTCGCCCAAGAGCAACAGAGTCTCATCTGGAGAACTGGGTTTGATTCCCCAGTCTTCCAGATGAAGGTCCCCTGGGACCCTGAAGTACTTCCCTTTCTGACAAGTTGCAGCTCTGCCCCTCTGTCTTCTCCAAGTAGCTTTGATGCTTTGCATATTTGGCCAGCTTGGTTGATTTTCAGATTGTTTAATCAGGATCTACATTGAAAAGGGAGAGGGGGAACAGGTAGCTGGATTTAAATCAGAAAATGTGTAAAGAGGCATTAAGAGAATTTCTCTTCACACGGATAACAGGGTTCAGTTTGTTTTACTGAAAGCAATTCATGCTTACCTGCAAATCTCAGCATATGCACTTGGCAATTCGGTGGTCTTACAAATCTTTGGTTTCTCATCCTATTCTCCTTCCTTCCTTCCTTCCTTCCTTCCTTCCTTTCTTCCTTCCCCCCCCCTCTCTCTCTCTTAAAGAATCACAGAATCACAGAGTTGGAAGGGGCCATACAGGCCACCTAGTCCAACCCCCTGCTCAATGCAGGATCAGCCCAAAGCATCCTAAAGCTTCCTTCCTTCCTTCCTTCCTTCCTTCCTTCCTTCCTTCCTTCCTTCCTTCCTTCCTTCCTTCCTTTCCCCCCCCCCCCCTCTCTCTCTCTTACAGAATCACAGAATCATAGAGTTGGAAGGGGCCATACAGGCCATCTAGTCCAACCCCCTGCTCAACGCAGGATCAGCCAAAAGCATCCTAAAGCTTCCTTCCTTCCTTCCTTCCTTCCTTCCTTCCTTCCTTCCTTCCTTCCTTCCTTCCTCCCTCCCTCCCTCCCTCCCTCCCTCCCTCCCTTCCCTCTCTTCCTTTCATCCTTTCTTCTTCCTTTCTTTCCTGTGAGCAGTTATTGTTCGTGGAATCTCAGCCGTTCAAGCAGATCAACTGGCCTGCATTTCTTCAGGGAGCATTTGGGGTTGATTGAATTCCTTCCTCTTGCGCAATCCCTCATCTCTCTGGCAGACTAATTGTTTATGACAGACCTGGTTATGACTAGGAAGCTCCCTGCGCCCCAGCAGCCCTTGATTGTAGACGGAGGGCAGGGGGGCTGGGGCCGCTGAGGAGTGCTGATCACTGTTATTTTTGCCCATTGATTTCCAAGTGCACAGGTGTCAGTTAATTACAGAGACCTGCTCAGTGCGCAAATGAAAACGGCCATTACGGGCTGTATATCCAATTGATTTTCCTCGCAAACATGGAGAACAATTTGCCCAGCCAATGAAGGGGAGAGGTGAAATCATACATATATTTCAAACAAAACATGACATACATTCCCACCAGCTGCTGCAAAGGAGGGAAAGCCCCGGTACACACAGTGTCTAGCACAGCCTTTCTCAAAGAAAGCCCTGAAACATTATTCAGGCTGTGAGAAAACCCCACATTCAAGCAGAATAGGATTGGGAAGCTGAGCTGTGCACATGCCCACCCGGGGCATCTCTCATTTCCACCCCTCTAGGCCCATCATTGGCCATTTTGGGAGGATGGGTGGGTCAACATGACCATATATGGTTATATCACTTAATAACTGTTTAACCAATTAAAACACACACACACACATACACACACATCCCAGCCGCTACATATATATAAAGATCGATGCCTGGAGTATGGGGAGACATTTTTTAAATGCCGCCATCTTGTACTTGTATTTGTAATTGTATTTATATTTTATATTGTTTTACTGTATTTTGGGTGAACTCCCACGAGCCATTTTCTGGGAGCGGCTGCTCTAGCAGATGGGGATCCAACATAGCTATGGGGTCTCATTGAAAGCAAAGTCAGGCTAGGAAGACAGACCCAGCTGGGAGGCTGTGTTGGTCTGAAGCAACAGAACTTCAGGATGCTCTGGGCTGATCCTGCGTTGAGCAGGGGGTTGGACTAGATGGCCTTTATGGCCCCTTCCAACTCTATGGTTCTGTGATTTAAGCAAATGTGAGTCCAATGGCACCTTGATGACCAACCAAGTTAAATTCTGACTCTAGAATGGCATACGCAGGCGCACTTTTTCAGATCCACTTGTTTTTAATTTTGTTTTGATTTATATACCGCCTGCTCGCAACCAAGTCTTCTCAGTGCGCTGGACGACAATAAATCCACAGGTTTCTCAATAAAATCGTATTTATTCCTGGACTTGCTAGGAGATCAACATGTAGAACTCTGATAACACACAGTGGTTCCTCCAGGCCTCGTGTGAGACTTCTAAACGCGTTTCCAAATTCACCCTGTCAGACCTGTAGGAAACCTCTTCTCATTTTGCTCATGGGACTTGAGCAGGGGTAGTCAACCTGTGGTCCTCCAGATGTTCATGGACTACAATTCCCATGAGCCCCTGCCAGCATTTGCTCAAGTCCAGGGGTAGTCAACCTGTGGTCCTCCAGATGTTCATGGACTACAATTCCCATGAGCCCCTGCCAGCATTTGCTCAAGTCCAGGGGTAGTCAACCTGTGGTCCTCCAGATGTTCATGGACTACAATTCCCATGAGCCCCTGCCAGCATTTGCTCAAGTCCAGGGGTAGTCAACCTGTGGTCCTCCAGATGTTCATGGACTACAATTCCCATGAGCCCCTGCCAGCATTTGCTCAGGTCCAGGGGTAGTCAACCTGTGGTCCTCCAGATGTTCATGGACTACAATTCCCATGAGCCCCTGCCAGCATTTGCTCAAGTCCAGGGGTAGTCAACCTGTCGTCCTCCAGATGTTCATGGACTACAATTCCCATGAGCCCCTGTCAGCATTTGCTCAAGTCCAGGGGTAGTCAACCTGTGGTCCTCCAGATGCTCATGGACTACAATTCCCATGAGCCCCTGTCAGCATTTGCTGGCAGGGGCTCATGGGAATTGTTGTCCATGAGATCTGGAGGACCACAGGTTGACTACCCCTGGACTTGAGGATTCCGTTTTCTTGGACTATCAATAGTATCATAACGAGAGAGGCTTTCCGTCCCATTGGAACCATTTGCGCCATGGCATAGTGTGGTGGTATAGCGATTAAGAGTGGCAGACTTCTAATCTGGAGAACTGGGTTTGGTTCTCCAGTCAGTCGTATGAAACCAGGGACCAGTCGCCGTCCTCTCAGAATTCTCAGCCTCACGTACCTTACAAGCAAGGGGCAATGAGGCTTAGCTTCTAACCCAGGAGAAAATGGGGGCAATTGCCAAATGTTTCCCTCAGCTAGAGAGAATTCTCTCCATTCTTTCTCTCCCAGATCCTCATGCATGCAAAGTTACAATATCCAACGAAATCTCCAGGGGTTTTCTAACCTGGATCTGGCAACTCTTACACCCCCATCCAGCATAAGTGTCTGGGGGAACCCGGTACCCCTAATCTTTGTGTTTGTGTCAGTGCTAATTATAATGTATTCATTAGCAACAGAAAGTTGTTGATTGCAGCTCCTCCTTTAGGATAAATGTTGTTCAAATGAACGAAGGGAAAGTTGTGCTTACGTCTGAACAAAGAGGGAAGCATTAGCTATGTCATCTGTGCTCCCTCTTCCCACTCCTCTCCCCTGTACAGATTTTTTGGGTTGGGGGTTAGTGGGGTTGAAGACCACCATGATTTTTTAGGAGTCTGTTTTTACTATATGTATATGTGTGTCCACATTTGTTTTAATGGGGTTTTACTGGGTTTTTATATGGACAGATTGTGACCCGCCACAAGCTAGTAGAGGAGTAGTGGGTAATGAGTTTAAAAAATGAATGAATGAATGAATGAATGAATGAATGAATGAATGAATGAATGAATGAATGTTTCTATGTTCTGGTTTGCATGTTGCTTTGAATGTTGTCCATCTTTTGTGGCCCTCTGATGAGCAATTTTGATGTCTGTTGTTATCTATTGCTTCTCTTCGTGGGCAATTACGTTTTTTTCAACAGTAACATTTTCTTGAAAAAAAAGGAACGCAGAAGTGTTACTTTAAAATATATATTTTTGACAACACATCATTATTTCTTAACCTCCAGGAAGGTGACATTTTTCTACCTAAAGTGACAGGGAACGAGACAGCCGTTGATGCATACCCACAATTTATTATTACATAATGAGTTTTTATTACTTTAATTAATCATTGCTAGGAGTTATTTCTTTTCATTTGCCTACATAATGGCTTTCAAGCAAAAGTGCCATTTGCAGGCCAAGGTACTTCCTATTTATGCTTTATGGCCTTCCTGGCAGATTTTTCGCTTGCCTGCATAGAACAAAATTGATTTGCTGGATTTCTGGTATGCTGACCATCATTTATTACTAAAAAAATGTAAGCAGCCGACTATTTTCTGGGTTTTTTTAATGGACTAAACTGAATTAATGTAGTAGTAGTAGTAGTAGTAGTAGTAGCCCCTTTCCTCTGCCTGAAGAAGTCTCAAAGCGGCTTCCGATCGCCTTCCCTTTCCTCTCCCCACAACAGACACCCTGCGAGGTAGATGAGGCTGAGAGAGCCCTAATATTACTGAAGAAGAAGAACAGTTGGTTCTTAGGTGCCACTTTTCTCTACCTTAAGGAGTCTCAAAGAGGCTTACAGTCACCTTCTCTTGCCTCTCCCCACAACAGACAGCCTGTGAGGGAGATGAGGCTGAGAGAGCCCTGAGATTACTGAAGAAGGAGAGTTGGTTCTTAGATGCCACATTTCTCTACCCGAAGGAGGCTCAAAGTGGCTTCCAATTGCCTTCCCTTTCCTCTCCCCACAACAGACACCCTGTGAGGTGGGTGAGGATGAGAGAGCCCTGATATTCCTGCTCGGTCAGAACAGCTTTATCAGTGCTTTGGTGAGCCCAAGGTCACCCAGCTGGCTGCATGTGAGGAAGCAGGGAATCAAACTCTGCTCACCATATTAGAATATACTATATACATAATGATTCTGTTCTAAAAGATATGTACACACTTTCTCAGTTAAGTCTATTGGTTCGGTGAATACAGACGCAGCAGTTCTTGGAAAACTCCTCTTTTTATTAGAAGTAACAACCAGCAAACGCCAACAATACCGAACAAGGAGCAAGGGGGGAAACGCCAAACTGATATACACTTTTGGGTGGCCCGCCAAGAGCCCTGATTGGCCCTTAACGAAGGCCTTTAATTGATCCATAAGTGAGGGACTGGGTAATTTTTCAAGCCCTGATATGCATAGTAGATGTATTAAGACTATTCTGTCCACATGCATAATATTCTCCATCAACTCCCTGGATCATCCTCATTGCTCTCCTCTGCACCCTCTCAATTTGACTACAGGTTGGTGTCGTGGTTAGGAGTGCGAACTTCTAATCTGGCATGCCGGGTTCGATTCTGCACTCCCCCACATGCAGCCAGCTGGGTGACCTTGGGCTTGCCACGGCACTGATAAAACTGTTCTGACCGAGCAGGAATATCAGGGCTCTCTCAGCCTCACCCACCCCACAGGGGGTCTGTTGTGGGGAGAGGAAAGGGAAGGCGATTGTAAGCCGCTTTGAGCCTCCTTTGGGTAGGGAAAAGTGGCATATAAGAACCAACTCTTCTTCTTCTTCTACATCCTTTTTGAAGTCAGGCCTCCAAAAATGCACACAGGATTCTGTAGGCAAACCGGAGATGCCAGAGATCGAGACATTGCTAAGCCCTCCCACCCACAACCGTTCTCATGGGGAAAGGGCTCTGTCTTTTCAAGTCTGTAATGGGACTATGCCCTTTGCTGTGATGGATAATGCAACCTATCGGTGAATAATGCTCTTCCATGCTTACCCAGCACTTTTTTTTCAGCACTCAGAGGTTGCATTATCCTCCGTAATCCTTGTGAAATATGCCGGTATTATTACCCCTGTTTAGAAGGTGGAGTGGCTTGGATGAATGCCGTTTGTGCCGATTCATATTTGTTGCTTCTTTTGCTCTGTCAGCTGCTCCTTTCTGCATCCTCCTGATAAGAGCGCTGCAGATTTTGGGGAACGTCATCTGCATGGATGGGCACACAATGGGTGGGTTTGATCTCAGTGCTTTATGTGTCTGATGAACCCTGCTATCCATCTCTATACCATTTCTCCATAGGAATTGTTGTTGTTAGGTGTGAAGTCTGCTTTAGGATGCTTAGGGCTGATCCTGCGTTGAGCAGGGGGTTGGACTAGATGGCCTGTATGGCCCCTTCCAACTCTACGATTCTATTATTCTACGTCATGTCCGACCCATCGTGACCCCATGGACAATGATCCTCCAGGCCTTTCTGTCCTCTACCATTTTTTTTTTTTTGCAAGAAGGTGGGATTGCATGAGAACGCAATTCCATCTTCCTGCAAAATAACAACAACAAAAAACTCATTCGACCCAAGTGGGGCATTTTAAGTCCCCTCCCAGACACTGTAGGACAGGGAGGACAGGCCTGTGCAGAGGCCTGGCACAGCCTGGCTGCTGATGGCAGCCATGGCAAGAAAGGAAATGCTGGAAAATCAGCGTTCTCTTGCCACGGACCATCGGAGGCCCTAAAGTGAGCCGGGGACAGGAGGAGGCTGGGGCGGCACTGGTGTCATGCATAAGTGGGCTTAGCTCATCTGCCATGCAAGCACCGGCTCGGCCTTCCATGCCCGGGTATAATTGGTCTACATGTGCTCTAATCTGGAGAATTGGATTTGATTCTCCACTCTTCCTCCAATCCCACCAGTTGGGTGACTTTGGTCTAATCACAGTCCTGTTAGAGCTGCTCTCACAGAGCAGTTCTGTAAGAGCTCTCTCAGGTGTCTGTTATGGGGAGAGGAAGGGAAGATGATTGTAAGCTGCTGTGAGACTCCTTCAGGTAGTAAAAAGTGGGATACAAGAAAAAAAAACAGTTCTTCCTCTTCTTTGGGACACCTTTGGGTAGTGAAAATTGGAGTATAAAACCCAACTGTCCTTTTTCTACTACTTCTCATTTGGAGCCTAGGAATGTACTTGTGGGGTCTAAGATGAAGTTGCCATCTCCAGTTTCAGGAATTCATGGAGATCTTAGGATGCAGTTTGGAGTCAAGAGATCTCAGCAGGGACTTAACCCCATAGAATCTGCCCTCTGAAGCTACACAAACAAGCTGAAGAGCCCTGCTGGATCAGACCAGTGGTCCCTCTCCAGTACCCCATCTCACACAATGGCCCAACTAGATTTGACATGTCTCCCCTGGACACCAAATCTCAGCAGGGATTTAACCCTATAGGATCTGCCCCCTGACACTACAGACGAACAATCAGCAAGCCATGCTAGATCAGACCAGTGGTCCATTGAAACCAGTATCCCATCTCCCATCTCACACAGTGGTCATACTAAGTTTGACATGTCTCCCCTGGCCACCAATGGCGAATTGGGGCAGGGTGGCCAGCTCCAAGTTGAGAAACTCCTGGGGATCAGGGGCTGGAGCCAGAGGAGGCCAGAGACCTCAGTGGAGTCCAATGCCCTTGGTTCCACCCTCCTAAATATCCATTTTCTCCAAAGGAACTAATCTCCGTAGTCTGTGGATGAGCTGTAATTCCAGGGGATCCCCGTTCCACCTGGAGGCTGGCCTCCCTAGATGGCAAGCAGGGGCAAAAAGTCTGAACACCTAAATCCCATTTTTCTTTTGCTTTGATTGGTGTGGGCACCTATCCTATAATTTTTCCCTCCAGAGAATTGATTGGGTGAGCAAGTTGGGCGAGGGGGGAGTGTGGAACTCCTTCAATGTTCAGCGAGATTTTCCTCTCTCCCCCGACCTGTGGGAATTGCAAGCCTGTTCCAAAGTGAGAATTCTGAAACGTCCAAAAGGGGAACTGGCTGCCTCATTTTAGCATCATCTTGATAGGCCGTGCGCTGGGGTCTCCGAGAAGGCCGGCGTTTGACCTGTGGCTCTGATTAAATTGCTCCCAGAGCATTGGGAAGGGCTTATTAGGGCAAGCTATATAGAAACAAAAAAATATTTAGAAGTGCCGCGTCGCACCCTCGGTGCATTAATCCAAGTCTGAGTGACACACCGGTTTCTCTTGGCCTCTGAGCACAGTTTGGGAGAGGAGCAACAAGGCTTTTCTTGTGACCTCCCACGTACGTAGGCATACACTCAACATCGATGTTCTTCAGCTCAAACACTGGCAGATGATATCACTGAAAATGCTCTCACGCAAGTCAGAATGGGTTTTTCTTCCTTTGTCTTCTCCGTTTCGGATCGGAAAAGAAAACAAACAGAGAGACACTTGTGCTGTGTTCGCCCACAACCATCCTGACATGTTTCCTCAACTCCAGAATGTCTTTATAAGTCAGCCAGACAAAGAGGAAAGGGCATTGCAAGGGTTTCTGAGCAATTGTTTGGGGGGGGGGGGCTTAACGCATGTTCCTACAGCAACTCTGAGGGGCTTGGGTTCTGATCCTGCAGGGGCAGCCCCAGGTCCTAGGTTGAGTCCTGCAACTGCTCCCACCTCCGATTACAACCGAAGAATCTTCAGCTATCCATGCCTGAGCCATGACGCTGGTGGACCGTGTCTTGCGTGCAGCAACAGAGGACTCCAGTTTGTTGCTGCGCTCAGAAATCAGCCGCATGGCCACCAGTCCTCGCAAGGCTGTAGGGGAGGAGGAATGCCCTGGAAACTGTAAATCACAATGGAAAAAGGGAACAGAGATCATTAGTGGGTCCCTTTCTGCGTTGCTCAGCCATGTGTTCCTGTACAAAAAAAAAAAAAAAAAAACAAGCAAAGGGGTTGGGGTGGGGGAGTTATTTGAATGCCACGAACCAGTGAAGAAGCACTTGTTGTCTTTGCAATTGTATAAACTAGTGTGCCACAAGTACAAACCTCGACTGGGCATGAAATGATCCAATGTGTGCATAGCAACCAGAAGAAATCTTCCAGTGATTTCAGAAGTCACCTGTTGAGGGACGTAAAAACAGGCTGCAGCCGGGTTCCTCTTTCCTGTATTGTAGTCTGAGTGAAAATAACATGTTTGCTATTCAGTGCCAGCCTGCTAGCAGCTTGCAAAGGTGAAATAGATTTTTTTTCTCCCCTCCTGGTAATAACAGAAAAATGTTCTGTCTCAAACACTCCGTGGCCCGCAGAGTGCCAGCAGGGGCGAACGGGTGGCTTGAAGAGGGGGACAAGATTGTGTTTGCTTTCTCACCGATGGTGGGGCATGCCAGCTCCAGGTTGGGGAGTACCTGAAGACTGGGGGGGGGGGGGGGTTGGGGAGGGGAGGGAATGCAAGGGGGTATGATGCCATAGAAGCCACCTTCCGAAGCAGGCAAAGACTCCAGGTGAACTGATATCTTATTTGTTGATTTGTATTATCCAATTCATAGAACGCCCCTCTTGACCTTGGGCTCATTACGGCACTGATAAAGCTGTTCTGGCCGAGCAGTAATATTAGGGCTCTCTCAGCCTCACCCACCTCACAGGGTGTCTGTTGTGGGGAGAGGAAAGGGAAGGCGAATGTAAGCCACTTTGAGACTCCTTTGGGTAGAGAAAAGCAGCATATAAGATCCAACTCTTCTTCTTCTTCCGTAATCTCAGGGTTCTCTCAGCCTCACCTCCCTCACAGGGTGTCTGTTGAGGGGAGAGGTATAGGAAGGCGACTGTAAGCTGCTTTGAACCTCCTTCGGGTACAGAAAAGCGGCATATAAGAACCAACTCTTCTTCTTCGTGAGTAATATCAGGGCTCTCTCAGCCTCACCCACCTCACAGGGGGTTTGTTGTGGGGAGAGGAAAGGGAAGGCGACTGTAAGCCACTTTGAGACTCCTTCAGGTAGAGAAAAGCAGCATCTAAGAACCAACTCTTCTTCAGTAATCTCAGGGCTCTCTCAGCTTCACCTCCCTCACAGGGTGTCTGTTGTGGGGAAGGAAATGGGAAGGCGAATGTAAGCCGCTCTGAGCCGCCTTCGGGTAGAGAAAAGCAGCATATAAGAACCAACTCTTCTCCTTCTTCTTGGCAAGTTGGTTCCGGCGGTTTGCATTTGTTTTTTAAACATCCTAAAAATTAAAAACTATTGGACAGAACTCACCTCACCCATCCCAGCCATCTTCAGTCCGGCCTGTAGGAATTGACTATACACAAGACGTATATAGCCAGCCACAAAGAAGGGGGGGACCCCCAAGAGGTGAGGAGGGAGACCCCCATGATATGAGGCCGCCCTGGCCTCAACCATAAGTCTGGCGGAAGAATGCCATCTTATAGCTCCTGTGGAACTGTGCTAGCTCTGTCAGGGCCTTGATTTCAGCCGGCAGGTCATTCTACCAGGCTGGAGCCAAGTCAAGGCCGGCCGGTTTTGACACTGAGGCGGCCATGCTGGAGGAGTAGAAAGGTGGAGGGGTGTTTATGGCTCTGTTTAGAATCTGAGTTTTGCCACAAAATTTTTCAAGGGCAAACGCCTCTGCTGGAAAGCCTTTGGGTGAAAACGGTTTTCTTGTTCAATTGCTGGAGTTCTTCTTGGTTCTTCTTGAGTTAATTCTTGCTGGCAAGGGCTCCTGGGAATTGTAGTCCATGGACATCTGGAGGGCTGCAGTTTGACTACCCCTGGTCTAGATTATTCCACCACCTTGCCAGCCCTAGTATTATATATTTCTCTACTGGGCAAGTATACTTAAATGTATTTGACTGCTGAGGAAGACCCATTAAGGGTCAAAACATGTCTGGGTTTTGGTCCTTACCTTTTCCATGTGTTAATGTTGATTTGATACTTTACTACACAGGATATGCAACTGGGATTTTATCAAGGCTTTTAACTTTTATTATGTGCACCTAATTATAACAGATATTTTGATTCTAAATTTTATTTATGTCTTTTTTTGCAGCTCAGCTTTTACGTTCCTAGCTTGTCTCGTCAGGTTAGGGTTGTATGTCCCTTTTGGGTTGTTTCCTAGGGGAAGGCATTGTTCTTGCATGCTGAAACCACTGATTTTCTATGACTGACCATTAATGTATTTAGTAAAGTTTTAGGAAGGTTCACTGCCCTTGTGATCGATGGTGAAATCAGAGGTCCCCAAGAAGGACTTAAGCAAAGCCCTGACACGTAGCCAATTCCAGGAAAGCAACATTTCTCCAATTATGAATCTCAAGCATTAGATACAACGTATATAAGGTTGGGTTGAAAACGGTCCATAGATTTTGGCCACAATCCAGGTACATCTGAGCTACGTGCTTAACTCAATGTTGTAGTGATATTCAGGACTATTGATGCCGTACATTTTAATGTATTTTAAAAATGATTTTATTGTTAGCTCTTCTTTTTTCTTTTCTCTTTTTCTTCTCCCTCCATTGATCTTATTCACACCTGATCCGCTTGGTCCTCTGTTTCCTAAAGCATCGGTAGTTCCTACGACAGTTCTTCCCACTAGCACCAAAGCCCCCGAACCACCAACCTCTCTGACGGATTCCTCTCCTTCCCCTTCTTTAGCGATCCCAAGCTCCAGTGTCCTCCCCTCTGCTCCCCGCGATGTGGTCCCTGTTTTGGTCTCCAGTCGGTTTGTTCGTCTCAGCTGGCGCCCACCTGCAGAAGCCAAAGGGAACATTCAGACCTACACCATCTACTTTTCCAGAGACAGCGTGAACAGGTAAGTCCCAATGCCCATCTGCGGGTAGCACAGGTGCTTATGAGCATGGATCTGTTAATTCTCTACTGCATAGGCATCAGAATGCTGTGCCTCCCCCAGAGCTGATGTCATTCATTCATTCATTCATTCATTCATTCATTCATTCATTCATTCATTCATTCGTTATTTTCCACCTTTCTCACTGGGGATTCAAGATGGAATACAAAAAATGAGTCAATACAATCAACAGGATAGGAAATTCAATAAACAATAACATAGGATTTGGTTGCAGAACCAAACAGAAACCCCCCAAAAATAACCAAACTGGAGCAAAGTGTGAATTCTTTCAGTCCCACCTGTTTCACGAGGTGCCTGTTGCTGGAAGAAGAAGGGAAGAAGATTGTAAGCCAATTTTTAAACTTCTTAGGGTGAACAAAAGCAGGGTATAAAATCCAGCTCTTTTTCTTCCTCCTCCTCCTCATCAATAAGGGTCTGGATTTGGGCCACTTAAACACTCTGTTTTGCATCCGCGTCACCTTCCTTTTCCTCTCCCCACAACAGACACCCTGTGAGGGAGGTGGGGCTGAAAGAGCCCTGATATTACTGCTTGGTTAGAACAGCTCTGTCAAGACAGTGACTAGCCCAAGGTCACTCAGCTGGCTGCATGTGGGGGAACGGGGAATCAAACCCAGCCCACCAGATTAGAAGCTGCTGCTCTTAACCACTACACCACCCTGTCTCTTGTAAATGACAAGATCATAGTATGTGTGCAATAATGATAAACTGATTTCAGATCCAATGAGTCGGTGCTTAGGATGTGACAAGGGGGCAAATCTTTTTAAGGGTGGTTGTATTTTGTGGCTTCTGGGATGTTCAATCATTTGCACACATAGGTTTGGTGTTTGAACTCTGAAAGAGAACATTTTTCACACACGCATTCTCCCTTGGCCTTTAAATAAACTAATAAAACAACTCTGCAAAACCATCAAAGCTGTTAAAATCATTCACTATCCTCTTAGCTTCCTTCAGAATTCTAGCACATGTTTTTTTTTCCTGCTTGAAATTCACCTGAAATTTGATTTCGTGGGAGGTGGAATCATCAGTAATCAAATTACATGGTTGCTTGTGCCTTGGACACTTCCTGCCTTCTATTTTCCAAACCACTGTTTATTTTAATTTTATTTTCTTTTTTTTTCTTTCTTAAAACACTCTTTTCTAGCAAAATTTGCCTTGTCACTCACCTTACCCACTTCTCTGTCTCTGTCTCTGTCTCTCTGTCTCTCTCTTTTTGTATAATTGTTAATGCCAACCACTTTGGCTATCTCTGGCAAGTCTATTCAATGTAGATTGCCCATTATCATGCTTCGGATCTAATGTGCTCTACACACTCTAAATAATTTCATTCATTCATTCATTCATTCATTCATTCATTCATTCATTCATTCATTCATTCATGTGATTTATATACTGCTCCTCACTGCAATGTCTCGGGGCAGCGAACATAGAACCATTGGGAAATGGGAAGATACCTTGAGGTATTTGGAATGGTATGAACGAGTCAAAAGATATAACAGGTATAACAATGGTATTTCCTAATATTCCTGAATCCCAATACCAGGGTGGTATTCAGATTTGGTAAATATTTAGGGATGCTGAATGTTTTCAGCTCCATTATTGCCTACTAGAAGTAAAGCCCGGTGCATTCAGGAATGCACCGAGTGCTAGGTACGGGTTTGGGGGGGGGAGGATTTGAAGGGAGGACACAGAGAAGCTTCTCTCTGAACCCACTGTGGTGAGGGAGGTAAAGAGTCAGGCAGCGTCTCTTCCCATCAGGAGAGATGCTGACCAGCTTCCTTCCCCCGGTTCCACCTTTGAAGGGTGCAGAGAGGCTTCTCTCTGTTGTTTTTTATACTCTGTTTTTCTCTTCCTTAAGGAGAGAGCACTGAGAGAACTGGGACTGACCCAAGGTCACCAGCTGGCTGCATGTGGACAAGTGGGGAATCAAACCTGGTTCTCTGGATTTCAGAACCCCCACTCTTCACCACACTGGTTCTCAGAGAACCTATGATCCCATGAAGCTGCCTTAAATTGAATCAGACCTTTGGCCCATCAAGGCCAATACTTTCTACTCTAACTGGCCGCAGCTCTCTAAGATCTCAAGATCCAGGTCTTTCACATCACCTGATCCCTTGAACTGGAGAGGCTATGGAGACACCATGAATGAAAAGGCGCTTAGGAGCCAAACCGGTAAAATACAAGTTAAGATCATCATCTCAGCACAACACTCTCCAACCTACAATGTTATGTTTAATAGACATCAGTCCACACTCTGAGACTTCCTGAGCTCCATAAGCAGAAGGAGACGTCCTTCTGGAATTGTTGAACATACAAAACCCACTCTTAGGGTCAAAGTGAAAGGCATGCCTTGTTTCCTTGCTCTCCAACTCATACTACCATCTCCATTCCTTTCTACAATATAGTGATGCACATGTGAATCCACATCAGATGTTTTTGACACTGCAGAGGGTTCTTACCCCCTCTCCCGTTCCCTGTGAAGCTCCAGGACTCAGTACAAGGATGATCCGGAGCCAGGGGACCAAGCCCGATGAGGAAAGCTTGAAGGATTTGGGAATGTTCAGTCTGGAGAAGAGGAGGTTGAGAGGGGACAAGATTACTCTCTTTAAGGATTTGAAAGTTGGTCACTTGGAGGAGGTCAGGGAGTAGTTCCTATTGGCAACATAGAATAGGACCTGTAGTCATGGCTTTAAACTAGATATGGGGGGGGGGGGGGATTATGGATGGGACCAATAATATACATTAGTTTAGCAGTTTATGTATGTTGTCGTTATGTGCAAAGTCATGTCCGACCCATCGCGGCCCCATGGACAATGATCCTCCAGGCCTTCCTGTCCTCTACCATTCCCCGGAGTCCATTTAAGTTGGCACCGACTGCATCAGTGACTCCATCCAGCCACCTCATTCTCTGTCATCCCCTTCTTAGAATCATAGAATCATAGAGTTGGAAGGGGCCATACAGGCCATCTAGTCCAACCCCCTGCTCAACGCAGGATCAGCCCAGAGCATCCTAAAAGCATCCAAGAAAAGTGTGCATCCAACCTTTGCTTGAAGACTGCCAGTGAGGGGGAGCTCACCACCTCCTTAGGCAGCCTATTCCACTGAATTATTTTGCCCTCGATCTCTCCCAGCATTAGTTTATGTATAATTGTACATCTATGGACTGCAATACAATTTAAGATATTTTGTTTAAAGCCCAAACTTGTAAAATGGCATTAGTTACTTATGAAGCGCATCATAAGAAATACCATTGTCTCTTTGCTGGAGGAATCGCTCTCACCATCGGCTTAAAATGCGGTTTTTAATTGAAACCCCCAAAACTTTTTTAGGAACCCTTGTCAGACTTCCACTGTGGTAGGAATCGCCTCTGGACTCGGGAACTTGCAGGCTCTCCGGGGGAACAAAATAAATGTAGTTTCCTTTTAAGTGCTCGGGTTGGAATGCTAAGCCATTTATTGTTTATACATTATTTTTACAAAAGAGCTATTTTTCTCTTTACAATAATAGCGGATCTGACATTAACCTCAGGCAGGCACAGAAATTGTCAGACAAATTACTGTAACTCCACAGCACAGAATGATTCCTGGTGTTGAAGAATAACAGTAATTTGGCTTGACAATTGACAGTCCTCGTAACGCCAGCGCGATCCGGGGAACCAGTAATTCTGTGGCACATGTTGAGCTGCTGCCTCTTTCTGCGGGTTCACTACCCAGCGACATCTGTCTCGAAAGTTAGAAAAGTTCAAGCTGTTCTTTATAGCGCCCCGGGGTTCTTTGCGAGCACAGCAGGGATTCCTCAAGGAGACGATCCGTCAAAGGGGAGACGGGGCTCCTTGGAAATCAGTTGCCCACACTTTTGCCAAGGAAGATGCATGCTGGATTTGATGGTAGAGACGCCAGTCTCTGGGGGCGAGGGCAGGTTAGGGCTATCGCAAGTTTCCCCTATCGCTGAGCTGGGCAGGATCAGCTGGCTGCTTCTTGTAAGGACAAGGATGCTCTGACCCAATCTAGCCTGGCTTTCCTTAGGTTCTTATGTGCGCTGTCTCCATTCATAGCAAGCAATGAAGAAGAAGAAGAAGAAGAAGAAGAAGAAGAAGAAGAAGAAGAAGAAGAAGAAGAAGAAGAAGAAGAAGAAGAAGAAGAAGAAGAAGAAGAAGAAGAACTCTAAGCGCTCGGATATACTTGAAGAAGAAGAGTTGGTTCTTATGTGCCACTTTTCCCTACCTGAAGGAGTCTCAAAGTGGCTTACAATCACCTTCCCTTCCTCTCCCCACAACAGACATCCTGTGAGGTGGGTGAGGCTGAGAGAGCCCTGATATCACTGCTCAGTCAGAACAGCTTTATCAGTGCTGTGACGAGCCCAAGGTCACCCAGCTAGCTGCATGTGGGGGAGCGCAGAATCGAACCTGGCATGCCATATTAGAAGTCCGCACTCCTAACCACTACTCCAAACTGGCTGATGAGGCCCAGTTAATACTTGAGACTGTCCCTTAAACCATAGATGGTGGGAAGTGCCATCAAGTTTCAGTGGATTGATGGCAAATGCATGAAATTATGTTAAATCTTTCAAATTATTTGTTTTAATTTATGTCCGTGGCAAAAAAAACGCAAATATGTACTCTGAAATCCGAATTGCTTCTCACCTGTTTCATGAGGACTAAAAGCTAGCCAAAGTGGAAACAGTGATGGCTGAGCCCCTCCCCCAGCCTCACTTCGTTCATTTTTATTTTATTAATTTTTATTAATTGTTTTTATTTTATTTATTAAATTTCTGTTCCTCCATTCCCCAGGGGCTCAGGGTGGTTTGCAAAATAAACCATTGTTTATTTTGTTTTACCAACATTCAGTTTAAACATTATATGACAATTCAATTCAAAGTATTAAAACAATTCTGTCTTGCAGGCCCTACAGAACAGTTTTAAGTTCTGCTGGTCCCTGATCTTGCTTGGAAGAGTATCTCACCAGGCCAGCGCCAGGGCAGAGAAAGCTCTGGCTCACATCTGTGGGGCTCGGGAAAATTAGCAGTCTACAGTTCCTTCCTTCCTTCCTTCTGTAACCCTTTGTAATGGGGAAGGTTCAATTCAATAAAAGACAGCACCTTTATGGCTTGACAAAATGAGAAATTACTTCAAAAGAAAAGAAACCATTTCAGGCATTGGATAAATTTAACTATAACAATATTTATCATCAACCCCAGAACTGTAAAACTAGTTATATAACAAAATCATAATGGCTATGAGCATAGCAACATTAATGGCAACAAAATCTTCAGTGTCCTTCAAAAAGGGCACTCAGCACAGAACCAATCCTAACACACTGGAAGGGGAAAGTCCAACTTGAAATTATAGGAGTGCCTGGCTGCTGCTTCTGATCTTCAGGAGCTGGCTTGCTGCTGCTGCTGCTGCTCAGGGACTCACTCCCTGGCTTGGCCTGCAAAAGAATGAGCAGTTCCCTCAGTCAAGCTCTGGGCCTTCTCTCTGCTGCTGCAGGGCCAGACTGACTCAGAGGGGAAAAGCCTTACTTCCAAACAGTACACAATTGAAAAGAAGAAATTATAAGGTGCAACCTTCCCCCCTGGCCATTATGCCCACCAAGTACCTGCAAAAGAATTAGCAGTTCCCTCAGTCAAGCTCTGGGCCCTCTCTCTGCTGCTGCAGGGCCAGGCTGACTGAGGGGTGGGGCTTTTGCACTAATATATGAGCAACTTACTTACTGCTCATGCTCAGTAACCTTTGGCTTCCTAGGCCTAAATCCTAAACTGATGGAATGTATTAAAACAAAAATGACATGGGTTACACTTCCTTCCTTCCTTCCTTCCTTCCTTCCTTCCTTCCTTCTGAGGCCGATTCTGTGAAGGTTTAAGGGGGTGGCAGGTTACAGTATATGAGCAATTGGGATGTGAGTGTCCTGCATAGTGCAGGGGGTTGGACTGGATGACCCATGAGGTCCCTTCCAAATCTATGATTTTATGATTCCTCCCTCCCTCCCTGGAGACTCAGGGTGGCTTACAGAAGGTGTATTTTAGGCTTCAAAATGATAAAAATATAGCAATTAATTCAAAACCTACAGTCACCTCCTCCTTATGAAGAACGTATAGATGGTTGAGGGGGCCATATGGAGTCCTTTGAAGGTGTGTCTAGGGGTTTCAAGTAGGGGACTCATGGCAGATTGCACATTCAGAAAGAGACTGGAGTGAAGTTGGTTTTTAATACCCCACTTTCCTTTAGCTTATGGAATCTCAAAGCACCTCACAAACCCCTTTCCCGTCCTCTCCCAACAACAGGCACCTTGTGAGGTAGATCAAGCTGAGGGAATTCTGAGATAACCGTGACTGTCCCAAGGTCACCTAGCAGGCTTCATGTGAAGGAATGGGGAATTGAACCAGGTTCTCCTGATGACAGCCTGCTGCGCCTAACCAGTATACTAAAGGTAAAGGTATCCCCTGTGCAAGCACCGGGTCACGTCTGACCCTTGGGGTGACGCCCTCCAGCGTTTTCATGGCAGACTCAATACAGGGTCGTTTGCCAGTGCCTTCCCCAGTCATTACCGTTTACCCCCCAGCAAGCTGGGGACTCATTTCACCGACCTCGGAAGGATGGAAGGCTGAGTCAACCTTAAGCCGGCTGCTGGGATTGAACTCCCAGCCTCATGGGCAAAGCTTTCAGACGGCTGCCTTACCACTCTGCGCCACAAGAGACTCTACCAGTATACTACATGGGCAATTAAAGTAAGAAAGAGTTAATAGAGATGGGCATGATCAGAACCACAAAGCAAAATTTGTCACCAATTTTGCTGTTCATTGTTGATGAACCAAAGTTTACCAAAGCTTATGACTGGTCAACCTTCCCACGCTTCCATGAACCTTTTAAGCAGTTCATGGTTTGTTGTGAATAGAGCAGAAAGCAGCGGTTTAAAGGGACTCCGAGTCTCTTTAAACTCCTGCTTTCTTTTCCCAGCAAAAGCTACCAAAATAACTGAGCAGCAGGGACCACTTCCCACCCGCTCAGCTGTTTTTCGGGCTTTATTGTGCAGTCAACTGTTTTTCGGGGGTTTTCTGCAAAGGCGACAAATCACGAATAATCAGTTCGGTTTGCGAATGAACCTCTCGGTTTGATTTGGTTCTTGGTTCAGACACAAACTCACATGAAATGCAGTTTTCCAGTTTGTGCCCTTCCCTATAGTACCACCAATGATGCAACAATACTAGGTTACAAAATTAGAGACTACCGCATTGGGGTGGGGAATCAACAACAGTACAATTGACAATAAAGCTGTATTATAAGATTGGAGAACAATGTAGAGGGGGGGAAATCATATATTACATCCAATAAACAACGCAATAAAGTCAGACGACAAAATCAGAGAACAGTGCAATAAAGCAGTATTATTGCAACAATGAACAGTGCTATGAAAATTGCCCCCCAAAATTCACAGACATTAATTGCAACATTATTCCCTGTAAGAAGTGCCCTCCTGAACAATTCCGTTTTTGCACATGTTGTTGAACAAAAGGCACATGGGCGGCTTCCTACTCATCAGCAGACTGTTCCACAAAGCAAGAGGAGCCACACAGAATGCTTAGTCAGGGACCGCTGTTATTCACACAGTGGCTTTTACTAAAATGAGTCTCACAGAACAGCATGTCGGGATAGATGGTCATGTGGATACATGAGTCCTTGGCTTTGGAGGGAATAAATTGCAGAGGAAGAATAAATTGAAGAAGAATAAGGTTAATAAATTGAAGAGTAGTAAGGTTAATAAACTGAATAATAATAACAACCACTAAAAGTGAACATCATGATGGCCATGAGCGTAGGGGAGGGCCTGTGGTTCTTCTTTGCATGCAGAAGGTCCAAGGTTCAATCCCTGGCATCTCCAGTTAAAACGACTGGGTAGGAGGTGATTGGAAAGATCGCAGACTGCGACTCTAGAGCAGGGGTAGTCAAACTGTGGCCCTCCAGATGTCCTTGGACTACAATTCCCATAGGCCCTTGGGAATTGTAGTCCATGGACATCTAGAGTGCCACAGTTTGACTACCCCTGCTCTAGGGAGCTGCTGCCAGCCTGAGTAGACAATACTGACCTTGATGGACCAAGGATCTTATTCAGTGTCATTCAGTTTCATTCACACATGTAGAAGCAGCAGCAGCATTGGTATTTGTACCCCACTTTTCCCTACCAGAAGGAGTTTCAAAGCGAATAACAATCACCTTCTTTTCCTTTCCCCACAACAGGCACCCTGTGAAGTAGGTGGGGCTGAGAGCCCTGCTGTTAGCTTGGTCTGAACAGCACTATCAGGACTGTGACGACTCCATGTCACCCAGCTGACTGCATGTGTAGGAGCAGGGAATCCAACCCGGCTTGCCAGATTAGAAGCCGTCACCCTTAACCACGACACCAAGGTGGTAAATTGGGATTCCACAGATTCATGGCAGATAGGTCTCTCAGGGGTTACTGGCCATGGTCACTCAATGGAACCTCCTTATCCAAAGGCAGTAAACCTCTGAAACCCAGTGCTAGGAAGCAACAGCGGGGGAAGGCCTTGACTTCTGTGACTTGTTGGTTGACCATCAAGGACAAATGGTTGACTACTGTGTGAAAAACGATTCTAGACTAGATGGACCACTGGTCTGATCAACCAGGGCACTTCTTAAAGGTGGTGAGCTCCCCCTCACTGGCAGTCTTCAAGCAAAGGTTGGATACACACTTTTCTTGGATGCTTTAGGATGCTTTGGGCAGATCCTGCGTTGAGCAGGGGGTTGGACTAGATGGCCTGTATGGCCCCTTCCAACTCTATGATTCTGTGATTCTTATATTCCTATGCTAAACTGAACCCAGAAACTGATCAGTAACCAATGAGGTGACTGCAGAATAGATGTAATAATGAGTAACTGAGCTTCAGCATTCTGCACCCGCCAGAGTTTCTGAGCAGTCTTGCAGGAGGGCCCATGTCCATTGCATTACAATGATCTAGCCTAGAGGTAAAAGCAGCGTGGATCCATGTGGCCAGATTTCAAAAGCAATAAGGAGAACGAGCATTGGCATCTCCCGAGCTGGCTCAGCTGCCAGGGCCCGTGAATTTTGGTGGGGATCACAGCGGTTGACTCCCTCCTTGCCTCCAATACCCTCACTCACACCCTTCCACTGCCTGCCTGTGAGTGCTTGATCCCTTGTACTCCCAGCTGCATAAGACGGCCAGCGATGCTCAAGAAGAGCATTTAAGCGGTGAGCAAAGCATCAGCATTACCGGTGGCTGTGGCAATAGCATTCCCAGCACCATCCCGTCGCTTGCATTATTCTGGATTGATACTTATGGGCAAAATGCCCTTTGGCTTGTCCTTGATGCTCTTGGTTTTCTCCCCTTATCTTAGTTTGCCACACAGATATATTTCCTCTCCTTCAGCCTCATCTGAAACGTTTACACCCGTTCCTCTTTTCAGCCCTTATCTCCTTCCCATCTCTGCCTTTGTCACTTCATCCCCAGAGGCGCTCAAGCATTCATTCGTCTGGGCGCATGAACCTTTTGCTCTTGCGTCGCCACTTGCTATGACGAGAGAGACGTCCTTTGGAAACACGCGATATTTAGCCATTTCATCTGCGCTAGCAGATTCCTTGCCAACGAACAACAATGCAGGAAATAACATGCGATGTTTAGACATCAGCCTTGCACTTAATTAAAAAGACATTCCCTCCCCTCCCATCCAAGAGTTAGAAATCAAAATTTCACATGGCATTGTCAGGCCATGATGTTTAGAACAGGGGTAGTCAAACTGTGGCCCTTTAGATGTCCATGAACTACAATTCCCATGAGCCCCTGCAAGCATTTGCCAGCAAATGCTGGCAGGGGCTCATGGGAATTGTAGTTCATGGACATCTAAAGGGCCACAGTTTGACTACCCCTGGTTTAGAATACGGTTGAGTTAGATGGTTGAGTTAGATTGTTGAGTTAGATGGAGATAGAAGGGCCGAACTTTGTTCCGGAGGACAGAGTGGGTGTTTGAACCTGGATCTCCCAGATCTTAGCCCAACACTCTAATCTAGGTGTGGCCAAATTGTGGCTCTCCAGATGTCCATGGTCTACAATTCCTATGCTGTTAGAGGCTCATGGGGACTGGACTGAGATGGGTCAGTGTTGCTAATGGTACCCCTCCCCTTCCCTACTGATGGCCAGTATTTTTAGTGTGTTTGTGCCAGTTGATAATCTCATAGCTACTGCTGGCACATGCTCAGAACTCCTCAGATGGCAGCACAGATCAAACTTGTAATTTTCTCTGCTTTTCAACGGAGTGCCCGTGAAAACTGTACTTCCCACCAATCTAAACAGGAAGTCATTCTGAGCAAGATGAGCAACCATAATTTGCAGGAACGATAATCCCAAATCTGAGGCTGTCCTCCCCTTGAACAGCCCTCTTTATCTTTGGAAAGGTAAGACTTGAGAGTTGAGGAAAGGAAGAACTGGTGGGGAAAGGAGCAGGTCCCCATCCATGTCCACATTTCCCAAACATCCCATCATACAGAACAATGCCACATTAAAGGCAAGTTGGTTAATACCACTAACAACAACAGCAACAACAATCATGGTGATAATTATAACAAGCATCTCTCATGAGATAAATAGTTTCTTTGTTGGACAGAATAGGAAATCATGGCTCCATTTAGGATTTCAGAGTCTGAGTCAACAATTACAGTGCAATTCTGCCTGTGTTCCATATTTCAAAGTGGCAGTCTGTTCCCTCAGCTCTCCAAGTAGGATGGGTGTCTTTTTTGATACACTTAACTGCAAAAGGCAGCTTCTCCTGCTGCAGCCATGATAAAGCAGTCGGATCCTTGGGGCGGGCACAGCCGGATGAGTTTAGATATGTCTCGACAGCCCAATGACTGACTGGGGCCCTCATCTTGAGCACCGAACAGGACTCTGGCGGAGCCATCTGAGCATTGGTAGTCAGAAGGATGTCACTTCTGAAAACGAAGATGTGAATTAACCATCAGGGCTGCTAGCCATTGATAGGCATCCTCCATTTTTTAAAAAAATGGATCCTCTGTTAAAGCTGTCTAAGCAATAAGTCATCACTACTAGGGATACGCATGAACCGAGTGAATGCAGATCGGCTCGTGTTTTGTGTTGTGCCCCGTTCACAAAGGGACGGACCATCACAACATTTAGCCACCTCATGAACTGGTTTGCGAGGCAGTAGAATCCCCCCCTGCTGTGTGCTAGAGGCACCACACTCACAGTAGATCTCCAGCCGATATTCCTCTACCTGCCCTCCAAGTTTAGTGAGGATTGGATTTATGGGGCCCAGCTTATGGCCCCCCAAAGAAGGTACTAGCAGGAAAATTCTTTCTGGGGAACTGACAGGCAGACATTTCTCCAAAAAGCACTTTCCCTGGGCTTCTGGAGGGGGGGTACAAACATGGGGCTGTACAGTCAATCCTCTCCAAACTTGAATGGCAGGTAGAAGAGAGACAACCAAGGTTCCCCTGAAAGTTTGGTGTCTCTAGCTTGCATAGGTGCCATTCTATGCACTCCTGAAACTCCACCTGTCAAAATGGTTCAGGAGTGTATAGAACAGATCCTTGGCATGCTAGACACATGAAAGCTGCAGAGGACCTACCTCGGATGTTCTTATCCATGCTTCCAGACTTTGAGGTTTTGTAAACATTTTGATTGAGCGGAGACAGTCTGCCTGGGAACTTATCCGCTCACAAAATGTCACGACCCTCTATGACCCACTGGGAAGTTCATGGGATGTTTGTGTCAGTTGCCCCGAAGTTGACTTTGCAAAGCACAAACTGGCCAAAATTCATCACAGACTTCAGTTTGTGAGCTGGTTCATTCCCATCCTTAGTCAGTACACCATGTGGCAGTATGTTCCATAAATTATTTGTGTAATATGAGAAAGAGAGCATTACGGCAAACAGTCAATGTAGTGTATGGGGGAGAGCTGACTTCAAATCCTTCATCTGAAGAAGGAGTTGGTTTTTATACTCCACTTCTCAATACCCAAAGGAGTCTCAAAGTGGCTTGCAAGCGCTTTCCCTTCCTCTCCCCACAGTAGACACTCTGTGAGGTAGGTGGGGCTGAGAGAGCTCTGACCAAACTGCTATGTGAAAACAGCCCTAACAGGACTGTGACTGGCCCAAGGTCACCCAGATTGATACATGTGGAGGAGTGAGGAATTAAACCCATCTCTCTCCCAATTAGAGGCCACTGCTTTTAACCACTACACCAAGTTGGCTCTGCCATTTAACTGACTGGTTAGTCACAATTCTTTCAGTCGAATCTATCCCACAGGGTTGTGGGGGGAATAAAACGTAATGAAAAGAACCCTGTATGCTGTTCTGAGCTCCCTGAAGGAAGTCCAGGATAACAATGGAATGGATTGATCAAAGAAGAAAAGTTCACTTACTGGACACCATGCAGAGACCCAGCATGGTGTAGTGGTTAAGACTCTAATCTGGAGAACCGGTCTGATTTCCTACTTACTCCTCCTTGTGAAGCCTGCTGGGTGACCTCGAGCCAGTCCCAGTTCTCTCAGAACTCTCTCAGCCCCACCTACCTCACCAGGGGCCTGTTATGGGGAGGTGAAGGGAATGTAGGTAGAGAAAACGAGTTATAAAGTAGAGAAAATGAGGCACAAAAACCTTCTTCTTAACTTCTTGCCTCCCCCCACTATCTTTTCCCTATAAAAACAGCCCTACATTTTTTTTCACTTTTATCTGTATGGAAAAAATGTTCCAGCCTCGTGATCATTTTGCTTGCCCTAATATCATTCCATTTTGATATGGGTGCAAAACTGTAGTAGTGGAACATCATAGATTTATACCATGACTACTTTAGGGCCAGGGACCATTCGCCGGTTGGTGGTGGTGAAGCGGAGAGCTCTTTTGGGGGCATAGGCAGGGAGGCGGCCCCTCAGGTACACTGGGCCCTGACTGTGTATGGCCTTGAAGGTAATTACCAGAACCTTTAGCCTGATCCAGAATTCAACTGGCAACCTCTGCAGTTGGTAGAGAATGGGCCAGATGTGGGACCTCCACGGTGTTGCTGTGAGGATCCTGGCCACTGAGCTTTGGACAAGCTTAGTTTCTGGGTCAAGGCTAAGGATCCAGACCCCCCTCCCCCCAAGTATCTGGATGTATGTCACTTTCTCACGTTTCATCTTTGTAGGGGAAGTGCCCTAATTTATGGAGTACTCTATTCATTTGCATAAGGCCGGTAGTTTCTGTCGATGCTGTAACACATAACAAGAGAAGTGGCCCTGGCATGGATTACTCAGGCTAGCCTAATCTCATCTGATCTCCGAAGCTAAGCAGGATCGACCTTGACTAGCATTTGGATAGGAGACCTCCAAGGACATCCAGGGTTGTGAATCGGAGGCAGGCAAGGGCACACCCACCCTGAGCATCTCTTGTCTTGAGGCCGCCATATCTCAGCTGCGACAGGATGCCGTTTTCCTCCCACCACGCTAAGAATCCATATCCGTCTAGTCGTCTCAGTCAATGCAACACAACTTAGCAAGTTGCCATGACAAGTTGGTGCTCGCTGAAGAGCTGCCCAGTCAAAGAAACGGGAACGTAACTCTTCTACCTTGAATCAGCTAATTAGGCGTTTCAGAGATTATCGCAGTCTTTGTAGGCTACCTGCAAGTTGTGTGGGAAAAATGCCACAATTACATTTTCAACACCCCGATGCACTTAAATAAGTTGATCCACGTTCATTACCTTTGGAGGGTTTCCATTTTTTTTTTAAAGATGCTATTAGAAGTTCTCTCTTTTTTTACAGTTCCGTAGTCAGGAAATATTCCCCCCTCCCCCCTGTTTTGTTTTAGATGAATGGCTCCATAGAAACTCAGAATGCAAGTCAGTTTTTAAAAATACCTGATCATATTTTGTGTGTGTATGTGTGCATGTGTGTGTGTACGTTTTTTGGGTGCTAAGTTAGGGACACAATCCATATGGAATATGTTCCATGGTTAGTGAGTCACAGAACTGGAAGTAGCAAGGTCACCATCTTGGGGAGACCCAAGTTTTCTCCCACAGAAATCACCAATCAGCCCACCAGTCTGTAAAGAGTTAATTTCTTCACATTGTGATTTGGGTGTGTCGTATCCTGCATTGTAGGCACCATACAGGGGATTGTTGCCAAAGCAATATCATCATCATCATCATCATCATCATCATCATTATTATTATTATTATTCTTTGATTTCTTGCCTGCCATTCCCAGTGGCTCATGATGGGTTACACCAGTCTGAATAAAACCCCATTAAAACCCCAGACATAAAAACATCACAGTCAGATGAACATAATATAAAAGAGAAGAACAGCAGAAAGAATACAAAAACCTATCCCTTCTCCCAATACTAACTCATAAGGGAGATGAAACCATAGCCGCCATTAAAAATCATACATATCTAATCTGATCTCCAGTAGTCAATCGGAAGCTTTGTTGGCCAAAGACCCTACCTGCCCTCACCTGCTTCCTAAAAACTCTTGGCAGCCCCCCCCCATGGGCACCACATTAGGTGTCCTTGATCCAAAAGCCATCTTGGTGTAGTGATTAGAAGCATTGGCCTCCAATCTGGAGAGCTGGATTTGATTCCCTGCTCTGCCACATGCAGCCAGTCGGGTGACCTTGGGCCAGTCATGGACTTGTTTTGACCAAGCAGTTTCTCTCAGGGCTCTTTCAGCCTCACCTACCTCAAGGGGTGTCTATTGTGGAGAGAGGCGGGGTAGATGATTGTAAGCTGCTAACAAAAGAGGAGGAATGAAGACGAAGACGAAGACGAAGATGACTTGGTTCTTTATTATAATAAAAACATTCACAATTGTAATCTCCTCCAGAACCCACCCTCCCCCAAGAACCTGGTCTGCCAGCCCATCAGTCAAATCCAAAATCAGATCCCAAGTTCCTAGGGGTGGTGTTATAAGTGAGCAACCTAAGAGGAGGGGCAAGACCTTCTGTCAGCCTGACCTCAACTAAAGGCCAGATGGAAGAGCTCTGTCTTACAGGCCCTGCGGAACCGAGTTTCTTCCAGCAGGGCCCTCAACTCTTCCAACATCTTCCACCAGATGGAAGCCAGGCAAATTTCTCGTGGCCTTGGGATGTTGCTTTGTAAAACACCAAGTCCTTGATGAACTTTTGTCTGTCAGCCAGCTCCTGCTAATCTCTTCATGTTCATTCGCTACATCCTCCGCAATGGGGAAGGCATCTCATCCCTCCTCAGTCACGCAGCCCTATGACAGTCTATAGCGTTGTGATCACAGAGTCGAAATAGGACAAAAACAGGCATACATTTGAACTGTGATATCTCCATCGATGCAATCAGGGTGGGTGAAGGGGCAGGGGGGGGAGAACAAAGTGTTGCTTTGTCCTGAGTTGGGAACATTTGTCAGAAATGGAAATGTCTACGCAGGAAAAGAGTGTCCCAGGTGACAGATAAGATACTGTTTTTTACAGAGAAATGAAAAGCTTTCTAGATTGTTCATGTGTGCCACTGTCGGTGACCCACTCAAGGGCTGCCATATCTTCTCCCGGGCAGGGGCAAAGAGGGGTGGAACGCTGCTTGTTTCATACACATCAGGTTCATATCTACACTTTACAAAATGAATTTTGAGTGGTGATCAGTTTGATTTTGGATGGTTAGCATCACCTGGGAACAATATATTAAAAAGTTCACTTTGAGTTGCTTGGAATGATATTGCCAATGTTTTGTGGATGTGCTTTCCCCCACTGCTGATCACATCTGCCCCCAGTCTCCTGTAAGCAGAGCTGAGTCTCAGTTTGGTGGAATTAGAGGGTCTGAGAAATGAGGTGAACAAAATTTGAGGTCTTTTGCATGCGTGCACACTTCCCCAGCCCCTGAGACTTGTTACTGAGAGAAGAAAGAGACATTCTGCATTGCAAGAGAACTCCATGCTAGATAGGAAGGACCTCACTGAGGTCCTTCCTAGACTTCACCTCCAAATCTCCAGGAGTTCCCCACCCTGTAACCCTTACCCCCATTCTCTGCCAAGGAGGATCTGGCAACCCTCATATTTAGCCCTGAACATTTTGATTGCCTGAGTCCTAAGGGCGAGTGTGTGGGTTGTCACTGAATGTCCATATTCCAAATTGGATAGCACATGACTTATATGTTTTCACTCTGCTGCTGGGGAACTCCATTTCACTTTGATAAGCTGTGATCAAGTGCTAGCACAATGGACACTTCTGGCTATGTAGGTGGAAACCCCCCCCCCCCCCCCAGCATATCCACTCCGAATGGAGCTGGTTTTAAATGATGGATGTTCAGCCCACAGTGAGCCAGAGACATGCATAATCCCATCAAGCCAGTCAATGGTGAGCATGAGCCAACAAAAGCCATTTGCAATGCTGAATAACAGCTAATTACAAACTGTGAAAAATTATCGGTGCATTCTTATGGAGTGTTCAGCTCAAGAGAAATGGGATACTGGACAATGGGTAAGCATAGCTCTTTCCCAGGTAATAAGGCTTAGAAGGATCTATGCTTGGAATCCCAAAGAATGTCCAGTCCAAGCAGACCAACCTTCCTAATGCCGCGACCCTTTAATACAGTTCCTCATGTTGTGGTGACTCCCAAACATATCATTATGCAAGTGTTCTTTCACAGAAATTAAACCAAAACTGACCAATGGTGTGAAGATCAGGATTGTATATAATTCTGCCCCCCCCTCCCCGGGGTTTCTAAAATCAGTTCTGCCTCTTGTCCCACCATGCCAATCTCGCTCTTTTCCGCTGCTCCAGACAGGTGAACACTCTGTCTCGATCTACCCCACAGGGTGAATGGTGCTCTCCCAGCCATGCTGTGTGAATGGTGCTCTCCCAGCCATGCTGCTTGCCTTGCTGTGACCCCTGTGAAAGGGTCGTTCGACCTCCAAAGGGGTCCCGACCCCCAGGTTGAGAACCACTGAAGTAGACAAAAAAAGAGCTAGGTTAACTGCCTGACTTAGTATAAGGCATCTTCTTGTATTTATATGCTCAGTGAGGATCTATGTACAAATGAAAATACTTCTTTACACAGAGAGTGATGGAAATGTGGAATTTGTTACCAGACGATGTAGAGATGGCTAAAGACATAGATAATCTTAAAAGGGGGTTAGATGGATCCTTGGACAGTTAGGTCTTATCAGTCATTTCTAGCCACAGTGACTAGAAATGACTAGAATTGGTCTTTAATTTCAATGTTCAGAGGCAGGCCTATTACGCACTGGTGTTTTCCCTTGCTTACACCTTAGGCAGCCGATTCCACAGCTGAACTGCTCTGACTGTGAATTCCCTCCCCCCTATATTTAGCCAGTATTGTTCCACATGCAGTTTAAACCCATTACCATACGTCCTCTCCTCTGCTGCCAACAGGAACCTTTCCCTGCCCTCCTCTAAGTGACAACCTTTCAAATCCTTAATGAGAGCAATCATGTCCCCTGTCCACCTCCTCTTCTCCAGGCTAACCATTAAAGACTTCATGCTCCTTACACAGAAGCAGGCAAAGGCAAACCACTTCTACTCATCTCTTGACTAGGCATGTGAAATTCGTTTCGGATAGTCTGAAAAGTTCCCAAATCAATGCTGATTCACCACACATTTTGGACTGATCTGGTCTGAATCGATCTTCCCCTGAAGTTAAACTGCCCGAATCAACTTTGGCCGAATCACCGAACCGCAACTCGGGAGCAATTCAGCCATGTGGCGATCAGCCAGGTTAAAGTTCGGGCCCGACATTTTCCTTTCCCATCTATTTTGTGATCTGGACGGGATTTAAATGAAGGCACCAAATTTGCAGTATGGCCGAATCTGAAATGGCCTGATTGTTTTTCTTTTTGGGGGTGGGCATGCCTACTCTTGACCTGACCTGGATAGCACAGGCTAGCCTGATCTCATCAGATCTTCGGAACTAAGCAGGGTTTGCCTTGGTCATTATTTGGATGGAGACCCCCAAGAAATACCAATGCACAGCCAGGCGATGTCAGACCACCTCTGAGCATCTCTTACCTTGCAAACCCAACAGGGTCACTTTGTCTGCTGGACTTTGATGGTAATAATAATCATAATGAAAATCCTGAGTTTCTTGCTCCTTTTATTTCCCTCCCCAGGGAGCGAGCTCTGAACACATCGCAGCCTGGGATGCTCCAGCTTACTGTGGGAAACCTAAAACCCGAGGAAACCTACACATTCCGAGTGGCAGCTTACAACGAGTGGGGACCCGGGGAAAGCTCACAGCCTGTCAAAGTGGCAACGCAGCCCGAATGTAAGTATATTAGTTTTGAAGTGTCCTTTTAAAAAAATCAACAACAAGAAAAACAGTGTTCCAAACTGATGCTCTTGCTTCACACTTGCATGCCTGTTGAACTTTATAAAGCGATATATCATCCGGAGACAGGTGTCCTACGTCTTTCCTTAATGTTTTTTTCTCTCTGCAAGTGCTCACCCACATTCCGGGACCAGGGTACCACGTTTTACGTCAGGCTCCTGACTCTGTCAGCTAGAAGAGAATCCATCTATTGATCTCATCTGCATCCGTGAGCATTCACGGGCATGGAAGAACTTGGAGGGGGGTTTTTCCTCCGTTATTGAAATCATAGAATCATAGAATCATAGAGTTGGAAGGGGCCATATAGGCCATCTAGTCCAACCCCCTGCTCAACGCAGGATCAGCCCTAAGCATTCTAAAGCATCCAAGAAAAGTGTGTATCCAACCTTTGCTTGAAGACTGCCAGTGAGGGGGAGCTCACCACCTCCTTAGGCAGCCTATTCCACTGCTGAACTACTCTGACTGTGAAAACTTTTTTCCTGATATCTAGCCTATATCATTGTACTTGAAGTTTAAACCCATTTTCCTGCAGAGGAAAGGCCTGCGTGTCCTTTCCTCTGCAGCCAACGGAAACAGCATCCTGCCCTCCTCCAAGTGACAACCTTTCAAATACTTAAAGAGGGCTATCATGTCCCCTCTCAACCCCTCTCAACCTCCTTTTCTCCAGGCTGAACATTCCCAAGTCCCTCAAACTATCTTCATAGGCAGGGGTAGCCAAACTGCGGCCCTCCAGATGTCCATGCCAGCATTCGCTGGCAGGGGCTCATGGGAATTGTAGTCCATGGACATCTGGAGGGCCGCAGTTTGACTACCCCTGTTCATAGGGCTTGGTCCCTTGGTAATAATGTTTTATTGAAATCGGGCAATACGAGAACAGAAGGAAAGGCTGGGCTTGTAAACCCCCTGTGGGCCGATGGCGTGGAGAAGTTCTGAAATGTGCAGAGTTTATAGGTCATCTTTCATTATGCCTGAAAACAGATCTAAACAGTTAAATGTGACAATATTTGGTGGCAACTGGTATGATTATTATCCAGTGTCGGGGTGCGGGGTGATTTACAGAATAGCGTAACAAAAGACAGGTCCTCGTGTGCCTATTGATTTCTGCCTTCATTTTAATAGTTTATCGTTACTAGCCTGAAGCTTTCTCTCGTAGACATATGGCTGCGTCCACCCCCACCCGCCAAATGGATATTGTGTTATCATTCCTCTGTAGCCGTCATTCACAACTCCATTTCCCCATATGGATGACCCAGATGCAAACAATCGGTGTCTTGCTAGAACAACACAATGTGGCGGATGCAATGGAGAAGTCAATCCATGCATGCATGCATTTTTTCCAGGCAGATTGGATCACCACTGGAAGTTTCTGTGTGTCAAGAGGGGATTTAAATCCAAATATATTTAACGTATTATTACATGTAAAATAATGTGAGATGTCAGGATTGAACTTGAGACCTTCTGCATGCCAAGAAGATGGTCCAATACACCCCCTCCCCCATTCTATGTGCAAAGATCTGTCCTTGGTTTTCCACCAGTCTCCTTGCACCTCACTCGCAGTCTTCAAGCAAAGGTTGGATACACACTTTTCTTGGATGCTTTAGGATGCTTAGGGCTGATCCTGTGTTGAGCAGGGGGTTGGACTAGATGGCCTGTATGGCCCCTCCCAACTCTGTGACTCTATGATTCTAAGATCTCTGCAGGGATGGACCCCAGAGCAAATTATTTATCTGTGGGAGAACAGGAAAGTCTGGGAAATGACTCTACTTCCACTTAAGATCTTCAACCTCAAGAGCACTCAAATGCTACCAGAGGCTCCCCAGACCCTGGGCTTTAAACCGTCTTTCTTGAGGGTTTAATTATTTATTTCATAGAATCATGAAGTTGGAAGGTGCATCCAGGGGCATCTAGTCCAACCCCCTGCTCAGGGCAGGAAATTCAGAACTACCTGCCCACCCACGTTGACCCCAATTCCATGCCAATTACAAATTTATTATTTGATTTATAGACCAGCTCCTTCTGCAAGCGGATTCGGGTGGTTTTCAACATAGATTAAAACATTCATAGACAAATTTGAAAACATGCTAAAATTTTAGCATTAGCCGTCTCCACCCCACTCCAACCAACCCAGCAATCTTCATTCTGGCCTGGAGGAAGAGGCCAGGAACATATGCCCAGTCAAAGGGGGGAAAGGGGGGTTCTAAGAAGAGAGGAATGGTGGGAATGGTGGCAAAATGATGTTCCACTACCCTGGCCTCAATCATAGGTCTGGAGGAAGTGTGCCATCTTACAGGCCCTGCAGAACTGCAGTATCTCCATCATCTGCTTTAGGATGCTTTGGGCTGATCCTGCATTGAGCAGGGGGTTGAGAGGGGAGGTTGAGAGGGGACATGATAGCCCTCTTTAAGTATTTGAAAGGTTGTCACTTGGAGGAGGGCAGGATGCTGTTTCTGTTGGCTGCAGAGGAGAGGACACACAGTAATGGGTTTAAACTTCAAGTACAACGATATAGGCTAGATATCAGGGAAAAAAATTTCACAGTCAGAGTAGTTCAGCAGTGGAATAGCCTAAGGAGGTGGTGAGCTCCCCCTCACTGGCAGTCTTCAAGCAAAGGTTGGATACACACTTTTTTTGGATGCTTGAGGATGCTTAGGGCTGATCCTGCATTGAGCAGGGGGTTGGACTAGATGGCCTGTATGGCCCCTTCCAACTCTATGATTCTATTATTCTATCAGGGCCCTGATCTCAAATGGTGACTCATTTCACCAGGCCTTTGAGGATCTAGGCTTGCGCCAAAGTGCCCAGTTTACAAACCGTCTAGCTGCCATTGAGCTATCCTAACCATTAGTGGCTCCTAATATTTCTAAAGAGCCACTGTGGGCAGAGCGCTATCTGGGACACATCCGGTGTCCATCCTGCGCTTTTGTGTGCACAGGCCATCTGGGCCCGGCAAGCAAAGCTGGCTGCACCTGGATTGGGCTGGCCCCTGGAGCGCCCACCTCAAGAAGCCGGCTGCGAGGTGCTCACCCAGCTTCACACCCAGATGCTGCCTGGCCACTGAGGAGGGTGCTTCCATGGCGCCCTGCCTCAGCCACCACGGCACATGCGGCAGGCCAAATGGTTGTGGGGCCATCGGCTCAGCTGCCAATGTCTGCGGCAACCCAGCTGGCTTCAGGGCCGTCGCCATGCCACACACCGGTACTGGCTGCTCGGGCACAGTGCAGCACAGCAACCAGCTCCAGGGCTGTTGGCCCTGCAGCCAGCAGGAGCACCAGGTAAGGTGGTGGCGGTGACATCATGGGCGCACCTCGGCTGCTTAGGGAAAATACTTATCATAGAGTTCCTGGTGATTCCTAGAGCTACACATTCGTGACAAAGATTAGCTTTGCCAGAATTGCCAGAATCTTTATGATATGAACTCTGGTTTTATCATAGAGTTTCCAGCAACAGAGCTACCCCTTGTTACTTGCGTGTGTCTCTAGGAATTGGCAGGAACTCTATGATATAAGCAGAAAAGGTCTTATTTGTTTTAATGTTTCTCTTGGGATGTTGGCCCCCGCTATCCTCCTGCCAGTTAGCAAGCACAGCTTTTAGCTCAATACTCATGGGGATAACCTTGCCTAGGAGCTGCTCTGTGCTTAATACTCTGTGCATCTCTGTGGTCTGTCACTGTAAAACTCGAATCTGCACAAATCTGTCCTCTCCAGCATGATGCTCCCTCCTGCCATAGCCCAGCTATTTCTGTGGGATTTGTAGAAATGCCCTTCTGGTCAAGAGTCGATATTGCAACACAGATTCTACAGGGAGTGCTGGCATCTCTAAATTCAGAATCATGCTTCTTATTCAATATGTATTTAAAAAAATATTAAAGGAGGTGTGAAGAAGAGAAAACAACTTGAAGGACACTTCTCGTCCCCTATAAATTCATTCATTCATTCATTCATTCATTCATTCATTCATTCATTCATTCATTCATTCATTCATTTGGATTTCTATACCACCCATTCCTTGCGGCTCTGGGCGGTTTACATTGAACATTGAATAAGTCTTACATGGAACATTATATAGTCTGCAACATTGAGCAACCTTCAATAAAACATTATAATAGTTCAACAGTAATACGATATATAACAACATTGGGAGGTCAATTATTTCGGTCATGGGAGGATGTCTTGGGGGGGGGGGGACCAGTAGATGCTCTGAGTTGGTCGGCCTCAACTGAATTCCTGGTGGAGGAGCTCCCTTTTGCAGGCCCTGCGAAACTGGGGGAGAAGACATGCAATGCATTTATTTTAGATCAGCAAACAAGCTGCAGGCGTCTCCTGATAAAAAGTCAAAGTGCCGCATTAATATTCCGGCCACCTGCCAATTTGGGGCGTATTTTATCTAAAAATCTGTCTTTGCCTCACTTACTTCCTCTGCTGATGTTCCAAATGTCTTACGTCAGTTGCGACTTCCTCTTTGTTACGTATGAATTAATTGGGGTGGGGGGAGAAATGTGATAAAAAATGGTCGGACGTGAAGCAGCAGAAAGGGGTCTGCAGAAAGTAAGGCAGCAGAGAGCAATAATAATCATGAGCCTCGAGTCAAATTTGTAGGGAGAAGCAAAATGCAAACGGGGACTTCCGAACCAAAACAGCTGCGATGAGAGGAAGAGGCCGGTCCATCCCAGACGCCATCCCAATCCTCAGCAATGAGTAGAGGCCGGAATAAATCTCTCAGGATGGAGGGGGTGGAAGAACAACTGCAACTAACCTGTAGCACTATTAGGGGACAGGAGAGAACTGGCCTAGCCTAAAGAGTCCCATAATGCCGAGTGCACCAAAGTGGTGACTTCTCTTTCTTTGATTTTTTGTTGTTGTTTGTAAAGGCTTCTCAGAGTTTATGAGAGATTGTTAACGGATGAGCCCCCTAAAGGTAAAAGAATGAGGCGAGATGTTTAGATTGATGTGCAGCCCGCCTTTGGTAGACTGGCACAAGGTCAGTGGAGTTGTTGTTACAACCCCATCTGTCATTTTTATGACATGAAACATCTGTCTTGTGTCTCCAGGACATATGCAATACATTTCTTTCTTTCTTTCTTTCTTTCTTTCTTTCTTTCTTTCTTTCTTTCTTTCTTTCTTTCTTTCTTTCTTTCTTTCTTTCTTTCTTTCTTTCTTTCTGCCTGCCTGCCTGCCTGCCTGCCTGCCTGCCTGCCTGCCTGCCTGCCTGCATCTATCTATCTATCTATCTATCTATCTATCTATCTATCTATCTATCTATCTATCTATCTATCTATCTATCTATCTATCTATCTATCTATCTATCTATCTATCTATCTATCCATCCATCCATCCATCCATCCATCCATCCATCCATCCATCCATCCATCCATCCATCCATCCATCCATCCATCCATCCATCCATCCATCCATCCATCCATCCATCCATCCATCCATCCATCCATCCATCCATCCATCCACCTTTTTCCTGATATCTGAACTTTTCCTGAACTTTTTCCTGATATCTAGCCTATATTGTTGTACTTGTAGTTTAAACCCATTACTGCATGTCCTCTCCTCTGCAGCCAGTGGGAACAGCATCCTGCCCTCCTCCAAGTGACAACCTTTCAAATACTCAAAGAGGGCTATCATGTCCCCTCTCAACCTCCTTTTCTCCAGGCTGAACATTCCCAAGTCCCTCAACCTATAGGCTTGGTCCCTATGCAGAATTATTTTTAGATGTGGGTCTCCAAAAACTTGCTCTTTGCTGTATTCCTAGTCTAGCGTTTGATAGCAGCACCGTAATCTACCGTGGCAAGGTTTGATGCTGCCTTTGCTCCAGTAATGCAGACAAGCAAGTTAATTGCATGCGCTCAAGGCCGAGGGCGGAGGAGCCGATGCGGCAGCTCGCCTTGCAGGGGTCTATCTTGTTCTTGTCTTGATGATGAAGAGGGGGCTTCAGTTGCCAGAGCTCTCCATCTGTCATGTTCCCCACTCTGTCTTTCGAAGGAGGGGAGGAAAATATAGTATCATCACGAGGGGGAAAAATGGACTTTCCCTTGAGTCACCATTGCTTTTCCCATCTGAGGTTATCGAAAACAAAGTGAGCAAGTGGGGAAGAACAGATAGCTTTCCTACTGAGTGTCTTGAACAGAGGGGAGGGGGGAAATGGCCCTACCTGCGGTGTACAGATTTAGAATGTCAAAAGTGAAAGGGATTGCCCGGAGGAAGGGAAGGAAGTGGCCAGAGACTATATCATCTCTTCCAGATTTCTGGCAGTTAGGATCTTTTGTTGAAACTTGAACGATGCCTTTGGTTTCTTCCCAGCACGGTATAGTGGTTAAGAGCAGCAGCTTCTAATCTGGAGAGCCGAGCTGGATTCCCCGCCCCTCCACGTATAGCCAGCCGGGGGACCTTGGGCCAGTCCCAGTTCTCTCAGAGCTCTCTCAGCCCCAGCTACCTCACGGTGTCTCTGTCGTGGGGAGAGGAAAGGGAAGGCGATTGTAAGCCGCTTTGAGACTCCTTCAGGTAGTGGGAAGCGGAGTATAAAAAAACTCTTCTTCTATCAAGTGGTGCTGAAGGAGTTAGGATTGCCCAACTCCAGGCTGGAAAATTCATGATGGTTTTGGGGTGGATTAGGAAGGGTGTGATTTTAGGATGCTTAGGATGCTTTAGGATGCTTTAGGATGCTTAGGGCTCTTTAGGATGCTTAGGGCTGATCCTGCATTGAGCAGGGGGTTGGACTAGATGGCCTGTATGGCCCCTTCCAACTCTATGATTCTATGATTCTATGATCCTGCGTTGAGCAGGGGGTTGGACTTGATGGCCTGTATGGCCCCTTCCAACTCTATGATTCTATGATTCTATGATTTGGGGCAGTGATGGACCTCTGTAGGGTGCCATTCCATGGAGTCCACCCTCCAAAGCAGCCACATCAGTGGTCATTCTGAGAGATCTCCAGGCCCAACCTGGAGTTTGGCTACATTATATAATCCATCCTTCAGCTTTGGAGCTGCAAAAAAGGAGAGTGAGGATTTCACAAGCTGCGGTCCGCCAAGTCCGTGCTGCGTTTCCGTGGGCGGCCCCGAGGTCACCCCCCTGGATCGCAGCAGAGAAGCTGGCCTCAGCAGCTGGGGATCAAACAAATCAAAGAGCCTAAGTAAAACTGACAGCCTTTTAATTCACTCTTTTGAATTTGCAGTTTATTGTCGGATTTTCTCCGCAGAGCCGTGGATTGCTAAAATAAATAAAACCATCTTCCTGTGATAGACAGATGCCAGGGAGATAATCCCATCACCTGCGCAGTCGGCTGGAATTAAATATTGCAGTTAATCTTGCCATTCCGTTTTGCGGGGACGGTTTTGAAAAGAAATCCGCGCTTGTGCATTGCAGAATCCTAGCGAAAAAATGATTAGAGGAAGGGTCCATACAGTCAAGCCTGCTGGGGAGCTCTTGGAACTGTTGCGAGGAAGAAAAAGGAAAGGAGGCTAGCTAAACGGCATTTAAAAGGCAGCCCTGACCTGGACGGCCCAGGCTAGCTCTGCTTCATCAGATCTTGGAAGCTAAGCAGGGTCGGTCCTGGTGAGGACTTGGATGGGAGACCATTGAGGAAGACAGAGGCAGGCAATGGCAAAGCACCTCTGACTGCCTCTTGCCTTGAAAACTGTACAGGGTCATCATAAGTCATCTGCATCCTGACTGCATCCTTTCTACTATGGATAAGGAGAGACCAGGGCTTTGGTGGAACAGGTTGTCCTGGCCTTGTCAGTTCTCAGCTAAGCAGGATTTGGCCCCATTTAATACCTGAATGGGAGGTCCCCAAGGGAGACCAGGTCTGATTGTTACAGGGAGACAGGAAATCCCCTCTGTTCCTCTCTTGTCTTGAAATCCATATGATGATGATGATGAAGAAGAAGAAGAGTTGGCTCTTAGATGCCGCTTTTCTCTCCCAGAAGGAGTCTCAATGTGGCTTACAGTCGCCTTCCCTTTTCTCTACGCTGGTTGAGAAATCCTGATTCTAGAGGAACTGGTTGGCTGCTCTGCTGGTTTAGATGGCCCATTGGTCTGATCCAGAAGGGCTCTTTCGATGTTCTTGGCTTGGCTTCCATGCCCTGTTGTCGTCCCTCCAGAAGAACTGGTTGGCCATGTGTGAGACCAGTCACAGGATTAGTTGGACCCTTGGTCTTATCCAGCAGGGCTATTCTTATGCTTCTAGGTTCTTATCTCTGTCACCTGGAAAGCAATTGCAATTCCAAGAGCTCTCCAGCCAACATCTGGATGTTGGCAAGCATTCCTTCCCCTGACATTAACTCCTGGCACTGGTGCTGCCTGCGAATGCAGAGATTCCCTTCAGTCACCATGGCTACTAGGCAGCCCCTGTCAGACCTATCTGTCTCATCACATCTTAAAGCTATTTATTCCTATGCCAGCCCAATGGCAAGCTAAGGGTTAACACAAGCCATTCCTCTAAAATCCTCCAAATCGGTTTAACTTATGAATGACCTTGTCTTTAACTATAATTATGACTAAGTAGATGACTTACTTCCTGCCTCCCAGTCATCATAATTTAACTGGGGGGGGGGGAATGTATATTTTTCCATTGAATGCTCCCTCCGACTCTGTCGAAAAGCACCGAAACATGTAAGAGTCTAATAATAACCGGAAAAGCATTTGAATTAGTCTATATCTTTCTTACTCCTTAGCATCCCGTGCCCCTCAGCAAGAATATGCCATTAAATCAAGAATACGTTTTAGTTATGGGCATACAATGCCTTTTAATAACTGCAAACTGATCTTCTGAGGTGATTTTTTTCTCTCTCCTTAATGTCACAATTTAAAGAACTGATTGGGGGAGAGGGGCTTTTTCATTCTACATGATGGGTCCAGGCTTAGAATCATAGTATCATAGAATCCTAGAGTTGGAAGGGACCTCCAGGGTCATCTAGTCCAACCCCCTGCATGATGCAGGAAATTCACAACTACTTGCTCACCCACAGTGACCCCAATTCAGTGTGCAAATTATGCCCCCCCCCCAAAAAAAAACAGAATCCCTGGCCAGACTGCTATGTCATCAACTCCCAGGTGGAACATGTAGCTCTCCCAGAATTACAACTGATCCCCGAGCTATAGAGATCAGTTCCCCTGGAGAAAATGGCTTCTTACAGTAGGTGGAGTCATAGAACCATAGAGTTAGAAGGGACCTGCAGGGTCATCTAGGCCAACCGCCTGCAGAATGCAGGAAATTGACAACTACCTGCCCACCCACTGTGACCCCAGTTCCAGGCTCAGATGTTGCCCCCCAGAGCAACCAGAATCCCTGGGCAGTCTGACTTGTTGATAATATCTTGATTGTAAAAAATCCCCCCCCCCCCCAACAAGAAATTTCTGGCTATGGAGCTGTCGTGAAGTCAAAGAGGATCACTAGTGCAAGGTCATCCAGCAAGATTCGTGCAAAGTAAGGATTTGAACTTGGTTCTCTCCGATCACTGCACTGTACCTAGGACCTCACACCCATAGGAGGAAGGGGAAAATCTGCACTGAGCCTATTTTCCTTTCCTTGTTGGTCACCAAAGCAGATCACAGACTAGGGCATTGGGAGGGGGGATGGAAGAGGGGAAGAGTGCATCAGAAGCCTCACCCCAAGTAGCATTTGGCCCTTAAAGATCATATTTATCAACAAGTGTGTATAGTGTTATAGCACCTAGGTGTTCCTCTAGCAGCACATGCTAAGTGTGTATAGTGCTATAGCACCTAGATGTCCCTCCAGCAGCACATGACAAGTATGTCCCTCTAGCAGCACATGCTAAGCTTGTATAGTACTATAGCACCTAGGTGTCCCAGATGTTGCTCTAGCAGCACTTGCTAAGTATGTATAGTGCTATAGCACCTAGATGTTCCTCTAACAGCACATGGTGTGTATATTGATATAGCACCTACCAGCACAAGTAGATCCTCTTTTCCCATATCTCCTGTTTCAATTCAATTCTGCATTTAAAAAGGGTTGTAACTGCTTTTCCTTCAATGCTGAAACTTCTCAAAGTCCGTTTACCTGTCTTAAAATTAAGAAATTATCTTCTCTTTCCCTCTGTGCCAAGGCAGTTCAGATCTGCCAAAAAAGGTACATTATCTCTTTGGCATGACTTGCTACCTGTTGTGTACAGCATTCTTTTAAATTGTATTCTATTGCATGGAAGAACGGTTTCAAGAACGGTATATTATATGGTGTCTTTTCTTGGTAAATTGTTACCTGGAATGATTCTGATAGAAAACAACATCAAAATAGCCCAGTAATGAGAATGTTCAAAGAAATCATGCAAGGGTCTCCTTGTTCTTAAGATAGCTGCACTGCAGCAAGATAATAATCTCATATATTCTTACCATACGTTCATAGGGTTGCCAGCTCTGGCCTTGAAATATCTGAAGGTTTTGGGGTTGAACTATGCCAAGGTGACAAAAGGGAATCTCCACCTTCAGTGGCAGCAAACCTCCAACCAGTTTTGTCCCTGGTGAAAAATGAAGGCATTTGCTCTTTTGATCACCCAAAACGGTTATTTTGGGGATCTTGGGACCTGCATGAAGAAAATGCACGCTAGGCTATGATCAGAAGGAGATCTTGAATGCAAAATAAAACCAAAACTTCCCGCATCTACCCTGGATAAAGGTATCCCCTGTGCAACCACAAGACGCCGGTTTATGGGTCATTGTAACAGGTTGGAAGGCTGCCTCCTTGGAATTGCTTTCATTAACGTCTCTGATTGATTTGCGTGCATCAGGTTTTTCCCCCCATGGTGGTTGCACAGCACCATGGGATTTGTAGTATTGGATATAATTTGATGCTTTGCATGTGTGTTTGGGAGCACATGGATTAAGGTAGGAGGCAGCAACAGATGGCGTGGCTCTCAGGCAAGGGTTTACTTGCCAGATTGAAGATAGCTCGAGGCGCAAGTGCTGATAGTTAAGAATACAGTGGTGCCAAAGGACAGTGATATTTAAAACAAATATTTTAGAAAGGGACCAAACATGAAAATACAGTGAGATACATAATGCATGTTCATGTAAAAAAGGTAAAGGTAAAGGTATCCCCTGTGCAAGCACTGGGTCATGTCTGACCCTTGGGGTGACGCCCTCCAGCGTTTTCTTGGCAGACTCAATACGGGGTGGTTTGCCAGTGCCTTCCCCAGTCATTACCGTTTACCCCCCAGCAAGCAAGCTGGGTACTCATTTTACCGACCTCGGAAGGATGGAAGGCTGAGTCGACCTTGAGCCGGCTGCTGGGATCGAACTCCCAGGCTCATGGGCAGAGCTTCAAACAGCATGTCTGCTGCCACAAGAGGCTACCTTGGATTACAACAGATGAATGACTGGATCTAGCTTTTGTACAAGAAAAGCTCAAGGAAGGTGATATGTCCATAACTCTGCCAAGGACCAAACTTGAGGCCTGAGGCTGAATCGTAATCCTGTCCTGTAATCAGCCAAAGTGCGGCTAGATCCCGCCTACCGGATCCAGTCAGTTTAAAGCAAAACTGACCAATAGCGCACATTGGCAGGAAGATCTATTGTGCTGTATTATATATATGTTGGGGTTGTTGGTGAGGCTTCTCAGCTCAGTTAGATCCCATTCTGGTTCTTGAATTATCATGCTGGGGTCACAATAAAGAGATGAAATGAACTCCCAGTATCCTGGTCTCTGAACCCACAGATCTAAATGAAGGATTTATCCTCCAGCTCTTGAACAAGTTGTTCACTAAACAAGGGACAAATTGTCTTCTCAGTCGGAAATGTTTCATACTTAAAAAGGGCTGAAAGGCCATGGTCTGCTTCTCTCCTTTGTCCCATCAAACGATAGTTGTGATGAAATAGTCCTTGAGTAGTTTGTTAGTGTATTTTGTTCACTGTTGCCCTGACATAATCTGAACAGATTTGGCAATGACTATAAAGCAAAACTGATCTCATCTCTCCCTCCGGACAAGAGCACAAACTGTTTCAGATGCTTTTGTGATTACTCTCAAAGTCCCCTGTGATGTCCGGGCACAGAAATATATTTGTCTTCCTCTGAACGTTCCTGAACTACCCTAAATCTGCCAGTGGGGTAATGGACTTCTTATCTTTTGAATACCAGAGCCGAAATCCGTGCAATCAGCGTAGTTTAGTGGACTCCCTGATATTTGAAACAGATGTGGTCCAACCATTTTTCCTTGAGGTATTGAAATTATTAATCTTTTCCCTGACTTGCCATGAGTTTAAAGCATTCATTGAGGTATTTCACCCCTCATCCACAAGCTTTCCTTTCTTTCTTTTTAAAATCTTCAATGTAGAATTGAGCCAGTTTGGTGTAGTGGTTAGGAGTGTGGACTTCTAATCTGGCATGCCAGGTTCGATTCTGCACTCCCCCACATGCAACCAGCTGGATGACCTTGGGCTCGCCACGGCACTGATAAAACTGTTCTGACCAAGCCGTGATATCAGAGCTCTCTCAGCCTCACCCACCCCACAGGGTGTCTGTTGGGGGGGAAAGGGAAGGCGACTGTAAGCCGCTTTGAACCTCCTTCAGTTAGAGAAAAGCGGCATATAAGAACCAACTGTTCTTCTTCTTCAGTAATATCAGGACTCTCAGCCTCACCACCCTCACAGGGTGTCTGTTGTGGGGAGAGGAAAGGGAAGGCAAACGTAAGCCACTTTGAGCCTCCTTCGGGTAGGGAAAAGCGGCATATAAGAACCAACTCTTCTTCTTCTTCTTCTTCTTCTTCTTCTTCTTCTTCTTCATCTTGTAATCATTAAACTATGAAATTGTTTCAGATTGTCTTTCTCAAGAGTGGCCATATGGGTTGCTTCTGAACATCTTCAGGGAAATGCCTTTTGAGAAGGTTACTGTGGAGTCTACGGAGATATTTTCAAGTGGGTAGCCATGTTGGTCTGAAGCACCAGGACAAATTCTGAGTCCAGGAGCACCTTTAAGACCAAGCAGGTTTTTTTCAAGGTATGAGCTTTCATGTGCACATGCATTTCCTCAGATGTGTTTGTGCACACAGAAGCTCATACCTTACATAAAACTTGTTTGGTCTTAAAGGTGCCATGGGACACAACATTTGTTCTACTGATATATTTGTTCATCTTTTGGGGGGGCATAGGCATTAGCTTCCCTTGAAATGTAAAAAAAAAATTAGTCACAGGACTATCAAGCCTAATAAAACCAACAACATAAGGTACTGTGAATCTTGCTATATTGCTTTGCGGCTTATGAGTTTATTCAAGCTTGAGATCAGTCACTTCTACAGAATAAGGCCTTATTTGCTCTGTTTCTGGATAAATCCATGATGTGGCATGAACAGAGAGACAAGTAATATGTCCCAAAGTCTCCCCAAAGGATGAGCTTGTGTTGTTCAAAATGAGTCAGGAATCACCTTAGCAATACATGATTTTTTGTTATTATCCTGTGAAGAAAAGCTTTTTCAGCGTTGTTGTTGCTTAGTGGGGAACAGAGACACGACGGAGACTTATAAAGATCGAAGAGTGCGTGAAGAGAGAACGTTTTCTTACTTTCTCGTCATACCAAAATCTCTAGCTACCGAAATTGTCATTGTTAATTGACTTAACCTGAATGCCATGTGCTTTCTCAAAGACTGCCTACTGGGGATCCCCACTGTGTGACTGAAGGGAAGCTGTGGCCATTGTTTCCTGGCTGACTCCGCCTTCTACGGCAGCCATTTTGCAGCTGCGGCCACTGGGCTGGGTGAGAATTCCAAAGCTGCCCAGAGGCTGAGAAAGGTTGGGGGTCTCAAAAGATGGCTCCATAGCCAACCCTCTGTCGAGGTTCCTGATGGGCAGAAATAAGCAGATGGGCAAAGCGCACAGCGATGATCTTGCACGGATCGGTAACACAAACTTGGTGCGCGTGGGCTCGTTCCCGTTGTTCCCGCTGTCGTTGAAGTCGTTGTTTTCCTCTCCCGATACCTGTCAGGTCTTCAAAACAATTTGAGAGTGAGGGAAGCGGGGATTTCATTATGTTAATAATTACATTGCCTCCAAGCTGTTTTCTGAAGTCACGTCACCCCACACGGCCCAGAAGCGGATTTTATAGAAATGTCATTAAAGCTGTTAACTGCGAGGAGACAGGCGACGAGGGGGAGCGAAAGGGGGATCGCGCACAATCAAAGGATGCTCTTTATTATCAATATAAGAGCAAAACGGCTCCGTAAATAGGTGACGCTGTTCTCATTGTGGCGGATCAAGACCGAGTGCTGGCTGTTGAAAGGGGGGGAAGTGTCAAGTCAGAAAAAAACAGGGAAGGCGAACGGTTGCAGCATCTCATTATTGGAGCTAAGTGAGTGCGAGATCTTGCGTCTTCTCGTCAAAGGTGAAAAGAGGGGTAGTCGCAGCAGAAGCTGCCAGACAGAGTGTCATTTTGTTGAACGATGAAATGGCAACCGTTGATGTTTCAGTTGTAGTCTTTGCAACAGTTTGGGATACGGTCACCAGCTTGGTGTAGTGGACTCCTTTTAGCTCTCTAGAGCAGGGGTGGCAAAACTGTGGTGCCCCAGATGTCCATGGCCTACAATTCCCATGAGCCCCTTGAAGCATTATGCATTGTGCTAGCAGGGGGTCGTGGGAGCTGTAGTCCATGGACATCTCGAGAGCCACAGTTTGGCCCCTGCTTATCTAGGGAAACTGGTTGGCCATTATTTGAGACAGGAGGCTGAAGTAGCTGGATTGATCCAGGTTGATCCAGCAGGGCTCTTTTTATGTTCCTCTTTTCCTATTATGGTCTGTCTCATACAAAATAAATTTGCTGTTCTTCCTCATACTGGCATTCCCAGGCTGGGCTCCCATTTGCCTTTCCTGGATCCACCATGTGGTTATCAGCCCACCATTTTTCGGATGGGTTGTTTCACTGAACTGAGTCTTCTGTCCATCAGTGAAGCACAGGTTAGATGTGCTCCAAACTATTTATTTCTTCTCCCTTTCTTTGAAGTGGCAGAGGGCTGATTCTCATCAAACGGTTCCTAACTCTGGGTTGACAAATACCTGGAGCGCGCTGATGATTTTTGGGGTGAAGCCTGAGGAGGGCAGGGTTCAAGGAGGGCAGGGATTTCAGTGTGTACAATACCACCAAATCCACCTTCCAAAGCATTCATGTTCTCCAGGGGAACTGATCTCTTTTGCCGAGAGATCTGTTGGAATCCCAGCAGATCTGTAGCTAACAGTTTATTTTTCCAGGATTGATTGCCTGGTGTTAAACTACCAATCATTAACACCATTGGGGGGGGGGGGGGGAATTCAAAAGTTTTTTTTTTTTTTTTTTTTTTTTACAGCTGCTAAAAGGCTCTAGCATTACAAAATTGCAGGGAGCAATACCTGACACACATTTCAGGTTCTTAAGCCATAGCAAAAGGCAGAAGATCACATATAACTTAGTCACAAAGATTTTGCTGGTTTTTCCTTCTCAGAAACACTATCTGCAAACCAAGTTCCATTTCTTTGAAGTCATAGCCTTTGGCCTTTTTACCTCTGCCTCCTTCCTGACACAAAGGCCTTCAAAGGGTTCCATTAAGACTGTTATGTCTAGAAGCAGGAAGGGGGAAAGGAGGGAAGGTGAAGTGGCTGGCAGAGGGTTATCAAATCCTGTTGGGAGCTATTGGGCTAACAGATTTTCTAGTGCTACTGAACCCTTGCTCCTTTCTACTGCTACAGCCAGACTAACATGGTGTCCCATCTTCATCTGACTCCATGAGATACCCATAACGATAGAGAATTAGGACTCTAAGCTCTCGGATATACTTGAAGAAGAGTCGGTTCTTAGATGCCGCTTTTCTCTACCCGAAGGAGGCTCAAAGCGGTTTACAGTCGCCTTCCCTTTCCTCTCCCCACAACAGACACCCTGTGAGGTGGGTGAGGCTGAGAGAGCCCTGATAGCACTGCTCAGTCGAAACAGTTTTATCAGAGCCCAGGGCCACCCAGCTGGTTGCATGTGGGGGAGCGCAGAATTGAACCCAGCATGCCAGATTAGAAGTCCGCACTCTTAACCACTACACCAAACTGGCTCTCTGAAGGGTATGGGAGTATTTGGCAGGAGCACTGCCATGAGTTGGCAGGAAAAAGTCATAATACTGTTTTCAGCAGAGGATAGGACTCGCAGAAATAGGTTTAAACTACATGTAGAATGGCATCAGCTAGATATCAGGGCAAAAGAATCCACAGTAAAAGTAGTTCTTTGTTTCAGTGACACTCCAATGAGGAGAAAAGAGGCAGTGAGCTCCCCCTCACTGGCAGTCTTCAAGCAAAGGTTGGATGCACACTTTTCTGGGAGGCTTTAGGATGCTTTGGGCTGATCCTGCATTAAGCAGGGGGTTGGACTAGATAGCCTGTGTGGCCCCTTCCAACTCTATGATTCTGTGATTCTATGATTCTATGATTCTAAACTGGCTTTAGCACCCTGAAAATGGTGGAGATGCTGAGAAATGCCTAATAATTGTAGATTTTTTTTTTAAGTTGGCTTGTTTAAGCATTCATGGCGTGTTGTTAGCAGCATCTGAAGGAAGCTATGGCTCAGCAACTCAGTTGGGAAGGGAATCTGCCACGAAAGTCCCCCAGAAACCCAAATGCGTTTCAAGCCATCCCAAAAGATCTTCCCTGCAATGCGTCAAAATGAAACACAAGCAAAAAAACGGTGACCTCGGTCGCTCTCATGATTCAGGCAAAATTGTCTTCTAAATTGCTAACAAAAGCCCCCTCATTTGACAACACTTGCCATGCACGAGAGGCAGTCTGTTACGGGCCCAGATTTTGGGTCACCTCCAGTTTTTTAGCGATGGGAATTTTTGCTGATGTCAGGCAACTTTAACACCCCATTCAGCTTCCAAATTCCTGATGGTTCCCTCAGTAGGTGTCATTGAATGAGCTTTTCTTCTCACAAAGAATTGCTTACAAATGGAAACCCTTCAGCTATCCTCAAGGTCTGTATGACTGGCTAGGGAGAGTGAAGACCGGCAAGGCGGGGGGGGGGGGAGTGTTTGCTATGTGGCTGTTCTTGTTCGAAGGGCAGAAAAAATTGCCCGCTCTGAGTTGGGAAATTCCTGAAGATTTGGGGAGTGGAGCCAGGGGAGGGCAGGGTCAGGGGAGGGGATGATGGCATGGAGATCCCCTTTCAAAGCAGCCATTACCATAGAATTATAGAGTTGGAAGTACCCACAGAGGCCATCTAGTCCATCCCCCTTCTCAAGCTGAGAGCCAGTTTGGTGTAGTGGTTAGGAGTGCGGACTTCTAATCTGGCGAGCCAGGTTTGAATCTGTGCTCCCCCACATGCAACCAGCTGGGTGACCTTGGGCTAGCCACAGCACTGATAAAGCTGTTCTGACCGAGCAGTGATATCAGGACTGTCTCAGCCTCACCCACCTCACAGGTTGCCTGTTGTGGAGAGAGAAAAGGGAAGGCGATTGTAAGCCGCTTTGAGACTCCTTCAGGTAGTGAAAAGCGGCATATAAGAACCAACTCTTTGTCTTCTTCTTCAATGCAGGATCAGCCTCAAACATCCAGGAGCAGTATCTGTCCAGCCGCTGCTTAAAAACCACCAGTGAGGGGGAGCTCCCCATCTCCTTAGGCAGCCCATCCCACTGCTGAACTAGACCCATAGAATCATAGAGTTGGAAGGGGCCATCCAGGCCATCTAGTCCAACCCCCTGCTCAGTACAGGATCAGCCTAAAGCAACCACGATAAGGATCTGTCCAGCTGCTGCTTGTAGATAGCTAGTGAGGAGGAGCTCCCCACCTCCTGAGGCAGCCCATTCTAGAATGCTAGAACATGTGGGGGAACTGAACACTGTCATCTGGAAACCATATTTATTTCCAGGAAATCTCTAGCCACCCCCTGAAGGATGGCAACTTTAAGGGCATGTTTTTGTTTTTTTGATCTGTGACTCTTTCTCTGCAAATAGCCCTTGACTTTGGCTGAGAGCCACGCAGTCTAACTGATTACTTATAGATTCAAATGGGTAGCCGTGTTGGTCTGAAGTAGCACAATAGAATCAGAGTCCAATAGCCCCTTTAAGACCAACAAAGATTTATTCAGGGCGTGAGCTTTCGAGTGCAAGCACTCGAAAGCTCACACCCTGAATAAATCTTTGTTGGTCTTAAAGGTGCTACAGACTCTGATTCTATTGATTACTTATGGAGCTATGACACAGGTCCTTAAATCGAAAGGGACTTTAAAAGAAGACGGAGAAACCAACCACAAACATTAAATTTCACCAAACTCTCCTTTAACTTTGTGAACTGGGAATCATGGAACGCTATCAGTGTGTCAAAGAGTAAAGCAGATTCATTCAACTGTCAGTTTTGTGGTGAAATAGAAAGCTAGGGAAATTGGAGGGGGGGGGTGGAGGTACTTTCTAACGGTATTGATTTCACCACTGAGTATTAATATTAAATGCCTTTTAAAGTCTATTTATATTGTTTCTTTTATGACAAACGGATATCAGCTGTTCATCGATCTCTACTTTTGCCTTTAGAAGCTATACAGGAGGCAGGAATTAATAAAGCGATCTTGTTCAAACTGTTTGGTATGTGTGTGTGTGTGTGTATGTGTGTGACTATAATGTGAAGAGAGGTACTCAGAATCCTCTTAGGAGCCTTCTGGTGCTCATTCTGCCTATTTCTTTACATAACGGTCTGGATTTATAGCTTCCTTTACCCCAGTCTTGTGGCAGAGGGAATATAACCATAAAGTATAAATGCCCCAAAAGACAATAACATTTGACCAAGGTGAAGTAACAAAGCATGCTTTAGGATGCTTTGGGCTGATCCTGCGTTGAGCAGAGGGTTGGACTAGATGGCCTGTATGGCCCCTTCCAACTCTATGATTCTGTGATTCTATGATTCTATGATTAAGATGCCCCTAAGCATCTGAAAGCCAGTCCAGAAACAGAGAAAAGGTGAGCGAGCTTGGAACGTTACTAGCTAGGTGTACCATAGACTATTTGAAAAGTGGAGGGTAGATCGGCTTTCCAAATCTGTTTATGTGGAGAGAATCCTCTCACTGGCAAGCCCCACTGGGAAGAAAAAATAAAATTAAAAATCCAGCAGCGTCACCCACATCACTTCTGGGTTGTCAGCTTTCTGCAGGGCTTGCAAGACCGAGCTCTTCCGCCAGGCATATGGTTGAGGACAGGGCGGGGTCTCGGTGTGGCATTGGAGGATCCCCCAATGTGTGATTAGATCTGGTCCTTCACTCCCAGCAAGAGAGAACTTTGACCCATGGGTTGAACGGGGAGGGGGGGAGGGGGAGATAGGGTTGTGCGATTCGGCCGCCAAAGCAGCCATTTGAGCAGGAAGCAGCCAGCGCCGTGGCGTGGGGGGGAGAGGCGGCACCCGCACGCAGGCACAGAGTTCTGCGCCTGTGTGCATATGCCATCTGGTGCGCCGGGCTTGAACGGCTGCTTTGGTGGCCGACACGCACAACCCTCATAGGAATCGGTCACCATCTGATTAATGTAAGGTAAGGCAGGGGTAGTCAACCTGTGGTCCTCCAGATGTCCATGGACTACAATTCCCATGAGCCCCTGCCAGCAAATGCTGGCAGGGGCTCATGGGAATTGTAGTCCATGGACATCTGGAGGACCACAGGTTGACTACCCCTGGTGTAAGGGGTGTTTTTAGAGGGGGTTATTATATTTTATCTACTGTTGTGAACCGCCGCGAGACTTTTGGAGACCGGGGGTATAGAAATACAAAAATAAGATAAATAAATAAAACTCTAGAACTCACAAGAACCTCTATGATTTCCAGAAATTCCTAGAGCTACCCTTTGCCATTGACAGATTACTCAGAAGTAGCACAGTATTGTTGGTGCTGGCAACAAGCAGGCAAGCTGGAGGGTTTGGGGATCCTGTGACATCTGCCGCATCGCTAGTATAACTACATCACTTCTCGGTAGCTCTGGGAATCACTGGAAACTCTATGATTTTACCATAGAGTTTCCAGTGATTCCTAGGCCCATTGTGCACGGCCGCCGAAATGGCGATTTCAGGTCCCATGGAGAACGCGGAGGGGGAAGAAGCGAAGCAAACCGCTTACGCACGGGACGGGACGCAACGGCGCCAAAACCCAGAGTAACTGATTAAAATAACCCTTTAATATTCATGACTTATTTTTGGACTTCTCAGTTGATGCTCCTTCAGGGGAAAAGTTCTTTAAATTTAATGGATTGTGTCTTGACTTATTTTTGATCGATGGATCCAAGTAATAGGTTTCCCTCCCTATATGTGTGCCATTGTTGTAATAATAAAACACTTCCTTGTGTTGCTTTAGAAGCTGTGGTGCTAAATCATAGTTCATTTGATTGAATGTGGTCATTTTGGGTTCTGTGTGTTTCAGTGCAAATCCCCGGACCAGTGGAAAACCTGCGAGCTGTATCTACCTCACCTACCTCAATCCTTATTACATGGGAACCACCTGCCTATGCAAATGGCCCAGTCGAAGGCTATAGGTTGTACTGTACGGAAGGAGCTACCGGGAAAGAACAGGTGAGCCAGTTACAGAACATAATGTTCTACCAAAAAGGTACCTGGATACCAGTTAAATTCATCTGATCCATTAATTAGAATTATAGAGTTGGCAGGGGTTCCAGGTTCATCTAGTCCAACCCACTGCAGAATGCAGGAAACTCACAACGTTTTTGTCATTCCCTCCTGTAGGGTTGTTCCTTCTGCCATTGCTTGGCTCAGTGGTGCATCTATTGGTTGCCCTAGGACAGGAGTCCCCAACACAGTTCCCCTTGGGGCCACTGTGTCTACCAGTACCTTTTCTGTCACCCACCATTTTTGAAAGCATATAGGACCAGGTCACAAAACATGGAGTGTGGTTTTGCCCAGCAAGACTTCTGATTGGGGGTTTTGCCCTGCAAGACCTCTGATTGGCCATTAGAGATTTGATTGGCTGTGCAGATTTTTAAAATTGTTGCTTTGGCATCCACTTCCATCGCAACAGAAGGATCTTCACTTTGTGGCTGAAGGTTAGCTATGATGGCTGTTTTGTGGGTGGCTTCATCTCCTGTGGCAGCCATTTTGGGTCAGTCATTTTCTGTCAGCCATTTTGTCCCTTTACTCATCATGCAGTGTCAGAATTCCAAAAGTGCCTTTGGCCCTAAAAAATGTCAGTAACTCCTGTCCTAGGAGGAGCCATGGTCCAAAGTAAGGCACAGGGCTAACTAAGAGAGGTATCCAACAGAGAAAAGAACAAGACCTTTCAGTCCTTGTTCTATAGTTTGGGATGACCTTTCCTCCATCACACTCATGTAGTTTTGAAGACCAAATCTGCACAAAAGGCGTCATACTTGGAATCACTTCACAAAACATTGGTTATGAGCTTGTTGATGTTCATGCATTTAAACAATATATGTTAAAAGGCAATGTATTTCAAAAGGCTGCCTCTTCTATCACGTTCTCCCAAAGAGCGTTAAGGTCATCTGACCAAAACTTGCTTAGGATACCTGGCCCAGAGGAGGGGAGACTGTCCCCAACCAAGGCCAGGGCTTTTTTTTAGTCTCGGCTCTAGCCTGGTGGAATGCTCTGCCAAAAGAGACCAGGGCCCTGTGGGACCTTAACCAGTTCTGCATGCCCTGTGAGACAGAGTTGTTCCACCAGGTCTATGGTTGAGGCCAGGCAGAATATCACAAAGAGTTGGCCTTGCGGCAGAAAACAGAAGGAAGACCTACCTCCCCAAGAAAGATCTGGGATCCCGCCCCCAAGTTTTACTGAATGGGGATAATGTAACTATATAGTTGTTTTAATATTTATAACTGGTTTTAAAGAAATTGATTATTTTAACTTATGTTGTTGCCTGCCCTGAATGGGATCCCAAGGAAGGGTGCCCCCCCCAAAAAAAGGAAGAGGAGGATGAACAAAATGTTAGGGGGGTTATTTGATGAGCATAGCAGACGTAATCTAGTGTAAAAATTTGGAAGACAACAGCCTCTGCACTGTTTTGGTTTTCCTAAACAGATTTTTTCCCCTCTTCTAAAAACATGATCACATCCTTTTTATGAGAATTGTAATGTGACAAGTGAATAAGTCCAGCTTCTTTGAAAAACAAAACAAAAAATGCTTTGAAGAGGTACCCCCAACCCCCATCCTACGCATAGGTTTGCTGGGTCCTTTCTGGCAACCAGCAGAGAATAGGGTGGAACTTGCCAGAAGAAAGAGAAAGGTCCAGGCCATGTTGCTGATGTCACACGGGAAGTGACATCATCATGCTAATGAATTTTGGTTTGGTATTTACTCTGGTATTTGGGTAAAAACTATATAGCAAAAATGACTTCTACCATAGAGTTTTTGTTCAAATGCCAGAGTGCCACACAGGTCTCTGGTGTGATGATATTACTTCCTGTGTGATGCCAGCAACATGGCCTGGGCCTTCCTTTTTTCTTTTGTTGAGTCCCTCTATTGGCCAGTTGGTGGCAGTGGACCAGGGGATCTGGCAAATCAACCTACATATGGACCTGCTTTTGTCTATGTTTGGTTCCAATACAGGTAAGTCCTATAATCAGTTTCTGTAAACGGAGGTCTCCTGGGAATTCTACTTAAGCTTCCTTGATTTCCTAGATGGGGAAAAAACAAGGTATACATGAAATAAATAAGCCCTTCATGACAGATTCTGGATTGCAGTCATAGATATGTTCAGCTAACAATTCCCTGCCCATAAATACGGGTTATTCATGCAGGATAATAACAGTTGAATTATCAACTGTGGGATGTCAGGTTGAATGCATAAAACGCAAACCAACTATTAGTAAAATAAATGGATTTTTCAACCATTGGCATGAATGTACTGACCCGTGTAATGCCTTTGTGCAGTAATGCCGGTCTTGTTTTCCTTCTGTGGCTAGAATATAGAAGTGAATGGCTTATCGTACAAGCTGGAAGGACTAAAGAAATTCACTGAGTACACCATACGATTTCTGGCCTACAATCGTTACGGACCTGGAGTATCTTCTGAAGATCTGACAGTCAGGACACTTTCAGATGGTAAGGCAGAACTTTAAAAATGTACCAATTTCCCCTCTATCTAGGCAGCCCCATATCCTACTACCATTATCCCAGTCCTTCCCCACAGTAGTTCTGTGAAATCTTGCCAGTGTAATAGCTTGGACAGGTGCTGATATCAGTTTGCAGTGGTCTTCTCAGGTCTTCCATAGAACTAAAGCCATGGGAGGTGATAAGATACAAAGTCATTTGTGTGGGGGGGGGGGGACATTACCTTTGTAAAAGGTACATTTGTGATACAGTGGCCTTACTCGATGCTCCACTCTGTTATGCCTCCAGTTTACATTTCTGCAATACATGTTCAAGTGCCATTTGCCCCAATCAATCTGAGTCACCTTTCATAATACAAACCTCGAAAGAACAAAAGTACCTCGTGCGTATAATTATAAAAACAAAAAGAAACAGCCAACAATAGGCGAAACATTAATTTTGTGCTTAATTTATGGAGATTGAATTCGAGCTTTGAAGAGGAGCCCTGTGGCCCAAGCATTGAACTTTGGCTTTCAGACCGTGATCAAGTGAGGAAAAGGGTGGTTGTTATTCATGCAGGTCTCTGGAAAGTTCTCCCCCAGAAGTGTTTTCAGGCGTTTTTGTTATCTGGGAGCAAATTTGGTTAGTGTAGCAGTAGAGGCACACTTTATATGCCTAGACCTGCCGATATACACAAACCAGAATAGGTGGTGTAGTATTTCAAGTTTGGCAGCTTCTAATCAGGTAAGCTGGGTTTGATTCCCTGTTCCTCCACATGCAGCCAGATGAGTGATCTTGGGTTTGTCACAGTCCTGGTAGTGCTATTCTGACCAAGCAGCTCTGTCAGAGCTCTCTCAGCCTCACCTACCTCACTGGTACAGAAAAGTGGAATATAAGAACCGACTCTCCTTCTTCAGTAATATCAGGGCTCTCTCAGCCTCACCTTCCTCACAGGGTGTCTGTTGTGGGGAGAGGACAGGGAAGCCGATTGTAAGCCACTTTGGGACTCCTTCGGTCAGTGAAAATGAAGGATCTCTTGGGGAAGGCCAGGATGAGAGAGGCTAAGAAGCAGCTCAGAGCTGCAAGTGGAAAGAGCACAGCAGAGGAAGGAGACATACCTCTCTTATAGCCTCTCAGATTGAGCAGGTAGAAGGGCATTGGATCCAGGCCAGTTGGGATGTGGCCAGGGAACCCCTTAAAAAGGAAAGCACCCAACGCCACCAGGAGAATGAGTGAGCGTCTGTGTGTGGCTGGAGAAGAAAGAGGACCCTGGGAGCTGGCGCCCCCTTTCCTTCCCTGTGCTGAGGCTGGTGGACCGGGCTCCCTCTTTGTTGGCAAGATGGCAGAAGAGTGGGAGCCCCAGAGATGGACAGAAGCTCACGGAAGCCATCCTTAAAGCTCCCTGCTCACGGCAGATGGCTGTCCAAAATGGCATTTTAGTTTTTATTTATTTATTTTTAAATGTATACCCTGCCCTTCCCAGTGTGCTGGCTTGTGTGCTGGCTTCCAGCGTTATTTATAAAACGTACCTAATGAATGGGATCTTAGATATAAGATTAAAATTTCAAAACCATCTTAGAAGCAGTCGTGACAGCTGTACAGCCATACTTTTTTCTTCAAGAGCATTCTGTTTTCGTGGGTTGCCTATACGGAGTGAGTCCCAATGGTGTTTAATCTGAGTCGTCTTGCTGTTTATTGGCCCAACCAAATGCCTGGCAGAAGAGCTCCGTCTTACAGGCTCTGCAGAACTGACCCTGATCCGACAGAGCCCTTAGGTCAGGGGTAGTCAAACTGCGGCCCTCCAGATGTCCATGGACTACAATTCCCAGGAGCCCCCTGCCAGTGAATGCGAATGCTGGCAGGGGGCTCCTGGGAATCGTAGTCCATGGACATCTGGAGGGCCGCAGTTTGACTACCCCTGCCTTAGGTCTTCCATCAGCTCATTCCACCAAATCGGGGCCAGGACTAAAAAGGTTGAAGCCAGATGTCCTTTTTTTAGGGGGGAGGGCAGGGATTACCAGTTTGTTCACCCTGGATGATCTTCTTATCTTTTGACAAGATAGACCTTCATTAGACCATATCGTTCTTCATATAATGCATTTGGCTTTGGGAAACTCACACTTAACATCCAGGGAGCGAAAAATTAAACGCTGCGATGTGTTCATAGAGCTTTCTCTTGTGCAGCTATTGATTTGTCTTGGACTGTTCCAAGTTCCAGTGTGTGTGCGTGTGGTTGTGTGTAGGGGGTGGTGTCCTTTTTGTTCTCAGCAGACTTCGCTTACCTGGGTACGGTGCCTGGAATGAGCCAATCCTATTACCTTGAAAGTTCAGTGCAATGGAATTATCCTGCAGGCTCCGAGACCAAAAGTTGTGGAATTACTGATGTTCCAGTTCTAAGAATCATAAAAAACATTTTTTTAAATAACTAGATCAAATAAAATATTAACAGTGCAAACCCTTTACGAGGGCCAAATCCATAGAGCTCGAATGTAATTGTTCTGCCTTTGACACTTAGACTCTTCTTGTCAATTATTTTATTGGTTTCACCCTAAATACTGGTTACACATATTTTTAACCTTATAACCATCGCCTTTAGGACATTCCCAGCCTTGTTTGGATTAATAAAAGCTTGGCGGTATGCTGATGGGTGTAACCGCAGAGCGAAACATCAATAGCTTACCTGAGATAACTCAATTACCTTCTGAATGTCACGGAATAATCAACATTGCTCATTCCGCGTGTTGTTTACTAGTAGTGCCCGCAGCTCAGAAAGTAGTCCCAGTAGGCCTTTGTAAAGTTCTGGGCTGGTCACTTGAACAACAGTGAAGAACAGGGCAGCCTTGTCATTTGGGGAGGCTGAGCAGGCAAGGGAGAAGGGTGAGGAGACATGAGGAGTCAGTGGAATGTAATAACATCCTCACCCTACTCTTCCTTCCTTCCTTCCTTCCTTCCTTCCTTCCTTCCTTCCTTCCTTCCTTCCTTCCTTCCTTCCATTCATTCATTTATTCATTCATTCATTCATTTATACATTCATTCATACATTCACTCATTCAATTTCTAGGCCAACAATCCTAGTCAACTAGCTTGCAGTGGCTAACAACTTTCAGTAAAGCATAATAACCATTCAATGAAACATTATAACATCATATTAAAAAAAAAACCTTCCACTCTCCCAACCCCCCTCCAACCCCCCCCCCCCCAATAAGCCACCAATTAGCTGCTATATGTGCCCAGGGGAAAATGTAGCCACAGGCAGGACACTAGAGGAAGGCCCAGATCTTTCTCAGCCTGGCCTCAACCGAATGCTGGGTGGAAGAGCTCTGTCTTACATGCCCTGAAGTAGATCTAAAGTAGTTCCATCATAGCTCTCAGTTCTTCCGGGAGCTCATTCCACCAGGCAGGGGATGGTCCACCATCCACCATCCATGGTCCACCATCCAAAGCAGTAATTTCCTCCAAAGGAGAAAGAAGAGCTGTTTCCTTATACCCCGCTTTTCCTTACCCGAAGGAGTCCAAAGCTACTTATGAAAACCTTTCCCTCTCCCCACAACAGACTCCCCTACGAGGTAGGTAGAGAAACACTGTGATAGGAATTTGACCCCCTCTTAGACCTGCCCAAGAGGCAATCATGCCTGTCCTCTGTTTCTCTGCCATAAATCTGAATCATTGGCAGATCACGACATTGCTAAGAGTTTGGGTTGTGTGCTGCTATGGACCTGCCAATCAGTTCATTTTGGGTTCATGTGGCATTCTTTATTGTTCACCCCTCTCAGCTTCACCCCTTCCTTGGTTATTTCTCCAGAAGTCTGAGTTGGGAGGTTCTGTTTCCAGTTGACTGGTTTCCTTTAGGTATCGGTTTCTATGTCACCTGCTTGGTCACCTATTACAAAGGCCTGGAATGTGTTCTCCTGTGTGTCATATTGTTCTTCTTCCCTAAGGAGTGACCGGGCTGATTAGCTTTCCCTCCCTTGGTCACGCTGGGAGAAGGACAGTCAATCTCTCCTTTGGAAACCAGTGGGCCTTAAAACGCCCCTCTCTCACATGCATTCTAGCTGCCAATGGATATTATGACCAACCAAGGCCCCTCTTTCCACCCACAATGGAGGTTTATGTTCTCCGGTGACCTGAGCAAATAAAATCAGCCCATTTCATTTCACCATGAAAGATTTGGGGTTGATTCGATGTGACCTGGGTAATTTTGTGTTAACTGGCAGCTGCCACTGTTGATCATAAAATCATAGAATCATAGAGTTGGAAGGGATCATACAGGCCATCTAGTCCAACCCCCTGCTCAACGCAGGATCAGCCCAAAGCATCCTAAAGCATCCAAGAAAAGTGTGTATCCAACCTTTGCTTGAAGACTGCCAGTGAGGGGGAGCTCACCACCTCCTTAGGCAGCCTATTCCACTGCTGAACTACTCTGACTGTGAAATTTTTTTTCCTGATATCTAGCCTATATCGTTGTACTTGTAGTTTAAACCCATTACCGCGTGTCCTCTCCTCTGCAGCCAATGGGAACAGCATCCTGCCCTCCTCCAAGTGACAACCTTTCAGATACTTAAAGAGGGCTATCATGTCCCCTCTCAACCTCCTTTTCTCCAGGCCGAACATTCCCAAGTTGCTCAACCTATCTTCATAGGGCTTGGTCCCTTGGCCCCAGACCTTCCTCATTGTGATCTTCCTTCTCACTTTTTCGCTGGGTGTGGTCATGTGCAAGCTCCCCTAGATATTAACGGAATCACAGAGAGACTAGTTCTTAACAATGAACTACCACCGAACAGGACGCTCCTTGAGTACCCACCAACCATTCCAAGCCGTCATCATCATCATAAATATATCATAAATATCTTTGGCATCATCATCATAAATATATTTGGCTCAGGATGATGTACATAGACAAATGATCAATATCAGCAATTAAAACAACAGTAAAACATTAAGAACTGTCCATCAATGTAAAGCGTATTAACATTTTAGCGGTATCTACTTAACATGATTGGTTATTGTCTTATCACCCAGAAACTGGTCACAGCCAATAGGTCTTTCCCAGGGTGGATGTCTCGGGGGGGGGGGGGGGGAGGTTGTTTGGGGGGGGGCATAGAAGTTACAGAAGTATGGGAGAATACTATTTTGCCAATTGGGTGCCTTGTACAGTTGTGATTCCCCCATAAACTGAAGTTACCCACACGGATTTAGAAATTAGTTCTTATATGCCACTTTTCTCTACCCAAAGGGGCTTATAATCGCCTTCACCTTCCACTCCCCACAACAGAGAGAGCCCTGATATTTCTGCTCAGTCAGAACTGCTTTATCAGTGCCGTGGTGAGCCCAAGGTCACCCAGCTGGCTGCATGTGGGGGAGCGAGGAATCAAACCAGGCTCGCCAGATTAGAAGTCCGCACTCCTAACCACAACATCAAACTGGCTCTTTTTCAAAAACCTGAGAAATGTTTGTCATTGTCATCTTGGGCTCCTCTACTTACAGCTTTTCAAAGTTCATTCTCTTTTCCCCTCCCCGCTCTCTTTACATTGCAGTGCCAAGTGCTATGCCCCAGAACATCTCCTTGGAGGTGATGAACTCAAAGGTAAGCTGACTCACGGTCTCCTAATCTGAAATGACCCCTAGTTGTGTACCTGTGTTTCTGGCTATATAGCGCACTCAGCTTTCAAATATGCTTAATAGGAAGTTGTCTTTTAACATCTTCTCCCTCCCCCCACCCCCGCAAAAATGAAAACAAAAATGGACTGTTTAATTCCCCCGTTCATCCTGGAGATGTTGACCCTCCTCGGTTTGGCTGGAACAGAGCCCTAATCCTGAGACTTGCATTTTGTTAAATAGGAATGTTCAATTTGCATGAACTTCTAGTAGTAGAATCTTTCATGTTTGCATGTTGATTACTTTTTGTAAGGAAGCAGTTTTGGATTTCGTGTGCATGATATTTGTATCCACTGCCGCCTTTAAAGAGCAACACAGTTTCGAGGGCCTATTCTGCATGCATTGGATAATGCACTTTCGATGCACTTTAGAAGTAGGTTTTCCTGTTCTGCACAGGAAAATCCAGCTGCCAAAGCACATTGGAAGTGCATTATCCTATGAGTACGGAATGGGCCCAGGACTGACTCCCAAAGCTTATACCATAGTAATCTTGTTTGTCTTTGAGCTGTGGTATACCTAGCCTGCTTGGTGCCCAAGACTTGCTGATGTGGGGGCGGGTGGTGAGTGGCTGCAGCTGGGTGAGGGCAGGGCATGGTGATACAGGGGTGCAGGTAGGTGGGCGGTATGCCTGGGCAAGCTCTGCAGCTGGTGGAACATGTGATTGGCTGCCTTTGGCACAAATTTCTCCTTGGCGTCATGCATCTCCTTCATCAGCCAGTTTGCCCACCACTAAGAGACACGGTCTCTCGGCCACTTGCCTAGGAGTGTCATCAAAGGTGGGCTGTGGCACACTGGACAGATGTTCCCAGTCCCAGAGGTCTTGAGCAACCAAGCTGCATTGTGAGTGGGCTGGGGAGAGCAGGAGTCCCTGTCATCTTCCACAAGCAGAACTCTGCCTTGCAAGGTTGAGTGGGCAGGGGGCTCTTTCACATGAAGGCTCTCTTGCCCGGGGGGTGAGTCTGTCTTAGGATGGGTTGGGATACATCATGTTGGATTGGCCCAGCCATGGGCCAGGAATGTGTCTTGGCCGTGCACAGCCCTGGGCTATAAACACTAAGGTTTGATACCCTCTTGCAGCCCTTCCCACCAGCCTGATCCACCATGTTGAAGAGAAGCAGGGCCTTGCCGGGCATCACACACGCAGAGGGTGTGGCTTGCTCCTGCCACACCTGCCTAGTGCATAGGAAGAAGCTGCCCTCTTGTGCCCTCCCAAAGTATGTGCCCTAGCTGCCACATCCTAAATGTTACCATCTCTGTGGTCCTACTAGGCTTGATTCTTGCTTTTTCCTACACAAATAAACCTGGCTGCCCGCTTGAAACGATGCGTACAAAATGCCAAACTTCTGAGTGATGTGGAAATATAACTGTGCTGTGCCAGAGGGCCTTCTGAGACATGTGTACCGAGTTTCACATTTTTGAACAGTAACCAATTTGGCTCTCATCCTTCTAAGGAGAGAGGTATAAATAGCCCTTTTTCAGAGCTTTCTCGTTTTCAGGTTCTGAATTCCAGCCTTCTAGCTGCTTGGAGAATAGCTTAATGACTGCAGGTATACTGTGTTTCTGCAGTAGAGTGAGAGTTTTCCAAATATTTTAGATGTGTAGATTAAATTCCAGGCATCGTGCTCATAGGGGAGGGTACATCTGTGTCAGAAAGTAGAGAACTTGCTGAACTCTTTGAACGCTCTGCTCATGTTTTGTGGATGGCTTCTGCCATCTCGAGATCCGACTACCCACATCATGTCCTCAAGTCTGTTCCTTGTACGTAAGAGGCACGCACAAAGTATTAAAGTGGTGTAAAATGGAAAGATGTCATAAAAATGGCAAAAAAAAGTTGCGAGAATCGGATTGTCACGTGACACGTCTGTGAAAACATTAAAACTCCGTATAGCTCCAAGGCCCTGAATGGGGGTGGGGGGTGGGGACTGCTCCTGAAACAAGAGCTTCCTTTAGAAAACTTTCCCTTACTGTGCATACACCTGATCTAGCAAAGCCTTAAGAAAAGAAAGAATCCAATGCAAATAGGTAGAATGCTGTTTCTTATTCACATCAGGCCACCTGCAGCACTGATACTGCAATCTTATGACCTGGTCTCAACCTATTCCATTCCAGTTCTCTTTTGGAAATTTAATTTCACCTCCTAAAAGCAGGGCTGTGGTTCAAACAAGGCTACAGATAGCTGCAAAGGCAATTTTGTGGAAAGGAACAATGCAGAAACACACAGAGAGACCCTCTTTTGGGCTTTACCTAATACAGGTTCCAAAAGGAGCATCTACCTAGTCACATGTACCTCCCCATCCATAACTCAAAGGAAAAGTTTTTTTTTGGGGGGGGGAGGGCAGATATAGTTACTGAGTCACGTGAAGCTGGCAGGCGGGCGTTGAATTGAACTGACATTTATTGTAGCCGAAGCCATAACAAGCATGCAAACAGAGCATTAAAACAGTAAACTACACATATCTATCACAGTATGAACAAGTGATCACCATAAGAAAATTACAAGTGTCGAATAGAATGAGTGACGTGAAATAAAAGACTAATACATCAACTAAAATACAGATTACTCAGCCATACTGGAAACTTACCTTTATCTAATAACTAGGGACCAAGCCTTTTGTACTTGTAAAAACAACGGGCACTAGGTGTGCTTTGGGGCCAGGGGGAAGGCTTCCTTCCCACCCCCGGCAGCGGCATCCCACCTACAAAACTCCAGGAATATTTCCAACCCAGGGGTAGCCAACCTCCAGGTGGGACCTGGAGAGGTCCTGGAATCACCGCCCATCTTCATAGATCAGCCCCACAGGCAGAAAGGGCTACTTTGGACAGGGTTGCGGTAGAGAAGAAACATTTAAGGCCTCCCACACAGGTTGTTGTTGAATTGAAAGACTTGAGGCCTGCAGCACAGGGTTGTTGTGCAGATGAAACAGGAGACAAAAGAACCTCCGCAACAGCATCCAGTTTCGTCTGCAGAATAACGCTGTGCAGTGGCACTCTGAATACACTGTGCTTGCGCTCAAAAGCTCACGTCTTGAATAAATTTTGGTCTTAAAGGTGTCCCTGGACTTTGATTTTATTTTGTTTTGTTGTGCTGCTTCAGACCAACACGGATACCCACTTAAGTCTTCTACTTGGTTATTCCAGCAAGGGCACAACCGACAATCTGTTGGAACCTGATTAAATCTGCCGTGCAAGGATGCAGAAGGGAAGGTCTGAAACCTTGCAGAAGTAAAGATGGGCATTTGTTAGATCATTTAGGTCAGTGGTCCCCAACCCGCGGGCCACGGCCCGGTGTCGGGCCGCAAAGGCCTTGGTGCTGGGCCGCGGCTCCTTCTTCCCTCCCCCACGAAGCGAGAAGCTCGCCAGACCGCGAGCAAATCGGCCGCCAAAGCGGCCGATTAGCTCGTGGCCCGGCAAGCTTCTCGCTTCGGGAGGGGAGGGAAGAGAAGCTTGCCGAGCCGCGAGCTAATCGGCCGCATTAGCGGCCAATTTGCTCGCAGCCTGGAGGGGCCGGGAGGGAGAGCCGCAGCCGCTGGCATGGCGGCAGTGCAAACGCGCATGCGCGGCAGTCTGCACATGCGCGTTTGTGCTGGGGCTGCCGCGCGTGCGCGGGCCCCCGGGCCACCCTCTCCTTCCACTACGCCGCAGCGGTCTGCAGCAAGCGAAAACTTGCGGACCGCTGGTTTAGGTATCCAGAGAAGGATATGGCATATTTAAGCCTCAGTTACCACCTGGAAGATTTAGAGTTTTGGATCACATCCCACAAACCCAACCTTGAATTTTACACAATTCCCAAGTTTGGATCAAATGCTGGCAGGAGTCCATGGGAATTGTAGTCCATGGACATCTGGAGGGCCGCAGTCTGACTAACCCTGGAGCAAGGGATTGGACTGGATCAAGGGTGCCCTAACTATGACTCTCCAGATGTCCCTGGACTACAATTCCCATGAACCTCTGCCAGTTTGGCTACCCCTGAGCTAGATGGCCATGCCCCCTTCAATTTCTGTGATTCTATTGTTTTTTTTTTAAAAAAAACATATTCATAAACAGATTATTTTTGAAACGCAGGAACCGAATGTTCCAACCGTGCCGTGCACTTCTTTAGGTTGATTAGCAGCTTGTCCTTCCTCATTAGCTGTTCCGGCGTCCATGACAGAAAGGGCGTTGGGTGGGCATGGTATCCTTCTCCTCATGACGTGGGCCGTAATGTCACAGGCACCAGAGAGCCCGCTTAATTAAGAAAAAGCACCCAAACTCGGGCAGACACGGCTAAGTTATTAATTGCCAGCACACAAGACTTTGCCGAGCAGTTTGCTGACTGCGACAAAGATCCAAGAACTCCTTCCGATGCTTTTAATGAGCCATCGGTCTTGCACGTCCCTTCACGTGGCAATCTGGAATGTGTATGATAATGCCGACTCTCCAGCGTAGACATTAAAAGGGTTCCTTGTCTCTCGTAAAGCAGCTCGTTTGTGTGCCGAAAGCCATGAAAAGAAACGTCCTCCTACAGGATGGGGGAAATTTGTGTTGCTCCAATAACTCAACTCACTAATTGGCTTCTTCACTTCCGGGTCATAGAATCATAGTTGGAAGGGGCCATACAGGCCATCTAGTCCAACCCCCTGCTCAACTCAGGATCAGCTCTAAGCATCCAAGAAAAGTGTGTATCCAACCTTTGCTTGAAGACTGCCAGTGAGGGGGAGTTCACCACCTCCTTAGGCAGCCTATTCCACTGCTGAACTACTCTGACTGTGAAAAACTTTTTCCTGATATCTAGCCTCTATCGTTGTACTTGAAGTTTAAACCCATTACTGCGTGTCCTCTCCTCTGCAGCCAATGGGAACAGCATCCTGCCCTCCTCCAAGTGACAACCTTTCAAATACTTAAAGAGGGCTATCATGTCCCCTCTCAACCTCCTTTTCTCCAGGCTGAACATTCCCAAGTCCCTCAACCTATCTTCATAGGGCTTGGTCCCATGGCCCCAGATCATCTTCGTCGCTCTCCTCTGTACCCTTTCAATTTTATCGATGTCCTTCTTGAAGTGAGGCCTCCAGAACTGCACACAGTACTCCAGGTGTGGTCTGACCAGTGCCGTATACAATGGGACTATGACATCTTGTGATTTTGATGTGATGCCTCTGTTGATACAGCCCAAAATGGCATTTGCCTTTTTTACCGCTGCATCACACTGCCTGCTCATGTTTAGTTTACAATCCACAAGTACCCCAGGGTCTCGTTCACACACAGTGCTACCTAGAAGCGTATCCCCCATCCAGTAGGCATGCTTTTCATTTTTCTGACCCAGATGCAGAACTTTACACTTATCTTTATTAAATTGCATCTTGTTCTCATTTGCCCATTTTTCCATTGTGTTCAGATCTCGTTGAACTCTGTCTCTATCTTCCGGAGTATTTGCCAGTCCTCCCAATTTGGTGTCATCTGCAAACTTGATGAGTAGTCCCTCCACCCCCTCATCTAGATCATTAATAAATATGTTAAAAAGTACCGGGCCGAGCACCGAGCCCTGACGTACCCCGCTACTCACCTCTCTCCAGTCTGATGAAACACCATTGACAACAACTCTTTGAGTGCGGTTCTCTAACCAATTCCCTATCCACCTAACTATCTGAAAATCCAGATTGCAGTCCTTCAACTTATCCATCAGAACATCATGGGGAACCTTGTCAAAAGCTTTACTAAAGCTCAGACAACTGAGAGCACGTGGAGAGAGCTACTGGGGAGAGTTGCTGCTGACCAGGTGAGGCTATTGTTCTGCCTGGGTGAGGTGATTGCTGGGTAATGGTTGGGAGGATTAAAAAGGGCTACTCCTCACCAGAGGCGCGAGCCTTTGGCGCGAGCCGAAGGGCGAGAGACAAAGGGCTCTTGGCCTGGGGTTCTTGGCCGAGCAATTAGAATCAGTAGATTATATTTCCCTAGTACTCGGTCCTTCCGAGATGCTTTGCCACCGATTTGGGGCTAGAGGATTCTGCCTAGCCTACATTCCACCAAGGAATCCACACTTCTATGGATAGATGAAGTGGTTTCTTGATGATAATAATGGAGGCTGCCTATCATTAGGGCCAGATGGTCTTATCAAATTGTTTGGGGTGCTGGTGGAAGTGAGGGACGGTCCCCTATCTCAGAAACTTCATGGGATTCCATCCTGCCTGACCTAGAAGGAAAGTCCCACTCTTTAGTATGGACTTCTACGTAGAGATGACTCCCCTAGGGGTATTCAGTGCTTGATTGAAAGTAGCTAAATGGTATCCACCTGGTGGAGTGGTTAAGAGAGGCAGACAAAATGGAGTGTTCAAAGGAGCGTAACGAGGATGATCCACAACCTGGGGACCAAGCCGAAGGACGAAAGGCTGAGGGACTTGGGGATGTTCAGTCTGGAGAAGAGGAGGGGACATGATTAAGAGGAGGGCAGGCAAGGTTCCTGTTAGCAGCAGAGGATGTGTTTAAACTATGTAGGAAATGATTTCAGCTAGATATCAGGAAAAAAATCATAGTCTGAGTAGTTCAGAAATGGAATCAGCTTTTGTGTTCTGCTAATACTGTGGTACATTGGTTATGAGAGAACATCAGAAGAAAATCAGCTTGCATTTCATGGATTCTCCTCCTTACTCGGAGTCTTTAAGCAGCGGCTGGACAGATCTTTATCCTGATGCTTGAGGCTGATCCTGCACTAAGCAGGGGGTGGGACTTCATGGCATGTGTGGTCCCTTCCCACTCTAGGAGTCTAGAAGTCTAGTTCAGTAGGGGAATGGGCTGCCTAAAGAGGTGGGAAGCTCCCCCTCACTGGTGGCCTTCAAGCAGTGGCTGGACAGATCCTGATCCTGGATGCTTAAGGCTGATCCTGCCTTAAGCAGGGGGTGGGACTAGATGGCCTGCATGGCCCCTTCCCACTCTAGGATTCTAGGAGTCTAGTTCAGCAGTGGGAGGTGCCTAAGGAGGTGGTGAGCACCTCATGGGTGGTTTTCAAGCAGTGGCTGGACAGATCCTGATCCTGGATGCTTTAGGATGATCTTGCATTGAGCAGGGGGTGGGACTAGATGGCTTGTATGATTCTATCATTCTATGACTCTAATCTGGAGAACCTCACTCCTCCACATGCAGCTTGCTGGGTGACCTTGAGCCAGTCTGAAAGAGCCGTGACTGACCCAAGTGCACCATGCAGGTATCATGTGGAGGAAGTGGTGAATCAAATCCTGTTTTTCACATTAGATGCCACCACTCTTAACCACTACACCATGCTGGCTTGTCACACCAAGGTGGCTCATTACTGCCTGCCTCGGCATAGCAACTCTCTCAGTGTTATTCCATCCAAGTTCTAGCCAGTACTTATCTTCTGAAATCTGATGAGATCTGGCTCACCTGACACATCCAGAGAGCCAGTGTAGGTTTAGTGGCTAAGAGCAGTGTCTTCTATTCTGGAGAACCAGCTCTGATTCCCCACTCCTCTTCTATCTGCAGCCAGCTGGGTGACCTTGGGCCACTCACAGTTCTCTCAGAGCTCTCAGTCTAACATCCCTCCCCTCTTCTTCTTCTTCTTCTTCTTCTTCTTCTTCTTCTTCTTCTTCTTCTTCTTCTTCTTCTTCTCCTTCTCCTTCTCCTTCTCCTTCTCCTTCTCCTTCTCCTCCTGGATAGCAGGAAAATAAACAACCATGGCATCTTCCACTCCATATTTATGACTGGCATTACACCTGCCCAGCCTTTTAATGTAAGGAAACATTTCTGCCTGATGTCCCCTCCAATCTTTTGGTTAGATCTGACTGGTAGAGCAGAGTCTAAATCTGCACCTGATGTCCTCATCACCAGCTGCAGCCCAGAAACTACCAGATTTATAGTGCAGCCCTAAGAAGAGTTGCATCCTCCCAACCCCACCAGAGTCAGTGAGCTCAGAAGAAGGCAACTGCACCTAGGATCTCACAGTAAATTGCCTTTTGCAATCATTAAGCAAAATGCACTTTTCGGGCTGTTGGGCCAGAAAAACCCATCGCCATATTTTCAAGTTGTCATTATACAGAAGGGATAAAAACCCTCTTCTAAAAGACATTAATATACATGCACTTAAAAAAAATGTACACAGCACCAGCCTCGGCTTACAAACATAAAAGAAATCTTGTACGAGCTCCTCTTTTTCATCTGGAAATGATGAGGGATGTACACATCTTCGGCCTGATTTATTTATGAGCGGTGAAGACAATCAATCAAAAAGCTTGTTACATAATTCCGCTCCCTCTGCACCGCGGAATATTTCCCCTTGCCAGCCGTATATTTGAAGGCACGGAGAGGAGGCCGAGAGGCACTTAACTCTGAAAACTAGAATAATATTAATAATAATAAAAAGCGCTGTAATTTGAAATGCTGCAAAAATAATTCATGATGCACAGTCCCAAAAGTTAGAGCACCCCCCCTCCCCCTCTTGTTTTTTCTCCCCTCCGTAACGATACTGAAGGAATGTTCTCAATTTAAGAACTAAATGTGGACAACCTGCTACCAGTCGGGGGAGTTTTCAGCAGGTCATTACTGGAGTGAGCCGATTTGAGTTGATATTTCTGGCTTCCTTGACTTTAGAACTAGGGGAAATATTGTTGCTTGTTTAGTAAAGCCTATATATTCTTCCCATCCCAGTGGCTCAAGGCAGCTCACAGTGCACATGTCAAAAATCAAATGATTTAAATATATGGCCTCAACCAGTCTGACCTCTCTAGGGGTTTTAGCAAACTTTCTGTTCTTGTTATGTTGTTGTTGTTGGGTTCACTGAAGTTGTGTTGTTTAGAACCACTGTTGTTGTTGTATTTGACTATGTTGCATGTTGATTCTTTCCATGTATCCCCCTGTGATGTTGTATGTAAATCGCCCTGAGCCATGGGCGGTATAGAAAGGGTGGTATAGAAATCAAATCAAATCAATATATTCCTTAATTTCATTTGTTTCCTGTCTTTCTAGGGATGCCCAACCCCCATTGGGGCTGGGGGAACCCTGCTTTGGCATTGATTTGGGAGGTTTCAGAAAGTGGGAAATCCCGCCCAAAATAGTCACTTTTGCAATAATCCTCATCCCCCCCCCCACAAACACACACTCTTCCCCATGCTCATTGGGACCATGAAGAATGTCCCGATATGCTGGCATGAAAGTGACATCAGCACTCCAGGGTCATCAAGGGGGTGGCACTCTGGTTCAGGGGCAAAACTCTATGGCTTGAGGTCAATATGATTTTTTACCATAGAGTTCTCCCCAAAGCCAGAGTGTCGCCCCCCCCCCAACAACTTCAACATGCCAGTGTCAACTGAGATGATACTGAAGGAATGTTCTCTCCTTACTCTCTCCCCACTTTCCCCACTTTCCCCACTTGTTCAGAGAGAGGTCAGACATTAGTTCCATAAGAGAGAGAGAAAAACTGGCCCATGGATCAGAGATCTTGGATGGAACCCGGGCTCTGCCCTGGCCTCAATCATACGCCTGGCGGATCTGACAGGCCATGTGGAAAGATGGTAGTTCCGACAGGGCCCATCGCTCTTCCGGGAGCTCATTCCACCAGGTTGGGGCCAGGACCAAAAAGGCCCTGGCCCTGGTCGAGGACAGGCAAACGTCCCAGGGGCCCGGGACAGTCAGTAGATTCATACCTGCAGAGCAGAGAGCCCTGCGGGGGGCATAAGCAGCCAAACGTCCCGCAGGTAAGTAGGACCCAAGCCACGTATGGCCTTAAAGGTTAATACCAACACCTTAAACCTTATGTTGATGCCCTTTGGATAAAGGAGCATCAGAGACACATGTGGTGTTTTCTGTGATATGTATTTTATTGACAGATGTCTCCGTAGAACCCATCAAAGAAACCCACTAGAGGGAACTTCACCTCTTTGCCTGTGTTAATCAAGAGACTTTCCCAGTCCTTCTTTCTGAAATCCAGAGTCAGTTGTGCCTGCTTCAGTTCAGCTTGATCCCCAAAGGGAAGGGGGCAGGAGAATAGGCTTGAAGAAGCAGAATGGCACATTTCCCTTGGGGCAGGCTGGAAATGAGTAGAAACGGGTGTTTTTATCACATTTTTTTCTGAAACGGTCGGAAATGGTGCGGAGGAGGAAGGTGAGGAGGGCGGTGGTGAAAGAACGCCATGTCCAGATACAACTTGGGCTGCGTGAGCTGACTGCACCGTTTTGGAAAGCCGCTTTGGCAAATGTGTTTTGTAGCAAATTGGGTATGTTGCCCTTGAGTAAAAACCTCTATGGGAAATCCAGCTATAACTCTTCACCTAGATTAAAAACAGCGAGGTTTCCGTCTCCCATTTGGGGAGATACAGACGGGGTTGTTACTCAAGATCAAATCCCTTTGGGATGCAAGTTTGATTCCTTTGATGGCTCAGTTGAACTTCCCCCTTTAGACATTCGTATTTAAAGCCGATAGTTTTCCTATCCTGTTTTTAAATAGGCATAAAAGAAAGGGGGTGGGGGAGAATACCCTGTATTACAGAAGTGTCTCTGTACGGCAGAAATTTCTGCACTCTATTGAGAGAACCATCTCTTCATTTTAAGAATGGAGCCTGCCCAAGTTCTCCTAAATTGGGCCTCCAATGAAAAGCGCTCGTAACTTTGTGGTGGGCGGGTTCCTTCTCTGGTTGAGTTGCCCTTCACACCTTTCTGCTGGCAAGGGATCTCACGCAGCTGGGACAGCCCTTCAAAGGAGCACATGTGAAGGAAGGATCAAGGCAGGACAACCTGCATCACTCATTTGGAGTCCTCAACAGGATTGCCAGCTGGCCTGGGCGGCGGGGGAGATATCCTGTCCCTTTAATGGGAGTTTAATTAGAAGTGAGCAAATCTTGCCACCACTTCACAGGGCAGTGGGGAGACAATGAGGCAGTGTTGATGATGGGCCAATGAGCAACTGTGCTTCTGGAATGAAGCCGAAAGAGACGTTGACTCTGTATAAGCTCACAGGTCCTGGGTGAATCCTGGAAAATTACCCTCATGTGGCAGCTTCACTTCCATGTCTGTGATGCCACACACTGGTGCAGTGCCCCATCATGTGTCCCTGCTATCCAGTTTCTCCCTCTTGGGTGTTGCCTACAGCTAGCAACCCAGGGCTCTTGTCTGGACACCAGGGATTGAACCTGTGGTCTTCTCCATGCAAAACAGATGCTGTACCACTAAGCTGTGACTCTGCCCCTTAACTCACCTGGTTTCTCCACACATTGAGGAGCGTTACATATATCGTATGTGATTTGTAATTCTACCTTGGCTTAAGAATGATGCTAGCAAATACCATATGTAACATCCCCCTACATGCAATCTTGCTTAAAAAGGTTGAGAGCCAGCATGCTTTGCTTTAGGATGCTTTGGGCTGATCCTGCATTGGACTAGATGGCCTGTATGGCCCCTTCCAACTCTATGATTCTATGATTCTATGTTATAGGGGTGAAAAGCGGAAGAAGAAGAGTTGGTTCTTATATGCCACTTTCTGTACCTGAAGGAGGCTCAAAGCGGCTTACATTTGCCTTTCCTTTCCTCTGCATGTGGGGAAGCATGGAATCAAACCCAGCTCGCCAGATTAGAAGTCCGCACTCCTAACCACTACACCAAACTAGAATAATGGGAAATGATTGATTGATTGTTTGCCCAGCTCCAGCACCTTACTTCCCCGCCCACTTCTCTGAAGGGGCATGGCACCTCTTCCACGGTTCCCTGGAGTCTGAAAAATATCGCAGGGGCTCCTCCACAATCTAAAAGTTGAAAAGGCTGCCATAGTCAAAAGTTTTATTATTATTTTTCAAACTTTTTTGTTGTTGTTGCCTGGTTTGTTATGAGTTGAAATTCCCCTGCCTCTTCCCCCCCCCCTTGTTCATTTTTATTTGGGAAGCATGAAAGTGTTACATGGGCACCTAGATGTATTTTCATGTGAATTTGTATTGAGAAAGTGGCAGGAGAGAAAGACTTCATCTCTCTCTCTTTCTGCCTCTGTCTCTCTCTCTCTCTCTCTCTCTCTCTCTCTCTGTCTCTCTCTCATTCTCTCTCTCTGTCTCTCTCTCTCTCTGTCTCTCTCTCATTCTCTCTCTCATTCTCTCTCTCTGTCTCTGTCTCTCTTTCTCTCTCTCTGTCTCTCTCTGTCTCTCTCTCTCTGTCTCTGTCTCTCTTTCTCTCTCTCTGTCTCTCTCTGTCTCTCTCTCTGTCTCTCTCTCATTCTCTCTCTCTCTCTCTGTCTCTCTCTGTCTCTCTGTCTCTCTCTCATTCTCTCTCTCTGTCTCTCTCTGTCTCTCTTTCTCTCTCTCTCTCTGTCTCTCTCTGTCTCTCTCTCTCTGTCTCTCTCTCTGTCTCTGTCTCTCTTTCTCTCTCTCTGTCTCTCTCTGTCTCTCTCTCTGTCTCTCTCTTTCTGTCTCTCTCTCATTCTCTCTCTCTGTCTCTCTCTCTGTCTCTGTCTCTCTCTGTCTCTCTTTCTCTCTCTCTCTCTGTCTTTCTCTGTCTCTCTCTCTGTCTCTCTCTGTCTCTCTCTGTCTCTCTCTCTGTCTCTGTCTCTCTCTGTCTCTCTCTCTGTCTCTGTCTCTCTCTGTCTCTCTCTCTGTCTCTCTCTCTGTCTCTCTCTCTCTCATTCTCTGTCTCTCTGTCTCTCTGTCTCTCTCTCTCTCATTCTCTTTCTGTCTGTCTGTCATATATGCTACAGCCTCTCTCAAGTCAGATCATGGGCTCTATGGTTGCTTCTAGCTCAACAAACAAAGGAGCTCCCAAATCACAGAACCTCCACTTGACTCTGTAGTATTAATTAGGGACGAGCAGATTTCTGCTGGTCCGTTCATTTCTTATTCCAGGTTCTCTCTGTGTGCTGAATTTCAGACCTCGTTAATTTGAGTTTAACGAAGTAGACTTCTGCAATCAATCCCGGAATGGGATTTCATCCAGCTTGCGGCAGCTTTTATTTGCCTCCCGTTTAGTCATACCCCTCCTTCCTCCAACATGGCCGACGCACACGTGGGCTGACATGATGTTAAAAATGGGAGAATTCTTGTCATGCTCATCCGGACAATGGCATTATGCAGTCTCTGATTCATTCTTACAGTGAGACAAATAATAGGCTTTTTTAAAATGAGGGGCTTGATATCTTATTTAAGGGGATATCCGTGTTGGTTTGAAGTAGCACCACAACATTTGAGTCCAATGACATTTTTTAAGACCCACAAAGATTTATTCAAGGCGTGAGATTTTGGGTGCCTGCGCATGAAAGCTCACGCCTTGAATAAATCGTTGTTGGTCTTAACAGTGCTACTGGACTCAAATTTTGTTGAAGTTTTATTGTTTACAGTGTATTGCTTTAAAATGTTGTTAACCTCTCTAAGCTAACAGGGGTCGAACGGTATGCAAACAAAACATTATTTATTTATTTGCCCGAAGAAGGAACCCAGAGGATCCCGTCCCACCCGAGCACTTGGCATTGTTAATAAATCCACGTGGCAAACGGTAGTTTACCCATGCCCCCGAGCAGTCATTAGCGCACTCTAGCGCATGGAAAAAATCTCTAAAGTGAGAATGTCCCATTTTGGCTAATGTATCCCTAGCCTCCAGTAGAGTGATCACTCGCAGGTCAAGCCTGAAGGATAAAGGAGCGATATTTCATTTAGATAATAAAGTTGTACTCAAGGCAGAGAGTAAACAACTCCCTTAATCATAGTCATTCATGCAGGAAGCTGGGGGAAGGGGGGTGGGGCTGAGCTACAGCGGACCAGCCAGAATATACATTTCTGTGTCACTTAGGCCTGGAGTAATCAGGCAGCCAATCCATCGCCTTATTTTCTGTTCAAACAAGGTTCCACTTCTGGTCTCTTCAAATGAGCACACTTATTCCGATGGCCTATTTGTATCCTAATGACAGCAGCTTCCGTGCAATTACAAATTATCTGTTCAAGTAGGCAACGGAAAACGCTTCCAGAGTAGAAGGGACTCCCCAAGGCTGATGGTGCAGCTTTCAGCACTTGGCTTATACTGGCCATCTGCTGCGCTGCCTCCACTGCCCATATTCTATAACCGTTGATGAAGAAGGAGAAGGTGTATGTTGAAAAAGGAAGAGGATGAAGGAGGAGGGATTGGTTTTTATGCCCCACTTTTCATTACCCCCAAAAGTCTCAAAGCAGCCTATAGTCACAACAGACACCCTGGGAGATAGGTGGAGCTGAGAAAGCCCTGACAGGACTCCTCGGCAAGAACAGCATTATCAGGACTGTGAGGTCACCCAGCTGGCTGCATGTGGAGGAACAGGAATCAAAGTATCTATAGAACGATATTGGCTAGATATCAGGGGGGGGGGAATTCACAGAGTAGTTTGGCAGTGGAATGGGCTGCGTAAGGAGGTGGTGAGCTCCCTGCCCCCACTGTCTTTCTTCAAGCAGTGGCTGGACAGATCCTTATCCTGGATGCTTGAAGCTGATCCTGCGTTGAGCAGGGGGTGGGACTAGATGGCCCCTTCCAACTCTTGTGATTCTACTAGCAGCAAAGCTGGTTGCATTGCAAAATACAACAGGCACTAGGGCTATACACACACACACACACACAGGGCAGGGCAGAGGCTTGCAGAGGCTTTGGCAGGCATTTTCAGAGTGAGGGGGGAGTGAGAGGGGAAGTGCTAGCGGGGTCTCAGCTGCCCCCCCCCCACGTGAAAAACCCTGCTGAAGCTTCCGCAAGCCTCTGCGGGCATTCTCAGAGTAGTGGGGAGGAGCATTGCCTGGAACTCCTCTCCCACCCCTGCCCTGAAGAAGCCCACCAAAGTCACAGAGGCCCCGGGAAGCCCTGCCATGGCCTGCCCACTCAAACCTCCCCTGACCCTCCATATGATCTGACTAATGTTTGGTGGCCTATGACAAGTTTGCAGTGTCCACAGTGCTGAATACGCCTAGCTCGCATGTAGCTCCCCCTCCCACCCCACCCACCTGCTGCTAGCAGTTTTCACAGTTTGCAGTTAAAGGGAGAGAGAGAGAGAGAGAGAGAGAGAGAGAGAGAGAGAGAGAGAGAGAAGGAAGGTACAGGCCTGTAGCCAGGATTTTTTTGTTGGGTGAGGGACAATTTTCTTTAAGAGGTCAGTTTAGCATGGTGGAGAGCAGAGCTATATGTTTAAAAAAGCGTTTCACAGATTGAGTACAGAAGGAAGGGAGAAGCGGTGGAAATTACCTCCCCTTCTTATGGTAACAGAAGTGTCTTTCCTTTAAAAGCCTCTTTAATGTTCTGACATTTAACATTTAACTCTAACAACAGAGTCCAGTCTCCTCTGCTGCTTTTAGAAGTTGTTTGACTTGAAGAAATCAGCAGGCGCTGCTTCACGTGGCATGGGAATATGGCCCATTAATGCCTTACCATCAAGCTGGTGTTCCACAGAAGCAGGATAAACATCTATTTTTATGCACCTCTGAGAAAAACCCAAAAGAGGAAATGCAATCCCAGCATGAACACGCATGAAGCTGCCCGGTGGTGTGGAGCACTTTTTAACACCCCTCTCCTTAATGACTTCACCCCAGTATGATACAATAACATTTACTGTATATAGATAAAGGCCATTAAAAAACATAATTAAAAACAATATGGTACAAATACGAATAAAACAATATTTCTCCAATATTGCGTACGTAAAATTGTAAACGAGGGCTACTGAAAAATATGGTGTATCAATGGGGGGGACTCCTGTAAAAAAGCTTTGGCTTGGATCTTCCTGGCGGCCACAGCAAAAAGTGCCACCCTATATGAAATATAGGGGGTGGCATCTGATAACAGATAGGTGACTTTGGCAAAATCAGAACTGGGGTATGAGTTCGGTAGTAACTTGGCAAGGAATTTGTCCCTGGGATCGGAGTACAGGCGACTAGCCAAAACATAGTAACCCCAGTATGAATTGCAAACACCTGCAGAAATCGGAGCACACTTGAATGCATGTTCAAGGTCCATGATTTTGATAGCTAGTAGCATTCCAATTGAGTTCAAAACATGGACATAATTAGAGTTACCAACTTTTAAATTGCTTCTCCAGCTGTCACTTTAATGCCAGCTGGGTCTGCAGCAAATACCAGTTTATTTAAAGGAATGCTATGAAAAACTTCCTGTGTTCCTTTTGATTAGTTAAACCTCTCTTAAAGGGACAGGGCATTATTCTTTTTTTCCTGGCCAGCTAACAATCCCAGAAATAATCAAGGCAAACCAAAAGAACTCTAAACTCTCAGTGATTACAGGGAAGGAATCACTTGTCTATTAAAATAAACAAGGAGGTGGGGATGGGTCAGTCTCACTGAGTATGTCATCTATGTATTTATTTTATTAATTCATAGTTTAATCCGTATTCTCAGACCTGCCATCTCGGGGTGGTGAACAGCAGAGTCAAAGACACCAGTTCATCACAACAATCAAACAGTATAAAATTTAAAATGATAGCCAAATAGTGCAGCTGTCAGTATCCAATAGTAGATAAATTGCTGGCTTATTAATGTTACGAATGAGGAGGTGGTGTGAATCAGGGAGGGGGTGGGGGAGGGAGGCCCAGTTTGTTCTTTTAGTATATTTCTTGGGGGTAATCCCCATTGAATAAAATGTCAGGACCTAGGATTTGACACCTATTATGCGAGGGTGGGAAGGACTGGGTTATGCTTTAGACATTTTTAATGTATGTTAGATTTTTTCTTGTTTTGATTCTGAACTGTTGGAACCCACCCTGGGATCTTTGGGTGTAGGCGCAGGATGCAAATCCACATGCAAATGAGGAAATAAAGGAGACCTCCAAGTATGCCCATTGAGCAACACAGCCTCGATTTCCCTGCATTATAGTTCACAGGGTTGATTATCAGTATCTCATAAGATGGGCAACTCTTCTTTTTTTTAATGCTACAAGGCAATAAGGATTTAAACAGAGAGAAAAGTGAGCTGAGGTCAGCCTTTGGTGCTGACAGTCAATCTGCATTCCATAACCTGGCTAGGCTGTGCACAGAACTCCTCCCTCCAGGACAGGATGGCAGGTTGCTCAGCACTTGCTGGATACCTTGAACTTCATCCTGCAACCCCCAAGAGGAGCTACGAAAATGGCTGGCTGGTTAGGATGGTGTAAGGTGGGCTCAGGGCTCTTAACCACCTGTCTTTCTGCTCAGATTGGGCAGAGGGGTATAGCTGCTGGTTACCTTGGCAGAAGACTGCCCACCTCATACACCTTCCCAGCAGGGGAGGCTTCTGTTGGACTCAGGGGGCTCCAAGCCACCCATCCTTCTATTCATGCTGAGCGGAGGGGCTTAGCTATGGTGCTCCTTGGCTGATGACTCACCCCACCTTCATTGTAATTTGTACTGTGGTTTCTGGGGGACTTGGGGCTCTGAGCCACCTGTCTCTTTGTTAACACTGAGCAGAGGGGTTTAGCTACTGGGTTCCTCTACTGAGGACCCTCACCTCTTCTTATTATTAGGACACATTTGGGGAAGGAGACTTCAACTGAGATCAAATGGGTGGGAGTTAATTAATATATATATATTTAAAATGTTAAACATTTATCAGGTGATATGACCATATATGGTCATGTTAACCCTCCCAAATGAGAATGAGGTGTCTGAATGGAGTCACTGAAGCAGTCGGTGTAAACTTAAATGGACTCCGGGGAATGGTAGAGAACAGGAAGGCCTGGAGGATCATTGTCCATGGGGTCGCGATGGATCGGACACGACTTTGCACCCAACAACAACAACAACAACAACCCTTCCAAAATGGCCAGTGGTGGGGCTGGAGGGGGTGGGAAGGGGAGAGGCCCCAGGTGGGCGTGTCCACAGCTATGATTCTCCAACATATTCTTCATGACTGTTCCATTTCTGGACATCTTGAAGCCTGAAGAATGTTTCAGGGGTTTCTTGGGGGGGGGGGGGAGTTGAGAAATAAAGTTGAGAAAGGCTGCCCTAGATCCTCTTATTATTATATTTCCTGCTAGTCTTAGAAAAAAAATCCTAAAAATAAACCTGCAAGCCTATATGACCGATAAAACTTCTGTTAAATTCTATTGCTCAGCATATTACTATCAAACAATAAAACGAACATACATTTTATGATTCCGCTATCCAATCGGTATATCATTCATTTTGGCTGAAGACCAGATTCATAAAGATAGCCATTTATAACCTTCCATCTTCCGAATCAGAGCGATTGCACCAACGTGGTTGAATTATAGAGGGGAAAAAACTGCAATAAAGTTTTATGCCTCTTTCCCTGAAAGCTTTCCTAGAAAGGCAGTAGCGCTCCTGGATCTGATTAAAAATAATTGACGACAACGGTGTGACCTCCAGTTCCGAGGCCACGGCTGGGGTCCTTTCTGAATTTAATGAATAAGCTTGCAAAGGGATGGGCCTGTGAAATATTAAGATTCCAGCTCAACAGAAACAGAGAGATTAATTGCATCAGCAAGTGACCTCTTGCAGGCTCAGGTAGATGAGGGGCCTTTTTACAATGGTTACACATTTGTGTAAAATAATGAAGTTGTTATGGAGCGCGGTGATCTTGGAAATCTTTCAGTGCGACATCTTTCCCTGTTTTCTTTTTTAAGAGAATGGGTTGCCACCATATAACTTTGCTGAAGAGAGAGGTTATTTACAGGATCTCCTTCCTACTGTTTCAAAACTAGGGTTGCTAATGGAAGAAGAAGAGGTGATTTTTATATACTGCTTTACACTACCCAAAGGAGTCTCAAAGTGGTTTTAAATTGCCTTCCCTTTCCTCTCCCCACAATAGACACCCTGTGTGGTAGGTGGGGCTGAAAGAGCCCTGATGGTACTGCTCGGTTGGAACAGCTTTATCAGTGGCGTGGTGAGCCCAAGGTCACCCAGCTGGCTGCATGTGGAGGAGTGCAGAATAGAACCCGACATGTCAGATTAGAAGTCCGCACTCCTAACCACTACACCAAACTGGCTCATCTAATGGAGATGCCGGTCCCTCAATAAAAATACCCTAGATTTTAAAAAACAGAAATTCAGTTCAGAAAATCAACCAAAGGTATTTTAAAAGCCCACTAAACCAGCAGGTAAAATCCCTGAAAAATCAGTCAATTAATCAATCAGTCAATCAATCAATCAATCAGTCAGTCAATCAAATCTACAGTCAGTCAGTCTGTCTGTCTACTTTTCTGCCCTATATAGGGTTGTCAAAGCAAGAGATGATTGGAGGTGTAAGGCTCATTCGGCAGCCTAAGGCTGGAACTATAAAAAAAAAATTCTCCCATTTCTGGTCGCCATGTTCCCAGAAGTCCTTTGGTTAATAGGTTTCAATGGCATTTTCCTAACAAGGATTGACCATATAAAACCGCAGGAACAGTTGCGGTGGGTGTTGTGTGACGGCTTGAACTGGTGTCAATCAACAGGTTAATGACCGTATCGCAGACTTCTATTTAGAGAGCCCAGCGCAGAAGAAATAATTGTAATCCAGCCTGACAGACATATCCCATGCAGGCCAGATCCTTATCTCCCTCCAAAGGCAAAGACAGCTTTAAAAGGGGATTTAATTTGTGGAGGAGAGGTCTATCAACGCTACTAGCCATGGCAATTGAGGAGAACCTGCATGTTCAGAGGTGGTCAACCTCTGAATCCCAGAGCAAGGAGGCAACTTCAGGGGGAGGCCTTGGACTCTGTGCCCTGTTGCTGGCCCTCAAGAGGAACTGGTTAGCCACTGTGTGAAACAGGATGCTCGACTAGATGGACCACTGGTCTGATCCAGCAGGGTTTATATTCTTATGGAAGCCCTGGTTTCTCTGCCCTGTTGTTGGCCCTTCAGAGGAAATGGTTTACTACTCTGTGTGAAACAGGATGCTGGACTAGATGGACCACTGGTCTGATCCAGCAAGGCTTTCCTTATGCTCTTATGTTCTCTCTCCCCCCCCCTTCTATGAGTACAGTTGTTCTCTTCAAGTCGAAGAAGAAGAGTTGGTTTCTGCACCCCACTTTTCGCTACCCTAAAGAATCAAAGTGCTTTGCAGTCACCTTCCCTCATGACAACAGGCACCTTGTGAGTCAGGTGGGGCTGAAAGAATACTGAGAGGACTGGGACGAGCTGAAGATAACTTAGCAGGCCTTATGTGAAGGAGTGAGGGGGGGGGGATCAAACCCAGATTTCCAGGTTTGAGTCCGCTGCTCTAACTACTACACCAGACTGGCCAGTGTGTGTGTCTGTGTTTTTTTTTAGGAGGCATCATCTGGGCATGGAATTCGGGTCCCTGTGGGTTGGCAGGTAGTTGTGAATTTCCAGCATCCTGCAGAGGGTGGACTAGATCAGGGGTAGTCGACCTGTGGTCCTCCAGATGTCCATGGACTACAATTCCCATGAGCCCCTGCCAGCAATTGCTGGCAGGGGCTCATGGGAATTGTAGTCCATGGACATCTGGAGGACCACAGGTTGACTACCCCTGGGCTAGAAGACCCAGGAGGACCCTTCCAACTCTACGATTCTATGCTGGCTTTTGTGGATCCGTATTCAATTTCATTTGGCACCTCTTGTCGTTCTTCTTTGGGCTACAATAGCTGGTATATTTATGCCTGCCTCGAAGAGCTCTTTTTGACATTAAGCGGATTTCCTCCTCGTTATGAAGAACTGCCTCGAGACCGTTTCCGAAGGAAGCCAGTACTGAAGCAAAAAGACCCGTGAGAATCTATAAGCCTCCCAGATGCTTGGGACCATTTCTGGCTTTTAAGGAAACGTACTCTGTTCCACACTTCAGTGTCTTGCAGGGACTCTGTGTGCTTTCAGGGGATTGAGCGCAGTCCTGGCATCAGGGCACTCAACTCTCGGCATAACAGCCCTTCCGTCTGTCACTTGCCATTTAAAAGAAATGGAAAGTAGGAGCATTAAGAGGGAACAATGAAAAGAAAGAACACCGTGGTCTGCTACAGCAGGTCCTTAAAAGTGTAGAATAGTAATTGGAGTACAGTAAAAGGGGGGAGGCTGTACAGTTTGGCTAAAGTAGCCCTAGACTTGGGTGTTACGTGTCTTGCATTTATTCTAGGGCAATTAAAAAAACATTAGGAAAAAGTCATTCACCAAAATCACCTGAATAATTTTGCAGGGAGTAGAACGAGAGCCAGCTTGGTGTAGTGGTGACGAGTGCAGATTTGTAATCTGGCGAGCCAGGCTTGATTCTACTCTCCCTCACATGCAGCCAGCTGGGTGGCTTTGGGCTTGCAACAGAACTGATAAAGTCATTCTGACCGAGCAGTGATATCAGGGCTCTCTCAGCCTCACCCACCTCACAGGGTGTCTGTTGTGGGGAGAGGAAAGGGAAGGCGAATGTAAGCCACTTTGAGACTCCTTTGGGTAGAGAAAAGCAGCATATAAGAACCAACTCTTCTTCTTCTTCTTCTTCTTCTTCTTCTTCTTCTTCTTCTTCTTCTTCTTCTTCAGTAATATCTGAGCTCTCTCAGCCTTACCCACCTCACAGGGTGTCTGTTGTGGGGAGAGGAAAGGTGAATATAAGCCACTTTGAGACTCCTGGTAGAGAAAAGCAGCATTTAAGACCACCTTCTTCTTCTTCTTCTTCTTCTTCTTCTTCTTCTTCTTCTTCTTCTTCTTCTTCTTCTTCTTCTTCTTCTTCTTCTCGTTTTCCCGCCCTCCAGATGGTGGCTGGAGATTTCCCATTATCACAGCTGATCCCCACATGACAGAGATCAGTTCCCCTGGAGAAAATGACTGCTCTGGAATAGGGTTGCCAGCTCTGGGTTGGAAAATACCTGGAGACTTTGAAGCTGGAGCTGGGAGTGGGTGGGACTAAAGGTGAGAGGGAACCTCAGTGAAGTCTAATGCTATGGTGTCCACCCTCCAAAGCCGCCATTTTCTCCAGGGGAACTGGTCTCTGTCACCTGGAGGTAAGCGACAATTCCAGGGGATCCCCAGGGGACTCTATGGCATGGAATATCAATACCTTCCTCAAACCCTGTCTTCCCCAGGCTCTGAATATCCTGGAGTTTCCCAACCCAGAGCTTCCAATCAGATCTTTCTTATAACAGAGGGCAGCCAGGCATAGAGTTGCACAAGGATTGAAACTGGGCCTGGAGTTACTAAATTGTTTCCTGAGTGATCGTGACCAAAGATGAAGTGGCGAAGTTAGCAGGTGAGGCCGAATAATTTAGTACGATGAAAACGAAAGTGAATTGTGTGAGTGAACAGGCAACAGCATAGCAAGTGAGGTTCCATGTGGGTAAGTGTGAAGTTATGCACATTGGAGAGGGGGGAGAAACTTAACTTTGTATATATACCGATGGGGTCCAGACGGGGTCTCCATCCTTCCACATGTTGGATTTTCTCCACCCTGGAGTGGGTTTCTTAAGCCATCTAGCACCCTTTTGGTGAATGTGAGTCTCTTCTTTGGGTCTCTTGTTGATTAACATGAGTCTCTTCTTAGTCTCCTCTTGGTGAACATGAGTCTCTTCTTTGGGTCTCCTCTTAATGAACCTGAGTATTTCCATTGGGTCTCCTCTGGGTGAACATGAGTCTCTTCCTTGGATCTACTCTTGATGAAAATGAGTCTTTCATTTGGGTCTCCTCTTGGTGAGTCTCTTCCATGGATCTCCGCTTGGTGAATGTGATTCTCTTTTTTGGGTCTCCTCTTGGAGAACGTGAGTCTTTTCTTTGTCCTATACTCTTACCACTACACCACGCTGCCACTGGGCATTCGCTAGCTCAAAGCCCTTAGAAATTGTAAGATCAAGGCAAGGATTAGCAATACAAACACTGCTGAGAACAGTGCTAATAATACTAATTGTAATCATTGACGTGGCAGCCGCTTCCTGTGTGAACAGTTTGGGCTAATTGCAAGTGTTCTTTGCAAATTGCTGGGGGCGGGGGGAGGTGGAGGGTGGTAGAGATCCCTTTAGAGATCTTCAGTGCCTGTATGCCCATGGAGAAGGTTTTGGCACCAGTGCCCAGCTTGGGAATTGAAATTCAGTGCCTATGCCACTTCAACGTCCTTTCAAAACGATGATTAGATAGATGGGCTGCAGATGGAGCTGGGCCATTTTTTCGGTACATTATAAAGCCATTTTTAAAAAATCCGTTTCAGCTAATAGGAAGGAAGGATATCGTTTCTAATTGAGACTGATTAGGGGACTGGCATCCCAGTTCGGAGCAGGTGCCAATAGCAGCTACCAGTCTTGGGTTTGGGGTGAGCCGAACACCTATTGCACCAGATACGCAAGCAGTAAAAATTTCATATTATGAACGAGTTACTGTCAATTTCCTTCACATCGTGGACTATAATTGGTATCGACCCCCCCCCCCAAACGTCCATTAGGATAATTGATCGATTTATTTAATCCATTTGTCAGTTGTGCTCTCAAGTCCAAAACTGAGCTGTTTTATGGAAAGCCGTTTTTAAAAAAATAAAAATGAACACGATTTGAAAATTTACAGCAAATTACTGGCAATTAAACAATTAGAATTGTTAGCAGTTAAAATGCAAAGAGTTGAGCACTATGTTTAAATATAAAAACAGCCCTGATGGGTTGAAAACCTAGATAATGCACTCGTTTTCATCGGCAACCCAAGAGCAATTTTTTGTAAAACTTGAACAGATCCTCCGGCGGCTGGCTAATAATCTCATATTAAATTCCATAAACAACATGGGTATAAAAAGGATGAACAGTGCAATACTAATCAGAGTTACACCCTTTTAAATTCATGGAAGTCAATGGCATTAAAGGTAAAGGTATCCCCTGTGCAAGCACCTGGTCATGTCTGACCCTTGGGGTGACGCCCTCCAGCGTTTTCATGGCAGACTCAATACGGGGTGGTTTGCCAGTGCCTTCCCCAGTCATTACCGTTTACCCCCCAGCAGCAAGCTGGGTCCTCATTTTACCGACCTCGGAAGGATGGAAGGCTGAGTCAACCTTGAGCCGGCTGCTGGAATCGAACTCCCAGCCTCATGGACAGAGCTTTCAGACGGCTGCCTTACCACTCTGAGGCTCTTTCAATGGCATTAGGAGAGTATAAATCTTTTTAGGATTGCACTGCAAAATATGTTCAGCAAATCTATCGAAAACTCTAGATGAGTAGTTCCCCAGCTTGCTCAACCTTTTCCAGTTTTTAGAACTGTTGACATAAATCTGTTGTATCTTGAGAGCCAAAACAAACAAGCAAACAAAAAGCCCTGGTCCCTCCTGGCTGGGGGGACTTACCAGGCCATTGTGCTGCCCTGCTGGTTGTACCTGATTAATAACACTCTCAGCTGGGAAGCTGAGACCAATTCATGAGACAAGTTCAAAGTCCAGTCCACGAGTCTAGGGGCAAGAGAGACAATTCCCCCAATCCGACCCCTTGCTTTCCCCAATCCGAAGCTCTAAAGTAGCATAATTTTAAGTTCTGTTTTATGATCTGTTTTAAATCGCATTACATTAAATGACCATATTCTTTTGGTCTTTTATGTATTGACTTCATATAACTTGGTCTGAACGACTGTAATACAGATTGATTGATTGATTGATTGATTGATTGATGAATTTGAAGCTGTACCCTGGTCAAGGACCCGGGAGCGAAGTCAGAAGCCAAAGTCAGGCCAGGAATCAAGTCAGAAGTCAAAGCTGAAGTCAGGAACCAGGAATTAAGTTGGAAGCCAAAGTCAGGAACCAGAAACAAAGTCAGAAGTTAAGAGCGGAAGGACTAGAGCTCTTTGGCTCATGCCTCCGGGCACACAGATATTCTCCCGCTAATTTGAGCCATGTTTCTTTGTTCTCCGCATTGCCGTGCCGATCCTGTGCTTTGATAACCCGGTCTAAAGCCATCGTATTGGATTTGAGGAAGTGTGTGTACACAAAAGTTCATAAAGCTTTGTTGGTCTCCAAGATGGCACGAGACTCTCCATGTGTTCTGAAATCATAGAATCATAGAATCGTGGAGTTGGAAGAGGCCATACAGGCTATCTAGCCCAACCCCCTACTCAATGCAGGATCAGCCCAAAGTATCCTAAAGCAGTGGTCCCCAAACTTTTTAGCACCGGGGACCACTCAACGCTTGACAATTTTACTGAGGCCCACTGCCCTAACGCTCTCTGGCTCTGGTCGCTATGGTAATGTTTAAACATCCCTTCAAAATAAGATACAGACACACCACAACAATGAACATAAGGGACATTTTATTTTCATGGAAATTTTAACTCATGACAATGACAAATCAATGGGAACCCTGAGCTTGTTTCTCTGCAACGAGAAAGTCCCATGTGCGCCTGCCGGATCGTGGATGAAGTAAAGGGCCGGGAGGGGGGGGAGGCGTCCTTCGCGGCCCACCTCCAGTTAGTCGATGGACCACATGTGGTCCACGGCCCACAGGTTGGGGATCGCTATCCTAAAGCATCCAAGAAAAGTGTGTATCCAGCCTTTGCTTGAAGACTGCCAGTGAGGGGGAGCTCACCACCTCCTTAGGCAGCCTATTCCACTGCTGAACTACTCTGTGAATTTTTTCCCCCTGATATCAACTGGCTTAGAGTAGGGTAATGGGGCCTAGGCTCCCCATGGGCTCAAGGGGTCCATCCGTCAGTTTGCATCGAGATTCGCCCGATGTCTGAGCAGGAATGTAGACAATAGGCTGCAAGGCAGATGGTCACCTCCAGCTTTTCCTCTAGTCTTATTTGGTGCTTATTGGTTTTTGTGCAATAATTAGGATTTGGATTAATTTAGAGCACAGCAAAGCTTGGAGGCTGAGGTGGGGGGACGGGGGAACGTTGGCCAGGGAAGCAGAAGAGAAATTACTATATGTTTTGGGGTTAATCAAATGTCTGATTTTTCGGGGGAGAGACGGAAGTTGAAGGCAGAGTTTAAACTGCGTGAAACCCTGGAGATGGATTGGGAGGCCAAGGGAACGCCAGCCCCGAAGACAGCGTGAACGGCAATTAAAAAATACCCGCCACGAAAATCCGAAAATCTCCAGAGAAGAAGATTTCATCATTCGTGTTTTAGTGCCTTGGAAGAAAACGGTTTCTTCCCTGAACAATTTTCTTTTACCCACTTGCAGACTAATTAGGCACGGGGAACGATCCCTGGGTTTTTTTTTTGTTTTTTTAATGGGTTGATGTTTTCCTCGTCAGTTTAATTCCTCCATATTTTGCAGTTAATTGCATGGATTGGTTTGGGGAAGACTGCAATGTCAAGGACCCTTTTTAACAAGGCAGGCCAGGTTAACTCTCCAGGTGGGACCTGGAAATCTCCTGAAATTGCAATTCCTCCCCAAAATACACAGACCAGCTCCCCTGGAGAAAATGAATGACTTGGAGGGTGGGCAGTATGTTTTGGGACCCCACTTGAGCCCCTGTCCTCCCCAGGCATCACCTCCAAATGTCCAGGCATTTCCCAAACTCAAATCGGCAACCCAACCCCCCCACCCCCACCCCCACGATCACCATTCTTGCTCTCCCACATGTATCCTCACGATCCTGCGGAGCCCTTGCTTTCCCCCAATTTGTTCACTTTACGATTTAATTTGATAATTCATTACTCTCCCTGCAGATAGAGGAAGCGTGCGGAAAGATTATTCAAAGCTGACTGTGGCTTTGGGAGCAGATATGCAGATATAATATAGACTCCACAAGTCTGTGCGGAATTGTTCAATTTGACTAGTCTGAGATGGAAGCTCCTTTCTAGACGGTGGTGGAAGTAAAAAAAAATTTAAATAAAACCTCTCTGCTGATGCAGACATGGCCAAATAATCCCGGAGATTGTACGGCCAGACGGGAAGTGAATCTCGTCCTCCGTCTGCCTGCTATCAACCCCACAGACAGCCCAGGGGAGATTAAAAGAACATACGCTTATTAGAAAGAGATTTGATGGGAATCTTATCATTTATAAAGGTCTTAATAAAATGAAGGAAATCCTGGTGGAGTCTATTGATGGAGATGGATTATTTCCCTCTTGGGTTATGCTTTTCCCCCAAGGGACTGGGGGCAGCATTTAGACATGGTTTGTACTTTGTTTACTTTTTAAGGTGGTAAATCAAGAGAAAAAAAAAAGAAAAGAAAAACCAGCTTCTGCCATCCTGGCTGACTTGTTTTTCTGCCTTCCTTAGAGGAAAATTGTTGGTCCATGGAAGCTGTCCATAAAAGCTTTCCATGGAAGAAACACCTTTTTCTGCCTTGGAACCACAGTCTTAATCATACTGAGCACCTCTTCTGCTTAAGGTTGACAGCCTTCCGCTGGAGGCAGGGGATCCCTCACCCCCAGGCCCTACTTTTTCTGGCCAGTGGAGTATGTGTGTGTGTGGGGGGGGGGGAGGGAATTACCAGTAGGTGATGCAGCACTGGGTACTGCGGGTGATGTCATCATGTTGGCAGTGTTGTGGCAATGTTCTCATATTTGGACAAAAACTCTATGGTAGAAGCCCTTTTGACCATGGAGCTTTTGCCCAAATATGATGATGATGATTGTTGTTGTTGTTATTATTGTTTTATTTATTACCCCCCAGAGGCTTGAGGCGGGTTACAGAATTCAGCTAAAAAAAATCAATATCCCATTAAAACCGATAAAACTGATTTTTTTTAAAACAGAAATACAAGAAATAAAAAAACCCTAGACCAAGAACTGCAGCAAAAAACAACTCTCCTAAGTAAGATGAACAGATTTTAACATTGGTAAAGCGGGACACCATTGACCAGGGGGGTTGTTGATTAAAAATTTGGTCTTTATGGAGCAACAAAAAGTTTCATAGAATGCATAGAATGCAAAAATAGTATTGTAATATATATTTTTTTAATTTCAACATAAGTACAATTTGCCAGGTACCCCCAGATATCCCTCCAAAAGTGGGACAATCTGGTCACCTTACTCCTAAGCCTAAACCCAGAGCTTCTGCGTCTAGAGGGGGAGGCGTAGAGGGTGCTGATAGACCTCGCTACCACCATTCTTAAGGAGGGGGGGGTCTGATCTTCCTTGCCGCCCGGCCTCAACCATAGACCTGGCGGAAGAGCTCCATTTTACAGGCCCTACAGAATGCCAAAAGCTCCCGTAGGATTAAATGTATTCCCAGCTCGTGGTGGGTTATAGATATCCGATAAAACCCATTAAACCCCCCTCTTGTTGTTGTTAGGTGCGAAGTCGTGTCCGACCCATCGCGACCCCATGGACAATGATCCTCCAGGCCTTCCGGTCCTCTACTATTCCCCGGTGTCCATTTAAGTTTGCACCTTTAAAAGGACACAAAACCCAAAACATAAAATCACACTAGAAAAGAGAACATGGCAAACTATCACCCCACCAATCCCTAACTCTAGAAGGGGGAGGAAGGAGGGTTGAGATGACTCAAGTTGTTGCTTAACACCAGAGAGAGGGGCATTGATCTTCCTCACCGCCCCCAACTTGACGGAAGAGCTCCGTTTTGCAGGACCTGTGGAACGCTGAGAGTTACTGCAGTGTCACACTGTGATGATGTCATTTCCGGCACATGTTGCCACATTGCAGGCAACATAGCCTGGGCCTCTCTCCCCTGCTCCTTCTAAGTCCCCATCCACTGCTGGGTTCCAGGCCAGGAACACTACTTCTACCCTATTGTTCTCGTTCGGTGTCCCTCGGTTCTCTCAAAGTGGTTTTTTGAAGGCTCCGTAATATATTTTGAATGCAACTAGTACTGACGGATTTAATTAAAGGAGAGCATTACTCGTGAGCCATTTATTTTGAGGCACTGCCATATTTAATGAAACTGGATTTGCTCTTCGGATGTCGGAGGCAACGGGTATAGAGCTTTGCTGGCCAGTGAGAATTTGCAAGAGCGAGTCAGGGAGGGTGAGGAGGTACTGGAACGTGAAAGCAAGCAGGAGGGGAGGTGTGGTTCGTAAGGGTAAGGGTAAAAAGTGGCAGCTTCTTTCTAACGCACGCAAAAATGTAGCAAGACAAGAAACAGAACGCAGATAGGTCAGGTGCTGGCTTTCACGTGCTGCCCTTGAGACTTCTGCTTCTGATATTTTTAATCGGTGCATCAGAAAAGCTTTGTGAAAAGGGATATTGCCATTTCGGTCGCCTTCTGCAGGAGAGGTTGTGCACAATGATTGTTTGTGCATTCCTGGGGACAATGACTTGTTTTTCCTTTGTGTTTTTATGTGGGTGAGGGAGAGATGGGATGAGGGGCCACCAATTTCCCTATGCCCCCCACAGGGCCCTTTGCTCGGCAGATTCAAATAGGCTTAGTGATCTCTGGCCCACGTGAAGTTCTCCTGGCCCCTGCCTGGTGGGATTATTATTAATTATTCAGAACCCTCTTCTGAATATTGTTCTCCCCACCAGGATGAACTTGGGGGGAAGTCGGGTAAATACGGTTAGAATTGTGACCACCACCGCTTATATGTTATATGTGACTTGTTGTTTGACGTAAATTGGAGTTTTTATGGGGATTTTATTGTGTTTTAACTGTTTATGATGTAAAACGGCCTGGGACCTGTTTGGAGAAGGGTGGTCTAAAAATTTAATAATAATTGTTCTTGTTCTTGTTCTTGTTATTTCATCTTATTACCTGCCACTCCCAAGTGGCTTGTGGCAGGTTACCATAATCTACATAAAATCCCAGTAAAACCCCCATTAAAACCCCCAGACATAAAAAGCATAACGCAGATCCAACTAATCACAGCAACACAAAAGGAGATATGGCATAAAAAAAAATAACTCGCATCACTATCATTCCCCCAATAAAAATCTCACAGAGGAGAGTGGGAAGAGGGGCACTCCCAGGAGAGCTAAGCTCCCAGGAGAGCTAAGGGCCCTACCAGAGCTGACCCAATTCTGCAGGGCCTGTAAGATAGAGCTCTTCCACCAGGCATTTGGTTGAGGCCAGATGGGCAGAAGATCTTGGCCTTCCCCTAGTGCAGTGGTTCTCAACCTTCCTAATGCTGCGACCCTTTAGTACAGTTCCTCCTGTTGTGGTGACCCCCAACCATAAAACTAGGCAAGTGCTCTTTCACAGAAATTAAACCAAAACTGACCAATGGCGTGAAGATCCATTGTTCATGATTGTATAGAAATTGGTTTTCCCCCCTGGTGTTCAGTTCTGCCTCTTGTTCCGCCGAGCTGCGCTGCCACCTGGAGCGCCTGGCGGGAGACTGCACTGCGCTGGCGGCTGAGCGTGGGCACCTGCAGGAGGAGGAGCAGCAACAGTGGCAGCGCCCTCCCCAGCCAAGCTGCTCGCTCTGCCACGACCCCTGTGAAAAGGTTGTTCGACCCCCAAAGGGGGTCCCGACCCTCAGGTTGAGAACCACTGTTCTAGTGTCTCCCATCATCCCTTGGAGACCTGGCAAATTGGAGGAGGGAGAGTGAGAGGTCTTGCTTTGTTGTAGGATTTGGGAATTGCTGGCTTTCATGCATTTTACTGTATTGTCTTTTTAATCGTGTTGCATCATTTTTTTAACGCCGTCAGCCCCCGCAAGCCGACAGGTTGGGAGTAGAATAATAATTACTAAAATAAATAAATAAAAGATAGTCAGAAATCCTTGGGATTTTTATTTTAAGTGGATCTGTACAAAAACTCTGGGTTATTTTTCACAAAGATTTTGACAAGCCTCCCAAATCAACGCTCTGGCAATTCCTTTTGCGGCTGTTTATACGAATTTCCTTCTTGGCTCGCCCGCGGATCGCTGTGAATCGGAGGAATTTTGCATCGCTTGCCAAGTTCCTTGATTGGATGTCACTGGCACCTCCGTCTTTAGTGAAAATACCAGTCATTACCATACATTTGTGTTCATTTTGCACAGGGCTCCCCTTTCAAACAGAGGCAGAGAATGCCAGCAATCATTTCTTTGGGCGAGCTTTAAAAGCATCGCGTCAGGGGCCTAAAATGTGGAACCATTATGGGGCTGTTAGGGAAATAAGGAGAATGACTCTTGTCCGTGATTCTTCTTACAGGAAAAAAAAGCAAAGATCCACTTGGGGAAAAGTGATGCTGCCCTGAGAACTGACACACCAAAGGAAGGGGCTTGAGATAACATAGTCATTTGGAACAGGCTATTGGGTCTGTTTAACCAGCTGAAATGGCCTTTGACTTCTGAACTCCTGCCTAGTAAAACAGTTCTGATCCCCCCTCGATGCCTATAAGATCTGGCTCCTCTGCTCCCAGGGGAAGATGGCTTGGCCCTCCAGCTGAACAGGGAGGGGAATGGATATTGAGGACATTGAGTGGAATGTCGCCATCTATTTTGCTATTCGCTATTGTGCTGTAAGGAGCGCTTTATGATGTGTTATTGTGTTGCCGAAGCACCCAACCTGATTTCAGAAGTTAAGCAACACGCTGGGCTTCTTCAGGCAAAAACAAACTTTAAAGAAAAAGCAGGTGCTATTTCTTCCATCGTATTAATGAAATTACTTAATAGCGCATGTCTGTAGCACCATCAGCATTAGGAAAATGGCAAAATTCTGGGGTAGAAAATTGGTCAGGTATTTAGGGGTTCTCGTTCCCTGGCCCCAACAGCTAAGATTATTGAAACACCGCTGTTTTGCTTGTCATCAATGCAATTTTTCCGAAACCCAATTATCTCCATTGAATCTAAGTGTTAGTATTGCTAGGCTGCCTCTCTTTTGCAATACCCCACATCTAGCAAGCATTCACATTTCTAGATGCGAATCAAGTCAACATATGGGAGACCAAGGCTGATTCTGCATTTACTTTGTTTTTTCCATTGTGGATCCTGCTGGATTCAGATCAATTTGAACTTGATCTACCCCCCCCCCCCATTGAAAGAGAAAGTGTTCTGCACTTGATTGGGGATAGGGTTGTGTGCAGCTGCATCCGAATCAGCCTCTCCAGGCTGCCACAACCAGCGCCTTACTGTAGGGGGGGAGGGTGTGCGGCTGCACACTCCCCCCCCCCCCCGGGATGAGGCGCTGGCTGCGGCGGCCTGGAGCAGCCAATTCGGACACAGCCGTGCACAATCCTAATTGGAAAAGCTCAGAGCAGGGAAGGGAGCCAAGCGCAGCATGAGCCTCTTTCTTTCTTTTCTTGAATGGCAGGGGGGGGGGGAGGATTCGAGACAGCAGAGGAGAGGGAAATAACAAGAGGCAAATCTCTGCTGAGAGAAGTTAGGGCTTCTGGAGCATAGTCACTTTAAGACAAGGCTTGCAACTGGGAACTACTAAGTCTTTGAACAGGTGCCCTGGCCAGTCAGGGAAGACTGCTTTGCCATGAGGCATGGAGAAGTTAATTCACAAAAAGCAGAAATCTGCACACTTACTGATGGCGATTTTTTCAAATATTGAGGCTTATATCCACTCCTGGATTGTGGGCGAAAGGTAGAGTCACTCTGGATCTATCATGCAAGTTGCAGAGGGAAAATTTAAAGCATCCAAAATCAAAATGGAAATCGAATTCAGTGTAGACGGGAGGGTTTTATTCGAACTGGGAGTGGGAATGCTTTAGGATGCTTAGGGCTGATCCTGCGTTGAGCAGGGGGCTGGACTAGATGGCCTGTATGGCCCCTTCCAACTCTATGATTCTAAAAAGCCTCATGCAGACAACACCCATGAGTGGTTCCATTGAGTGAGATCCATTCTATCCTATGTCCATTGATTAACCCCAGAATTTGGACATCTGCATACGGCCAGGATGTAATAAGTTCCACGTCACAAAGTCTTCTTGAAGAATCCGCTTTATCTTTGTTTTGTGCAGAGCATTTCTCAACAGATTTTGCTTTCATTTCCCATTTCCTCCTCATTTCTTTCTCTCTCTCTCTTTTTTTGTTCTTTCCCAGCTTCCCTCTAGAATTACAGAGAAATATGGTACAGTTACATCAAACACTTGCATTGTCTTTTGATAGCAAAATTAAGCACATTGTTGTTTTCTGATCTTATGAGTAATTAATCATATACATAAGAGAGATGGAACAGCCTGTTACAAATATTACAGAATGTGTGTAATGTTTTCTGGAAAGCCGAAAACTCCCAAGGCGTCCTGAAAATAAGATTACTTGAATAAAAGCAGATTTCATTTCCATCCCTGCATATATGAAATCAAAAGTTTTAACCGGGTTGCCTCTCAAACCCAATTTGGAATGGAATTGCTAATTGCTCCACAGATGTGTCCACCGGGGAGTCCCGCTCCTAAATAAATCTATTTTGATGTTCAAGTAGCAATATATCAAAGTGTGTTGGGGAAGGAGGCAGATGCAAGCCTCATAACATTGGATCCCAAATGATTCACGCCCCAGAAACGAAGGACCAATTCTGATTATTGTTCCCTATTAGTGAATGTAGCTGCTTACAAGAATTTCAAGCTGCTGGCAAACTTGTGATAAAAGAGATCTAAGATTAGATCTCACTGATTTTTTTTCAAAAGCTAAAGAGCAGTCCCAAGAAGCTGCCTTGGATATCTGGAAAAGAGATGTAACCCTTTCCTCTGTGGGTTTTTCCAGGCTGTTGGCTGTGGTCTGGGAGCTTTAGTCCCTGATATTTCACCAGTAACTTTCACTGGCATCTTCAGAGGTAGGACGTGGCGACATGGCAATCTCTGTGTGCCAAAGTGTGGGGAGTGCGGGTGTGGCGCATCAAATTCCTGTCTTATTTGGGAGTCTCCCAGGGGATGGATTGGAACTAGAAAGTACTTTTCTTGTGTCTTGGTGGAGTTAATTAGCAAGTCCATTAGGAAGTTTCTGTGTGGAGTTCATTAGAAAGTCTATTAATCAAGGTCTTCCCTGTCTTATCTGATGAACCATCGGGAGATGTATTTGGAGTCCAGTTTTTGTAAGGGTGTTTTTAGGGTGGTAGACAGGTTTTATTGATTTTCAAACTCTCTTCATTTTTGTATTTGAATTTAAACGGCTTCCCTGTAGAGTGTGATACAGTAGATTTTGGTATTGTCCAGTATTTCAGTGTCTTTTAAAATCAGGAAGATACCAAAATGCCTCAAAACAGGAAAAAAATACTTTGAATAAATGTTTTGTGGAATCACCCATGCATGCATGAACTGGAACCCTAGTAAAAATACTTTTTGACCTGTGTGTGTGTGTGTGTGTGTGTGTGTGTGTAAGGGCTGAGGGGAACTTGGATCTCAGGACCTGAGCATTCACATTTTGGACCAGCTGTAATTTCTGGGTCAGGGCCAAGTGTCAGGAGAAGGGAGGTGTGATTGTGGTATTTGCTAGAACAGTAAAGGTAAAGGTAAAGGTATCCCCTGTGCAAGCACCGAGTCATGTCTGACCCTTGGGGTGACGCCCTCTAGCGTTTTCATGGCAGACTCAATACGGGGTGGTTTGCCAGTGCCTTCCCCAGTCATTACCGTTTACCCCCCAGCAAGCTGGGTACTCATTTTACGGACCTCGGAAGGATGGAAGGCTGAGTCAACCTTGAGCGGGCTGCTGGGATTGAACTCCCAGCCTCATGGGCAAAGCTTTCAGACGGCTGCCTTACCACTCTGCGCCACAAGAGGCTCATCATGCTAGAACAGTAGCGTTATGGAGAACGATCTAATAATACGGGAAGACTGAACCTTTCAAAATCCTATTTAATAATACTGGTGGTGGTGGGGGTGTCACAACAGGCTCATTGTTTTACACAGATGTCTGACAGAGGCATACGTTAAACAAAAATAAGTCGAAAGGAATATCGCTGCAGGTTAGCAGGAGAGATAAAACCCGAGAAGGACCCGTTGCTCCCTGGCCTTCTTCCAAGGGGTAATGTTCTAATAAAGCATCAACCTGGTAGAGATTTGTTTCCTCCGTCGAAGGCTCCTTTGTGTTCTAACTACACGTATAATTGTTTTGGAAGTCATAAAAAGTAAGCACTCCGAGCTCTGAAAGGGTCCCCCGCGAGAAGGTTATATGGCAGAGTTATTGCTTCCGAGGAGCTGGGGAACTTCTTCAGTATCTGCAGTATTTGATTTTGACTGGAACACAAGCGATTGGAATGAGCGTCTAAAAGGCCTCTGAGGTAAATTTACTCAGGAATGGAATTAATATTAAGAACCTGCCAATGGCTTTCAGAGAGGAGGGGAAAGAGGGCCAGCGGAAAAGATTTACCGGCAGGTATGTGGAGATTGCAGGAGGCTAGGGGAAAAACTAGAGACCTGGATTTATTTATCTATTTTAGGAGTAGTCAAACTGCGGCCCTCCAGATGTCCATGGACTACAATTCCCAAGAGCCCCTGCCAGCGAATGCTGGCAGGGGCTCCTGGGAATTGTAGGCCATGGACATCTGGAGGGCCGCAGTTTGACTACCCCTGATCTATTTATTTATTCATACATTTATTTATTTGATTTATTTCCCGCCACTCCCAAGACCGGCTCGTGGCAGGTTACAAAGACGGCTGGGGCTTTTCCCAAATAAACCTATTGTCAATTTTGACCTACCAGCCCAGCTTCTGAACATGGCTGTCTCTTTCTCCTCCCAATTCTAAGTTTCCATTTCAGACGCTGTCCTCCTTATATCCATGCATTCACCTGCCTCTATGATTTTTTTTTTTACATTTATATACTGCTTTTCTGCCATGGCATTCAAAGTGGTTTACAATATAAAAACAACTGTCTTCAGGGTAATACATGGAACACATGAAAGGACTGGGAAAGGGTTGACAACTGAGCTGACATCTCAACTCAGATGAATCAATATCAAGGTGCAGAGGTCAGTTCCCCTGGAGAAAACAGATTCCTTGGAGGGAGGACTCTGTGGCATTATATCCTTGTGAGGTCCCTGTCCTCCCCAGGCTCCATTCCCAAATCTTCAAGCATTTCCTAGCCTGGATCTAGAAACCCTCCAATCACATACTCTTCTAGTGGCCGGGGGGGGGGGGGCTGGCAACCCTATGGGGGAGAGTTTGGAGACGAGAGACACCATAGCAAAGCACAGCTCCTTAGAATCTACCTTTGAAAGGAGCCATTTCCTCTAGGGCAGGGGTAGGCAAACTGCGGCCCTCCAGATGTCCATGGACTACAATTCCCATGAGCCCCTGCCAGCGAATGCTGGCAGGGGCTCATGGGAATTGTAGTCCATGGACATCTGGAGGGCCGCAGTTTGACCACCCCTGCTCGAGGGTAACCGATCAATGTAGGCTGGAGATCATTGGAATTCTGGGAGAGAACCAAGTTTCGCAAGGATTCTGGCAACCTTAAGCTCAGCTAGTTTCTAGCAGCAGCTTCTTTCCCCCTTCCCTGGACCACCGAATCTTGACTGCGCCCACAGCATATAAAGAGGATCCTGGGTTAAAAAAATAAATAAATCCAGAAGTGTTTTTATCAGAATCTGCCACTGCTTTATCTGTTTGGCAAAGAGCAAAGCAAACAGCCAAACCTCTCTCCCTCTCCATTCATAAAAAGACATTCCAGCAGCAGGAAACAAAACAACAACAAAACAAAACAAAAATAACTCCGACAGATGTGCGTTAATCAGTATTTGTCTTTGAAACCGAAAGCTTGGCAATAACAATCAGGGCGTCACAAAACGAATGAAAACAACCTGGAAAGGATCCCAAGAGCCATTCAGGTCCTGCTGCTGCTGCTGGTGGTGGTAGGAGAGGAAAGTGCTGGCAAGTGGCCGAATGAGGGTGGCCCGATCCAGTTGTTAAGGCAAGAGATATTCAGAGATGGTTCTTAAAGCGAGACACATTCAGAGAATAGTAAATAAGCCCGTTCTAGTCTTAATGCAGCAGGCGCTAGTGCGGCTCCGGAGTTGGCGGGGCCAGCGCGTCCGTGGGTTGGGGTGCGAGCGGGGCCTGGAATTCGGGGGGCCGGGGCGGGCTTGGGGTAGCGCGGCGTAGCTCGTGCGGGCTGCAGGAGTGGGCGAGCCCCATGCGGGTGTGGCGCGGCTCGTGCGGGAGTTGGCGAGCTCGACCTGGGCGTGGCGCGGCTCATCCGGCCCGCGGGAGTCGGCGAGCTCAATCCAGGCGTGGCACAGCTCGTCCAGGCTGCGGGAGTCAGCGAGCGCTATGCAGGTGCGACGTGGGGTGGCTCGTTGCCCCCCCCCCCGCAGGGCTGGCTACCCGGGGCCTTGTCGGCGCGCCTCCCGATTAGTCAGTCCGGCGGCTTCGCGCCTGCCGATTGGGCCCTCCGATTGTCAGTCTGCAGGAAGGGGCCTATGGACACCCTTCCTCATCACGGACAGGGCCCACCTTTGGTGCCCTTAACGAATTATTCTATCCGCTCCACTAGGAGCGGTTAAAGATTAGAAGCCTGTTGTTGCCTAGCAACCATGGACTTCCTCAATGGCCTTCCGATCTTAACCAAGAACTAACCAGAGCCAGCTCTACTTACCTTCTGGGATCTGGGCCAAGTCCACCCCCCCCCCCAATTACCGGTGTGAGATGGGCGGGCGAGTAGGAGTGCCAGCTCCAGGTTAAGAAACTCCTAGACATTTAGGAATGGGTCCTGGAAAGGACAAGGACATCAGTGGAGCAAAATTCAATAGAGACCAGCATTTATTTTCTTTGGCAAACTGATCTCTGTAGTCAGTAAATAAGCTGTAATTCTGGGGGATCTCCATGACCCACCTTGAAGGAGGAGGAAGAGGAGGAGGTTTGTATACCCCGCTTTTCACACTCCGCCTTTCATTTCCCTAAAGAATCTCAAAGCAGCTTGCAATCGCCTTCCCTTCTTCCCCCCTGTGAGGAAGGTGAGGCTGAGAGAGCTCAGGGAGAACTGTTCTGCCAAGAGAACAGCACTAACAGGACTGTGACTAGCCCAAGGTTACGCAGCTTGCTGCATGTGGAGAGGGGAATCTTGCCAGATTAGAAGCCGCCACTCTTAACCACAGCACCACGCTGGCTCCACACCACGCTGGCATCCAAAGCCATCCAGATCAGGCCAGAGACCATTAGGGGAGCCGTATGGTGGCCAAATCTAAAGAAGAGTTGAAAAGAAACACATTCCCTCAAGCAGAAACTTAAATGCCCTGGACTTTAATGGGCTGCTGAACTTTTCTAATTGCGTTCAGAAGCCCTGCTATTTCAGTGTACTTTGCAGCCTGACACTTTTGGCACTCCATGATGGTGTACTCAGTAATTCATGTCTTACAGCTAGATAGATAGATAGATAGATAGATAGATAGATAGATAGATAGATAGATAGATAGATAGATAGATAGATAGATAGATAGATAGATAGATAGATAGATAGATAGATAGATAGATAGATAGGTAGATAGATAGATGGACGGACGGACGGACGGACGGACGGACGGACGGGCGGGCGGGCGGGCGGGCGGGCGGGCGGGCGGGCGGGCGGGCGGGCAGGCAGGCAGGCAGGCAGGTAGACGGAGAGAGAGAGAGAAAGAGAGAGAGAAAGAAAGAGAGATTAACTCCTAGATCGCTCTTCAGTACACAATTGCCCCCTTCTACAATCATAACACCGTATTTCGGGAGGAATCCAGAGCCTAACAGAAACATTCAGTGAATATCAAAATTACAACTTCCACGTGGATTATATTAAATATTGTAAGAGTGGGAGGAAAACAGCGGTGTAATGCTATTCATTAAATAACATTACTGTTTGGGGACAAAACATTCTATTAGTAACTCATTTATGACCCAATCTAAAATCCAGTTATATCTAGCGCTGAATTTGCCATCTGTTGAAAGCTCTGACATCAACGTCGGTTTCAGCCGAGACTTAATCATCCGCGTAGGAGAATTAATGAGTTTTTACAATAAAGGATTTGTTTTCTGCTGTTTGCCATACATGGAGGGCATCTGTTTTCTGCGGAGATAGACCACTGGTCCATCAAGGCCCCCCTCGAACTCAAGCAGGGTCCTTCACATCACCTACTACCTGACCTTCTCTTGTTTTCACTTGGGTAGTCAAACTGCGGCCCTCCAGATGCCCATGGACTACAATTCCCATGAGCCCCTGCCAGTGAATTCTGGCAGGGGCTCATGGGAATTGTAGTCCATGGGCATCTGGAAGGCCACAGTTTGACTACCCCTGTGCTAAGGATTAAACCCAGGGCTTTCTGCAGGAAAATTTCTACCGCTGACCCCACTGTCTTTCCCCCACTATTTATGGAATATCGGAGAGCCAGCTGGATGTAGTAGTTAAGAGAGGCAGATCCAAATCTGGAGGATTCTCAGTCTTTCACATGCAGCCAGCTGGGTGACCTTGGGCCAGTCACAGTTCTCTCAGAGCTCAACTACTTACATGGTACTTGTTGTGGGGAAGAGAGGGGTAGGCAAGTCACTTTGAGACTCCTTCAAGTAGCATGGTAAAAGAAACCCAGCTCCTCCTCCTCTTCTGCTTATGCTTCTCCTCTTCCTCCTCTTCCTCCTCCTTTTCCTCCTCCTTCTTCATATTATTATTATTATTATTATTATTATTATTATTATTATTATTATTATTATTATTATTATTATTATTATTATTATTATTATTATTATTATTATTATTATTAAATGAATAGTAGGGCAGGATGTAGCATTGTCGGGTCTGTGTTGAAAAGTACCCAAACATCTGGGGGTTAGAACCTGCGTTTCGGGAGAGAAGAGGCTTCAGCAAGATATAATGTCAAAGAATTCATCCTCCCAAGCAGCCATTTTCTCCAGAGTTGAGTCATCTGGAAAAGCAATTATAAAAGCGGGCGACCTACAGGTGCCTAGCAGGATCAGTCACATTCAGCGTCACCACACTTCTAAGTATCAATTGGTGGTAGCACACCTTCAAATGCTCTTTTCCTCCACAGTCCCTGATAGCACATGTTGCCAGAATCGGGAAAAGTAATAGAATGTGATCTTTGTGCGCAAAGATCCACGTGAAAGAATCTGGGAAGTCCCCCTCACAGCAGCATCTTTGCCCTGGAAAGAGGGCTGGCAGATCACCACACATTCCTGGCATGGTGATCTTTCTCTGATCACCACTGAAATTTCTTCAGCTTTCCCTTTCTCTGCATTAATTGTGCGGGTGTATGTGCGTGTCGTTTGTGTGCTTTGTGCTTGGCTCATGCTTGCCGTTGTGGCACACGTTGGCTGGATGAGTGGCCAGCTGGCTAGGAAGCAAACTGGCAGGTGGATGGGAAGGGAATGTCTCCCCACCCGCACCTCCACAGATGCCTGCTTGGATACGTCCAAATTACCACATCTTGGTGCCCAGTAATCGTGTACTGGTCATGTTTCACATTAACACCTCAGGAACTTGGCCATTTCTGAAGCAATATCTGAGATGATGTGGGAGGTGGATGGGGAAAGAGAACATTTTCCAACCTGCCTGGGGTTGCCAAACTCCAAGCGAGGACTGGAGTTCTCCCAGAATTACAGCTCATTTCCAGACTACAGAGATCAGCTCTGGAGGGTGGGGTCTATGGCATTTTGCCCTGCTGAGGTCCCTCTGCTCCTTACACCTTCCCCAGGTCTCCAGATACCAGCCTAGAGATGGCAACACTAGGCCTCTCCGTTGGCTGTTGGTTTGATTTCACAAGCAAGTCATTCTAGGCAGCCACAGGGAATGGCTACAGCAACATCAGTGAAACAAAAGACATTGTTTAAAGGGGCATGAGAAGTTGTCCTCTTTTTTAAATTCCAATATGTGACAAGGTTCTGGTACTGAATACCTTGTTTCGCTTCTGCTTTTTCACTGCATATTACATCAGCATAGACAGAAATTCTAGCTTCCAAGCGGTATGGCAACCTGCATTGTATGGATCCAGTCTGTCGAACGCTAGAATTGTTGTCTGTGCCGATGTAAAAAAGAAGACCACTTCTCTATGCACCTTTAACAAATCTTTTTGGGTTGGTTTTCACCAGTTGTGCCACAGTGTCTTTGGTTTCACTCATGTTGCTGTTGGTTTGATTGGCCATCTGTACTAGCCGCCCCGAGCCCCTGCTGGCACAATTAAGGTAGTAATAGAAGAAGATGGGGAAGGAAGAGGAATTATGAGAAACTCTGTGGGATCTCCATGACAACTTTTGTGTATATTAAGTGCTGCCAAGTTGCTTTTGACTTAAGGTGACTCTATGTATCTACATCCTCAAAACTGTCCTATCATTAACTTTCTTGCTAAGGTCTTGATTGGGTCACTCCACCTCATGTTGGGTCTTCCTTGACTAAGTAAGTTCATCTCATGTTGGGGCTTCCTTGACTGACTCAGTCCATCTCATATTGGGTCTTCCTAGATTGACTCAGTCCATCTCATGTTGGGTCTTCCATGACTGAGAAATTCCATCTCAGGTTGGGGTTTCCTTGACTGACTCAGTCCAACTCATGTTGAGTCTTTCTTGACTAAGTAAGTCCATCTCATGTTGGGTCTTCCATGACGGAATCAGTCCATCTCATATTGGGTCTTCCATGACTGAAACATTCCATCTCAGGTTGGGGCTTCCTTGTCTGACTCAGTCCACCTCATTTTGGGTCTCCCTTGACTGAGTCAGTCCATTTCTTTCAGGGTTTTCCTTGATTGACTCAGTCCATCTCATGCTGGGGATTCCTTGATTATCTCAGCCCATCTCATGTTGGGTCTTCCATGAGGGACTCACTCCATCTCATGTTGTGGTCACTCTATCTCATTGGTTGCACACAATGATAGAGAAGCAAGACCCTTCTTGGGGATCAGGAAACTGGGTAACTTTGTGTGTTTAAGGCCTGATCTTTACAAGACTTTTTGAGCTTGCCTTGAGCCCAAGCATCCAAGCTGTTGCCATCCTATGCAACATGCTTCTGCTTAGCGCATGGCTGGCTTTGCTGGGCTTCATCCAGACATGCCTCACTCCCAAAACAGCAGCACTGGGCCTGGCCAGTGCTCAGCCTGACACTTGGCTACCAATGTCCCTTCACATTTGCTATTGATTTTTAGGACAGCCCTGCCCACAGACTCAGGGACAGCTAATGTTGCATTCAAACTTGGCAATGACAGCCAATTAAAATCAGGGAAACTGATGAAATGTTAAATGTTTCCATGTAATCCTGACTGGGAAATGTCAACTCTACACTTGGAAGCCTTCCAATGCTTTGAAAAGACACCCGGGTGAGTCTCCATGGCATGTTCCACGCACTTAACATGCTTCTTTGACATTAGCTTATTGACTGGACTTGGCTCACACTGCATGTCTTATTAATAGGATTCTCTTGGCCAAACTTCGACTGAATTATGGGAAGGTGAAGCAATTCAGGTACATTCAGCCGTGGAGGGGTGGTGGTGCCTTGATGGGACACATGTCTCCTTTGAGGCAGCATTTTTCCCCCCAGAGGAAAAGCCAACCATGACTTGAGAGATATATGCTAGGATCTAGGAACGTTGCAGAGAGTATCATAAGATGTTGTGTGAGGCCTGTGCTCCACCAGTGAGATTATTGGCTATCATGAATTATCATAGCATATGTATCAGAAGAAAGCTTAAGTCCAGAGCTACTTTTAAGACCAAAAAAAAGGTTTTATTCAAGGTAGAAGCTTTGTGTCCATGCACGCTGCTTCAGGTGCATTCCAGTGGAAGTTGCCAGACCGTATGTATAAGTTGAGAGGGAGTCGTAAATGAGCATGCAGCATAACAAAGGTATTTAAGAGATGCAAGGATCAAACTGGAATCACCAGCTTAGTTTATGTGGTCGTCATCAGGTGTGGGTCCCACTCTAGTTTTGACTCAGTACAGGACATTTTCAGGTTCAAATTCCCTGAATGTTGGAATAAATTGGAGGAGACGGAGTTAAATCAGATGGTGGATTTCTTAAATCAGATACTTAGTTGTCTCAATAAATAAGAGGGTTTTTTTTTTGTAAAATAACAGCATCTTCATGATTCTCCTTAATCTTTTCATTTGGGAAAATGTTTTTGGGAATCCCTGTCCTAGAATAACATTCTAACCACTACAACACACTGAATTTCCACTGCAGGGGGGGGAAAATATATATATGTTATATATATAACAACATGCCAGCGCTCTGGATGGCCCTCACTGGGAGACATCCCCGACAATTGAATGAAGGCTCTCCCCCAGTGAGGGCCAATCAGAGGACTACTGAGTCCACTTCTCATGCCTGAGAAGGACTAGCTACCATCAAGTGAGGCTGTGAGCTGGCAATAACTATCCAGCTGTGCTCTGCCATACGTTGCCACATGCCTGCATAGCTCCTACCCTTCTGGTTTGTCTCTTGAATTTGGGTACGGTCCACACTGCCCACCTCACTCTCCCTGTCCTCCTGGTCCCTGGTCGTCCTGGTCCCTGGTCGTCTACGTTGACCACGTAAGGGTAGGTGGGTGTGGGTGTGCTCCATGCTGCCCGTGATACTTTCGCCAGACTCCTGGGTACTGCAAGACACCGTCCTGCCCCCCCTGTGCTCTCTGGCAGCCTGCCTCAATGCAGGGAACCCATTACTTATTTATTTATATATTGTATTTATATACCACTGCTCCCAGAGGTACAGGCTCATGGCAGTTTACATATTACTTACACCCTCTCCAGGTACCTACCTTCCAGCAGGGTGGGAGTGGTGCCTAGCTGTGTGCTGATTCACTCCCCCTCTATGTGCCTACCGCCTTACCCAGAGGGGCATGGTGCCTGGGCACACACCTCCTTGCTACCCCACATTCCCCGCATTCCTACATTCCGCAAGAGTGAGGGACGGTGGCTAGGTGTTCACTAGGGTTGAGCGCTTTGGTGGCCAAAGCAGCCATTCACATCCGAAGCAGCCAGTGCTGCACCATTGGGGCGGGGAGGAGAAGCATGGGTGATGGCGCGATGTCTTGCTCTGTGCCTGCATTTGTGTGCCTGCCAGTGAGCCATTGCCCGCACCTCCCCTCCCTCCACGCAGTATGGCACTAGCTGCTTCGGGCGCCAACGGCTGCTTCGGACGCTGAAGCGCCCAACCCTACGTGTGCACCATCATGCCGCTCTGACCAGCCTCCCTTCCTCCCTCACCTACCCTCCGTGATGGGAACCCTCTTACCCTGTTGCTTCCCTTGCCCTTCTTCCCATTTTCAAAACAGGCTTCGTACCTAGTATGCATGTATATGTACATGTACATGTATATGTATGTATGGAAAGCTGAAAGCAACTGCTTGTCTGTATGGCCGTTTACACACTGGAGGTTTCATGCCAGGCTGCAGGCTGGAGTTTTAGTTGTGGCAGGTTGCCCCACCTCTTCTTGCAGCCACACAGTGGAGCATTTGGCCGTTTTGCCCCTGATTTGTGCTTCTGCACAGGAGCTGATGCAGTGAAGTTCCCAGTGCGTAAACGGTCTCTGTCCCGTTGTTTCCAACTTTCCAAGGGAGATGCTGCCTTTTTTCACTCCTACGCATGCGTTAAAAAAGGTAAAGGTATCTCCTGTGCAAGCACCGAGTCATGTCTGACCCTTGGGTTGACGCCCTCCAGCGTTTTCTTGGCAGACTCAATACGGGGTGATTTTCCAGTGCCTTCCCCAGTCATTACCGTTTACCCCCCAGCAAGCTGGGTACTCATTTTACTGACCTCGGAAGGATGGAAGGCTGAGTCAACCTTGAGCCGGCTGCTGGGATTGAACTCCCAGCCTCATGGACAGACAGCTTCAGACAGCATTTCTGCTGCCTTACCACTCTGCGCCACAAGAGGTAACACGTATGTGTTACCTTTGTCCAAAGTTGTATATATATTTAGCAATGTCGGTCGGACCCCAAATTTCCCATCCTAAAATAAGTGCTGTGTGACAAATTATTTCTTTCCAAGATTCAAACACTGGGATCTTTTTCATCGTTCCTTTTTTTAAAAAATGTGTACTCACTTGGAAAAACAAAATGACAAAAGCCCAGCATATCTTACATTTTTACTTGCCATTGAAAACAGGGGTTCCTCTCCAGCAGCTGTTGTTGAGAACTTGCCTGCAATTTTGTCTGTGCTTTTCTCCAAGATAGTTAGCTGCACTTATCCAATTTTTAAAACTGCAAAAATAGCAAAATGTTGGCAGCCCAAATACATCCCAGTAGCAAAATACCACTTCCCCCCTCACTTGGGTTAGCTCGTGGCAGTTGTTGTATCTTTAAAAAAAATTTTTTTGCAGCCGATGGGGGGGATGAAGAATCATACAGCTGAAAAATCCAGAAAACGTCTCTCCGGCTCTAGCAGTGTATCAGCAGCTGGTTTTCCTCATTTTCCTATGCAGAGATTTGCATAGAGTGGCCTATAAAGATGGTCTGTATCTTGGATGGTGGAAAGTGCCATCCAAGTGCCCTGTAGGGTTTTCAAGGCAAGAAACATTAATACGTAGTTTGCCACTGCCTGTCTCAGCAGAGCAACCCTGGACTTTGTTGGTAGTCTCCCCTCCAATTCCTAACCAGGGATGATCCTGTTTAGCTTCTGTGAATTGATGAGATTGGGATAGCCTGGAGCATCCAGGTTAGGGCTCATATCCAGTAACTGTCCCTATTAATTACTGCACGGCCTACTTACCCTCTGGAGCAGTGGTCCCCAATCTTTTTGAGGCTGGGGACCGGCAGGGCAACTGCCCGCCCGCCCGTGCAGCGCAAAAGTGCTGCGCATGCGCGATTTCGACCGCGCATGGCGCATGTGCGCACGCACGGCTCGGCCGCGCGGGCGCAGCCCTGATTCCCTCTCCCCCCTCCCACAGTAAGAAGCTTCCCGGGCCACAAGTTTGCGGCCTGGGAAGTTTTTTACTGCGGGGGTGGGGTGGGGAGAGGGAGCCGCAGCCTGGCGCCAAGGCCTTCACGGCCTGGCACCGGGCCGCGGGCCGCGGGTTGGGGACCACTGCTCTGGAGCCAATAGCAGATCCTGTTTTTGCTGTAGATGTGCTTAGCGTCTGGACCAGGTACAAGGAGTTAGTTGGAGAGTCAGCTTGGTGTACTAGGGTGATGCTTAGGAACGGGCTTTGAAGCTAGTTAGAGCATAATATGCTCTTCAATTATGAGAGAAGTTACTTGGAAACCAAACTTTATTCAGCTTAAATAATGAGCAAAAGAATTTCTGTTAAAGATTTTTAAAAAAATGAATGGCAAACTCGATGATTTTCAAGATGTCCTTCTAATGCGACTGCCTGTGTCACCGAATACAAAAGCAACTTAATTACACAAATGTCATGCAGGGCAACATTTCTAGACTTCTGCTTCAATGACCCTGGTCATTAATCCTTTAAAAAATCCATGTACCATGCTGCATTTCTCTCATGACTTCTGGTCATGTTCTTTCGTACAGGAGTGCGGTGCTGGGATCGCGTAATAATTGCAGAAACCTTTTAGCCCCCAAGAATTTATCAAGACTAAAGAGGGTTGATAGAGAGATCAAGGCCAAAATCATTAGTAAAGATTTTTGTGTTTTCATGGCTGGCTGCCGCCAGAGATAGTTAAGGTGAGAGGCGGTGGCTGAAATATTCTTACTTAAAAGATACGGTATTTTATAGATTTTGGGGAAAAGCTTAGGGCAAAGGAACAAATAGTATGAGAACTTGCAAGTAGGAAGCAACCTTCATAGAATCATAGAATCATAGAGCTGGAAGGGACCATACAGGCCATCTAGTTGGAAGGGGCCATACAGGCCATCTAGTCCAACCCCCTGATCAACGCAGGATCAGCCCTAAGCATCCTAAAGCATCCAAGAAAAGTGTGTATACAACCTTTGCTTGAAGACTGCCAGTGAGGGGGAGCTCACCACCTCCTTAGGCAGCCTATTCCACTGCTGAACTACTCTGACTGTGAAAAAATTTTTTCCTGATATCTAGCCTATATCGTTGTAGTTTAAACCCATTACTGCATGTCCTCTCCTCTGCAGCCAATGGGAACAGCATCTTGCCCTCCTCCAAATGACAACCTTTCAAATACTTAAAGAGGGCTATCATGTCCCCTCTCAACCTCCTTTTCTTCAGGCTGAACATTCCCAAGTCCCTCAACCTATCTTCATCGGGCTTGGTCCCTTGGCCCCAGATCATCCTCGTCACTCTCCTCTGTACCCTTTCAATTTTATCTACGTCCTTCTTGAAGTGAGGCCTCCAGAACTGCACACAGTACTCCAGGTGTGGTCTGACCAGTGCCGTATACAATGGGACTATGACATCTTGTGATTTTGATGTGATGCCCCTGTTGATACAGCTCCACTTCAGTGGAGTGAAATGTGGAAAACAGATTGCACTAGTCTAATCCTGAAGGTGATGAAAGGTAAATCAAGAGAAAAATAGGAGGTTGTATCTCTGATAGATTGGGATCCATTCTGATGGGCTCAACTTGGCAATTGGGCAATGTTATCATTCTTGCACCAAATGCCACATTTCTTGGGTGACCATTGGTCATGGATTTTTCATGCTTTTTGTGGGTCAGCGTAGAAATTATCTCTCCTCCGGGCCGGTTTATCCATGTAGCACATCAGGGTCTGCAGAGACTTACCTACTCCAAAACTGTTTCAGCCGGTCCAAAATGCAGCAGCTTGTTTATCAGCAGGGGGCGACTGCTTGGGATGCATCCAGCCAATTATTCGTCTCCTGCAGAGACTGCAAGTTTGCTTCTAAGTTCAAGGCAAAGAGCTGGCATTTACCTTTAGAAGCCTTTCATGGCTTGAGCGCCCATCTCCAAAGGGGGACCTTATGAGTCACTGTGCCAATTAAGAACCAGCCAACAGGCTCTGTGTACGATTCCTCCCACCAAGGGCAATGGTGGCTATGAAGAAGGTTTTTAAAACATATTATTTCTATTTATGCAGAAAAGAATACAGGGCATAGAAACAAATAAATGAAATGTGTTTCATTTACTGAGCTATAAATATTAAGAAGAGTTGATTTTTATAACACACTTCTCACTATCCGAAGGAGTCTCAAATTGGCTTACAATCTCTTTCCCTTCCCCTCCCCACAACAGACACCCTGTGAGGTAGGTGGGCCTGAGAGAGCCTTGACAGGACTGCTCTGTGAGAACAGCCCTAACAAGACTGTGACTAGCACAAGATCACCCAGCCGGCTGCATGTGGAGGAGAAGGGAATCAAACCCAGATCTCTAATCTCTAGGTTAGAGTCTACCACTCTTCACCACTACACCAGGCTGATATTTATGTATTTAAATATTTACTTACTTATTCGATTAATTAATTAATTAATTGGTATTATATGTTGCCGCTTCAAGCACCATGAGCCCATCGCAGCTTACACATGATTTAAAACAGTAGAATCAGCAACAATAAAAATTCCTCGGAGTGGTGTAAATAAATAAATTTGTTGCCGCACTCTGGTATTCAAGCAAAAGCTTTATGCCAGAAGACAATTTTTGTTTGCTTGCTTATTTGTTTATTACATTCATATACGACCTTCTACCAAGGCTCATTTAGAGTGCCACCTCTGTGTCCCATATGTGATGACATCACTTCTGGGTCACACGAGCAGTGAGGTAGGCATGTCACCGTACGTCAATAAGCCTCTCTGTTGCTCCTGTGGAGTCCCTCCTCCCCCTCTAGGTGCCAGGAGGGACTTGGCAACCCAACCTCTCTTCCCTCCCTGAACCCCACCCTCACTAGTTTCTGCCCCCCAATATTCAGGAATTCCCCAGTCCAATGCTGGCAACCATATTCTGATTATTCCTGGTGATCACTGTGTTGAATAGGGATGAGCGTAAGTAGATAAAACACAGGAAGCGAGATAACCAAAGATCAAGTTCTCTACACCTAGTCTCTTGGTCCCGGAAAGGCTTTCATTTATTTAAAAAAGAAGCACATCCACCATTAACCAGACTTCATCACAACACCTCGGGAAATTGTTTAAAAAGCTGATTGCGGAGGCGAAGGGCAGCGCAAAAGAAAGAGAGAGAGAGAGAGACATACGGAGAGAGAAAATCTCACTTTCTCAGTACCAAAGTGCAAATATTTAATAAAACAGATTAGAAATCAGGTGCTCAGCTGGGATTTTGTTTTGCTGTGCCTTTTGTCCTGACGGACAATTGGCTTATTCCAAATGACTTTCACATCCCATAGAGAGGTGAGCGATTAGCAGCAGCAGCATGGTGATGGGGGCTCTGTCCGTATCAGCGCTTGAGGATTAGAGGGGGGGGGGAAGAGACGTATCGACCTTGCTGAAAAATGAAAATCCTTTCCAAAATATATTAGAGATTTACTCCTCCTCTGAATATTAATAGGCTAATTGCCCTGAAATTGTTTTGGCCTTTGTTTCGCAAACTCTTAATCGCCGGACCCTCGCGCCGATGCCACTTCACTAATTGCAGAGGGCGCAATTGGTAATTAAACTGAAAGCTGGGTACAGGTGTCGTACCTTGCCCATCAATTAAAACGCTCCTTTCCTAGGTGTCTAATTCAATGCTGTGTTGAGGTATCAATGTACACCTGCAGCCCTCTGGGAATGAAACGATCCACAATACCCCTAAAAAGGAACTCGGGTATATTCGGGATGCCATCTTAGGGACAATATGCATAATCTCCCTTCAGCCTTCCACTGTAGCACCCTCTGCCCACCCGTACAGGAAGGAGCAAAAAAGGATACAGTCAATCCGAATTGCCTTGGTCGGTTGTCGGAAGGGGATGTGAATTTTAATGGGTTTATTTGCATGCTAATAGGCATCTCCCAGCAGATGGTTTTACACTTCCAGGCACGTCTGCGGTTGGCAAACGCCATAGCCCACTACCCGGGCAATGTGACATGCTAGACTATGGTAGGATTACTCTTTTGCTAGGAGGTTGTTGTTTGCGACAGAGTCAGTCTGCCGCTCAATCTTCCAGGAGGGTTAATTAGTCTGGATATTGATAGCCTTTTGGAGAAGGCGGGCAATGGAATGTGCAGCATAAGGCTGGGGGAGTGGCGAGGCAATCCTAAACACAGTGGAGTGCAGTGGGTTTAGAAGGGTGTAGTCTGCTTAGGACTGCACTGTTAGTTTAGCTCCCAGGCCACACTGGGGAGGCAGCATGGGGAGGGCAGGGTTAGAATCATAGAATCATAGAGTTGGAAGGGACCTCCTGGGTCATCTAGTCCAACCCGCTGCTCTACGCAGGACACTCACATCCCTATCGCTCATCCACTGTAACCTGCCACCCAGCCTCTCCGTCAGACGGCTCTCCATCCTCTCTGTTTAAAAATGTCCAAAGGTGGAGAACCCACCACCTCCCGAGGAAGCCTGTTCCACTGAGAAACCACTCTCACTGTCAGGATCTTCTAGTGGATGTTTAGATGGAATTTCTGTTGAATTAATTTCATCCTATTCGTTCTGGTCTGTCCCTCTGGGGCAAGAGAGAACACCTCTGCTCCATCCTCCATATGGCAGCCTTTTAAATACTTAGGGAAGGGGAGGGTCTTCAGTGAGGTCTATTTCCATGGATTCAACCCTCCAAAGCAGCCATTGTTGGCAGAGGAACTGATTGCTTTGGTCTGGAGATCAGATGTAATGAAGGGAGGCGTCCATCCCCATCTGGAGGCTAGCAACCCTTGGAAGAACATACAGCAGGATGTCCAGCCATAATGGAAAATCTGCCAGTATGTATTTGCAACAATGTGGTTCCTTACGCTAAGGTTAAGGCAGCATGTGACGAGAATGTTGAAACGGGGTGATACTGCATGGCACCTTCAGTCATCCAAATTATTATCACTACTAGGGGCCAAGCCAGTGGCATTCAGGAATCCAGTGGGCTCTAGATTAGTGAAGTGGAGTGGAAGAGCTCTGTGGATGGCCTCCCCCTCCCCCCAGGACCTGGAAAGGCTGGAGGCAGCTCTTACTGAACTCACCGTCAGGGGCAGCTCTCACACAGCAGAGATCTGCAGCCTCCAAGCCACAGAGGGATGTGGAAGGAGGAGGAAGTAATTACGGGTGGGGGACAGAAGGCCATTGGCTGGCCACTGGACAGACAGGCACCTAACCAAAACACCAAGCTGGCTTTTGGTTGGGAGACCACCAAGGAAGAACTGGGTCGCTATGCAAAATAATGAAATGGCAAACTACCTCTGTTTGCCTACTAGAGCAATGGTCCACAACCTTTTTATCACTGGGAACCGGTCAACACTTGGCAATTTTACTGAGGCTTGCGGAGGGAGTAGTCTTTTGCTGAGGGACGTTGCCGCTGCCACCTGGGTCCCTTCTCCACTTGCTTTCCTGCCGGCGCCCCTGACTTCCCGTTATCCACTGAGGGGTGCTGCCAGCAGCAGCTGTGCAGAGCCATGCCGAAGGGGAGCCTTAGCCATGGCGGCTGCCGGAGAACACCAAAGGTGAGCCGGCGGCAGAGTGGCAGGGCAGCCCCCGAGGCAGCAGCTGGGAAGGAGGACGAAGAGGAGCCGCTGCCCAGTACCAACTGATCTACGGACCGGTACCGGTCTCTGGCCCGGGGGTTGGGAACCACTGTACTAGAGGTAGAGCAGCCTGCAACTGGAGGACAACAAATAACAGGAAGGGAAACAAAAACACAACTGGGAAGACAGATGAGCACCACAGAAAAACTGTAAATTGCAAAATACAGACCATTTATTATTAGAGCTCAATATGTTTGCAAACTAGAAAGGAATATCTTACCTGTTGGGCACACATAAAGCATCTCAGCGTGTCCTCCACTAATGCCAACTAGTTCAGATCTAACATGGTTCAGTCCTACTGTTCTCCCTCAGAGGTCAATATACAGATACATTGTTGTACATAAAAAGTGGACCTTTCTGCAGAGAAATACACAGCAGGACTTCCCAATGTTTTCTGGCTGAGAATTCTGCCTGGCGTATTACCAGTACAAATATATTGCAGGACCAGAACCAGCCTTAGCACATTAATTAAGTATTTACCCCCTGTTGGAAATTGATTTTTTGTTTATGTACCACCATGTGAATCTGTATATTGACCTCTGAGAAAGATCAGTAGGGTAGAAACGTGTTAGGTCTGAACTCGTTGGCATTAGTGGAGTACCCACCGAGATGCTTACATTGTTATGGTTTTTAAACATTTTCAGCTCTAATAATAATAATATTTTCAAATATTTTTCTATATACGGTTTTATCCCTAACTTTGCGGATTGTAAGTAGAGGACCAAGGGACCAAGCCCTATGAAGATAGGTTGAGGGACTTGGGAATGTTCAACCTGGAGAAAAGGAGGTTGAGAGGGGACATGATAGCCCTCTTTAAGTATTTGAAAGGTTGTCACTTGGAGGAGGGCAGGATGCTGTTTCTGTTGGCTGCAGAGGAAAGGACACGCAGTAATGGGTTTAAACTACAACGATATAGGCTAGATATCAGGAAAGAATTTTTTCACAGTCAGAGTAGTTTAGCAGTGGAATAGGCTGCCTAAGGAGGTGGTGAGCTCCCCCTCACTGGCAGTCTTCAAGCAAAGGTTGGATACACACTTTTCTTGGATGCCTTAGGATGCTTTGGGCTGATCCTGCGTAGAGCAGGGGGTTGGACTAGATGGCCTGTATGGCTCCTTCCAACTCTATGATTCTATGACATCTTGAACCACCAATTCTAAAAGTAAACCTCTTATGACAAAAAGAGGCAGACAGGTCAATGCAGCAGCCTGAATAGCACAGACTAGTTTAAGTGCATCAGATCTCGGAAGTTTAGCAAGGTTGGCCTTGCCCAGTCCTTGGATGGGAGACCACCAAGGAAGTCCAGCATTGCCAAATCAGGAATACCAGATGTGGAGAAAAAGAGAGGAAAGAAAAAAGAAACACAAGCTTTATATGTATATTCATAACACTGGCAGAGGCATCCCAAAAGTATATGCTTCTGTTGTCCATGCTTAAGAATGGTAAGATAGGCAGTGTATCATGGAAGCTCGCTCGGTTACCTTGAGCTAGTAATGCTCTCACAGCCTAACCTACCTCCCAAGTTTGTTGTGAGGATAAAATAGAGTTGAAGAGAATGGTGGAAGCTATTTTGGGTCTCCACTGGGGAATGGTGGGGGTGTAAATAAAGTAAATAAAAATAAGACATTGTCTAAGATCCTGTGATGCACAAACTTCATGCAGATTCACATGTGTGAGATCTTGTGTAACACCTGGCACATTCCGTGCTACTTGTTTTAGTGCCCTAATATTGTTACCCAAATAGAAGGTTTCCTAATTTAGTTGGGGAATTAGCTTTTAATAGATGTAGTAATAGAGGGTAACTCGGTATCTCCTTCAATGTCTACAGGGATTGTTCCCTTAGAAACACTCAGAATAATAATTTAAAGGTTCAACTTTAATGTGTTTATTAAAGGGAAATAAGAGTGTACGCAAACAAACAAAAACTCTGAAAAAGACAAACACAAGGCTGGCTAAGTAAATGACAGGAAAAGGGAGAGAATATTTGGGGAAAAGCAAGATTATGAGTAATAACAGGGGAAAAGGGCCACAAATTCTGCAGTAAAATTACCAGTATTTCATGGAGGAAGAAGGACCTGCATGCAAGTAGCAGTGTATATATGGCATGCAGAACATATACACACAATTGGGGCAAGATGACCATGTTTTATCAGGAAAATGTTTCCTCAGGCATAGTTGATATACGAGTCCCTAAAACAATGTTTTGATGAGATATTTGGTGTTTGACAATAACTTTGGGTGATATGTGATGGGTTTGTCCTGAGAAGAACATTACTCTGGGAGGAACCTCAGTGGATTCCTAGGTGATAGACAATAGCTATAATTGCTTTACCCGAGGTGAATTCTAAGTGTAGAATAGCTCTTGATGACCCCTTTGAGTACCAGCCGAGAAGCAATTAGATTTGAGAGGGGTGTTAGGAATTGCTAATGCAGGTGGGTGATTGCAAAGGGGAAGCAAGATTGGAAAATTGACAAGATTAGTTGCTAGTTCCTGAGAAACCTATTGTCCTAAATTGTCCATCTCCCTGGGGCATGGAGTGGAAGCTTGTAAGTCAGCCTCTTTACTCTAAAAATCTAAACTTTTTGTCAAGGCGTCTCCTGGAGCCTAGCATTTATGTTGATGTCCTACATGGGATGAACAGTGTTTTTACACTTATAAACTTATTAACAGCTTTTTAGATGTCACTTTGTCCTGACAGTGTATTGCAAATATTTTACCATGATGGTTAAGGAAGGATATTTATAGTTGTCTTTCAATGAGAGGAAAGATCTGCCTGCTAACCATGTTACTTGTAGGGCCATTTTCTTGCATTTCTGCACTTTAGTGCTGGGTTCAATCCACTGTCTTAGGACCGGTTAGGCAGACCTTTGTTGGTATAGTAATCCTATGGTGAATAATGTTGCATGTTGACAATTGGTAGTGGGAATGATGGGGACCTTGGCTGCAGGAGACTTCAAGCATGATGGAGGAATGTCTGGCCTCTGCCCCAGGGTTTAGTAATGACAGTTGATAGTTGGAAACAAGAGAAGTGTAAAGGGAGCATGGTGCAGTTGTAGAGTATCTGCCTGGCATGCAGAAGGCCCCAGGTTCAATCACTAGCATCTTCAGTTAATAGGAACATGCAGGAGGTGATGGGAAGGACCTCTATCTGAGATCCTGGAGAGCTCTTCTAGGAGGGGAATTTGGTTCAGTAGTACACCACCTGCCTGACATACAGAAGGTCCCAGGTGTCCAGGTAAAGATCAGGTTATAGATGACTTGAAAGACCTCTACCTGGGATCCTGGAGAGCTGCTTAGAGTTAGAGTAGATGGTATTCACATAGATAGATGGACAGTCTGATTTAGCATAAGGTGTCACACAGAGCCTGTTCTCGCTGAGATTGGAAGACACTTGACTCCTCCCCCTTAACATTGCTTTTCCTGTAGAACAAGCACACATATTCACTATTGCAGTGTCAAATACTGACTTTAGTGCATGAATGCCAGTCAAACACCACCAGAAATTTTGGTCACCTCACATCCACTTAAATACTTCTAATCTGGCAAGCCAGGTGTGATTCCCTGCTCCCCCACATGCAGCCAGCTGGGTGACCTTGGGCTTGCCACAGCACTGCTAGAGCTATTCTAACCAAGAGTATAGTACTCTAACCAAGCAGTACTATCAGGGCTCTCTCAGCCTCATCTACCTCACACGGTGTCTGTTGTGGGAAGAGGAAGAGATGGCAATTGTAAGCCACTCTGAGACTCCTTCTGGTAGAGATATAAGAACCAACTCTTCTTCAGTAATATCAGGGTTCTCTCAACCTCCCCTCCCTCACAAGGTGCCTGCTGTGGGGAGAAGAATGCGTAGCAATTGTAAGCCACTTTGAGACTCCTTCTGGTAGAGAAAAGTGGCATATAAGAACCATCACTTCTTCTACTGGTTGTATTCTTCAAAAGAGCGAATTTGCCTGTGACTCATGACCCTAGGAGAAACTAAATTATCTTTATGCTGATGTGAACCAATAACATCCATTTATGGCAAACAATAGAGTGAAGAATTTCCTTCCCTTTCCTGAGTATTTTTAAAATATAATTTGATAATTTGACAGGACTAATTGTTGTTTTAACATAAAAGCCATTTGTGAAAATAATAATTGTTGAAGATAAACACCATAACAAGAAAATTAGAATCCACGCTCTGGGTCTGATGTTGGGTAGAAGGATTTAAGGCTTTAAAAAATGACAGCCAAATATAATTTTTTAACCTTTTTGTTCATTAAAAGGGGAGGGGACTTAAGGTTTCGGAGAAATCACACCATTAGTTAGGAAGTTGAAATTGCTTGTATCCAAGGCAACTGCTGGTGAGTTTAAGGCCTAGTTTGTAAATTAAGTTGCCATTTATGTGTTGATTCTAGGGTTGGGAATTATGTTGCTCCTTCAGGGTAGGGATACTCCAATATAGGGATGATTTTGAATTTCTCACTTGTGTCACCTTGATTGAAAATCCCCACTTACAATTTGGATCTCCCTTGTGCTTATCAAATCCATTACTTCACATTTTCACAAATTGTTTTAGATCCTTGTACCACCCCACTCCCCCCTCTGCAAAACTTATATGTCTATCCATGCTGTTTGTGGGTCAAGAACCTAGAAGTATATGTTGCACATTGTTGTTGTTAGGTGCGAAGTCGTGTCCAACCCATCGCGACCCCATGGACAATGATCCTCCAGGCCTTCCTGTCCTCTACCATTCCCCGGAGTCCATTTAAGTTTACACCTACTGCTTCAGTGACTCCATCCAGCCACCTCATTCTCTGTCGTCCCCTTCTTCTTTTGCCCTCGATCGCTCCCAGCATTAGGCTCTTCTCCAGGGAGTCCTTCCTTCTCGTGAGGTGGCCAAAGTATTTGAGTTTCATCTTCAGGATCTGACCTTCTAAAGAGCAGGCAGGGCTGATCCCCTCTAGGACTGACCGGTTTGTTCGCCTTGCAGTCCAAGGGACTCGCAAGAGTCTTCTCCAGCACCAGAGTTCAAAAGCCTCAATTCTTTGACGCTTGGCCTTCCTTATGGTCCAACTTTCGCAGCCATACATTGCAACTGGGAAGACCATGTTGCACATACAATTCCTCTATTGGAATTAGTCATATTTTTGGTCATATTTTAAAAGCATATAGAGAGTGTCCCACAGCTGCACTGCAAACTTAGTGCCTCTACTTCCAACTCTGCCTCCACCCCCATCACAGAACAGAAGAAATGGGGAAACTTTGATCCCTCTAAACTTTGGGGAAACTTTGAAATGGGGAAACTTTGATCCCGATCTCCACATGGCTGAATTATTGTCCAGCAATTAGGCCAAGGCTGATTCAGGCAGTTTTACTACGGGGGAAGGTCAATTTGGACTGGATCATTCCAAACAGTGTCTGAATCAACATTGATCCGGGTACTTTTTGGACTCCCTGAGCCAAATCCCACATGCTTTCCACTACGTGACGTATGATGATAGATGGTTTTGGTCCAGTCCAGCAAGCCCACTGTTCGTATCAATAATTTTCACAGTATTTCATCAATGCATTCTTATATATGGGTAACATGAATGGATGGAGCTGAAAAATATGAAAGCATTTATTTATTAGTGCCAACCTTGGTGGGTTTTTTTTTTTAACTATTCAGCTGTTTGTTCATTGTTTGCATTCTAGTACTTTAATCTTGACTGTGAAAGAATCCGGCTGCTGGGGTGTGCATTAGCCGACAGCTCTGTGCGGAGGATCACATGCCTGCAAATTAATAGGAAAATGTAATCAAAGTAAGCGTGTCTCAAGAGAAGACAAGGACCGGAATACTTTCAAGTACAGTCATTCGTCTTTTGCTGCTCACCAGTCTAGGAGGTCTTTTTCTCCCCCTCAAAAAAAAAAAAAAATCACAGTCTGTGAAGAATATGTATTTTGCACAGTGTATTCTCTGCCATCTCTGAGCAGTGAGTTCCCAAGCAGCACTCACAGCTGTTTTAAGAGTTCCCTCCTTGAACTGCATCTCCCCTTTGGAAACCGGGAGAGCTCACTCATAGCTAGGGCGGTCCATGAAGCTCTCCACTTCAGGATACTTTAATTATTATTAAGAGAAGATGGTTTAATTATTTAAATGTTTTAATTTAATTTATATCAAGGTGACCCGATATCTGGCCCTGCAAGTCGGGAAGTGCCACGGTGGCGGCAGGTGGGCCCCCTCCCCCTCCCGCCTCCTCACACCTCCACCCCAACCCTTAGAAGGGTGGTGGCAAAGCGACAAAGGTGACAGTGGGCCCTCCCCCCTCCCTCCCCCCTCCCCCTCCTCCCTCCTCCCTCCTCCCTCCCTCCTACCCCCTCCCCTCCTCACTCCCCCCTCCCTCCCCGACTGGCCTTAGGGTGGTGGCGGCGGCCCAGGTCAAGGCCTGATCCTGGAAGAGGCAGGGAGGCCCATAGGAAAAGGCAACAACAGACCTGGCCAAGAAGCCCTGCCCCGGAGTCCGGGTGCCTGCGTGGGGGCCTCCTGAGGCCAGGTACCTGCGTGGGGGCCTCCTGAGCCCAGGCTGTCTAATGGGCTGCCTGCAACTTGGGCAAAACAGAATTGTAATTGTAATTTTATTTTTAATTTACATTTTTTTAAAAAATATACGAACGACGCAGGACAATTTGGAAAACGCCACGGGACACGGGGCAAATGCCCCAAATGCAGGACTGCCCCGCCAAAGGCGGGACAGGTGGTCAGCTTAATTTGTATGGTTGTTTTAAAAGTTACCCCCTCTAAGCTAACCAGGGAAGAATGGGATAGAAATATTATTGTTGTTATTCTTGTTGTTATTGATGATGATGAAGTTAACCATTCAGTCGAGTTGATAGGGTTGCTAACCTCCAGGTGTCGCCTGGATATTTCCTGGAATTACAACCAAGGGTCTTTTTCAAGAGATAAGAATGTTAGGTATTCAGTCGAGTCCAACTCTTGCCGATCTATGGCTCGGCTGTCACCACGATTATCAATCTTGCACTGCTTCTTTTAGTTGCATAATGCTCTAATTGGTGTTATTATTGTTATTATAGTACAGTAATTGTTATTATTATAGTATAAATGGAAGGTATTAAAGAGAAGGAGCTCAGAAGAATGCTTTGTAAGTTTCATAGTTAGGAATGGTTCTTCGGCTATGGCTTAATAAAGTTGCCTTAGACATTTTTCACTTCCTTTGACTATTGGATTAAGAAGCCCCTCATTCAGGACCCTCCGTCTTTTTTTACGGTTTCTTGGATCCAATAAGAGATCATTTTCTTTTGCTTCTATGTTTTGGACATAATCAGCAATTTGTATCGGTGGACTAGAAAGGTGGTGGCTCTCTCCTCGACGGGGAACTGATGGTTTCCGATGCGTCTGGTGGGCTCAAGCGACTAAATAAAATCCTTTATTTAATTCTCCTTTTATACGTTTTCATTTAATTTTGTTTTTTATAGGCTTGTTGCTACCCTTTGCAAATCATTCCATTTCAAAAAGTGTTTTATAAGTTTGTGCTTATGGTGTGCATTTTGAAGCTCTCTTTGAACATTTGCATTTTCATACAAGTATTATGTGCATACCGTTTCCTTTACGACCTTGGCTACTAAATCCACATTTAAAATAATGGTTTCCAGAATTGAAAAATGCAGACTGCTGTGCTATAAGGGCATCCTGTATTATCCAGAACTGGAAACATCTGAGATTGTATAGCCAAACAACAAATGCTTAAACAATACATATGCAACTCTCTTTCTCCCCCGAAAAAATCCTAAACTCTGTAATGCAATCAGAGATTTAGATGCAGTCCGGAACTTATGTTTATTTATGGACTAATCAATTTCCCTGTGATCAAACCAGATCTCTTTATGAAGTATTTGGTGACGCCTGTTCTTAATCACCGAAATTTTCCTTGTCTTTGAAAGAGAAGGACAGAACTGGGTGACTGATTGTTGTGCGGTAATTTACTTAGTGTTGCTAGACCCTTGTTTAATGATGAATTGTATGTAATTTGTGTATTCAGGTTAATTTGTTCACCATCCCAAGGTAGTTATCAGCAATGCTAAAAATAATATTCCAACACTAAAACTTCATCAAGAACTAAAATCAATATATTTAATTCTTAATGAAGCCATAGAGTATGGGTTAATAGATCAGCAAAATGGAACTAGGAATAGAAAGGGCAGTTTCTCTGTAATCTTTAATGTGGACTCAGATTTGTGGAAAAATCTGAATTATATGTATACTAGTCAAAAAGCCCACTGTAGCTTTCAATGCAACGGGTGGTAGCAAAATAGTGGGTGGTTTGGGGGGGGCGGAGGCGGCATGCAGGTGGAGTGGTCAGCTCCACAAGGCGTGGAGCAGCTTCTGTCTGCTGCCCTTTACCACAGAGTCCAGAGGTAGCCAGGCAGCGTAGAAGGCTGGGCACATTGAAGGCTAGCCTCTCGAGGCTTGACTCCGGCCCCTTGCCCTACCACCAGACTGGTAGTGACCTGCCGTTGCCCGGGAAAGCCTCGAGAGCCATCCAGGAAATGGCAGGCAGGCCCCTCAGCCACCCACTTCCACGGACTGGGGCCTCTGATGCTGACCTCCATTCCCCGGTGATATCCAGTGGCCAAATGGTGGCCAGAAGCTTTGCTGGGTTGGTGGAGGGCGGGCCTGAGGGTGGCTGGCCAATCAGAAGGTACACAGGTTGCTGTGTGTCTTTTGATTGACCTGGGGCCAGAATCACAGGTCGGACAGGGCCCCGGACAGTCTCCACCCAGGAGGCTGTTTCCAAAATATGAAATGGAGCAAAAAGTGTTAAAGATAGACGTATGTATGTATGTGTACAAAAAAGAATGCCCACTGAAGCAAGTTCCGTTTCTCAGTCATACATAACACTTGTTTACTTGTTTCCATTTCTGTTTGTATTTTAATGTTTTACTCTTTGTACTACTACTTTTATTGTTTTTATGGCATGTTACTTAGAACAGGTTTTATTTATTGAATTTTTGACAAGACAGCTCAGGAACCTTGTACTGTGAGGAGCCATATAAATGCACTCAAACAATTCCACCCGATCCTATGGCTCTAGTCTAGCCTATCATGAAGCCAACATGTTTTAAAAGTCTCTTGTGAGAAGAGGTAAGGAAGGGAGAGGAGGAGGCATGAATATGTGTTCTGAGGCAGAATTCTAACATGAGAGAGAGCAAAAAAAGTTTCATTTTTATCCTGCCTTTCTTCCAGAGACTTCTTGTTTTTCCACTCACTGTGATCCTGTTAGGTAGGTTAGGTTTTGAGAAAGTGACTGGCCCAAAGTCCTTAGCTGAATGCCACCTGTGCCACCCTGAGCTTGTTCTGTACTACTGTTTTGTTTTGTTTTTCACCCTGTCCCAGGGATAATTCATATTAAAGCATTTCTGCGCCCATTGACTGGCTACTAATGTAGTTCCAGGCACAATTCATTGCATTCCTTCTAAACTTTAAAGCTCTAAACAGCTTTAAAGGGTACTTGAGGCATGACTTTCTCTCATTCCACCCAGCCTAGGGTTGCCATTCTCCAGGTGGGGCCTGGAGATGTCCAAAATCTCACAGAGTTACATATGCATGAGTTCAATTCTCCTGGATCTGCCTAAGGGCTGCCTTAGAGGATAATCTCTATGACCTTATACCCAGCGGAGGTTCTGTCCATCCTCAAACCCTACCCTCCACCCCCAAATATCTAAAATAATTTTCCAATGATGCGTAGGAGACTCTAGTCCAGCTTGCCAATCAGTATTCTCCTTCCACCTGTTGTTCCCTATGGTCCTGCAGAAGTGAGGGTTTAGCAACCAAGGATGGGTCTCTTGCAATGGTAGCACCTCACTTATGGAATGCAGGTCCCCGTCCTGCTTTCTGCAGGTCCCCATCCTCTTTTTACTCGAATCTGTTTTACTCTATCTCCCCCTCCCCCCAGGGGCTGACAAATCAGCACAAACCTTCCTTTCCCTGTATCCCAACTAAATAAATACAAGCCAATTCACTCTGCATTGAAAAATGGTATGACAAGTTGAAAACAAGAATGCTGGAGGCCTACTTATATTCATTTTTCTGCCCTTTTGCATGGAGGAGCAATCCATCCTGAACCCCCATGGGAACAGGAGTGGATATAGGGTTGCCAGTTTCCAGGTAGTAGCTGGAGATCTCGCGGAACTGATCACTTGGAGACAGAGATCAAGTCGTCTGGAGAAAATGGCCGCTCTGTGGCATTATAGGCCACTTTCCCTTCCCCGGACCCTGCCCTCCTCAGACTCTACCCCCAAATCTCCAGGTACATCACAATCTGGAGCTGGCCATCTTGTGTGTGATCACAAGTCATGATTTTGAAAGGTCAACTATATAAGGTCATTATGGTGGTTACTGTTGAATAGGTCTTCACAGTTCAGATGGGTGCATACCCTTTCCTTTGTAGGAAAACAAATAAAAATTAAATCATCGCTCACCTTGGTTTTCACTTTATTTTTCAGAGCATCAAAGTTAGCTGGCTGCCACCACCGCCAGGCACGCAAAATGGATTTATAACAGGCTACAAAATCCGACACAGGAAGACTACCCGTAGAGGTGACGTGGAAACTCTGGAACCCAACAACCTCTGGTACTTGTTCACAGGTGAGTGGCTGCACAGAATGGCCCTCCACAGCCGTTGACAAATGAACCTGGTTGGGGAATAGAATGTACTTTCTCTTCCAGAGAACATTGTTTCCCTTGCATCCAGGTGACATTTATTGGACTGTACAGCAAACAACCTTCATACATTTTTACTCGGTTTTCTCCTTTAATGTCTCTGTATCGTATATTCGTCTCTCGGTTTCCTTCGACTTAATGAGATTGAAACACAACTCTCCCCCCCCCCCTCTTCTGCCTAGCAGTTTAGACCTAAATTAGTTTCTGCAAATGCCAACTCGACAATGAAAAAACAAAGCAAAACTTTTTTTTTAAACTCTGGTACAAAGCTATTTTTGTATTATTTATAAAGTAGCAAAATGCCTGCCATTACAGCCAAGGAAGGGTAGAGGGATATTGTACCCGTGAAGGAGGCCATGTTTTTCCCAAGCATATAGCAACTGACTGAGAGATTCCTGCTATTGAGGTGCTTGGTCATCAAGCGAGTGGGACAAGTGAGTGGGTACCTCATTGAAACTCCTCAAATTTAGAATCATAGAATCCTAGAGTTGGAAGGGGCCATACAGGCCATCTAGTCCAAACCCCTGCTCAATGCAGGATCAGCCCTAAGCATCCTAAAGCATCCAAGAAAAGTGTGTATCCAGCCTTTGTTTGAAGACTGCCAATTTACTGCTTTGCTTTTACTAATAGCTGTGAAGGACATCCATCATGTTTTGTTTTTCAAGGTTTTGGTTTTGATCTTTAAGGCCTTATGCGGGTTGGGCCCTGCATACCTTAGGGACCGCCTATCACCCTATACCCCCTGCAGGGCTTTACGCTTTGCGAGGGAGAATTTATTGGTCATCACTGGCCTCAGAGAAGCATGCCTGGCCTCGACCAGGGCCAGGGCCTTTTCGGTCCTGGCCCTGACCTGGTGGAATTAGCTCCCGGGTGAGCTGTGGACCCTGTGGGACCGTTCCGCCTTCTGCAGGGCCTGCAAAACGGAGCTCTTCCGCCAGGTCTATGGTTGAGGCCGGGTTAGTGCAGGAAGAACAATTGGGGTCCACCTGTTGCCAACAACGTATAGCATCTTGACTTGTCTCTCCTCTCTCCTCCCTCTCATAGATGAGTTGGGGGGGGGGTTTGAGCGTTCCGCCATCTTTACTCCCTGTTTGATTGCTGTTGTTATGGATGTATGATAGTCCATTTTAATGAGGGTTTTAATGGGTTTTTAGCTGGACTTTTGTAAACCGCTATGGGCCTCTGGGAGTGGTGGTTAATAAATTGAAGTAATAAATAAATAATAATGTTAGATAAACAGGTATATTTGAGAACAACTTTGGGCTGTGAGCTAAAGGTTATGCTGACCTATTGTTTGCCATCTGTTAGAGGGAACTCCCTCTTCTTAGGAGTCTGAAGGGCCTCTTGGTATTTTCCCATGCAGTTTCCTCTCACCTTTTCCTGTCCCTTAGAGTCCTAGATCACTGGGTTCATTGTTTATATCTTGGTATCTCTTGAAGATGCCTGTGTAGTGTCTGAAGGGAAGCAAATGTCCTTGGGAAGTGTTTGGTGAGAGGCAAAGAATGAGAATGTAAGTAAAATAGCTTATTTTGACCAAAAGCAGTTTCTAACATACAGCTTTAGCCCAAGTACCAGAGTCTTGCCATGTCACCAGCAACAAGATGCCCTCACTTCTGACACATACCAGAAGTTAGATTGCTGCATCACAGCAAAATGGCTCAAACAGAGTGGTGGGAGATGCCTTAGGTTCAGACCACTGGACCATCTATGTCAGCATTGCTCTGCAGGATCTCCGAAACATCTCCCAGGACATGCAGATAAACACCAATTATCAGAGAGTGATTAGATGTGGAATTATCTGCCAATGTCTGTAGTGACAGCCACAGGAATAAATAGATTTCACAAGGGATTAGGTGGATTCATGGAGGATACTATCAGTGGCTTCTAGCCATAATGTCTGAGGAGAATCTGTTGTTGGCAGTCAGAAGAGACAGGATACTGGATGGACCATTGGTTCAAATAAGCAGTGATTTTCTTATGAATGTCACAGTCTCTATGACCTTTTATTGGATGTCCAGAAGAACTGGATGGTCACTGTGTGAGTCAGGATGCTGGACTAGATAGACCATTGGTTCAAATGAGCAGAAGTTTGCTTAAGAAGGCCACAGTCTCTATGGCCTTTTATTGGCTGTCAAGAAGAACTGGTTAACCACTGTGTAGGAGAGGATGCTGGACTAGATGGACCACTGATCTAGCAGGACTCTTCTTATGTTCTTACCTGACCATGATGGAACCTGGGACCTTCTGCGTATGAAATACATGCTCTCCCACTGAGCTATGAGTCCTGCTGCTGCTCAGCGTATCACTCTGGCTCAGTTTGGCTATCAAAGAGGCCATGAACAGCGGAGTAGGGGAGCTGGTGCCAAAGAAAACTGTCATTAAATCCTGCAGAATAATTTCTGGTTGGAAAACAAAAAGGCCATCTTGGTGTAGTTGTTAGGAGCAGTGGCTTCTAATCTGGAGTTTGGTTCCCCATTCCTCCTTCACATGCAGCCAGTTGGGTGACCTTGGTCCAGTCCCAGTTCTGTCAGAGCTCTCTCTCAGCCTCACTTACTTCACAGGTTGTCTGTTGTGGGGAGGGAAAGGTAAGCCACTCTGAGACTCCTGTGGGTAGTGTACAAAAAGCCAGGGCTCATTCCACATATAGAGGATAATGCACTTTCAATTTGCCTGTGCAGATCAGGAAAATCTACTTCTAAAGTACATTTAAAGTGCTTTACTTAATATGTGCGGAATGGGCCCAGCTCTTCTTCTTCAAGCCCTTTAGAAAATTGTTCAGTGTTGGGTGACTGGAGAGATTTCAACAGGTGGTATTTCACTTCAGAAGAGCTGCAGCTTTTTTTCTTTCTTCCCCCTCTTTACAGCACTGAAAAGTACCAGGACCCTGTTTCCTGGCATCCATCCACTCCCAGTATATATGTAGGAATAAGTTTCGAGCGTTCGACTATGCCGAATGCAGCTGAAAACAAAAGCCATATCTCACTCCTATTGTTTATTCCCATATTACACGATTTCGAGAGGAGCTGAAAATCATGAAGCTTTTAAAGAGATGATTTAACTATTCAAGCCGTCAGCCTTTATGTCTCTTTAAAAGCTTCTTCCACGGAGGCAGGTGTGGGGGGATGTTTTTGCCCACTAATGAGGACAGCTGCAACCAGTGAAGGAATTCAGAGCTGCAACAAGGACTTTAAATCACTGCTGTTGGTTTTATTGTAAGATCTGCCATCAGCTGAAATTTAGAAGTGTTGTTTTTAATTCTGAACATTTCTCCCCAGAGGATCTTGACAATTAAAGGCAAGTGTTTTATCTTGGCGCTTCACGGTCAGTATAAAGTACGCAAAATGTTGAACATATATTGCTGTCATGAAGAGCACCAACCCAGCAGAGTTCACTAGAAGCAGGGAGAAAGTAGTATGGCTCTTTTTTTCTCTAGCAGACCTAGCTGTGAGGATGCATTCACTGTTCCAGTTTTCATACGTGAGTTCTCTGTTAAGGCTTCATACAGGGCCAAATTGTGGCTAAATCAGGAGTGGCTCTCCAGCATGCTGGCAGGGGCTCATGGGAATTGTAGTCCATGGACATCTGGAGAGCCACAGTTTGGCCACTCCAGATTTAGGGCCTCTAGGGCTTAGATCTAAGGTCATCCGCTCCTCAGGGGTAGTCAACCTGTGGTCCTGGCAAGGGCTAATGCTGGCAGGGGCTCATGGGAATTGTAGTCCATGGACATCTGGAGGACCACAGGTTGACTACCCCTGCGCTACATGGAGGAAAAAAGCCCTGTCCCTTTAATAACAGGTTTAATAGCAAGGGGACCCATGATGCCACCACTGTCATCTTTTTTGGGTGGCCACCAATGTTGTTGTTGTTTTTAAAGAGCTGTCCCAGGGAATAAATGATCTATGAACTGGAGATCCTGCCTAGTAGAAGATCTATTTGGTTGTACCAAAGCAAGGATGCAGTTAGGATAGGCGATTCACTGACTGGTGTAGGGGAGGAAATTTTAAATTGCTGTAGTATTTTACTGGGGATTAATTGAAGGGGTTTTTATGGCAATTGTTGTATTCTATTCTTTTATCTTGATCTTGATGTAAGTCACTCCAGGCCAACTATGTTGGGAGGGATGGGGTATAAGTTAAAATGGGAAGGGAAGGGAAGGGAAGGGAAGGGAAGGGAAGGAAGGAAGGAAGGAAGGAAGGAAGGAAGGAAGGAAGGAAGGAAGGAAGGAAGGAAGGAAGGAAGGAAGGAAGGAAGGAAGGAAATGGGCAGGGCCAAATGCAGCTTTTGGCCAGCAGAGCTTTTGTTTGGCCTTTGGAGATCTGACTGGCTGTGCAGATATTTTTTTTTTTTAATTATGTTGGCTGCAACTGAAAATATTTTTTTTTAAACAGTATGCTGATTTCAGAAGATGTTTTGTTAAACAGTGCTCCAAGAGTAGCCATTACGCATAGCCTCAGTCCCTGACATTTTGTGATTGGCTCTGCCTTCTGCTGCAGCCATTTTGCTGTTGGCCCCACCTCCTGCAGCAGCCATTTTATGGTTGTGCCCACCATCCTGTGACGGAATTATGTAAAGGTACTCACAGGCTCAAAGAGGTCATGAAAATCTTTAGCTACCCATATCTACACTTTTAGATCATATTAAAAGGAGAACCCTTCCCCCCACCCCGCTCTGACATTTGGCAACTGGCCTTGATTAATGTTTATACTTAAACTCGGTCAGTGTTCTTTGCCAACATTTTATGTATTTTAAAAATTTGTTAAACATTTATTGGGTGATACAACCATATATAGTCATGTTGGCCCCACCCCCTCCCGAAACAGTCAATGATGGGCCTGGAGGGGGTGGGAAGGGGAGGGGCCCCAGGTAGGCGTGTCCACAGCTGTGCTTCCCTACCGTATTCTGCCCCTTCTGTGGTTTCCCGAAGCCTGAAGAATGTTTCAGAGGGTTCTCACCGGTAAAAAAGTTAGGAAAGCTGATGTAGATCGACAGTGTTTACCCCAGAAATACATCCCGCTATGTTTTTTCTGTGCAGTTGTCCAAAAACCAATTTAAAATGCTTTGCATTTAGAAGTGGGCTAGAGCCCCAAAGCCTGGCAACATTAACTGTGTTTTCTCTCTGTATTAATTTGCACCCCCCACAGGTCTGGACAAAGGAAGCCAGTACAGTTTCCAAGTCGCAGCCATGACGGCCAACGGGACGGGACCCTCCTCGGACTGGTCCACGGCTGAAACTCCAGAGAGCGACCTGGATGGTAATTGTATTTCTTCCCTCTGGCATTATGAGCACTGTCTGACTTCTGCTGACTGTTTCCTTGCCCTTCAAGAAAGGCCGCTGTGAAGGTCAGACCCAGTCCCTTCCCACAGAGAGTGGCCACCAGAGCTGTCGTCCGAATACTTTGGCAAAGAAAGGCTCACAGAGGGTATGTGGTTAAAATCCTCTCTTTCTAGAGACTAGCGAAGGAGAAGTGAGAAAGCTCTCTGCCATTACCTCTCCCAGCATTTCTAACACCTTTATGTAATTTTAACTTCTTTATTGGCAGTCACTCTTGCTGCTTTAGCCAAAATGTAACATTCGGGTGAATGTTCAGAAGCCTGACTGAGTCCCTGCCCTAACTACTGATTGCTTTCAACTTGCAGCATATTCTAGCATTCCATTGTATTTCGGAGGAGATTTCTTGTCCTGTGATGTATCTGCAAGCTGCCCAACCTGCAGGAGGTCTTCAAAGCTTCATCTAGCTCTCAAAATGCTTAACCAGTTTGGTGAGAGCCAGTTTGGTGTAGTGGTTAGGAGTGCGGACTTCTAATCTGGCATGCCAAGTTTGATTCTGCGCTCCCCCACATGCAACCAGTTGGGTGACCTTGGGCTCGCCACGGCACTGATAAAACTGTTCTGACCGAGCAGTGATATCAGGGCTCTCTCAGCCTCACCCACCCTACAGGGTGTCTGTTGTGGGGAGAGGAATGGAAAGGCGACTGTAAGCTGCTTTGAGCCTCCTTCGGGTAGGAAAAAATGGCATATAAGAACCAACTCTTCTTCTTCTTCTTCTTCTTCTTCTTCTTCTTCTTCTTCTTCTTCTTCTTCTTCTTCTTCTTCTTCTTCTTCTAACCCACCAGTGCTGGTTAAGGATGCCAGCCCCCAAGCGGGACCTGAAGGTCCTCTGGAATTACAGCTCATCTCCAGGCAACAGAGATCAGTTCCCCTAGAGAAAATGTCTACTTAGAACAGCCTTGCACAACTTTTTTTACCATTGAGAAACCCCTGAAACATTCTTAAGGCTTCATGAAATCCCAGAAGTCGCAGGATCTGGCAGAATTTGATTGGGAAGCAGAACTGTGTACACGCCCACCCGGGACCCCTCCCCTTCCCATCCCCTCCAGGTCCATCATTGGCCATTGAGGGGGACAGGTCAACATGACGATATATGTTCATATCACCTGATAAGTGTTCAACAAATTTGTAAAAATTAATTAACTCCCATTTGGGAAATCCTTCCAGGGCCATCAAGAGACCCCATGGTTTCATGAAATCCTGGTTGAGAAAGCCCGGTTTAAAAAGTGGATTGAAGTCCCACCCCTTCCCAAATTCTGCCCTCTGCAGGCTCCACCCCCCCCCCCCAAAAAAAAAAAATCACCAGGTTTTTCTCAACCCAGAACTGGCAACCCAAGTTCTGGTGCATGTAACTTATGGCAACACTACGAATTTTGTTGTTGTTAGTTGAGAAGTCGTGTCCGACCCATCGCAACCCCATTAGACAATGATCCTCCAGGCCTTCCTGTCCTCTCCCATTCCCCGGAGTCCATTTAAGTTTGCACCGACTGCTTCAGTGACTCCATCCAGCCACCTCATTCTCTGTCGTCCCCTTCTTCTTTTGCCCTCAATCGCTCCCAGCATTAGGCTACGAATTTATGACCTCCCAAAAGTCCTGTCATTAACCGTCTTGCTCTGATCTTGAAACTGAAGCACTTGGCTTCCTGTATTAAACCAGCCCAGGTCATGTTGGCTCCTCCTCATTTCCTCCTGCCTTCAGTTCTCCCTACCATTGTTGTCTTTTCCAGTGATCTTCTTGTGATGTGGCCAAAGTATCACAGCCGCTGTCTAGTTGCTTTGATCAAAAGATGTGTGTGTGTGTATGTGTGTGTGTTTAGTGCCATCAAGTTTCCAATGTATTGATTGATTGCATTTATCAGCCACCCCTCTTGGCACAACCATCTCACAAGCCTGTGAATTAGTGTTCTCCAAAACATCCTCAGTCTTGCTGAGATTGTATAAATGGAGAGCCAGGGCACCCTCAGCTGAATCCCATTCTGCACATGTTGGGTAATGGCCATTCAATGCACGTTCAAAGTTGATTTTCTTCTTTCACACAGTTGCATGAGCACATTGAAAGTTCATGACCGAACGTGCATGGAATGGGATGGGGTTCTCTCAGCCCCACCTACCTCACGGGAAGGGAAAGATATATTGATTTATTTATCTGTTGTGAGATTTATATTCTGCCCCGTCTTCCGAAGCTCAGGGCCGATTACAGAATTATAAAATACATATATGATTCCAATATGCAGGACGTTTTGAATTAACTATATTCAACATTGAAACTGTAAAGCATTAAAAGACCAAGTTTAATATAAAAGGGTAAAATTTTAAAATTCTCCATATTGCTTTCTCTCATGGGTGCATGTGTGTTTGTGTGTGTGTGTGGGGGGGGGGGGTCATATAGAGAGCTTCAGCAAAGGTTTTGGCCTGGCAGAGTCAGAAAGAGAAGCCAACAGTTTCTGATGTAACTTCCAGTCTCAATCATAGGCCTGGCAAAAAAGCTCTGTCTCGCAAGCCCACCAGGACTTTGTAGGTCTGTAGGATCCTCATCTCATTCAGCAAAGCGCTCCACCATTTCTAGGCTGGGTCCGAAAAAGCCCTGGCTCGGGTTTAATCTCCTTGGGGCCAGGAACCATGAGTAGATTCTTATCACTATAGCGTAGTGTCCTTTGGAAGCTGCTTTGGGACTCCTTTAGGTAATGAAAAGTGGGGTATACGAAACCAACTCTTCTTCTTCTCCATCTCCACCTCCTTCTTCACCAAAAGCCAGCCTTGTGTAGGGGTTAAGAGCATGTAAGGCGATTTGAGATTCTCGGTATAAAAACCAACTCCTCCTCCTCCTCCTCCTCCTCCTCCTCCGCTTCTTCTTCTTCTTCTTCTTCTTCTTCTTCTTCTTCTTCTTCTTCTTCTTCTTCTTCTTCTTCTTCTTCTTCTTCTTCTTCTTCTTCTTCTTCTTCTTCTTGAATCAATCCCAGGCCAGATCAATTCAGTTCCCTGCTGATATTGTAAGCTAAGAGGTAATGTCCACATGGTAGCATTATAAAGCACCACTGCCTTCCATCTTTTTCCTGTGTGGTGGGTTCTCATGGGACCCCCCCCCCCCCTTGGAAATAGTTAGCCAAGCAGAGAATGAGTGTGTGAGAGAGAGAAACCTGCAAGGATCAGCTAAATTCAAACTCTGTTGCGGTGGAGGTTCTTTAGCACAATTCCCTCTTTGCTCTTTTGCCATTTCTCTTCCTTTTCAGGAAGCCTTCTCGGCATCTGCTACAACCCAGAGACAAAATGAATTGTATCTTGGAAAAAACCCCAAACTCCCATCTCTCCCGATGGGTATTCCCTTTAATTACCGTGTTTTTGTTAAACCAATTAGAAACCCAAACATTGCTGCCTCTCCAAGGCTCCCTGGAAAGCTGGAATGGTCGTTCTGACAGCTGGGTAGGTTTTAAATATTTATTTTCAGCATCAAACTTCTTGTGTTTTTTTTTTCTGGGAGAAGTTTTTAAAAATCACAATATTCTCCCCCAAAGGATATGATTGAAATACTTTACATCAGGAGTCTTAGATCAGTCTGGTAAATGAGTATTGGGGGGGGGGGGAGGAAGTGGTCTCAGTCGGCTAAGCTTAAACCCACATCTGGGAAAGTGCTTGGGGGGCCATGGTGGGAGGGCTTCTGGGGTTCTGGCTCCACTGGTGGACCACCCGACAACTGGTGGAGTTCTGGTGGAGTTCTGGCTCCACTGGTGGACCACTGGTGGACCACCCGACAACATCCTGTGTTGAGCAGGAGGTTGGACTAGATGGCCTGTATGGCCCCTTCCAACTCTATGATTCTAGGATTCTAGGATTCTATCTGGAGTTTGGGCATCATGAGATCTAGGGTGTGGTTACTGGAAGGGCCATTGGCCTGAGCCAATATGGTTTCTCTTATGTCAGGGCAGTAATACTCTGTATCCTTGGGGCTTTGGGGGAAACTAGAGGAGGGCTTCTGGAGTTCTGGCCCAGCCAGTGAACCTCCTGATGGCATCTGGGTTTTTGCCACTGTGACACAGAGTGTTTGACTGGATGGGCCACTGGCCTAAGCCAACATGGCTTCTCTGATATTCTTAAAGATTAGAGATGCGCAGAGTTTGGCATGGCCTCATGTGGAGAAGGAGTGGGGAATCAAACCCAGTTCTCCAGATTAGAGGCTGCCACTCTTAACCATGCTGGCTTCCACCTTCAGAGATATTGGGGCATCAATGCTCAAAGTCTACTTTGCAACGCGGCCATTTTCTCAAAGGAGTAGGAAATCTGAAAGCACAGTGCATTAGATGCAACTTAAATGAAGTAGAAAATGGTGTTTTTATAAGCAGAAAACAATGCAGGAAGAACAGGGCAATATATACTGTGAATCAATTATCTATACAATACACAGTTCTAGAAGTGCCTTCCTGCACCTATTACCTTTATTTTTTTTATTTGTATATTTATTATTCTGCCATCAAGCCACAGCTGGCAACCCCATGGGATTTTCAAGGCAAGAGATGTTCAGAGATGGTTTATCATTGTCTGCCTTGTAGCAACACTGGCGTTCCTTGGTAGCCTCTATGCCCTGTTGTTGGCCCTCCAAAGGGACTGGATGCCCTGTGTGAGACAGAATGCTGAACTGGTTTCATCCAGCAGGGATCTTCAGATGTTCCTATGAAGGAGCTTGGCCTCTCTGCCCTGTCGTTGAACCTCCAGAGGAACTGGATGCCCCTGGTAAGACAGGATGCTGAACTAGATAGACCACTGGTCTGATCCAGCAGGGATCTTCAGATGTTCCTGTGAAGGCCTTGGCCTCTATGCCCTGCTGTTGGCCCTCTAGAGCAGACTTTTCCAACCTTCTGACTATGGAAAAGCCCCTGAAATAATTTGTCAGGCTCCAAGGAGCCCCGGAAATTATGTCAGCTGGTCACGCCTCTCTTCCTCATCCCCCAGAAGGTACATGTCATCCGAAGTGATATCACCATTCGTGTTAACAGGCAGGCTCAAGGAGGACTGGGAAGGAAAGACAGGATACAGTTTAAGGCAGGAGTAGATAGGCAGGCTCCATCCCCTCCTAGGCACAGAAACCACAAGAGACGTCACACTCAGGAGGGGTAGCAATGGAAGCAGTTGGCACCCTAGCTTATGGCTGAATCCACAAAGGCAGGAGGGGAGATGCCACAGATCCCATCCGTCGCTCCCACAGAGCCCTGGGGGCATGCAGACCCCTGGTTGGGAATCCCGGCTTTAGAGGAATTGGTTGGCCACTGTGCAAGGCAGGATGCTGGACTAGATGGACCACTGGTCTGATCCATCAGGGCTCTTCTGATGTTCTTATTTGCTATTTGATTTAAAAAAATCAATCAGACACATGGCAAGGTCATTGCGTGGCAAACTATTTGGCAGCGCTGGTTGGTGGCCCTGAACTGGAAGTATTTAAGCAGAGAGAGACATGTTTTATTGGCGGTGCTTCAGTGTCTTTTGGGCCAAAATGCACACATCCAAAAAATGATGATGATGTGATAAAACCATCTAATAACTGGATAAAGACCGAGGGACTGATCCCTACTAAGGCAGCCAGCTCCCTAATGACCGGAATATGCCAGAAATGTAACTAGATGGTTTTATGCAATCCAGATTAAATGAAGTCCAGGATGGGTTGCTGAATAAACACACCAATTGTAGCATGATTGCCACTAGCCTTGTCTGCATTGTCACAATTACTAATGATTTGTCCAACATTTAATATAATCACATCCAGCCTCACAGCAGCCGGGGCTTAATTTCTAAAACGAGAGGGCTCGGGGTGCAAACATGTCTAGATACCCGTGCTTTTCCCAGCCCCTGCTATTTTCACAGCTCTCTCTCTCACTGGAGGGATGGTAGGACCTCAGGCTGAACAAGACGGGATTAGAACAGACTATAGAGCATGTCCACTGCTCCTGTTATATGGTTGTTGTTGTTTTTTTTACTGTAAATTGGGTAAATTATGGGGGGGGGGTTATTGCATTTTTAATATTTTATTATGTAAACCGCCGTGAGACCTGCTGGGGGGCAGCAGTATATAAAGCTAAAAATAAATAAATAAATAAATAAATAAATAAATACATACATACATACATACTTACTTACTTACTTACTTACTTACTTACTTACTTCCCTGGCACTCTGCTGAGTCACTGGCTCTGGCCCAGTGGGAGATATCTCCTTGGCTTGCAGATGATCCCAAGTTCAATTGTTGGCATGTCTGGTTAAGAGGAGCAAGTAGTAGGTGATAAGAAAGATAGAATCATAGAATCATAGAGTTGGAAGGGGCCATACAGGCCATCTAGTCCAACCCCCTGCTCAACGCAGGATCAGCCCAAAGCATCCTAAAGCATCCAAGAAAAGTGTGTATCCAACCTTTGCTTGAAGACTGCCAGTGAGGGGGAGCTCACCACCTCCTTAGGCAGCCTATTCCACTGTCTGCTTGAGACCCTGGAGAGCTGCTGCTGGTCTGGGTAGATGAGCCTTTCTCAACTTTTTCACTATTTAGGTACAGGACAGTGCAGGGTCTAGATGGGAAGGTCCAGGGAACCAGGCCCACTGGCCATTTTTGGACTTAGGCTGACAGCATGTGACTGACCCAAGGTCATCCTGCAAGCTTCCATGGTAAAGTGGGGATTAGAACCTGCGTTTCCCAGATTCCAATCTGACACTAACCACTAGACCATACTGCCTCAGCCAGCAGCTTTGTCTTTTTTCTCTCTTTGTGATTGCATGTGTACAGGGATAGTAGCATGACATATGTGTGTATTGTGTAGTCCCTGGACTGGTAGAATATTGATTACAATTAGGTTTTTAACAATAAAAGAAGTGAGTGACAGATTTTGAATGTATTGGTGTTTCTCATTTTAGTTGATCTTTGGCACACACTGAGTCTCATAAAGTGTGTTGTCTAAGACCCTAAGAACATAAGAAAAGCCCTGCTGGATCAGACTAGATCATCTAGTCCTGCATCCTGTCCCACACAGTGGCCAACCAGTTCTTCTGAAGGGCCAACAATTGGATATAGAGGACAAGGCCTTCCCTGATAAAAATGTCAGAAGAGCCCTCCTGCATCAGAATAGTGGTCCATCCTGTCCCACACAGTGCCCAGTCAGTTCCTAAGGAGGGCCAACAATAGGCCATTCAGTCGAAGGTATTCATACTGGTAGATAACTGTATACATTGAATTGAATTGAGTCCAAGGACTTCATAAGAACATCAGAAGATCCCTGCTGGAACAGACCAGTGGTCCATCTACTCCAGCATCCTGTCTCACACTGTGGGTCACCCAGTTCCTCTGGAGGGCCAACAACAGGGCATAGAGGCCGAGGCCTTCATAAGAACATCAGAAGATCCCTGCTGGAACAGACCAGTGGTCCATCTACTCCAGCATCATGTCCCACACAGTGGCCAACTAATTCCTCTGGACGGACAGCAGCAAAGAGCCTTCTCCTCCCCTGTGGTTGCCTCTAGTCTCTGGGATTCAGAGGATTAGTGCATGGAGCATGGAGCATGGAGCATCTCCTCAGCCATCATGGCTAGTAGCCACTGCTAGACTTACCCTCCACAAATCTATCAAGCCCCCATTGAATGTTGTCTATTCCTTTGGCCACCACTGAATCCTCTGGCAGCGAATTCCACATTTTAATCCCTCTCTGTGCCTCGCCATTAAATATCTTCCAGAGACGTTGATGTATCATCACCGAGAATGGCTTGGTTCCCTTGAATGACAAGAAACGCCATGAGACTACTCACATGCAGCCTGTGGGGGATACCGGGGGAACTGAACTGGATCGTGTTCGCTGGCTTGTTTGTTTCTTTTAAACATAGCACAATTAAGTGCCTTCAAGGCGATGGAGTGTGGAACTCTCATATAAGTGTGGCACGCATTGAAGAGTTCTAATATTCTAACAAGGCTTCCCTGTGGCTTCCACAGATCCTTGGAAGCCTTTTTGTTGCGCTCCACCACAAATCATTGCAAAGCCTATAAACGCCAAGGGCATGGAGGGGAACAATCAATGACAGTAAAGCGGGGGAGGGGGGAGTGAGTATTAAGCTCCCCTTTTATTGTTTTTATTTTACTTTTTGGCCAAGGTTTATAGTGAAAATGCTTCCCAATTGAAAGAGGCCGTTTTGCCGGTGCTCACATCAGCATTTTGCACGGCTGTCCTTTCCACCTGCAGAGTTTGCATTAAAGTGCTACCGGCCTCTTTGCCTGGTTGGAAGATGGTAACTTCTTGACTCTTTTCTGCTCTTCGGTGCCTCTTCGGAAGGGATTCTTGAGGCGAGGACCCCTCTGCAAAACTCTGGCATAGGCCCACTTTGACCTTGGAAGGGCTTCTCAAAAGATAGAATCATAGAATCATCGAGTTGGAAGGGACCATACAGGCCATCTAGTCCAACCCCCTGCTCTACGCAGGATCAGCCCTAAACATCCTAAAGCATCCAAGAAAAGTGTGTATCCAGCCTTTGCTTGAAGACTGCCAGTGAGGGGGAGTTCACCACCTACTTAGGCAGCCTATTCCACTGCTGAACTACTCTGACTGTGAAAAAATTTTCCCTGATATCTAGCCTATATCGTTGTACTTGTAGTTTAAACCCATTACTGCGTGTCCTCTCCTCTGCAGCCAATGGGAACAGCATCCTGCCCTCCTCCAAGTGACAAACTTTCAAATACTTAGAGGGCTATCATGTCCCCTCTCAACCTCCTTTTCTCCAGGCTGAACATTCCCAAGTCCCTCAACCTATCTTCATAGGGCTTGGTCCCTTGGCCCCAGATCATCCTCGTTGCTCTCCTCTGTACCCTTTCAATTTTATCTACATCCTTCTTGAAGTTAGGCATCCAGAACTGCACACAGTACTCCAGGTGTGGTCTGACCAGTGCCGTATACAATGGGACTATGACATCTTGGGATTTTGATGTGATGCCCCTGTTGATACAGCCCAAAATGGCATTCACCTTTTTTACTGCTGCATCACACTGCCTGCTCATGTTTAGTTTACAATCCACAAGTACCCCAAGGTCTCGTTCACACACAGTGTTACCTAGAAGCGTATCCCCCATCCAGTAGGCATGCTTTTCATTTTTCTGACCCAGATGCAGAATTTACACTTATCTTTATTAAATTGCACTAAAAGTGTCATCTCGCATATCGTAACAGCACTATACAGGTCTTGTAGATGTAGTTTTCTTTCTGGAGGCTGGCTCTTTTCCTCGAGTACTGCTGTGTTACCTGGAGCAGTTCCCCAAATGAGGCTGCATAAAGTGACCCCACCCCCCACCCCCAAGGTTATATGAAGCAAAAGATTCTGAATGCTAGACCAATGTTTCCCAACCTGTGAGTCGGGAAGGGACCCAGAAGTGGGCTCTGAAAGTTGGGTATCACTGGAAGTCTTCAAGCAAAGGTTGGATACACACTTTTCTTGGATGCTTTAGGATGCTTTTGGCTGATCCTACGTTGAGCAGGGGGTTGGACTAGATGGCCTGTGTGGCCCCTTCCAACTCTATGATTCTATGATTCTATGATCCAGCTTGGGGTTGGGAAATACCTGGAGACTTTGGGGGTGGAACCATGAATGGGTGGGATTTGGGACCTGAGTGTTGTGTAATGTTGTGGAGTCTGCCCTCCAAAGCAGCCATTTTCTCCAGGGAGCTGCTCTCAGTGATATGGAGAGGACTTCTGATGGATCAGGTCCCACCTGGGGACCAGCATTCCTAACTGAAAGTGAGTTGCAGGCCAGCCCTTCCTAATGGCTGCCTCCATCCTTTCCATTGGAGTTTATATTATTGCTCGGTCAGAACAGCCTTATCAGTGCCGTGGCGAGCCCAAGGTCACCCAGCTGGCTGCATGTGGGGAAGCGGGGAATCAAACCCAGCTCACCAGATTAGAAGTCCGCACTCCTAACCACTACACCAAACTGGCACTCTATGTACTGTGATTCTCTGTTTTCTCTTAAACGATAATTTTTAGCATTGTCATTTTTATAACTGGCTATTTCCCTTCTCCTCTGATTCTTTATTCAACTCCCCCAACGAGAGCTGTGCAATCTGGCAGCCGAAGCAGCCGTTCCTGCCCATAGCGTTCCCGCCCAGCGCGGCTGCCGAATCACACAACCCTACCCCCAACCCCATGGGAAAGCATTGAGGGCTAGTTTTGCAATAACTAACTGGTAGCATAGCCAGATATCTTATACGATATATAGAGGGGGGGGGGAATCGGCCTATATCTCCAAACTTGAAAGAACCTCCAAACTTGAAAGAAACCCTCCAATAAATACAAGTGCTTAATAATGGTAATGAACCGCATGAAGCTCAGGGAATCACTGGGCAACTTTCCACAACAGCAGCCCAAACGCCATTTTTTGTCCCTGATTTGAACTTTCGAAAGAGCCCTGCTAACAGCTCCTTGCTTTGAATCCTAGAATCTCAAGTCCCCGATCAGCCAAGCTCTCTTCACGTCCGGCCTTTGTCAACCAGCATCGTGATGAGCTGGACGCCACCTCTGAACCCCAACATCATCGTGCGCGGATACATCATTGGCTATGGCGTGGGCAGCCCCTATGCGGAGACGGTGCGCGTGGACAGCAAGCAGCGGTACTATTCGATCGAGCATCTGGGTAAGCGCATGTTCCTCTGCAAGGATGTCTCTAAGAAAAGAAACATTCCTCATTTGGGGGAGTTTTGCTCCTGCAGCCTTGGGACCAAAGTACATCTTTTCTCTCCTAAGCCGCTGAAGTGGTGGGAATTTGGAGTGAGTCTAATAATAGGAGGGGCATATGGCCTCAACCGGGACCAGGCCATTTGCAGTCTTGGCCTCTGCTTGGTGGGATGAGTTCCCAGAGGAGACCTGAGACCTGAAGGAGTTGGTGGAGTTGCATGGGGTTTGCAAGACGGAGCTTTCCTGCCGAGCTTTTGGTTGGGGCCAGTCAAATAACATCTCATGGGCCCACCCTTTAAAAACACCCCCATGATAACACCTTAATCTGGAAACAGATCTACTGAGAGGGACGGCACTAGAAATAATATCTGTAATGGAGGTTGCTGCTAGTTGTAGGTGTTATTTTCATTCATTCATTCATTCATTCATTCATTCATTCATTCATTCATTCATTCATTTATATGCCGCCGCTCTTTGCATGGACAGTTCACAACAATAAAAACATTAAAGCACAATATAGAGCCTATAAAACATCCCTTCCAACAAATGGCGATGACGCCCTCCAGCGTTTTCATGGCAGACTCAATACGGGGTGGTTTGCCAGTGCCTTCCCCAGTCATTACCGTTTACCCCCCCCCAGCAAGCTGGTTCCTCATTTTACCCACCTCGGAAGGATGGAAGGCTGAGTCAACCTTGAGCCGGCTGCTGGGATTGAACTCCCAGCCTTATGGGAAAAGCTTTCAGACGGCTGCCTTACCACTCTGCGCCACAAGAGGCTCTTATCAGTGAAACCTTATGAGGTCAGTATTTCCACCATCACAAATACAGCCATTACCAACCTCTCAGCCTCATGGTCAGAGCTTCAGACAGCATGTTGGCTGCCTTACCACCCTGCTCCACAAGAGGCTCTCTCTCTCTATATATATATCTATATATATCACACTGGGGCCAAGCGTTCATAAAGAGAGTATATTAAAAAAATAAGCTATGGTTACAGCAATACAAGATAGTGAGTCAGCTAAAAGCAGTGCGGCAGAATTCCAAGGAAAATTCCTGTTTCTCACCCCCCCCCCCCCCATAGCTGGGAGGCGAGCAAAGTTCAGAAGCCCTATTCTCTCCAGAAATACTTCAGCCTTTGTGTTCAACTCCAGAGTTTATTCCAGCAGGGCCCTTGCAGGTTGGAAAGGAATTCGCAATGAGGCTGCCAAACAAATGAATGCACAGCGTTTGTAGTCAGCGCACGCTTTGATATCCCAGCATCAGGGCAACTAAGATGATCGAATGCCTTGACTGGGACCAGATGGCTGCTATACCCTTCAGGTGTGAAAACAGCGATCTTGATGCTATCAAGGATCCGACGGAGATGTCACCAGGCAGTTTGGTTAGAGATGTATCATCAGGACCTTCGGTGTGCCTAGGAAACGGCCAAATAGCATCCTGCCCTCAAAGGGGGCAAACTCAGTTTTTAATAGAGGGCTGTGGGGCAAAATTCATGGGCTGAAACCCAGCAAAATTCATGGGCTGAAACCCAGTTGTGTGTGTTAGCAAAAAAATTAGCCTGCTTCCACATATTTGGCTGGGTCACCCGTAGTCTGGGGATGAGGGCAGGTTTTGTCCCAAAATGCATGCGAAGCTGCAATTTGCTCACTTTTCCCCACTTGAGTATTGTTCCCATTGTTGGGACTCTTTGCTTACAGTCGTTTGGATGTCTGAAAGTCACTAAAAGTTTAGTCTTGGGAGGTGATGACGGAAAGTGGAACATGATGATGGAAAGTATGTTTTCAGGAGTCACTGACTGGTCTAGGACAGGGGTAGTCAACCTGTGGTCCTCCAGATGTTCATGGACTACAATTCCCATGAGCCCCTGCCAGCAAACGCTGGCAGGGGCTCATGGGAATTGTAGTCCATGAACATGTGGAGGACCATAGGTTGACTACCCGTGGTCTAGGAATTAGAACCTGTCATCACGGCTGCCTTCCAATCATCTAATTCATTATTACCATGCTGGCATTTCTCTATGATGTGCTTCTGTAGTCATGGTGTCTCTGATCTGCAAGCATTTTTAGTGTTGCTCTGGTTGTGATGGTGACACCATCCTAGTCTAGATTGTGGATCCAAAGGTTTTTTCTGGAGACGAGGTGACTGTTTGCACTGTTTCAAGAACAAAATCTCTTGTTCAAGGGGTTGGATCCAAGCAGCTTTTCTGCTGTTTAAACATGAGCCGGGACCTTGTTTACCACCTCCGCTACCACAACCCCTGAAAAAATAAATATGTAGGAAATCTTGGGACAAAACTCACATGGAATGCATAGTAAGAAGAGGAATAGGCCAGGTTGTGAAAAGACTGCCTGTAGCCAAAACGTTTGAATTCAGATTTTTGCCCAAGGAGAGGGGTTTCTGCCCAACCTGAAACAAAAGTCCATGATCAGTAAGTGGAGCGTTGGAGCACATTTACTGTAAACCATGGCTGGGATCCAAAGATTGTTAAGGTCCCAAGTTCAGTTCCTTGCGGCTCCTGCTGAAGGATCACAAGTAGCAAGCGTAAGGCTATGCCTTGATCTGCCTAAGACCTTGGAGAGTTTCTGTGAGCCAGGGTAGATCAGGGGACTTGCAACCTATGGTTCAGTGGACATCAGTTCAGAGGCAAATACAGCTCTTCAAAAAAAGAGAGAAGAAGAACAGTGAATCTTTCAAGTTAAGGTACATTGGGGAGATTGTTGGGATGCGAGAATAACAAGTAACTGGATAGGAAAATACTTTTATGGGACTTTAGGATGTCCTAGAGATACTTTACAGAAAGAGAAATTATAGGGTTGAACAGTGGCCAGTGATCCAAGAGTGAACCTTGCACCAATCTATGCCAGTGTGCGAAAAAAAGTTGTGCAGAGGGCCCTTGTATGTATTGGCTTGTTCTCTGTGATACTTCATGTGTGCCTCTTCTTAACAAAGAACCTGCATCAACAAAACTTTGAGCTGTAGAAGCATTGTGTGATCACTCCTGTGCCATTATGGTTCAGGGAAGGGGCTGTCTGTGGCTATGTGGAAGGACAAACCAGCTCCTAATGCCACTTGCCTAGAAAACCCTATGGGATCGCCATACATTACACCTGTGACTAGATGGCAAAAATTAGAGGAGGTGGGTGTTAAAACGTTATTTGCGCTGGGCACCAAATAAGCTAGGTAGGTCACTGGTTCTCCTGCAGACTGGCTACTCTCTGAAGGAGAAGGTGAATTGCACCCCCCCCCCCCCCTTGAACATGACTTCTCATGCCATGCAAGCTTCAGATTCAAGACAAAGAACTTGCAGGAAAGCCCAAAGCATTAAAAGCTCTTTCTAGCTCATTATCGGGGGGAAATTATAGTGTTTCCTTGGGAATTGGAAGTCGTGAGATGAGACGGCTCTTTTGTTCGCACCATTCTTAACACAAAAGGCAGCCAAAATGTTACAAGCAGGTCTGATATTATTCAATTATGCATATGGCAAAGTTCTCTTTATCTCGATTTACCCCATAAATTTGGGATCTGCCTGCAATTCCATTCTGGCTGTAGGCGAGGAGGGGTCATTATGTCCCTGTATGACTGCTGGCGTTCTTATGACTTAGCGTGGAAGAGCGGAGGCAACAGCCCCAGTGACTCTGTTTATTTAATATCTAGACATGGAAAGGCAGAGCCTTTCTCTAAAAACCTGGCTGTTTTGTGCGGGAGGAAGGAGGCTAACAAGTGACAGGTTTCAAAAGTACACCTCCCGGCCACTGGTTTTCTGAGAAAAGGAGGACAGCTGGGGTTTATGTACCCCTTTTTCTGCTACCCAAAGAACTCTCTAAGTGGCTTACAGTCTCTTTCCTTTCCTCTCCCCACATGCACTCTGTAAGGTAGGTGAAGCTGAGAGAGCACTGAGAGAACTGTGTCTGGCCCAAGGTCACCCAGCTGGTTAAGAGCAGCAGCTTCTAAGCTGGCAAGCTGGGTTCGATTCCTCCACATGCACCCAGCTGGGTGACCTGGGGCTCATCACAGCCCTGATAGTGCTGTTCTCACAGAACAGTGATATCAAGGCTCTCTCAGCCTCACCCACCTCACAGGGTGCCTGTTGTGGGGAGAGGAAAGGGAAGGCAATTGGAAGCTGCTTTGAGACTCATCCAGGCCGCGAAAAGTGTTGGTATAAAAGCCTGCATGTGGAGGAGGAGGAGGAGGAGGAGGGAATCACACCTGGTTCTCCAGATCAGAGTCCGCTGCTCTTTCTCCGCCACACCAGACCGGCTCTCAATCCAGCCTGTGTCCTTGCTTGTTAACTTCCCGGCATCCGGTCCCATAACTGACACGTCTGCATAACCGGGCCACTGGGCCATGCACGGGAGCGTGTGAATCGGCTGCTCTAATGAGCTATCCTGCGGAGTTGATGACGAAGTCCGAGGCCTCGTCAGCCTTTTGTATTTCGGGACAGCTGTCGGTGATGCTTCGGATGGCTGCCCTTCCCTTCAGGACAAAATCCAAATGCTAACCGAGTGCTGAGCGTCAGCCGAATCCCACGCTTTAGCCCAGAGCGCGGTCTCTCCTCGGGTGCCGGTGTTTCGAACACAATTGCCATATTTTGCACGCGTGAAATGGCACATGCCCTTTGCTGGAGCTTCATCTTATTGCCGCAGGGGGAGAAGAGTATTACTGGGGAAGGGAAGACTTTTTGCAAGCTGGTTCCAAGTCCAAACGTCAAGGGAAGGGACGGGGTCTTCTAATGCAAGGGTGGTCCAACCTGTGGTCCTCCAGATGTCCATGGACTACAATTCCCATGAGCCCCTGCCAGCGAATGCTGGCAGGGGCTCATGGGAATTGTAGTCCATGGACATCTGGAGGACCACAGGTTGACTACCCTGGTCTAATGAGCTTCCTTTATTGCTGCACTGCAGTCTAAAATGTGCATCGTCTCTGCCCTTGATGTCGTCCACATGTTTTGCAGTAGCAACGAGAGAGCCTTTTCTCCCTCTAAGGGAACATCTATGGCACCAAATGTTGAGCGGTTTCCTGCCAGCCCTGGTTCCTCCCCACGGATATGCTGAGGCTTGAGGAGAAGAACAGAGAATCTCCCACCTCATTAAAGGTTCTTGGCTCAGATCAAAGAGCGGTACTTTGCTGAGGGCGGAGAAGTTGGCGGGAGCCAACTTTAGTTGCTGTGGTGGCAGAAAAGAGAAGAGCCATAGAACTTGTCGAGATGGAGGTGGCAGGGAGCGATGTTGGTCCAGACCCCAAAGGGAAAATTCCACATACCACTTTAAATGCTAACACACACACAAAAGGCAAGTATTCAGGTTCTCTAGAATAGCGATCCCCAATCTGTGGGCTACGGACCACATGTGGTCCTTCGACTAATTGGAGGTTTGCCCCGAAGGACACCTTCTCCCCCCCCCCAGCCCTTTACAACACACTTAATTGTTGTGGCATGTCTGTATCTTATTTTGAAGGGATGTTTAAACATTACCATAGCGATCAGAGAGCGCTAGGGGAGTGGTTGAGAGTAGAGGAGTAAACTCCCCCCCCCGGGCCTCAGTAAAAGGCGTTGAGTGGTCCCCGGTGATAAAAACGTTGGGGACCACTGTTCTAGAATACTTTTTCAGGTTAGGTTTAAGGATGGGATGTATCTTCCCATCCGCAAAACTTAGAATGATCCCTTTCCCAGAATAAGCAAATTGAAATGGAAAAGGGAGAGGGTGAAGGAGAAAAGGTAGAGCCAAAGGAGAAAGGGCAAATCATAGAATCATAGCATTGGACGGGACCTCCAGGGTCATCTAGTTCAACCCCCTGCACAGTGCAGGGACTCACAGCTACCTGCCCACCCACAGTGACTCCAATTTCATGCCCAAGTGATCCCTCCACCAAAAATCTCCAATATCCAGCCTGGCCTGGTAGAAATTCACCTACCATCCCACAGTGGTGATCAGCAATTCCCTGGGTATGCGAGGAAGGGCCACAAGAGACAAACACTGGCACATCTCTTCCTGTCCACCCACTCACAATCTGTCTAAGTTCATAAAATCAGCATTTCCGTGAGGTGGCCATCTAGCTTCTGCTTCAAAACTTCCAAAGAAGGAGAACCCACCGCCTCCCGAGGAAGCCTGTTCCACTGAAGAATTGCTCTAACCGTCAGGAACTTCTTCCGGATGTTTAGCTGAAAGTGCTTTTGAATTAATTTCAACCAACTGGTTCTGGTCTGACCTTCTGGGGCAACAGAAAGCAACTCTGCGCCATCTTCTATATGAAATGAAATGAAAGGGGTGTGGTTTCAAGCAAAAATGGCAGAACAGAATGGGAAAAGGAAGCAGTTATAGATTGCCCAGGGCTTATGCCAGGCTTTCTCAACCAGCGTTTTGAGAAAGTCTGGGGTTTCTAGATGGCCCTGGAAGCATTTCCCAAATGGGTGGGAATTATTTTTAATATATTTTTAAATTTTGTTAAATATTTACAAGGTGACATGACCATATATGGTCATGTGGACCATCCTACCCGCCCCCTCTCAAAATGGCCATTGATAGGCCTGGAGGTGGGGTGGGGAGGGGCCCTAGGTGGGCTTGTACATAACTCTGCTTCCTCACCATATTCTGCACAATCATGGCACTTTGGGAGTTTCTCAAAGCCTGAAGAATGTTTCAAGGTTTTCTCAATGGTAAGAAAGTTGAGAAAGGCTGGCCTGTGCAAACATGGAACTGGCTCTGGGGAGAAAAGAAGGGGGAGGGATGTAGTTTAGGCTGAGTACTAAACTACTCAGTTTAGTCAAATCAGTTTCTACCTTTGGCCTTCTAAGAAGAAGGGGAGGTGGCATTGACCGTCTCCTTTTCATAGAATCATAGAATCATAGTGTTGGAAGGGACTTCCAGAATCATCTAGTCCAACCCCCTGCACAATGTTGGGATTTCACAATTACCTGCCTACCCCCAGCGACCCCAATTCCATGCTCATCGACTGTAACCTGCCACCCCCTTGAGCCTTCACAGAATCAGCCTCTCAGTTGGCTCTCCAGCCTCTGTTTAACAATTTCCAAAGATGGAGAACCCACCACCTCCCGAGGAAGCCTGTTCCACCAAGAAACCACTCTAACTGTCAGGAACTTCATCCTGATGTTTAGATGGAATTTCTTTAGAATTAATTTCATCCCATTGGTTCTGGTCCGTCCTTCCAGGGCAAGAGAGAACAAATCTTCTCCATCCTCCATCCTCCTTTTTATCACTGGGGACAAGTCAACAATTTAAATTTTACTGAGGCCCTGGGGGGGGGTAGTCTTTTGCCAAGGGCTGTCACCACCGCCTGAGCCTCTGCTCCACTTGCTTTCCCACCGATGCCCCTGACTTCCCACTGCCCGCTGGGGGGGGGGGCTGCCAGCAGCAGCTGTGCAGTGCCACACTGAGGGGGAGCCCCAGTCATGTCGGCCGCTGGAGAGCACCAAAGGTGAGCCAGCGGCAGAGAGGCAGGGCAGCCTCCGATGCAGCAGCCGGGGAGGAGGACGAGGAGGAGCCGCGGCCCGGTACCTACTGATCCATGGACCGGTCCCGGTTCGCGAACCAGGGGTTGGGGACCACATCTCTACATGGCAGCCTTTTAAATACTTGAAGATGTCTATCAGATCCCCTCTTAGTCATCTCCTCTCATGAAAAGGTATTAATCTCAAAATTGACTCAATATTATTTAGCCTCAGAGTGAAGAACATTAACACACATGGTTGTTAAAATACAAGAGTGCATTCGTCGTGATAGAATAATGACTTGCTTTCTGTTGCTCCCTGGGCCTGCTTCCAAATGAAGTCTTTTCCACATGCTGTAGTCGATGGTGCTAGCATATCTCCAAACCGTTATTGTTGGAAAGCACGATTCTCTAGGACATTTTTACTTAAAAAAAAAAAGTAACAATCTGAACTTTGTTATTAGTACGTAATCTTATTTTAAAAATCAACTCCGCACATGCCAGATGTTATGCGGGGTTATTTTTATACAGCTTCCTGGTATATTTTAAAGGAAAACAAACCCAGGAAGGAAGGAAGGAAGGAAGGAAGGAAGGAAGGAAGGAAGGAAGGAAGGAAGGAAGGAAGAAAGGAAGAAAGGAAGAAAGGAAGAAAGGAAGAAAGAAAGAAAGAAAGAAAGAAAGAAAGAAAGAAAGAAAGAAAGAAAGAAAGAAAGAAAGAAAGAAAGAAATGCCTCAATCCTTAACTTTGACCCTTAGGCGAAGTAATGGTTCTGATGAGCTACAAGCAGAATCTCTAGTCGCCAGATCAAAGGAGGCAAGCGTTACTAGAGATTCACAATAGAAAAGTAACTTCAGTATGAACTGCGTTGTTTCCATTGCCGTAGTAGATGATTTGCAGACAAAAGGGAGTTCTCAGTATATTAGGTTTCTGTAAACGTCCGGTGACCCCAGCAAAGGGCTTCCAAGGCAAGGGAGAAGCAAAGATGGTTTGTCATTGCCTTCCTGTGTGGAATTTCCATTGGCAGTCTCAAGTACAAGTAATGGCCCCGCTTAGCTTTTGAGATCTGGCAAGATCGGGCTATAGCCACATTCTGTGAAGGCTTAAGTGCATCCAATGTTTTCAAGAGCCTGGAAGCACCTTATGTTATATCAGCTGATAAGACCATGTGGTGCTTTTGGATTCTGTGCAGGTTTTGAGATTAGGCTATGCCATGCCATTCCATTGGAGAAGAGCCTAATGCTGGGAGCGATTGAGGGCAAAAGAAGAAGGGGACGACAGAGAATGAGGTGGCTGGATGGAGTCACTGAAGCAGTCGGTGCAAACTTAAATAGACTCCGGGGAATGGTAGAGGACAGGAAGGCTTGGGGGATCATTGTCCATGGGGTCGCGATGGGTCAGACACGACTTCGCACCTAACAACAACAACAATGCCATTCCACATCCCAGTCCCGGGTGTACTGTTGAGGAAATGGTTCCATACCTTTCAGGGGTGGTCCAGCTGTGGCTCTCCAGATGTCTATGGACTACAATTCCCAGGAGCCGCTGCCAGCTTCCACGGTCATCTGGAGAGCCATAGTTGCCCCCCCCCTGCTTCATACCTTTGAAAGATCCAAAGAAGGAAGGCATGCCCAGAGGAAATGAAACTGAAGTTTCTTGGAATCATAGAATCATAGAATCATAGAGTTGGAAGGGGCCACACAGGCCATCTAGTCCAACCCCCTGCTCAACGCAGGATTAGCCCGAAGCATCCTAAAGCATCCAAGAAAAGTGTGTATCCAACCTTTGCTTGAAGACTGCCAGTGAATATTCCCTAAGAATATTCTGTACTTGAACAACAGCGTGGCTTACGGAAAGAGGAAGGACAGGCCTTTGAAAAATTACATTTCTTCTCCATGATTTTGAGAAAATTTGGAGTGTCATCAAAAATGTGTCCAGATAGATCAGGGGTGGCCCAATTGTAGCTCTCCAGGTGTCCATGGATTACAATTGTGTTCTGTGGACATCTGGAGAGCCACGGTTTGGCCACCCCTGGCTTAGATCATGCCCACAAATGTTCATGTCATTCTATTTGCATAATATGTGGCCCCAGTGGTGGATAATGTCCTCCAGTCAGAGAAGAGTCATGAAACAAATAGAAATGGTTTGCCATTTCTTGCATAGCGATCTTGGACATCCCTGGCATATTTCAGCAAGTGGAACCCGAAGACTTGGTCTTGTGCCGCTGGTTACGAATGCAGAGGTTGGTTTGTTTTTCCCTTCTGTCTCCTTCTCCCCAGATATCGCTAAAGATGAATTTAATTAGAGCACTCTTCTTTGGCGTTCCTTTCCCTCCGCAAGTATTTTCTTCCCCATTGGAAAGATGATGCGCTGCGGTCTACCTCGCCCAGAATCCCCCACTTACGCCTTTCTCTTTTTGTCTGCGTTTGCTGGTCTCATCCCACCAGTTGAGCCGTAGATTTATGCCAACTTAATTGGATTTATGCTGATTTATTTCCTCGAAAACCAGTGGGTTGAAAGCAGCCGTTCCTGAGCCCATTTACTTGCATCAGACTCCCATGGAAATAAATCCACGAAACCTGTATGTCTAGATGCTGGAGGAAATAATTGGACATCTATGTAACTCTCCTGTTACATGGGGGTGGGAGTGGGGGAGACCCTGCCTTGAATAAAAGCTGTTTACATTGAAAGTTCATTGCCCAACATGTGAATAACGGGCCCAGATGACTCATGGCGAACCCAAGAATGTTTTAACGATGCGTTCAGAGGTCGGTTGACGTTGCCTGCCTCCATATTGCAACCCTGGACTTTCTTGGTGGTCTCCCATCCAAATACTGACCAGGCCTGACCCCACTTCACTTCTGATATCTGATGAGGTCAGGGCAGCTATCTCTTGATGGGAAGTGCCATCAAATCACAGCCTACTCATGGTAACCCCATAGGGTTTTCAAGGCAAGAAATGTTCAGAGGTGGTTTGCCATTGCCTTCCTCTGCGTCATGATCCTGGTATCCCTTGGAGGTCTCCCATCCAAACATTGAGCAGTATTCTTTGCTTCTGAGATCTGACAAGATCAGGGAAACCTGGGCATCCGGGTCAGGTTCCATCTTATTGCTTTTTCTCAGAAAGGAAGTAATCTTCTGTTATTCAAAAGGATTTCCGTGTGAACGTAAAAATGGTACAGAGCAACACTGGAGAAATATTTTTGGTGTGCCTCTGTATTTCTAGGCTTGTGTATGTTAGGTCAACTTTCTATCGTCCCCCCCTTCCTGCCAATGCAAGAAACAAATATTTCCAGGGCTGGGAGCCATTTCATTTCTCCTATAGAAGTTCTTTTTTTAATCTGTTCCATTCATTCCTAGCTCAGCTTTATTCCTTGAGACTCAAGGCGAATAACAGAACTCGAAAACAATGCAGTTAAGACCACTATCATCTAATATGGACAACGCAAGGCCATAAAATTAGACTGCAAAATTACAGAACGATGCCCTCAAACAGTATAATCCATCCAATCAACAATACAAAGAGGGGTGGGGAGGGAAATACTATTGGAAAATTTCAGACATTAAATCCCAATTCTTTTATATATAAAAAGGCGTCCCTTTGGACAATACCATTTTATTGCCATTCCCCCCACCTGTTTATAAAAACGCTCTCCCGAGCGCACACTTTGCAGAATCTTAAAAGCTGACCTCGTCAGGCAGGTCGTTCCCCTGTGCAGGCGCCCGTTTCCCCGTGTATTTTATTATTGTGTTATATTTTATTGTGGCCTCTCATTTTTAATTCATTTCCCCATCAGCCTTCTCCCATCTTCTTCGCTTCACACCTTCCCCTCAAACGTTTGTCTGTCGGCAATGCTGTTTGTTGTGTCCGTCCGACAATAGACGCCACACGCGGCGTCTTTCTCCCCCAAAGCTCCGCTAAGCTGCCCGCCTTCCATTGAGCGCACTGAACTTGCGATGCACTGTGGGAGTCGCAAAGGTTCATGTCTCCACAGGGGTTGAACTTTCTTCTAAGTGCATCATGGCGGCGACAGCCTTTTAAAAGGCCTGGGCTCTTGGCGATGAGTCATGCAAGAGGCATCTCATGTGAGAAATTGGAGTGCAGGTGTGAGGTACGGCAGGATGACATCTTAAAAGCTCCGGTAAAGATGGGATTTACTGTTAATCTCTTGAACTGCATTAATATAATGCACCCGATTGTTTAGTGAGGCATGGGGAATTTCTAATGAGAACCCAACGTGGCTGGTTTTCAGGCTCCTTCAAGAAACCGTCTCCGTCCAAAACGCGGTGGAAATAAAAGGAACACTGATGACGGTTTGTCGTTGGAAAAAATGTGATCTCCCCGTGCCCTAGGCCATGGGAAAACGTGTCCGCCGAAGAACTGTGGAGACCCTTTCTGATGCCTATACATTCAATGTCATTGACCAATTTGTAAGTGGCTTTCAGAGGAGCATTAGTACACACACATCAGGAGTAGCTGATTCCTGTGCCAGGCGCCATATTATTACGCCCCGCTAAGATCAGTTTCCTCAGATATCTGGATAGGTCAGATTAGGATAAAGCCAGTTTTAGAACTAGAGCACCTCTGTCTTCACGAATGACTGCCCTTCACTGGTTCATGCCCCTAATGCTTTCCTTGTAATGGTGGCGGGTCATTAGGTGTGCTAGTCTCTGGGTGGCACCTGGGGATCCCCTGGCTCATCTCCAGGCTAAAGAGATCAGTTCCCCTGGAGAAAATGGCTGCTTTGGAGGGTGGACTCCGTAGCATTATACCCTGCAGTTAGGGATGCCTGCCTCCATGTGGGACCTGGGGATCCCCTGGAATTACAACTCGTCTCCAGGCTTAAAGAGATCAGTTCCCCTGGAGAAAATGGCAGCTTTGGAGGGGGGACTCCATAGCATTATAGTCTACAGTTGGTGTGTCAGTTGCACATAAAGTGATTTTTTTTTTTCATTTTTAGTTAACACACGAGGGTGCACATTCAGGATTGAACATTGGACCTGGAATATCTTGATTTTTGATCATGAGCTCCACTCTGAAACTTATTGAATACTCTGAAACATTTGGTTGGGAGATTCACGTTCTATTATTCTTAGATGCCATCAACCAGGTCTTCTCATGCATATAGTTTATGTAGCTTATTTGACCAATGAGGAAGACGCTCTGGGATGGAACACATTTGGTCTGTGGTCATAACATGTGCAGCCATTATGACTGTACATGCAAAACTACCCAGACTGTGATTCATATGTTTCAATGGAGGTTTTAATAGGTTTTATGTGCACTTAACAATAAATATTTGTATTTTAATCTTAATCATAAAAAGTAAAGGTAAAGGTATCCCCTGTGCAAGCACCGGGTCATGTCTGACCCTTGGGATGACGCCCTCTAGCGTTTTCATGGCAGACTCAATACGGGGTGGTTTGCCAGTGCCTTCCCCAGTCATTACCGTTTACCCCCCAGCAAGCTGGGTACTCATTTTACCGACCTCGGAATGATGGAAGGCTGAGTCAACCTTGAGCCGGCTGCTGGGATTGAACTCCCAGCCTCATGGTCAAAGCTTCAGATAGCATGTCGCTGCCTTACCACTCTGCGCCACAAGAGGCTCAATCTTAATCATATTTGTAGCCAAACCTCTCACTTCCTAACCCCTTTCAACCCTCCCTGTGCCAATGGCCATCAATATATCCGCTGGTAGCAAATTCCATATTTTAATTCTTCAGTGTGTAAAGAAGCATTTCTTTCTCGCTGTCCTGAGACTGCCACTTTCAACCACTCAGATGCAGACGCATCCACCACCAAAGAATCCCAGGGTTTCTGTGCACATGAAAACTCTACTGGAGTCACCATAATTTAGCAGTGCCTCATAGCCCAGGGCTTGACTGGGCCCTTTTCAGAGTTGCTTACCTAGTGTGAAAATGCCCAATTGACCACACGCTAACTGGAAAAAAAATTGTCTATGTATTTTTATATAACAGCAGTCAAATAGAAAGACACAGGCACTGAATACCCTCTCCTTGGAGGCTGAGAGTGATGATGCCCTTACAGGATGGGGCCAATAACCTAGGCTCTCCACCCCTCATTCCATCTCCCAGATCCTCCCGACAACCAACAAGCCAGCCTTCCAAAAGCTGATGACAGGGATCTGGGTCTTCTGCTTGGCAATCACTCCAGCCGCCAAAGTTTACGCCTGCTGGCCTTTGACACTCAGGAAGCAAGGTTAACTGGACTTTCGTTTCAGCATAAAATATCAGCATAAACCTTACTGACTGTGAGCCTCCTCCTGTGTGCTTATCGAGAAACTGCATTCCAAAAAGGCAGCAAATTGTGCTCTCCACTTTAAAACAGGCCTGCTGGATCTGAAAAGAAATCCAGATGCAAAATCATGTCCAGTCGCTAACGGCTGAGCAGAACTTTTAGAAATTTGTCTCTCCTCACCCCATCGTGCCTTGGTGGCGCATTCCACTGGAAAGGGTTCTCGCATCGTTGATGTGTGGTTTGTCTTGACCACAGGCCATCCACAACCCAAGCAAATTGCCCAGGTGGAGCACCTCTTCTTTCTTTATTGTTTGCATATCCTTAAACTTGCCGGTCTTTGATATTAAGTCTTTGTACTGGAGACAAGTCAGCCTTTTCTGTTGAGCTTTACCAAAATATGCTTCAATTGGCGATTTCAGTATTGATGGTGCTGGAGATAGTCTTTTGTTGTATCTTGACCATACGTTCAAAAGTCCACTAGTCCAGGTGTTTGCTACTGCTTTTTGTTTTTGTTTTCCCGCTGGCCATAGTCGTTAAAGAAAACAAAGATCATGGCATCCGGCCCTCTCAATTCCTGGTAAATAGATGGGGAAGAAATGGAGATAGTGACAGATTTTATTTTCCTGGGCTCCAAGATCTCTGCAGATGGGGACTGCAGCAAAGAAATTAAGACGCTTGCTCCTGGGGAGGAAAGCTATGGCAAATCTAGACAGCATCCTAAAAAGCAGAGACATCACCCTGCCAACAAAAGTGCATTTAGTCAAGGCTATGGTCTTCCCAGTTGCAATGTATGGCTGCGACAGTTGGACCACAAGGAAGGCCGAGCGTCAGAGAATTGAGGCTTTTGAACTCTGGTGCTGGAGAAGATTCTTACGAGTCCCTTGGACTGCAAGGCGAACAAACCGGTCAGTCCTAGAGGAGATCAGCCCTGCCTGCTCCTTAGAAGGCCAGATCCTGAAGATGAAACTCAAATACTTTGGCCACCTCATGAGAAGGAAGGACTCCCTGGAGAAGAGCCTAATGCTGGGAGCGATCGAGGGCAAAAGAAGAAGGGGACGACAGAGAATGAGGTGGCTGGATGGAGTCACTGAAGCAGTCGGTGCGAACTTAAATGGACTCCGGGGAATGGTAGAGGACAGGAAGGCCTGGAGGATCATTGTCCATGGGGCCTCGATGGGTCGGACACGACTTCGCACATAACAACAACTCTTGGCCTTTTTCCACTCCAGGTGGAGCAGCTCTTCGGCCAGGTGCCACACTGAAAGCCACTACTGTGCAAATGCCCCAAGTGCTACCTACTTGGCAGTGCAGGCAAATGCTCAGTGTACGCGGAGGAGGCGTTCAACTCAAATGAATATTGCAAGTAAGATGCAATTCATTTCCCCAGCGGCTCTTCTGCAAACATCAAATCATCCGTCCCCGCGAGGCTTTATTTTCATGCCACTTTCTCTTTCCTCGTACTGATTCCTCCTGTACAAAAATGTACGCCGTTTTCTACACGGTTGGTGCGTTGGTGATACGGAAATTGCTTATAAAACTACAAAAAATGGCACAGGCGAGGAGAGGAACAAAACGATCGACGAAAATAAGGTGGACCAAATACTATTACAATATATGAGATCAAGAAGACATGGATTGGCACTTATCTGTTCATGCCGAGTTTAACAGGAGATGCTTCTAGGCCAGGGGTAGTCAAACTGCGGCCCTCCAGATGTCCATGGACTACAATTCCCAGGAGCCCCTGCCAGCGAATGCTGGCAGGGGCTCCTGGGAATTGTAGTCCATGGACATCTGGAGGGCTGCAGTTTGACTACCCCTGTTCTAGGCCCTTGAAAACTCTGCTTCTCACTTGCCTTGACAGCACATGCTGTAATTTGAAGGAGTGCCTTCTTCCATACAGACCTGCCTGAGCACTAAGATCTTAGGAAGAGAGTCTTCTTGCAGTCCTGGCTCTCTCAGAGACGCAGGGGGCAGTGGCATGCAGGAAGGCCTTCTCTGCGGTGGCCCCCAGACTTTGGAAAAGCTTTCCTCTGGTATTTTTCCAGGCGACTACATAATATGGTTTATGGTGCTTGGTGACTTCAGGCTTGTGACATTTAGTTTCATCTGTGTGCTGGCCTGCCAGGGTGGGACAGGAGGGGTGGGGCTTAAGTTTTAAATATGTTAATTTTTTAAAAGATTATTTTGTTTTAAAATCTGGACCATTGTAACCTGCCCTGGGACCTTTGGATGTAGGTGTGGGTTATAAATCCACAAATGAACGAACTAACTAACAAACTAACAATGGTTTCCAAATACGGGTTAAGAAATTACGAGATTTGGAGGCAAAGTCTGGGGAAGGACAGGATTTCCGAGGATGTTATGTTTGTGGCTTCAGCAGGCACAACATCCTTAGCAATTCAGGTCTTTATTAGCACCGATATTAACCAGACACTGAACAACAAAACGCACAAACCCAACATAGATTTATACATTTAAGACTTCCCGTCAAATAACCTAGCTGACCTTTAATGGAGGCTTGTGATTGGACTATGAATGACGCATGCCATTGGTTACAGCAGACAAGTAGAAGCGGTTGTTGATTGGTTCATTACAATCCCAGCATTAGAATGACTGCAAAACATGATTCAGTGTCCACATACACAACAGGGGAAGGATCTCAGCCAGCTAGAATGTCATAGGTTCCACTAGGGGTAGTCAAACTGCGGCCCTCCAGATGTCCATGGACTACTATTCCCACGAGCCCCTGCCAGCAAATGCTGGCAGGGGCTCGTGGGAATTGTAGTCCATGGACATCTGGAGGGCCACAGTTTGACTACCCCTGGGTTCCACCCTCCAAGGCTTTTGCCTGATGAAACTTGGGGTCTCTGGATACTTCTCTCTTAGATCCTCAGCAAAGCCATAGAGGCCACCTTTCACAGCAGCTATTTAGAATCATAGAATCATAGAGCTGAAAGGACCCTCCAGGGTCTTCTAGTCCAACCCCCTGCAGAATGCAGAATTCACGAGTATTCGCCCACCCGCATGGACCCCAATTCCCTGTTGAGATGACACCTCCCCCCCAAAAAGACAACAACAGCAACAACCCAGAATCCCTGGCCAGTCTGGCCTGGAGGAAATGTGCTTCCCAATCCCAAAGTCTTGACTGGCATTTATCTGGGTATGCAAAAAATGGCCATGGGAGCCAATCGCTGACACAGTCCCTTCTGCCCATTTCCTTCAAGGGAACTGATCCCTAGAGAGGAGATGACCGAGAGGGGATCTGAGAACCATCTTCAAGTATTTAAAAGGCTGCCATATGGAGGATGGAGCAGAATTGTTCTCTCTTGCCCCAGTGGGACAGACCAGAACGAATGGGATGAAATAAAGGTAAAGGTAAAGGTATCCCCTGTGCAAGCACCGGGTCATGTCTGACCCTTGGGGTGATGCCCTCTAGCGTTTTCATGGCAGATTCAATACAGGGTGGTTTGCCAGTGCCTTCACCAGTCGTTACCGTTTACCCCCCAGCAAGCTGGGTACTCATTTTACTGACCTCGGAAGGATGGAAGGCTGAGTCAATCTTGAACCGTCTGCTGGGATCGAACTCCCAGCCTCATGGGCAGACAGCTTCAGACAGCATGTCACTGCCTTACCACTTTGCACCACAAGAGGCTCTGGGATTAAATTAATTCAACAGAAATTCCATCTAAACATCCGGAAGAAGTTCCTGACAGAGCGGTTTCTCAGTGGAACAGGCTTCCTCGGGAGGTGGTGGGTTCTCCATCTTTCGAGATTTTTAAACAGAGGCTGGAGAGCCGTCTGACGGGGAGGCTGATTCTGTGAAGGCAAAGGGGTGGCAGGTTACATAGATGAATGATTGGGATGTGAATGTCCTGCATAGTGCAGGGGGTTGGTCTAGATGACCCATGAGCTCCCTTCCAACTCTATGATTCTATGATCTCTGGAGTCAGGCAACTGGTTGTTATTCTGGGACCTGGAGGTCTGCGATCCTAACGTGTAGATATACCATGTTTGGCTTTAATCCACAACTACAAAAGAACAAAAAAATAGGGTTACCGAGTAAAGCAGGGTTTAATTAACCCAGATTAAGCCCTCCGGAAAAGAGAGAGATTTTGGAAAGCACCTTGGTCTACCCTCCAGTGCGCAGGCAGAGAGAAGCCATCTTCTGAGGAGCGTCTGGCAGTGGCTCAAGACATTGAAGGAAATTAACTGCTTTGGTGAATGGCGCCTTGATAGGAGGTTAATGGTATGCTAAGATGGTTGGGGTTTTTTTTTTTTTTTTTTTAAGGGGAAAGCCAGTATAAATGAGAATCGCTAATATGATTAAAGGCAGCTAATAGGATTAAAAGGTTCTTTAAAAGGGGATGTGTTCTTCGGAAGGGGTTTTTGGTCTGTTTTGCATCAGTAATGCTATATTACGCACCTGCTCTGGCAAAAAAAATATTCTAAATTAAAGCTCAGACGACACTCCGGTGAATGTTTCCACAGAGTTTCTGTTTTTAGGAAGTAAGGACTCCCCCCGCCCCTCCACCGCCATGCATTCTCAGATTCAAAGGAAGAAAATCACACCTGCTGCTTTCTCTCTTCCGGAGCGCATTATGATCTTTTTGCTAGTTCTGCCTTGTGTTGGCGCCAACCCGGTTCTCTCTCATTCCCAGTCTCCTTGGCATTTTATAATCCTGCCTGCTGTTTTCAAGAAGGTAGGAGCCAACCTAAGCTGGACATAGATACGGGCGCACAGGGCGCGCAGGGTTGTGCATCGGGGATGCTACTGGATTTCACAGCCCCGCTGGCTCCGTTCCAAAATCTCCGTTTTTATTTTGCTTCTCTCTTGGGGGAGTCGAGCGCCTGAGCCTTCGTTTTCACACTTTTTAAAAATTCTTCACGCTGCATTTTTCTCATTAAATTGACTCAGTCCAAAAAGAACTGGGAAACCCGCTAACGACAAAAAAAAGGGGTGGAATGAAAAGGCTCATATTGATGACTTTGAAACCCAAAGGAAATTGGAAATGGCACACTAGTATACTTCTGAATGTGTGCTCGGGGTTGTGCTAATTCCTGGCCACTTGGTTTTCTTTGCGCATTGGGCCTGATGCCCTGCCAGTGTGGTATAGTGGCTAAGAGTGTAGGGTTGGTATTTGAGAGCCCCAGATCTTTAGATTGTGGCTCCTGCACAATCAGAAGGTTGACAAAGTTTGGGCTAGAGTGCCAGACGAAACGAGGAGACCCTGAGTCATAAAGTTTACGGAGTAATCCAAGCCAGTCCCCTCTTATCCTATCCTACTTCATGGGGTTATTTTATTATTTTTATTTTATATGGAATGTTTATACCTTGCCTTTTCTCCAGCAGCTCAGAACTCTAAAAATTAAAAAGATGCAAAATGCAGTACAACCATTAACCTGATATCCCCCCCCCCCCATGCCTGGTCCATATTTGGATGAGAGACCATCAAGGAATTATGGGCTATCTAGTCAGAATCAGGCCATGGCAAACCACTTTCATAGAATCATAGAATCATAGAGTTGGAAGGGGCCATACAGACCATCTAGTCCAACCCCCTGCTCAACGCAGGATCGGCCCTAAGCATCCTAAAGTATCCAAGAAAAGTGTGCATCCAACCTTTGCTTGAAGACTGCCAGTGAGGGGGAGCTCACCACCTCCTTAGGCAGCCTATTCCACTGCTGAACTACTCTGACTGTGAAAAACTTTTTCCTGATATCTAGCCTATATTGTTGTAGTTTAAACCCATTACTGCGTGTCCTCTCCTCTGCAGCCAATGGGAACAGCATCCTGCCCTCCTCCAAGTGACAACCTTTCAAATACTTAAAGAGGGCTATCATGTCCCCTCTCAACCTCCTTTCCTCCAGGCTGAACATTTTGTTAGTCTCTTGCCTTGAAAACCATATAGGGTCACCGTAAGTCAACTGTGATTTGCAGACTGGTCTTGTTCTTGTTGAACTGTCAGTGATAAATATATATGTTTGGACAAGAGCACAGTGAATAATGTTTGTGCTCAAGAACAAGCAACAGGTGTGTCTTGTGGTCTTGGATTTGGATTAGGATTGCCAGGTCCCCACTTTCCATGGCAAGGGATGGGGGAAGGAATACCAAATCCTACTCAGTCAGTCAGTCATTTGGATTTTTATACCGCCCATTCTTTCGGCTCTGGGCGGTTTACATGGAACATTGCATAAATTTACATGGAATGTTATAACTATCTATAACATTATACAAATTTCAATAGAACATCGCAACAATCTATCGGGTAACAACCACAACACAACATGAATAACAACAACACTGGGGAGATCAAATTGTTCAGAGGGAGGGACCAGAAGAACTATGTCTGGGGCAGCAATGCTCTGTATTCTTGGTACTTGGGGGGCAGCAGTGGAAGGGTTTCTGGAGTTCTCGCCCCAGTGGTGGACCTTCTGGTGACACCTGGCTTAGGCCACCATGCAACACAGAGCATTTGACTGGATGGGCTATTGGCCTGATCCAACTTCTCTTATGCTCTTATCATGATTCAAAAATTCCTGGAAATTTGGGGGTAGAGTCTGGGGAGAACAGGGACCTTGACAGGGAACAATGCCATAGAATCTGTCCTCCAAAGTATCCATTTTCCCCAGGTTGATAGATTTCCGTCGTCTGGAGATGAGCCATAGTTCCAGGTGATCCCCAGTTCCCACTTAGGGACTAGCATCCCTAATATGGTTACATAAGAAAAAACAGAAAGAATTGGCCCTTTATCCATCCATCCATCCATCCATCCATCCATCCATTCATTCATTCATTCATTCATTCATACACCCATCCACCTAGCCGCCCGCCCGCCCGCCCACCCACCCACCCACCCACCCACCCACACACACACACATACATAGAACTATTTATATTCCGCCCTCCCCACAGGCTCATCCATCCATCCATCCATCCATCCATCCATCCATCCATCCATACATCCATACATACATACATCCATACATCCATACATACATACATTTTTTACCCTGCCACCCTCAGACAGGCTGGCTTGTGGGGGCTCACAACATACTAAAAACATAATAAATCCCATAAAATACAATCTAACAGATCACAACAGCGAAAAAACAGCTAAAAAACCCAAAACAAGAAACCAACAGCAAGATGGCTATCACACAATCTCTCATTAGACCCAACCCCCCCCCCCATTGCATCTGTTTGTGAGTTCTTGGTACCTCCAGCTTGAAAAAAGATGCACAGGGTTGTATGAGAAGTATAAGTTATATGAGCATAGGAGAATAATGGGATCTGCTGGGCTATGGAAGCCCTTTCCTCCAGCCGCTCGCCACGTGTGTAAGTGCCCGTTGGAGCTGCTTTTGCAGAGGGGCAGGAGGAGTTCCCGAGTGTAGCCATGTTGCTATAGAGACGGCAGGCCTGTGATTGTGGGCTTTCAGTGCCATCTCCCCCCCCTCCCCATCTCTTCTCCTACCCTTGTGGGAGGAAGCACCACGTAAAGCCATTCAGGCCAAATCACATCCTCAGACAGAAAGCTAATAGTGGAAATGCTATGAATATATCTCCGTATCCATCTACCTGAATACCAAATGATTTCTGCTCGGCCGGGAAGGGAGGGATGAAGCTGCAAGATGGCTCTGCTTGCCCTCAAGTGTTATGAATGGATAACTGCCCTGGTTATTCACAGAACCATTTTTCCCCCACACTCGGTTTAGCTCCTCTCTCTCTCTCTCTCTCTCTCTCTCTCTCTCTTTTTTTTTTTGGCAACAGGCTACACCATCCATCTCATTAGTAACATTAACCAAATGTATCCGTGTAGGACATAAAAGTAATTACAAAATATGGGGGTAGGGAATCATTAAGCGGTATTGTAAAATAAGTAATATTGATTCATTTGGCATTTGAATAATAGGATTAATCATCCCGAGCATGTCTGGGATTATAAACGGGAGTGAAATATGGAATTCGACATCGAGGGTGTCAGTCTGGCAAGTTTATGAGCTCCTCCGTGCTGTAACAAGTGCGCGGCTGGGAGAATCACAGACACCGTTTGACATTGTAAAAGCAGAAGGGGCCCTGATCTAGTCGCTGCTGCCTTCCCAAACTGGTCACTTTATGATCTCTCCAGTTCCAGTCTGGGTAAGCAATTCCTGATGGTAAAACATTGCAACTCTGGACTACTGTCATAAGCCAACACTTGGTTAGTGGTTACACCAGCTTGGTGGAGTGGTTAGGAGCGTGGACTTCTAATCTGGTGAGCCGGGTTTGATTCCGCATTCCCCCACATGGAGCCAGCTGGGTGACCTTGGGCTCGCCACGGCACTGATAAAACTGTTCTGACCGAGCAGGAATATCAGGGCTCTCTCAGCCTCACCCACTTCACAGGGTGTCTGTTGAGGGGAGAGGAAAGGGAAGACGACTGTAAGCCGCTTTGAGCCTCCTTCGGGTAGAGAAAAGCGGCATATAAGAACCAACTCTTCATCTTCTTCAGTAATCTCAGGGCTCTCTTAGCCTCACCTCCCTCACAGGGTGTCTGTTGTGGGGAGAGGAAAGGGAATGTGAATAAGCCACTTTGGGACTCCTTCGGGTAGAGAAAAGCAGCAGATTGTAAGCAGTGACTTCTTTGGGTAGCATATAAGAACCAACTCTTCTTCTTCTGTTCTGACTGAGCAGTAATATCAGGGCTCTCTCAGTTAGAATCAATGGCTAGTATCGCCCCTTTCAACTTGATTCTATGCACCTAGCCTTGAGCTCCTTGGAGAGAAGATGGGATAAACATTTACTAGAGACCATAGCTAGGAGTGGAATGCGTTGCCACTAGCTCTTTCCCATGGTGGCACTTCTGGGATGCGTGCCCTGCCTGGCACCCCTGAAAGGGGTGTGCATCCCAGCAGTGTGTGCACCTAGGTCTGAAGGCCCTGGAAGGGCATACAGTTGGACAACAGGGGGGAGAAGGGGGGAGATTCAACACAGACCCAGCAGTAGGTGTGGGAGGCAGCCTGGGCACACCCTTAACCTGTGACACCCTAACTATTGAATGTTCACATCTTTCACAGTTCGAAGAATGCATTCAGATTTCGCATCCTTTTTTTAATTAATTATTTTTTGGGCAGCTGCAAAATCCTTGTTACCCATTAGCATCTCTCCCACGCCAATCCAACCAATGGCTTTTCATTTTCACACCATTGCTTGTTTCCTTGAGCCGTTTCCCCTTGTAAAATGGATGCATTTTTTTCCCAACATGATCTGCGCATCAATCAGCATTGTACATGACATTATTATATTACACGGCGGCCGGGTGTTGTATGCATAAATACCGCATGATTTGCATATACAGACTTGTAAGCAATGCAGGCAGCAATTGACAGCACACACACAAAAGTGTCAAGCCCAAACCAGGAACGAATCTATAAATGGCTATAAAAAGAAATGAGGAGAATATTCATTCATCCCTTAAAAGAACATGGTTCATTATTGCCAAGTAAAGAGTTTTAAACGTGTACTCTGGTTCCGGATTTTTTCACCCACATTTAGTGTCTGGCATGACAATCTGCATTTGTGAAATACAACAGCCGTTATCTCTCCTGGAAAAAAAAGCTAGATGGCCCATGACCAGATCTCTTGGGAGAAAGCAGAAATATAGCCATTGTCTTTTTCATTTATAAATATGCACAGGAGCAAAACAAGACCCAGACCTCTCAATCCTCTTTTTCTTCTGCGATTTCATTCATTATGGGGTTCAAAATAAGGAGAACACAACGGAGTGTGTTGTCTTATTTCTGTGATGGTAACACGGGTCAATAATGGAGCTTCTCTTGTGTTCTCACCAGAAACAGCTGTAAGAGTGGTCATTCAGCTCATGCAGGGATGGCCAAACTGTGGCTCTCCAGATGTCCATGGACCACAATTCCCATGAGCCTCTTCCATGTAGTCCATGGACATCTGGAGAGCCACAGTTTGGCCACCCCAGCCCTAGAGAAAATAGCAGCTCCAGGGCAGCCTCTGTGGCCAAACTGAGGTTCTTCAGATGTCCATGGACCACAATTCCCATGAGCCTCTTCCATGTAGTCCATGGACATCTGGAGAGCCACAGTTTGGCCACCCCAGCCCTAGAGAAAATAGCAGCTCCAGGGCAGCCTCTGTGGCCAAACTGAGGTTCTCCAGATGTCCATGGACCACAATTCCCATGAGACTCTTCCATGTAGTCCATGGACATCTGGAGAGCCACAGTTTGGCCACCCCAGCCCTAGAGAAAATAGCAGCTCCAGGGCAGCCTCTGTGGCCAAACTGAGGCTCTCCAGATGTCCATTGACCACAATTCCCATGAGCCCTAGAGAAAATAGCAGCACCAGGGCAGCCTTTGTGGTACCACAGCCCAACGGAGCTCCCTTCCCAGACTTCACTCCCCAGATCTCCAGGTATTTCCCAAGAGTAAGCAACCCTACTTAGCATTTTTTAAAAGATCCGATTTTGTTTTCAAGTTGCCCACATTGTGGTTCCTTCAAGAACATTTCATGAAGCAAGATGAAGAGCCACCCACAGGGTTTTTGTCTTTCCCAGTGACTCTTGTTTTCTCCTTAGGTGATCACAGTAAGATATTATTATTATTATTATCATCACCACCACCATCATCATCATCTTCTGTTTGTTTGTTTGTTTGTTTATTTATTAGGTTTCTATACTACCCTCCCAAATTTGGCACAGGACAGTGTGCATAAAATATAAAAACACAAAATACATAGTCATTCCAGTTAAAAGTTGGTCACTAGGTGTTAAAATTTAGTAAGAACGTTTAATACGATGTCTAACAGCAGCTGTCCAATCGTAAGTCGGCCACATCTCTCCAGAAATGTTCCTTTGGGCATTTCTGATAGGGGCCTTTCCAATAAGGTGGGCCCAGTAGATGTTCTCAGTTCATTGGCCCCAACCAAAAGTTTGGCAGAAGAGCTCCATTTTACCGCGAAACTGTGACAGCTCTGACAGGGCCCGGATCTCCTCTGGAACTTTTCCCACCAAGTAGTGGCAAGGACAGAAGAGGTTCTGGCCCTCGTTGAGGTCAGACACATTTCCTTGGGATCAGAGATCACCAGCCAGTTGGTCCTGGCAGAGCACAATGCTCTTCAGGGAATAGAGACGTTCAGCCTTGATTTAATCGAGAACCCTTTGATTTGTCTTGTTAGTGGTCCTCAGGAACTAGAAAACCCTCCCCCAACACTACATTTCAAGTGAATCAGCTTTCTTTCTGTCGACATTCATCACTGTCCAACCTCCATGCTTGTACATAGTGACGGGGAATACTATAATGAGAATTAGCTTGACTTGCTACCTGGTCCTTTTAACATGGAGTGAACATTGCTTTAGGATGCTTTGGGCTGATCCTGCGTTGAGCAGGGGGTTGGACTAGATGGCCTGTATGGCCCCTTCCAACTCTATGATTCTATGATTCTATGGGGGCTTCTGCATGCCAAGCAGATGCTCTACCATTGAGCTACAGTGGGCTGTAAGGAACGCTGCCAGCATCCATGTAGAAGTGGCTAAGCAAGGGGGGGATTTTGGAGAGAGGGGGGAAGCCGGAGATGCTCACTGGGGGACCACATGCTCTGCACATCGAAAGCACCACAGTCTGTCTCTAGTCAAAATATCTCAGACAGCAGGTGTTGGGAAATGGTTGCTCTGCCTAGCTGCCACTGTCAGTTATAATTGGCAGGCCTATGCTAGATCAGAAGCCCTTTAAAGGAAATTTGACTGGGGGACAGCATGATAGGAAGGCGCTCATTACAGACTTTACGGGCCAGCCATAAACAGATAATTAGCTTCCACTTGCTCTGTAGGCCAATACACCACCTCTGATGGGAGCAGGAAGTGTGAACAGTGCAGGAAGCCAATAGTCATCAAGACTAACAATCGAAAACGGATCGAATTGCATGTACTTGTTTTACTTCCGTCAGTTGAGTAAAGTGATTCATATGATAAATAAATATTGCTTTAGGGGGTTGCAAAAACTTTCCCCGAGGGATGAAATGGATTGCTGGGAGAAGGTTGCAAGACTCTGGAACAGAGATTCCCAGCCAGGGTTCTGTGGACCCCTATGGGTCCGCAGGAGAGCTGTAGGGGGTCCACAGCCGTCCCTCTCCTGCCTTAATGGACTTGGCCACAAGCTAGGGAACTGGTCATTTCCATTGCTTCCCTCCCTCCCCCCCAGCATGAGTGAGTTCTCTCGTGGTTTTGGCACCTGGGAGGGGGGCAGAGCCTGCCAGCCTACACCTGCCTTCAATGGCCTCCTGTCTCTCCCCCTTCCTCAGTCCTCCTAGGCAGGGGTAGTCAACCTGTGGTCCTCCAGAAGCAAATGCTGGCAGGGGCTCATGGGAATTGTAATCCATGGACATCTGGAGGACCACAGGTTGACTACCCCTGCTCTAGGTGACAGAGAGCAGTTCGTCTAGAGGAAGGAGCTACTTTGGCAGGTGGACTTTAGGACACTGTGGCCCATGGAAGTCCCTTCCCCACGTTCCTTAGGCTCCACCGCTGAAATCCCCATGTATTTCTCCACCTGGAGCTGGCAACCATACCTGGAGGTTTTACACCCTATTTAAAATGTTAAAGAGCCACAGTGATACACGGGACATGTATTTAATCAAAGGTTGCTAGCTCTAAGTTGGGAAATACCTGGAGTAGAGGTTGGGGAAGGCAGGGCTAGGGTAGGAGGGACCTCAGCAGGGCAATATTTTACCAGTTTTAATGTTTTAAATTAACCTGTTCAATTAAGTCTCTATATTGATTTTCTCCTATTTATTATCATCCTCATTAATATTAATAATTTGCTTATTATGGTGCCCTCCCAGAAAACCGGCGCAGGGCAGTATAAATCCTATAAAATACAGGAATTTAAGGCATTCAATTTAAAAATTAGTTAAATGAAAATTAACATACAAATTAAAAACAGTAAAAAAAAAAAATCAGTGTCAACCATTGAAGAACATGAGCATGTCTTCCTGTAGACCTCCCAGAACTGAACTCCATTCTGGGGTAGTTTTGTTGGCGGGGAAGGGCAGCGAAGGAGATGTGATGGCAATTCAATTGTCGTAATCCGCCCTGAGTCATCAGAGAAATAAATAAATAAAATAAAATATTACAAACATCAAAGCTAACTTTGCTCAGTCATAGATGGGTTTAACTCATGCTAATTAAAGATTCAACATGCCTTGCTTTTTCGTTAATCTGTTCCTATCGGCCTCTTAGAAGCTTCTGCTGATTATTATTATTATTTTATTATTATTTAATTTTTAGACCGCCCTTCTCCCAATAGGTCTCAGGGCGGTTTACAACATAAATAGTTAAAACACAATAAAATCCCCATAAAAACCCCAATTAAAAGTTACATATAACATATAACATATAGCGGCGGTGGTCACAATTCTGATCTTAGTTCAGCCTGGTGGAGAGAATAATGTTCAGAAGAGGGTGGCACCAATACAATACATCTAACCATGATCTCAGTGTTAGAGATCTCAATATTGGAGGGGATCCTCTGATGGATTAGTGGGAGAGCTGCCCTGGCCTCAACCATATGCCTGGCGGAAGAGCTCCGTCTTACAGGCCCTGCGGAAAGCTGGTAGATCCTGCAGGGCCCTTAGCTCTTCTGGGAGCTCGTTCCACCAGGTTGGGGCCAGGACTGAAAAGGCCCTGGTCCGGGTCAAGGCCAGGTGAACATCCCGTGGGCCCGGGACAACCAGTAAATTCATACCCGCAGAGCAGAGTGCCCTGCGGGGGGGCATAAGCAACCAAGCGGTCCCGCAGGTAGACGGGACCCAGGCCGCGTATAGCCTTAAAGGTAAATACCAATACCTTGAATCTGATTCGGAAACAGACTGGTAACCAGTGCAGATGACGAAGCACCGGCTGAATGTGGGCCCTCAAAGGTGTCCTAGTGAGGACCCTGGCAGCTACATTTTGGACCAGCTGTAACTTCTGAGTCAAATACAAGGGAAGGCCCGCGCAGAGCGATAATTTCCAACTTGGGTGTTCACAATCTGATGCCCTGATAGACAGATCCTTCATCTTGCAATCAGGGCCTTCTCCTTGCTTCAAATTTTGAGCACCCTACTAAGTCAATCACAAACTTACAGTGGCCTTTACTATGTTGTTAGCATCTTAGCTGGTTGTTATCAGCAAAACCCAAAGTAACTATATCACTGCAGTTGTGAAATTCCAGTTCTTGAAGACTTACACCGCTATATCCTGGATTGCTCACTTTATGAAGAACCCAGGGCCAAATTTCTTGTTCTGCTGGTCTCTGTTTCCTACTGTCACTCAGCTGAAGAGAAATTACTATTTCTGCTATCAGATTCTGATGCTTATCTGTTCCAATATATATTTCTGGTAGGCGGAGTAGCATGTCTCATGGCCTAAGTGCCACTCAGCACTGCACCCACTCGGGGCAGCTGTCCTGCTCCTGAGTGCCTCCTCCTCCAACCGGCTTGCCTGTCTGTCCAGCAGCCAGCCAGTTGCCTTCCATCCCTCACCCCTGACCACCCCCTCTTCCTTCCACTTCCCGCCGAGGCTCGGAGGCTGCAGATCCCTGCTGTGTGAGAGCTGCCCCTGCTGGTGAGTTCCCTGCAGCCTGTAGCCTTTCTGAGTCCTGGGGGGAGGGGGAGGCCTTCTGCAGAGTTCTTCCACTCCACCTCCCAAATCTAACGCCCACTGTATTCCTGAATGCAACAGGCTTGGCCCCTAGTATTTCCCATAAAATGATTTTGCTTGCTCCTTGTATTGTCTTGCAGACTATGTAGTGTTTTATATTTTCTGTTACTTTTGTAGAATTTAATATTGTCTTGCAATGGCCTATAGCATTATGCAAATAAAATTGATTCATTCAAAAAATAAAATATCATGATAGAGTCCACCCTCCAAAACAAATATTTAATCCAGTGGAACTGTCATCTGCAGACCAATTGTAATTCTGGTTCTCCAGGTCCTACCTGGAGGCTGGCAACCATAGCAGGTAATGTTTAAGCATGTGATTACCTCTTCCATGGAACTCGGTGAGATTTAGGGGCACTGCTGACTGGACCAGGCTCTGTATATACATATTTCACAAGCTGTATCAGTCATTAAATGAATCCAGCTCGTTTTAAGATAGCTAAACTATTGTAAGAAGGAAAACTCAACAATCCAGGTGCAGTCAGACAGTGCAAATATTCATTTCTAGATGTAGGCCTGTGTCTCTTGACAATGCAGTGTGATGCTTTGTACGTTATAAACCTTTCTTCTGCTACACTCTGGTGAAATCGGCCGCAACCGGGAATCGAGTCAAAGGAATCCACTTTATCCAGGCAGCTGAAAAGCTCCCGGTACGATGGAAAGTTCTAAAATGAACATTATGAATACACCTCCTTTTCCGAATAAATTAGCTTCTCCTGGTTGAGAACTTCCAGGAGATTTGGGTGCGGGCCTGAGGAGGGTAGTGTTGAGAAAGGAGGTAGACCTCAGGAGGGTCAAAGACCATATGGTCCATCCTTCCAAGAGCTGTTTCCTCCATAGCAATGGATTTCATTAGTGTCAAGATCAGGGATATTCCCAAGAAGTCTGCAAGCCCTGCCAGGAAGTTGGCAACTCCATCATTCAGTAAGCAGGCGGTTCCTTCTCCTTTGGCCAAATTGCTGAACCACGATTCAGGGGTGATTCGGGCATACAGAGATCGAGCTGTTTAATGGGACCAATATTTTCTTTTTTAACTATTCCATGGTTGGGGGGGGGGGGTTGAGGTAGAGACACCAAATTTTCAGAGTAGCTGCAAGAGCCCCTCCTCAAACGAACACCCAGGTTTCATGTAGGTTACAGAAATACTTTTCGTGTGTTCAGGCTAGTAAATCCTTCCAAAACAAGCTTTGAATATCTACCCATTAAAATTATATTCAGGAAATATTCCTTTCTTCAGAAAACATTTCATTGTGCCTAGAGGGAAGAGAAGCATTGTCTCTAGTTCAACTCTTCTGGCACGATGAAATGTTTTCTGAAGAAAGGAACATTTCTTGAAATTGGCTTTAATTGGCAGCTATTCAAAGCTTATTTTGGAAGGATTTGCCAGACTGAAGTTAGCCTCCAGGCGATAGCTGAAGATCTTCTGGGTTTACAATAGATTTCCAGGCAACAGTGACCAGTTCGCCTGGAGAAAAAGGGTGTTTTGAAAGGTCAACTCTGTGGCATCATATCCTGTTTAAGTTCTCCTCTCACCCCATTCCCTAAATCTCCAGGTATTTCTGAACCTAGAGCTGGCTACCCTAGTTGCTTGTAATTAATGGGTTCTCTTTAATCTTCTATAGCAATTAGAACCATAGAGTAGAAAGGTGCATAAAGGCCATCCCCTTGCTCAATAGAGGATCAGCTGAAAACATCCATTAATGAAATTGATTGAGGATATGCCAGTCCTGAATATGATTTTTCTGAATCGTCTTTAATATCTATCTATCTATCTATCTATCTATCTATCTATCTATCTATCTATCTATCTATCTATCTATCTATCTATCTATCTATCTATCTATCTATCTATCTATCTATCTATCTATCTATCTATCTATCTATCTATCTATCTATCTATCTATCTATCTATCTATCTATCTATCTATCTATCATTTTTGGACTTTTATCCCACCATTCCCCTAAAGGGCTTAGGGCGAGATCCAAATGGTGGCTGTAGCTCACCTGGGTTTACAACTCTGCACGTGTGCAGAGGACTGTTGCCAAAATCTTCTTCAAAACCTTAACTCCAACGGTGTCATGTTTGCTTTCTCTACAGAACCGAGTTCCCACTATGTCATATCTTTGAAAGCTTTTAACAATGCCGGGGAGGGAGTCCCTCTCTATGAGAGTGCCACCACCAGATCCCTGACAGGTGAGTTGAACGGGCTGACCTGATCGAATGACCCATTGTTCTGCCGTACTGTTGAATACGTTTGGAAACCGATAACGGTGGAAAGTCACCCAGCTGAATCTACCTTTGTGGAAAGTAAGTAGAACCATTTTAAACTTTAACCCGCCCAATCTTCACATTGGCTGAACCATGCCTGCATGGTAGTTGGGTGACGTGGCCAAGGCTGACGTCATTGTTGTGCACCACATCAAGTAATTAAAATGAGCAGATGCTACAAGAGCTTGTAGTGATGGCCACAAGCCTAGGCTGTAATGAGATGGGATTAGACAGATTCATGGGGGAGAGATCTATCAATGGCTATTTGCCATGATTTATCGGTGGCTATTTGCCATGATGATTTAAAGTAACTTCCATATTTAGAGTCCAGTAGCACGGTGAAGAAAACGAAGAAAACTAAGATCATGGCATCCGTCCCTCTCAATTCCTGGCAAATAGATGGGGAAGAAATGGAGATATTGGCAGATTTCATTTTCCTGGGCTCCAAGATCACTGCAGATGGGTACTGCAGCAAAGGAATTAAAAGACGCTTGCTCCTGGGGAGGAAAGCTATGGCAAATCTCGACAGCATCCTAAAAAGCAGAGACATCGCCCTGTCCACAAAAGTGCGTTTAGTCAAGGCTATGGTCTTCCCAGTTGCCATGTATGGCTGTGAAAGTTGGACCATAAGGAAGGCCAAGCGTCAAAGAATTGAGGCTTTTGAACTCTGGTGCTGGAGAAGACTCTTGCGAGTCCCTTGGACTGCAAGGCGAACAAACCGGTCAGTCCTAGAGGAGATCAGCCCTGACTGCTCTTTAGAAGGCCAGATCCTGAAGGTGAAACTCAAATACTTTGGCCACCCCATGAGAAGGAAGGACTCTCTGGAGAAGAGCCTAATGCTGGGAGCGACTGAGGGCAAAAGAAGAAAGGGACGACAGAGAATGAGGTGGCTGGATGGAGTCACTGAGCAGTCGGTGCAAACTTAAATGGACTCCAGGGAATGGTAGAGGACAGGAAGGCCTGGAGGGTCATTGTCCATGGGGTCGCGATGGGTCGGACACGACTTCACACCTAACAACAACAACAAGCACCTTTAAGACCTTTTGAGTGCAACAGTTCTTGCACTCGAAAGCTCACGCCCTGAATAAATCTTTGTTGGTCTTAAAGCTGCTACTGGACTCTGATTTTATTGTGCTACTTCAGACCAACACAGCTACCCATTTGAATCTTTCCATATTTAGAGACAACCTGCCTCTGAATCCCAGTGCCAGAAGGAAATATTAGGGGAGGGCCTAGGCCTTTATGCCCTTTTGGTAGACCTACAAAGGAACTGGTTAGCTACTGGGTGAGAGAGGATGCTGGAATAGATGGACCACAGGTCTGATCCAGTAGGACTCTTTTTATATTCACATTTGCTTGGGGTCTAAAGAGGGACTATGAGGGACTGACTCTGATATCAACCATTCAATTACCCACCTCTTGATTTTCAAGTTCATTGAAAAATGCTGCATCTCAGGGGCTATAAAACAGTTCGAAAGTATCTGTGATTTTACGTCTATAATGGCTGGTCTACATAATCAAATCATGTAGCTCTGCAGTTATCAAGGGGTTAAAGTTACAAGTTGGTGAGCACCTTCTGTGAAAAAGGACCATGAAGGGTCAAACCACATAAGCAGCTGTGGTCAGTGGTCAAACCACATAAGCAGCTGCTTCGGGTTAGGGATGGGCACAAACTTCATTTTTTCCACTTTGTTTTGGTTCACTGTTCATGACCGAACCGCAAACTCCTATGAACCAAGAGGATGGTTCACAAAATGCAGTGGAAAGCAGAAAGCGGGGGTTTAAATGGCTCAGAGCCATTTAAACTCATACTTTCTGCTTCCCTCAGCTTGGCTGTTTTTGTGAAGAGCGGGAACGCACGCTTTCTGCTCTTCACAAACTGGCACAAACTGCCTTAAAATTTATTGAAGTTCATGGGTGCTTTTCAGTTTATGAACTTCGGTTTACAAACCACAGGCCTGCCAAAATTCGTCACGGATTCATGTTCGTGAGCTGGTTCGTGTCCATCACTACTTAGGGTAGTATAATGAGATGAGTGTTGCTGTACAGCTCAGTCCCCCAAATCAAACCCCTGTTTTCTGCTTCTCGTGCTGCCACCAGTTTGGTCCAAGCTATACTCCTGGGGCAATGGGTTCAGCTTGGACCCAGTTAGCCATGAGGTAAGCTAACTGCCCCAAAACCAAGCTTTGCATCCACCCAATATGATCCCACCTTACGGAAGTTTGTATGGTTGTCTAGTAATATATAAATCAACCCTCTGATGCACATTGCTGACCAATGCCACAGGGGTGCTTAACTTCAGCCATGATAACCAACTCCATGCTAAAAATAAGTCAACTGTGTTTTCCTCGAGATTTAAATGGGAAGGCCAGCGAGAGAGCAAAACGAAACCATTATACCTCTCAGAAATGTATTACATTTTCCCTAGTGACAGTAAACTATATATGGACTTATGACAATGCTCTCCAGCAGGTATTACTTTTCAAAATGCCAGATCTGAGCATAATTTGAATGTATGAAAGCCACATTGCAGCAATTCTAATACCGTCAACATCCTAGCGGGGGTGGGATTTACCCTGGTTTTATTATTTCTCTTTTCATTTAAAACTTTTGCTACATTGAATTTTGAAGCCAGCATAAGTCAGAGACAAAGTTAAAGGTTGAGCTTTAGAGGTCTCAATCCCCAGCAGGGCCAGTTTCAAATTTCAGGGGGCAGAAAGTTCCTCCTCTGCTCTCCATTGTAACCTGCCTCTTAACATCCCTCTACCCTTACATACATTCTCCTCCCTCCTTCCCTGACCGTCTATCCTTCTCCCCCTCATTTCCACGTTGGGCCATTGCGTGCATCTAGGATTGTGGTTGGTGGGAGGGCTCACAACAAGCCGAAGGCAGGAGAAGGGTTGAGTGGATGGAAAGGACAGGCAGTAAGCCCCACCAGAAAACTTGGCCTTAGCAGCTTCCCCATCTCCAGATATGTCAATGTCGGCCCTGCAATCCACCATTAACTTATGACTTTGCCACTGAGAATGGCCATAACCACCCATACCTTTTCCCATGCGTTGTTTCATGTGCACTCTGCACAAGGTTCTTAATGGTAAAGGTAAAGGTATCCCCTGTGCAAGCACCGAGTCATGTCTGACCCTTGGGGTGACGCCCTCTAGCGTTTTCATGGCAGACTCAATACGGGGTGGTTTGCCAGTGCCTTCCCCAGTCATTACCGTTTACCCCCCAGCAAGCTGGGTACTTATTTTACCAACCTCGGAAGGATGGAAGGCTGAGTCAACCTTGAGCCGGCTGCTGGGATTGAACTCCCAGCCTCATGGGCAGAGCTTCAGACAGCATGTCAGCTGCCTTACCACCACAAGAGGCTCTTAATGGTACTAGAATTGAAATGCTACTCTTCCTAATCATTTCAATACAATTGTAATTACAGTAATTATAATTTGGGGGCCTGACTTGGAAAGCCCAAGCATGCCCGATCTTGTCCGATCTCAGAAGATACAAGAAGAGTTGGTTTTCAACCTCCACTTTTCACTACCTGGAGAAGTCTCAAAGGTGCTCACATTCACCTTCCTTTCCTCTCCCAGCTATAAACACCCTGTGAGGTGGTTGAGGAAGAGAGAGCTCTGACAAGACTGCTTTGGGAGAACAGCACTATCAGGGCTGCGATGAGCCCAAGGTCACCCAGCCGGCTGCATGTGGAAGAGCGGGGAATCAAATCCAGATCAACATACTCAAAGCCACCGCTCTTAACCACTGCACCAAGCTAGGTGTCAGCCTTGGTTCGCATTTGGACGGGAGACCTCCAAGGAAAACTAGGGTCCTGATGCATAGGCAGACAAAGACATACCACCTCCAAATCCCTCTTATCAGGCTGCCAGACAATTCTAGGCTCTCCTGGCTATACTACACACATGCCATACAATCAATAAATAATATGTAATTGGGGGGGGGCATGTTCACTCAATAGGGGAACTCATTCCTTACTGGTAAAGAGGTCCCAGGTCCACCTCCCATTATCTCTGGGTTAAAATATCTTGGGGAGCCGGACTAAGCTAAAAAAAAGACCTCTCAGAGAATACTTGGAAAGCTGCAGCTTCTGCCAACTGGAATAGGTAGCAGCCACTTAGGCGAACCAGTGGGTCATTCTCAGAAAAGTCCACCCCTCACAGAGTGCGAGAAGCAATTTTAATTGACGTCCTTGAGCAACATCCCTTTTACAGGCGATGAGAGTTTTGCGCTGCCTGCCAAAGAGCCACGCAGTGTCATCTATCCACTTGTATATGCATAACGTTGGGCGATTACGCCCTAGAACATCATGTCCTTATTATTAGAACATGAAACAGGTCCCGGGAAGGAGAGTGTTGCTTAGTTGCACTGCAAGTCCTGATACTGACAATGCCCAGACAAGGCAGAAAAGCAAAGATGAGGACATAAAGGGAAAGAGAAAGGGATTCACAGGGCAGTTAACTCTTCTAACCCCATTGAAGTCAGTGGGCTTAGGCCAGGGGTAGTCAACCTGTGGTCCTCCAGATGTTCATGGACTTCAATTCCCATGATCCCCTGCCAGCAAACACTGGCCGGGGCTCATGGGAATTATTATTATTATTATTATTATTATTATTATTATTATTATTATTATTATTATTATTAGATTTATTTCTCGCCTCTCCCGATAGGCTCGAGGCGGGTCACAACAACTAATCCCATTAAAATTCCCATTAAAATATCAATCTACTAACTAACATGGCGGCTAAAAATCCCATCCCTCCCCCAATTATTAAGAGGTGAAGAGGAAAGGATAGGGGAGTAGCGTACACTCCAACTCCTAGGGGGGGGGGGGAGCGAATTGTAGTCCATGAACATCTGGAGGACCACAGGTTGACTACCCCTGGCTTAGACAACTGAAGCTTTGCTTAGAAATGCAACATCGGACGGCTAGTGTCATGTAAAGGGGAGAAGTGTGAGAAGGGTCTTATAAACTTGACTTTGCTGATTGCTCATTACTCTCTTCTCCACCCCCCCCCCACACACACACACACAATATGTGAGTAATACTCGCTTTCCAAATTTAGGCTCCAATCTGGGTAACCCAGGCTAGCCTGATCTTGCTAGATCTTAGAAGCTAAGCAGGGCTTATTCTGCACTTACTTTGTTCTTTTCCATTGTGTATCCTGCTGAATTCTAATCAATTTGAACTCGGGTCTTCCTTTATAACCCCCCCCCCCCCATTGAAACAGAATGTGTTCTGGACTTGATTGGGGAAGCTCAGTGTGGGGAGGGTAGCCAAGAGCAGCAGGACTCTCTTTCTTTTCTTGAATGAGGGGAGGGAAAGGAGAAGAGAGGGAAATAATAACAAGAATCAAATCTCTGCTGAAAGACGTTAGGGCTTCTGAAGCACAGTCACTTTAAGAGAAGTCTTACAACCTTACAACTTACAACAGGAACTCTTTGAACTGATGCCCTGCCAATCAGGAAGACTGCTTTGCTAGAAGTCACAGAGAAGAAAGTTAATTCACAAAAAGCAGAAATCTGCACACTTACTGATGGCAAATTTTTCAAATATTGAGGCTTATATCCACTTCTGGATATCACATGGGAAAGATAGGGTCACTCTGGATCAATCATGCATGTCGCAGAGGGAAAATTTAAAGTGCCCAAAATCAAAATTGAAATCGAATTCAGTGTAGACTGCAGGGATCTAGTCAATCTGGGAGTGGATAAAAAGCCCCGTGCAGACTACACCCTGACGTCTGTCACAAGGAGATCAATTATAATAGCAGAACATCTCCAGCCGCCAGCTGGATATTGAAAATCCTTCCTTGATATCCCCAGTCACCCATTTTTTTACAATCATTGGGGAGGAGCTTTTCACTGTCTGGGAGCCAAGAAAGCAGCTTGCTGATAACACCAAGCTAGGTAGCCCGGCAGTCTGATGTAGCCGAAGGCAGTTTCAAATGTTAAACAACACGCTGGGCTTCTTCAGGCAAAAACAAACATTAAAGAAAAGCAGGTGCTATTTCTTCCATCGTAATAATGCAATTACTTAATAGCAGATATCTGTAGTACCATCAGCATTAGGAAAATGGCAAAATTCTGGGGTAGAAAATTGGCCAGTTATTTAGGGGTTCTCATTCCCTGGCCCCAGCAGCTAACATTATCGAAACACCTCTGTTTTTCTGGTCGTCAATGCAATTTTTCCCAAACCGAATTATCTCAATTGGATCCAAGTGTTAATATTGCTAGGATGCTTCTCTTTTGCGATACCCCACATCTAGCAGGCATTCACATTTCTAGATGTCACCAGGGGGGGAAAAGGATGAAACAGAAAGATGTGAGGTGTTTTATGTCTTTAATGTGTAACACATGTTACTTTTCAGCCAAAACTATGTAAACCATTAATACTGCAACTGTTTCCCCCCCTGTTTCATCCCTTCTTGGGCAAAACTCTTTTGGGATTCTTTTTTTCCCACTGTCACAGTGGAAATTGAAACCTCTAAGCACAAATAAGTGATATTCTCCATTATTAGGCGATGCCGCTGTAGAACATCTCCTAGAATGCCAAGCACAAAGGAAAACTGATCGTGTTTCTGTTTCATGATTTTGCATCCAAGGATCTCAAAGAAAAGTTGGATGTTGAAAAGGAGAGCAATCGACGTCTCCCTCCCCAAGAATTTATGCTGATATGCAGCTTGACATATTTTTTATAAGATAAAGGAAAAATATGGTTGAATTTAACCCCAAAATAAGTTAAAATGCGGAATGTAATTTTTTTTCTTTCTTTCCCTTCCTTTCAAAATTATTGGGGGGGGGGCAGAATGCTAGCCTCAAGGTGGGACTTGGGAATTGCCCTGGAATTATAGCTCATCTTCAGGCTACCGAAAATGGCTGCTTTGGAGTGTGGACTCTATGTCAGGGGTAGTCAACCTGTGGTCCTCCAGATGTTCATGGACTACAATTCCCATGAGCCCCTGCCATCATCCTACACACTCACACCACTTGTGTCTTGACAATTTCTTCTCCTCATAAAACGCCGGTTCTTTCACTGCTACTCTGTCTTTGAGAGTAGTAACTATAACCCTCCCAGAAATTGCTATCTCCATCCCCCCCCCCGCTCTCTCTTAGCTAGCCCTGTTGTGTTTACAGTGTGTCTGAATGTGCATTTTGCCATTTTATTTCCATTAAAAAAAAACTTTCCAGTGAACCTTGTTGTTGTTAGGTGCGAAGTCGTGTCCAACCCATCGCAACCCCATGGACGATGATCCTCCAGGACTTCCTGTCCTCTACCATTCCCCGGAGTCCAGTGAACCTTACCTGGTTTATTTCAAAAGTTTTCTTGATATTTTCTGCAACAATTGGTGGAGAATCTCACACCATCTCTCTTTGTCTTCTATAATGCTAATTTTCCCCAACTAATTAGGAGACTGCCTCTGGGTAACCAAATGTCAATGAGAGCAAAAGAAACTGAGGACAGAGACAAGGGAACGTGATAGGGTGAAGTCAGTAGCAGATGCATTCAGCAGATGATGAATTTAGTCATTGTGATTCTTTTCAACGTATATACAAGTGAGAACGAAACCAGGCAAATAGTTTTTGCTCATCCTTCATTCCAGTTGAATAGGTCCATTCTATTTTTTTTTCCTTTCAAGAACATTTAAACAGGTGTTGCTCTTTCAAGCACTGTTGAGAGGTTTCAGGAAAGAGAGAGAGGGGGAAATGCAGGTAACTCCTACACGTACCAGAGTGTTCCTTGCTTGCAAAACACAGCATTCAAAATAACTTGCTTCTTTGTACATTGCTTGGGTTTCTTTGTAAATCTACCATTCATTTTATTTGAGTGTAAAGGCACGGGAGTCATTTAGATGACAAACTAGGCCTTGAATCTTCACTGGGAGAAAAGAAAGCAGAGCCACATATTTGTAACGCGTTTGAGCATTTTTAACATATATTTGTATGTTGTTATGTTTGAAGACAGTAGTGTGACTGAACTGTTTTGATTTTCTTTTGTTTCCGATTAACGGCTCTTTCTTTTTGCTCTTCCCATATTCTCCCCCCCGTCATCACTGTTTCGCCATACATTTAACCCATTGTGATGTGTATCTCCCCGGCGGCTGCTACAATTTCCCCCCCCCCCTCCCCTCAAAATATTTTATTTTCATTTGTGGAATGCTCGTTTTCGGTGGCTTTTTTGTGACCCAGACCCCATTGACCCATTAGAAGTTGATTTTTATCCTTTGCTTGATGATTTCCCTACCTCAGTCCCAGATATCTCCACCCCCATGCTCCCACCAGTAGGTGTCCAGGCTGTTGCACTTACCCACGATGCCGTGAGGGTCAGCTGGGCAGACAACTCTGTCCCAAAGAATCAGAAGATGACTGAAGTTCGCTTCTACACAGTCCGATGGAGAACCAGCTATTCCACGAGTGCTAAATACAAGGTGGGTTGGTCAGCGTTTGATAACAAGCTTCTCTTTTTTGTGTGTCCATGTTATGGGGGATATCTCTGCTTACCCTGATCAGAGAGGGATATCTCTGCTTACCCTGATCAGGGCTACCTGGAAACTGTGGAAGGTCATTCTGTTGTCCAGCAGATAGTCTAGGACATGGGTAGTCAACCTGTGGTCCTCCATATGTTCATGGACTACATTTCCCATGAGTCCATTGACATCTGGAAGACCACAGGTTGACTACCCCTGGTCTAGGAGCACATGCTATTGCATCACTGTTTAATCAGAGAGCTAGAAGGTATTTGGACTTGGTCAGTAATTTGGATAGGGTGACCCAGGCAGGGCCTGGAGTTTTCCTATAATTACAATTATATCACCAGAATTCACCAGAATTCAAAGACCAGTTGCCCTAGAAGATGTGGCAGCATCAGAGGGCAGACTCTATGGTATATCACCATAGAGGGAGTCTGGGAGGAGCTGCAATCCATTCCCAGGCACTGCTCTCAAATATCCAGGAATCAGAATCACGCAGAGCTGGAAGAAACCACAAAGGGCCATCCAGTCCAGCCCCCCGCCCTGCCCACACCTTAAAAATCGCACACTCCTGAAAGGTGCTCATTCAATCTCCTCCTAAAAACTTCCAACGAAGGAGACTCCGCCACCCTCTGAGGCAGCCTATTCCATCTAGAAACAGCCCTCACCATTAGAAAATGCTTTCTAATATTTAAGTGGAATCTCCTTTCCTGGAATTTGAACACATTCGTCCTTTTCTTTAAAGCTCCAGTAGACAAGTTCTTCAACATGTCTATCTTTTATGTAGCTAAACACAGCTGTCCTGTCACCCCTTGCCTTTCCCTTCTCCAAGCTACACAGACCCAACTCTCTCAGCCTCTCCTTGTAAGGCATGGATTCCAAACCCTCAGCCTTCCTAGTCATCTTTCTCCGAACATGTTCCAGCTGTTCCAGATCCTTCTTGAACTGCGGCAGCCAGTATTGCAAAAGTGCTCTAGGAATTGGCAACCCTAACAGGAGACCATTAGGGGATCCATGCCCTTCTGAGAGCAGGCTAGCAGCACAATCAATAATGTCGAGTGTATCTTTTGTAGTCCTTCATTTAGATTTTTGTTGTTGTTGTTGTTAGGTGTGAAGTCGTGTCTGACCCATCATGACCCCATGGACAATGATCCTCCAGGCCTTCCTGTCCTCTACCATTCCCCAGAGTCCATTTAAGTTTGCACCGACTGCTTCAGTGACTCCATCCAGCCACCTCATTCTCTGTCGTCCCCTTCTTCTTTTGCCCTCGATCGCTCCCAGCATTAGGCTCTTCTCCAGGGAGTCCTTCCTTCTCATGAGGTGGCCAAAGTATTTGAGTTTCAACTTCAGGATCTGGCCTTCTAAGGAGCATATGTTTTTGTACCTGACCCTTATTTATGTTATTGTTAGTCTGCCGTTCTCCCTGCAACTTCAAAGCAGATTAGTGGTATAAGTCAGCGCCATCAAGGGGAACCCATAACTGACTGATGACTCTCTTGCCTCCGTGGCTTTATCTTCTCAACAATCACCCGGTGAGGTGGGTTGGGTTGAGAAAGAGTAAGTGGCCAAGTTCACCGAGCAAGCATCCATGGAGGGATGGAGATTGGAACCTGGGTTTCCTCTTAACTACTGCAAGTAGTTAGAGCCTCTTGTGGCGTAGAGTGGTAAGGCAGCCGTCTGAAAGCTTTGCCCATGAGGCTGGGAGTTCGATCCCAGCAGCCGGCTCAAGGTTGACTCAGCCTTCCATCCTTCCGAGGTCGGTAAAATGAGTACCCAGCTTGCTGGGGGGTAAACGGTCATGACTGGGGAAGGCACTGGCAAACCACCCCGTATTGAGTCTGCCATGAAAACGCTGGAGGGCGTCACCCCAAGGGTCAGACATGACTCGTGCTTGCACAGGGGATACCTTTACCTTTACCTTACTGCAAGTCAATAGGCCTTTGTGTGCAGGTGTTTGCATGTAAGTGCCATCAAGCTGACTTTTAGCAACTCCACAGGCAGGCTTTTTACACACACACACACACAAATATATATATATATATAATTGTTAAATGTTTATCAGATGATATGGCCATCCAGTTGTTGGTCATGTACACACTATGCTTCCCAAACATATTCTGCACAATTACATCACTTCTGGGGTTTCTCAAGGCCTGTGAAATGTTTCAGGGGTTTCTCAATGGTAAAAAAAAAATTAAGAAATGCTGCCATGGTGTCTGTAAGGCCAGACAAACTGAGGTGGTTGGCCATCGCCTGTCCCTGCCCTGGATTCCCTCGGTGATCCCCTGAGCAAAACCGAAGAGAAAGAAGCAAACAGAAATGCCCACAATGCTTTACCCCTCTCTCTGACGCACTAAGTTACGCCAGGCTGGATTGCTAATATGCCCGCCCGGTGGGAAACGGGGGGCGCAAATCAAAAATAGCAGGGGTCTTTGTCTCTCATTAGCACAGCCTGAACTAAATATTAAATAAGTGCATCAAAAAAAAAAAAAGGCCCAGTGTGCAGAAAAGCAATATTCTCAGGATAAACGAGCAATACAAAAAATAGCTCTGTTAAAATCTGTACAGAGGAATAGCTATGCTGGATCATTCCAGTAGTCCATCTAGCCCAGCATCCTGTTTTATCCAATGACCAGTCTGTTGCCACAAGCAGAGCCCATAGACAAGAATCCTCACCTGCTGGCTTCTCTCCACATCTGACTGTCACAGGCACCCAAAGGTCCCATTCACTGTGCCTGCACTGTGGAACGCATTCCAGTGCATTGATCTGTTGGCAAAACTCTGACATTTGAATCATAGAATCATAGAGTTGGAAGTATCCCTAGAGGCCATCTAGTCCAACCCCCTGCTCAGTGCAAGATCAGCCTATAGCATCCAGGATCAGTATCTGTCCAGCTGCTTGAAGATCACCAGTGAAGGGGAGATCCCCATCTCCTAAGGCAACCCATTTCACTGCTGAACTACTCTGAAAATTTTTTTCCTGACATCTAGCCGGTACCGTTCTACCCCTATTCTCCCCCTGTCATCATTGACAGGGGGTCATCCTCTGCTGCCAACAGGAATTGCTCCCTGCCCTCTTCCAAGTGACGACGTTTCAAATACTTAAAGACAGCCCCCTCTCAAAGCCTTTCTCCAGGCTGGACATTCCCAAGGCCCTCAGCCTTTCCTTGTAGGGCTTGGTCCCTGGGACCCAAATCATCATCATCATCATCACTCTCCTCTGCACCCTCTCCATTTTGTCCACATCCTTTTTGAAGGAAGGCCTCCAGAACTGCACACAGGATTTCAGGTGCAGTCTGGCCAACACAGTACACTGTGGCACTGTGACATCTTGTGATTTCAATGTGACACCTCTGTTGATACAGCCCGGTAGAGAAAAGTGGCTTATAAGAGCCAACTCTTCTTCTTCTCTATACTTCTCCTTATTAAACTGCATCTTGTTCTCATCTTGTGCTCTCAATTTTCCAGTGTGTTCAGCTGTCGTTGAACTCTACCTCTATCTTTTGGGGTCTTCGTAACTTCTCCCAATTCCTCCCAATGGCCTTTGATGCTTCCTTTCTAGTATCGATTGAATCTGAGAGGTGTTTTTATCACAACATCCCTCTGACAACAGGTTAGAAACATGCACACACAGCTGGTTCCTTGACGTGGAAGGCCCAGGCTGGACTGATCTTGTCAGAGCCCAGCAGAATTGGCCCTGGCTAGGATTTGGACTCTGGGGAATGGTAGAGGACAGGAAGGCCTGGACGATCATTGTCCATGGGGTCGTGATGGGTCAGACACAATTTCACACCTAACAACAACAACAACAACAAGGATTTGGAAGAGACATCCACGAAAGTCCTAATGCCAGCAATGGGAAACCACCTCTGCCCCTCTTTTGCCTTGAAAACCTTACAAGTTTGCCATAAGTTGCTGGTTGCAACTTGAGGGCACATTTTCCCAGCACCACACACAGCACTTGGCATTTTTCCCCCAGGTCCTGAAGGTCTTCATGCCATGTTTCATCTTCTGGATGGGACTTCTACTTCCAAAGCCACACAGGCGCACACAAATACTCTCAGGGCCTTGCAACTCTCCTCTCCCCCAGCTTTTAAGTTATTATTAACTTCGTTTGATCCTGTTTGTAGAGAAACTCCAAAGGGTAGCATGAAAAGCAAAAGGCAGTTGCCCCTGTTCACCCCCCTGATGTTTTCCTCAAAGTGCACGTGGGGACCATTGAAATGTTAATGCTTTGTATCAAAGAAACAAATAGTTCAAATCAAAGAAAGTTCCCTTTCGTAACAAGCAAAAGGGGCCTTTTATGTTTGTCCAAAGTCCACTTTTGTTTTGATCATCCTCTACGTATTTTCTATGCTTATGAAATCCTATAGTTTTTTCCCCCTTCTGCCATCTCACCAGCATGGCTGTGGCTTGTTTTCTTGTTGGACAGATATGATCCCCCAGCAGAACTGATGCCCTTCAGAATCTCTTTGTGGTTTTTTTTGCCTTTGCTCAATTATTTTATCACGTTTTAATGTCAAGTTTCAAAGCGTTTCACCGGATTGCAAGCACTACAAATTACGACCGAGCCGACAAAGAACTCGAAAGCGGGGAAAATGAAAAAAAAAATCAAAACAGCATTAACCTTGCAATTCAGATCTGTTACGCGCTTAGCATGCTATTTCTCTAAGTAGCTTTGGACAGTAATAATGAACCTTGTTTTCTTGGGGTTTTTTTTATCCCCATGACAACCCTGAGAGGTGAGTTAGGCTAAAAGAAAGTGTCTGACCCAAAGCCATCCAATGATCTCCATGGCTGAGAAACAAGTTGGCTTACAAAACAAATGAACTCAGGATTATCTGGCTGATCTCTTGGGGAGGGGGAGATACAACAATAGATTAAATCCTAGTCTCATAGGAGCTATATTTTTAAAATGCAGGACTGATTCCAAGTTTTGGAGAGCCCTGGGCAAAGAGTGCTCATTGGTCCCCTTTCTTCCTCTGACCACCTCTAGCCCCACCCCTTGTGCTTTCTGTCCAGCCTATGCATGTCTCCTAGTGGTTCTCTGGAGAGCCAGTTTGGTATAGTGGTTAGGAGTGCAGACTTCTAATCTGGCGAGCCGGGTTTGATTCTGCACTCTTCCACATGCAGCAAACTGGGTGACCTTGGGCTCTTGAGAAGTGATATCAGGGCTCTCTCCGACTCACCTCCCTCACAGGGGGTCTGTTGGGGGGAGAGGAAAGGGAAGGCTTTGAATGTAAGCCACTTTGAGACTCCTTTGGGTAGAGAAAAGCAGCATATAAGAACCAACTCTTCTTCTTCTTCTTCGGTAATCTCAGGGCTTTCTCAGGCTCACCCACCTCACAGGGTGTCTGTTGTGGGGAAAGGAAAGGGAAGGCGACTGTAAGCCGCTTTGAGACCCTTCAGGTAAAGAAAAGCAGCATCTAAGAACCAACTCTTCTAAATCTGGAGAAGTGTGAAGATTCCATCTGTGTCACTTTATCACTGCTGCTTTCCTTCTGGTGGTGCTTTTCATTGTGCATCAGGAAATAAAAATCTAACTGTGCTAAAGTGGTTCCTTAATACGAGCTTAAACAAAAGGTAGATGAGGGGAAACGGCGCATCACTGAACCCCCCTCTGCACGCATTAACGCCCGTTTATTTACCTGTTCTTGACCGACTTCCATCAATAAGATGAATAATGCATTTTCCTCCATAAAACAAACAAACGCACGCTCAGCCAAGCCAAAGCACATGCAAACACCGAGATATTAAAACAAAAGGTAGACAAGGGAACACACCGGATTATCAAAACCTCCCTCTGTGTGCATTAGCGCCCATTTATTTACCTGTTCTTCAATGACTTCCATCAATAAGATGCATAATGCATTTTCCTCCGTAAAACACGCTTAACCAAGCCAAAGCACGTAAAGACACCAACGTATTTAAACAAGCACTTTTATAAGAGCACATGTGCATATTTGTCAAAGAGGTAACAGAAGGTGTTTTCTTATCTACCTATCACCTGTTTAAATATGTTTTAATGGATCTCAAAATGCCCTTGTGGGAAAAGAATGAGCAACTAGTCATTTTTGCTCAAATCAGTCAACATTTGTTTTGTTAAAGTGAATTTTTGGTCTCCTGCAGATCTCAATTTCAATATGCTAATGATGAATCCTCACTTAGTTTTCTAGAGGGCTAGACTGAAGGACTACCTGTTCCCCTAGGAACCTACCCACCAGTTAAGACTGTTAAAGGCACTGGTGTAGTGGTCAGGAGCACTGAATTCTAATCTGGCTCGTCCCCCACATGCAGCCATCTGGGTGACCTTGGGCTTGCCACAGCACTGATATAATTGTTCTAATTGATCAGGAAAATCAGGGCTCTCTCAGCCTCCCCTCCCTCACAGGGTGTCTGTTGTGGAGACAGGGAAGGGAAGGCAATTGTAAACCGCTTTGAGACTCCTTCGGGTAGAGAAAAGTTGCAAATAAGAACCAACTCTTCTTCTTCTTCAGTAATATCAGGGCTCTCTCAGCCTCACCTCCCTCACAGGGATACAACTTATAGAGTTGCCAAGTTCTGGACAGCTGTGTTTATCTACCTTTTTCTATTTTCTATTGTTATCTTTTAAGATGTTTTAATTCCTGGTTTTAATGGATGTTTCTGTATCATCTCATGCTGGTCTATAACTGAACTGAACTTCTTCTTCTTCTTCTTCTTCTTCTTCTTCTTCTTCTTCTTCTTCAGCCTAATCTACCTTGCAAAGGGTGGGTATTGTGGGGATAAATTGGGGAAGGGAAGACTATTGTAAGCTACTTCAGGGTCCCATTGGGATGATAAGCAGGGTATAAATTTTAAATATATATATAAACCCTAGCATTAAAATATAGACGAGAACGACCAACTGAATGGAAGATCCAATGACTGTCGCCAAAGAAAACATGGCTTAAACATTTTGAGGAAGACCTTAGAAACTAGTGATTGACTACCCATATGGCTGAAACTACAGCCACCCATCACCAAGAATAGAAACATATTATAAGCAAGACAAAAATCCAGCGGCGTATTGGCTGAAAGGACAACCTGCTCCACCAATCAGCAGCAAAAGGATAAAAAGAAGAAGAAAATATAGGCACTATTGGAAGAGCTGATGTCCCATCCTTTCAAGATGTTCTTTCTAGTGTGAGATGTTGTGTTTTTAATTCCTGCCTCCTCCTTTTATAGTCAGCAGATACAACAGCCTTGAGCCACACAGTTTCCGGTCTGAAGCCAAATACAATGTATGAGTTTTCCGTCATGGTAACGAAAGGTCGTAGGTCAAGCACATGGAGTATGACTGCTCATGCCACTACCTATGAAGCAGGTATGTCTCTATTTGCTTCTCTGCTGAGGAGATTTTTTAAATGTTATATTAAATAATATTATATATATATATATATATATATATATATATATATATATATATAGTAAATATTAAATAAATAATATGTTATATTAAAAGGTAGCAGCTTACACTGTGAATGTAAATCATGCTTGTTTTTTTTTACCACATTGACTATTTAAAATGATAATAATGTTAACTCCTTCCTCTACTAGCAGGTAGCAAAAGAAAGCAAAGCCGCAATTTCATTCCACACCTTTTGAAATGGCTCAGAGCCAGGTGACCACACCTTAACGAAAGGAATATTCACAATACCGGGCAGCCGAAGTATCACGAACTTCAAAGGCTCCCCTTGCTAATGATGAGGCATAGATGCCATTCATTTTTTCAAAGGAGACCAAGATCAGATGAAAATATGGGCAGTGATCCTATATTATCATTAGCACCGGAGTTTTGTAGTCAGCATTTATGTATTAATTTATCAAGGTCTCAAGGAATCTGATTACATTCAAGGCCTGATGTATGAAGGGAAAGTGTGCTTTGATGTCGTATTACTCTTCGCGGTCATACCACTGTTCCGTATGGTAATCTATTAATGAGGACAAAAGAAGTCATGGTCTCCAGTTCCTATTATGTGATTTCCCCAGAGGTTCAATTTATTTATTTATTTATTTAAGCTGAAAGTATTAGCCATCATCCAGATCCCAATCCTGTGGACAGAACGATGCTGAATATTCTTTTCGATGCCACGTGTTCCCTTGTTCCAAAGATTTGTTTGACTGAAAACACTGGATTTAGAAGGGAAAAAGGGTTTGGGTATTTTACAACACATACATTGATTGTGTGAATATTCGCATATCATCTTGATTCTGTTTGGTAACACTTTCTGCTGGTTTCGGCTCCTTTTTTTCCCCACCTGGTTCTTTCTTTTCTTTTTTTACACCTGGTTATTTTCCCAGCAGAATAATTATTTCAAATAATTCTTTACTAAAATGATTGGTGAGAATATAAGGGCATACAAATAGTCCTTCTCTATCAGTTGCTGAGCACCTTTGAAATTCTGAAAAAGGACAGTGGGCACAATCACAGCGTGCCAGGGATTGAGACGAAATAACATCTAATGGACCCCCACAACAAACACTATGGTATCTAAATTGAATGAATAAATAAAAATAAGTTAATAAATACAAGCCTAGAAGGGGGTGACAGAAGGGGACGACAGAGAATGAGGTGGCTGGATGGAGTCACTGAAGCAGTAGGTGCAAACTTAAATGGACTCCGGGGAATGGTAGAGGACAGGAAGGCCTGGAGGATCATTGTCCATGGGGTTGCGATGAGTCGGACATGACTTCGTACCTAACAACAACAACAGTAATTCTTCAGCATTTCAGACAGAAGCTCTTTTCATCTTCACAGTCAATCAGAAGATCTGTTGAGGAAAAGTCCCACCTAGCCCCATTCACTTTCTAAAAGTCCTTGGTTGGTACCAGGAAAGATGTCAGTGAGCTCCATGGAGCCCCTGGACATCATGTTGGGGACCTCTGCTCTGTCTTTTTGAGCATCCTGTTTGCAGCATTGGCCAATCAGATGTCCATGGGCAGAATTGCTCCCTAGGTGATTACTCCCCAGCATCTGGCCTCATTCAGAAGTCATGGCCAACACCCAGAGGTATAGATTAATCTTCTGTATGTTTGCCTGTCAAATCAATCTAAACCTATATATAAATTATCCCTGGTTCCCAGCTAGACAGGGATCCCATGATGACATAGACACAGTATCAGTTTAGGCCAGGTGCTAACACAACTACAAGGGAGTTAGATCACTTGTAGGTCAAAAGAAGCAACAGAATGGTAAATAAATGAGTCAACGTTTTTGCAAGCCGTGCTGAAAAATGGAAGAGATTTTGAAAATGAGGACATTGCTGACTCCACCAAAATGTTAGTAGTTAGTTTTGGCTCAGTGTTACATTATTTAAGGGGCTATTAAGTAGCAGCTCCTTGTATCAAACTTTACAAAAATCGGCTTTTTAAATCCCCCCTCTGCCTAGGTGGGTGACCTTGGGCTGACCACAGAGATTCAGCCTAATCTACATCACTAGGTTGGGGTGGGAATAAAACAGAGGAGAGGGGAATGATATAAGCTGCTATGGCTGAAAAGTGAAGTATCAATGAAGTTAAAGTTATAAAATAAGTGCAGGTTAAAATGGGTGTTTGCATGACTGAAAACTGATGTTAAAGCAATAGGTTCAACTCGAGGCTACGTATGTTTATCAGGAAACCATGCAGAGATATGAATCATAGAATCATAGAGTTGGAAGGGGCCATACAGGCCATCTAGTCCAACCCCCTGCTCAACGCAGGATTAGCCCTAAGCATCCTAAAGCATCCAAGAGAGGCACGGAGGCATGCTTCTCTCTATATGATTGAGATTTAGGGGGGGGGGGGACAGAGTTGTCAGTTGCAGGAAGAATCTCATACAAGTACAAATGCACATATTAGGCATGTGAAAAAAAAAATTGCAGCCGTTCGGATTCAGCCCCAAATGATTCAGGCTGAATCCAAAGCACATGAATAACACTTCACTTTCTTGTATTTGGCTAAATCCGAAATGTTTCAGGCTTGTCCGGGGGGGGGAGGTTATGCATGTGCTTTCCCCCTTTCTGGACAGCAGAAAGCATCTCAATTGCCTGAAAAAGGGAGGGAATCCTAGAATCCTGGAATCCTAGAGTTGGAAAGGACCTTCTGGGTCATCTAGCCCAACCCCCTGCACTATGCAGGACACTCACAATCCTCTCGCTCATCCACTGTAACCTGCCACCCCCTTGAGCCTTCATAGAATCAGCCTCTCTATCTGATGGCTATCCAGCCTCTGTTTAAAAATTTCCAAAGATGGAGAATCCACCACCTCCCGTGGAAGCCTGTTCCACTGAGGAACCACTCTAACTGTCAGGAACTTCTTCCGGATGTTTAGATGGAATTTCTTTTGAATTAATTTCATCCCACTGGTTCTGGTCCGTCCCTCCGGGGCAAGAGAGAACAACTCTGCTCCATCCTCTATATGGCAGCCTTTTAAATACTTGAAGATGGTTATCAGATCCCCTCTCAGTCGTCTCCTCTCCAGGCTAAACAGACCAAGCTCCCAGCCAAACAGACCTGCCAAACACCTGTTAATGACTGGCACACCAAGGGGCCACTGGACTCGCATCTATCATTCTCTCCCACTGCCGTGGACTGGTGTAGGCATTCTGTTGTTCTTTTCTCATAGTGGCTTCTGAAGGTCCAGCCACCTCAGATGGGGAGGGAACAGCAAGAGTTTTCCAGCCAGAGCCTCTCAGCAAATATATAGAAGAGAGAGTGGGATAAGCAGATGCTTGAAGGGCATTTCCATGTCCTTTGGTAGCATTGGCATTGGTATTGTTCAGCATGCTCAATGGCATAAGAGAAGTTCAACTTGAATGGCTGAGCCAGGGAGTTACAGCAGCTGAATTATCTCCACCTGTCCACTAGAAGCAAGAGATCCAGGCTGAGCCATGTATCCAGCATAGTCCCCATCTCAGATTGTCCTGCAACAATGTCCCCATCACCCTCCAAAAACATCACGAGATGCCATTGTGTGTCTCTCAAATAGGGGTGTGCATTTGGCTGTTCTGAGCTGAAAAAATATCCCAAAATACCATATTGGTCTTTCTGGTGCCTCCACCTTGAAAAACAGCAGCCCCAGAGCTCCAAATACCCCTGGATTGCTTTTCCATTATAGCCAATGGAGACTACTAGCCATAAAGGTCCCAACAGGACATAACTGAGCAGGAAAAAATTGGCATTCCTGAATATTTACCAAATCTGAATACCCTACGGCAGGGGTAGTCAACTTGTGGTCCTCCAGATGTTCATGGACTACCATTCTCATGAGCCCCTGCCAGCAGCCTGCCCTACTGGTATTGGGATTCAGGAATATCATGAGATACCAATGTTTTCCAGGCTCAGCATGCTCGAACCTAAAAAAATACTGGGTTGGATTCATTGTTATACTATATCTATTATTTCTATCATTTTTATTACGTTTGAATAACTAGAATTTTAATGTTGTAAACTGCCCCGAGCCTGTCTGCAGAGAGGGGCGGTCTATACATTAAACAGATAAAAATAAATGTAATAATAAATAAATAAATAAATGCATACATCTATTCTCAATAGTTTCAAAGAAGCTCATGCAAGACAGTTTCCCATTGGATCATGGTCAAAGTTATGTATGTCTGATTTCCCCCTAACATTCCTTCTTACCAAAAAAATCTCTGCTTTCCCCCCCTTCTTTTAAGCTCCAACCTCTGCTCCCAAGGATTTGACAGTCATTACTCGAGAAGGCAAGCCCCGGGCCGTCATCGTCAGCTGGCAACCTCCACTAGAAGCGAACGGCAAGATTACTGGTAACCTGCTGACACATTCTGTGCCTTTCTGTTTGACACAGGGCTGCCAGCTCTGACTTGAAAAATACCTGGAGAGGCTGGGTTTGGTGAGGGGAGAGACCTCAGCTCCGTAGAGCTCACCCTTCAAAGCACCCATTTTCTCCAGGGGAAATAGTCTGGATCAGTGGTCCCCAACCTGCGGTCTGTGGCCCGTTGCCGGGCCGCAAAGGCCTGGGTGCCAGGCCACGGTTCCCTCTCCCCGCCCCCCCCGCAGTAAAAAACTTCCCGGGCCGCAAGCTTGCGGCCAAGGAGGCTTCTTACTGTGGGAGGGGGGGAGAGGGAATCAGGGCCGCACCGCGCATCGCATGTGCACATGCGCACTGCGTGGCCGAAATCGTGCATGCGCGGCACTTGTGCATGCGCGCTGCGCGGGCGGGGCAGTTGCCCTGCCGGTCCCCAGCTGAAAAAAGGTTGGGGACCACTGGTCTGGATTGTTTGGAGTTGAACTTTAATAGCAGGAGACCTCCGGGCCCTACCTGGAGGATGGTGACTCTAGTTTGATAGTTGTCTTGGAGGTACACGTGGACATAAGAGAGAGAATGAGAAGTTCCATCACACTTTTGAAACAGTATACTTGAAACACTTGAAACAGTGGCCCATTCCGCACACACCGGATAATGCACTTTCAGTGTGCTTTTGCCCCTGGATTTTCCTGTGCAGAACAGGAAAATCTCCTTCAGAAGTGCACTGAAAGCACATTATCTAGAATGTGCAGCATGGGCCAGTGTTTTTCATCATACTTGAAACAGATTTTGTGAGTGTGCTAGTTAAGTTAACATATCTCCATTTTGATTCAAATTTTCCTTGTTAAAAAAAATCTGTGTTTTCCCTCTACTCTTTTCTTTCATCAGGCAGACTTCCCCATCCCCCTGCTAAAACGAATGTGTTTTCCCATGTGGATTTATTTATTTAAAAGGACTGTGTGGTTCCTTTCCAGATGCCTAAATGACTGGAAACAAATATTCAAACCTCAGTAAAACAATAAAAAGCAATAACCCAACAAAAAGAAAAGACTAGAAAGTCAATGATGAAGACCATAAAAACATAATCTCGAGCACAAATTCATTTAAAAAAAAATCTTGCAAGATACAGATAATAAAAGAAAAAAATGCAAGGAAAACAACTGGTGAATTAAAAGCCTGTGTAATCTGTGGCTGTCTTTTAATCAGCTGGAAATAAATATGTCAATGAAACTAATGAATCATAGACGACATCAGTGAAAATGAGGCAGCCCAAACTGGCAACAATGATTTCACATGTAATTAAAACAAAAAATGACTATATTGGTCCATATCAGAATATGCAATCTTGGGCAACCAGCAGTGAAAAAAGGGTTATCGAGTCTGTGTTGATCCATAGCACACTATTGGTGGGCTTTCTGGGGCATATTGGATCTCATAAGAACGTAAGGAGAGCCCGGCTGTATCACACCAATGGGCCAGCATCTTGTCTCATACAGTCATCAACCAAGTTCCTCTGAACAGTCTACAACAGGGCACAGAGGCTGAGGCCTTCTTAAAAACATTTGAAGAGCCTTGCTAGATCACACAAATGGTCCATCTAGACAAGGGATGGCCAAACTGTGGCTCTCCAGATGTCCATAAACTACTATTACGATCAACTTCTAGAGACACCTGATCAAGGCCAACATCCTGTGTCATAGTCTGGCTGACCAGTTCCTCTAGAGCAGGGGTAGTCAACCTGTGGTCCTCCAGATGTTCATGGACTACAATTTCCACGAGCCCCTGACAGGAAACACTGGTAGGAGCTCATGGAAATTGTAATCCATGAACATCTGGAGGACCACAGGTTGACTACCCCTGCTCTAGACTACTTTTTCTCAACTTTTTTACTATTGAGAGCCCCCTGAAATATTCTTCAGGCATCAATAAACACCAGAAGTGGTGTAATCATGCAGAATATGGTTGAGGAGCATAGCTGCATACAGGCCTACCTGGAACTCTTCCTCTTCCTCTTCCCACACTCTCCAGGTCCATCATTGGCCATTGGGGGGGGGGTCTCATGACCATGTATAGTCATATCACCTGATAAATGTTTAACAAATTTTTAAAAATGTATATAATTAATTAACTCCCACCCATTCAGGAAACCCTTCCAGGGCCATTAAGAAACTCCAGGGCTGAGAAAGCCTTTTCTACAGAGCCAACAACAGGACAGAGAGTCTGAGGCCTTCTCCTGACGTTCCCTCCTGACTCTGGGCTTCAGATGCTTAGTGCCTCTGAGTGTGGATATTCTCTTTTATCACCATGGCTTCAAGCCACTGATAAAACCATCCTCCATTAATCTATCTAATCATCTTTTGAAAGAGTCTATGCCTGTGACCATCACTGCATCCACTGGCAACCAATTCCACATCTTAATCACTCACTGTATAAAATAGGGTTTCTATTGCCTGTCCTAAATCTGCTGCCTATCAAAATCAGTAGCTTGGGAGAGAGAGAAAAAAACTTCACTCTTCCCAGTCTCTGTACTCTGTTTAATTTTATAAACCCTTACCCTGTCCCCTCTTAGCCATTAATTTTCTAAACAGTAAAGTCCGCCATTTTGCATACGCTGGATAATGCACTTTAAATGTGCTTTTGCTGCTGGGTTTGCTTTTGCAAAACAGGAAAATCTACTTCTAAAGTGCATTATCCAAAGCGTTTAGAGTGAGACTGAGACTCTTTAGCCTTCAATCATACGGAAGATGCACCAACCCCCTCACCCCCCCCCCATCATCTTATTTTATCTGGTTCTGCGAGATCATTTTTGAAATAAGGTAACCAGAATTGAAGAAGAAAGTTGGCTTTATACCTTTATACCAATCACCTTCCCTCCCTCTCCTCACAACAGACACCCTATGACATAGGTGGGGCTCAGAGAGCTCTGATAGGACTGCTCTGTGAGAACAGCTCTATCAGGACTGTGACTAGCCCAAGGTCACCCAGCTGGCTGCATGTGGAAGAGCGGAGAATCGAGCCTGGCTCTCCAGATGAGAAGCCGTCAATCTTAACCACCACACCAAGCTGGCTCTGCGGACGTTGTTTCAAATGAGGCAACACCATACAGCTTTACAGGGTCATTATTATATTGACTGTATTATGTTCAGTCCCTTTCCTAATAACCCTCAACATAGAGTTTGCCCTTTTTCACGGCAGCAGGACACTTGGTTGACGCTTTCATGGAGCTGTCTACTACACCTTCAAGATCTTTTCCCCTCTCCATTAGCCTATACTTGCAGCTGGGATTTCTTTTTTTTGTTGTTGTCCCAGTGTGCATCATCTTACACTTCCCTATGTTGAATTTCCTCTGTCACATCGTCGCCCACGGCAGCCAACCTGCAGAGATCCTCCTGGAGGGCTTCATGGTCTCTTCACAATTTCCTTGTTGGTCTTAAAGGTCCTATTGGACTCTATTTTTGTCACAATTTCAAGTTCATCTGCCTTGAATCAGGCACCACGCAGAAGGCCATGTCTGACCCCGAGGGCCAAAGTGCACTGCTCATGTTTTCTTGTTGAAAGGAGAAAAAGGGGGATTTGTTTTTATGCTCACCAGTGGCAAGACTATCTGGTAATTAATTCAGCGCAAAAAAATTACCGTCAGAGCGGAGGAGAAGGGGAACACAGTGAGCGCTTTGCTGTTCATGGACGAAAGCATTAAGTCCTTTGGAGCAAAGGTCTTCTGATGTGTTATGCTCGACGGCAATTAAGAGCGCCTAATAATAAGCCAGTTGTTTAGCAATGATGTAAAACACAGCGCACATAATGATAGGGTGCCTGGCCCGACCGACTGGGGTGGAATGGTTTGGTGGCTGTTTAACTTTGTAATAACAAGGTAAGGCTCTGGGGATCTGAAACCCCTTAATACTGACTGACAAGGACAGGACTTAATGAAGGGTATAAACGGATAGATGCTATTCTCCCAAATAATGTCAGAACATGGATGGCCAATTAAGACAGCCTGTAATGTTAGTTTTTCAGCGGGAAAACTACAGCCGGTTTTTGTTTTGTGTTATATCAGCGACCGTGGGCTTTAAATGGCCGTTTTAGGCCATTGATTGGCTTTTCAGAGGCTTCTAATTAATATGACAAATATGGTGAGACTAATAAAATGAGCATGTTGCAGTCTCAGGAATAGGAACAGCGGGCAAGTAGTCTCCCCAAATATGGATTAGGATCATCCTGATCCTGAGACTTTAGAGCAGTGGTTCTCAAACTTCCTAAAGCCGCGACCCTTTAATACAGTTCCTCATGTGGTGGTGACCCCCAACCATAAAATTATGCAAGGGTTCTTCCACAGAAATGAAACGGAAACTGACCAATGGCGTGAAGAATTGTATATAAATTGGGTTTTTTTTCCCTGGGTTTCTCAGTTCAGTTCTGCCTCTTGTCCCACCATGCCGATCTCACTCTTTTCCGCTGCTCCAGACAGACGAACGCTCTATCTTGATCTGCCTCACAAGGCTGTTGTGTGGATGAAATGGAAGAGGAGCAATGTCGGCCACTTTGGGACCCCCTTGGAGAGAAGGGCGGGGTACGAACCGAGTAACACAAACTAATGATTTGGAAGAACAACAAAACAAAATAAAACAATGATTTGGAAGAACAAAAGGGGCACCTTTAAGACCAACAAAGATTTATTCAAGGCATGAGCTTTTGTGTGCAGGCACCCTCCCTCAGACAAAATTGATTTGAAGATATCAGTTAAGGGATGTGGGCCACTTTGGGTCCCTCTTGGGGTGAAGAGTGGGGGAGAAGCCAAGAAAACCCATGATATGAGGGAGGCAACAGAGGTGGGTCCGAGAGCAGAGCTTCTCATCATGCCTGGGCCAGACCACGGCGCGTGTCCAGCAGGGGCCACTCTCCAGCTGCCTCCTCAAGCCATCGGCCTTGGCCATCTGCTCCCCACCCAGCCGGGGCCAGACCCAAAGCTGCTGTCCCTGCCGCGACCCCTGTGAAAAGGTTGTTTGACCCCCAAAGGTCCTGACCCCCATGTTGGGACTCACTGCTCTAGAGAGACTCTAGGGACCTAGAGAGTATAAGTGCAAGAGATCACCTTCTTCCACTCCACATGCAAAGACAAAAAAAAGATCTGATCCATTGATCGGTCAAGTACCGATAATATAAAAACCAGCCAATCACATTTACAAAAACAAAAACCGAAACAGAGCAAAATACTGTTCCTTTTTCTGATGGCGGCTTTTGAAAGCTGGTTGGAAGCAGGCCAGCTTTATCTTTGATGCCTAAAAGCAGCCGGTTTGTTTCTGTGCTGTTCTGCTAGGTTTGCCCCTGCTAAGGGGTCTCCAAGCCCTCCTTCATGCCCCCACCACCACTAACCCACCACCCCGTAATGGAATCACAACAGTAAACTGCCATCTGCACAGGGACACATTTAGCTTCAGGGCATTGTGGGCAATATTTATCTGCAGGATGTAATGAACAGTTGACGCCCTGCCAGTCTTAACCCTGGAAGCTGAAATTGTTTTCTTGATAAGACACAGAATGCACCAGACCACACACACACAGACACACACACACAGTCCTAAGTGCCTGTCCAATAAACGTGTGAGATAGTAGACTATAACTCTGTGTGTGTGTGTGTGTGTGTGTGTGTGTGTCCATCCGTCTGTCTAGATGAGGCTTTCTCACCCAGGGGTTCCTGGAAGGGTCTCTTATGTAGATATAAAGATGCTGCACATGGTATAAAGACCAAGACAAATGTTTATTTCCCATATTGCTTATATTTTCATGGATGCGCGTGCCGTTTCTTCAGAGACCTGCTTAAGGTGGCCGACAGTAAAATGATAAAATAAACACCCCCCAAGCAATGAAACTGCCCCCAATTTAGCCCTCGTAAAACCATCGTAAGCAGTATATATTTTTTAAATTTTTTAAAAATTTAGTGATTAAATTTATAGCATGCTTTTCTCCTGGGACTCAGGGTGGGTTACATATAAGAATAATAATTGCAAACATCCCCATAAAAAAACCACCCTAAAAACAGCATTATTCCCACAAAAACGAAGAGGGCAAGATCCCTCCTACCTCCCGCTAGATGTCAAAGCAAAACTCAAGGGGGACCCACTGATCTTATTAACCCAGCCTCCACCATAGACCTGGCAGGAGAGCTCTGTTTTACAGGCCCTGCGGAACTTTGCCCGCATACTTTATGTGTGTTATCAGAACACCGCCATGTAGGAAGTAGGACAGACATTACTAAAACAGATTAGAACATCAGTTCAATCAATTTCAGTGTCTAAAAGGCAGTAGAAGAGGCACTCCAATGAGCCTCAAAAAGGTGTTCGGAGATGGAGTTCCACCACCCGTCAAGACATGTCTCTAGTTCCCACCCATTTCACCTCGACAAGCGGAGTCACAAACATTCATAGACTTAGAACCATAGAGTTGGAAGGGGCCAGACAGGCCACTGAGTCCAACCCCCTGCTCAACGCAGGATCCAGGATAAGTATCTTTCCACCTGCTGCTTGAAGACTGGCAGTGAGGGGGAGCTCACCACCTTCTTAGGTAGTCGATTCCACTACTGATCTACTCTGATGGTGGAAAAGCTTCTCCTGATATCCAGCCGATATCGTTCTATCTATTGCTGATTCCGTTCTTGGTGGTTTACAGCTTACATTCTCTTCTACACTTTGGACAAGAATTCTCCCATCGATGACTGGGTAATGGAGTCCATCAGCGGTGACCGGCTTACCCATCAAATCATGGATCTCAATCTCGACACCGTCTACTACTTCAGGATACAAGCCCGTAACGCCAAAGGAGTGGGCCCTCTCTCCGATCCTGTTCTCTTCCGGACTCTCAAAGGTTTGGATGTGTTACTTAGTTCCTTAGATGTTAATTGATTAATTAAGGTGGCTGGCCATAGCTGAATGCATGAGTTCTGAGACTCCTTTGGGTAGAGAAAAGCGGCATATAAGAACCAACTCTTCTTCTCTACCAGAAGGAGTCTCAAAGCAGCTTAAAATCACCTTCCCTTTCCTCTCCCCACAACAAGCACCCTGTAAGGTAAGTGAAGCTGAGAGAGTCCTGATAATGCTTCTCGGTCAGAACAGCTCTATCAGTGGTGTCACTGGCCCAAGGTCATGCAGCTGGCTGCATGTGAGAGAGCAGGGAATTAAGCCCGGCTCACCAGATTAGAAGTCCGCCCTCCTAAACACTACACCAAGCTGCCTTTAATTTGGAGAGCTGGGTTTCATTCCCCACTCCACCACATAGAATCATAGAATCATAGAGTTGGAAGGGGCCATACAGGCCATCTAGTCCAACCCCCTGCTCACTGCAGGATCAGCCCAAAGCATGTAGCCAGCTGGGTGACCTTGGGCTAGTCACAGTCCTGATAGTACTGTTCCAGAGCAGTTCTGTCAGTGCTTTCTCAGCCCCACCTACCTCACAGGGTGCTGGTTATGGGAAGAGGAAGGAAAGGCGATTGGGATTTGGGATTCCTCCAGTTAGTGAGAAGCACGGTAGAAAACCCAACTCTTCTTCTTCTTCTTCTTCTTCTTCTTCTTCTTCTTCTTCTTCTTCTTCTTCTTCTCCTCCTTCTCCTTCTCCTCCTCCTTCTCCTTCTCCTTCTCCTTCTCCTTCTCCTTCTCCTTCTTCTTCTTCTTGATACCATGGGAGTTCAAAAGTGGCCCAGCTGTATTTTTCACCTACAAAGGCACGAACCATCGAGGAAGGGTGAAATCAGCCCAGTTTACTGCACCACCTGAAAAGGAAATTACTTTGACCGCTGCTTCCTCCCGCTAAGCTTCCGTCCCTTCCCATATTGATTTCTTGCAAATAAGAAGCTGGTAAACGATTCATTCATTAAGGCTAATGGGGGCTCAGAGCAGCAGCAGGATTCTCTTTTCCGGTGTGTGTTGTTCTTTTGCACATTAAAAAGTAATAAGTGCGGCATTGTTTTATAAACAGACCCAGAGTTCATAAGCTGCCGACTGGGTAACATTTTCTCCGCCCATCATGAAGTCGGTCTGGCTGCTTGGTATTCTTTAAGCCTGAGCTTTAGACCTGCTAGTTTTCAAACAGTGTCCCTGTTTGAAAATCCCAGAAGATCTTTAGAAACTTACCAGGCACTCCTTAGTTAACTGATCGATAATGAAGGATTAGCCATGAGCATCCACAGGAGAGGGTTGTTTGGCTTCTATGTTGTTGTTGTTAGTTGCGAAGTCGTGTCCGACCCATCGCGACCCCATGGACAATGATCCTCCAGGCCTTCCTGGCCTCAACCATTCCCCGGAGTCCATTTAAGCTCACATTGGCTTCTATAGAGAGCGCTATTATTTTTCGAGGCAGTGGTACATCCTAACAGGCCTAGCAGGGGGGGGGGGGGGCTATGCATGAACTGTGACTGTTCCTTGAAAAAGCCCCAGAACCCTTTGCAGCAGGGGTAGTCAAACTGCGGCCCTCCAGATGTCCATGGACTACAATTCCCAGGAGCCCCCTGCCAGCGAATGCAGCTTCATCTCTGCCTCCTGAAATGGTGTGCATCTGAGAAGAGGGTCTCCCCTAAGCCAGGAACCTTTACAGAATTCATCACACCATTATTTTGTCTCCAGAGATCTGCTGGAGACGTCTCCCTAACTAAAAACATCGCAATAATGAAATCGTAAAAGCAACAGCCATACCTTTGCCAATCTTAAAACAAGTCACTAAAAAAAAAAAAAAGAACCCAACAGGGGCATAAAAACAACATCAAACCAGTATTAAGAGCCAGTTTGGTGTAGTGGTTAGGAGTGCGGACTTCTAATCTGGCATGCCGGGTTCGATTCTGCGCTCCCCCACATGCAGCCAGCTGGGTGACCTTGGGCTTGCCACGGCACTGATAAAAACTGTTCAGACTGGGCAGTGATATCAGGGCTCTCTCAGCCTCACCCACCCCACAGGGTGTCTGTTGTGGGGAGAGGAAAGGGAAGGTAAATGTAAGCCGCTTTGAGCCTCCTTCGGGTAGGGAAAAGTGGCATATAAGAACCAACTCTTCTTCTTCTTAAAATAGCAATGATAAAATAGATATCAGGCTAGCTGCAGCCCCACAACATACAACAGCTAAAAATGCAAGCTTTCATTAAATAACTTGTCTGAAGCTTTTGGGCCAGCACCTGAAAGATTGAAAAGGAGGCACCAAGAGAACCTCGAGGGGAGGGGCCACCACTGAAAAAGCCTTGAGTGTGGTTACCCTCTCACCCACCTTACTACAGTCTTGGACAGACTCCTTAAGGTAGCAAAAAGCGGTGTATAAGAACCAACTGTTCTTCTTCTTCTTCTTCTTCTTCTTCTTCTTCTTCTTCTTCTTCTTCTTCTTCTTCTTCTTCTTCTTCTTCTTCTTCTTCTTCTTCTAACATTACAAGTAAAGCAGCATCTAGCTATGGCCACCACTATGCAAAAGGGCACAATTGGGAGACTCAGATATCTCATTAGTCCTAAGCAATTAGTTGAACTAAAAAATGTCTACCTTGTGTCATTTATACAAGTTACCATCAAGCTCGCTGGGGAGACGAATTTTAGACATGAGCATCAAGAGATATATTTAGAATGACTTGATGAGCTGACTCGTTTGGTTCCTGCTTCAGACAGCCTATGAGGTCTGTGTCTGATACCCTGGCATGAATATTTAATGCCAGTCACCCTAAATATGTCATGTTCAATATCATTCAAGCAATTCCCCCCGATAAATCTTCCTCTACGTCTAAGGTGTGAAGGGCTTGTGATGTTTGGTTTGTGTTCTAAACTGCACAAATACACTGGATCCTTGTCCTTAGTCATAGAATCCTAGAGTGGGAAGGGGCCATGCAGGCCATCTAGTCCCACCCTCTGCTCAATGCAGGATCAGCCTAAAGCATCCAGGATAAAGATCTGTCCAGCCGCTGCTTGAAGATGTCCAGTGAGGGGGAGCTCCCCACCTCCTTAGTTTGCCAATTCCACTGTTGAACCACTCTGACTGTGAATTTTTATTTTTTCTGATATGTAGCTAGTACCGTTCTACACATAGTTTAAAGCCATTACTGCAGGTCCTATCCTCTGCTACCAAGAGGAACCTTTCCCTGCCCTTGTCCAAGTGACAACCTTTCATCTACTTAAAGACAGCAATCCTGTCCCCTCTCAACCTCCCCTTCTCCAGGCTGAACATCCCCAAGTCCCTCAGCCTTTCCTCCTAGGGCTTGGTCCCCAGGCCCCGAATCGATTGTCTCTCTCCACTATACACTCTCAAATTTGTCCACATCTTTTCTGAAGTGTGGCCTCCAGAACTGCACACACTATTCCAGTTGGGGTCTGACCAATGTGATATACAGAGGGACTATAACATTTTGCAATTTGGATGTGATGGAATTCACTTCTTTTACTGCTGCATCACACTGCCTGCTCATATTTAGCTTACAGTCTATGAAAACCCTGAGATCTCATTTGGTAATGGGATCCATTAAACACCCAAAGGCAAGGAGGAGCACTCTGGAACTTACTTCGCTGGGAAGCTCTGCTTGAAAAGGGCTGAGTGAATTAATGTCACACGGGGAAGGGAATCCCTCGGTCTATCAAATCATTCATTAAGGCCGCGTTTTTCCTCTTCACCTGTGGCTGAAATAGGTAAATCTGAAAGAACAGGCCTAATGAGAGTTATTTCCCCCCCTGCTATAACTGTAGCATAATTCCCTTCCACCCTGTCACTCCCAATTTTCAAATGAATCTTAATTGCAAATGGAATTTTAACTAGGATCGGCAAGGCAGTCGCTTATTAAAGGTCATTTAGTGGTTATCTCTTCATGAATCCATAAATGGAGCCAAAAGTGCCCTGTATTCCCCGAAGCAATTTTATTCCATGTGTATCCGTCTGGCCCTGTTTCTTGCATTTGAGGCGGCTGGTGGTAGCCTGAACTGAATGGGTGTTCTTTGATGAGATTAGCCAGCCTTTCTCAATGTTTTTACCACTGAGAAACTGCTGAAACGTTATTCAGGCTTCGAGAAACCCCAGAAGTGGCACGATCAGGCATAATATGGTTGGGAAGCAGAGCCTACCCTGGGCCTCTCCCCCTCCTCAACCTCTCCGGGCCCATCACTGGCCATTTTTGGGAGAGGGGGCAGGTCGATGTGACCATATATGATCGTATCACCAGTAAGTGTTTAACAAATTTTAAAAATGAACAAAAAAAATTAATCAACTCCCATACATTTGTTCAAAGACGAGGGTGGAAGAATTAAAACATTAGGCCAGCCTTTCACAACTTTTTTACTGCTGGGAAATCCCTGAAACATTCTTCAGGCTTTGAGAAACCCCAGAACTGATGCGATCATGCAGAATATGGTTGGGAAGCAGAGCTGTGGACATGTCCACCCTTCTCTTCCCACCCCCTCCAGGCCCATCATTGGCCATTTTGGAAGGGGGGCAGGCAAGTCGACATAATCATATATGGTCATATCACAAAACATCTTTTTTTTTTAAATTTAAATATAAATATATAATTAATAAAGTCCCAGCCACGTGCGAAACATTCCCAAGGCCATCAAGAAGCCCCGGAATTTCATGAAACCCTGGTTGAGAAGGTAAAGGTAAAGGTATCCCCTGTGCAAGCACCGGGTCATGTCTGACCCTAGGGGTCAGAAAACGCCCTCTAGCGTTTTCATGGCAGACTCAATATGGGGTGGTTTGCCAGTGCCTTCCCCAGTCATGATCGTTTACCCCCCAACAAGCTGGGTACTCATTTTACCAACCTCGCAAGGATGGAAAGCTAAGTCAACCTTGAGCCGGGTGCTGGGATCGAACTCCCAGCCTCATGGGCAGAGCTTTCAGACTGCATGTCTGCTGCCTTACCACCCTGCGCCACAAGAGGCTCATACACTGGTTGAGAAAGCATTAGGCAACTCCCAGCACCAACCTAATAGATCGTTTTAAGACCCAGGTAGCCTCACAGGGTTCCTTGCCTGAGTTAACTCACTCAGCTCTGCTTACGTTCACAGAAATGCAAAAACAAATGCGTTTTGGAAAAGGCATTGCTATCATAGCGCGTGGAGAGCAGCCATCAGATGGTTGGATAAATGTGCGAGGATTGATATGTGTCAGAGGGAGAGAGGCGACGAGAGAGATGGCTTTTGGCTTGTTAATTCTGATAGACGTTACGTCCCCGTTAGACAGGACATGAAAGGTCTCCATTGAGGGCTTTCTTCAGGACATGATAGACAATGGTGTTAAATGTTGCAATCATCCTTAAAAAAAAATGCTACCCTGTAATTGCTGATACTGTCATTGCAGGGACCTTTCCTTTCTCCCCCCCCCCCCCCTTTGCTGAGACAACATCAGGCAGCATTTTCTGCATTGCAGTGCCCTCTAATGCTTCATCAGGGCCATGAAGGGAAAACACATCTGTATTCCCGCGTTGCATTGAGCTTGGTGGAAGCCAGTGCTTTGTACTACACCAGCCCTGTTATCATCCTGTTATCTGTGTAGCTTAAAAATAGCACCAGGGATTGAGGGGAGAGTAGGAACCACAAATATGTTTTTAAAGAAAATAACAGTGATAAATGCTCAAGGAAAGGACTCATAACTCCCAACGGATGGAGAAATCTATTTTATCTGTTATAAAATTTCATCCATCCAGGCAGGGTCTCCAGGGATGGCTGTTGTCATCCCTGAATCATAGAATCATAGAGTTGGAAGGGACAGCACAGGCCATCTAGTCCAACCCCCTGCTCAATGCAGGATCAGCCCAAAGCATCCTAAAGCATCCAAGAAAAGTGTGTATCCAACCTTTGCTTGAAGACTGCTAGTGAGGGGCAGTCTTAAAGTTTATGATTGTCTCTGTGGACTTCGACCAAGCCAAAACTCAAGACTGTACAATCCACACCAAGAGCCAGCTTGTTGTAGTGGTAAAGCTTGGTGGCCTCTAATCTGGAGAGCTGGGTTTGATTCCCCACTCCTCCTCCACATGTAGCCAACTGGGTAACCTAAGGCCAGTCACTCTCAAAGCTCTCTCTGCCCCACCTGCTTCACAGGGTGTCTGTTGTGGGGACAGGAAGGGAACGGTGCTTGTAAGCTCCTTTGGGACTCCTTCGGGTAAAGTGGGGTATAAAAACTAGCTTTTCTTCCTGTTTGCCAGGGATTGGGTCCAAATATGTCATCCCACAGGTGCCTCTTGTGGTGCGGAGTGGTAAGACAGCAGACATGCAGTCTGAAAGCTCTGCCCATGAGGCTGGGAGTTTGATCCCAGCAGCCGGCTCAAGGTTGACTTAGCCTTCCATCCTTCCGAGGTCAGTAAAATGAGTACCCAGCTTGCTTACTGGGGGTAAACGGTAATGACTGGGGAAGGCACTGGCAAACCACCCCGTATTGAGTCTGCCATGAAAACGCTGGAGGGCATCACCCCAAGGGTCAGACATGACCCGGTGCTTGCACAGGGGATACCTTTACCTTTATGTTATCCCACATGTAGATAATTTCCAAGGGTAGCTAGGTTGGTCTTCAGCATTGTATCTGACCCTGTACCTGAGGAAGTGTGTGTGCACATGAGGGCTCATACCTTGAATTAAAAAATTGTTGGGCTCTAAATTTGTTCTGCAGCAGAACAGTTAGATCCAAGTCCTGTAGCTCTTTAAGAAACAAGATTTTCAGGGTATGAACTTTTAAGAGTCAGTATGCCCTTCATCAGTTCTCAATGTAGAAATTGCTTCACGGAAAGATTGTCTGACTCCATATGCTAGAATTATGTTTCTTAACCTTAAATTCAGGGTTTGGGGCAGGCTGATAGGGGAGGGTGGGAGGTTGAAGGTTATGTTCTGTTGTTTTTATTGTAGTCTATCTTTGTTGTAAGCCACCATGGACTAGGAGCGGCAGCATAGAAATTTAATAAATAATTAAAATAAATTCACTACTTATCCTCAGTTATACAACATTATCATCAAATATTCCCAGTTTATTTACTGAAATATTTATACATTTCCTCACCCACGTTTAGGGATGCTAGAATTTCATATTAATATTGGTTTATCTGTCAAAATTACCTCCTCAGACACTCACAATTGCCCTGTGGAACCCATCATGGATATCTATGAATTGCATCAAATGGCTCAAACACCTGTTGAATAAGTTTACAGGTGCCTGTTGATCAAACGACAACTTCGAGCTGAGTGGAGGCTCAGGAGTCAGGTTCTGATCCACCAGCCCCCTGTGCAAAACAGCTGCCAGATAATAAAGTTACAAAAGTCAGCTAGTTTCTCTTCCAAGCCCGAGCTGGGCGGAGATAGAAGCAATGAAAAAGGGAGAGGGAAGAGAGCTTGATTCACTCCTTTTTTCTGCAGTCCAACCTAGCAACTTGACATGGAGAGAAGAGAAGATTTCTGTGGGTTTTTTTTCTCCCCACCCCAAACTGAGAACATAATAGAATTACATGTATTCCATTATCCCCTCAATGTAATTAACTCTAAAAGGCCCTGAACTGGATTGCCCATGCTGGTCCATAACCTGTCAGATCTCTGAAGCGAAGAAGGGCCAACCCTGTTTAGCATTTGGGTGGTAGCCCACCAAGGTAATCCAGGGTCCCAATGCAGAACATCTTTTGCCTTGAAAACCTGTGGGGTCAACACGGAATTTCTATGTACAATAAACCTCCCAGCTGAACAATTAAACCTCCCAGCTGACCAGCAGGCAGGTCTAGCTGTAAGCTTTAAATGGCTGCCAGCCATTTGAAGACTCTGTTTCACTTCCTTCCAAGCCCAACTGGGCAAAAGGTCCAGGAACTGCTTGAAGGAAGCACCTCCTCTGAACCAAGGGGGCGGGGGGATATAGAATCAGAGAATCATAGAGTTGGAAGGGGCCATACAGGCCATCTAGTCCAACCCCCTGCTCAAGGCAGGATCAGCCCTAAGCATCCTAAAGCAAAATATGGTATGAACCAGCCAAATTCATGACAGATTTAAGGTCACGAACCAGTTTATGCCCTCCCCTGCCAGGCTGAGCAGAGTTACGCCTGTCTTGGCCTTGTGACACCCAGGGGCTTAGAAAGGTGTGGATTTGGCTTCACCCACCCTGAGAGTTGGGCTATTTTGGCTGCTCAGTGAATACTTCTGGCCTGTCACCACCAAGGGATGTTGCCGCTGTCTATAAATTCCCAAGTCGCGGACTGGAGTACTTGCAATCCCATTTTTTTTTCTTCCCTGTGATTATTGCGTTAAAAAAAAAGCATGTAAAAATCACTTTTCCGCTAAGCTTGAAACGATGACAACCCCAGTTGGAGTTTCGCTTCCAACGCAGCAAGGATTAATGTCTAATTATTCAAAGGAATGGCCCCTCTTTCTCTCGTCTCGTTTCCACACTTAATTAAGCGTTCCAGATGATACCTCAGATCTGAAAGGCAAACAATTGGGGATACGGGGTTTGTTTTTTTTTTGGTGTAAAAAAACCCCGCAGTCTCCAACTTTGGTGATAACGAGACGATAGACGTCCGACTCCCATCTGTTCCTTCCTTCTCTCAAATGTCTCCAAAAATCAAGAGGAATGTTCACATCTTTTCTGTCACTCTGATCAATCTGCAGGGGGAAATGTGCCAAAGGAGGGAATCTCGATACAGGAGCTAGCTAACGGAACTGTTGGTTCCATATGTCACCGTTCCTCTCAGAAACCGCCACAAGTCTAACGGTGTTTTCTTTGCTTTTTTTTTTACAGTGGAGCATCCCGACAAAATGGCTAATGACCAAGGTAAGGAGCCATGTTGTGTCCCGTTTTCTCTTCAGATCAGGGCCTTCTGTGGGCAGCGACACCCACTCTACCTCCCCCCCCTCCTCCTGCTCTTCACCTGGCCAGCACACCTGATGAGGCAGACACTGGCATGATAATTAATCTTGTTAATGAAGTTCTGCTCGGCTGAGGCGGCTGTTTTGATGGGGAGCGATGTAAATTTTCTTGAGAGGAAATTGTTTTGTCTCTTTTCTGAAGGACCAATTAAAATGTCAGGCTCCTTTGTATGAAATAAATTTTTTCCTCTCTCTGCTGCACTTCTGAATAATTCACATTAAGTATAATTAAGCTTGGCATAATTTCCAAGCTGCTCTTCAAACCCTTTTTTTGTGGGGTATAGATTAAAGTTCCGGAACCTCACCATAAAAAGGGGGGGGGGAGGTCCTACATTTCTTTAGCCGTAAATCAGCTTCTCTCTCAAGTTGGCACTCCTTGATTAAATAACGCAGACAAAGTTTAGATAACTTTTCAAGACATTATTCTTTCGCGGGGTTGTTTCCATGGTTTTCTGCACCTGGAATTGCTATTACGTTGTTTCTGTTTATGATCTGGGTTTTTTTTTTTGAGCTGGTTGGTATTTACAAAGAGAAAACAGGCGATAAAGTCTTTAGATACATTCATTTGGAGTTAGGGTCGCCAGCTCTGGGTTGGAAAATATCTGGAGATTTTGGGGGTGGAGCCCAGGAAAGGCAGGGTTTGAGAAGGGAAGGGACCTTAGCAGTGTACAGTACTATAAAATCCGTCCTCTAATCCAGCCATGTTCTACCAGGGAATTGATCTCTAGTACCTGGGGAGCAGTTGTAATTCTACGAGATCTCCAGGCACCACCTGGAGCTTGGCAACCCTGCTTGCAAGTCTAATAAGTCTGTGGGTTCGGTGGACACAGATTACAAGTTCTTCAAAAGCACGGCCCTTTTATTGAATCCAACCATCAATTGAAATATCAGAAAACAACAATGGGAAAACAGACTGATATACAATTCCATGGGTCCACCAAGAGCTCTGGTTGGCACTTAATATGGCCCTATGATTGGTCCATAGAGTTCAGGAATCAGATTATGCGACTGGTCCTTTTACAGTGCTTCATTTACATGGCGGTCCATGTTAGCACCTTCTGTCTACATACCTAACAGTGACCTTGCTAATTCCGTTAAGCCATTTTCTTCTCATGGAAAAGGACGCCCTCTAGATTTACAGAATGTTAGATATCTTTGGGGGCTGTAGCTTCAGTTGTTGAACATTGCTTCCATGGCTTTCACCAGTAGCCTCATTGGACAAGGATGGGGCACCATCAGTTCTCGTGTCACACGCACTGGAGGCCAATTTCAGCCGTATCTTCTCTTCTAGTCCTGGCACCGATCAACTTGAATCCTCTAGGTGGGGGTTAATTTCTTTCAGTCTAGCAAAAATGAGTTCTACTGTTTGGGCAGTCAGCTTGGCTAGAAGCTTAGGGTTTCTCCTTCAGCTGCTTTGGTTTTCCCTTGAAGCTCTGCACTTGAATTCTTTCCCTTGCCTTCGTCCTTCCTTGAGTGTTATCATCAACATTAATCAGGGGTGTATATTTATTTGTAAGAGGAATGTTAAAACTAGAGGTGTTCTCTGGGATGAGAAAATCTACAATGTCCCTCTGCAGATCTGTGGGTTTCTCCGAGCCCTGTGGTTGTTCACTAGCAGGCAGGTTATTGACTTGGTCCAGGCCCCAAGGCCATTTAAAAGCCCCCATTCCAACCGATGTCCAGGTCGGTTCCTTATAATTTGACAGTTAAACAGCTTATCTACTGAAACTCTGTTAGTCAGCCAGCAAAGAAATCGGTAGCTGTTACACTCCCCTGAAAATGCTCTAACAAGCAGCTCCTTCTCACAAGCTGAATTGCTCAGAGAAAAAGTTTGCTTCAAAGACCAAAACATCCAGATTTAGTGCTTAGGAAAATTTAGGTCTCGCAGTAGGAACAGATAAAATGCCCCGTGGCTGTAAGGAATCTGTTTGAAATAAAAGATAAGGAAGAATTGCAGAGTAGCAGCTGCCGTGTCCGTTCCTTTGGTGTTTCCAATCTCACAATAATGGCCAAACTACCCTGACCTTCCCATTCCACACATAATACGCTTTCAATGCACTTTAGAAGCAGATTTTCCTGTTCTGCACCAAAAAATCCAGCTGCAAAAGCACATTGAAAGTGCATTATCCAATGTGTGCCGAATAGGTCCTGGATAGCCCAGGCTAGCCCAATCTTGGTCGTGGCTGTTATTTGGATGGGAGTGTTGGGTACATGGGTCAACTGAATCACAGAGCAGGAGCCAGGTTCAAACTAAGAGAACTTATTTATTTATTGTCTGATGTTATTTATTCCCCACCACTCCCGAAGCTGGCTCATGGCAGGTTACAATGGTCCATCATAAAAAAACCCTGGACAAAACCCCATTAAAACCAGGACATCCAACAATAAACAAAAAAAAACACACAGATGGTGAAACCTAACCTGAACCTCCTACCAATATCTAATCCCATGGACTAGAAGGGGGCCATTGATTTTACACAGTCCAGTGCTAGAAACCGATAGCAGTAGCACTGGAAGTGGCACCCAAATGGCACCCAAAGAACTTGTTATGCTATCCTGCCACTGGGTCCATTCAAATGGACCAGTCAGTTCATATCTGGGGAACTCTCAAGGGTGTCAATCAGAGGCTTTGGCAGGAATCTCCAACGGTGTACACCTTTAGGTGGTGGGTCACTGACTTCAATTCTGTGGTGCGATTTTATTAAAGGGTTGATGTTTCACTCTATGAGCGATTCTACTCCTTATGGAACCCACTATTCAGTAGGGAGTCTGCCAAGGAATGCTAGGGTCACTATGCAGAGGCAGGCAAAAGTGAGTGACCTTGAAACTTTGGCCTTGAAATGGGACAAGCTGCCAATTGAGCTCTAGGCCCTGATTGAATAACCTAAGTTCTGCAGGGTCTGCAAGATGGAGCTCTTCTTCCAGTCTGATTGGTTGAGGCCGGAGGAAGCTAATATAGCCAATAAAAGTCTATGGGCCTCTCTCCATTCGTCTCCAGTATTCCCAGCACTAAACTGAAAGGTGAACTAGAATGAGAGATAAGAAAATGGAGAACTGCATGGTTTTATTATTGTTCTATCTGTAATTTAGTAATGCCCTATATTGAATATGATTTGAACCGCCCTGACCCTGCTTATGGGGAGGGGCAGCCTACGAAACTGATAATAAATAAAATAAATAACTAAAATAAATATAGGGTCAGCATAAGAGAGCAGCCAGCATGGTGAAGTTGTTAGGAATGCGGACTTCTAATCTAGTGAGCTGGGTTTGATTCCGCACGGCCCCACATGCAGCCAGCTGGGTGATCTTGGGCTCACGACAGCACTGATAGAAGTGAGCAATAATATCAGGGCTCTCTCACCCTCACCTACCTCACAGGGTGTCTGTTGTGGGGAGAGGAAAGTGAAGGTGATTGTAATCTGCTTTGAGACTCCTCCTGGCATGCCAGATTAGAAGTCTGCACTCCTAACCACTACACCAAACTGGCTCTCTGGTAGAGAAAAGTGGCATATAAGAACCAGCTCTTCTTCTTCTATAAATCAGCTGTGACTTGACAGCACTTTCAACCAAATTAACAAGCTGTCAACAAAGGCTGAATCTGCACGGAGCTTTTATTCCAATCCCCAGGTTGTTTAAGTCCCTGACATCTCCACTGAATGCAATTTCCATTTTGATTTTGTCTGATTTACATTTTCCCTCTGCAACAAGCATGATTGATCTGGAGTGACCCTACCTTTTCCCCATAATATCCTAGAGTGGATATAACCCTCAATATTTGAAAAATTGGCATGAGAAAGTCGCAGCTCTCTGCTTGCTGCTGAGCCTCCATTGTAGAGAAGCCCTGATTGGCCAAGGCTTCAGTTCAAAGGCTTCCTCGTTCCCAGGCTGCAAGTTTGCCTTAAAGGGAAAGCCCTAACTTCTCTTGGCAGAAGCTCCAGAAGCCCTAACTTCTCTCGGTAGAGATTTGCCTCTTAGTTTTTTTTCTCCCTCCTCTGCTGTCTCCAATACTGTCCCCCCACCTTCAAAAAAAGAAAGAGGCTCCTGCTGTGGTTGCCCCCCCCCATTATAAGCTTCCCTAACCATGTGCAAAACACTTTTCTGTTTCAATGGTGAGGGGGGGAATAGAGGAAGACCCGAGTTCAAATAAATCTGGATTCAGCAGGATCCACAACAGAATAAACAAAGTAAGTGCAGATTCAGCAAAGGTCTTGGTGCACAAAATAGACTTGTGCAAGGATCAGTTTTCTCTGTCTCATTCCTTTGCATTCAGAACCCCTTGGTCTTCTCCCCACCCTCGCTTGTCACAAGGAGACCCTCCCACGGCTTGTCGGAAGTAGCCCTCATTGCCTTTAAAAGTTCATCTCTGTTTTTCAATCCAGCTCCCATTGTTCTTGTAACATTTTGCTGTTCAAACATCTCCATTTATTACGCGGATGCCGTGTGGGCAGGGAAATTAGCCACACTGTCACCCAAATGATAGAGGAGCTTGCCTTTGATTCTTATTTGTGTTTACTTGAAATCGCTGTGAGGTATGTAAGGAAAATGGCAACAGCTTTATGTTCTAGAATGCCTATTAAGATCAAACACTGAAGATTATTTGTTTTGCCAATTTGTAACCTAGCGCTGAAGTTTGTTATGCAGTGTGTGTTTTTCCGGCAGAGAACGATTAATAATAAGACAGAGGCTTAAGGCACATGCCCAGGGAGGAAAAAAAAACAAACCCTAAATCACAATATTTTCTTGAGCTACCCATTTAGCCATGAAAGATGGGAAGTAGAGATGGACCCTCCTACTTAACTTGAATAGGAAACAGGCCTACAATTATGAATGGCAGTTTCAAATGCTCGTATAAAAGTTCACATTTTGCTAAGTATTCTAGAATGCCCCTTTATTCACAATTGCATAGGCATCATTTATTTCCTAGATGCAAGGACGTTCTTGTAATGGCATTCGGGAATTGTAATGTGTGGGAAAGGCAGTACATTAACTAGACGACTATTCAATGATTCCTTCTGTAGATACTTTGAATGACTAGGCCCCGCCTCTTGGTTGGCTACTGTGCTTTATCAGGCTCATGCCATCTCTCAACACAAGGACGAGGGGTCGGGGCAAGCCACGGGCATTGGCTTCTGTACCTTGAAGCTTCGTTATTATGTGAGACAGGGTGCTACTACTTGAGAGGAGCCAAAGTTCTAATCTGACATGTCTGCTCATTTATTTATTTTATTTATTTATTATTAAATGTATATACCACCCTTCCTGAAGACGGGCTCGGGGTGGTTAACAACATAAATTCAATTATACAGAGTTAAAAACGAGAAAGCAATTCATAGCAATAAACCCAGATAAGTGTTTCATTAAAATTCTGTCACCAACTAATAGTTCCTCCTTCATAATTTCCTAAGGGGTAAGTGGGAGGAGAGTGGGTGGGACCAGTCCAGATGAGAGGCCAATCAGAAGGCACAAAGCGCAAAACGCCTTCCGATTGGCCCCTCACCCAGACTGATAAGAGCTCCAGCCAGGCGGGTGAGGGGCCATCACGCACCTGGCTGGAGTTCCCACCAGTCAGGAGGCATGAAGCAACCTCACGCCCCACCAGGTATCCCCCTGCCTCCACTGAACTCCCCCCCATCCGCCTACCAGCCGCTGCATTTTAAAATGTAAAGGCGGCAGCAGTGCTCCGCTGCCCCTGGCCCTAGCCCAGCCATGCCATTGGTGGGGGTTGCCCACTGGGGGGGGGGCTTTCACGGGCCCGCTTAGCACTCCCGCAACATTGCGAAGGCCGTGGGGGTGCTCTGTGGCCCCAGGGCCAGCATCGGTGGCGTTGGGGGGGAGGGGGGAGGAGATGGTATTTTGTTGAGGCCAAAGCAAAAGCTGACATCTAATCTGCCCTCCTTAGTCTTCCCTCCCTCTCCTTAAATCTGTTTGTCCCCTCTACTGTATATTCAGAGCCTCTTGTGGCGCAGAGTGGTAAGGCAGCTGTCTGAAAGCTTTGCCCAGGAGGCTGGGAGTTCAATCCCAGCAGCCGGCTCAAGGTTGACTCAGCCTTCCATCCTTCCGAGGTCAGTAAAATGAGTACCCAGCTTGCTGGGGGGTAAACGGTAATGACTGGGGAAGGCACTGGCAAACCACCCTGCATTGAGTCTGCCATGAAAACACTAGAGGGCGTCACCCCAAGGGTCAGACATGACCCGGTGCTTGCACAGGGGATACCTTTACCTTTACCTTTACTGTATATTCGTTAGGGATATTAGTTCATACCTCAGCGGCCTAGTGCTTTTCCCTACTTTCTTCAATTTAAGCCTAAATGTTGCACCAAGAAGCTGATGAGGAATAGCCTTGAAGCTGACAATATGTAGTTCTGGTTGCTGGAATTTACGGTCCTCAAATGATCTTGTTTCAACTGTTAATGTTATTGTTGTTCATGGATTTTATTGTATTTAACGCTGTTCATGTTGTTCACTGACCCAAGATGGCAACTGGTGGTATAAAATCAAATTAATCAAATTAATCAATTAAATCAAATAAATCAAATAAATAAATATGCAGGACCTGAGATGCCAGGCCAAAGGTCCAAGGCAGCCACCAGCATCCCCATGGCTTATTTGCCAGTTTTTGCAGGATTCCACTTTTCCCCCCCTTAACCTGTAATTCCAACTTGTTCCGAACATGTTAGATACACTATAGAAAAGGACAGAGTCCCCACGGTGGGGTGGGGAGGCCAGCTGCCCAGTTTGAGAAAGGAGGTGTGCGTTCCTTTCATGTGGCGAAGTAAATGAGCTTGCTAGATGAAAGTTAGATCGCTCAGTGTATGTGGTTAAGGAACCTGCCTCCAGCCCCCAAGGCTTCATGTCTCAGTAAATAAGAACGTTCTTCCTTCCTTCCTTTTGAACATTTCACTTGCTTTCCCCTCCTTCCCTTAAATTAAATGGGATCCTGAACAGTGTGAAAAATAAACACCATGTTGGGAGCCGCCAAGGCGGTTGGCGGAATACGTATTGTACAAAGGTAACCCGAAAATTCACCTTCCTCTTCAAGTACTGGAAGCTCGTAATCAGGTCTAGCCTGCCGGCCGTACCACCATTTGTTGACAAAAGAACGTTTGGTGTCTCAACATGACTGATTTTGTAGGGAAGGTTCTGAGAACAGAGCCACCATCGCCTAATGAGGTGAATTATCACGACGCCCGCTCTGCACGGCAAGCATTGAGCCAAAGTTTTATTGGTAGCATCAGTCAAGTGTACAAAAGCCGCTCATTTTATTTTTTAATAAGCATATGTAGCACCGAGAAGCCGATACAGAAAACTCTTTAGGAAGTGTTAGGGAAAACAACTGGCAGGCATTCAGAGTGATTGGCACTAATACTGAAATCGTAGGGGGGTTACTTATTTGTTTTTCATCCGTCGAAAAGATACGCTCCCGTCAGATTTGCCTTTTCTTTCTTCACCAAGTTCCTGTCAGATGCGTTTCCTAAGAAGTGGATGCCAGGAGAAAACAAAGGCAAGAGGGGGGCCACGGTGGCCCAAATTAGGATTGTTGCCAGTTCCAGGTTGGGAAATTTGTGGAGATTTGGGGATGAAGTTTGGGGGAAGCAAGGCTGAAGGAGGGAAGAGGTCTCAGCAGGATATAATGCTGGAGAAGACACCCCCTCGAAGTAGGGTTGAGCGCTTCAGCCGTCAATGCAGCCATTCCAGCCCGAAGCAGCTAGCGCCACAGGGGAGGAGGGGCTGCGCCTGTGTGCAGGTGCTGATTGGTGCGTTGGCATCTCCGCTCCCCCTACCTGCACCGCAGTGCTGGCTGCTTCAGGCTGGAACGGCTGCTTCAGCGGCCAAAGCGCCCAACCCTACCACAAAGCCTCTCCTTTCTCCAGGAGTACTGATCTCCGTAAACTGGAGATTAGTTGTCATTCCAGAAGCTGTTCATCTCCCACCTAACACCTAAATGTTAACCATTTGCCTATTTACCTGTTAACCATTTTCGTTACGCTGTATGTTAATTTATTCTCACACTCTACCTATACGTTTGACCTGATGACATTTGTCCCATGACATTGTATGCGAGGAAGTACGCGTGCACACGAAAGCTCATACCCTGAATGAAACTTTGTTGGCCTGGACTCTAAATTTGTTCTGCTGTTAGTAGAATAACAGATTAATAGCAAGGTTTTGATAATGAGCTGCTTCCTCCCCCCAAGACCATGCAATTCACAGCTTGCTGCTCTAATATAATACTCACCATTTTTTCCCTGTAGGATCAAGCCTCTATGTCAGGGGTGGTGAAACTGAAGCTCTCCAGATGTCCATGGATTACAACACATATTGGTTGGGACTCATGGGAATTGTAATCCATGGACATCTGGAGAGCCACAATTTGGCCACCCATGCTCTAAGGCAGGGGTAGTCAACCTGTGGTCCTCCAGATGTTCATGGACTACAATTCCCACAGTCTCATGAGAATTGTAGTCCATGAGCATCTGGAGGACCACAGGTTGACTACCGTTGCTCTAAGGCATTATGCCCTGATGAGGTTCCTCTACTCCCCGAACCCTACTGGAATGCCTCCCAGAATCTCTAGATTCAACCCTAGTTCCCTCTCATCCTCTGCTTTCCCAAGGCTGTGCCCCCAAATATCCAGGGATTGTCTAACCCAGAGCCACAATATAGGGAAGGAGACGACCTCTTCACTTCCATGCAGACATTCCAGATCTGATGTAGCTTGAGGCCAGCTCTGCTTTTGAAAACAGGGGATTGAACAGCAAAAGGGAGAAAGAGCAATCAAGGTAGTTTTTCAGTTTATGACGTCCACTTTCTGTATCAGGCTACAAGCTCTCAGCATGCTGTGTACTGAATGCGATTCCTTATTTGATTTGTTGTTCTTTCTTCAGATCTAGGCATCTAATTTCATTAGGTCAGCTAACCAAATCCCATCGGTTTGCCTTGGTAGCTGTGATTTTAAGTGATGGGTGGCTTGCTGCTTAAATACTTTATGAAATTATCCTAATCCTCCGATGACCAATGCAGCGCCTCCGCGGCATCTGATAAAGGCTTGGTGTTCCGATTAAATAATCAGACAGCTGTTTTTTATAATTAAATGGTGGTGGTTATATAATTGCACCAGAGCGCATTTCTGTAGGGTGTTTTTTTTTCCCCTCCCTATCCTGCACACTGCTTTAGTGCAAGTATGTAAAATAAATTAATTTTGTTACTGGAGCAAATGGTGGGAGGGTTAATAGGGAGATATGAATCTGGAGCCATCAGAAAACCCCAGGAAATTAAAGCAGGAGAGGATATCTTTGAAGAGTCCCATCTTGGTTTCGACCATTTCTTTGAAACAAGATTAATATTAGGGTTGAACCAAAACTTAATATATAGGCTGGTATCCTACTGTCAAGAGCCTCTTGTGGCGCAGAGTGGTAAGGCAGCCACCTGAAAGCCTTGCCCATGAGGTTGGGAGTTTGATCCCAGCAGCCGGCTCAAGGTTGACTCAGCCTTCCATCCTTCCGAGGTCGGTAAAATGAGTACCCAGCTTGCTGCTGGGGGGTAAACGGTAATGACTGGGGAAGGCCCTGGCAAACCACCCCGTATTGAGTCTGCCATGAAAACGCTAGAGGGCGTCACCCCAAGGGTCAGACATGGCTCGGTGCTTGCACAGGGGATACCTTTACCATTACCTTTATCCTACTGTCATTATTTGACATGCTGGGTGGGAGAGATTTTCATCTTCCCATGTAGAACCCTGCTCTGACCCTGTTCACAATGGCCCACTAATTCCTCCGACTGCAGGATCTATGAGTACCAGGAATTCATTGGAGGGGGAAGGTTGGAGAAAATTCTATGCCGAGAGTTTCCCGGCCCCCACAGTATTCAGGAAACAAACCAGGGCTTGTGGTTAAAGAATGCTTTGGTTGTTCTTTGGTTCAGCTTCCCTGGAAAGTTGGGATTATCCCAACATTCTTCTTGGAGAACGTTGGAACAGAATTTGGCAGAAAATTCACAATGGCTGTTTTAAGTCTTCTGGACGGTACAGCAGTTGAACTACTCACAAGTGTCAAACTCAGGAAAGTTCCCAACTTTTGGAAGAAGAGTTTCTTGTGTGTCTATGACCCATTATGCACGGCAGCAGCTGTGTCGGCAGTGCCGTTGTGGTGGGGTACAAAGCCCCCTGAGTAGGCATGGGAGTGCTTTGAAGTGGTGGCAGTGGCAGCGGCAGGGATTGGGGTCATGGGGCCCCCACTGCATGATGGTGGGGAGCATCATGCTGCTCTCCCACCATGGTGGGGGTGGAGGGACGCCCTTGTCAGAACAGATTTTTTTTAAATGCTAAACATTTATTGGGTGCTATGACCATATATGGTCATGTTGACCCCCTTCTAACATGACCAACAATGAAGCCTGAAGAATGTTTTAGGGTTTCTTGATTTTAAAAGGTTGAGAAAGGCTTCCTTACATTATTGTCACACACACACACACACACACACCAGTGACTTGTTTACTCATATTGTGACCAAAGTATGATAGCCTTAAAGGTAAAGGTAAAGGTATCCCCTGTGCAAGCACCGGGTCATGTCTAACCCTTGGGGTGACGCCCTCTAGCGTTTTCATGGCAGACTCAATACGGGGTGGTTTGCCAGTGCCTTCCCCAGTCATTACCGTTTACCCTCCAGCAAGCTAGGTACTCATTTTACCGGCCTCGGAAGGATGAAAGGCTGAGTCAACCTTGAACCGGCTGCTGGGATCGAACTCCCAGCCTCATGGTCACAGCTTCAGACTGCATGTCTGCTGCCTTACCACTCTGCACCGCAAGAGGCTTATATGATAGCCTTAGTGTAGTCATTTTAGCCTCTAGGGAAAGTTCAGGCTGGAACTGATCTGGAACTCACTGTTTTGCCTTTTTAACCATGCAATGGTAGTAGCAATGTCCTCCGATGGAGAAGAACCATTGTGGAAAGATCCTTCTGTTTGGAAACCCAGTATGTCTCGCACTCCAGAGGACGTGCTTCTTTCTTCCTCGTTTCTTGCTCACCATCATGGGAGGCTCGCCAAAGCATCTTTGAACACCCCCCATTGAGTTCAAAGCACTGCGCCTTCCCAGAATGAGGAATTATTATATTACATCTGGCAGGACACCTGCCATTCTGCACCTTGCTGGGTTCAGTCTCATGAATAAACAGAACGCTAATTGTTTCGGCTTAGGGGAAAATAGGATTGGCCAGGTATTTGAAGCCAGGTCTGGATGTTTTTATTTTATGATCTTTATTTTTATTATTATTTTGCACGCTCACATGCAAAATGTAATTCGACCTTTGCTGCATTTGGCTTGCAGCAGGCTTTGCTGTTGCTCGGCTACTTGAAGTGGAAAATGTCTCTGCTCAATATTGTTTTGTCTGGGGGGAAAAAAACATAAACAGTCTGGTCTTGCTTGCTGCGGTGCTTCCTCCTAACTGGTATGAAACAGCATTAAGTTACATCTCTTGCCTGCTGCCTGCATTCAAGCAGCTTTGCTCCATACTGCGCTAACAGAGGGAAATCTTGTTGACTTTATTTTTTTTTAACCTTTTCCTGATACTTCTCTTAGCCATAGGCTTTTGGTGCAGAGGTAAGAGCATCACAAAATGGGAGCAGAATATAGTGGTGCCATGAAAAGAATTTCAAAGCATGCAAATAAAAATGCCAGATGATGATATATCTACAATAAGGGTCAGAATCAGAAAGAGACATTTTGGGGAATCTGAAACATATTTGCTAAGATATCCAATCCCCTCAAAAGCCATTAGATGCTTGTGATGTTTATGAAGCAGCCGGAAGAGTGGCATTCATCAAACTAAGGAGCTATGGGGAAATTTTGCACAATCGTCAAAAGGAGAAAATGGAGGGGGTGGGGAGGAGGTTGTTATGAGAAACAAATGAAGAATGGGGAGGGGTGAAGTTGGCTGTGAGGAGAAAATGGAAGAGGGAAGGGGGAGGAGGTTATGAGGATCAAATGGAAAACCGGGAGGGGCAAAGTTGGCTGTGAGGAGAAAATAGAGGATGGGGAGGGGAGGGGTTGTTCTGAGGACCGAATAAGGAAGGGGAAAAGTTGGTTGTAAGGAAAAAATGAAGAGGGGGAAAGGAGGAGTCGGTTGTGAGGAGAATATGAAGGGGGAGGAGGCTGTTGTGAGGAGATAATGGAGATGGGGAGGGGAGGGGTCAGTTGTGAGGATCTAATGGAAAAGGGGGAGGGGAGAAGATTGTGAGGAGAAAATGGAGAGAGGGGAGAGGAGGAGGTTGCTATGAGGATCAAATGAAGAATGAGGAGGGGATAAGTTGGAGGTAAGGAGGAGGTTATGAGGATCACATGGAGAACAGGGAAAGGGAAAGTTAGCTGTGAGGAGAAAATAGAGGAGGGGGAGGGGTTGTTCTGAGCATCAAATAGGGAAGGGGAGAAGTTGGTTTTAAGTAAAAATGGAAGAGGGGAGAAATTGATTATAAGGATCAAATGAAGAAGGGGAAGGGGTCAGTTGTGAGGAGAATATGAAGAGGAAGGAGGCTGTTGTGAGGAGATAACGGAGATGGGGAGGGGAGGGGTCATGTGAGGATCTAATGGAAAATGGGTAGGGGAGAAGATTGTGAGGAGAAAATGGAGGAAGGGGAGGGGAGGAGGTTGTTATGAGGATCAAATGAAGAATGAGGAGGGAAGTAGTTGTGAGGACAAAAAGGAGGAAGGAGAGGGTAAAGGCCTGATGGGTGTGGGAATGGGAAGGGTCCCAGGTGGGCATGTGCCCAGCTCTGCTTCCCAACCCTATTCTGAATGATCATGCAACTTCCATGGTTTCTCAAGCCTGAAGTATGTTTCAGGGGTTTCTCGATGGACCTCAGTATGTTCTAGATCAAATCAAGCCTCAACTCTCCCAAGAAGCTAAAACGGCTATTGTGCTTTGGTCAAGTCATTAAAAGACAAGAGTCACTGGAAAACACTATGCTATGAGACATTGAAGGCAGCAGGAAAAGAGGAACCTGAGATGGAATTACTCAGTCAAGCAAGCCATGGCCCTCAATCTGCAAGACTCGAGAAAGATTGTTAATGATAGGATATTTTAGAGCTTGTTCATCCACAGATTGGATGCAGCCTGACAGCACTTAACACATACTTAATGGGGGAATGGAGCATAACAAGGCATTGATGTTTTGTACTTAAGAGAACACTGTTTTTACAAGAAAAAGAGTTGGCTTTTACACCCCACTTTTCACTGCCTGAAGGAGTGTCAAAGTGGCTTACAGTCTCCTTCCCTTTCCTCTACCCACAACAGACACCCTGTGAGGTAGTTGAGGCTGAGAGAGCCTTGATATTACTGCTCGGTCAGAGCAGCACTATCAGGGCTGTCAAAAGCCCAAGGTCACCCAGCTGGCTGCATGTGGAGGAGGAGTGGGGAATCAAACCAGGCTCACCAAAATAGAACCCACCACTCTTAACCAATATACCACACTGGCTCTTTAGATAAGGTTTTGTCTTTCCAAAGGAGTAGAATCTTCCTCATACTCCATAAATGAAGATATGTTGATCTGAGAGTTATGAGTATTTTTATCATTTATCTATCATATATCTAAGAGCCTCTTGTGGCGCTGAGTGGGAAGACAGCAACATGCTATTTGAAGCTCTGACCATGAGGCTGGGAGTTCGATCCCTACAGCCAGCTCAAGGTTGACTCTGCCTTCCATCCTTCTGAGGTTGGTAAAATGAGTACCCAGCTTGCTGCTGGGGGGTGAACGGTAATGACTGAGGAAGGCACTGGCAAACCACCCTGTATTGAGTCTGCCATGAAAACGCTAGAGGGCGTCACCCCAAGGGTCAGACATGACCCGGTGCTTGCACAGGGGATACCTTTACCTTTTTCTCATATATCTATTTATTTGTTATTAAATTTATATACGGGCCTTTTCAGGATTGCCAACTCGGGAACTGAATTTTTTTTTTTTTAGCTTCCTCTGCAATCCATTTAAAACAACCCTTCTCTGTGATCATAGTCTAGCTTCTGTTTCAGTCGCTGGTTTAAAATAGAGATCATTTCTCTAGATGGGTTTTTCCCCTTACTTATCTAAGCAAAGTCAAAGCTTAGTAATGAAATTACATTATCATAAATTCAAGATGAGATAGTGGTGGGATTATAGTTTTTTAAATGTCATGTACTGGGCTCGTCAAGGATTATTTAATTCCTACCTCTGTTATCAGTCTAATTGCTACTAATCAAAAACTTAGACCTTTCAATTTCATGCATAAAATTGGAATAATTTACTTTTTAAGGAGGTTTTCTATTTTCAACATCGGTACAGAGTGGGGGAGTGGTTATAGAACTAAGGCCTGTGGATTAACTAATGCCCACAATGACTGAAAGTTATGCTAACTGAAAATGCAAGCCAATTTGACCAATCCATCTGAATCCTGCCATATTACCAGGATTATAATCAGAAACCTGACATGCTACCTCTCCAAATGACATGAAAATCCAATCTCAAACAACTGACTTCTGGGTGTTTTCAAATCCAGCGTGCTCTTAAAGGAGCAGAAAAAGTTTGCACAACCAAAACAAGCCTTACATTTCTCTACTTTGCAATGAATGTTCTGCCAAAAGCTCAAATTGTGCCTTCATTGGGTTATTAAAAAAAAAACATTAAGTAGTTGTAAATCTCTGGGGTTTCTATTTGGATTGTCCAGTTACGGTTAGCGGTAAGTGCATGCATGATTGGTAAAAGAAGCATTCTCTGATGAAAAATGCCTTCCTGATCTTAAAAAAAGGGAAAATAAACACACTATGAGCTAATTTTTAAAAAAGTAAAGCTGAATACAGGGGTTAGCTCTGGAATGTTTTAATTTTTTTAGTCCTCTGAGGCAGGGGTAGTCAACCTGTGGTCCTCCAGATGTTCATGGACTACAATTCCCATGAGCCCCTGCCAGCAAACGCCGGCATGGACTCATGGGAATTGTAGTCCATGGACATCAGGAGGACCACAGGTTGACTACCCCTGCTCTAGGTTGCAATCAATTTCTGTCGTCACCAAGTTCAGAACAAGCTAAGTTGGAATTGTGCCGAAAATGACTTGCGTTCCGGTGTTGTTTCACAAAGTTCCACCTTGCTGTAATATTTGCGGTGCTTCTTGAAATTCCAAGTAGACACCGGTTCCAAAGACTCTATCTTTTGCTCAAAATTCAGGGAGTAAATACATTCTGAAAGCTTTGTAAGAGAGGTGGCTTTTCGTAGGAATGTCATTTCGATCCACCCGAGCAACAGCAACAACAACAAATCTCATTCGGTGTGTGGCTATGAACCGGCCGGGTTGCTCTCCCTTTCTAATGATTACGACTCGACACGGTGTAACATTGCTCTTTTTGTAAGGATCAAATGCCACTGGCTGCGCAATTATCTTGATTGAGAAGTTGATTATGCTGAAAGCCCCCATGATGATAATGACCTTACCTTCCTAATTGTGCCTTTCATACCCAAGAATTCCACAGATGCTGATCGGCAAAGCGGTGCCAAAGAATAATTTCCAGATATACTGAGGTGCGGGGGCCCCTTCTATGAAATGTAACGACTCCTCAAGTTAACACGGCAATTCTCAAAGTGTATGTCAGGGCTCCTTAAGGAAGCAACGTTGGTTCCTTTCCGAAACTAGTTTTGTGGTGTGTACTGTCCACGAAGGGGCCATGGAATGGTGCAGAATAGCCCAATGTCAAAAGCCCAAAAGTTGAGCTGCAAAACAATATTAAAAAATCATTAAAAATATTCATTAAACAAAGCGCACCAATAATATATTAAGAGCAAAGTAAAAACAACGCATATCTAACTGCACATGACAGAATAGAACAAATGCATTTTGACTCGCAGGGGTCTTCCTCAGTGGTCAAATTATTGTGTGAAATGCTCTCTTGTATAAGAGCAAAATTTAAAGCTTTTTTCTGACACATGCGGAAATGTATTCTTGATGTAGAGTTAGGCAAAAGCTGAGAGTGCTGGCCTCAGATAATACATATTTTAGAAGGTGGGCTCCAAAACAGATGCTTTAGAAACACTAGTTGGGGCTACACCAATCAGATTTTTCTTTGCCACCCAGCAAGCCTGAACACTTATTTATTTACGTACATACCCACTTACTTAGTTACTTATTTTGAAGTTTATATTGCACCATATCTCAGCAGATTCAGGGTAGATCACAACGCAAATAAAATCACATAATCAAAATTCTAGGATCATTTATTCATTTATTTATTTTACTTATTTATTTACTTATCTACTTACTTACTTACATACATACATACTTACTTAGATAAAGGTAAAGATATCCCCTGTGCAAGCACTGAGTCATGTTTGACCCTTGGGGTGACGCCCTCCACCATTTTCATGGCAGACTCAATACGGGATGGTTTGCCAGTGCCTTCCCCAGTCATTACCGTTTACCCCCCAGCAAGCTGGGTACTCATTTTACCGACCTCAGAAGGATGGAAGGCTGAGTCAACCTTGAGCCGGCTGCTGGGATCGAACTCCCAGCCTCATGGGCAGAGCTTTCAGACTGCATGTCTGCTGCCTTACCACTCTGCGCCACAAGAGGCTCTTCTAACTTACTTACATACTTACTTACTTTTATTTATGTAATTATTTGTTTGAGTTTTATGCCACCTTCCTGGCACACCAACTCAGGGCGATGTACAACATAATAATCGGAACAATAAAAATACGTCAAAAACTTGACAGCATCCTTTAAAAAGCATTAAACAACATTGATGATTGGCAGCCACGTCATCATTGTTATGATTTCATTGTAGGTCACTTTCCGATCAGCTGTTTTCAAGGGGGTGACTTGTGGGGGGGCAGGCAATGTTATGGGTTCACTGACCCCCACCAAATGCTTGGCAGAAGATCTCCGTTTTGAAGCCCCTGCAGAACTGAGGCAGCTCCATTAGGGCCCCGATGTCCTCCAGGAGCTCATTCCATCCATTGATAGAGCAAACGTGTTGCCCACAGGGAGGCCTTGACATCTCCTGTTGAATAGATCTCAGGTAGGAAGTCCAGGGGAAAGCTCTTTTATAGGAAAACATCGTCTGGAGCCGTCAGGGTTGGATGGACTAGTAATTTGGCTCAGGACCAGATGGGGTCAGGGGGAGAAGTCCCCTCCCTGCAGCAGTGAAGGAGACCAAGACACAGAGTTAGGGCTTTGCATCGAGGTTGATTTGTAGTCCATTCTTCAGCGTAATTACTTGGAATTGAGTCCCACTTCATTAATTACCGAACTTATCATAAAACTCACTTGCATATAAATGTACTTAGGGTGGCAGCTCAACTCACTGGCACTTAGTTTAATGTAGTAACCACTCTTGTTCTAAGAACAATGACAGGAAAAAAATGTTTTAAGGAAGAAGCAAAAGTGGATGAAGGAAACTACAGTTCGGAATTGGTGTTTTAGGGACTTGGCTGCAAAGTTTTATATTGGCATTTATGGTTAAGGCTCCTGCCTTTTTGGCAAAAGATTCTTTGCAATGGAATTGACCAAAGAGAGCTAGAGGTGCTTTTTTTTTTGCATGTTATTGGAGAGATTGTAGAACAATCCCGACAAGTTATGGATTTCCTGTCAAGTCGTGGGGAGAAATCTACATAATTATTGCAGTCTTATCTTTGTAGGGGAAAAGCATTACTCTGCAACACTCTAATGTTGTTAACATTCTGTCTAGAATGTATCTTTCCAGGTCTGTCATTTGAATAAGAGGCAGTTTTGATTAATTTTACTGGATTTGTGGGACTTAGCTCTGCCTCTGCTTTGAGAGCAGGTTTCTTTGGGGGAGAGTATTATTATTATTATTATTATTATTATTATTATTACTATTATTATTACTATTATTATTATTATTAAATACCTTGGGATATCTGCTTAAATTTGATGTGTTAAAATCACTTGGAGATGGCCAGGGAGCAATTCCTGTTGGCAATTCCAGCGGTAATGGCTTTAAACTACATGTAGAACAGTACTGGCTAAGATATCAGGGAGAAAATTTTCACAGTCAGAGTAGTTCAGCAGTGGAATGGGCTGCCTAAAGAGGTGGTGAGCTCCCCCTCGCTGGCAGTCTTCAAGCAAAGGTTGGATACACACTTTTCTTGGATGCTTTAGGATGCTTAGGGCTGATCCTGTGTTGAGCAGGGGGTTGGACTAGATGGCCTGTGTGGCCCCTTCCAACTCTATAGTTCCAAGACATAGGAGCCAGGGAGAATCATAGAATCAAAGAGTTGTAAGGGGGATACAGGCTGTCTAATCCATCCTAAAGCATCTATGATATGTACATGATGCATATCTCTCCAGCTGCTGCTTGAAGATTGCCAATGGGGGGAGGGGAGAGCTCACCACCTCCTTAGGTAGCTTTGGAGAAATTTATGGTGATTAAGCTGGTGTTTATCTGTTAACATAATCACGTGTCCAGTGTTGGCTTCCCACGTCTGAATTTAAGCTTGGTTTTGTTTACACTTTCAATGAGAGAGCAGGTTAAGAGATTTCTCTTTCACTGGGTAACTAATCATTAAAATGATGCCTGAGATTCAAAATGCTGTGTGATGTTGATCATCCAGTTCACGGGAGATCTTCAGCTCCCCCTGCCTGTAGGAGCATCATGACAGTCGGTGATCTCCAGAGCTGCACCCTATAAGAGCAAGGGAGAAGAAGGGCTAAGGGAAGAATCAGCCAACCCTATTGGGCTAAGGGAAGAATTGGCCAGCATTAGCCATGTTGGAAGTGCTTTGTGGGCATATCCACCATCTCTGGATCTTGGCCAGGACTGTCTGCTATTTCCCTGGGGATATTCAGAGTTCCATTAAAAAGGAAAAAGAAACATGTGAAAATATGTAGGAAGTCACTTGTGAAATCTCACAGCTCCTATGTTCAAAGGAGTTTAAATATAGTTCCCACATGGTCCCCCACCCATGCAAACAAAAACCCACCCAAGCCCTAAGAACCTCAGCCGAACATGGCAAGCATGATGGGAACAGTTTCAGAGCAGAGAATCCAACTTAAAGGGGAGGACACTGTTGCATGCCCAAAAGAACCAAAACAGAGAAGCCAAGACTCCTCCCCTTGAAGATAAAACTCTTTATAAAAATTAAATGTTTCAGAAACAGAGAAAATGGAGGAGAACAGTATAAATGATAAAAGAAGCCAAGAGAAGACAGCCTAACTCTGGGCCGCTGATGCTCTGTATTCATGGGGTTTGGGGGCAATGGTGGGAAGACCTCTGGAGTTTTGGCCCTGCTGGTGGGTCTCCTGATGGCCCCTGGGTTTGGGCCACTCTGTAACACAGAGGGTTGGACTGGATGGGCCCTGGGCCTGAGCAAACACATCTTCTCTTATGGTCTTACGTTTTAAAAATAGGACAAAATAAAAAAAATAGAAACTTTTTTGAAAGAACCAGAAAGAAAAAAAGCCCCCTCCCATTACATCCCCAAGAAAAAAAAAACTAGGGAAATATTGAAATATTATTTTAAAACAAAATCAGGAATTAGAAAAACAGCACTGAAAGTGTCTGGGAGGCAGGCTTTCTTGTTCTGCGCCTGCCTTCTGGACCTGTTGAATAAACTTCATATTTTTAGGCAGCAAACTTCTGAATAGCAGTGCCAGGCGGCAGCAACAGGAGAATGCTTTGGTCTCTGTGCACAGACATTGATAGAATCATAGAGTTGCAAGGTACCTCTTGGGTCATCTAGTCCAACCCCCTGCACTATGCAGGACACTCACCGCCCTATTGCTCATCCACTGTCACCTGCCACCCCCTTGAGCCTTCCCAGAATCAGCCTTTCCATCAGGTGGCTCTCCATCTTCTGTTTAAAAATCTCCAAAGTTGGAGAGCCCACCACCTCCCGAGGAAGCCTGTTCCACTGAGAAAACACTCTGTCAGGAACTTCTTCTGGATGTTTAGATGGAATTTCTTTTGATTGATCCTTCAGAGCAGTGGATTCAAATGATGATGGATAAGGGGGTAAAATAATATATATTTTTATTGTTCTGTAAAGAGAAGCTTAGTGTACAAGACTGTTTTGTAACAAAAGGCCCCAAAACTTGTTCTTGACTGTATCTGATGTGTTCTGTTCTCAAGGCCAGAGACAATTGTTTATGTTACCAGAGGACTGAGAAAGAATGGAAAATTATAACCTTTTATAACCTTTTCCCGACGACTTAGCATAGTGGGAATAGGGTGTTCCTGTGGGATGTGCAAGGAGTGGAGACCCCAGGTTATGGGTTTGAAAAGCATCATCATCTTTCCCTGCATTCAATGGAATATTATCAAATCTCAAGTAATCCTTTGTTCGATACACAGGCTCTTCTGGGACAACCCCCCTGTGTCATTTTGTGCATCTGCCGTTGAATAAAATCATAAAAGGTTTTCCAGCGTAGTGGTCATTCTATTTTGGGTACTGCACACAAGGCAAACGATTCCAAAATGCCCAGACCAGGCCCTGGGCTATCAATGATGGAAAAGGAAGTTCCACTTAAATACTAGAAAGCATTTTCTGTTGATGTGGGTTATTTGCAAACAGAACCTACTGCCTCTGAGGGTGATGGAGTTTCCTTTGTTGGAGGTTTTTAGGAGGAGATTGGATGAACAAGCAGCAGGAGTGTGTGGTTTTTAATTCCCCGAGAAGGCGGGAGAATGGGCTGGATGGTCCTCTGTGGTGTCCTCCAGTTCTGTATGATTCTGAATGCATCCTGAATGCAGGGATAGCTTCTAAGAGAAAAAATGCTGACTGATTTCACTTTCTGCTGTCCCTTTTAACTATTAAAGGATGGTGAGAGAAGGGCTAGGGATGAGAGATGTGAAACTCTCCAGGATTTTTTTGGCTGAAGAAAAGAGGTGCTTTGACATTCTCCTCCAATGCAGATGGACAATTGCTGCCTCTCGCAAATATCTAATGGGTGTAAATGTCAAACCATTGCTGTTTGAAGTACTGAGCCTTTTGGCTGGGGATATATCTTCCCTTCTGTTCTGTGCTGATACTGGTTTTTCTTTTCCCCAGGTCGTCATGGTGATGGAGCCTATTGGCCAGTCGACACAAACCTGATCGACAGAAGCAGCCTTAATGGTAAGCAGTGCGGCCTAAAAATGATCCTCTCCAAATGAGGTTCCATTCTTGTTTCACCAGGCTTTGAGTTCTGTCTACTTGCCTCTGTCACCACTGTTGCAAAGGCCTTGGTATCATCACATATCTGACATGGTTGGCTTCTGTTCTTGGCAGGCCCTTGGGCAATTTAGCATAGGAAGACCCATGATGACTGGAGAGTAGGAATGAACGAGTGGTAGGTCAAGGCAGGACATGCAGAAGAAGACCTAGAGCCTCCTTCATTGCCAGAAGGTGGATTCTCAGTTGGTACAGGTCCTAGAAAAAGGTGCACGTCCTAGGAGAAGGAGGAGGAGGAGGAGGAGGAGGAGGAGCAGATTGGTTGCTTTTCACTACCCAAAGGAGGCTCAAAGTGGCTTACAATCATCTTCCCTTTCCTCTCCTCACAACAGAGACCCTGTGAGGGAGGTGAGGCTCTGTGAGAACAGCTTTGCTGTGGCGAGGCCAAGGTCACCCAGCCAGCTGCATGTGGTGGAGGAGTGGGGAATCCAACCCGTCTTGTCAGATTAGAGGCTGCTGCTCTTAACCCCTACATCATGCTGTCCTAGATAAGCAGTAGACGATAGCACTGGATCTCACAGTGGCCTCTTAATCGGCCTGAGCAACTGCCTGACTCTGTAAACCTGTAGAAATGCTAACTGATGTATGGATGATGTGGGTCAATCTAGGGGCCCCAAAGAAGTGTGTTTGGCCTCGACGGGAACCAGGGCCTTCTCAACTCTGGCATTATTGTTGTTATTATTGTTTTTGTTGTTGTCATTATTATTGTTGTCATTGTTGTTATTATTGTTGTCATTGTTGTTGTTGTTGTTATGTTACATTACGTTATGTTACATTGTTTGTTTGTTTGTTTGTTTGTTTGTTTGTTTATTAAACTTCTAGTCCACCAGTCCCGAAAGGCTTGTGGCGGGTTACACAATACATAAAATCCCCAATAAAAATTACCCCTAAAAGCTAAAAAAATACAACAAAATCCATAAAAATCCAAGCAATACTGCGGTGGAGAAAAATCAACTAAAAATCCCACCTGCTATCACCTCCAGGGGTGGACATAAGGGAAATAAATCTAAGCTGCCAGCAGAGTGACCCAGAAGGTGGGTCAAGATCTTCCTTAGCTCGCTGGCCTCAACCATAGACCTGGCGGAAGAGCTCTGTCTTGCAGGTCCTGCGGAACGCCGAAAGCTCCCATAGCTCTTCTGGGAGCTCATTCCACCTGGTAGGGGCTAGGACTGAAAAGGCCCTGGCCCTAGTCGAGGCCAAACACGCTTCCCCGAGGCCCCTAGCCTGGCAGAATGAGCTGCCAGAAGTGATCCGGACCCTTTTGTTACTACCAGAGTTGCAAAGGGCCTGCAAATGACGCTCTTCCACCAGATGTATGGTGGAAGCCAAAACGAGTAAGCAGAACATCAAATCAGGTCTCCTCCCCAACTCTCCCATTCCTCACCAGGGGAAATATTAGATCTCAAAGAACTGAACAACCCCATTAACTTATTTATGGGAACATTACTCTTATGATCGTCCCCGGCCCTAGGGAAGCATGCCTGGCCTCGACCAGGGCCAGGGCCTTCTCGGTCCTGGCCCCTGCCTGGTGGAATGAGCTCCCGGGAGAGCTGCGGGCCCTGCGGGACCTTCCATCGTTCCGCAGGGCCTGCAAGACAGAGCTCTTCCGCCAGGTTTACTGTTGAGACCAGGCTTAACATCTATGCCCCCCCGGGACCTGAGGATTGGGATTAGAGACGGGTACCACCAGTATCCCCTCTCCACTTGCTAGGGGGGGGAATGGGTAGTTGATTAGCCGCTCTTGCCAGGTAGTTATTAACTATTGATATGTTAATTGGTTTTTAATGTATTTTATGGGGTTTTATACTGTTGTAACCCACCACAAGCCACAAGGGAGTGGCGGGTAATAAATTCAATAATAATAATAATAATAATGAATAGAATTATGGGATATTGAGTTATATTAAACTATGGGTTTTTTTAATGTTTTTAGCTGTATATAAGCCTCTGCTGTAACCTATGCCAAGCTTGCTGTTCAGGGAGGGAGTGGCCTAAAAATCAAATAAATAACTAAACCTCCTGGCAATGTCCTGCACCTTCACTGATTGCTGATTTGCTTCCAGGTCCTATGCAGGGTACGGTTAAGCCCCTTGAAGGCTGGTGTTCCACATCCTTGGGTTGCCTTACGCATGTACAACACCTTAGACCTGCAAAGCAATATCTGCTCACAGTGCCATCCTCTCAAGGAGTCTGGCTCATATGAATCATAACATCCTAGAGTTGGAAGGGCCATGCAGGCCACCTAGTCCAACCCCCTGCTCAGTGCAGGATCTACCTAAAGCATCCATGATAAGTATCTGTTCATCAGCTGCTAGAAGACCAGCAGTGAGGGGGAGCTCACCACCTCCCTAGGCAGCCGATTCCACTGCCAAACTACTCTGACTGTGAAAAAACGGATATCTAACTGGTACTGTTCTCCACAGAGCTTAAACCCATTACTTTGGGTCCTATCATCTGCTGTCAACAGGAATGGCTCCCTGCCCTCCTCCAAATGACAACTTTTTAATGGTTCCTTAAGTATGTAATATGAGGTAGCTCGCTGGGCCTCCTTCTGCCCATTATTCAAAAGATCAACTTGCTCCATCACACTTTTTTGTTAATTCTAATGACCTGACAAAACTCATTTAGATGGGGGCATAGTAACATATGGGGATGTTTTCTCTCCGTTAAAAACTGCTCAGATCTTTTGATCTTACATTTGTAGTGTACCACTGTTGTTTTTAACTGTTTTTGATGTTAATTGCTCTGTGCTTTGGTAGGCGGTAGGAGAAAAAATATTTTGGTTACGTATTTTTTTAAAGTTCCCAGAACTTTAAAAAAAATGATGGAGTTACAATATGAATGTGTGCGAGTTCAAAACTTTGGTATGATCATTGGCTGACTTTTAAAATGATATGGCCAACATCTCTACTGATTGAGAGCTGCACACTCAGAGAAACAGGCTTGTGTTTTTACAGCTAGATGAGAGACTTCTCTTTGCTGATCAGTGCTCACAAAGCCAGAATAATATATGCTGGGAGGACACTGGAAATATAGGCAGGAAAAAGCAGAGAGAGCAGGAATCTAGAGAAGTGGGTGGCACACCATAGTCAGATGCTACCTTCAGATGCTACGTTCAGGACCATGGATAGTTCTGAGGTAGACTAGTTGCTCTGAGTCACCTGAAACAGGCTTTGAGGAACCCCAGAAGTGATCATGCAGAATGTCGTTGGGAAACATAGCTGTGTCCATGCTCTTCCCCTTCCCATCCCCTCCAGGCCCATCATTGGCGATCGGGGGTGGGGGGGTGGTCAACATGACCATATATGTTCATATCACCCAATGAATGTTTAACAAATTATAAAAATATATTAAAAGTTAATTAACTCCCTCCCATTCAGGAAACCCTGCCATAGGTATAAGGAAACCCTGGGATTTTATGAAACCCTGGTTGATAAAGCTTGCTTTAAGTAGGCATGAAAAGGACATCTTCATCCTTTGATGGAGATGCTTATCCTTTCATGCTTAGAACAGTGGTTCTCAACCTTCCTAATGCCGTGCCATGATACAGTTCTTCATGTTGTGGTGATCCCCAACCATAAAATTAAGCAAGTGTTCTTTCACAGAAACTAAACAAACCCTGACCAATGGCGTGCAAATCCAGTGTTCATGATTGTATATAAATTGGGTTTTTCCCCGGGGTTTCTCAGTTCAGTTCTGCCTCTTGTCCCACCATGCTGATCTCACTCTTTTCCACTGCCCCAGACAGACCAACACTCTATCTCGATCTAACCTGGCCAAGCTGCTCGCCCTGCCGCAACCTCTGTGAAAGGGTCGATCAGCCCCCAAAAGGGGTCCCAACCCCAAGGTTGAGAACCACTGGTTTAGAAGCAGAGTATTTCAGCACTCTGTTGTGGAGGGGCAGTCTGACAGGCAAGGAGCAGCATTTCCCAACTGGACCTACTCTTTAACCAGCTCTGCTCTTCTTCTTATTTTACTTATTTTTATACTTGTATGCCACTCTTCCCTGATGACTCCAGGTGGTCCACATCCTTTGCTGGTGCAGCACTCTCAGCAGATGCTGCTATGCTACTGTGATATTGTGGCTCAACCCTGGGCTATTTTGAAAAGTACAGTTTGTGAATCGCTTCTCACCCTGTTGACTAAGATCAAGTGTAGGGTCGAAAAGTACAGATTGCGACAACCGTCACAGCTCCCAGAACAAATCATTTATTTACCATTGCACAGTTCAGAGGATGTCTTAGATTGTTTCCATAGCATCACACTTTTTTTTTTAACAAGGTGAGCTGGTGTGAAAAATTTGGACAAAGCTTCCCAAGTGTTTTGCCTTAATAAGCTTGCTGAGGAAATAGCTAACACTGATAAAGTATTAGCCGGCGGTATTATCCTGCAGTATATTTACAGTTCGTTACCACGCGAGGGTCTTGTCGGAATCACTGGAGCAGAGCCGTTCCTGTATTTAAAAACAGTGCAGGAGATTAAGGAAGGAAATGGAATAGATAATTGAGAAAAATTAATTATGCCTTGGCAGCTTCTAGCATGACGGAGTTGTCATTATATGTAAGGGAGATTTATCAGTTATAAAAGGCAGAGCCAGGAAATGACACTGTGCTAAGAGGTCGGTTCCATTTCGGCATCTGTTTCCCTTCCACCCCAAATCTATAGTTAATTCTGTGAAGTCGGGAAATAGAAACCGAGCCCTTCCTCTCATATAAGGTGTTCTGCCCTTCGGGACCAGCCCGATCACAGAAGGTGCACAATGAAAAGAGCATTTAAAGAAGCCAATCCGTGTCCGCTGCAAGCAGTCTTCCCAACCGAGGTTCCAGATTAGATTACTACAAGCGGGGACTTTTGGGCGAGGGGGCATCCCAGTGGCTACTACAGCTCTCCTCCTCCTCCTCCATCACATTTCTATCCCAAACTGGGCAGCTAAAAGCGTACAAAATACACTTGATAAAACAATACAAGAGATATAAATAAAGTTTTAAACTATAAGATAATTCCACATAGCAGCTGCAAACATGAAGGTTGTCTAATGATATTGCAGCTAGATCTGAAGGTCCTATAGGAAGCTTGGGCATGGTGTAGCCTGACATAGTAAGATCTAAGAAACAAAGCAGGGGCAGTACTTAGATGGGGCACTGCCAAGTCAAACTGTGCAGAGGACGGCATTGGCAAAACATCTTTGCCGACCTTGGCATACCTCCCCTTACCTTCAAATTCCCCTGAGAGGATTCCGATACGTTGATTGAAACTTGATGGCACTCCCATATGTACGAAGTTCCTGCTTGCTTCCTTGCTTGCTTGCTTGCTTGAGTCTATCTATCCATCCATCCATCCATGTATTTATCAACCAGCACTCACAAACTTAGCCAACTCCTGGTGATTTACAATAAAACCATACAAAAAAATAGCAAAAACAACAATCTTCATGGCAGAAAAACCTAACGTTTCCATTCCACCACCCATCCACAACCAATGACACCAGACCACACTAGTCCACAGTAACCCACCACCGCCCTCCGGAGAGGTGCTCATGCACAGCTGACCAAGGCATGTGCCTCTACAGGGCCTATACAGGGAGGGACCAGATCTTTTTGACCTGGCCTCAACCAAACGCCTGGTGGAAGAGTAGTTCAGCAGTGCAGTTGGCTACCTAAGTAGGTGGTGAGCTCCTCCTTACTGGAGGTCTTCAAGCAGCAGCTAGACAGATCCTTATCCTGGATGGTTGAGGCTGATCCTGCACTGATCAGCGGGGTGGACTAGATGGCCCGGATGACCCCTTCTCACTCTTCGATTCCAGAATTCAAATGGAGGGGGCGGAAATGTGCACTAAATCATTCCCTGTTTCAGTGAACACTACACCTCTTTGCACTAACTCCGACCTCACAGAACTGGCGGAGTATACGCCACATCGCTACGGCCAGCCTATCCAATGATGAGATTGATTTTCACCTAATTAGAATGTAAAAGGCAGGAGGTTTGGTTATTTATTTATTAATTTTGCTCCTGGTTTACAATGCTTAAGTGCCTCTGATCATTATCAATGTAGATTCGCCATGCTACCACCCTCCGTCTCTCTCCGCTTCCCTCCATACCTAATGGAGATTTAGCACGTCCCATTTATTGAATGTATACGGAGATGTGAATGTCTGCCTGTTACCTAGAGCCATGCTGGAAAATAGAATATTAGTACAAGTCACATCCCTGATTATATATGACTGATTATTTTCTGCACTACAAGATGAAGAGCGCCTACTACAGCCTGCCTCTTTTATTAAAAGCCATGGTTTACGGCTGGATGAATGACTTTTCTTTTGTACATTAGGCAGGCGTGCCCCAGATCGCATCTGTAAATCAAAGCCGTTTAATTAGGTCTCTGCATTGTTTGGTACCCGAGAATTTTCGTTATCAGAGCCTGGGAAGAAAAGAGGTCTTAGCGGTGGCGATCAACCGGCATCGTTATTGGCAGATCCATCAGGGGGTGTGTTCATTTTACTTGCAACCAAGGGCTTCCAAGACTGTATCTGTGGATTCAAAAGGCATACAGCAGTGTTTGGGGGTTTGTTAAGGGGAAAAACCACACACAGAGAGACACACATACATACATACAGTGAGAGATTAAATTTAGCTGGGTACTCATTTTACCGACCTTGGAAGGATGGAAGGCTGAGTCAACCTTGAGCCAGCTGCTGGGATCGAACTCCCAGCTTCATGGGCAGAGCTTTCAGACTGCATGTCTGCTGCCTTACCACTCTGCGCCACAAGAGGCTCTTATGTTCCCCCTCATATGGGGCCTCTATTGACCAGCCGTTTCTGTAAAGCAGCTCCAAGCTTCATTCTCCTTCATTCTCACTCTCAGATTCAACCTTTTGGGGAACCAACTGCATTCTCCTTGTTGGTGACAAGTGACTGGACAAAATGCATGAAGTCACATTACCGTGTTAACATTTCCTGCCATTTCAAGTGGCAGCTCCTGACACAGAACAGGAGTGGGGGGAAACATGAATGTAACAACATCACATCCGTCGGTTTGCTCATCTCTAACCTATTTTATTTATTTCATTTATTTGCGGTCTGCCTTTCGCACTGAGCCTCCAGGTGGGCTATCCAGTAAAAAGCAGCCCCACTGGAACAGAAACCATGCGGCCAAAACAGCAGCAGTACAAGCAATGCAACCAAGCATGCAATAATGCCATTAAAACTCAGTCGCCAAAGGGGAGAATGTGTTGGAACAATGATGGCCAACATAGTGCCCATGGCTGCTGCGGTGCCTCTTGACACTTTGTCTTGTGCCCGCTGAGTGTTTTTAGGAGGTGGGCGGAGCCAGGAAGAGGTTTTGCCCAGCAGAACCTCTGATTGGCCCCTTGGTGATTTGATCGACATTGCAGATTTTTGTTTAAATGCAAGACGGAGCTCTTCTGACGGGCCTCTGGTTGAGGCCAGATAGGTAGCTATATAGCGAGACAACAAGTATGACAATATTGGGCTTCCCTCCTGCCCCATCTGCCCTTTTTTTTCTCCCCTGCCCCCTTCCCTATATGTTAACTCTTGCTGGCAACAACCTGCCTTCAATATCTCAGTGTTGAATTTTGGCTCACATAATTTGAATGTGGCTTTTATCTTCTGTACTACTGTTTTATTGAGTTTTAGACCTGGATGACAGCCCCAAGGCACGCTACTGAGAGGGGTTCTATATTGATTGATTGATCAATCAATCAATCAACGAAGGCTGCTTTAGCAGCAGCTACCACCACAGCACAAGGATCTTCATGGTGTGACTGAAGGTCAGCTGTGGCAATCCTTTTCTGACTGGCTCCGCCTGCTGCAGCCACCATTTTGCAGCGGCCCTTTCAATGCTCCACCCACCCTGCCATTGTCAGTATTCCAAATGTGTCCACATGTTCCAAATGTTTGGGGATCCCTGTGCTGGAAAAAGGAAAGTACTAGTCGTGCTAGGAAGCAGGACTAGAAAACAGAAGAAGACAAAAATAGTTAATACGTATAGATGAGCAATGCATTGCTAGAGAGATTAGTGGGGTATTTGGGCATCTGCCCATGATATTTATGTCCTCGTAACCTTAAAGTTGACAAAGGCACTGTTTTCTTTGCCATGCTGCAATTTGATAGACAACTGCCTCTGTCACTTTAGGTGGAACGAAGGAACGGACAATTTCCCAGGCTTCCAACCGGCCAGGACCGCTTGCCTCATTAGAGAGGAAGTCATGACTTTTAAGCTGGTTTTGATTATCTGGATAGGAGTATTCCATCTTTATCTCTTCAAAGAAGAAGAAAGAACAAGGCTCTTTTCTGTGATATTTAGCTGGCTATTATGTTAGGTGGCTTCGGGTCATTGGATTATGTACTATTCCTCCCTTGTTTATTTTGCTTTATTGTCTGTTTTCTGTGTTGTCGTTGTCGTTTTTGAATCTCAGCTGCCCAGATCATTTATGGAGTTGATTTAGCAATGAGACTTTGAAAGAAAAGGGGGGGGGGAGAAAAGACCCCAGAACTGAAATTCCGGCTAAGACTTGCTAATTGGTTATACCTTGGCGTAATGACTGATCTAATCTTCTCCCCCTGTTCCTACAAAATAGAAAGGGTGGAGGATTATTCTATTTAATGCTACATACAAAAGAATAGGAGTGCCATTTCTCATAGCATGTCATCTAAGCCCGCACATGTTCACAAGCCAGAACAATGTGTGAGTATCCCTTTCAACTAATCTGCAGTCTATTGTTTCCTGGGAAGATGGGGGCAGGAGGGGTTATCCCTCACTCCCTTAGATCAGCAAGATTCCAGATTTCTGGACTGGATCCATATACCCTCACAACCCAGGCTGTCATACCAGGCTGGAGAGCTGTGCTGACAGCACACATTTGCAAATGTGGTGTGCTACATATTTAATGGACGCTTTCAACAAAATTTCACAAAACTCTGAGGGTTTCTTGACAGCCCTGGAAGGGTTTCCTGAATGGGTGGGGCTTAATTAACTTTTAACATATTTTTTTTAAACTGTTAAACATTTATTGGGCGATACAATCGTATATGGCCACCTTGACCTGCCCCACCCCTCCCAAAATGGCCAATGATGGGCCTGGGGGGGGTGGGGAGGGGAGTGGCCCTGGGTGAGAATGTCCACAGCTATGTTTCCCAAGCATTTCCTGCATGACTGCACCATTTCTGGGGCTTTTCGAAGCCTGAAGAATGTTTCGGGGTTTTCTCAATGGTAATAAAAGTCAAGAAAGGCTGGGCTCATGGTAAGCTCATGGAAATCTGCTTGCTGGGCACCCATAGACCCAAACTGGCATTATTTATATACAATGGCATGAGAATGTGACTTTCCGGAGAACATAGTTTCAACACTGTGGCTCTGTAAAGGTTTGCATACTGATCTTGTATCCCCTAGTTCTACAACAGAGATACTCAGTGGTTGGGGAGTTGTCAAGACCCTCTTCACACGTTTATTGTTCTCATGGACGTGTCTTGTAATGTTTCTTTGACCTGTCTTCATGGTTGCCAAGTGATGTTCCCTTGACCTGTTTTTTGCCTTCTTGGAATTGTGTAGTGGTTTCTCTTTTTCATTACATCTATTGAAAGCATTTTACAAACTTGACCCTGCTTGACTGATGCATTCTTCTAGGCATGTTTCTTTATGATTCATCCGTTTATTATTTGCATTTCTAGACCGACCCTCTTGAAACTGTCATCTTGGAGCAGTTGATGTCATTCATAAGATACAATTAAACAGTTTAAAAATGTAAAAAATCAATACATTGTTGTTAATGGCACCAAAGCTATAGACCTGGTTCAAGTGTTTATTGTGCTTTTCATTTGATGGAGGTTCAGGTGAGAATGGAGAACTGGGGAAGCCCATTGTCTGAACTGGTCTCAACCATTAGCTCCATCTTGCATGCCCTATAGAACTGTGCTAGTTCCATTAGGGCCCTGATCTTCTCTGGGAGCTCATTCCACCAGGTACGGTCCAAGGCAGAGAAAGCCCTGTCCCTGGTTGAGGCCAGTCAGATTTCTTTGGTGCCAGAGACTACCAGATGATTTGCAGTTGCTGAGCTACATGCCCTCTGGGGAACATATCCAGACCAGCAGTCCTTAGATATGTTGGGCCCAGACCATGTATGGCCTTGTAGGTGAGAATTCAAACCTTGCATATAAGAACCAACTCTTCTTCTTCTTCTTCTTCTTCTTCTTCTTCTTCTTCTTCTTCTTCTTCTTCTTCTTCTTCTTCTTCTTCTTCTTCTTCTTCTTCTTCTTCTTCTTGTTACAAACCCAGAACTCTACCGGGGGGCAATGTGTCTTCCATAATAGTGGTCTAATATGGGCCCTCCCTAGTGTCTAGGCTGTTATGCATGCTTTTGCATGGGAATCAGGGCTTGAGAAACTGCAGAGCCTGGTCTGTTATATAACATGCCAAGATCCAAACTGGGAGGAGGGGCCCTAGGGGAAGCTTGTAAGCTTGCTTTTAATTTTCAGCAAGGAAACCCCTGGCTTCTCTTTGCTATTTCTCTTAAAGAACCTTATCGTTAACAAGAGTTGGTAACAGGAGTTAACATTGGGAACTCAACAAAGACCTAACCACACTAAACTATGAGTGGCTGTTCTATGGCTGTTCTGTGCACCATTCCCCATTGTGGCACCTGTCCCATGTTTCAGAAAAGTGGGTTCTTGTGGTTGATAGATGGATTCCACCTTGAAGCAGCTGCTGCCAGATGAATGGGTGACCAGCAACCCTCCTTAAAGCTTAGTCCTCATTCCACGGATGGAAGAAAATATGAGTCTTTTCATTGATGGCAACTGCAGACATGGCTCTCTATGAGCTGCAGAGGGAGCACCAGTGTTCTACAGCAGGGGTAGTCAACCTGTGGTCCTCCAGATGTTCATGTACTACAATTCCCATGAGCCCCTGCCAGCATTTGCTGGCAGGGGCTCATGGGAATTGTAGCCCATGAACATCTGGAGGACCACAGGTTGACTACCCCTGTTCTACAGTGTAGCCACTGGGCTGTATCATCAGGTCCCAATGTGTTCTCTTCTGATTTGGCTTCCATACTCATATTGCTGTACCGCCACACATAAGTTACTGTGGTGCTATCCCGTCTTAAACACACACACACAAGACAATGACAGTAGCCTTTCTGGAGAAGAAGCATCACCACAAGGTTTCTCAGAGGAGGGTGGCCCAGTAGTGGAGCACATGACTTGCACCTGGATCCTGCCATTCAAGAACACCTCTGCTTTGACAACCTTGAGAGCTCCTGGCAGTCAGAGTAGGCAACATTGACCTAAATAGAGCAGTGATTGTACCCAGAGTAAGACAAGCTTCATGCACATTCATGTGTCCTATCTTTGGCATCCTTTAGTATTCTAACTTTGGCCAACTTGGTTTAATGCATGTGAGATAACATTCTACCACTCTGCCCAGCTAAAAGGAAAGCATTACACCAGTGCAAGAAGTTTTTTTTTTCTGGAGAAAGAACCTCTTCTGCTATAGCAAGGTAGCAGAGTCGGATACAATCCCTCTAAAACTGGATGCAATCACTACTAAAACTGGAATATATAACAGCACACAGTGTAAACAGGCGTAATCTTGGGAATGTTCAACCTGGAGAAAAGGAGGTTGAGAGAGGACAGGACTGTGGTCTTTAATTATTTGAATGGTTGTCCTTTGGAGGAGGGCAAAAACCGGTTCCTGTTGGCAGCAGAGGAGAGGACTCACAGAAGTGGTTTAAACTATGTGAAGCATGGTATCGGCTAGATATCAGAAAAACAATTTTCACAGAGTAGTTCAGCAGTGGAATAGGCTGCCTAAGGAGGTGGGGAGCTCCCCCTCACTGGTGGTCTTCAAACGGTGGCTGTAGAGATCCTTATCCTGGATGCTTGAGGCTGATCCTGCATTGAGTCAGGGATGGGACTAGGTGGCCTTTGTGGCCCCTTCCCACTGCAGGATTCAATGGGTCTAGTTCAGCAGTAGAATCAGCTGCCTAAGGAGATGATGCTCACTGATGTTCAATGAGCAGCAACTGGACAGATACTTCTCATAGATGCTTTAGGCTATCCTCCTGCATTGAGCAGGGGGTTGGACTAGGTGGCCTGTATTGCCCCTCTCGACCTTATGGTTCTATAACCTGTTTTAAACCCACCCCAAGGAGTAGTCTAAACTAAGGAGTAGGCTAAACTAAACCCTTAGACCAGACTAAACTCCCAATGCCAATAATGGGATTATTTAAAAATCCCCCCAAAGGAATATATTTTGGGGCCCAATCCTTTGCCTTGGTTTCCTACTTTGAAACAGAAAATGCTCCTCAGGCTGAGCCCGAGATATTCCTGTGATTTTTGAGAAGAGAACAATACTTTCAAATAAAGGGTACCGCCATGGCAATATATTAATTTAACATAATTTCTGGCAGACTGTGAGCCGAGCGCTCGGACAAGCACTAAAATTTGCCAATAGACACCAAGTTCATTATCCTGTCAACACCAGCGGGCAGGACAATTTTAACAACCCAGTCCCTTCCATTTCCGCATCTTCGGGAGAGAGTGTTAATAATCTGACAAGCTAATGGCCGTTCGTATCAAATAAAGGCCAAGCATCAGACTTGAAATGGCTTTGGTATTTTCCTGTTTGCTGTATCTATGGAATACATCAACACATAAATCCCCTGAGTTTTACGATACCGGTCTGGACCCTTTGAGGTGAAATCCACATGCCCATGGCAGGCATTAAATTTTATCGGCTTTTATGGGGAGCTTTTTTTTTTTTTTTTCCCCAAAGGAAGAGAGTGGAGTAAATTTGTGACAGTGGGACGTCAGGCTGTTTGTCTTTTTGGGCATCAAGTAAGTGGGACATTTGCCGTAAACCATGACCCCCTCATCGCGCATGTCACAAATGTGTTTCCGCAGCATAAAACATCAAATCGACTTGCGGGGAAATTGTACCCTAGGTAGCAATCGTCGAGTTTTCCGGAACATCTGCCAACTCGCTCTGCTGCTCTTTTGTGGGTTCGCCCCACATCCCTGGCCCAAACACATGTCATTCAAATGTGGGACTGGTTGTGGAAATGACATGTGGTATTGGGGACTCAGCCGTCTGATGCCACTGTAGGATGTCTCCCATTGGCCTCTGGACTAAGAGGGAGGGTCTTCCAAGCCTTTGCTCGGTTCTCTTACTGAAGTGTCTGCAGGTTTGGTAAACACTGACCATGAAGTTCTTCCAAAACAAACAGCTCTTTTAGTCAATTCAACACCAACTCCCAACACCAAACAAGGAACATAGGCTGCCTGGAATAGGCTGCCTAAGGAGGCGGTGAGCTCCCCCTCACTGGTAGTCTTCAAGCAAAGGTTGGATACACACTTTTCTTGGATGCTCTAGGATGCTTAGGGCTGATCCTGCGTTGAGCAGGGGGTTGGACTAGATGGCCTGTATGGCCCCTTCCAACTCTATGATTCTATGATTCTAACATAAATGCAACACAAACTTATTTACACTTTGGAATGCCCACCAAAGAACCTGATTGGTCCTAGGCAAGAGCAGTTCTTTGATCCATTCTGTGCATGATATGACTGGTTGCAGCCCTTATTTGAATAAGGTTCTGGCATGGAATGCCCGCATACATAACACTTACGCTATTTAAGACTTGATCTCCCCTGTTCTGGGATACACTGCCAACATATCCCAGCATTTATACTTGCTGGACTCCCATCTATCAAGAAGGGCCTTTTTACTGAGGTTGGACTAGGTGACCCTGGAGCAGCTTATATTCCATCCCATCTCAAGCAACTCAGGGCAGATCCTGTCAATAAAATTACATCAAGGTAACGTATAACAGTAAAATATCAACTCTTAGGCTAAATACATTAAAATCTAAAACTAATTTAGTTGTCTATCCAGTAATTGTCATACTAAGAATGAAGGAGAGAGGAGTTGGGAGGATCTTCCCAGCCCTGGCTGATACATAATAAAGCTTTGGTACTCAGGTAGCTCACAGCAGATGTCGTAGGAAATTAGAACTGGCTTATGGTTTCCCCACGCCAACCCAGCCTTCTGTTTTGCACATCTTGCCCTCTCGAAGAAGACAAGGGGAGGAGCCAAGGGAGTGAGCAGCCATGAAACTATTTTTTTTTTTGTGCTGCATTTGGCTGGTAGATCTGCTCCCGAGAAGTCTAAGTGACTAATGGTTATGTTTCTGTCTCTTCTAGCCAAGAGCTGAGACTCCTTCCCTTCTGCTCCAGGTATTCTCAGCCTTTCCATGCTGGTCAAAATCTCTCATTGCAACATGTGTCCTTTCAGAGCCACCCATTGGACAGATGCATCCCCCCCATGGAAGCGTGACGCCCCAGAAGAACAGTAATCTCCTCGTCATTATCGTGGTCACCGTCGGGGTGGTCACTGTCGTGGTGGTGGTGATCGTGGCTGTGATTTGCACCAGGCGTTCATCAGCTCAGCAGAGGAAGTAAGTGCTTTGAATGGGTGTCTGGAGTGTGTGATTTTTAAGCCCCCAAGAAGGCCCGTTGTGATTCTGCTTCTGAATGGGGATTCTGCCACTCACCTTTCCTTCCTACTCTGGGTCGAGGCTAACCTGTTCTGTTTTCTCTGATTGGTTTTCATCTTAGGGCAAATTAAATATGAATCCAAAGGAAAGCCTGTGTTTGACGGCTCCAGGGCTAGTCAAACTGCGGCCCTCCAGATGTCCATGGACTACAATTCTCATGAGTGTTTGCTGGCAGGGGCTCATGGAAATGGTAGTCCATAAACATCTGGAGGGCTGCAGTTTGACTGCCCCTAGATCAACCTTTCTCAACGTGTTCACCATTGAGAAACCCCTGAAAAATTCTTCAGGCTTTGAGAACCCCTAGAAGTGGTGCCATCATGCAGAATATGGTTGGGAAGCAGAGCTGTGGACACACCCACCTGGGGCCCCTCCCCTTCCCACCCCCTCCAGGCCCATCATTGGCCATTTGGGGGTGATTTGACACAGCCATATTTGATCATATCGCATGATAAATGGTTAAGAACTTGAAAAATGCATAAAAATCAATTAACTCCCACCCATTCGGGAAACCCTTCCAGGGCTGTCAAGCAATCCCAGGGCTGTCAAGAAACCTTGGTTGAGAAAGCCCAGTAATAAGATACTCAGAGCAAGACAACAGAGCAAGGAGAAAGCTTAGAATTGTGCAGAGCAGCCAGCCAGAGATGAGGATCAGAAGCCACAGCTATCAGTTTCAACGAGAAGTGAGCTGCTGGTTTGATGGAGTCTGGGTTTTTAATGTCTGATAACTCCCAGAACTGAAAAGCATACAGTGGCAATATGATCACAGGAGAGGGGGTCCCCCACCCCACCCCAAAAAGCCACCAGTCTGTGACTATTCCGCTCGACAACTACTTTGAACAAAAAGAATCTTCCCTAGTTAAAGCCAGGCCAGCTAAGCATATGTTAAGAATGCCTTACGGCACGGCGCTGACTGATCATGACAGGCATCTCTGGTTGTGGGGCAGGCTTTAAAAAGCAAGCGGGTAAAAAACCAATAGAGGCAGCAGCATCCAGGTGCCCAGAGAACACGTTCGCCGCCGTGGTATCATTAGGTTGTCAGCCGCTTTTCCCTGGGACGTCTCTCCGCTTGTAACTTCGCCCTGTCTCTCTGCCACTCGTGAGCCTTGGCATTCGGGTTTCAGCTCCCGGCCGTTCGGCGCTGAGCTCGGATGGATCCGGGCTGTGTGCGGTTGGAGGGAAGGTTCGGTTCCGTTCCGTTCCAGGTCCGACCAAGCGGCGCCGTGCAAACGTGGCCCAAAAGAAAAGGGGAAATCGTTTTCTTTAGCATTTGCAATTGGAACAGGCTCTTTTCCTGCGATTGTGTTGGTGCTGGTTGGCGTCCCTTTATGAAGCGCATGTCAAACAAGGCAGGGAGGAGGGATCACTTCTCACCACGGTCATGAGCAGTGATGGGACGTCAGGTCAGATGAGGCTGATGGAAAGGGGCCTCCGTGGGCTTCCTGGTTATCCGTTTACCGCTTGGCGTGGGCAGACTCCTTCCCTAATGGAGGATTTGCAATATGGCACAATAATGGGTTTGGATTGGAGAGGCAAAGTCTTACGGCACGGTCATGAGGCTCCCAGCCAACTCTCTCAAGGCCTGATGCTACTGAATGATGATCTTGCTTTTCACTTGTCATTTGCCCCATCGGGGAGCAGGAGAGGAGGGAAAGGGCCATTCTGAAATGGCGCCTATATGACCGTTTATGCACTGGAGGTTTCATGCTGGGCTGCAGGCTGGAGTTTTAGTCGTGGCAGGTTGCCCCACCTCTTCCTGCACCCACATGGGGGAACATTTGGCCCGGTGTGCCTCATCCACTCTCAATTTGTGCTCCTGCACAAGAGCTGGGGCAGTGAAGTTCCCAGTGCATGGTATCTTGAAGTATTTTGAAAGGTTGTCACTTGGAGGAGGGCAGGGACCAGTTCCTGTGGGCAGCAGAGGAGAGGACCCATAGTCATGGTTTAAAACTATGTGCAGAACAGTACCAGCTAGATATCAGAGGGTCTGAGTAGTTCAGCAGTGGAATGAGCTGCCTAAGGAGATGAGTAGCTCCCCCTCTCTTGCAGTCTTCAAGCAGCGGCTGGACAGATCCTTCTCCTGGATGCTTGAGGCTGATCCTGCACGGAGCAGGGGGTGGGTCTAGATGGCCCGTATGGCCCCTTCCAACTCAATGGTTTTATGATTCTATCCAGATGTTTCTACAAGGAGGTTTCAAACCTCAGATAAGGGCCCAAAGTCAGTGCTAGGCCTGCAGCTTGCTAATGTTTTCTGATTGGCTCCATCAGCCCATCATGTGATTGCCTCCAAGGCAACCAGGGTTCACACCCCAAAAATCTGTACAGGAAAGGCCTTCCCGTTATTGGGTGCCAGCACTAAAAATGGTGCTCCCCTTGATTCTGCCCTATTATCTTCAGATAGTAGAGGCACATGGAGAATGTCTTCTGATGTAGATCAGACAGGTTCATGATTAACAAAACCCTGAAATCGACCTTTCCCTGCTGTGGTCAGACTTTTGGTCCCAAGAAACTTCTCTTGTTCTCACTTTCTTGCTGGAGATCTGCTGAAAACTATTTTATTTCAGAGGGCATTTCAGAGAATCATACAGAGTTGGAAGGGACCTCCAGGGTCATCTAGTCCAACCCCCTGCACTATGCAGGAAACTACCTGCCCACCAGTGACCCCCAATTCCATGTACAGATGATGCCCCTTCCCCAATAAAAAACCAGAATCCCTGACCAGTCTGGTCTGGAGGAAATTTGCTTTCTGACCCCCAAGTGGCGATCAGCGTTTCCTTGGACATGCAAGAAAGGGCCACAAGAGCCAAGCTCAGGCACAGTGCTTCCTGCCCACCCATTATCAATCTGCCTAAGTTCCTCAAATCAGCATTTCTGCCAGATGACTCTCTAAAAAGGTAAAGGTAAAGGTATCCCCTGCGCAAGCACCGGGTCATGTTTGACCCTTGGGGTGACGCCCTCTAGCGTTTTCATGGCAGACTCAATACGGGGTGGTTTGCCAGTGCCTTCCCCAGTCATGACCGTTTACCCCCCAGCAAGCTGGATCCTCATTTTACCGACCTCGGAAGGATGGAAGGCTGAGTCGACCTTGAGCCGGCTGCTGGGATTGAACTCCCAGCCTCATGGGCAGACAGCTTCAGACAGCATTTCTGCTGCCTTACCACCCTGCACCACAAGAGGCTCGATGACTCTCTAGCCTCTGCTAAAAAACTTCCAAAGAAGAACCACCCACCACATCCTGAAGAAGCCTATTCCACTGTCTGGAACTTCTCCCAGATGTTGAGCCGAACGTAGAATCACGTGAAACGAATTGCTTTCCTGACAATGTGCTATTTCCCCTTCACCCCCCCCCCTTCTTGCTGATTCTGATCATTATCACAAATTACAATCTTATTGCTTCTATCAGTATTATAGGTTTTTGTTACTGTCTTTTTTATGACAGGCTGCGGTTGTAGCTGGGTCCTTTGTGTCACTGAATCTGTTGTGCCATTTATCTGTTTTAACACATGCCCTTGTAAGCTGTCTCCACCTGCTATTTTTAGTATAAAGGAAGGAGTATAAATCTACATAAATGCAGAAGGTAGTCCATTCTGTTCAGGACTTCGAAGACACAGCCATAAAGTAAGGCTGAAGGACTAGCTGGTGAAAACAGCTAGTTTGATAGCAGCTGAGAACCAATGTGCTTTAGGATGCTTTAGGATGCTTTGGGCTGATCCTGCATTGAGCAGGGGGTTAGACTAGATGGCCTGTATGGCCCCTTCCAACTCTATGATTCTATGATTCTAACAACACTCAGGCTAGCTGCAGAGCAATTTGCTTGACACCATATGAGTTCCAACACGTTAAAAAACATCTGAAACTGCAGAGAGACCACTCTATTTGGATTTATTATTGCCATATTGTTGTCTCCGTGCATCTGTACTATTTCATAATTGTTTCTTCACTGGAACCCACCCCTCCCAGTTGATTCTTGCTGACACCATATGAAGCGTTCGTTTGGAAGAAGAGTTGGTTTTTGTAGCCGACTTTTTCACTACCTGATCGCCTTCCCTTCCTCTCCCCACAATAGAGGTAAGGTAAGTGGGGCTGAGAGAGCTCTGGGAGAACTGGGACTGACCCAAGGTCACCCAGCAGGCCTCATGTTTCTCAAAGCTGTTTGATATCTACCTCTCCCCACAACAGGCTCCTTGTGTGGAAGGTGGGGCTGAGAAAGTCCTGGGGGAGTGCTGACTGACTCAAGGTCACCCAGCCTCAAGGTCACCCAGCAGATTTTGAGTGTAGGAGAGGGGAATCAAACCCAGTTCTCCAGTTTTAGGGTCTGCTACTCTTAGCCACTGCCCCACATTGCCTCTCAGCTGCTGTCAAACCACCTGCATTCCACCATGAACGAATTTCCTTGGCTTACTTACTCACTTACAAACACAGAGCCAAGTTGCCTCTTTCAAGATTTTCCTCCCTACCATTTGTATTGCACAAAGTGTCAGAACCGATTACAGAAAGTTTGTGACAAGGTGCCACTTCCCACTAGATCTTTTGGGCTTGACAGTAATTGAGAATGGGACCCAAAACTGACGTTTGTACAAGGGGAACCTATTCTTGGATGACTCATTCATTTTCATTTCTTGTAACTGATGACCTTTCTCTCTGTAGTCTTGTTTCGCGTTCCTGTCACTGCTTATTATCAGTGAGACGGGTGGCAATTTGTTGAAATAAACAATGTATCTGGAATGTTACACTTTTTTTCTGGTTTTTTTTTCATCTAAGATAACAATAGCAATGCTGTACAAGAGCTGGAAACCTGTCCGGAATGACACCCTCATTTATATATCTAATTTCGTGGGAAATTACTGAAACGTCTGTGGCATTTAGATTGAGTGCAACATTCTTAGCCCAAAATAAGTTCCTTTGGAATTTTGGATGGAGAGCAGACAGGGGCTTCTTGACCATCTGGGTTACAACTGCTTGTAACGAAGGTATCACATTATCTCATTTGAGATGATAGATCCAATCCACTAGCAATTTCTCTTGCACAAAAGGGTCTCTTGCTCCAGTGTTACTTATTGTCATGGGAAGTATGCAGAAAATGTTTCTGGTGGATAGGGTCCAATTTCTTCTTCTGGTGGTTAGGGCCTTTTTTCATGGATGCTTTAGGCCAGGGACCGGTCAACGCTGGCAGGGGCTCATGGGAATTGTAGACCATGGACATCTAGGGGACCACAGGTTGACTACCCCTGATCTCCACCCCATGGTCAGGATGGAAACTGGACTGGAAAGGGCCAAGTGCCCTTTCTTCTTAGGGGAGAGGAAAGCAGGGTATAAAAAGCAACATTTCTTCTTCTTCATCATCCTCTTCTTCCTTTCATACACAGGTTTACATTCTCTATCGTGTTGCTTTTTTTAAAAAAAACAAGAAAAGCTTTGTACATATAAGTTGCTTGCATTTATGATTTAGACAAGAACATATTGTAATGCATATTCATAAAATGGCAAACTTAACGTGTCGGGATCTGACACCCTGAATTCTCCGGTGGGTTAAAAAAGAACACGTTTCAGTCCGCGTCTAAAAGAAATTCTGCCGATGCTGTCAGGAGCGGGTGGAACGCATAAGAGCAGCAGTCTGCTAGTCCTGCTAAAGGGAAAGGGGGATGTCCACAATAAGCAGTCACAGCATCAAGAAAACATGTGCTTCCAAACGGGAACGCCTCCATTTCTGGAGGGAGCCGTTTAGCCGCCGCGCATCAGCTGGTGGACAAATGGCCCGCTTTGTCGAGCTGCAGGCCTCCGCCCCCTCGAGCCACCATCAACATTTCCTCTCGTCAGTCTTCTCTCATTCATCTTCCCAGCACATGCTGACAGCAGAGGGCCGTGTGACTAGCTGGAAGGGGGTTGGCGAGGAGCCTCAGCTGGAGCTAGAGTGAGTAAAGCAGCTGGGGATGGGAATAATCAGACACCTGGTATCTTGTTCCACCCCACCCCCCACCCACCCCAGGGACTTAAGTATGTCATCCTTGTAATGCAATTGTCTCAGCTGGCTTAGGAGCCCAGGGAAAGAAATCCCAGGGAACTGAGTCTTTTCTTTCCGTAGAAATCAGGATGGTCATAACTGTTCCGGCCAAAGACGCAATGACATTCATGGCGTAGAGCTAGTTTGGAGCGCTGGGCCGAGCTTCTCTATGTGTGCGATATACACTCTGGCTTGCCACATTACCCATGACAGAAGTTTACATAGGGGACATGAGAGAGGTTTATAAAATTATACGTGGGGTGGAGAGAGCTGACCAAGAGAATTTTTTCTCCCTCTCTCTGTATTTCTAAGGGACCTCCCCGAGTATATCCGCTGAAGAGCGCTGCGTTCCGCTAATTCCAATCTGTTGGTGATTCCCCCACCCTATAGAAGTGTGATTGGCCTTGATCAGAGCTGGGCCCTTATCGGCCCTGATTCCCGCCTGGCGGAATGAGCTGCTAGGGGAAATCCGGGCCGAATCGGAACGACTAAAGTTCCGAGGGGCCTTAAAATGGCACTCGACCAGACATATAGTTGAGGCCAAAATGAGCAACTGGACACAAAAATGGGCCCCCCTTCCCTCCTCTCCCCTTCCCTACCAGGGGAAATCAGATTTTAAAATAACCCTACTAGTTTAATTATGGGAGCTCTACTCTCATCTGGTAGAAATAACTACTATTCACTGTATTGTTTTATGCTACCCTTTTACGATTTTAACCTTGTTTAAACTCTATATTGTAAGGTGCACATGGAGGGGAGGTGTAGAAATCAAATAAATAATAGTAATAGTAATAGTAATAGTAATAGTAATAGTAATAGTAATAGTAATAGTAATAGTAATAGTAATAGTAATAGTAATAGTAATAGTAATAGTAATAGTAATAGTAATACTTGAGGGCATCCAATTAAGCTAATGGGCAGCAGATTCAGGACACGCAAAAAGAAATGCTTCTTTAAACTGTGAGTAATTAAAACATGGAATTTGCTGCCACTGGATGTCATGATGGCCACCAGAACAAACAACTTTAAAGGGGGGTGAGATAGATTCATGAAGGATAGATCTACCAATGGCTATACTAGCCATAGCCATAGCATAGGAAATTTCCACATTCATAGGCACAGGAGGTAACATCAGTGGAAGGTCTTGGCTTCTATGCTCTGTTGTTTGCCCTCCAGAGACAGGATGCTGGACTAGATGGACCACTGGTCTGATCCAGCAGAGCTCTTCTTGTGTTCATATGAAGGCCTCAGCCTCTATGTCCTGTTGTTGGCCCTCCAGAGGAACCGATTGGCTATTGTGTGAGATAGGGTGCTGGGCTAGATGGACGACTAGTCTGATCCAGCAGGGATGTTGTTATGTCCATATACTGCTCCCACACATTTCCTATAGGTCCAATGGTTGTGTGGAAACTTTTCACACACTCTAGAAGAAATGTGGCCCATAGGTATGACTTGAGCTGAGGATTCAATTCCTGGTGGTGCAGACCCCTAGCAGTGGAGGAGAGCACATCATAATATCAACATCACCTAGACAAGGCTGATAATGTGCATCTTCCCCACTCAAATAGCAATCTGGGTAAGACTTGTGCTTCACATAGGAAACAACCATATGATCCATGGCTCTCGTATTTGAAATATTCATGTACATTCCATAGTGGCTTAGGATCACCCCATGGGGAAAGACTGCCATGCTATTACAGTTATGAAAAGAGGGCGCATGGAATGCACTATGCTATGCATTAGAGCAATGGTTTGAAGAACACATGACACCATAGAGTTCAGTTCCTTGTGGCAACTGTAACATGTGCCAGTCCTTAAAGCATTGATCATACATCACTTGGGGAAAATGAAGTCCACCCCTAAATCAGCTGCTTTCACAGGGGTTGAAAGAAACCCTGACCCTGTGAACCAGCAAAATCTAAAAGGGAGCAACCAGAAGTTACTCCATATCTGAGGTTCTAATGTTTCTTTCCCCTATTTTCCCCTCCTCTTCCCTCCACTTTCTAGAAAACGTGCTACTCACAGTGCTGGAAAAAGGAAGGGCAGCCAGAAAGACCTGAGACCTCCAGATCTTTGGATACACCACGAAGAGATGGAAATGAAGAATATTGAAAAGCCCGCTGGTTCTGATCCCCAAGGGAGAGACTCACCGATACAGAGCTGTCAAGAACTCACTCCGGGCAGCCACACCCAATCCGAAACCCAGATGGGCAGCAAGAGTACCCCGCAGTCTGGTAAAGTTGCACTCCTTACACTTCACCCCAGCAAATATTTACCTTGCACGCTCAGCCCTTGCTTGGTTTACCTTTAAGGACTGCCAGAAGAGAGAATTAGTGGGAGGGTCCATGGCTCAGTGGTACAGAATTGGCTTTGTCTTCAGTCCACAGCATCTCCCTTTTAAAAGAGTCAGGTGGTTGATGGTTGGAGATGTGAAAGACTTCCACCTGAGACCCTGGAGAGCTGCTGCCAATTATAGACACCAGTGCTGTCAAGTTGCGATTGACTTATGGGGACTCTGGCAGGGGGCTTTAGAGGTATGTGAGAAGTCATTGCATTCCTCCTTGGTGGTCTCCCATCCAAGACTTATGGTGACCCCAGCAAGGGGATTTCAAACCAAATGAGAAACAGAGGTGGTTTACCATAACCTCCCTCTGCAGAATCGTCCTTAGTGGTCTCCCTTCCAAGGACTAACCCTGGTTACATTGGAATACTAACTCTGCTTGGCTAAGAATTACAGTGATCCCAGCAAGGGGCTTTCAAGGCAAGTGAGAATCAGAGTTGGTTTGCCATTGCCTTCCCCCATGGTGTCTTTCTTGGTGGTCTCCCAATCTCTTCTGAACTCTGACAACATCAGGCTGTTCTTGGCCACCTTCCCTATAATCCAGGGATTCCCAGCTAAGGGTCTGGAAGGTATCCATGGCCTTTTCCCTCCTGCCTTGATGGACTTGGCCACAAGCTACGGAACTGGCCACTTACATTGCTCCCTTAACCCCTCCGAAGTGTGGGTGAGTTCTCTCATGGTTTCTGCACCTGGAAGGGAGCAGAGTCTGCATGCCTACGCCCACCATAAATTACCTCCCATCTACCTCCTTTCAGTCCTCCTGGAATGAGCCTGTTAACATGGGTGGTGATGTCAGTTCTGGGGGGGGGCATGGCAGGGAGGTGTGGCCAGCCGACATCACTTCCAGGGTTCCTCCAAGCCTGAAAAATTATTTCAGGGTCTCCTCGATGGTCGAAAGGTTGAAAAAGGCTGCTCTAATCACTGCCAATGGCAGTAAAGCAATATTTATTTGTTTTATTTATTTATTATTAATTAATTGGATTTATAGCCCGCCGCTCTCAGAGACCAGCTTGCAGTGGGTTACATAAACAATCCACATAACAACATACAATAAAATCATATAAATCCCATTAAAACCCCTATTTCTAAAATGCAGTGCAATAATACAACTACCACAGATGTCAACCATAGTCTCATTGAAGACAACCTTAGGAAATAAATAAAAGATGTTCAAGCGCCCAAAGGAAAAAGGGACACAACCCATTTGTTCTAGCACTGGCCTCGACCGTAAACCTGGTGGAAGACCTCCATTTTGCAAGTCCTCCGGAAGTCAAAAAGCTCTCCGAGGGCCGACAGCTCCTCTGGGAGCTCATTCCAACAGGCAGGTGGAATTATAAAAATGAAAAAAAAAAAAAACAGTAGTCTGATTCCACCATTTGACGTGAACAGCATTTCCTATCAGCCTTTGTACTGACCTTCAGAGAGCAATTAGATCCACTTGACAGAGAGTTGAGGGCGTCTGTCGACAGGGCGTAACTTTGATTGGATTCCAGAACTGAGATCTCCAATTTCCCCAAATGCAAAACCCAAAGTGAATTTTGAGGGGGCTGTTCAGGTGAAATAATAGAGCAAAGTCCAGGGAGGTGGAAAGAGTTTGAAGGAGATGAACAAAATTTCTAAAAGGGGAGGGGAGCAAGATGGAGGGGGGGAGGAAGAAGCTGTTTATGGCACTGTTCCCATGGCAACCGTAATGGGCACTCGAGTTCTGATGCGTTCCGTGGGGGTGGCCATTTAAATGGAATGTGGAAAACGGCTGGCAAGCAGCTGCCGACCGCCGGGACACTCCATCCTCTGGAAATCTGCCGGCCACAGGTGCAAAGCTTTCGGAAAACGTTAATGTCCAAGAAGGAATTCGTATGGCTGCTACTGTGTGCTTCGCCATTTGTTTCAGGTTGCACTTTTTAAAAAAAAACCTCTGCATGTCCTTGAGCATTCCTTGGCAAGAAGAGAACCATTTCTAGATAAGTAGCTAAACACCAGGGGGATGCCGTAAGCAAGGGCAATTCTATTCACGCCGTGGCGTCTAAGGGTGTTGCCAACATTCCTGGATGCTAGCCGTGAATTGTAATGCTTACCTCTGATACCAGATAAGCGCCGACTGGGACTGTAATTCTACAATGAAGTCATCTCCTGCAATCTCTCCCTTCCCTGGCCATTGAATGGCTGTGGCAGGCATCAAGAATTGTGGGAAATGTCCCTGTTCAGGGGTGCTTGAGCCCTGACCTGGATGTCCCAGGCTGGCCTGATCTCATCAGAAGCTAAGCCAGGTCAACCTGACTTAAGTACTCAGAGATGGGACCACCAAGGAAGTTCAGGGTTAGAATCGTAGAATCATCATGTTGGAAGGGACTCATGGGTCATCTAGTCCAACCCCCTGCACTATGCAGGACACTCACAACCCTATCGCTCATCCACTGTCACCTGCCACCCCCTTGAGCCTTCACAGAATCAGCACCTCTGTCAGATGTCTATCCAGCCTCTGTTTAAAACTCTCCAAAGATGGAGAACCCACCACCTCCTGAGGAAGCCTGTTCCACTGAGAAACAAAGATGCAGTGGAAGGGAATGACAAGTCACTTGCATTGTCTCTGGACTTTAAAGCCCTATGGGACTGCCCTAAGCACTCCCCACCTTCAAGCGTCCCCAGCATAGCGACCATGGGTACAATAGCACCCACTGATATCTTTTTTTTCGGCTCCTGCCAAACACTTTTAAAAAGTCGGCCTAGGTCTGTTCCCTAGCAAGGCTTTTGTTTGGCTAGGCTGATTAAAAGGCATCCTGTGAAACAGAGCTTCTGCCTGAATTGTTGAAGAGGCGCTTTCAGAGTTGCATTTGGCCTAGCTTCCTGACATTTTGTGGCTGACTCCGCCTCCTGTGGCAGCCATTTTGTGATTGTGCCGACTGCCCGGTGTCAGAATTCCAATGTTGCCTGCATGTTCAAAAAGGTTGCAGACCCTTGATGTATACCAGCCTTTCTCAATGTTTTTTTTATCACTGAGAAACCCCTGAGAAACATTCTTCAGGCTTTAGTGACCCCAGAAGTGGCATGATCATGCAGAATATGGTTGGGAAGCAGAGCTGTGGATACGCCCACTTGAGGCCCCTCCCCTTCCCACCCCCTCCAGGCACATCATTGACTATTTTGGGAAGAGGACAGCTCAACATGATCATATACGGTCATATCACCTGATAAATGTTTAACACATTTTTTAAAAAAAAAGATATATAAAGAATTAATTAACTTCCACCCATTTGGAAAACCATTCCAGGGCTGTCCAGAACCCCCAGCGTTTCACGAAACCCTGGTTGAGAAAGCCTGCCTTAGGTTTTACAAATATTTCATTTTTTTTCCCCACCCGCATTAGCAAAAAGCAGCAGATAGCTTGACACGAAAGGACGGAAATCTGCTTGTGAAATGCAGAGACCTCGCCAAACAGTTTTCTCTTCTTAACAAGTTTAAGCAGGCTCTGATTAGCGAAAATACCATTAAGAAAACCGGTGCCTGCTAGCGTCAGATCTGGCTCTCCGTTATTCTCATTAGCGTTTGATGGAATTCATATTGCACACAGCACAGTCTCAATACCCGTCTATGGAGAACTCCGTTGCTCTGTTAACTGCCCCTCCCCGTTCAGCATCGGTCTTCCAGACGCTGCAGCAAACATGACACAAGGTTGCTTCGGTGACTCTTATTAAACAACCTCACGCTATTCCCTCAAACACCGTATAAATAAATTCACCATCATTCCACAGATGCCGAGACTCATTTTTGTTCCCCAAATGCTCGACTTTCGACTCTCAAGGTTCCTTCCTAGAGGAACTGGCCGTGAGTTAAGAGGTGATTGTCTCCTGCTCTTTAAACAGGGCAGCTGGCCGCAGAGAAGGCAGAATAGTGATTTGAGGACATCGATCAGGGGCGGCCAAACGGTGGCTCTCCAGATGCCCGTGGACTACAATTCCCATGAGGCCCTGCTAGCAGGGCCTCATGGGAATTGTAGTCCATGGACATCTGGAGAGCCGCCGTTTGGCCACCCCTGGTAATGATAAAGGTAAAGGTATCCCCTGTGCATGAGCCTCTTGTGGCGCAGAGTGGTAAGGCAGCCGTCTGAAAGCTTTGCCCATAAGGCTGGGAGTTCAATCCCAGCAGCCGGCTCAAGGTTGACTCAGCCTTCCATCCTTCCGAGGTCGGTAAAATGAGTACCCAGCTTGCTGGGGGGTAAACGGTCATGACTGGGGAAGGCACTGGCAAACCACCCCGTATTGAGTCTGCCATGAAAACGCTAGAGGGCGTCACCCCAAGGGTCAGACATGATTCGGTGCTTGCACAGGGGATACCTTTACCTTTACCTTTATCCCCTGTGCAAGCACCGAGTCATGTCTGACCCTTGGGGTGACGCCCTCTAGTGTTTTCATGGCAGACTCAATACGGGGTGGTTTGCCAGTGCCTTCCCCAGTCATTACCATTTACTGGTTAAGATAGGGTGAGAGAATTGGGCCTCACCCACAATGGGGTTCTAACCTAACCGGAAGGGAGAGCGGGTAACTATCAACGTGTAGGGAGATGATTGCCGTCATTTCCACAAAGCGGTTCGTCACGGCAGCCGGGAAGGGAAACAGCCGTTGAGCCTCGGTGCAATTGCAAGAGACAGAAATTAGCCTCCTGCGAAAACAAGAAGCAATTTCTCGCGCTCCAAAAAGCGATCCTTAAAATGCTCTGTGGTGGCTTCAGGTGGAGACACCTTCCGCCCCCTCCCACCCCCTTTTTCCAGTGGAAGATTCTGCAAAACGTGCCTGTTTTTGAGGCTTCCTGGAGAACAGAGGCAGAACCGATCTGGCAGGAAGGAGGAACTTCCCCCACAATGGATGGAAACTTTTGTGTTCTTTTCTTTCCAGCTCCAGATACAGAAGAGGTAGCAAGCAGCATGTCCACGCTGGAGCGCTCTCTTGCTGCACGCAGAGCGACCCGGGCCAAGCTCATGATACCGATGGACACGCAGCCCAGCAATACCTGTAAGCAGAGACCCTCACAGGCGAGGCCCATGATCCTTCTGCCCCAGGGATGTGACTGTGCAATGGGTAAAAAGGCGGCCATTTGGCATAATGAGGGAATGCATTCCTCCCAGGAGAGCTCATGGTTTTTGACAGCTGCTGGTTACTGTGTGTAGCATAGGGATGGGAGTGAATTTCAGAAGCTTGCTAGCTCAGTTGTCCCAGGTGGCTACTCTCTTGGGAGCAGCCAAGGGGCACCGTTTTCTCCTTCCCCTCGGTCATGTTTTTTCACGTTTGTATTTTCAACATGTTTGTGTGCGTGTATCGCACATAAATGGGAGAAAACGGTACTGGCACCATCAAGTTGCTTCCAGTTTACTGATGCGAACCAAGACGGGTCGATCCAGGTAGGTCGAAGAACAAAGCAAGAGGAACAACGTGAAGGCTGATCTACAACTATTCTTTAATGCCAAATCCTAAAGAGCCAATCCAAAATGGGGGGCCGGACTTACCTCCCGTGTGCAATGCTTACACCTTTCATCAGTAGCTTGGCCCTCTAATAATCAACATGCTTGCAAATTTCAGTCTTAACAGTCACCTCAGAAATGTGCTTGCAAATTTCCACTCTTAACCAAACAGCAAGGTTTTCAACTATCTTAATAATACCTTATGATATCCATTGACCATGCAAAACTCTCTCTCGTAAAGCTACTGGTGAAAATGGGAGGGAAATCCGGACCCCGTTTTGGCTTGACTCTTTGGAACTTTGACACAAAAGATTCGGCATTAAGGAACCTTTATTAATTGGCCCTCGCGTTGTTCCTCTTGTTCCACTTTATTGAGTGCACGAAGAAGAACTGAGTTTTTTTATATCCTGCTTTTTACTACCCGAAGGAGTCGCAAAGTGGCTTGCAATCATCTTCCTGTCGTCTCCCCACAAAAGACACCCTGTGATGTGGGGATGAGAGAGCTCTGAAAGAACTGTGATTTGCAGGTCTTATATCTCCCAAAGCAGCTTACAGTTGCCTTGCATTCCTCTCCCCACTACAGACACCCTGTGAGGTAGGTGGAGCAGAGGGAACTCTGAACAAACTTTGCCTGGTCCGAAGTCACCTAGCTGGCCTCATTTGTCTCAAAGCAGCTTCCAATCTCCTTCCCTTTCCTCTCCCCACAGCAGACACCCTGTGAGGGAGGTGAGGCTGAGAGAGCCCTGATATTACTGAAGAAGAAGAAGAGTTGGTTCTTATATGCTGCTTTTCTCTACCTGAAGGAGGCTCAAAGCGGCTTACAGTCGCCTTCCCTTTCCTCTCCCCACAACAGGCACTTTGTGAAGCAGGTGGGACTAAGAGAATTTCGAGAGCACTGAAAGTGGCCCAAGGGCACGTAGTGCATGGGGGAAAAATGGGGGAGCTGATCCCAGTTCTCCACATTACAGTCTGTCACTCTTAACCACTGCACCACAGCGGCTCTCATGAAAATGAGGGAGAGTGAGTCCGATATCAGCGTCAACACAGGGACCACAAAAAAAATCCTGAAACGCTGCTATCTAGAGGCCAAGTTGTCCACTGTTGTGTTGTTTGCTTTGGAGGAATGAACTCTGCTTTCAAGATGAGCGCTGGAAGGAGAGACACCTCCTGGCTGTAGCAGACAAGCAGAGCAAATATCACAGAAGCACCCAAAGACCCCGTTCTCTCTCCTCACAAGAAAGCTGACCCGCTGGCTACCAAATGAACTCCAGTCTTTAGTCTCAAAGAGAAGCAGTTGCAAAGAAACAAGAACAGCCGCTGGTAGAATTCCCTGGCCCGTGGAAAGGCGGGGAACTTGGAAATGCGACACGGAACTGAGAACCCGCAAATTGGAGCCCTACCCGTATTGGCAAGGTTTCATAATTAAGAAACCGTCGACAATGTAAAGATAATTACCTCCGTCTTCTCCTGGAGGCTTAATGTCCTTCGATCAATCTTGCCCCACGACGCGATTCCTTGAAAATTATCTTCCTGGTTGGAGAACTCTTTGCAAAATAAAGCCCTCTCTTGTCATTTCACTTCCTTAAGAGCTTTGGCACAGACGGAAGGACCTTTACCCTCTTTGTGCGCTATTTGTGCCCCAGGTAGATGTCGTTAGGGCTGGACTGAATAAAGAAAAGAAATCCACTGTGAGATATAGACCAGGCTTCCTTTAATTTGAGTTCCTTTGGTCCTGTGAGTAGGGTGAGTAGGGGGGCAGAAGGGACCGAGCCGGTGTTTGGCTCCTGTGGCCTTTTCTTGCATGCCCAGGGAAATATCGATTGCCATTTTGGGGTCAGGAGGCAAATTTCTTCCAGGTCAAACTTGCCAGGGATTCTGGGATCTTTTTTTTTGGGGGGGGGGGGGTTAGTGCATTATCTGGGCATGGAATTGGGGTCAATGAGGTGGGCAAGTAGTTGTGTATCTACTGCATTCTGTGAGGGGTTGGGCTAGATGACCCTGGAGGTACCTTCCAAATTTATTATCTGTTTGTTTGTTTATTGGATTTGTAAACTGCACCATTCCTACAACAGTCTCAGGGTGGTTAGCAACAAATAGAACCATACAGTACATGGATTTGAAACAGTGAAAACAGCAAGCAGTGGAATTAATTTCATTATTTAAAACAGAAATGCTCCGATTCTCCATCTCCATATAATTGTGGCTTTGCTTTCAGCCCCAAAAGGCTGAGCGCCAATGGTGGGGGGAGGAAGAGAGGAGAGGAAGGAGGCCAGATTCAATGCTCTTGCATGCTTGCATTGGCCTCAATCATACCCCTGGTGGAAGAGCTCCATTTCTGGGTCTTCCGGGTCCTTTGGAACTTTGGTAGCTCCAACAGGGTCCAGATCTCTGCTGGCAGCTCACTCCACCAGGGTGTATTAAGCTTGGGTATATTAAAAGCAGTAAGGTGAAACTGGGCTTAAATCCAGCTCTCTATTCTCATTGGATGGCATCTTTTTTGGACGTTAGCTTCTTAATTCAGCTGGGGGATATCTTCATAGGCTCCAAAAATATTAATGCAATAATACATCATAAGCCTCCTAAAGTATTCTGAGTTTCTAAAAAAAAAAAATTCCTATGAACATATATCTGAAGACAAAAACAAAGACAAAGAAATAGGGAAGGAGGAGGAAGAGTTGGAGGAGGAACTGGACAATGTGAAATGGAACCTTCATTCATTTGTGCTGGCATCAATCAATGGGGCCAATGCTTTGATAGAAGACTCCGATTCTCCATGGATGCAAATTTATCCATTTGTCCCCCAGAGCGGCAGGAGGCCAATGATTTTGCTCTTCTCTCCAACACCATAAATGTTGTCTAATCTTCTTGGTTAATTTTCTGCTGCCTTCCTGTTCTCCACTTTCAACGGCTGGCAAAACGTTATCTGCATTGCTATGTGCTCTTCCCTTTTTAAAGCAGGATACTTTTAGGAAAGCTATAGGTCATTTGTGTCTGAATCCAGCAGCAGGGAAAGTCTACAGTTCCCCCACCATTTTTTTGGGGGGGGGGGGGGATGCCAATGAGGATAGACGAAGCTGGACTCAGTAATTTATTCTCAGGCCAGCACTAGGTGTCTAGAGAGGACACAAATAACTTGATTTTGCACCCCTCTGTGTGACAAATGCAGATTCACTCTTGCAGATAAGTGCCTCACGCTGGCAGTAGGCTTGGAGAACATTAACGTCCGGATGCACCATTAAGCCAGTGGTGGACGATGTGCATGTGATGCACATTTGCGCATGTGATGGACATCATTGATCCAGATATGCACAGAGATCCTTTGAGTAGCGAGCGTAATCCAATCATGGAACAAACCTCTAAACCCGCAAAGGCCCAACTTAAAAGGTTGACTGTATAACATCATCAATTGATTACAAAATCATGGATCAGGACAAGCACGAAAGACGCCACACCCATTTGGATCCGAGTGCCTTTTTCTGCAGAAATCTTGGTGGAAAGGAAAGGACTGGATTTGCTGTTATGTCTGTTATTATCCAGCAAAATAGTTAAGATAAAAGATATTATATCTGTGTGTTCAGTAAGACATGGACACTCACCAACAATCAACAACAAAATACAGAACAGGCAAGCAAACTGTGGAACTTGTATGGATGCTTGGCCCTCCCACCAAGACTCGCGATTGGTCCTTAGCAGAGGCCTGCGATTGGACCTTAAGTCTGGCTCTTGATTGGTCCATAAGTGCTTCTGTTATTATCTAAGAATCCCAAGCAAGGGCTCAAGATTCCAGTCTCAGGTCTCACAGTCTTTGACAGTCGCTTGAGTTCCACATACACAACTCCTGCATCCACACATTGTTGGCTGTTGTAATGCTCTGCGGGGTACTTCTGCCCCACAGTGTAGTGGTTAAGAGCGGCAGGCTCTAAGATGATGAACCAGATTTGATTCCCCACTCCCCCAGATGCAGCCACATGCAGAGTGACCTTGGGATTGTCCCAGTTCTTTTAGAGCTGTTCTCACAGAGCACTTCTCTTAGAGCTCTCTCAATCCCCACCTATGCAGAGTTATTCCAGTCTAAAACCACTGATTGCAGTGAGTTTAGATTGGACTTACTCTACGGTAGGGCTGGCTATATGTCGCTGGCAGGGGCTCATGGAAATTGTAGCCCATGGACATCTGGAGAGCCACAGTTTGGCTGCCCCTGCTTCTATAGGTTTGCTCCATGTGCCATCTAGATGAGTTCCACATCGCCCGTCCTTTCCTATTTTGGTCGCTGAGTTATGCATTAAGTGGGTGTCACTCTAATTTTGACAGGCCAATATGAGCAAAATCAGGAGAAGAAACGGTCCGTGATAGATCCCCGTTCTTGAAAAAGCAAAGCAAATTAATCCCATGCTTTAGCGTTCCCTCCCTTCCAATACCAATTGAGTTGACAGCGTTGGGCATCTTCCAATTACTCCCTGCCATTAAATCATGCCTCGCTCTTAATTTGGAGGCTGTTGGAAAACTTGAAACAAGCCCTAATTGATCAGCTTTTATAATAAATAGCATCAACTTCATTTGTGATTTAATTCATCATGTGTCTCTTCCCTTTAAGCGGCGGGTTTTTTACTTGATTGAACGGTTCGGGTTTTATCTCCCTCAAGCCAGCTGTGGCAGCTAGAGCCTGCCCGATTAAGAGATGTTCTACCCAATCGCATCCCCCATTCCAAAATAAATGCTCTACACCTCGCAGTGTTCTCAGTACTTGTCAGCTCCCCGTTCTGTGAATCTATCGCATCCCCCCTGACGTTTCACAGATGAAAATACAGACATGTTTGGAATGCTCCTTTTCCCCTGATGAGGGATCGCTCCGTGAATTCCATCAACGCTGCTGCGACACATTGTTGAAGTTTCCTCAGGACTTGTTTGTGCAAAGGATCTGCAGATTTAAAAGCAAAGAGGGAGATTGTTCTCTTTTTGGGGCTAAAGCATGCGTTGACCTTCAAGGTTTCTTTGGAACTTGTAGGACGGAGAGTGGGCATTGTCACAAAATGGCTGCCCCGATGGACAGAGCTAACCACAAAATGGCATCATGGGAACTTGGGGTCAAACAAAATGTTGGGAGGCTCACATCTGAGTGATGCCCTGCGATGGAGGGAGTTGTCTCCCTGCAGACACACACACGTGATGCCTCCTGGGTTCCTCAGAAGCATATTCTACTTCGATGAGGTGTTCTGGCTCTTCAAAGACACTCTAGGAAGGACGCTAACAGGCACTGTAGTTCCCCAGGATCAGTCCACTGGGAAACCATGATTGTCCTATAAGAGGCACTGTAGTGTAGTGGTTAGGTCTGGTGGCCTCTAATCTGGAGCACCAGGCTCGACTCCCAAGTCCTTCATAGGCAGCCAGATGAGTGACCTTGGGCTAGTCACAGTTTTCAGAGCTCTCTCATCCCCACCTACCTCAAAGGATGTCTATGGTAGGGAGAGGAAGGGAAGGCGACTGTAAGCCACTTTGAGATTCTTTTGGGTAGTGAAAAGTGGGGTGCAAAAAACAACTCTCCTCCTCCTCCCCCTCCTCCTGCTTCTTCTTCTTCTCTTCCTCCTTTTCTTCCTCATTCTTCTCCACCTCCTCCTCCTCCTCCTTCTTCCTCTTACCAACTCAAAATATACTGAAGCAGCTTCAGATCCAGAAAAGACAGGCCAGGCAATGCCTGCTGCCTTAGTCTTCAGGTATTTACATTTATGCGAATGTAGATCTATTTAAAAATTTTCTCCAGCCTCTCTCTCTCAACACTGATGCCATGCAGTGTGACCTACTTGTGTGCTAGAGGCAAGCGTCATTCATCTCCCAAATCAAAAATGAACTTTCTAATGAGCTGCTATGGTACACTGGTTCGAGAGTTGGGCCTTAGCTCAGGAGAAAAACCAAAAGGAGGAAACAAAATTCCTTTACTCATCCAGGCGGGGGCTCAGCTTGACATTGTGCCCACTGCCAGGAATAGGGGGGTGATACTGGATGCCTCCCTTTCTATGGAGACCCAGGTCACAGTAGTAGCCCACAAGATATTTTACCATCTGTGCCAAGCAAGACTAACTGGCATGCTACCTGCCCCCGGACTGTCTGGCCATAGAGACAGTCACGAGCCAGTTTGGTGCAGTGGTTAGGAGTGTGGACTGTAGGGAAGGCGACTGTAAGCCGCTTTGAGCCTCTTTCGGGTAGGAAAAGCGGCATATAAGAACCAACTCTTCTTCTTCTTCTGTAGACTAGACTTGCTCTATGCTGGCCTACCCTTGTCCTTGACCCAGAAACTCCAGCTGGTTCAGAATGCAGCTGCTAGGGTCTTCCATGGGACACCTTGGAGGACCCCCAACTAGCCTGTACTGAGGCAGCTGCATTGGCTACCAGTTATGGCCTGGATCAGGTTCAAGGTTTTGGTTTTGACCTTTAAGGCCATCCGTGGCTGGTCCCTGCCTATCTGAGGGACTACTTGCCTGCTTATGCCCTTTGCCTCTCAGTCTGAGGGGGGGGGACCTGTAGATTGTGGAAGTTTGGGCAGGGCCCTGATCTCTTCAGGGAGCTCATTCCACCAGGTGGAATGCCCTAGCCCTTGTTGAGGTCTGACATGCTTCTTTGGGGCCAGGGATCTGCAGTTGGAGGAGGAGGTAGAGCTCTTTTTGGGGTATAGGCAGGGAGGCAGTCTCTCAGATATGTTGGGCCCAGACTGTGCATGGCCTTGTTGGTCTCTAAAGGGTTACTGGAATCAAATCCAGCTCTTCTACCTCAGGCAAAAATGGCTATCTTCAAAAATGGCTAACATGAAACAATGTGCCTTTTGACAGGAAAGAGTATCCGGAATTAGATGACGGTCTGATAGCAGAGATTTGTGTGGGTTCATTTCTTCCACAGGAGACGTTACACTGAAAGGATTTTTTTCTATCAAATTAACAATACGGGGATATTCTGATACAAATACATTGGGGGTGCTCAAATCAAATGACCAAATGTAAAACATTTAGTCTCATCCCCAGACTGGAAAGAAATGAAATTATGTAAGGCAGTGATCCTCTACATTTTTGAACCCAAAGGACCCTGAGGCATTTTGACAAAGAGTAGTGGGAGCAACTCCAAAATGGCTGCCTCAAGATGCAGATCCATCTACAAAATGGCTGCTGCAGCTTTCCTTCAGTCACACAGTGAAAATCTTTGCACTGCGTTCAAGGTTGTTGCTAAAGCAAATCTTATTTTTTTTAATCTTCTCACCCAGAAGCCTTACTGGGCAAAAGTCCCATTTGGCATCACTCATTTTTCTAAAAACACTAGTTGGAAATCTGGAAAGAAGTCAGAGGCACTTCACTGGGGACTCCTGCTGTAATGGACCCCTGACAACAGGTCCAATTTTTGAATGCCACCTAATGGTATCTCTAGAGATCCAGCTTGGTGTAGTGGTTAGGAGTGTGGACTTCTAATCTGGCAAGCTGGGTTTGATTCTGCGCTCCCCCGCATGCAGCCATCTGGGTGACCTTGGGCTTGCCATGGCACTGATAAAACTGTTCTGACCAAGCAGTGATATCAGGGCTCTTTCAGCCTCATCCACCTCACAGGGTGTCTGTTGTGGTGAGAGGAAAGGGAAGATCATTGTAAGCCGCTTTGAGACTCCTTTGGGTAGAGAAAAGCAGCATATAAGAACCAACTCTTCTCCTTCTTCAGTAATATCGGGGCACTCTCAACCTCATCTCCCTCACAGGGTGTCTGCTGTGGGGAGAGGAAAGGAAGCCGCTTTGAGACTCCTTTGGGTGGAGAAAAGCAGCATATAAGTACCAACTCTTCTTCTTCAGTAGTATCAGGGCTCTCTCAGCCTCACCTACCTCACATGGTGTCTGTTGTGGGGAGAAGAAAGGAAGCCGCTTTGAAATTCCTTTGGGTAGAGAAAAGTGGCATATAAGAACCAATTCTTCTTCTTCAGTAATATCAGGGCTCTCTCACAGGGTGTCTGTTGTGGGGAGAGGAAAGGCAAGGCAATTGTAAGCTGCTTTGAGCCTCCTTTGGGTAGAGAAAAGTGGCATATAAGAAGCAACTCTTCTTCTTCATCATCTTCTTCTTCATCTTCTTCTTCTTCTAGCCCATGATGTAAGTCTTCCCATTAATCAGTTCTTCTAGAACAGGGGTGGCCAATCTGTGGCTTTCCAGATGTCCACAGAGTACAGTTCCCATGAGCTCCTAGGGCTCAGGGAATCTGTAGTCCATGGACATCTGGAGAGCCACAGTTTGGCCACCCTGGTCCTAGAACATTAGTGGTTCCCAACTTGACACTTCTGTTTGTTTTCTGCCGGGGTCCATGATGCTCCAGTGTTTAATTTCTTTTCTTTTCCCAGCTGTCGTGAGTGCCATCCCAGTCCCGACGCTAGAAAGTGCTCAGTACCCAGGAATCCTGCCATCTCCCACCTGTGGCTACCCACACCCCCAGTTCACGCTCCGACCGGTGCCGTTCCCGACGCTGTCAGTCGACCGGACTTTTGGAACGGGAAGAAGTAAGTCGAGGGCTTTGTCTTTTTGCCCAGCTCAAGTCTGTAGAAACGTCTCATCCCATGACTGTGGTAAACTGACCAGAAAGAGCAAATGAAGTTGTGTAATGGTGTGCTTCAGACTGGAGGCCATAAGGTGGTTCAGAATTCTTCCTCTTCCTACGATTATTGCTATTAAAATGTAATAACCCAAAAGATTGTTTGGCATCCATCTGTCTTAACCATTCCACTTCCATACGTACTTTGAGGACAACTCAGAAAAGGAAATGTCCCTTCATTCTCCTGTCAGGGGGCATGGGAGAACTTACAATACCTTTTCTTGCATGCCTTCGGATTAGCAGCTCACAGCACCTGCATTTCCTTTATGGGGTATTTGCTGAACAGGTTTAGTGTTTCACTGGGAATATATGTTGCTGATTTTCCTTTGGCGCTGCGTGTCATGAGGATTTGACCTCCTTTTATGAAGAAGCCTTCATGAAGCCGATGTAGACTCATCCAGCCCTGTTTGTTGGGCCTCACATGGGGATCCTCTTGCGGTCATGCAAGGGAACTTTCCTGATCTGACTGCTCAATTTGAGTGCAGTAGCACCTCAGAAACTGATGAAGTGGTGTTTATTGAAGTGGTCATAACCTTCTAATTCAGCCTTTCTCAACGTTTTTTATCATTGAGAATCCCCTGAAACTTTCTTCAGACTTTGAGAAATCCCAGACGTTGTTGGGAAGCATAGCTGTGTATGAGCCCAACCGGGACCCTCCACTTCCCACCCTCTCCAGGCCCATCACAGACTATTTTGGGAGGGGGTGCAGCCAACATGACCATATATGATCATATCACCCAATAAATATTAAAGAGGAGGAGGAGGAGGATTTGGTACTTATATGCTGCTTTTCTCTACCCGAAGGCGTACCAATGCCGCTTACAATCGCCTTCCCTTTCCTCTCCCCACAAAAGACACCCTGTGAGGGAGGTGAGGCTGAGAGAGCCCTGAGATTACTACTCAGTCAGAACAGCTCTATCAGTGCTGTGGCGAGCCCAAGGTCACCCAGCTGGCTGCATGTGGAGGAGGAGTGGGGAATCAAACCTGTCTTGCCAGATTAGAAGTCCACACTCTTAACCATGACAACAAGCCGGCTCTAGGAGTGCGGAATTCTAATCTGGCAAGACAGGTTTGATTCCGCGCTTCCCCGCATGCAACCAGCTGGGTTCCCTTGGGCTCACCACAATACCGATAAAGCTGTTTTGACCGAGCAGGAATATCAGGGCTCTCTCAGCCTCACCCACCTCACAGGGTGTCTGTTGCGGGGAGAGGAAAGGGAAGGTGAATGTAAGCCGCTTTGAGAGTCCTTTGGGTAAAGAAAAGGTGCATATCAGAACCAATTATTTTTCTTTTTTCTCTTTGTATTAGTAAGATGCTGCTTACACTGTGACTCTTCACCTGTAGCACTGCAGATTAAACAGCCCATTCAAGGCTGTATCTTACGCAGGGTTCTTAGATAAGCTGAAGAATTAGATTGGAAGTGAATCATAGATATTTTTAATGGTTTAGGTTAAAAAGTAAAATCATTGTAATTCAGTCTTCCAGACTGAGCTGAGCCTGATGCAAGTTGATGCAATCCATCTGGAAATGTCCTGCCAAGTGTAAACCTGGGGGCCGAGTGCCAACCCAGTGAACCCAGCCCGCATCAGGGGCTCCAGATCTGGCCTGGAGACTTTGGGGTTGGTCCTGGAGTCAACACTGAAGGAATGGCATTATTGCACTGGTCCAGGCCTCTGAGACAGCCCTGTGAGGTAGGCCTGAGATAGATTTATCAAACCTCCTCGCAGGTTTTTGATGAACAAGAGTCCCCTGTGATTTTATTCTTTTTGCTGCAGTTACTTTTTTTAAGTCATTAAAAGATTTTTCCAGCCTGGCATGTATTTGGACAGCTAATACTAGGCAAGGCCCCTTGGCCCAGGTCTGACAAGACTGACAAGATTTCCATGGTGTGAGCTTGGCCAGGAATACCAAGTCCCTTTGTCAGAAGCTCCTGCCCTGCAACTCTTTTTGCCCTCAGAGGTGCCGGTAGACTCGAACCGAGGTCTTCAAGTGACATGCAGACCAGCATGTCTGGCCTTTGAAACCGTCATTGAGTCTAGCGTTACCACAAAGCGAACGAGGGCGACCGAAGTTGTCACAAAACTCCCGCCTCTCCTTTCTCCATGACTAACCTCCTTCAAAGCCTTGTTTGCCCTCTCTGCAAATCTGGTCGGAGCCGGCCTCATAATCTCCCCTGAACAGAGGGGGATCTTTAAGCTGTCAAAGCAAGATATGCTCATAATCAACCAGATGAAAACATTGTGCGCATCGCCGCTGACATGTAAAAAGCCATTCGAGCGGTGCAGTTTCTTATGCCTGGTTAGCTCCCGGTTCAAGAGCTTTCGATGGGCTTAGGCAGAGCTTGAACTTAATAGCTGAACTTTGCAGAGGGCTTTCTGTTGCGTTGCCTACCAAGGAAAGAGAGAGAGAGAGAGAGAGAGAGAGAGAGAGAGCTCCGGCCTCCTGTACTGTTTCTTCCAAGTATAGAAAAACTGGGATATTCATTGCAGTAGAAAATAACATGAGTTCAGGAGCACCATAGAGACCGACCATAGAGAGCCAGTTTGGTGTAGTGGTTAGGAGTGCGGACTTCTAATCTGGCATGCCGGGTTCGATTCTGCACTCCTCCACATGCAGCCAGCTGGGTGACCTTGGGCTCGTCACGGCACTGATAAAACTGTTCTGACCGAGCAGTGATTTCAGGGCTCCCTCAGCCTCACCCACCTCACAGGGTGTCTGTTGTGGGGAGAGGAAAGGGAAGGTGATTGGAAGCCACTTTGAGCCTCCTTTGGGTAGAGAAAAGCGGCCTATAAGAACCAACTCTTCTCCTTCTTCAGTAATATCAGGGCTCTCTTGGCCTCACCTGCCTCACAAGGTGTCTCTTGTGGAAAGAGGAAAGAGAAGGCGAATGGAAGCCACTTTGAGACTCCTTCAGGTAGAGAAAAGCAGCATATACTCACCAACTCTTCTTCAGTAATATCAGGGCTCTCTCAGCCTCACCCACCTCACAGGGTGTCGGTTGTGGGAGAGGAAAGGTAAGGCGAATGTAAGCCACTTTGAGCCTCCTTTGTGTACGGAAAAGCGGCATATAAGAACTAACTCAAGCAAGTCTTCAAGCAAAGGTTGGATACACACTTTCCTTGGATGCTTTAGGATGCTTAGGGCTGATCCTGCATTGAGCAGGGGGTTGGACTAGATGGCCTGTATGGCCCCTTCCAACTCTATGATTCTATGTTTCTATGATTCTATGATACTAAACAAGCCAGGGATCCACGGTCCAGGCATACACCATACTAGAATGCTAGTGCTGAATGCCTAAGGACCAGCAAGGTTAGAAACATGCAGGCTACATGTTTCATAAGAACAAATAACATAAGGATACTTTGCCCATCCATGCCTCCCTGAAACACATTTCTTAATGCAAACTTCTATCAGATGCAGGATGGAGGGCGGGGGGAATGTATGATGTCGATGATGAATATTAATTTCACTTGATCAGTGCTAGAATTAGTGTGTTGCCAATGGGGAAATGTCTATTTTCGTTGATGTTCACGTACTCTATAAATAATGTCGGGAGATACAGCAGATCAATCCCACAATGTGCCCGGTGTTTTCAACCTAAGGCAAGATCTGTGACCATAGGCAGACAAGAGCAAAACCGTGCACTGCAATAATTCATTTCAGAGTAACCGTCCCCACATCACTACATGACTGGGCATGCTATCGATCGGAAGGATGCGCCCCTTCGAATTCATCATGCGCGGTGGCATTACGGAGGGGGGTCGCCATTCTTTCTGCCCAATGGGCCGTGCTTGAATCCTTCTTTCTGTTTCTTGAAACTCATTTCTAATGAACTGGAAGGGAAAAAAAACAATGCTGAAAAATCACCCTTAACTCCCCCCCCCCAAAATATCCCCTACTCAGCCACCTGCTGAAAGAGAAACTGGAGAAAATGATTGGGGGGTGGGCAGACCTCAGTTGGCACCTTCTGTCCCTGGATGATAAAGCTGTCTGCAGTTTTGACCACTGTCAAAAAAGCGTGGAGCGGCAAGACAAGAATAATGACTTTGTGCTGACTCTTTTATTTTATGCGACCTGCGGGGATAAAAGTAGGGGTTTTTGTCAGCATGATTTTGCAACATGTCTCTTGTGTGTGTCAATGGTAATATGAAACCCACACATTAGAGGCCCGTGGGGCTGGATTTGTCTTGGTCAACCTTTTTGAGTGGCAAGACATTTTTTGCAGGATAGCTAACCATGCTGGGTAGATTCAGGTGGGTCGCGGTGTTGGTCTGATGCAGCAAGGCAAAGTCTGAGCTGGTAGCATCTTGAAGATCAACAAAAGTTTTATTCAAAGCATAGGCTTCTACGTGCCTGCATACTTCATCAGCTACAGTCGGACGAAATATCGTTAGTAATTACATGTAGGTAGGGTGTCAGGGGGAGGGCAGTAATTTCCAGGAAGTGCTGGCTAAGGTAGCCTTTTTGACCTTTTTTCCCACAGTTGGGAAACCCCTGAAACATTCCTTAGGCTTCAAGAAACACCACAAGTGGTGCAGTTGTGTAGAATTTGTTTGGGAAGCATAGCTCTGTACATGCCTACCAGGGAACCCTCCTCTTCCCACCTCCTCCAGGAGCGTCATTGTCCATTTTGGGAGGTGGTGGGTGGGTCAACAAGACCATGTATAGTCATATCAGCTGATAAATGCTTAACAATTAAAAAATATATATTTTAAAATTAATTAACATCCACCCATATGGGAAACCCTTCAAGAGACCCCAGGGTTTCAGGAAACCCTGGTTGAGAAAGCCTGGACTAGAGTGAAGATGCATAAGAGTTGGTGATAATAGCGGAGACTGGATTAAGGCAGTACTCGAGATCTGGGAATTACCGTAAATAAGCTTAAAAAATACAAGTGTTAATGAATAGGCATGAGAAGTTGGTACTGGATAGTTTCTAGTTTTCCAGAATGGGCTGGCTGCATCCACCCAGAGTCAGTGATTGTACCTCAGTGTCAATCCATTGGGTATGTTCTACAGGTCAGCAGTTGTCAACCTTTGGGAGATTTCCCACTATTACAATTGATCTCCAGATGATCAAGATCAGTTCTCCTGGGGGGGAAAGGTTGATTTGAAGGTCATCCCTTCCCGCAAAACCCACTCTCCCCAAGCTCCACAACCTGTATCTCCAGGTATTACTCAACACAGAGCTGGCAGTCCTAGTTCCTGAGGTTATTGCCATGACCAGGTGCTAGAGCATCACAAATTACCCTTCCAGGGCCATCAAGGAATGCCAAGGTTTCACAAAACCTTGGTTGAGAAAGCCTGATCTGGATGAAGGGGGGACATAATAGAAGTTTATAAAATTACAGACAATATGGAGGGAGCTGGGGGGGAAAGTTAACTTTTTTCTTCTCGCCCAAAACACTAGAACATGAAGGCTTTCCAAAAAGCTGATGGGCAGTAGATCTGGGATGGGCATAAAGAAATACTTCTTTGCATAGTGAGTAATTAGAGTGTGGAATTCATCCAGAACTTTTGTACATAAGAGCCATTTCCGAAATAGTTACCAGAGATTATTAAATATGGAAAATGCATCCAAGCTAGAGGAACCAAATGGGGTCCCACAGTACTCATGGAGAGATTTCTCCCCCCATCACTGCTGATTCCCTACATCCAATACTCTCCATCTTGCTCAGTAGGGTAGTACGAGACATGCAGGGAAGAAAACCTATATCTCCCCCATCACCAGGCATAGCATGGCTCCAGGCCCCACCACCTACTATTAAGCCCCGCTGTCATCCTCCTCCTCTTCTGTTAACATCCTCTGCTGCTGGGGCTGGGCCAGAGCAGCTTCCAGCAGCTTCTGCCACCATGGACAGACCCTGAGCAGCTGCCACCATCCTTCGATGCCAAATTTGAGCCCAGAGCAGCTGCCGGTATCGATCATTGGCCAAGCTGGAGCAGCTCCATTCATGCAAAGGTATAAAATATACACACCCATGTATATTTTATTTTTGATTTCATTTTTTTTCCTGTCCCCCAAGTTTACAGGAAAACCCATTTAGCATTGTTGTGGCCCTAATCCACAGGTTTCAGTATCTGCAGATGGCAGGCACAGCTCACTATTTGTTATATAGATATTGGACATGGGGCTTCTAGTCATAGCTACGACATTCTCATATGAGCCTCTTGTGGCGCAGAGTGGTAAGGCAGCAGACATGCAGTCTGAAAGCTCTGCCCATGAGGCTGGGAGTTCAATCCCAGCAGCCGGCTCAAGGTCGACTCAGCCTTCCATCCTTCCGAGGTCGGTAAAATGAGTACCCAGCTTGCTGGGGGGTAAACGGTAATGACTGGGGAAGGCACTGGCAAACCACCCCGTATTGAGTCTGCCATGAAAACGCTAGAGGGTGTCACCCCAAGGGTCAGACATGACTCGGTGCTTGCACAGGGGATACCTTTACCTTTACCACATTCTCCCAGTGGTTTATTGATCAGCATCCTGCATGTCTCTTTCTGCAGATTCTATCTTTATTTTCCACCTCTCTGAATCCTCATTTCCCATAAAATTTTCTTTAAAAAAAAACCTCCCAGTCAAGATTTACAGGTCAGGCCGAGTTCTAACGTGATCAAAAGACCCCTCAGCCATCTTCAGTTGTGCCTAAGGGTGGTGGTGGGAGGGAATCCTGCTTTGCATCATTAAATCTTCCAATGATGAGTCCAGATGCGTGCCTCCCATGGTTCCAATGTCAGCTTTCATTTTTAATCTGTAGCTTTAGAAAAGCTTTCAGGAGAGTGGCTGTCTGACACTCCCTAAGGCTGAATGCTGGCCTGCATAATGAAACCCTGACATTGGCCAGAAGAGTGTTGAGGACCACTGGAGGAGGTGTAAATTAGTGGAGCTTAGTAACTCATTTGTGGATACTCTGGCTGATCCAAGACACTCCACTGAAACCTTATTATTGCATTTGCAACAGATGTTAGCTTTTGTCAAGACATTAACCTAATGTCATGAGCCAACATGGTGTAGTGCAGCCTTGCTCAACTCCTTTGAGAAACCCCTGAAACATTCCTCAGCTTTGAAAAACCCAAGAAGTGGCGTGATCGTGCAGAATATGATTGGGAAGCAGAGCTGTGTACATGCCCACCTGGGCCCCTCCCCTTCTGACCCCCTCCAGGCCCATCATTGGCCATTTGAGAGGGGGGCAGGTTGACATGATTATATATGATCATAGCACCATTAACTCCCACTCATTTTTGAAAACCTTCCAGGCTGTCAGGACACCCCAGGGTTTCATGAAACCCTGGTAGAGAAAGCCTGGTGTAGTAGTTCACCCTTACAGGGTGTCTGTTGTGGGGAAAGGAAGAGAAAGGTATTTGTAAACCACTTTGGGACTCTTTCAGGTCGTGAAAGGTGGGGTGTACAAAACCAGCTCTTCTTCTTTGTCCTCCTCTCTTAGAACTGCTGACCCATGCCTGTTCTATAGCCCTTCCCTGTTTCCTTGGGACTAGACCATCCAATTCTATAAAACAACAGCAATTTCTCTTTGCTACCCAGTGTGAGTTATTAGGCATCTCACCAGGGGCAGCGTGCGAACACTGAGCTTGTGCCCAGGAATTGTAATGATTAATTATCATTATACAATGTCTGTAGATTTTACCCTGGGCTTTTCCGCTTTCTCATTTTCCTCCCTTGTAAGTTCCTGTTTCTTGGGATGTGTGTGTGGGGGGGGGGGGAGAGAGAATCCTGTTCTGCCCGTGTTTTGCTCCCTCTAGTGGTCGATTCAACATCATATTGGTTTATATAAAACTTCAGTTCAGATTTGCAAAGAGATATGCCATACATCAACTGACGTAAGACTGAATCAGCCACTAGAGGGAGGTAAACACAAGTAGAGGGAAGGGGGAAAAAAGAAACAGAAACTTACAAGTGAAGAAAATGAGAATGCAAAAACAAAAAAGCCATTGGTTGTGCACCTTTGATGAGGTGCTTTATGTCCTTTGCACATCAGTGTTGGAACAAGCATTTCACCTGCAGCATACTTATTATACTCTGGATGAAGGCTGGCTCCTGATTACAAGATACTTACTGAAAGTGCTTACCTTGACCAGGACTTGTTTTTGAACCATTAGAGGCCTCAAATAGTTTTATCTGGTCTTTAGGTCCGTAGTGTCCTGAGTATATCTTTTTATGTAAAGGAGCCAACTGGCTATAGCAGTTATTGGATTTATTGTATATTTTACATATGCTGGTTTTATTTAATGCCTGGCCATTGATAATGGTGGTAAGGCCAAAATGTCTCTGGTTAGTGGAGGCATCCGTATGTATGTACATCTTGATTTTATCGAGGCTATGCTATAAGACTTGAGTTTTTAACTCAATTAATTAATACTGGTACTATAATTTTTAAAACTGTATTCTACTCTGTATAGGCTTCGGTTCAACCCCCTTGTGTTGACCTTAATTTCTTGAAAGCAACAGACCCACCTGATCACAAGCCACTGAGATCACATATTTAACAAAATATATATATATATATATATATATTTAAACCCTGACATGTAATTCAGCACCTTCAGACTCTTTCTTGCCCTGATCTGGTGGCTGAGGCAAACTGGATCCCATCAGATCTTGGAAGCTAAACACGGCCAACCCTGGCCAACATTTGGATGTGAGACCTCCAAGAAGTTGGGTGGTAGTTCCTCCAAGGAACACTAGGGGTCATCACAGTACGGAGGCAAGCAATGGCAAACCACCTCTGAACGTCCCTTGCCTGGCAGTCAGACAATCTCCTGATTTCCAGGCTACACTATTAGGGGCCATACAATAAAATGATAATAAATAGAATCTTTTCTTCTAAAACAAACAAGTACATATTTAGTCTTTAGGGAAGCAACAACAGCCAAATGTGTGTTTATGGTTGCTTTGTGCACAGTCACTGCCATTCCGATGTGCATTTCTTTGGCATCTGAAAGTCCCAGACTGCTGTGCAGGCAGGATTCCAGCTGCTCCATAACCCCATGGAGCAGCTGGCACCGACCAACATGTAGTTCCAGTTGGCTGTCACTCGCAACGGCCCCTGTTGTCCAGTTACAGGAGGGAGGAGCTGCAGGGACTCAATCCAGCCTTTAAACTGCTTTGCTGCATTGCAAAGTCAGCCAGAAGTCCATTCAAGCAGACCCAACTACTGGATAGGAATTTGGAGCATCAGACACTATAGTACTTCAACCAGATAGGAATATATAAAATTCTCCTTCCCTTGTACATGTTCCAAGAGGAGTTGTGTACGTTCCAAGAGGAATTAGGGCTTCAGTAGTACAGTTCTAGCTTTGGACATGGAAAAATCCAGGTTAAGTTTCCCCTACTTAGCCCGTGGGGTAAGCAAATCACCTGTCAGGTTTCTTGTGAATCTCTAATCCAGGGATTCCCAACCAGGAACCCTGAGGCTCAGTGAGAGTCCTCCAGCCTTTCCCCTATATGCTGCCTTAATGCATAGCTAGGAAAGCAGGGAACCAACCACTTTGGTGTAGAGGTGTAGTGGTTTGAGTGCGGAGTTCTAATCTGGCAAATCGGGTTCAATTCTGTGCTCCCCCACATGCAGCCAACTGGGTGACCTTGGGCTTCCCATAGGACTGATAAAACTGTTCTGACCGGGCAGTGATATCAGGGCTCTCTCAGCCTCACCCACCTCACAGGGTGTCTGTTGTGGGGAGAGGAAAGGGAAGGCGAATGTAAGCCGCTTTGAGACTCCTTCAGGTAGAGAAAAGCAGCATCTAAGAACCAACTCTTCTTCTTCTTCAGCAATCTCAGGGCTCTCTCAGCCTCACCCACCCCACAGGGTGTCTGTTGTGGGGAGAGGAATCATCATCATCATCATCTTCTTCTTCTTCTTCTTCATCATCATCATCTTCATCTTCTTCATCTTCTTCTTCTTCTTCTTCTGTTGTCCTGGGGCTGTTGTTCTTGCGTGATTACCACATAGGGAAAGGGGGTGAAGCCTGAATGCTCACACTTACCTCAAAACACCTCCTTTATCTCCCCCCTCAGTTCGCCTCAGGCATGGAATGCAGAGGTGGCCAGCTGACATCACTTCCTGCCCAATTCTAGGGCTCCTCAAAGCATAAAAAAATATATCAGGGGCTCCTCTATGGTCAAGAGGTTGAAAAAGGCTGCTCTGATCCAAAACAGCATGGAATACAAAGGCGAAGGACTTGGGGGAGGGAATGGGTAAGCTTCAGGCCTGGATTTGAAGTTCTTGCAGAAGCTGTAGGTTAGGGTTGCTGGCTCTGGATTGAGGAATTCTTGGCTATGTAGGATGAAGCCTAGGGGAGGGACCTCAGTGGAGTAAAAATTCCATGAAGCCGGGGTGGCAAAACTGGGCTCATGGTAATTGTAGTCCATGGACATCTGGTGAGCCACAGTTTGGCCACTCCTGGTGTGTAGAACACCATAAAGGTTGTTCTCTGAGCTGCCATTTTCTCATGAGAGAGGAACTTATCTCTGTCCTCTGGAGACCAGCTGTAGTTCTAAAACTCCAGGCCCTGCTTGGAGGTTCACAGTGGCCTAAAGGCTCTGGTGATCATGTCTTCAGATGAGAAGAACAAGGGTTGTTTTTTAAACCCCACTGCTCACTACCCAAAGGAGTCTCCAAGTGGCTTGCAATTGCCCTCCCCTACCTCTCACTACGACAGATACCCTCTGAGGTAGGTGGGACTGAGAGAGCCCTGAGAGAACTGCTCTTTTACAACAGCTCTAACAGAACAGCCCAAGTTTACCCAGCTGGATGCATGTAGAGGAGCAGGGAATCAAACCCGGCTCACCAGATTAGAAGCCACCACTCTTAGCCACTGCACCGAGCGACCTCTCTTTTCGGGCGTTGATAGCCCGGTCATCTTTTGATTTAATGTATGGAGGGGGCAAATCTATTTATTTCATCAGGATCCCCCCCTCCCAAAGATTAATTCCAAATTGGAACAGAGGGAGTTTTTCCCAGCTTTTACGTTCTCATATTTTGCATCACTGTCCGATCTGCATTAAAAGATGTCGTGTTTAATGGCCCAGCTATAAATGGGCCATTCTTTGGCGGAAATGATGGCTTGTTATCGAGCCCTGACGCTCCTACATTCCCGGTGCCACAGGTACAGGCCCACCGCGTTTAACTCGATCCTCTTCGGCCAAACGAAGCACTCACTGATGGGAACAAATGCCAGGGAGCAATGATTTCACTCTCTGCTCGCCCTTGCCAGAGGCGTAACCAAGCAACAAATGGACATGAAAGCGGAACGGAACTTGCGCGTCTCTCCGGGTTTCCGGCCAAACTTACGGCTGCCTCACATCGGCAGAGTGTTTCGGACGAGGCTCATCGGGGAGTTTCAGAGCTGTGATAATCAATCCACCGTTGCTTGCCTGGGTGCAAACAACAGGGTGGGGGAAGAGGGCGGGGAACTGGAAATGGCGCCGTACACAGCAAACCCTTCCTGTTGGATTGTCTCTTTTTATGCTATTTATTTATTTATTTATTTGTTTGTTTGTTTGTTTGTTTATTTATTATGTAATGGCATGATAATAATAAACTGTATTTTTATACCCCGCCCTCCCTAGAGAGCTCAGGGCGGGTGACAGTCTCTTAATTAAATCAAAATACAAGAGGCAGCTTGGTGTAGTGGTTAGGAGTGCGGACTTCTAATGTGGCCAGCCGGGTTTGATTCCCTGTTCCCCCACATGCAGCCTGTTGGGTGACCTTGGGCTCAGTGCCCCACAGCACTGTTAAAGCTGTTCTGGCTGAGCAATCATATCAGGGCTCCCTCAGCCTCCCCTCCCTCACAGGGTGTCTGTTGTGGGGAGAGGAAAGGGAAGGCGACTGTAAGCCACTTTGAGACTCCTTTGGGTAGAGAAAAGCGGCATATAAGGACCAACTCTTCTTCTTCTGCCACACAGGGAATCTGTTGTGGGGAGAGCCTCAACTAATACATCCTGGGTTGACGTGGCGTATCCAAATCACGAAAGACTTGACACAGGATAATAAAGCAGGCATTGACATCTCTGGAAAACCAAGTATTACAGCTGTCTGGAGGACAAATGGCCTCGGGGGTAGCTTAAGCAGAAATTAATTAGGCAGCCTCTTTGTCAAAAACCCTCATCAGATCCAGTTACCATAATATCTTCAAGCTGTAAGGCATCTCATCTGTAACAAAACGTTCTTCTGTCCTTCTGATACATGTAGGCTTGTCCTGATTTTTCCACAAAGACCCAGTTTCTACTGCAAACAGTTAAGAAGCACCATTCAGACATATTTTACCAAATCCACATCACCCTCCTTCCCTGGTGATGGTGGTGGTGTTTTTGTTTTTGTTATTAATTTGATTTATATCCCACCCCTTACTCTGTGTCTCAGGGCAGCTAGCAGCATAGTAAAGGTAAAGGTATCCCCTGTGCAAGCACCAAGTCATGCCTGACCCTTGGGGTGATGGCCTCTAGCATTTTCATGGCAGACTCAATACGGGGTGGTTTGCCAGTGCCTTCCCCAGTCATTACTGTTTACTCCCCAGCAAGCAAGCTGGATACTCATTTTACTGACCTCGGAAGGATGGAAGGCTGAGTCAACCTTGAGCTGGCTGCTGGGATTGAACTCCCAACCTCATGGGCAGACAGCTTCAGACAGCATTTCTGCTGCCTTACCACTTTGCACCACAAGAGGCTTGGCTAGCAGCATAGTTAAATACAATATAGGGTATATTAAATACAACATAGGGAACATAGGGATCTCTCGGTGTTGTTGCTGTTGGCTCTCCAGGGGAACTAGTTGGCTACCATGTGAGACAAGATGCTGGACTAGAAGTACCACTGGTCTAATCCAGCAGGGCTTTTCTTGTGTTCTTATCTAGGGAAGGCCTGAGCCTCTATGCCCTGTTGCTGGCCCTCCAGAGGACCTGCTTGGCCACAGTGTGAGACAAGATGCTGGACTAGAAGGACCACTGGTCTGATCCTGCAGGGCTTTTCTTGTGTTCTTATCAAGGGAAGGCCTGAGCCTCTATGCCCTATTGCTGGCCCTCTAGAGGAACTGTTTGGCCAGTTTGGTGTAGTGGTTAGGAGTGCGGACTTCTAATCTGGCGAGCCGGGTTCGATTCTGCGCTCCCCCACATGCATCCAGCTGGGTGACCTTGGGCTCGCCACGGCACTGATAAAATTGTTCTGACCGAGCAGTGATATCAGGGCTCTCTCAGCCTCACCCACCCCACAGGGTGTCTGTTGTGGGGAGAGGAATGTGAAGGCGACTGTAAGCCGCTTTGAGCCTCCTTCGGGTAGGGAAAAGCGGCATATAAGAACCAACTCTTCTTCTTCTTCTTCTTCATTGTGTGATACAAGGTTCTAGACTACGTGGGCCATTGGTGTGATCCAGCAGGACTCTTCTTACGTTCTTATGACTTACCTACACCTTTCCTTCCCTCTGATTCCCTCGCAGCTGTGAATGAAGCACCAGCCCCTCAGCAGACCACCATGTTACCACAGACCCAACCCGAACATCCCACCAGCGAGGATGCGCCCAGCAGGACCATTCCAACCGCATGTGTCCGGCCGACACATCCGCTCCGCAGTTTCGCCAATCCCTTGCTACCTCCACCAATGAGTGCAATAGAACCGAAAGTCCCTTATACACCACTCTTATCTCAAACAGGTAAGGCAGCTGTCGGAACTGGTGCCCACATAACCGGGGCCATGGCCAAGATGGGACCAGAATGAGTTGCTAAGCCATGTTGTTGGGGGCAGTGACATCACTTCTGGGGAAAGCTCAGGGAATTGCCAGAGATGTTATGACAAACCGCAGAGTTTCTGGTTATTCCTAGCTAGTGCAGGATTTCTCAACCGTGGTTTCATGGAACCCTAGCATTTCTTGACAGCCCCAGATGAGTGGGAGTTAATTATTTTTAGCATTTGCCAGGTGATATCTCCTTACATGGCCATGTCAACCCACCTCTCCCCCCAAATGGCCAATGGTGGGCCTGGAGGGGATGGGAAGGGGAGGGGCCCTGGGTGGGTGTGTCCACATCTATGTTTCCCAGCCGTATTCTGCATGATCCCACCACTTCTGGCGTTCCTTGAAGCCTGAAGAATGTTTCAGGGGTTTCTCAATATTAAAAAAAGTTGAGAAAAAGATGGAAATGACATTGGTCTCTCTAGGACAGACGTCATCTCACTTGTAATGCTGGTGTGTTTTGTTTTTTTTAAATATACACCCTGACAGGGGGCTTTGAAGCCCTGTCACCACCCCATCTGGAGCACTGATTCACTCAGCCAAAGATTTTTTATTTTCAGCAACACAGGCTTTAAATTGTTGTGAGTTGACAGCTGTCACTGACGGCTACGTTCCTTTTGAATAGGGAAATTTCTGCTTCTTTGAGAAATCAGGGGCTATGACGGTGCCCCGGCCTTCAGTGCTATTATTCTAGTCACTCCCTGTCTGTGACCACTTGGAATTTACCTGGTTCGGAGCAGATATTTCAAGATCACCGTTATCATCCCAGGTGACAATGAAAAAGTCCCCCTGGACCGACTAAGATAATAGCAGGGATAAGGTCCTTGAAAAGGGCAAGAGAACATTTCTGTAAGCAAGGGAGCGAAGGTGGTATGGTATAGCCCAGCTTTTCTCAACTTTGTTACCATTGAGAAACCTCTAAAACATTCTTCAGGCTTTGAGAAACCCCAGAAGTGGCGTGATCGTGTAGAATCTGGTCCACAGCAGAGCTGTGGACATGCTCACCCAGGGCCCCACCCCTTCCCACCCCCTCCAGGCCCATCACTAGCCATTTTGGGAGGGGGGACAATGGTCAGCATGACCATATATGGTCATATCACAATTAATGTTTAATGTTTATTTACATGCTTGCTTGCTTGAATGCATGCATGCATGCATACACTTTGGCCACCCTTGATCTAGTCCAAACCCTTGTACAATGCAGAGAACTCACATTTTCCTCCCCCTTACTCTGTAGTCAGCCCTACTCTGTGTCCAGCTTTAGTTTCCCTGGGCTGATCCGGCCAGCAGGAAAACTCTTCCCAACCTCAACATGACAAGTGGCATTCTCCTGGGCCCATAAGAAAGGGCCACACGAGCCATTCACTCTCTCATCCTTTCCTGCCCTCCCCTCTCTCTGCCTCAATTCACTGTGACTTATAGACCTTACAAAATACCCTTGTTCATCTTGAGGGTGCCGTCGGGCCTGAATCTTGCTCTTCTTCTGCAAACCGACACCTTTGTCATTTGTGAAGCTTTCCGGGGATGGGTTGCTTGTTCTGAAATCCAACCGCAAGTTCCCCGTAGGGATGTGCAGGGGAAGAAAAATCCAGAACACTTAGGGTTCAGAAGAACCCGCCTCAAATGGGTATTGACTTGGCCAAAGCAGCTTTGGAGATGTTTCGATCGAGGCAGTCCGAAGTGCACAACCCTAGTTACAAGCAGAGAGTATGACATTATCTTGCACGCAACTTTTCCTTGCAACTCATGCAATGGAAACTGTTTGGAAGGCCAGGTCTATATTTAGCTCCTCTGTCTTCTCAGGTTGCTTAATCCTCAGCCGATAAGAATTACACAACCGTCGGCATGTGTGTGTGTGTGTGGGGGGGGGGACAGCATGCTTTCCCCTTCAGACACTTGCTATCATCACTGAATAATCCTCTTTTGATGGGACACCAAAGCTTGCAAATCCTGAAACATGAAAGGGGATCTTTTTTCTTTCTTTCTTTTTTTTTTTTTTTTACTAACTCCTCCTGGTACTTAATCTTTCCTTTTATGATCTCCGGGTGGTCGCGACTACTTAAATGAAATGTAATCAATCCCTGCTCAGTTATATCCTCAGGAGCAATGCCTTTGCTTTTCTGAGAGGTGTGAGTTATAAAGCCATGCTAGGAAACTGGTGTGGTATAATGAGTGTTGGACTGGGAGCTGCTGGGAGACTGGGTTTTGAATAAAGCCAACTGGGTGACCTTGGGCCAGTCACAGTTCTCTTAGAGCTGTTCTGACTGAGCAGTAATATCAGGGCTCTCTCAGCCCCCACCTACCTCACAGGGTGTCTGTTGTGGGGAGAGGCAAGGGAAGGTGACTGTAAGCCTCTTTGAGACTCCTTCAGGTAGAGAAAAGTGGCACCTAAGAACCAACTGTTCTTCTTCTTCAGTAATATTAGGGCTTTCTCAGCCTCTCCTCCCTCACAGGGTGTCTGTTGTCGGGAGAGGAAAGGGAAAGCGATTGGAAGCCTCTTTGAGACTCCTTCGGGTAGAGAAAGGTGGAGCATAAAAAACAATTCTTCTTCTTCTTCAACCCAAGTGACATACAGCTCTGGATTCTGCTGTGATTATTTAGTAGCTGAGCATTTCCTAGCAAACACGCGCCGTACGCAGCAACAGTATTGGAAGGGATGTTCCTTTTTGGCATGGGGACTACAGGAGAGGTGGGAAAGTTGTCATCTGCTGGGGGTTCCCTGCTCAGCAGGCCAGGTGTGCAGGCCAGGTATGCTGAACTCTACAGCAAGTTTCATCTAAGTTGCTCAGGGAGGCCTTCTAATAGTAACAAAATAGCCAGCATTTGCACCTGGCAGCTATATAGCATCCAAAGAACGAGCTAATGAAATGCTTAATAACCCTTTGGAGGAAATAAAGCTGTCCTATATTAAATTCCTGCTGTGTCTATGCACTATGGTAATATTGTCAGTTCTTCAATTTATTTATTTTCCTCATTACTTTCTCCACTTCTTCCCTCCCTCCCACCCTTCCTTTCTGTCTTTTCTTCCCTCCCTTTCTCTTTTTCTTTGTTTTCCTCCCTCCCTCCCTCCCTCCCTCCCTCCCTCCCTCCCTCCCTCCCTCCCTCTCTCTCTCTCTCTCTCTCTCTCTCTCTTTCTTTCTTTCTTTCTTTCTTTCTTTCACTCCCTCCTTCCCTTTCTCCAGCTTGGTATAGTGGTTAAGAGCAGCAGCTTCCAATCTAGAGAACTGGGCTTGATTCTCCACTTCTCTGCATGCAGCCAGCTGGGTGACCTTGGGACAGTCACAGTTCTGTTAGGGCTGTTCTCACAGAGCAGGTCTGTCTAAGCTCTCTCAGCCCCACTTACTTCACAGCGTGTCTGTTGTGGGGAGAGGAAGGGAAGGGGATTGTAAGCCAATCTGAGACTCCTTTGGGTACTGAAAAATTGAGTATTAAATCGAATTCTCTCTCTCCTTCCTTCCTTCCTTCCTTCCTTCCTTCCTTCCTTCCTTCCTTCCTTCCTTCCTTCCTTCCTTCCTTCCTTCCTTCCTTCCTAACATTTCACTAGCTTGGCAAATGAGAACCTGAGTGTCTTGGATTCAATTAATTCTATAATTGGCCTAATTCCATTTACCCGCTGTTTTGACCCCATGTACATGGAGCCTTTGAACTTTTGTTCATTTCACTGGGAGAGCTTTTTAATTAGTCCATGCTTTGAAAAGAAAGAGACTGTTCCCCATGTTTTCACGGATCATCTACTGGACATATCGCCGAGGCAACCGCACAACTAGCTGCGTCTTCATTGGGTTTTGTCCGACACTTTCTTTAAAAAAGAAATCAGGAACTCACATTTAATGTTCATCATTCTCAGGAGCTTCTGAAGTAGGTTCCGTCAAATGGGGGTGTTGTTTTCTGGCAGAGAAAAGGTTCCGGATGGTGTGTTCTTTAGAACCAGTGTAGTCAACCCATGGTCCTCCAGATGTTCATGGACTATGCTGGCAGGGGCTCATGGGAATTGTAGTCCATGAACATCTGGAGGAGCACAGGTTGACTACCCCTGCTTTAGAATGTGCCTTATAACTCTGACCAGCAATGGTCAATTCCTTTCATGTTGATTGGCTGAAATCTCTCCAATCAAATCCAAGGTGTTAATAAACTTAAACCAGGGATTCTGGTGGCAGAGGAGGCTTACTCCTTGCTCCATCTTGGCAACTTTCTCAACTATTGGCACTGCGACATCCAATCCTAGAAGAGATCACGTGCTCATTGGTGTAGGTCATGTCCTAATAGAAAGGCAGAGTGGTGTCGGGGGTTAAGTGGGGCGACCTCTAATCTGGAGAACCAGGTTCGATTCCCCACTCCTCCATGTGCAGCCAGCTGGATGACCTTGGGCTAGTCCCAGTTCTCTCTGAGGTCTCTCGATTTTATGAAAGATGCTTGTCATTGATGCTTGAAGCTGATCCTGCATTGAGCAGAAGGTTGGACGAGATGGCCTCTTCCAGCCCTAGGATTCTAACTGGGTGACACTGGGCTAGTCACAGTTCTCTCAGAGTTCTCTCAGCCCCACCGGCCTCAAACAAGGTCTGTTGTGGGGAGCGGATGGGAAGGTGATCGACAGCCACTCTGAGATGCCTTTGGGTAGAGAAAAGTGGGGTATCAAAACCCACACTTCTACTTGTAGCCACCATCTGTGGTGGTATAGTCCAGAGAGGGAGGATATGGCCCATTTGATTTTATGTGCTTGCTCCTACCTCAGCCTTATGCCCCTACATGCCCCTAAGCTCCCACCAGTGGCTTCCCCATTGTCTCCCAGCAGCGAGGAGAATTTCCCCTTCTTTGCTTACTTGTTTTGCTTTTCTTGCTGCTTATTTTCTTCACCTCGGGCTTTTAATGATAACCTGTTGCTCATCGCGATGGAAAGAGGGTGTGCGTGTGCAGGGAACCTTAATTGCCATTTTGGTTTCTCATTAGCAGTGCCCAAATGGAAACCATCTGCCTTTGTGCTCAGGAAGCGGCTCTTTAAGGCACAGTTACATCAATTAATGAGTTACATATGAGTAACATGATTTCCCCCCCTTCCCCCCTCCCCACCCGTGGGGCTCACAGGTGCATCTCTTCCTTGTGCCAGGAATATATTAGCAAAGTTTATTTATCCCGTGCATTTTATGTGCCAGACCTAAATGGGTTTTGAATGACTAGTTTGCTTTAGGAAGAAAAAAGGAAGAGATAGCCCTGTCATTTATTTTGCATTAGCTTAATTAATAATCCTATATCCATTCTTATTTAAATGGTCTTCGACCAAAATACAAGAGTAGAAGAAAGGAAAAAAATGTGTAGTACTTTAGGATGAAGGATCAGTCAATAGGAGTGTTAAATTTTAAACTGAAAAAGGTATTATTTTAAAATATTAAAAAGAAACATTATGAATTTTAAAGAGGTTCAAGGATCAGTTTTGGGAACTTTGTGCATGTATCCCAGGCTTTCTCAGCCAGGGTTTTGTTAAACCCAGGGGTTTCTTGACAGCCCTGGAAGGGTTGCCCAAATGGATGGGTGTTAATTAATTATTTATGTATTTTTTAAAAATTTGTTAAACATCTATTGGGTGATATGACCATATATGGTCATGGCAAACCCCCCCCCCCCACACACACACACACACACCATCCCAGAATAGCCAGTGATGGGCTTGGAGGGGGTGGAAACTTCAGTCCCATCCAAAAAAACTCCATCCGGACAACTGAGGCAAGACCTGGCACCCCTCAGCTGTTTAGGGAGGGAAAGAAAGAAATCTTTTCTCCCTCCATACAAGTAGATGACTTCTGCTATTGCCAATAAAAAAACAATCAGCAGTAAGCCAAAAGAGGTCACAGAGGTGGACATATGCAGAACAAGGGGGGAAATCCCCATGAGAAATATAGTAATCCAGAGGTAGTTACCTAAGGTTTCCAAATATCAGTGCAAGGACTGAGTTTACATTATTAAATACAAAGCCATCAGATTAAAAGACCCTGGATTAAGTATCAAGTATTAAAACATTGCTCAAACAATCAGGAACCACTAAAGGCTGAAAGCATAATCTTATCTCCGGAACAACTCTAGTGTAAAAGCACAAAATCAACTACTTAATTGCACTTTTTAAGCTGAAACACGTCTATCGTTATAATATTTGTTCAAATACTTGTACACGGTTTTGATACAGTCTGCCCAGGTTCCTGTTGCGACAATATCCTGCTAGGTTCAGTTTTTAATTTTTACAGTGTCCCAACTGGCAAAAAAAAATGATGGGTTTTGTGTTATTCTTTTCGTATTTATCCTATGTTTTGTATTTAATCGTGTAAACTCAGTCTCTGTACTGATATCTGAAAACTTTAGGCAGCCTTTCTTACCATTGAGAAACCCCCTGAAACATTCTTCAGGCTTCAAAATAAATCCGGAAGTGGCACCAAAATGCAGAATATGGTTGGGAAGCAGAGCTGTGTCCATGACCACCCGGGGCCCCTCCTCTTCCCCCACCAGGTCGGTCATTGGCCCCTGGGGGAGAGTGTCAACATGACCATATCACCAAATAAATGTGTATATATATATAAATTATTGTGACATGATCATATATGGTCATGTTAACTTGCACCTCTCCCCCAATAAAAATGGCCAGTGATAGCCAATGATGGGGGTGGGAAGGGACTCTGGGTGGGCATGTGCACAGCTATGCTTCCCAACCATATTCTGCCTGATCACGTTTCAGGGTAAGAAAGTTGAGAAAGGATGTACTAGGCCTATGGTTGAGGCCAGAAGAAAAACATCTGGGCTTCCCCGCTGAAAAATCCACCCAAAGATTATTTTTTTAAAACCCTCCAAGCTCTGTGCAACCCCCATAGAGACAAAAAAGGAAGGCTTTATTGTTGTTAACTGCCCCGAGCACACTACTATGCCACAGTGGGCTCCAGGGCCAAGAGCCTGTGCAAGGTGAGCGAGAGCTCACCACTCCTGATGGCTCCTGAAGCCACCACTGTGAACCACTGGCCTCCAGCAGCCTGAAATGGAGGGGACCTGTAGCTGCCAACAAGAGCCCCCCCCCCCCATGGATTGGTGGGAGCCATGGCAACCCTGCTCCTTCCCTTCTATCTGTTGGGGGGTGGGCATGACAGGGCCAGGGCATAGCCCCTTTTGTTTCCCAGTCCACCCCTGAGCAGAATTCAATCAGAAAGGTGTACCCAGGATCCCTTGCAGGGTTCTAGGAGCTGCACAACCAAATGTCATCTCAGCACTGAAGAAGAAGAGTTGGTTCTTATATGCCACTTTTCTCTACCAGAAGGAGTCTTAAAGCGGCTTCCATTCACCTTCCCTTCCTCTTCCCACAACATGCACCCTGTCAGATAGAAGAAGGAAAAGAGTTGGTTTTATACCCTGCTTTTCTCTACCCAAAGGAGTCTTAAAGTGGCTTACAAGTGCCTTCCCTTCCTCTCCCCACACCAATAAAATCTTTGATTTTATTGTGCTACTTCAGACCAACATGGCTACTCATTTGAATTTCCCCACAACAGATTTCCCTGACAGATAGAAGAAGGAGAAGAGCTTTTATACCCTGCTTTTCTCTACCAGAAGGAGTCTCAAAGCGGCTTACAGTAGCCTTCCCTTCCAACAACAGGTGCCCTGTGAGGTAGGTGGGGCTGAGAGAGCCCTGATGCTCTGTGAGAACAGCACTATCAGGGCTGTGATGAGCCCAAGGTCATCCAGATGGCTGCATGTGGAGGAGCAGGGAATCAAAACCGGCTCACCAGATTGGAAGCCCCATCTCTTAACCACTACAGCACACTGGGCCTCTGGGCCATGTCTCTTAGATCACGCATTACAGCCATTCAGTTTAACAAATTATCTGCAGCAAATTCTGGCTAAAGTCATTTTCGGGCTTCCTTTTTTTCTTTTTTCTTTTTTTTTTTGGTACTTGGATTTGTACTTTCCTTTTTTATTCCTTTAAAAAAAAAAAACCTTCTATCTTCTCGGGATGACTGTATCTTCTCTTCCTGCTTTGAGGTTCCAAGAAGTTCAGCAAAAACCATTTATTAAAGAACTCATTTATTACAGCGCAGATAGCAAAGCGATTGTATCTTCTGAGGAATTCATTTAAGTCTCTCTTTTTTAGCTTTCCCTTTTTTCATTTCAGTTAAACTTGTATTATCAAAGGGATCCAGGCACACAGAAAATGTCTTGCTCCCTTTTTGTCATGTGCTCCCTTCTGGAAAGGTACTTATAACTGACAAAGTACAATGCGGGTCTATAATTTGTGAAACCAGACATTCTCGCTCGGAATATTGTCTCATCTTGGCTGGGGAACGCTTTAGCATTTTAAATTAATTTTAAAACATGAACCAAGTTCCTAAGAATGAAAGAGGGGACGAACTTCCAAATGCATTTTTAAAACATCCTACTGATGTTCTTTATTGTTAAGGAAGTTATTTGTGTTAGGGTTGCCAGCGCTGCGTTAGGAAATAACTGGAGACTTTGGGGGCAGAGCCAGGACTGGGTGGGATTTGGGACAGGGAAGGAACTTGGTGTCGTATAATGCTATGGCGTCGACCTTCCAAAGCAGCCCTTTTCTCCAGTGGAACTGAGCTCTTTCGCCTGGAGATGACCTGTAATTCTGGAGGACTCCCAGCTAACAGCCGTGGACTGGATGGCTCAGCCTAGCTTGATCTTGTCAGATCTCAGAAGCTAAACTGGGTCATACCCGGTTAATACTTGGATGGGAAACCACCAAAGAAGTCCTATGCAAAGTCCGGCAGTGACAAACCACCTCTGTATGGCATTCTTCCTGACCTGGATGGCCCAGGCTGGCCAGTCTCATGAGATCTTGGAAGCTCAACAAGGCTGGTTGATACTTGAATGGAAGATCACCAAGGAAGTCTTGGCAATGGCAAGCCATCTTCCAAACCTTATGAGATCACCATGAGTTGGCTGAGACTTAATGGCCCTTTCCCCCCTTCGACAACAGCCATGACTTCCCACAGAATAATAGGAAGAATCTTCATTTGGCCAAAGCATGCTGCTGGTGAGTCTGCATCAGATCCTTCATCCCTCCTCCTCCTCCTCCTCCTGAGGACCAAGCATGGCCTGGTCTACAAGAAGGCATCAAACCACCTGCCAAGCACAGGAAGCTATATTTATGGCTGAAAGCCGTTGTTTTCATTTCCCACTAATTTTCACTGGTGCTAAACATTTCAGGCTTGCGAGACTCTAAAAGTAAGTAAGTGAGACATGGAGGAGAATAGAAGAGCCAAGGGCTAAGTTTATTCTCCCTCTCCTGGGTGAACTTCATGACTGCTCAGAGGAGGCTGGCTTGGACAAACTATTAAATGGTCTTTTTCAAGCCAAGAGGCCAAATTCTGTGCTTATTTGTGCAGAGCCCAACATAAGATAATGGATTATAATAGTGGCTAGAGCAGGGATAGTCAACCTGTGGTCCTCCAGATGTGCATGGACTACAATTCCCATGAGCCCCTGCCAGCAAACGCTGGCAGGGGCTCATGGGAATTGTAGTCCATGCACATCTGGAGGACCACAGGCTGACTACCCCTGGGCTAGGGCACATTAAGATGTTTTATGCTTACGTTTCATATTCTTTTAGGTGATTTTAGTTTATTCAGATGGCTTTTTACTGTTTTTATCTGTAATTGATATTTGACGGTCCACGGCCACAATAAAAAAAAGTGCCACTAAGTGAGACGTCACACATTTCAACCCAGATGTATTCCCACATCGCTCGTGAGTCACATGCTAACGTGGTCCCCCGTTTGCCTCTTCCTCTTTCAGCATCCAACCTTCCGAAGGCTCAGGTGAAGACAGCATCCCTCGGGCTCGCCGGAAAGGCCAGATCCCCTCTGCTACCTGTCTCAGTGCCGACAGCTCCAGAAGCCTCAGAAGAGGGTCACAAACCAGCAGAGGATTCAGCTAATGTAAGGGCAAGTTGACTTCTGTTCTGGGCATGAGATGCTGGCAAGGCAAAAATGGCATTGCAAAAAATACATCCTGGCAAGCACTAGCAACTAAGTCACACCAGAAGAAAGACCTTTCCTCTATGCACCTTGTATGTCTGTGGAAGATCTTCCAGATGTTCTGTTCTAGTTGGAGAGGAATGGGAAGGCGACTGCAAGCCGCTTTGAGCCTCCTTCGGGTAGGGAAAAGCGGCATATAAGAACCAACTCTTCTTCTTCTTCTTCTTCTTCTTCTTCTTCTTCTTCTTCTTCTTCTTCTTCTTCTTCTTCTTCTTCTTCTTCTTCTTCTTCTTCTGTTATGGGGAACCCAACCATGCATATCTGGCGGTGCAAGCTGCCCATGAGGCTTCTGGTTGGCACCGTTCACATCTTGTCTGTTCTATGGAAACAGGCATGTTTTCAGTATACACAAACTGACAAATACATTATTTCAGGGACTGGTTTGTCCATGGCAAAGGCGAAAAGCCCCGCCTGTTGTCCTATTTGGGCAAAATGGAGACCACATGGAACAGGAGCTTCATGGGTTACTTGCCTGGTTGGATTACCCCAGCTGTATCGTCTGACATCCAATTAAGGTTTTCATTTAAACCTGAAAGTATCAGAGTTTCTAAGCTGTAAATATAAAACAAATCTCTTTCCTTAAGACTTTGTCTTTTGAAACCTTTCCACAATTCAGAATTCCTTATTTTTTAAAAGAAGCTTCAAAGAGAAGAACAAGAGGAGAGCTGATTTTTGTATTTTTAAAAAACCCTTTTCTCTACCTGGAGTATCAAAGTGTCTTATAATCGCCTTCCTTTCTCCCCACCCTGAGTAATAGGTGGGGCTGAGAGAGCTCTAACAGAACTGTGGATGTCCCAAGGTCACCCAGGTGGGTGGGTGTGTAATAGGAGCAGGGAATCAAATCCGGTTCTCCGGATCAGAGGCCACCGCACTACACCATGCTGGCTCTCTCAGAGAAATGGTGGACGAGCAGGGGCTGCATATTCCCAAAGCAAGCCGATTCCAGACCTTGAGTTTCATGCAAGGTATTTTGCCCTACGGAAGTCTTTGTAGCACCCTCTGCATGAAGGGTGTTAGATTTTAATCATCATCACCACCACCACCACCATCATCATCATCATCATCATCACCACCCTCATTTGGTTTCTAGGCCCCCTCTCTCCCATGGGGCTTGAGGCGGTTCGCAGCATATTAAAACATATACTTACACATCAAAATGCTAACATTCCAAACACTAAGAACACTAAAACACTAAAATAATAAACTCTCTGTCAAGTAGCAAATATAACTAGCTAGCTATCCCCTGCACCCTTAATATTTCCGCCATCGTTTTGTTCCCCACCTGTTGGACGCGGCAGGGACCTCTGTAGCACTGAGGAAAGTAGTTGGGGAGAACTGTAAGGATCATAGGGAGGCCCTTCCGTCGATCACCCTGGCCTCAGCCATTGGCCCAGTGGAAGAGCACCGCCTTACAGGCCCCGCAGAGCAGCCATAGCTCCATCCGGGCCCCGGTCTCATGCACTCCCGTGCTCCGCAAGCTTCACTGTCGATGTTGCTTTCTTTCCCACTCTGGCTCCAGCCTTCATCCGCCAGAGCCTTCACTCAACAAGTGTCATGCCAGCTCCGTGATTTGGAGGCCACCTCCTGCAAAGCAGCACCGCGGACTGAAACAAATGATAATTGACAAGAGCGGGAAGCACAAAAGGCGGGCTCACCTGTGGGCAAAATCCATTCCGACACAATGGCGTCCCTGGGCGGCCTGTGGATTATCGCCAGTCCTCCTTTGCCTCTGAAAGCTTTCCAAGCCTCAGCGGCTGAGCTGCAGGGAGAAGATAAGGCACTGCAGCCCTGTGCAGTTGGGAAGGGAGCAAGGAAATGAAAATGACCGCTTTGGCGGAGATGACGGGCACAAAGAGCCATTGACTGCGGAACGGCTTCAGCTCCGAATGTCTTACTTTAGAGCAGCGGGGCAAATTATTTCCCAAGTGGGCCGCGTTTTAGGCACTGCGGGTGGGGGAGCACTTAGAAGAGATAATGGCAGGGGAGCCAATGCAGCTCTTCAGGGGATCGGAAACCAGACTCTCAGTTGCGCTCACGGTCTAGACGTCGGAGAGTTAACTCTGTCAATCCCCTGTCCTCAAGTCTGGTCCTTTCATGCATGTTTCCCATTCCAAAGGTCCCTAAAGAAATACGTTATTTGTAGGATGTCCTTCTCACATCCTCCTGGCTGACATTACTGTTGCTGTATGCCATGGTTTCTCAATTGTTTTCCCAGTGAGAACCGCTGAAACGTTCTTTGGGCTTCGAGAAACCCTAGCAGTGGCACAATCATGCAGGATATGGTTGAGAAGCATAGCTGTGTACACGCCCACCCAATTCCCCTCCCCTTCCCACCCCCCAGGTCCATCATTGGCCATTTGGGGGGAGAGAGAGAGAGAGAGGTGGGCATAACCATATATGGTCATACCACCTGATAGAAACCCTTCCAGGGCCATCGAGAAACCCCAGGGTTTCCCAAACCCTGCTTAAGAAAGCCTGATGTCCACACATTCAATGCCATCATATTTTGAAGGTCTAAGGAACTCCATCTGGTCCAAAATGTGGAAGTGTGGGGCCTCATGGGGGCCCAGTGGATGGCACACATGACACAGATGCATTGGCTCCAGACTGATGACTGAATCAGGTTCAATTCCTATAAAGCAGGAATTCCCAATTTGCAGGAGCTCCAGAGAGGCTCCGTGGCCTTTCCCCTCCTATCTTAGTGGACATGGCCATAAGCTAGGGAACTGGCCATTTCCATTGGTTCCCCTCCCACATCCCAAATATGAGTTCTCTCATGGTTTCTGCACCTGGGAGGATGAGCCTGCATACCTCCTCCCACTTTAAACTGTCTCCTGACTCTCCCCTCTTGAGTCTGCCTGTTGACACATGTGATGATGTATCTTCCAGTGACATGTCACTTCCAGGAGGCATGGCAGGGAGGCGTAGCCAGCTGACATTACTTCCAGGGTTCCTCAAAGCCTGAACAATTATTTCCAGGGCTTCTTCATGGTCTGGGTCCCATTGCGATGAATGGGAACTCTGTTACTGGCACCTGGCAGTGTCTTATCTGAGAGACAGCTTGGTGTAGTGGTTAAGAGTTGCAACCTCTCATCTGGAGAACTGGGTTTGATTCCACATTTATTCACATGCAGCCAGCTGAGTGACCTTTGTTTAGTCACAGTTCTCAGAGCCCTCTCAGCCTCTCCTACCTCACAGAGTGTTTGTCGTGAGGAGAGGAAGGGTAGATGGTTGTAAGCTGCTTTGAGACTCCTTCGGGAAATAAAAAGTGGGGTACAAAATACAGCTCTTCTTCTTCCTTGTCAGGGAGTTTCTCTGGGGCCACCACCAGGAAATCCCTGTTGTTTGCTCCATAAAACTAAGCAAAAGGCCTTACTGTGAGGAATATTATCACCGAACTTTATCTTTTATTTACAGTATATTATTATTATTTATTGAATTTATAGTCCGCTTTCCTCCAGGGACTCAAGGTGGATTACAATAGCAATCTAAACCCCATAAATACCCCCAATCCTTAAAACAAAGCTGGAAGTCTCACAATTATGTTAAGTATCAGATGGCTATGAGAAACCTCCTACCTCTCCACATTCATCCACCAGGGGTTTTGCACATTGGTATAGCACAGCTACAAGAGCCTCTTGTGGCGCAGAGTGGTAAGGCAGCCATCTGAAAACTTTGCCCATGAGGCTGGGAGTTCAATCCCAGTAGCCGGCTCAAGATTGACTCAGCCTTCCATCCTTCCGAGGTCAGTAAAATGAGTACCCAGCTTGCTGGGGGGGTAAACGGTAATGACTGGGGAAGGCACTGGCAAACCACCCCGTATTGAGTCTGCCATGAAAACGCTGGAGGGCATCATCCCAAGGGTCAGAAATGACTCGGTGCCTTGCACAGGGGATACCTTTACCTTTACCTTTATAGCACAGCTGGGGGGGGGGGTATTGAACTTAAGAACCTGGCCTCAACGAATGTTTGAATTGTTACCCACCCCAATCCTTTTGAACTGAAAGTCATACCCAAATTCAAATGTATAAAATGAACTGAATGATTATTTCTTCACAGGTATACGAACAGGACGATCTGAGTGAACAAATGGCTAGTTTGGAGGGGCTAATGAAGCAGCTTAATGCTATCACTGGCTCAGCCTTCTGAAAGATATGGAAGAGAAGACCAAGGGAGCAACCCAGGAACATTGCAGCATACCAGCATTTCACATGTACCACCACCTGACACCTGTTTCAACCACAAAGCCAACTACTGCATCATCCAGTCCCATTCAACACAGCGATCTCAGCATCCCAACAGGACTGTTGTTCATTCCAATGGATCATGCCACAAACCTCAAGCAGAGATGAAAGGGCACCCACAGAAGCTAGAAGGAAGACATCTTCACAGCAGAATGGAGGAGAGTGCCTCTTGGTAGTTGATAGTGCTCTACCGATGAGCCAAGCCCACCGACTCGACTGAAGTTCAGGCCCAAGTCATAACAAGCTCACCCGCTGCACCAATTCTGCCACTATTCCCTCACCAATGCAGGATTCCACTTCCCCTTTTGTGAGGGATGGGGAACCTAGAAGTTATGGAAGCCTTGCAGCAGCAGGAAATGCCTCATCTTTAAGGTCTGGCTGTTTCCACAGAGCACCAGGAAGCCTTTGAAATGGAGTTCCGAATAACTCCTGGTTCATAAGACTCAATGGGAGCGTCCTCTCCCTCACTCCCTCTACATTAATCATTCATCCTTACTAGCATAGCATCTAGACCAGGGGTAGTCAAACTGCGGCCCTCCAGATGTCCATGGACTACAATTCCCATGAGCCCCTGCCAGCATTCGCTGGCAGGGCCTCATGGGAATTGTAGTCCATGGACATCTGGAGGGCCGCAGTTTGACTACCCCTGATCTAGACCTTACAGAAGATGCGTCCACTGCTGCCTGCACTCTCCACCAATCCTTACTGTTGTCACCTCTTTCCAAAGACTAATTTTGGGGATCCATGAAAAGGGTGGAGGGAATTCCGACAGGAGTGCCAATCAGGTGCCACCAGACTCTGAGTGAACTAGGGAAAAAAGATGTCTTTATCTGAGAGTTCACAAAAGTTTGGGAAGAGCAAGTAAAGTCCAGGGTAAGCGGAGGGGATCTGTACCATCACTCTTTGTGACTAGATTTCCCCTAAATTTAAACAGGCATTCCCAGAGACATTGCTTTTGGGGGTTCTGCATATCACTAATGCATACCCCCAACATTGTTTGAGCCATGCTGATTTTAACTCTCTTGTGGCAAAAATAAATCTGAGCCATTTGGGTGTGGCCTCACACAAGGTTGTAACCTTGTGCAGGCAGGACCCAAGTGGCACCGACTCCAAGCCACAATGATGTCATGTGTAAAATGGGCCTATGATCACACATTTGACTTACTAGAGAGGTTTGCAGGGTGTTCTATGAGTGTGTGTCTGTGTGAGTGTAGACCATCAAAGAACATCTTGATACATGTTACATGCCACTGTCAAGTTAAGAATCCCTCTTATTTCTTAATCACTGCAATGCAAAAGCATTACCACATAGCACCAAAGGGTCAGAAATATCGTAAACAGCACAAAATACGGGGAAAATATTATTGACAATACTCATGTTTTGGAAAAAAATATATATCATTTCAAGCACTCATCACATTGCACAAATGGTGGAAAAGAGCCATTTGCTGGCAATGTGCAACGATTTGTTGGTAGAATATAGCAAGTATTTGCTAATCCTTCTGTTGTTAAATGTCTGGCTAATCAGAGCAAAAGAAGAGTTTAATTTGCAATCAGGGTATATCACCAACTTCTAGGTCCTTCGGAAATTGGAATCTGCAATGACATCATTTTGTTCATAAGCTAACACAGAGGCAATTCTAAATATGTGCACTTTTCCGTATAACGATAAACTATTTTCCGCCTAGTGGGAAAGGAATCCCACTGTGAACTCCTGACACCCCACAAGGCTGCAGAGTGCCATAAACACAACTGCCGAAGACGATCAATTCATGCACAGGGGGTGCTGCTGAGCTTGGTCACCCACAAACCGATCCCTCCTTCCTGAGAAGAGCTGGCTTTGGGTAATGATGAAGGTAGCCTATGTTCTAAGGCACAGCCAGCCAGCCGAGAGGAAGAAGCAGCAGCCTGCACCTGAGATTTTCTGCCATGCCAAAGGATACATTTACGGCACCAAGCAACTGAGCTGGCTACGCATCGCCGACTTTGGCATTTTGTGAGCGCTGTGGAAGTCTTACTCCGTGTGCAAATGTTTACAAGCCAGTTTCTGGATTTTCTCTTAAATAAAAGAAGACATTTTGTTACAATCTTCAAAATGGCAAATGTCAGTCAGTAGAAGCAGAGTTGGTTATTATACCCTGCTTTTCACTACCCGAAGGAGTCTCAAAGTGTCTTGCAATCGCCTTCCCTTTCTTCTCCCCACAACAGACACCTTGCGAGGTAGGTAGGGCTGAGAAAGCCCTGATGTTACTGCTCTGTGACAGCCGCACTATCAGGGCTGTGACCATCCCAAGGTCACCCAGCAGGCTGCATGTGGAGGAGCAGGGAATCAAACCGGGCTCTCCAAATTAGAAACCGCCACTCTTAACCCGTACGCTGAGCTGACATTAAAATTAAGCCGGAACAGTTGCCCTCATTTCCATCAGGAGGCTCGCTGTGAACCTAAATGACGCGTTTTTAAGTCTTTCCTCCCCATTCCAGGATTTCATCTTTTCTTTTTTTGTTGTTACATTGTTTAGTGACATCCCAAACCGGTGACATGAACCGAGAGTCGTGTGCACTTTTCACATGACCCAACTTTTGGCATTCATTCATAGCTAATCCCTGTTTTCACAGGCAAATCACCAAAAGGGAACTACATTTGCATATTTATCAGTTATGAGGCTGCAAAAAAAAAAAACCCAATGAGAAGGTTTCGGCTGAGTTACTGCATTCAGCACTGCCTTTGATTTCAAGCTTGAGTAGGTCATAATTTTAAAAGAGCAGGGAAAGGAGAAGGAGATCTTTACATCCTAATAGCTCTTTTTATTAGGAAGGTAATTATATGTGAATTCCTGAATAAAATATTTGGAGTAAAATGGCGCGGTATCAAAAGTAATAATTCAGAAAGCTTTTTTTTTTTTTTTGGACAAAAAAGAAAGTCTCACGCTGAGGTTGAAGAGAGAACTCAAATGCTTTTTTTTTTTAAATGCTGGTGTCGCAGAGAAAGCATCCCCCCAAATAATGCTCTTTATTCAATTTAGCCCAAATGCAAATGCTTTCTAATAACTAGGAAGTCCCGCTTAGTATGAAAGGCTGACTTTTGAGAAATGTTCTAACTCGGTTTCCGGTGGGCACCCGACTGCATCTAGTTTTGGATGCTGCACAAGTCTACGTCTTGCTTCAACAACAGTCAGACGGGAAAGATTGCATTCCCACCTGACGGAGTGCAGAAACTCTCTGAATTTTGAACAGGTTTGCAAGGCTAGTTTTGCTTGTTACTTTCCCAGGAGAATTTCTTTTCCTAGATTTTTCAGCTACCCAGCATTTCAGTTATGGCTAGATTGTTAAATAGGATGCGTTCTTCCTCGGTCTTCAGGGTCTCTGTGCATCTCACGACTGAATTCATTGTTTCGTTATTTAGCCAAGTTAATGATACCCCTGTTCATTCATGACATCTGAACTCGTTCATAACACCTAAACTTTCTGGAGCTTGAAACATGGAAATGGCACTCGTGCCCCGGTGGGCAGTCTGAATTTTTCTTTTTTCACATACTTTGAGGACCAGAGCCTTCCGGTTCAGTTCTGACCACTGTGGACGGAACGTTAGTGAGAACTTTTATGGATGATCTCTCTCACTTCTGCATTCCTTTGTTTCTTCTCTTCCTTTTTTCGTAGTTTTCCTCTGGCCCATCTTACTCAACAACCCATGTGCCAATGACAAAACAGGTTCTCTTTGTAACAGTGCTGCACATTAACAGGGAATGCCTACTTCAGATGAACAAGACCATTGTCTGGTCTCTTTTAATAAAAAATTACACTGTAGTTACGGCTAAAATTCACTAATCGAGCCTAAAGGAATCAAGAGCCATGACACATGTCCTCTTTCCCACAAGGCATCCTATATCCAGTTATGGAATCATAGAGTCATAGAGTTGGAAGGGGCCATACAGGCCATCTAGTCCCACCCACTGCTCAATGTAGGCTCAACCTAAAGCATCCGTGAAAAATATCTGTCCAGTCATTGCTTAAAGACTGCCAGTTGTGTGGCATTCCTTGATGGACTCAGAAGCATTTCAGATAGCCAGTTGTCACCAAAGTTCATGCAGTACCATTCCTCAGCCTTATATGACTATCTTTTCTTCTGGAGGATTGCTTCAGAAAATGAACTTTTTTCTAGGCAAGGAAGGTCCTGATTCCATTCCTATGCGTGAGCATTAATACAAATTCAAGTCCCATTTCTTCAGTGACCCCTGTAAAAGGTACATTCAGGCTCATCCTGAATCTCTGGGTTGTCCAAACATTTATGTGCCCCAAAGCTGGGATGGCCTTTCTCACTGATAGTCCATTTCCCAACGAACTTCATAGATCCAGATCCCTAGATCTCATGTGCCCATCCAAATACAATGCTACTGATTCCTTCACTTAGCCATCAGGACAAATGCTAGCAGCATCAGGTTCTATCATTCATATTCTCCATGGCACCAGGTGTTCTCACAACATATGGCAGCCATAGGTGAAATTCTCCATTGAATGGATCTATCCATGTTTATGGGTCTCAATGGCTTGGCTTTACATAGGGGTTTGATATTGGGTTGTACAGATGGGTATTCATTCTACTCTGTGACTGCATTAGTCTATATCTATATGGATAAATCACAAGGCATTCCATCAGTATACTGAATCCTTTATTGATGTGCTTCACCTCCAGGCTTTTTAATTTTGGGACTGAATAGCTAGAACCATAGTTCTTCCATGCTGCTTTGTCAGCATGCAATACAAAAGGCTGTTTGGATCCAGCAACTCCTTGGATTCATGTTTTCGGTCTCCTTTCCCATCAAGCAGAAGAGTTGTTTTTTATACCCCACACACATTTGAAGGAGTCTCAAAGTGGCTTATGATCAGCTTCCCTTCCTCTGCCCACAACAGACACCCTGTGAGGTTGGTGTATTGCCAGCTTGGTATAGTGGTTAGGAGTGCAGAATTCTAATCTGGCAAGCCAAATGTGATTCCCCGCTCTCCCACATGCAGCTAGATGGGTGACCCTGGACCCACCATGGCCCTAATAAAGGTGTTCTGACCAAGCAGTAAAGGGAAGACAGTTGTAAGCTACTTTGAGACTCCTTCTGGTAGAGAAAAGTGGCATGTAAGGGCCAGATCAGAAGCCACCACTCTTAACTACTACGGCAAACTGAATCTCTTATCTCCACATGAAATGACCCATCTAGTAATCCCATCGCCACATGACATGACCGTAACTAGGGTTTTCTTCTCGGTTCCAACAGCACCAAGACCAAGCATTCTCACCAACACCCTCAGCTCACGACAGTGGTGGTTATTTAATATCCTTACTCTTCAAGCAGTATAGGTCAACCTTTCAATCAGCCAGTATTACTCTTGCAACCAAAAACACTTGTGTAGAGCTGGAGCTGGCAGGGCTATGCCATTAATGTGATACGCCATGCTCTGACAGCACATATCATTGTAGTTTAAGTAAACATGGTATAATGAGGACTGGTGCCTTTTCAACCTCTGATGAGGAAGAGAATTGTCCTGATGTCAACATACAGTATTGTTACCAAGTTCCTGGGTAACTGTCCATGGTGCTGATGTTGAAAAACAATCAGCAGATACTTCGGCCAACTCCAAGAGGCTGTAGACCGACCCTCTGTCAAGAATGGTCAAATTGTGGCTCTCCAGATGTACATGGACTACAATTTCTAGCTGGCTCATGGGAATTGTAGTCCATGGGCATCTCGAGAGCCACAGTTTAGCCACCCCTGCCCTATGTAGTATATGTATGTCCCCACCATGTTCTGGATGTCCCTGATAGATTTTTCACACTGTGAGTATCATCAGATACAGAAAATTGTGCTCCAAGATATGCAGAAGTAGGTTGTCTAGGGGATAATGATTGCTTTTGTATGAATTCCCCCATGCCTCTTATACCTCGAGTACCTTACAAAATTATAAGCAGAGCTATTTGTATTTACATAGAACCATGGTGGCCCCATGCCAACTGTGCTTCACCAAGCCTAATCCATCCTGAAGAAGTTTTATAGAACTGTGTGTGAGACCAGACCTTGTCTCTCAGTGCCAGGAAAGGATACAGCTAAATCTTTCAGCAACCTGACAATACCAGACCTGTTTTTTGACTTTATTAGGTCGTGGCTTATAAAAAAAGTATGAAAGTCCACCATTAGATGACTTGGCAGCATCAAGTCATCTAATGGTGGGTTTATTTCTACTTTTTTTTTTTGCACGGGCCTCTGTCCACATCAGGGATCTATTCACTATCTCAGTTGCAGACTTTTTGGGGTATGCTGTTTAGTTTTGCTATGACAGACTATCCCTGTATCTTTAATTCTGGTTGACATTTCAGCAGTTCTTCCATATATTCCACAATAGAGGAACATCATACCTTATCTCATCAAGCTCTTCTGGAAGGGATGGCCTACAACCTTAGTTCTTCTTCAATCTGCACCTTCTTCCTGGCTTTAACTCCAGGTATGGGCAACCCACTTGAACCAATGTCCACATGCAGTCCGTACTTCCTTTCCTTTAAGGCTACATTTGTAGTGGAAACAATCTCTGAATGCAAAGCAAAGAAGCTGTCACCTTCCTTTTGCTGATGCACAGGGAAGGCACAGTACTTTCACCTGACATTACCTTTCTCCCTAAGGTGGTATCTCAGTTGCACTTGTGACAGGTTATAAAACTCCCCAACTTATCTCCAGAACCTTGAGATGACAGTCGACACACTTTATTTACCCTGGATGCCCAGAAGATCCTAGCTTTCTGTCCTCATCAAGCTGCAAAGATTTGAACAGACAATAAAAACCTGTTCAGGTATTATTCTTTCATCTAAAGGGCAACGGGGTGACTACATCCTGCTTGTTTTCATTTTTGTCAGCCGGCAAAGCAACTTTCTTCTTATCACTGTAAAGAGTTATTCTATCCGAGGATCTGTTATCATCAGGTTGCTCTGGCAGTTCCCCTACCTGAGTTGCTCAAAACATCCATGTGGAATTACCTGCATCCATCATGTAGTAGGCTCTTGAAGGGTTGCCACTACCTTTCAGTACAGCAGTCATACAGAAAAGATTTCATTGATAAACTTCATGTATGCTAGTCCCACAGTTATGGGACTATACACAGACAGACACTTGCCCCAAAAGAAGAAGGATATATTGCTTTTCTTTGACTGGTGTTCTTCAAATGGACATCTGTGCCGTCGCACAACCCATCTTCCTCTTCTTACTCACTGGCAGTCTTCAAGCAAAGGTTGGATACACACTTTTCTTGGATGCTTTAGGATGCTTAGGGCTAATCCTGCTTTGAGCAGGGGGCTGGACTAGATGGCCTGTATGGCCCCTTCCAACTCTATGATTCTATGATTCTATGATTCATTTTGTGGCTTTGCAGAAGGAACTGAGCAAGAAGGCATTCACTCCACCTTTTGGTATGTAGTAGAGATGGGTAGATGGGATTGCTTCTGTGTAGCTGAGGAAAGGGCCTGTTCACTAGCTTCCTAACCAGAACTCTGGAAAGTTTCAGATCTGCTCTGCATGGTACGTTGGCACAGTTGACCATAAGGACCACTTGTAAGCTTATTTGTGGTCATAGAACACCGAAGGTCAAGTGTCTGGCATCTGGAAAATCAAAAATTAGCTTGCGCTGGTCTGGATCTTCTTGTTGATCTCCCATAATCTCTTGTGATTAAGCATCCCTTCCCTATATGTCATCCCTAAGTATTGTAGGGTGTTAAATTTTGGCTACTCTGCGTTCACACCTCATTCTTACAAGTGGGAATGCACTGAATTCCCATGGCAGCAAAAAATGACGCACACTCTTGAATATGGATGGTGGTGAATTTGGAGGAGGAAGTCCCGAAATGGACCGCAGCTTAGTACCACAGGCTTCTTACAAGCTCAGACTAACTTCTGTTGAGTTCAGGCCTAGATTGTGATGGTCCTAGACCCGCATCAGCCCTCCTCATTAGACCTGTCCTCTTTCACACTCAAACGTATTGGGCAGCTCTAATAGGATCACATTACACTGGTACCGATATTAGACCTTCTATGATGTCACAGCAGCATTCCAGATACAATCAGGAAATAAGCAGTTCCCATACATTCGAACAACCTCATAGGATCCTCGGGATCTTGAATTGCAAGTGCACAAAAACCAACAGTTTCCCATGGTTTCTCCTAAATTTACTGGGATGTCAGGATCTAAGAAATCACAGAGCATCTTGAACAGGGGAGATATTGAGAGGCCTCATTGCTGCCAGTTCAGTTTTGAGGAAGGGCAAGGAGATGGTGGTTGGATTTGCCACACCTGGCTCTTACCCCTGTCTACTAGGGTAGATGGGATTGGTACTAGGGGTTTTTAAGAAGTGGAAAGGGAGCAGCTAGGACTTTTTGCCCAGCAGGGCTTTTGGTTTACTATTGGAGTCTTGATTGGCTGTTTAGATTTGTGTAAAACATTGCTTTAGCAACACAAGGATATGCATTCTTTTAATGAAATTAAAGCACAGCAATCTTGTTGTGGCTGACTCTGCCTACTCTGGCCGCCATTTTGTTGCTGGACCCACCATGCCACATCTGAATCCCAAATATGTCCACGTGCTCAGAAAGGTTGGAGACCCTTAGGCAGTTAACTTCTGATTATAGAGTCGGTGACTCTAATATGTGCTCCTTTCCCTCTGGGAAGAGAATCAGAAGCCCTTGTCATTACTGGAACTGGATTGTTGCCAATGTAATTAGTTCCTGAATATCTCATCTTACCAAGCTTTCCTATTCTTACGGATCTTCCCTAGTCCACACTCTTCAGAAGGTTCAGGAGTTTAAATGTAGACTGCAGCCCGAAAATTGCTCAGTTTTTCTTCCGCCATCTTGCATGCAGTGCTTCAGTAAATACATCTCCATGTCAACTCACCCCCTTATATTCAGTTGGTCATCTTTTGCAAGCCCCTGACCACCACCCCTTAAGTGTCCTGCTGCAAATGTTCTATCAAACCACAATGAGGTCCATCAGCAAAGCCAAAGCTCTTGTCGCTCTGCTGGGTGTAGGAACAACTTTGGGCATGACCTGTACATTGATGCACACACTGGAAAGGGAGCAGAAACCCACAGGTCAAGTGTCTGTTTTTTGGAAAATCCAAAATTAGTTTCTACTGATCTGGATCAGCTTGTTGATTTCCCATGCATGTTCATCGAGATGAATGTTTCACAGTGACATTGGGTGAGACATTACTTATCCACAGTTGCCCCTCCCCTTCCTTCCTCATGCTATAAAACGATTCAGGCAAGGTAGACCAGTCTCTGAAATGGCATCTTTGGTATCCCTATTAGCCAGTTGTCTTGTTCCATTCCGGACACAATTCTATACTCTGAGTTTGCGTAGCGTTCCTGTTCCTACGTCAGCAGACATTTTGCAGCGGTTTGCTCTTTCTTTGTTTTCCCTGCCTCTTTGCCGATATCCGCGATCACCAGAAAGGTTAAAAAATACGCCACAAGTTGCCCAAGCCAATGTGATCTCAGTGTATGCTGTACATGTCTTTTGATAAAGATGGAGGAAGCGAAGCCGGTAGTCGGAAGGAACAATACTGTTTTTATTATTGTAAAATAGCCCTGGCAATTCCCACCTTTGTGAATTGTCATCCTGTTTGGGGGAGGGGAGGGGAGGGAGGGAAGAGGGTACTTTTTTATAAGTAATATTTAATTTATTATTTAGAGTGGTTTCTTTGGGATAATTTATGGTTGGAAAACAAAAGGGATACCTGGTTGGAGACCTGGAGCAGGATGTTAAAGTTGTGGTGTGTTCTCATGTTCTTGTTGTTGGCCTTTAGAGCTGAAATGCATACCTCTGATTTGGAACCCCATCATCGCTGTAGCTATCTGCAGGATAAGAAAGAGACCTTCCTTGGCGATATTCTCGATATTCTTGGCGACATTCTTGGCGATCTTCTGGCCAAGTTCAAATGGGCCATTTAATGAAAGCTTCACTGATGTGAGCTTCAGGTTTTTAATTAAATCGTTATGGGGAACGCCTTTGGGCACGACCCAGCTGAAGTGAAGCCTATTTCAGCCCAAGATGTTTACATGAAAGGGGTTCAAAATGCTATGGATGGTTGACATTTGCATTGATTGTACCCGTAGTAAGGGCGGGCACCATGTAAGGGGAGGCCCCCATCCTGAAAGTCTCTCATTTAACACCTCTCAGGAACTTCGGTGGGAATTCCTTTACCCAAATTCTGCAAGGAGAAATGAATTCACAAATGAATGTTGTGTGCGCATCTCCCCTAGTTTGTAAAAACTTACCCAAGACACAAGTGGTACAGTTAAACTCAGAAAGATCTCCTTGCAGTTCAAGGAGATCACCATTAAGCCCTCTAGTCTTTATCCCTTTTGTCCCTAAGCCAACTGAAGATCTTTTGACCGGGGCTCCATACCTCCAGTTTATATATCTGGCTTTTTAAGAAGCTAAAAGGAAACCCATCTAAGGTCAGTAAAAACACTTAGCCACATCTTCTTGCTGTATTGTGATAGATCCCTTTTTATTTTTTGATATATATAATTATTTCCAGCTCAGTTATGTCCAGCTTCACCTACCTTCCAGGGCATGCTGGAACTAAATGAATTGGAAATAACTGTATATATCCCAAAATAAAAAGGGATATACCACAACGGAGCAAGAAGATGTGTCTAAGTTTTTTTCATTGACCTTACATGGGTTTTTTTTTCCTCCTCTTTCTTATATAATTGTTACCATGTACTCCTCCTGTTTCTGTCCCCCCCCCCAAGAAACTGGGCATAGGGCCATGTGCGCCTCTCATTAGATCATGACTTCCATATTCTTCACTACCCACTGAAAAGGTTCATGATCACAACTGACTCTGAACATCTTTCATGCTGTCCCATGCGCTTCTGAACATATAAACACCACGTTGCAGGATCTAAATGCTTGGGCACAATGTTGCTGATGTCTCTGGTGGAGCTTTGTTAGAAAGCCTGAGCCATGAGCCTGCCAAAGAGAAGTGCTCTTCAGTATCACTGACTTTATCCGAAGCAAAAAGTGTGCACTTAATGACTAGTTCTTGGCCCACTTAATGGACAGTAAGGCTAATTGAAGGCTGATTAAACAGCTCCCCCATTACGATCAAACATGATACTTAAGGCTGTTTAACTAGGCTAGGTCATGGCCCATCATTTTGATGGTGTGGATGAGAAAGGATAAATCCAGTTCCTATATTAGCATATTTATCCTGTTCCAACGAGTCCAAGCTTGTATCCATGAGATATTCTCATGTTTATCTTCCTGAGGACCTTATGGAGGGAGGGAAGGCAGCATGGGATAGCTCAATGTCACCAGACTTCAGAAGCTAAGCAGGGTTAACACCTGGATGGGAGCTCACCAAGGAAGGCTCCGTGGAGAAAGGCAGTAGCAAGCCATTTCCTCTTCTCATTTGTCTTGAAAGACCCTTGTTGAGGATGTCATAGGTTGCTTGCGACTTAACCACACATATGGTAAGGACCTTATGATGTGAGTCAGGCTATAAGACAATGAGCAATCCAAAGGCACCCATTTGTGGCTCTGCAGGAACAGGCATTCAGGTTTCTTCAGCCCACATACCGCACTCTGCACAACACATGGCTTGTCTGGACTCACTATGTCTGTTCTGCTTATGGAGCATACCTTGACAGGTATGCACATGGAAATCCATGTGGTGTTCTGGTCAGGCTTCCACCATTTACATGGCAGTTGGCCCAGTGAGGCATTCTTAGGTCCCTTTGAACATACTATGAGTTCCAACTCAACACGTAATTCTCATCCATTTCAACAGGGTTCAAGCACTGCTATGTAATTCTGGATTGTGCTTGTTGAGAACGCAAGAGGAAAAAGAAACTACAAATCCAGAACCTTTTCTCTGAGCAAAGATTTCAGCTACTTCCCATAGCTCCAAGTCACCATCTCTGTGTCCTTACAGTTCTTGCTGCCAGCTCTGTTGTCTTAGTATGAGAATGTCACATCAAAGAGCTTTTTGGCACCTGACCTGGTAGCAGAGCTCTGAGATCTCCCTGGTCATACATTTTATGAGACCCATCTTTAGCTCATTCCCCCATTGCATTTGTAGGCATACCCTTTAAATGAGATGTCAGTCAAACTCTAGACACTGGAGTGCAATTGTGTGCTATATGTATGTTACCAATACCATCACATGCATTGTGCCCAATTTCCCAATCGTTCTTTTGTGATCTCAGCATCTGGCTTGCATAGTTGCAGTTTGGGAGATGGTTTTAGAATCGATTCCCAGAGCCCTAGATTTCAACAGGAGAGGATTCTGGGATTGGTTTCTGAAATTCTCAGTTTCGTGCACAATATCCAGTGATCTTTCTTAACCAGCCTCATTTTGATTTGCACTGCATAAAATTAATTAGTAAGGCCAGGTTGCTCCAAGTCATCCGACAAGAACCCCACACTGAAGGAGGAGATATGTAGTGCTTTGCACAGATTTCATTTCAGCTGGGTGTGTCCAGAGGACTTTGAGAATGGACTGAACCCATTCATGTAAAATTTCCGGTAACTACGTGATACACGAAGTTTCGTTCCATTGCCTTCCAATGGCACACGGTAAACAGAGGGAGAAAATTGAGTAGATTGTGCCCTTGTGCACATTGCAGGATTCGGCCCTGGATGCATTCCTCTGTTATTAAACTTAAGTTGTTTTTTTCCTCCAAAGATCTTTGAGAGAAAATCCATACGAGTCCTTAACCTACAGGGGATGCATTTATCAAGAAGGAGTCACACCACAGCTTTAACGAACCTTAAGGGAGAGACAAAAATAATCTTGTTGTTACAAAAAGCCTAAAATTAGGCATTTTGTGCCTACAAAGGTTTCCTTTGAATTGTGGGACTCTAGCATTGTTAACCAAATTAGACTAGTGATTGCAATATTTAAGTGTAAATCTTGTTCTACGAGGAAGAGAACTTGCTTAGGGTTTGGAAATAAATGACTGTTTCTACACACAATCTTGTATTCTGCTACATGATGGGGAGGGAAGGGGGTTTTGTAATGTACTGTAGAACAGTCTCATATTCATTTTTTTATAGAAATGGTATTCCAATGGTGCATTTTTTGTTTAATAAATAAAGTTTTGATACAAAATTTCTCTCTCTCACTCTCTCTGTCTGTCTGCTGGTGGCTTCAGATGTCAATTAGATGTTCATGCGGTGATACTACAGGAGGTCACTTCTAGAAGGGCATAGGTTGAAAAGGGTGGCCACCAAGTATCCTGTGGAATGTTCTTGCTTCATTCATTCATTCATTCATTCATTCATTCATTCATTCAGTTTCACTCCCAGCCTTTCTACCACACTCATTGCAATACATGCATTAATAAGAGAACACACCATTGAAATCTTGGCAGTCTTTGGAACAGAGCTAATGGCTGACATCTTCATGCATTCATTGATTGAATTTGGTATATTACAGCTCTTACTCTGGAGCTTTTATTGACTGCTATATATATTTCATACAAGCCTCTTGTGGTGCAGGGTGGTAAGCCAGCCAACATACTATCTGAAGCTCTGACCATGAGGCTGGGAGTTTGATCCCAGCAGCTAGCTCAAAGTTGACTCAGTCTTCCATCCTTCCAAGGTCGGTAAAATGAGTACTCAGCTTGTTGGGGGGTAAACGGTAATGACTGGGGAAGGGAATGTCAAACCACCCCGTATTGAGTCTGCCAAGATAAACGCTAGAGGGCGTCACCCCAAGGCTCAGACATGACTTGGTGCTTGCACAGGGGATACCTTTACCTTTACCTTTATATATATTTTATATATGTAAGGCCATGCATGAGTAATTTACCATTCTGACATTGACACAGCATCAGGGAGAGCATGCAGAAGGTCCCAAGTTCAATCCCCAGCATTTCCAGTTCAAAGGGTCAGGCAGTAGTTGGAGTGGAAGAACTCTGCCTGAGACCCTGGAGAGCCGCTGCCCGTCTGAGTTGACAATACTCAATCTTGTTTGCTTTACAGAGCTGGAGGCAGCATACAGGCAGTGTCCAGGAGGTCTCCGATCCAAATACTAAAGAGCCCCAGATCTGTTGGCCTTCAGCCAGGCTGCCTTTATCACGAAACCAATCTAAACTTATGGAGACAGCAAATTTCCACAGCAATCATGTTTGACTGTTGAATTTATTTCTTTAATTTATTCAGTTGATAGAGTTTCTATTTGCTACGCACCCAGAGGGTCTCACGGCAACTTCCAGCACTTCACACATGGAGAATGCCTCAGAGCGCAAGCTACAGCAAATAGAACGTGTATCAAAAGTAATATTTTTTTTACTATAGAGTGTACACAATAATGTAATTAAAAACATAGGGCCTGAATACCAGGCTGCATGTGAAGTCATCGAGAATCAGTTTGACATGAGCTATTATAAATTTGGCTGCAAAGGCCTTCTTCGATGCTCAATAGTACAAGAAGTAGTAGTAGTTCTGGTTTTTGTCCCCTGCTTTTTACTACCCAAAGGATTCCCAAAGCAGCTTACAATCCCCTATGCTTCCTCTCCCCACAACAGACACCCAGTGAAGTAGGTGGGGCTGTGAGAGCTCTGGTAGAACTGAGACTGGCCCAAGGTCACCCAACTGGCTGCATGTGGAGGAGGAGTGGGGAATCAAACCCGGTTCCCCAGATTAGAGGCTGCTGCTCTTAACCACTACACCAAGTTGGTTTTTACTCACACATCCAGAAAGTAAGCACTATATATTAACCCTGACCAGGTGAACACCTATTTAGTGTGGTTTGATGTTATCTTATAAAGCAAGTCCTGTTATATGGTAGCCAAGCTCACACACATATCTTTCATTGATTCTATAATCTGGCACAGAATTTCAAGTCTTTCCAGATGCCCATGTCGTTAGCAATGAACTACAGCGGTGATGGGACCCATGGTTCACTTTATAAACTAACACCAATGTGTTATAAACTAACACCAACCCAACGATCTGCACTTCCATTTTATTTCACAGACCATGCCCAAGTCCTGCCTTCTTGCTCACTGTCCCACGGCATTGCGTGACAAAGTGCTTATATCTCATGGAGTCCTTCCAAACCAAAGAGTGATAAGAATCATGTCAACTAGACTAGGAGCAAATCTTTTATGACCTAAAGGTCAAGGCTTGGAAGGAAGGAGACTGTAGAGAGCAGGGGTGGCCAAACTGTGACTTTCCAGATGTCCATGGACTACAATTCCCATGAGCCCCTGACAGGGGCTCAGGGGAACTGTAGTCCATGGACATCTGGAGAGCCGCAGTTTGGCCATCCCTGTTATAGAGCTACCTACAACTCAAAAGACCCAGAGTCAATCAGTTTCTCCCCTCAACCGGAAAGGTCCTTGCATGGGACACAGCGAAATACTTCTCTATTGTATAGCAGCCAGATGATGAGGGTGGAGAAGGTGGCTGTTATGCAGTTGCAAAGCTGCCATTGTTGATCATTGTCTGTGGCAGTGGCATGCATTCTGCAGCTAACATGGAGCGACATGCACCATTGCCATCAACCCATTCCTGGCATGTGTCCTAGAAGGGCACTTCAGCTGGCGAGTTTCTCAAGTGCTTCTGTAGTCTTTATTTTTACACGCCACCTCTCAAAGGCAATCCCTGTAGTCTTCTTCCAGCATTGGCAAATAAGCAATCTAGCTGCATCAAAAAGATAATTAATAAGCATTCTCTGTTTACATTGGGAGTTTTCATTAAGATTAAGAGCAGGGCCAATTCAGCAGTTGGTTGTATTCAGCAGTTGGTTGTATTTGCTCCTGGGTGATTTTAACGATCTCTGTAAATACCAATTTCCAAAATTGGACGATAATTGGACAGGACCACCACATATGCATACATTCATTCCTCTGACTCAGATGGACAGCAATGTGTTAGTTCTGCAACACAAATATTAACCCCAAGTATTCCCAGAGAGCCCTGCCTTAAATGGCCCATACTAACCTCTTCTTGCCAAATCTCAGAAGCTAAGCAGAATTGGCCCTGGTCAGTCTTTGAATGGGAGACCACCAAGGAAGGCTAGAGCTGCAGAGGAAGGCAAGGATCAGCCACAGCTGAACGCCTCTTGCCTTGAAATTCCCATGTATTTATTTATCTTTGGATTTCTATACTCGCAGTGGTTTACAAAAAAAAACAATAAAATAGAATAAATTCCTGAAAACCCCTTAATAGATTAACATTAAAACATTTAAAAGATGGCGATACCGTCAGAGTTCTAAATTTATGATTCAACTTATATTCTGCCACTCCTGAGAAACCAGCTCATGCTGGCTAGCAATGTATGAAACCCCTCCTTAAACCCCACCATAAAATCCCTTACATCTAAAACATAACCAGTTCAAGACAGCAGCAGCCAACACTCCCTCCCCCAGCTCATACAGAGGGATAACACCTCATGGGGGAGATTAAAGGGAGCCACACCAATCTATTTTGCTCAAGGGGAGGAGCCCAGATGTTAACCGCCCTGGACTCAACCCAAGCCCTGGTGGAAGAACTCCATCTTAAAGGCCTTCCAGAATTTTGAAAGCTCCATCAGGGTCCTCAGCTCAGCTGGGAGTTCATTCCACCAGGTTGGGGCCAGGACTGAGAAAGCCCTTGCCTGGGTTGAGTCCAGGTCCACTTCCCTCAGGCCAGGGACAACCAGTAAATTAGCCCCCACAGAGAGAAGAGATCTGTGAGGGACATAAGCAGGCAAGTGGTCCCTCAGAAAAGTAGGACCCTGACCATGGATGGCCTTAAAGGTTAGTACCAGAACCTCAGAATCACAGAATCATAGAGTTGGAAGGGATCTCCAGGGTCATCTAGTCCAACCCACTGGACAATGTAGAAACTCACAACTACCTGTTTACCCACAGTGACCTTGAACCTGATCCAGCCGCAACTGGCAACCAATGCAGCTTCCTCAGCACAGGCTGGATATGGGCCCTCCAAGACGTACCAGTGAGGACCCTAGCAGCTGCATTTTGCACCAGTTGCAATTCCCGGGTCAAGGACAAGGGTAGGCCTGCATAGAGCGACTGACAAAAGTCCAGACGGTAGGTGAGGGCTCGCCATACATTGGCTGCATTTTGATGGCACTTCACATACCAGGGTTGGCTCTGGACAGACTTTTGATGGGAGACCACCAAGGAAGACCAGGGCTGCAGAGGAAAGCAGTGCCCAGCCACGGTTAAATATCTCTTGAGGACTCACCATACACTGGCTACATCTTGATGGTGCTTTACATGCAAACGTCCAATGAATTAAGTTATGGAACCAGAGTTTGTTCTCCCTTCAGAGGTTATTTCTTTGGCTCTTCTTAATTAAAAGCCACCATGTTTGTGATCTGTTTCTCTTTTGCTGCCCACTGGGAATTCTGTCACATCTCTTCCTTGGCCTGAATTTAATACCTCTCTGCTTTGTAGTCCATTGTGCCTGTTTCTTTTTACCCCATGCCAGGGCAATATTTTAATTCCTGACTCTCCCAAAATGTTTTTGTAGCCGCCAAAGCTTTTCAACTTCAGAATCAGACAAGGACCGCGGGACGCGTCAGCAGATGCCTGGACGGTTCTGGCAGCTGAAAGTCTGATCTCCCTTCCGTCCATCTGGCACATGGCTTGAGCTCTCAGTACAGTTTTCTTTCCCCTTCTTCTGCCTTCCAAAAATGCATTTAGACGTCTCGCCGAAAACAGAACGTAATCCTAGCGTTCAGCGCTACATGCAAATCCAATGTTCCTTTCTCCTGCTGACAAGATTCTCTTTTAGGAATGCTCCAATGAGTTACCGTGTTTGATGTTTTCTTCCTGACGAGAGACCAAAATCCCCTGCAGAACAAAGAAGCCACCTCCGTGTAAAGTAAGGGAAGTGTGCTATTGAATCAGAACTGACACCTGGCCCCCAGTCAAGTCCCACCTCCTGGGGCTCTCAAGGCAAGAGATGGACAGAACTTCGTTTGGCCATTGCCTCATTTGGCAAAGCCACCTGGGCTGAATCTGCACAGAGCTTTTATTCCAATCCCAGGTCAATTCAATCCCTGCCATCTACACTGAATGCAATTTCCATTTTGATTTTGAGCAATTTAAATTTTCCCTCTGCAACAAGCAGGATTGATCTGGAGTGACATGACCGGTTCCTCGCAATATCCTGGAGTGGATATAACCCTCGATATTTGAATAATCGCCATCAGTAAGTATGCAGCTGTCTGCTTTCCCCGCAATAACTTGCTGCCGAGCCTCCAACGCTGTTGAAAAGCCCTGATTGGCCAGGATGTCAGTTCAAAGGCTTCCTTGTTCCCAGGTTGCAAAGCTTCCCTTAAAGAAGAAGCCCTAACTTCTCTCGGCAGAAGCTCCAGAAGGCCTAACTTCTCTCTGCAAAGATTTTCCTCTTGGATTTATTCCCCCTCTTCTGCTGTCTCCAATCCTCTCACCCCCCTCCCTTCAAGAAAAGAAAGAGGATCCTGCTGCACTTGGCTCCCCCCCCCTTCTGAGCTTCCCTAATTACATGCAGAACACTTTTCTGTTTCAATGGGGAGGGGGGATAGAGGAAGACCCAAGTTCAAAACGATCTGAATTCTGCAGGATCCACAATGAATAAACAAAGTAAGTGCAGAATTAGCCCTGTCTTATTGGGTGACTCCATCCAAGTATTCCTTAGTGTCTGTGCTTTGAGAGGTCAAGGTAGGGTGGGCTAGTAGGACTGTTACCAAATTTGTATGTGTGTGTGTGGGGGGGGGGTGGATCACATTCTTGCCTTCTCTCCTACACCTAGAATACCTGCACCTTTAATATCCATATTCCCATTGCCAGCTCAACCCTGTGAAGCTGGCAATTAGAAAAAAGAAGAAGGGTTGGGTTTTCAGACCCTGCTTTTTGCTGCTAAGTCTCAAAGCGGCAGCCATGAATTCTTGGCAGCTAAGCATCCCAGTGAGCCACACTGAGTGCGGGAAGTCTTGTTGACTTGCTGCCATGTTGGCAGGGGCTCCTGGTAATTGTAGTCTACGGACTGGCAGTCTTCAAGCAAAGGTTGGATACACACTTTTCTTGGATGCTTTAGAATGCTTAGGGCTGATCCTGCGTTGAGCAGGGGGTTGGACTAGATGGCCTGTATGGCCCCTTCCAACTCTATGATTCTATGATTCTATGGCCTGTATGGCCCCTTCCAACTCTATGATTCTATGATTCTATGGCCTGTATGGCCCCTTCCAACTCTATGATTCTATGATTCTATGGCCTGTATGGCCCCTTCCAACTCTATGATTCTATGATTCTATGGCCTGTATGGCCCCTTCCAACTCTATGATTCTGTGATTCTATGACTTCTGGAGAGCCACAGTTTGGCCCCCCCTTGCTATAGATCATATCCTTTTGCATTGTCCTGAATTCTCAGATTTGAGAGCTAAATTCATTCCCTCCACCTTTCTCTAAGTGGAACTCAGTCTCCTTAGAAGCCAATCTTCCTGGTTCCTAAGAGATGAACATAAACAAGTAACCTTGTATGTGGCTAAAGTGTTGGCAACCGTAGCCTAAACCAAGCTGCAATTCAAGGAGCCCATCTTAGGCTTCCTTTGTATTGTGGAATGGCTCACTGCTACGACTCTGCTGCAAAAACAGAGATTAAGAAGATAATATTGCTGCACAACCTCCGGCTTAAATCATGTCCTACTGATGAAGGATTATACACCAAAGCACCCCATAGGAGCTGACCCCCTTTTTTTGTTGTTGATGATGATGTTAGCTATTCAATCATATCCAAAACTTGGCGGTCCTAGGGGTCAACTGTTGCCAAGTTTCTTAATTTTGCACTGCTTCTTTTAGTTGCATAATGCTCCAACCGGTGTCCATTTGAATCGTACCTAACCATTGTGTTATTTGTCAGCCCGGTTTCCTTTTACCCCTGATCAGTCATAGAATCATAGAATCATAGAATCATAGAGTTGGAAGGGGCCATACAGGCCATCTAGTCTAACCCCCTGCTCAACGCAGGATTAGCCCTAAGCATCCTAAAGCATCCAAGAATAGTGTGTATCCAACCTTTGCTTGAAGACTTCCAGTGAGGGGGAGCTCACCACCTCCTTACGCAGCCTATTCCACTGCTGAACTACTCTGACTGTGAAAAACTTTTTCCTGATATCTAGCCTATATCGTTGTACTTGAAGTTTAAACCCATTACTGCGTGTCCTCTCCTCTGCAGCCAGCAGAAACAGCATCCTGCCCTCCTCCAAGTGACAACCTTTCAAATACTTAAAGAGGGCTATCATGTCCCCTCTCAACCTCCTTTTCTCCAGGCTGAACATTCCCAAGTCCCTCAACCTATCTTCATAGGGCTTGGTCCCTTGGCCCCAGATCATCCTCATCGCTCTCCTCTGTACCCTTTCAATTTTATCGATGTCCTTCTTGAAGTGAGGCCTCCAGAACTGCATGTAGTACTCCAGGTGTGGTCTGACCAGCGCCGTATACAATGGGACTATGACATCTTGTGATTTTGATGTGTCCCCCTTTAAGAGAACCCCCCCCCAAAAAAAAGGAACCTTTGAAACTTTCCCTCAAGCAGAGAGATAAGCCTCGCTTGCCAATTCTGGGTGCAGGAACAAAGCTTACCAAAAAGTAGCCAATGTAAAGCAAGGAAGGTCCTTCGCTCCCCACCCCCACCCCCACCCCTAGGGATAATTTAGAATCATCACAGCTGTCTGTTGGTGTGATTCTGCCTTTCATCCCCAAATCAGTCCGTGGCATCAGAGAGCTCATTGAAGTGGGAGAAAGGGGCTGATCTCCCCCTACGTCCCCGTGTGTGCGCACACACCCACGCCTTTGTTGCAAATTGGGCTGTTTGTGAGAATAATGCTCTGACATGGCAGGGCTAAGTTAACAAAAGGGGCTCGCTGTTGGGAAGAGCATCAAATGAGGAAGAGGCCTTGCTTTGGAAATGATTGTCTTTGCTTTGCCTTTGATGTTTGGATCTATGACTTCCTTGCCGTGGATCCCATTAAAGAGGACTGTGAATTTTTCATCCCTGTTATTTTGACTTTGAAAGAGAAATCCTCACTTGAGTCTTCCTTCTCCTTTATATAAATCTTGTGATCGCTTATTTTCAAGCTGACTTCTGTGCCCTTGATCCCATGTTCTCCGGAGCATGTACACATGGAAAGCCCGTGTGGTGTTGCGGTGAACAGCGGCGGCCTCTGATCTGGAGAACCAGGCTTGATTCCCCGTTCCTGATCTCCAGAGAACAGAATTCAGTTCACTGGGGGAAATGGCTGCTCTGGGAGGTGGATTCGATGACATTCTACTCTGTGGAAGTCCCTCTCCTCCTCGAACCCTCCCCTCCATAGGCTCCGCCCCCTAGTTCCGGCGGCCCTGATTAAATAGCATAAGTTGTACTTACAACCAGCACATCGAAAATCCAATGAACATGCATGCGCAATGAAATAAATCCACCAAACAATCAGCAAGATTGTCATCTGTGGAGCTCTGTAGAGCCATAGGCTGGCCGCAGAGTTGTCATGGAAAGAGACAAACAGAGGTGGTTTTCCATTGCTTAGCTCTTTGTAGTAGCCCTGGACTGCATTGGACTGTTTCCGCACTAGGGATATCATTTGGGTTTGCATTTTTTAAGTGTTGAGTTTTTGGTGGTCTCCCATCCATGTACAAACCAGGACCAACCCTGGCTAGCTTCCAAGATCTGACAGGATCAGGCAAGCCTGGGTCATCCAGGGCCCATTCTGCACATGCTAGGTAATGCACTTTCGACGTAGGTAATGCACTTTAGAAATCCAGCTGCAAAAGCACACTGAAAGTGCATTATCCACTGTGTGTGGAATGGGCCCAGGCCTGAGCAGGTCGGTCTCTGAAGGACTCCTAAAAAGGAAAACATTAAACTTTGCAAGCATTAAAAACTCTGTGGATCGGCTGAAATGTGAGATGCACGAAACAGCCCCGTATCCAAGTGGATGTCCAAGAAGATCTGTCTTTCAGGAGGACGAGGTGTGATCTCCTGTGAGATGATCGAAAGAAAAAAAAAATCTGTGAAAGATGGCCCAGGTGCAAATCTGCTCTGGAATTTTTTTCTATCTGTGTTGTTGGAGTCCTTGAAAAATTCTATTTGGGGATGTCAGAAGGGATTAATAGACGCCGATTCCATTATATCACATTTAAGCATAGAGAAAAATGACTGTGGGGTAAACCGATCCATGATGAATGGTCTACGTGTTGAGGTTTTCATTTTGAATGGAAAATGGCGGGACTCTAATAAATTTATCATGGTTCAGTATATTATCGGGCAAGAGGGAATATTTTACTCAGTAAACAACAAAGATCCTGTCCTCCCTCGGGCCTCGTAAATTAAACCCCCCTTTGAATTTCTCAGGTAACAAAATAACGTGAGACCCAGCCATCAATCTGCAGGGACTTTGCAAAGGAGCGAGAGGGGGGGGGGGAGATTCGCTACAAGGTGTTTTTGCACCGGGAAAGTCAACCTGATGGTTTCAGAAATGTGCTTCAGTCGGACGACCTTTGTGTTTAATATTTCTGCCAGCAGTGATTTATTCAAATGGAAATAAAAGCTCACGGTTTGATCACCGCTGTTGAGGTTGGGTGAATCGACACGGATTGAAGTGTTGTGTACTTTTCCCCATGACAATATTGCCAGGAATATGGGGACAAAAGTCCAATAGAATCTTGAAATCCCAGCATCGGAATCCTAGAGTTGGAAGCGGCCTCCAGGGTCGTCTAGTCCAACCCCTGGCAGAAGCAAGAAATCTACAATTACTTGCCCACCCACAGTGACCCCAGTTTCTTGCCCAGATGATGCCTCCCAACCAGAATCCCTGGCCAGTCTGGCCTGGAGGACATTCACCTCCCAACTTCAAAGTGGCAATGGGCATTTCCCTGGGCATGCCAGGAAGGGCCACAAGAGACGAACCTTGGCACAGCCCTTCCTGCCCACCCACTCACAATCGGCCTAAGTTCATAAAAACTAGCATTTCTGTCAGATGACTATCTAGCCTCTGCTTCAAAACTTCCAAAGAAGGAGAACCCACCACCTCCAGAGGAAGCCTGTTCCACCAAGGAACTGCTCTAACTGCCAGGAACTTCTTCCGGATGTTTAGCTAAACATCTTTTGGAATCAATTTCAACCTACTGGTTTTGATCTGACCCACTGGGGCAACAGAAAACAACTCTGTCCCATCCTCTATGTCAGGGGTAGTCAACCTGTGGTCCTCCAGATGTCCATGGACTACAACTCCCATGAGCCCCTGCCAGCGTTTGCTGGCAGGTCCTCATGGGAATTGTAGTCCATGAACATCTGGAGGACCACAGGTTGACTACCCCTGTTCTATGTGATAGCTCCTTCAAGAACTTGAAGACGACTATCGTATCACCTCTTTGTCATCAATGTGATCACGGTTGCCAACCTTCAGGTTGCACCTTGAGATCTGCTAATACAATTGATCTTTCGATGGCCGAGATAAGTTCTCCTGGAGAAAATGACTGCTCCGTAGCATTACACCCTCCTCTTCCTGAACCCCACCCTGAAAATCTCCGGTGTTTTCCAAGCCAGAGCTGGCAACTCAAAGTCTTTGCCCCAGAATCATTGCCCACGGAGCCCCCTCCACCGCCCCCCTGCCAGGGCCAAGCAGCATTCCTATTGCAGACCCTCCAAAACGATCTTTGCAGCTGACAAGACTCAGACCCAATGAATGATCTCGCTCCAGAAATAGACGGTAACTAGTCCTTTGTCCTAATGGGAGCAGAGGGGGGAATTATATGTTCCACTAGAATAGACCAGGTGTCCTGCCAGCCTCGCAGGGTGGAACTGGAGGTCCATTACCGAGTTATTTTTAAAGTTCCCTGGGTAAATACTTCTATGGCGCTGGGGGACGGGGGAATTAGTGAGGAGTCATTATGACCTGAATCCTAATGGGATTTCTTTGTCCCTAAAGCTTCGGTTTTTCACTGATTGGAGCAGAATTGTTAGGTCGTTGCCTGAATGAATGATGGTTATAGACTTCAACAGTGCCGAAGAATAGAACATTGAGCGTTCAATTGGCCATCTATCCCCCCCCCCCTTGTGCAAAAGTCTTCATTATTCATGTGTGCCGGGAAAATAATGACTCAGACGTTTTGCTGGCATGTTTGGGGAGGGGGGCTTGCACAAGCAGAGCATAACGAATTAGTCCTGGATTATCTCTCATCAATTTTATATGGAGCTTTCCAGGAGAAATGCTTCTCTTTGCATGCTGGGCTCTGTTCATTTATAACCGTCCGAGGCAGCTGGGTTTGTAAGCACGCGGAAACCATTTTGTCACGCCGAGATCAAGGGGTTTCTGTCGCGAGGACTCTGGTTTACCTGGCTCGCGGAAGAGGTTCCAAGGAAAGTTCTGTAGCTCCTTCAGAGCATCTGGCTCACTTCATCTCTGTTAGCAAAGAAGCTAATTTAAAAGAAAAATGGGTTGCGAATAACAGGGACAAAAAAAAACCCCACAACTTTTAACAGGGACATGTGCTCCGCTTCTAAATACCAAAGCCAGGCAAAGCCAATATATACGTTCCATGGTGCTTATTTTCCTGGAGCTTCCGTGGGTGGACAATATAATAACACTATGCCCCCTTGAAGGATGGGCACTGCAAAATGGTTATATTGAAAAGAACAAGCCTGCAGGCTTGAAAATCTTAAAAGCAGAGAGCGATTTGGTAGGAGGGAAAAGACGCAAGAGGAAGAGAGCAGTTGAAGAACGGATGAGACGTCCCAGCCTTTTCCTCAGAGCTGCTTAAGCAGATTCAACAATGGAAAGCAACCAACATGGCATGAGACGGTGGAGAAAAAGGGGGCAGTGCTAGAGGCTGAGCATTGGTTTCAGGAGGGGCGGGGCTCAGTGAAAGATTATCTGCTTTGCATACAGAAGGTCCCAAGTTCAGTCCCCGCCATCTCCACTTAAAAGGACCAGGCAGGAGGTGATGGGAAGGACCTCTATCTAAGATTATGGAGAGCTACTGCCAGTCTGACTCAACCAGGGGTGTCAAATATACAGCCCCGGGGCCAAAACTGGCCCTTGCAGGGCTCTTTTCAAGTCTGTGGACAACTGGTGTGGGTGGCCAGAGGCCGCTGAAGGGAAGGGGAGCAGGCAAGCAGGTACCCAAAGTCAATCTACTGCCACAAAGCTCTCTGGATGACCTAGGCCCACTCGAACTAGCATCAAGTAGCTTGTCTCCCATCGTTGATGCGAGGCTAGGATGGGACACGTGAATTGAGTATCTTGCTCTGAGCTTATTAAAACATCACAAGTGTAGTTAAGGTATTTCTGTTCTGTTTTTCTCCCGATCGACAGGATCACGAATGGCTTGGCAATTTAAAAAGCAAATACAATATTGCACTGCTGAAAAACGTACCAAGGGAGAAGCAGCCCACACCTTACCTAGCTCACCAAAGCCATGAGGAACCCAGGGGGCTGAACCAGGATCCTGCTCTGTGGGCATGGATTGAACATGCAAATTCATCACATGTTGGCAGCCTCAGGGTATAATTTTATGGGCCCAAGTCACAGGGTTGCCAACCTCAAGGTGGGGCCTGCAGATCTCCTAGAATTATAATAGGCCTCCAAGCTGCAGAGATCAGTTCCCTGAAGAACATGGCTGCAATGGAGGGGGGCCTCTATGGACCCTGGCAGCCGCATTCTGGACCAATTGCAGTTTCCGGATCAAGGATAAGGCCTTCTGAGATCCCGCCCCTTCGTAAACCCTGGACTCCTCAGATTTTACCAGAAACTTCCAGAAATTTCCCAACTCAGAGCTGGCAATCCTATCAAATAAAGGCAGCGGTATTCCTTGGGTGTCCTTCACTTGCTCATCCTCCAATTAAAAATATGCCCTCATGCGTGAACAATTTATTTATTTACAAAATTCAGACCCTGCCTTTCGGCCCTCAGAAGGGCCAGAGAAGTGACTGACAATTTAAAACATTTTTTTTAATCATAGTTATAACCATTAAAAATGTTATTCAAATCATTCAAAACAGAGCAAAAATACATACCCCGAAGTTAAAACGTTGGGTGAGGATGGGAGGGGTCCTAGAAGGATTGCGAAATGAAACCAAACAAAGTTGTCATGTGTTGGAGGGAGGCAGCAAGAGATAGGACAGGCAGAAGAAGAAGAAGAAGAAGAAGAAGAAGAAGAAGAAGAAGAAGAAGAAGAAGAAGAAGAGTTGGTTCTTATATGCCGCTTTTCCCTACCTGATGGAGGCTCAAAGCGGCTTACAGTCGCCTTTCCTTTCCTCTCCTCACAACAGACACCCTGTGGGGTGGGTGAGGCTGAGAGAGCCCTGATATTACTGAAGAAGAAGAAGAGTTGGTTCTTAGATGCCGCTTTTCTCTACCCGAAGGAGTCTCAAAGCGGCTTACAATCGCCTTCCCTTTCCTCTCCCCACAACAGACACCCTGTGGGGTGGGTGAGGCTGAGAGAGCCCTGATATTACTGAAGAAGAAGAAGAGTTGGTTCTTAGATGCCGCTTTTCTCTACCCGAAGGAGTCTCAAAGCGGCTTACAATCGCCTTCCCTTTCCTCTCCCCACAACAGACACCCTGTGGGGTGGGTGAGGCTGAGAGAGCCCTGATATCACTGCTCCGTCAGAACAGTTTTATCAGTGCCGTGGCAAGCCCAAGGTCACCCAGCTGGCTCCATGTGGGGGAGTGGGGAATCGAACCTGGCTCGCCAGATTAGAAGTCTGCAGTCCTAACCACTACACCAAACTGACTCTCAAAACTTCCTGAGGAGAGAGTTTCAGAGTTTGGGTGCCACAACCAAAAAGGTTCTCTCCTGGGCTTCCACCGTCTTAGTCTCAAAAGGTAGGAAGAAGCACTACAGGGTAACGTGAAAACAATATAGCAAGGCAAAAGAAACAACGAATCGTGTGGCCGACTATATCTTCGGAGCACAAAGAAAAAAGGATGAAAATAAAGTCTCTTTATAGTGTTTCCTTCAAGCAATTAAGACAGTTGATGCTCAGAGCCAGTTTGGTGTAGTGGTTAGGAGTGCGGACTTCTAATCTGGCTTGCCAGGTTCGATTCTGCGCTCCCCCACATGCAACCAGCTGGGTGACCTTGGGATCGCCACGGCACTGATAAAACTGTTCTGACCGAGCAGGAATATCAGGGCTCTCTCAGCCTCACACACCCCACAGGGTGTCTGTTGTGGGGAGAGGAAAGGGAAGGCGACTGTAAGCCGCTTTGAGCCTCCTTTGGGTAGAGAAAAGCGGCATATAAGAACCAACTCTTCTTCTTCAGTAATATCAGGGCTCTCTCAGCCTCACCCACCTCACAGGGTGTCTGTTGTGGGGAGAGGAATGGGAAGGCGACTGTAAGCCGCTTTGAGCCTCCTTTGGGTAGAGAAAAGCGGCATATAAGAACCAACTCTTCTTCTTCTTCAAAGCTGAGCTGAACGAGGTTCCGATATATCCTTGTTTCAACTGTATTCATCAACAGCAAAAGCCTACACAGCATAGAAAACAGCTGTAGAGCATCTGTCCTCTAGGCTGCAGCACCTTAATCCAGGGGTAGCCAACCTGTGGTCCTCCAGATGTCCATGGACTACAATTCCCATGAGCCCCTGCCAGTGTTTGCTGGCAAGGGCTCATGGGAATTGTAGTCCATGGACATCTGGAGGACCACAGGTTGACTACCCCTGAATCTGATCGCTCAAGCAAGGCAAGCTAACACAGCCACTGAGAATTTCGAAAGGTGATGGCACCTGAATTAGGGCTTTCCAGAGAGGCCGCAATAGACCTTGTACCCACTACTTTGGACAAACAGTAAGAACATAACAAAATCCCTGCTGGGTCAAACAATGGTCCATCCCGTCCAACAGCTTGTCTCACGCAGTAGCCAAGCAGTTCTTTTAGACAGTCAACAGCAGGACATAGTGGTGGAGTCATTCATAAAAACATCAGGAGAGCCCTGCTGGATCAGACCAGAGGTCCATCTAGTCCTGCATCCTGCCTCACACAGTGGCCAGCCAGTTCCCCTGGAGGGCCAACAACAGGGCATAGTAGCTGAGACCTTCATAAGAACATTAGAAGAGCCCTGCTGGATCAGACCAGTGGTCCATCTAGTCCTGCAACCTGTCTCACACAGGGGCCAACCAGCAAACAGGATGTAGACCAAGACCCTCCCTTGACATTGCCTCCTGACTCTGGGATTCGGCGGATTAATGCCTCTGAGTATGAAGGCTCCTCTCAGCCACCATAGCTAGTAACTATCAATAGACTCATCATCCAGGAATCCATCTAATCCCCCTTTAAAGCAATTTATTCCTGTGGCCATCACTACACCCTCTGGCAGGAAATGCCACACTTGACTTGCTATATAAAGAAGTATTTCCTTTTGTCTGTTCCGAACCTATTGCCCATTGGCTTCATTAAATTCCCTTGAGTTCTAGAATTTTCATAGAATCATAGAATCATAGAGTTGGAAGGGGCCACACAGGCCATCTAGTCCAACCCCCTGCTCAACGCAGGATCAGCCCTAAGCATCCTAAAGCATCCAAGAAAAGTGTGTATCCAACTTTTGCTTGAAGACTGCCAGTGAGGGGGAGCTCACCACCTCCTTAGGTAGCCTATTCCACTGCTGAACTACTCTGACTTTTTTTTCCTGATATCTAGCCTATATCGTTGTACTTGAAGTTTAAACCCATTACTGCGTGTCCTCTCCTCTGCAGCCAACGGAAAAAGCATCCTGCCCTCCTCCAAGTGACAACCTTTCAAATACTTAAAGAGGGCTATCATGTCCCCTCTCTCTCTTTTAAGACAGGGAGAATTTTGGGACAGGCATCCACCCCATGCCTAATGTTATAACCCTTGTCTATGTCCTCCCTTAGTTATCTCTTTAAAACCCCAAACCCTTTGGCCTTTCCTCCATCCCTATGCACAGGAATAAACAGTAAAAATCAGACAGTAAAAATTGCAGTGTTCAGAAACCAGGGTGGGGGTGGGGGTGTTATGTGAACAATTTCATCTTCCTGGAACATGCTGTTGCTGATCTGAAGGTGACTGTTCTCCTACCAAAATCTCCAAAGGGAGAATCCAATTACTTGACAATGGGAAAACACAGAGCCTTCAGGGGGGGAAGAGAACTCTTTTTCCTTTCGGTTTGGTGACAGATCAACAGAATATTCACTTTCACTGCAAAACTACAAGCCTGTCAAATAGCAATGCTGATGTTACCAAGACGACATTCCCAGGGAGGGGGGAAAAAAGGTAAATAGCTTTAGGTACAAGGCTGGTATTATTGAAAAACAGAAAGCCTTCTTCCTGTACTGTTTCCAGACTCATTCCACATAATCCCTCCCTCCTCTTATCCCCTGTGGAAAATCATACTCAGTGAAGTATTTTTTAGCATAGCACAGTGTTCTTGATATTCTCATGGATCGGTGCTCAAGTCAGCCTGGCTAGGATTTTCCACTCCAAGAGGTATTCTGCATGGAGCCAAATAAAACAGTTTTATAAACAACCAGTTTAGACCGCTTTATTATATTACAATCATTGTTCTGCATTGAATATAGTCTGTTGAAAAACTACGTTGCAATGCTCTCTGCATGGAACAATTAATAGCCCTGCTCCCCTGTAGTTTTGCCAACTCCGCTTGGTTCTCTAATGCAGTGGTCCCCAACCTTTTTGAGGCTGGGGACCGGCAGGGAAACTGCCCGCCCGCGCAAGCCGCGCATGCGCGGCTGGTCCCGCACATCGCGCGTGTGCGGCCCGGCCGCGCATGCGCACATGCTCCATGCGCGGCCAAAATCACGCATGCGCGGCCCTGATTCCCTCTCCCCCCCTCCCGCAGTAAGAAGCTTCCCGGGCCGCAAGCTTGCGGCCTGGGAAGTTTTTTACTGCGGGGGGGTGGGGAGAGGGAGCCGCGGCCCGGTGCCAAGGCCTTTGCGGCCCGGCACTGGGCCGCGGCCCGCGGGTTGGAGACCACTGCTCTAATGCAGTCACTAATCTGCATAACTAAAGAGCTTCTCTGCATGGCTAATAGGCCTTCTCACGAAAAGAAAGGGATGGTTCAAAATTATTGTAACAGAAGAAGAAGAACCTATCCCGGGCTATATTAAACAATTTAACAATAAATACAAATAAACGTTTTTTATCTCTTCTTATATTTTTATGTGTATAAGCACAACCAAGAAGAGATAAGAAACGTTTATTTGTATTTATTGTTAAATTGTTTAATAGGCCTTCTCAGGCAGGCAGGAGAGAAATGAATCGGTGAAAAGCATCTTTCAGAAACAACACTTAAAAGACGTTTAAAGCACTGAAGAGGCAGTTCACCATGCAGAGCAAAATCAGTTTTGCGGAGTAAATTAACTCTTCTGTGCAGAGATCAGAAAAACAACGAGGTATTTAGTGAGTTCATCAGCTTATCCATCATGCAGAAGAGGCCCAGGGCAACTGGCCAGTCCTGAGGCTTCCTAGCTGATGTGGCCTCCAGAATAGCCTTTGATACCACCCACATTATAGCCACGATTCCAAGAGGCCTAGCCTGTGAGAGCCATTTGACTGCTTTTATGGATTCCATGTAAGGAAGGGGTAGAGAAATACCTGGAAATTGGGAGGGGGGGAGCCCAGGGAGGGCAGGGGTTGAGGAGATACCCCAGTGGGAGGGTTTGTGCATATGTCCCTCTTCCTTGGCAGCAGAGAGCATCTGCCTTGATGGTCCACTGGTCCATTAGGCGCAAGCCTCATGGCTCCAGATCCCTAAATAGGCCAATCTCTAGGCCAAGGATCAACATCCCTATAAATGCACCCTGACTGCAAAGAGTTTTACATCTGGTTGGCCACTGTGTCAAACAGTATAGTAAACAAGGTGGATCACTCATCTGATCTGCCAAGGAACTTTCAATTTTCTCATCATAGGTCATTTTGACATGGATTATCTGGCCCAGCTTCAATGGTACTGGAAAGTACCCATGGCATCATGGTGCATTCATGTACCTCCTATGGCAGGTTTCTCAATCAGGGCTTTGTGAAACCCTGTGGTTTCTTGACAGCCCTGGAAGGGTTTCCCAAATGGGTAAGAGTTAATTAATTTTTATATTTTTTTAAAAAATTTATCAAGTGATATGACTGTATATGTTCATATTGACCCCCCCTTCCAAAATGGCCAATGATGGGCCCGGAGGGGGTGGGAAGGGGAGGGACCCCAAGTGGGCATGTCCCAGCTGTGCTTCCCAACCACATTCTGCACAATCACGCCACTTCTGCAATTTCTCGAAGCCTGAAGAATGTTTCAGGGGTTTCTCAAAGGTTAAAAAAAATGGGAAAGGCTCTCCTAGTGTTTCCCCAGCTTTTTTACAATCTTCCTCTTCTTTTAAGGAGGGGCAGAGCATCTACTTGGCATGCCAAAGGCTCCGGTTTCAACCCCTAGTCAAAAGATCTGGTTGTCAGTGAAAATCTCAGCCTGAGACCCTGGAGAGCAGCTGCAGTTTGTGTAGACAATGTTGGCTGTAATGGATCAATGGCCTGGCTCAATATGAGGCAGCTTCATGCTATATGTTATATGCTCAAATCTGCTTTACTCTGAAGCTTTGGGAAAGATGCCATTCAAACTTGGGTTACTTCTGTGTGGGTGGCGGGGAAATCAGGGTTTCCTTCCCACTTGGTTCCATATTCCTTGATACAATCCCATCTTTGTGTGGCAATTAATACAATTACAATGAAACCATAATTTCCATGTGATGGAGAAGAGGTCCATCCGTGGTTATCACCCACAAGGTCTACATGGGGCTTGGATGTTCTGTGTTCTTGGTGCTTGAGGGAGGTCTGCTAGAGTTCTGACCCAGTTGGTGGATGTCCTGGTGGCGCCATGGTTTTGGCCACTGTGTGACAGAGTACTGGACTGGATGGACCATTGGCCTGAACCAACATGCCTTCTCTTATGATCTTATATGGAGCAGAGGTCCATGAATGGCTATTAACTCCAAGGTCTACATGGAACAGTCTGTCTGTGCTTTTGATGCTTGGAGTGGTAAAAGTTGAAGGGCTTTTGGAGTTCCAGTCTGGCTGGTGGACCTCCTGATGACCTTGGGTTTTGGCCATTGACTGGCAAAGAGTGTTGGACTGGATGGGCCACTGGCCTGATCCAACATGTCTTCTTTTCTGTTCTAGATGTCTGACCCAACCCTACTATACACAAACACTGACCAGAGATCCTTCCGGTACCTCCCCTGCCAAGTCGAGCCCTAACTCTCCCTTCCCTCTTACCCCATCATCACAGCAAGTCAGGTTTCCCTCCATTTCCCAAATGCATCAATGTAAACGTTTTCCTTTTCCATACCCTCGGGCTTTCAAGAACAGAGTCAGATTAACCTTGAGCAATTTTGCCTCTTTCCGATGAAAGTGAGTGGTGTAATTGGGGCCCTCCTGGAAAAGCCGCAACCTTCATTTCCAAATTAATTTCTTCCCCTCCATTTCACTAGGCGAGATGTTCGCATCATAGGAAAAAAGGTTCTTTTGTGCCTCTTAAAGGAGGGAGGGGGGAATCTTTGAGGGAGGAAAAGCTGTAGTGGCAAAAAACGTGATAGATGGCTCTCTCCTGACAGTGTGAGGAATTACTTCCACTTTGACTGGGCTTGCATACAGATGATGACAATATGCATTTATTTACAATGAATCAGCGTGGAAGAGATCAGGCCTGTATTTAGTAGTGTAACAGACAGGAGGCGAACGGCAGGCAGGCTGGAGCCCGGAGGCTGCCTCTGGTCCCTGCGATCCTTCTTGGGTTATTTAGACGGGGAAGTACAAGCAATGGCAGCGGTTTTGCGTCTGGAAATGAGGCTCATTGCCAAATAAAGTAGGGTTGGGAACCAATTTCCAGAGGAGGAGCAGTCTGCAGTAGGATCACCAGGTTCACCTGGCCAACATTAGGGGATGGGGACAGTGTGGCCCAGATTCAGGTTTGGAGCCCAGGGAGGACAAGGACTTCAGTGGGGTACAATGCATCCATCCCCTCCAGTACAGAGATACAGGACGGGTTTATCCATGCAGCACAGGTAGTGCGTGCTACAAGCCACTACTTCCAGGGGCCCTGCACTGTGCCTTTTCCCATGGATCAGGTCCATAGCCTCTCTCTTCCTCCATTTCCCCTCATTAAGAACCCCTGTCTACTGTGGGGGGCCCTCCACCACTCCCCGTCTGGCCTCTCCCACTGCAATTGTACTCTGCTAGGGTCCCGCAAATCCTTAAACCACTCCTCTGGAGCCAGTTTGGTGTAGTGGTTAGGAGTGCGGACTTCTAATCTAGTATGCCACATTCAATTTTGCACTCCCCAACATGCAGCCAGCTGGGTGACCTTGGGCTTGCCATGGCACTGATAAAACTGTTCTGACCGAGCAGGAATATCAGGGCTCTCTCAGCCTCACCCACCCCACAGGGTGTCTGTTGTGGGGAGAGGAAAGAGAAGGCGAATGTAAGGGCATTTAGTCCATCTTGGGGTGTCAGTTTTTGTTTGGGAAATAACAGGAGTTTTTTTGGGGTAGAAACTGGACAGGGTGGAGTTTGGGGAGAGGAAGGATCGTACCAGGGGAAAGCACCAAAGGGTCCACCCTTCAAAGCAGCCATTTGCTCTTGGGGAACTGATCTTGGTTACCTAGAGATCAATTGTAACAGCAGGAGATCTCCAAGTATCAACTAGAGGTTGGCAGCCCTATATCAGTCCCTGGAGTGGGGGATGCGAGAGGAACAGGGATGGTGGTTGCATTTTTAAGCACTGAGATTTGCACTTACTCGGTTGCCTCCTGGTTTACTCAAGAGTCGACCCACAAGCCTCAACATCCATTTGGGTCCAGTGGTTCCACATGTTTTCCTGCCCCGGCATTTTCACAGCTGTGGAGTGAGATGATTTCCTTCCCCACTCCTCCACATGTAGCCTGCTGGGTGATTTTTGGGCCAGGCACAGTTCTCTTAGAGGTGTTCTCACAGAGCAGTTCTATCTGAGCTCTCTTGGCCCTACGTACCTCACAGGGTGTCTGTTGTGGGGAGAGGAAGGGAAAGGTGACTGCAAGCCTCTTTGAGATTCCTTCAGGTAGTGAAAAGCAGAGTATTTAAAACAGCTCTTCTTCCCCCCTCCTCCTCCTTTTTCTTCCTCTTCCTCTTCCTCTTCCAGTCTGCCTCCTCAGCAGCACGGCTGGAAATTATTTTGCTGAATATCGCCACTGACACTTCACCTTGTCCTTCTAAGGTGGGCAGAAGGCACAAGCCATGGTCTGTCTTGGTGACACTTGATTTCTGGTGCCATTTCCGTGAAGTTGTTATAATGAGGCCTTCCCTTCTTACTGCCAGACCCGCCCGAATGAAGCTGGAAGGAGGCTGGTGAATGCAAACAGCGCACGGAGCATATGCTCCTCCGCATAATGTTCCTCCTGCTGCGGCTGCATCTGTTTGCTCTCGTGGATGCTTTCAGGCTGAAAAGGGGAATCCACAGAAGCCATACCCCTGAGTTGCTTTTTCCCCCATTGGCAAACATAAAATGGTGACTTTTTTCCCGAGGGAAAATGCTGTCCTGAAGTTGCTGCACGCTTGGCACAGCCCCAAGCAGATGGGCACTTTGTCTCAGCAAGTCAGTGGGCGTAATTCTGCCACCCACCTTGGACAAATCATACTGGCCTAAGCAGAAGGGGAAGGTGGCTCTCCTGGGCAGGTGAGGCATTGGACCAGGAACTGGCTGAGACCCAAATGAACGTTCAGGTTTGGGCATATTGATGGGACGGCCATCTGCAATCTCCCTGAGGAAAAGGAGACGGAGTTGCAAAAGCAGAACACTGGAATCAGAGAAAAGGAGAAGGGCCGGCATCTCACCCCCAAGCATTACATTAGGCCTCGTCGCAAGAACTTCGGGGGATGCATACAGAATGCACAAGGAAGGTCGCTGGGTCTTCCCAGCCATCAGTGAGAGATAGATCCAGGTTGGGAAAGTCCGCAAGATTTGCGGTTGGAGCCTGGGGAGGACAAGGCCTCGGTGGGCTACAATATCTACATTCCAAAGCATCCATATTCTCCAAGGGAACTTTATTTTCGTGATTTTTTGACCTTTGTTTCAGTATTTTGTGTGTGTAAAATGCAAGTGTGGTGTAGTGCTTAGGAGTGCAGACTTCTAATCTGGCATGCCGGGTTTGATTACCCGCTCCCCCACATGCAGCCTGCTGGGCGACCTTGGGCTCGCCACGGCACTGATAAAGCTGTTCTGACTGAGCAGTAATCTCAGGGCTCTCTCAGGCTCACCCACCTCACAGGGTGTCTGTTGTGGGGAGAGGAAAGGGAAGGCAACCGTAAGCCGCTTTGAGCCTCCTTCGGGTAGAGAAAAGCAGCATATAAGAACCGACTCTTCTTCTTCTTCAGTAATCTCAAGGCTCTCTCAGCCTCACCTCCCTCACAGGGTGTCTGTTGTGGGGAGAGGAAAGGGAAGGCGATTGGAAGCCACTTTGAGCCTCCTTCAGGTAGAGAAAAGCGGCATATAAGAACCAACTCTTCCTCTTCCTTTCTTCATCAAGGTCCAATCCACCCATGGAGACCCCAATGGTTCTCAATCTGGGAGTCGGGACCCCTTTGGGGGTCAAATGACTCTTTCACAGGGGTTGTGGCAGGGCAAACAGTTTGGCCTGGGGGGGGGCACCACCACTGTTCTCACACCTTCTGAAGGTGCCTGCCAATTTACATACAATTTATATACAATCATGAACAATGGATCTTCACGCCATTAGTCAGTCTTGGTTCTGAAGGGCCTGCAAAATTGTGCTGTTCCACCAGGTATATGTCTGTGGCCAACCTAAACATAAGAACACCTGAGCTGGCTTCCCGCCTCTCTTCTCCCCTGCCGCAAGACGTCAACTGGCAATGTGGTGCTATTAATATGCTCCTATTTTTAGTAAATTCATAGAAGCATAGTTGGATGGGGTTTCTAGGGTCCTCTAGTCCAACCCCCTGCACAATGCAGGAACTCACAACTACTTGCCCAACCACAGTGACCCCAATTTCATGCCCAAGTGATCCCTCCCCCAAAAATCTCCAGAAGCCAGCCTGGCCTGGAGGAAATTCACCTACAATCACACAGTGGTGATCAGCAATTCCCTGGGTATGCAAGGAAGGGCCACAAGAGACAAACACCAGCACATCCCTTCCTGCCCACCCACTCACAATCTGACTACGTTCATAAAATCAGTATTTCTATCCGATGATTATCTAGCCTCTGGTTAAAAACTTCCAGAGAAGGAAAACCCACCACCTCCCGAGGAAGCCTGTTCCACTGAGGAATTGCTCTATCAGGAACTTCTTTTGGTGTTTAGCCGAAAATTCTTTTGAATTAATTTCAACCCATTGGTTCTGGTCAGACCCTCTGGGGCAATAAAAAACAACTCTGCTCCATTTTCTCCAGACTAAACAGACCAAGCTCCCTCACAACCTTTCCTCATACGTCTTGGTCTCCAAACCCCTCACCATCTTTGTTGCCCTCCTCTGGACATGCTCCAGTTTCTCTACATCTCTACATCTTTCTTCAGTTGTGGTGCCTGAAACTGAACACGGTACTCCATGTGAAGTCTAACCAGTGCGGAATAAAGCAGTAATATCACTTTTTGTCATCTGGACACTATACTTCTTTTAATTCAGCCCAAAATCCTGTTTGCCTTTTTAGCTACCGAGTTACACTGCTGACTCATGTTCAGGGTCTGGTCTACCAAAAACCCCAGATCCTTTTTAAATGTCCTAGTGCCAAAACAAGTCTCAGACATCCTGTATTGATCCATATGATTTTTTTCTACCTAAATAAAGAGCTTTACATTTATCACTATTGAAATTCATTTTAGCCTAGTTTTCTAGCCTGTCAAGAACATCATCCTGATTCTGTCTTCTGGTGTTTGCTACCCCTCCCAGCATAGTGTCATCTGCAAATTTAATAAGGACCTCCTTTATTCCTTCATCCAAATCATTTATGAATATGTTGAACAACATAGGACAGAAACCTGAGGCATTCCACTCATCACTCCTCTCCAAGAATATGATGAACCATTTACAAACACCCTTTGGGTGTGATCTGTCACCCAGTTCTCACTTCGCCTAACTGTAATAGGATCCATACTGCATTTTACCAACTTGTTAACAAGAATTTCATGTGGAACCTTATCAAATGGCTTGCTGAAATCAAGGTAAACTATGTCCACAGCATTCCCCTGATCTAGCATGGTAGAAACTTTATTTTAAAAAGAGATTATGTTAGTCTGACATGACTTGTTCTTGTAAAAGCCATGCTGACTCTTAGCCATCTGCTCTAGCTGCTCAAGGACCAACTGTCTGATGATTTGTTCTAAAATTTTTGCCAGCTATAGACGTCAAGCTGATAGTTTGTTAGTTACCTGGAACCTCCTTTTTCCCCTGCTTGTAGATGGGGACAACATTTGCCTGCCTCCAATTTTCTGGCACCACACCTGTTCTCCATGAATTGTCATAAATAATGGACAGAGGCTCAGAAATTACATCTGCAAGTTCTTTAGATACCCTTGGATACAATTCATCTGGCCCAGAAGATCTGGTTTCATTTAAAGACATATAGCCTTGCTTCACAATGAAGCAAGGCTATATGTCTCTTTTTATATGTTGGAAACTGCTTCAAGACTGTGACCAGATAGGTCCATCTATCAAATAATAAATCAAATTAAATAAAGATAAATGTGCATACTGAAGCAGTCGGTGCAAACTTAAATGGACTCCAGGGAATGGTAGAGGACAGGAAGGCCTGGAGGATCATTGTCCATGGGGTTGCAGTGGGTTGGACACGACTTCACGCCTAACAACAACAAAAATGTGCATAAATGCAGATGACTGGAAAACCTTGTAAAGAAGGCAACTCGCTGTCCTGTTGCCCCTGGCTCATGCCATATCTTCCTTGACCAAAGTCCCAGAACCCCTCTTAGGGCTGGCCTCAGATAGCTTCTGAGATCTGATTAGATCAGATTAGCCTGATCCATCCATGTCAGGTGAAAAATTATGTACATAAGTGCTGGCATATCTCCGTCAACTTACAGTAACTTCAGCACATGGCTTTCAAAGCAAGTGAGAGGCTGAGGAGATCTGCCATGGCCTTCCTCTGCAAAGTCTTCCATGGTGGTCCCTCATCCCTCAATGAGTCGTTGCCAAGAGTGGCAGGCTACAAATCAAATAATAATAAATAAATAAATAAAATCCAAGAATTGGCCCTGCTTGGCTTCTGAGAGCTGATGAGCTTGGGCGACACCATGCCGCCTTCTCTTCCTCCTTTCAGCATTTTGCAGATGTGTTATTTTAGTCACTTGGCCTCTTGCTTAAGGGAATTGGCCAGTTGTGAACAAAAATGCAAGGTCCTTTAACCTGGGGGATCTTGGTTGGTGCCAATTTCCCAGTGTGTCATCTGCTGCTTTAAAACTTATCGGGAAATTCAGCATCAGCTTGACCGTTTATGCACTGGGAACTTCACTGCCCCGGCTCCTGTGCAAGAGCACAAATCGGGGGCGGATGAGGTGCACCAGGCCAAATGCTCCCCCATGCAGGTGCAGGAAGAGGTGGGGCAACCTGCCACAACTAAATCTCCAGCCTGCAGCCCGGCATGAAACCTCCAGTGCGTAAACGGTCCTTGTGATACAAGATGGGTCTTCTGGGCTCAAGATTTCTAGGATCTCCTTAAACCAGCTTTTGCCTACTAGATAGAGCTTAGCTGAGACACGATCTCAAGAGGGGACTTTCTGACCCCCCATTCCATCTCTCAGCCAGTCTGCACCCTCATTCTCTGCTCGAGCTCTTAATAACTCTGAGGCATGAGATAATCTTATGTGAGGACCCCTCCTTCACCTGGGAACTCATTAACATTTGGATGCTACATGCCAGGAATATATTATGCACGACCCTGGAGAAAAACCTCTTAAAACATTCTGTAAAACCTCCTGTTTAACACCCGAGGCTTCCAAATGGCACCTCTTGATGGTGTTCACACATCTCTGCCTACAGCCTGGCCTTTTCATTCAGGACCCAAGGCTGTCAGTCATTTCTGATTTGCACCTCCTACTTGGTTTTCCAACTGCAGAATCTCTGCCTGGTTTATTCTGGGCATTGAATTCGCCACACTGGCTTAGATGCTCCACAAGCCTTTCTGTATATACACTCATGGAGGACAGCTTAAGAACATCAGAAGAGCCTTGCTGGATCAGACCTGTGGTCAACCTAGTCCTGCATCAAGTCCCACATAGAGGCCAACCAGTTCCTCTGGAGGACTAAAACAGGACATCCATGAGAACACCAGAAGAGCCCTGCTGGTTCAGACCACTGGTCCATCTAGTCCAACATCCTGTCTCCCACAGTGGCCAACGAATTCCTTTGGAAGTCCAAAAAACATAGTATAGAGGCCAAGGCCTTAAATGAACATAAGAAGTGCCCTTCTGGATCAGACCATTTGTCCATCTAGTCCAACATCTGGTCTTACACAGAGGCCAACAAGTTCCTATTTCCCACCTCCCTTTGGAGGGGGGGGGATGCTCCCAGGAACAAGATTTCAGGACCATTTCAGGATGTTCTGGGATGTGACAATGCAAGAAAATTGGATTCCGAGAGCCATGTCCTTTTGAAAACAGAAATATAGTGCTTATGAATGTCTTCCAAACATCCTAAAGTTAAAAGCTTTGCTCAAGGCTTGCACACTGAGGGCTATGATTTCCTTCAGTCTAGCTCGTGTTCGGTCTCTCACCCTCCAGACCACCTATTTTCAACCTTTTGACCATGGAGGATTACAACAGAAAGCAACGGGGTTCCAATTCTTGGAAATTTGCAGAGTGAGCTATGGGAAACACCTGGAAATTCAGGGTGGTGAACTCTGGGGATAGTGGGGTTTGTATCCTCAGCAGGATACAAAGTCATATAATCTATACTTCAAAACATTTGTTTGCCCCCAAAGGAACTGGTCTCTGTCACGTAGAGATCAGAACTAATTCTGGGAGGTCTCCAGTCCCCACCTGGAGGTCGACAACTCTAGAAGGGAACACTCTGCTATGTGCCACCAGTGTGCATGAATCTATGAGAGATTTTCTTTGCTGTAGCATAGGCCCTGTTACTTCCCTGGGAAGATGCATACTGCATTCTCAGGCTGCACTTGGAATTTGCAAGGCATTAATACATGGCCAAAGAAATGCCTCATGCAAACATCAATCTTCTAATATATATCTGGTGTGCAAGCCTTGACATACCTTCCATTTATAAGCAAAATCCTTTTAAAATAAGTATCTGATAAGGAAAGGGACTATTACATGGAGACCTATTATGCACGGGTGTTTTCCCTTGCTTTCACCGTGCGTGTCTGCCAGGTTTCCTTTAGCGTTCAGCATAGATTTTCCTCCCTTCAGTGCACTGTTTGCTTTCTGGTCACCGCTCCCTGATCGCTGTTTTCTGAGACTGCTTTTGTGCCAATTTCCCTCTTGCTTTGCTTCCAAGTTGAAGGGCATTCAAAAGGATATAGATTTCCTTGGATTCCCCACTGCCCTTTTCCTGCTCCTTGAAGGTGATGCCCCTACCTGAATTAAGGTTGTCCCACCCACTCTCCACTCTCATCCCCCCATCTATGTACAATCTCTGTTCCACCCCTGTTTTTAATTTTCTTTGCAAGCAACATGAGTTTAGCAATATGAGACTATCGCTAGTCTCAGATACTGAATTAAAAAATTTAAATGACGGGGGGGGGAGTTTAAAACGAACTGCGTGAGATTTAGTTTCCTTCTGGTATTGACTTGAAAGGGAGAGGAGGCAAAGACAGCATCCCCAGTGCAAAAAGGGAGGGGAGATTTCACTGCTGCTTGCGAACAAAATAAAGGGGGGGGGGTGAATCATCAGAATAGAATCAAATTGACCTAAGATGTAAAGAGACACATACTGGGATGGGAAGCCTAAAGCTAAATATGTTTCTTTGTCATGCTTTAGTGAAGAAAGTTTTTTTTAATGGGGGGGGACCATTTTGGCAATCTCTGGAAGCCTAAAATCAAAATGGCGGCTGAGCCACATGGACCTTCTGTAAACCGCTTAGCTTAAGAATCAATCCATCATTTGGAATCAAACCATTTGGAGGACAGAATGCAACCTACACAGGATTGGCTCTAAAAAGCTGCCAATATTAGTACCAGTGTGCAGGATCATATCAGAGAATCACAAAAAAGGGAAACCATACAAATTTACAGGGGGAAAGCTTGAAATTAGAATCACTAATGCAGCTCCACTAGGACATTGGCAAAAATACCCTCCCCCCCCCCCAATTTTGTTTCAGTTCAGTGGGACAAGACGGAAAAAGCTCTCCAGAACTTCTGCCAGAGCACTCACCCCCCCATGCAAATTGCAGCCCTATGCAAGGTGTGTTGGAACTGCAGCCAAATGCACACACAAATGCACACTTTGTGAACTCTTGCAGCTTGTAATGCCAGAGTCAGTGAGTTCTACCATGCATTCTGTACACCCAACATGTTCCGCCATATTTTGAGAGGAGGTGGCTCTTTCCTGTTTTTCACAGTGGCTGATAGCACAGCAGAGAATTCCCCTAGTGCTCTGCAATAATAAATGAGATGAATAAAACGGACGGGTTTCCTTAGATGCAGAAGGCACGCTCTGATCATATGCTAACAGAATGAAAGGTTCCGCACTGAAACAATCTTTCAGATGTATGCAAATAATCCAGAATTTATGTTAATGCCGTTCCTTTCAAACAGCTTAATTCTGTTCTGCTCCCCCTTCCTCCATGTATTTAAATTGTATTTGCAAAGTTTATAGACTTAACAGCAGGAATATATTTGGAAACAGCCAATGTATTCATTTAGCTGTTGTAATGCCCTAGCCCATTATGCATGCACATTTTCCCACAGAGTTTCAGAGCAGTAAACTGTGGCATCATCCATGTCTTGTCCACACTGACTCCTCAATGAACCAGGCTTGGCATGTCAGCAAAAGCAGTTTACTGATAAAGTGAAACGGAGCTCATGACAGTTCTTGTTGAAACTGAATTGTTAGGTACATACAGATCAATATATTCCCTCTCGCCCCACCCCCAATGTCATGCCAACATGCCCAAACTTGGAAAAGGTGAGTTCACTACTTTCCCACGAGAACCAATGGCTACTTTGAACACCTAAGACCGAGTTGCAGATTACAAGCCAGCTTTCTCCGTCTTCCTTCACTATCCTGTCCAGGTAACCTTATCAATCAACCATGTCAACGTAACCTTTGGCTCTTGCAGTCCTGTCTTGCATGCCCAGGGAAATGCCTATTGCCACTTTGGGATTGGGAGACCAATTTCCTCCAGGCCAGACTGGCCACGGATTCTGGTTTGGGACGGGTCATCATCTGGGCATGGAATTGGGGGCACTGTGGGTGGGAAGGCAGTTGCGAATTTCTCGCATTCTGCAGGGGGTTGCAATAGATGACCCTAGGGGTCCCTTCCAACTCTATGATTCTATTATTCTAATTAGTCTATATCAGGGGTAGTCAACCTGTGGTCCTCCAGATGTTCACTAACTACAATTCCCATGAGCCCCTGCCAGAAAATGTTGGCAGGGCTCATGGGAATTGTAGTCTATGGACATCTGGAGGGCCACAGGTTGACTACCCCTGGTCTATACAACAGATCAAAGGCACCGCACAAAAATGAAGCCACACAAATGACCCAAAGTCTTGAGCAATGGAACTCCCCACACACTGAAACCATGACAGGATCCTGCTATACTCACAGATCCTTGACAATCCAGCATAATAAAATCAGAGGCCAGTAGCACCTTTAAGACCAACAAAGATTCATTTAAGGCGTGAGCTTTCGAGTGCAAGCCCTCTTCCTCAGACTATGAACTTCCATCATGACAGTGGGAACATGAAGCCAAGGTTAATTCTATTAAATCACAACATCCAAATACAGGCACATGATAATTCTTTGCTAAAACAGCCAATCAGCCCCCTCAAATTCAGTTGTAGTTCACAAAAGCACAGGCTGTAGGTCCTTAATAATGTGTTGAACTGGTTTGAGTTGTGGGATGCAGGGGAGAGGTCAGTAGTTTTCTATTGGCATATAACTTTCCATGTCAAGTTTTAAAGGTTCCATGTAAATCGCCCAGAGCTGTAAAGAATGGGCGGTATAAAAATCCAAATAAATAAACAAACAAATAAATAAAGACCAATTTTCCTCCTCCTCCTCCTCCTCCTCCTCCTTCTCCTCCTCCTCCTCCTCCTTTTCCTTCTCCTTCTCCTCCTCCTCCTTCTCCTTCTCCCCTTTCTCCTCCTTCTCCTCCTTCTCCTCTTCCTTCTCCTCCTCCTTCTCCTCCTCCTCCTTCTCCTTCTCCCCTTTCTCCTCCTTCTCCTCCTCCTCCTCCTCCTCCTCCTCCTCCTCCTTCTCCTTCTCCCCTTTCTCCTCCTCCTCCTCCTCCTCCTTCTCCTCCTCCTCCTCCTCCTTCTCCTTCTCCACTTTCTCCTCCTTCTCCTCCTCCTTAGCAATGGCAAACCACTTTTAACATGAAAACCCAACACTTTCCACCACCCCCAGAGCAGGGGGAGGGAGAGTATAGGTTTTCCCAATCCACTGGGACTGAGAGCACCAGACGGGTCATTTCTGATTGGTTAATAGTAAGGGAGGAAGCGTTAACGCCCTCTTCCCTAGCGTTTCCTCCAGGTTGCTTTTAAGGCTCAAACAACACCTGAAGCTTTCCATTTAGAGAATTCCAGCTTCATATGTTTCTTGGTCCTCTCGAACTTGAGAAGCTGAGCGCCAGACGTTCTTTCAAGGGCTTTGTGGCTCAGGGCTGCAGGTACCCGATGCGTTCTTCCTTCCCAGACGGGCTTTTGTTAAAATGCTACATTCTTTTTGAGAGAATAAATGAAATCTCTCTGATGCTCTCGCTCCGCTTCCCCTTGCTAAGCCGTTCGGAAATTAATAGCCTAAGGAGAACGTGTTTTATATGTATGAATCGTCGCCGGCCTCTGTCTCCATGTGAATCGCATAAAAACCATTCAGTGGGAGGTTTAGGGCAGGGGCTCATGGGAATTGTAGTCCATGCACATCTGGAGGACCACAGGTTGACTAACCCTGGGCTAGGGCATATTATAATGTTTTATGCTTAAGTTTCATATTCTTTTAGGTGATTTTAGTTTATTCAGATGGCTTTTTAATGTTTAGGGCAGGGGTAGTCAACCTGTGGTCCTCCAGATGTCCATGGACTACAATTCCCATGAGCCCCTGCCAGCAAATGCTGGCAGAGCATCATGGGAATTGTAGTCCATGGACATCTGGAGGACCACAGGTTGACTACCCCTGGTTTAGGGAATAGATTCCCAAGCAGGAGGCATGGTTCTTTGGAAAACTGAGACAGGGATACACTCATTAGCTGCCATCCAATTTCCCCCAAACTGATCTTTGTAGAGAACAAGGGTCATCTCCAGCCCTCAAAGCGGAATTGGAAATCCAGGCGGGAAATCTTTTTAACGCACAGCGGACCTTCATCTCCTGCTTAATTTTTCCCCCCAAGATTAAAAAAATAACAGATATTTCAGATAAATACGATGTTCAACGGCAGAGAAGTGATTCTGTGCTGTGTTATGATCATTGTTAGGTTTTGAGGGGAGGGGATGCCAATTTTGAGATTTAGATGGCCCTATAATTAATCTGCAAGGGCCCACCCGTGGCGAGAAAAGAGCTGTTTTTTTGTACCCCGCTTTTTACTACCTGACGGAGTCTCGAGGCGGCTTACAATCGCCTCTCCTTCCTCTCCCCATAACAGAGACCCTGTGAGGTAAGTGGGGCTGAGAGAGCTCTTAGAGAACGGGCCTCGCCCAAGGTCGCCCAGCTGGCTGCCTGTGGAGGAGGAGTGGGGAATCGAACCCAGTTCTCCAGATTAGAGAATGCTGCTCTTAACCACTACACCACGCTTACTGTCTACAGTGAGAGGTAGTTACCAGCTCAGGTTTGAGAAATATCTGGAGATTTAGGGAGGAAAGCTTGGGGAAGGTGGGGTCTGGGGAGGGGAGAGACTACAAAAAGATACAAGGCTACAGAGCCCACCTTCTAAAACAGCAATTTTCTCCAGATCTTGGTCATCTGGAAATCAATTGTAATAGTGAGAGATCTCCAGGAGGGTGGCAAGCTTGGTGTGTTGGCCTAATGGATCTTGTCCCCTCCCCCTATTGCCTTTTCAAGTTTTGAGAAAGCTGGTTTGGTCCTTTAGAATCATAGAATCATAGAACTCATAGGAACTTGAGATCCAGTGTGGTGAAGGGGTTAAAATGTGGCAGTTGACTTTCCATCTCATGCAATGTTTGCAATTTGTCTCCACAGTTTAAAGTTAATACAAGGACTACCAAGGGATTTGTGTTTCCTGCCTAAAAGGGAAAGCCATTGTTGTCTCTTGATCAGGAAAACGCTAAGTACAGCCTACAACCGGCGTCATTTCAAATTTGCAACCTTGTAGGGGCATTCTCTGTTCTGTAGCCAGCGGCAACTTCAAGATCGACAACACTACCCACGCTAACTTGGCAGTGAGCACCCCTGAACTTACTGGCAGACATGCTTGGGATCGTAGCAAACACAGAGCCATGTGGCAGAACAAGCTGGGTCAATGAAACATAACAGGAACAAAGACCGGGTCCAGGGGGCTCCTTTAAGGCCAACAACAGTTTATTCAAGGGAGAAGCTTTTATGTGCATGCACGCTTCATGAGCTATGGAAAGAATGGTTTGCTTTTCAGCACAAGAGGAGGTGCTTTTGCATGAAGCTAAATCCTCCCGTTCTTTCTTTTATAATCTCATGGGGAGGGGAAGGCAATAGGTCTCTGTACTCACAGGAGCACAAGTTATTTATTGCAACCCAACTCCAACCGACATAGGAGCAGAAAGCTAAGGAAGAAGAACAAATTCACAGGATGGAATTGTCCTCCACTCCTAATCAGGTTCCATTTAACTCTCTCCTATCTATTTATCTGATTACTCTTTGACCGTTTACATACTGGGAACTTCACTGTCCCAGCTCTTGTGCAGGAGCACAAATCGGGGGTGGATGAGGCACACCGGGCCAAATGCTCCCCATTGTGGGTGCAGGAAGAGGTGGGGCAACCTGCCATGACTAAAACTCCAGCCTGCAGCCCGGCATGAAACCTCCAGTGCATAAACGGTCTTTCTTTTGCTGGTTCAGAGGGAAACACTGGACAAAAGCACACTTTAAGGAAATTCTTCAACACAAACAGTGATCATTGAAACAAATGCCATGGAGGGGCACTTATCCTGCCCTCAACCCCCAGCACTTGAGCATACCACTTTTGTTCAGTCCCTAGATGCAGTCATTAGTATTTACTGCTGGAATAGAGAGCAGAGCACTACAAGGGAAGTGAGATGAGACAGCAGCACCCGAAGGAAGACACATGCTCATGAGGAGACCTCTGGACTTCTTGCTTTCAAAGCCACAATAGAGATTACTGGTGTTGAGGAAGGTGTCTGGGATGCAGGTAGCCATCTTGGGGCTCTTGTTATTGATCCCCAGGAGAGTGCAAATGATAAATGTGTGTGTGTGCACATGCACTCACACGTACTCTACTGTCTCCAAGCAGGCATGAGCTGGGGGTTGGGAAGGAAGGGAAAGAGTGTGCATCAGAGGAATGAAGACTGGTGCCTCTGAAATCTCCATCTCACAGCAACAACAAGGCTGAGAAGCCTCACTCCTCAGCTACCACATTCAATCAGGTGTTGAAGGTAGTAATGCAGGCCATGTCTTTCCGCACACATCAGGATAATGCAGTTTAGATGCACTTCAGAAGTAGATTTTCCTGTTTCGCACAGGAAAATCCAGTCGCAATAGCACATCGAAAGTGCATTATCCAACTTTTTGCCAGTTTTGCAGAAGGACAAAAGCAATCAGATAGCCCTCTTGATTAATCTTCTCTCCAGAGAGAAGGCTAAGGAGAGCAACCTAAATATGCACCGAGTCTGGTCACAGACAGAGATGCCAGCACTGGTGACATTGGAGGTTGTGGGGGAAGGAAGTCAAATGACACTTTCCTATGAGAATTTAGCATGTGATACTCTTATCATGTGCCAGCTTGCCCCTCCGGATGCGAGCTTTGCTCACATGATAAGAGGGCCGTAAGCCACGATTCATAAGTTATCTTGATGGAGTGGAGAGCTGAGCTGGGAGCAGCAAGCAAAGATTCCAGCCAAGATGTATTGAAACTGCTGCACCCGGTAAAGCACCACCAAAAGCCTCAGTGGGTGGCTGGAGATAAGCAGGTCAGCCCATGGGCGTGTTCCTGGGGAGGTGCTACGTATGCTACCCATGGTGTGCTAACCCAGGCCACAATGCAAATGAAGGAGGGCAAAATGGCCAATCAGTGTTTTTGGCTGGAGTTTGGACTTAATAAAGAGCTGACAATTCTTGAAGAACTGTGTCTTGGTCTACCGAACCCACAGATGTCATAGGAAGACAGGAGAACTGGGAGGGTTTGAAGCCCAACCCATAACCAAGTGAAATCAAAGGGACTTTAACGGGTATGTGGCCCGGTTGTCAGAATGGGCCCTGTTTTCGTTCAGCTTGCATTCAATTAGAATGTTAGCAGTTGTGTGCTTGTTTTTAAATTTTTTAAAAATTCCTTTCAATTTCAAAAGCTTGACTCACTATGGTGATGTTTGTTTGTGTGTGTATAAAGGGCCGTCGAGTCAAAGCAGACTCACGGCAACTCAATAGGATGTTGGGGACAAGAGAAATTCAGAGGTGTGGATGGATGGATGGATGGATGGATGGATGGATGGATGGATGGATGGATGGATGGATGGATGGGTGGATGGGTGGATGGGTGGATGGGTGGATGGGTGGATGGGTGGATGGATGGATGGATGGGTGGGTGGGTGGATGGGTGGATGGATGGATGGATGGATGGATGGATGGATGGATGGATGGGTGGATGGATGGATGGATGGATGGATGGATGGGTGGATGGGTGGATGGGTGGATGGGTGGATGGGTGGATGGGTGGATGGGTGGGTGGATGGGTGGATGGGTGGGTGGATGGGTGGATGGGTGGGTGGGTGGGTGGATGGGTGGATGGGTGGGTGGGTGGGTGGATGGGTGGATGGGTGGATGGGTGGATGGGTGGGTGGATGGATGGATGGATGGATGGGTGGGTGGGTGGACGGACGGACGGATTGGGTTGGACTGGATTTCCTCACCACACCCTTCCTGCAAGCAGGCTCGGGGCAATTCACAACAATATTAACATTTAAAACCAACTCTATGTAAAATACAAAAATACAATAAAATTATTGAAAAACATTATCATTTTAAAAAATACTCCTCCTTCTAGCCTTCCCTCATTTTATTCAGACCACCATTGTCTTGCTGGTGATTTTTGCCATGGTCTACCTTTGTGTAGCGACCCTGGGCTTCCTTAGGGGTATCTTGCCTAAGTACTAACTGGGGCTGAACCTGCTTAGCTCCCAAGATCTCATGAGATCAAGCTAGCCTGGGTCCTCCAGGTCAGCATTTTGTTGTGGATTTTCCAGTGAAAATAACAAAGAGGGCTTTTTTTTGATGAATTGTCAAAAGCATTCACGGCTGGAGTCACCTGGATTACGGTTTGTGAAGATGCCAGCCACAGTTACTGGTGAAATGTCAGGGACTAAAACTACCAGATTGCAGCCACCAAGCCCAGGAAATCCACATTCACCAGGGCTTTTATGGCTCATGTTTCCATGGGCTTGGAAATGAATCTGCCTCCCAATTCTTGCCTTTTCCAAGATCTGTTTGACTTTGAGGACTGGAAAACTCCCTGTCAGTTTTATGGCATCTCCTGCTCTCCAACTCTTTCCCTCTTCCTCTAACTTCTTTGAGCTCCCCAAACCAGTCTGCCTTTGATGCTTATTTTTCCTTTTGCTATCAGCCTGAAATATAAGGGACGGGTCTTTGGGGATGGCTTGTTTTTCATTAGTTTGGAAACAAATACTCCTGCCTAGAGGCTAATAGTTGTAAAATAAACCATTGTGAATTACACAAACGGAAGGGAAGAGAATGAAGCCGAAATAAACCAACATGATTCTTTTTTTTGGGGGGGGGCATGATTAATGACCCAGCAATGGGACACAGGAGCACCAAAGGTTTGCAAAACAAACAAAACCCCAGCTAATCTATCCATTGACTAAATAATCCTACAGCATAGCCGTCTTTGGGCTGTACCACGTTAGGCTGCAAAGAGGGGGCTGTGTGTTCTTAATGCTTCTCTGCTTATTGATTTTAGTCATTTTGCAAGTCTTGAGTGGAAAGGAGGTGCTCCGGCCTGGAGGGCCCATGCTAGCCTGAGATTATCAGATCTCCGAAGGCAACAGCTAACCACTTCTGTCCTCTCCGGCCCTGAAAACTCTATGGGCTTGGCCCAAGTTGGTTGCAACTCCAGGGCCCTCTCCACAAACACTTAAGCAAGCGTGGAAGAGGGTGTTGAATTAATTCTGTCTTGTGCAAATTGAAACCACCCCCTCAAGACTTCCTGTTGTTGGCTGGCATAAAGAAGAAGAGCTGGCTTTTATAGCCTGCTTGTCTCGACCTGAAGGAGTCTCAGAGTGGCTGACCATCATCTTCAGCTCCCTCTCCCCACAACAGGCACCTGAGGCAGGTGATTTCTGAGAGAGAGCCCAAGGTCACCCAATAGGCCGCAGTGTCTTAAGACAGCTTACAATTGCCTTGCCTTCCTCTCCTCACAAGAGACACCTTGACCGCTTATGCACTGGAGGTTTCATGCCAGGCTGCAGGCTGGAGTTTTAATTGTGGCAGGCTGCCCCCATCTCTTCCTGCACCCACACGAGGGAGCATTTGGCCCGGTGCACCTCATCCGCCCCCAATTTGTGCCCCTGCATGGGAGCTGGGGCAGTGAAGTTCCCAGTGCATAAATGGTCCTTGTGAGGCAGGTAGGGTTGAGAGATTTCTGAGAGAACTGGGACTGGCCCAAGGACACCCAGCAGGCTCCATGTGGAGAAGTGGGTAATCAAACCCAGTTCTGCAGACTACAGTCCACTGTTCTTCGCCACTACGTCCCCCTGGAAAGAGGGAAGGGAAGTAACGCCCCTGCCAGGGCAGCTTTGATCAGCATTTTAGAAACGGGACAAAAAAAAGATCTCACTGTGAACTTCCAAGCGGCTTGCCTGTAAGAGTGAACTCCACGTGCCACAGCAGCGAAAAGAGAATCAGTGCAAAGAATGATTAGGAAACAGGTCAACGGTCACTGAGCAAGGACGGCCATCCCGCTTTAGAACAAAGCACATCCAAAAGAACTGTGTCTTTCTTTCCATCCCCGCCTCCAATTTGGAGTTTAAAAGCCACTGACATCTAGAAGAACAGGTTCCATTGCCAAAGTATTTGCACAGTATTTTTAGGAAGAGATTTGGGCGCCCCTGAATGCCTTCTGCATGTGTTACTCACCCGACATCCGAGGGACCTTTACGCCCAGGTATTCGTCAACTTGCGGGGTGAAGACCTTGGGGTCTGCAGTTAACCTTTATGAACAAAGAAGATGCAGCGGGACTGTTTTTCAGGCCTGCAAAATTTCACAGGGTTCCAGAGGGCAAGGCGCATAATGTTGTGCCAGAGAAACTAAGAAGCCTTTCCATGTTCCCCATGTTCAGCGGGGAACACTTTTCAAAGGTCAATGAAAGAGGCACTCGGAAAAGTGAAGTGAAATCCTTCCGCCACATTAGTCAGGAGCTGAAAACGGGAGGGCTCAGCAAAACTGCTGGGCACCTGATATACCTGCTGCTGTCCTCCCGCCCTTGGTGTAGTGCTTAGGAATGCAGGCTTCTGATCTGGTGAGACAGGTTTGATTCCACGCTTCTCCTCCACATGCAGCCAGCTGGGTGGCCTTGGGCTAGTCACAGCACTGATGAAGCTGTTCTGACCGAGCAGTAATCTCAGGGCTCTCTCAGCCTCTCCTCCCTCACAGGGTGTCTGTTGTGGGGAGAGGAAGGGAAGGTGACTGTCAGCCGCTTTGAGACTCCTTCGGGTAGAGAAAAGTGGCATATAAGAACCTTCTTCTTCTTCAGTAATATCAGGGCTCTCTCAGCCTCTCCTCCCTCACAGGGTGTCTGTTGTGGGGAGAGGAAGGGAAGGTGAATGCAAGCCACTTTGAGACTCCTTAGGGTAGAGAAAAGCAGCATCTAAGAATCAACTCTTCTTCTTCTTCAGTAATCTCAGGACTCTCTCAGCCTGTCAGAGTAGACAACACTGACCTTGATGAACCAGGGGTCTGATTTGTTATCGGGCAGCGTCCTGAGTTTACCCAAAGGACTTTGAAAGCAGAGAGCCAGCATGGTGTGGTGGTGAAGAACAGTGGCTTATGATCTGGCAAGCTGGGTTTGATACCCTCCTCCTCTGCATGCAGTCAGCTGAGCAACCTTGGGCCAGTCACAGTCCTAGATCTGCTCTCCCAGAGCAGTTCTGTTAGAGCTCTCTCAGTCTCACCTCCCTCACAGGGTGTCTGTTGTGGGGAGAGGAAGGGAAGGCAATTGGAAGCCGCTTTGAGCCTCCTTCGGATAGAGAACAGCAGCATATAAGAACTTCTGCATCTTAAAGGACACTGCCTCTTCTCTCATCCAAGCATCACACTTGCCCTGACTCATGGGCACATGAGTATTCAGGCTACATTCTGAATGACAGGGTAAAAGTATGTTCACAGTCATCTGTAGGAAGCTACCGGCAGACGATATATCATTTGAAGGATACTTGTGTCTTCTCTCATCCAAGAATCACACTTGCCCTGACTCATGGGCACATGAGTATTCTGATGTTCCTTATATGTACCAGTTCTTCTCCTTCTCCTCTTTCTATCATGCCAGTGTTGGGCAAGGAATACCATTGCCAGCTCTGGGTGGGGAAAAACCTGGAGATCTGGGGAGTGGAGCCAGCAGTGGGCAGGGTGTGTGGTGGGGAAGGACCTCCACAAGATATATCACCATTCCTCCCAAAGCAGCCATTTTCTCTTGGGGAACTGATTTTGGCCCTTGGTCCAGGAGAACTGATCTTGGTTCTCCAGTTGCCACCTGGAGGCCGACAGTCCTAGTGAGGAGAGGGCTAGACATGAACATGGAATTCAAGGCCTGGCTGTCTGATGGTGTCTGCGGCTGCCCTGGGAACCAGCAGGCAGTTTTAAAAATATCGAGCACAAAACTCACTGTGCAAAATGTGCTGATGTCTTCTGCTGAATTTCTCCCAAAGTCTTCAGAGATGGTCATAAATGACCAGCACTGACCGCATTCTTGCCCTTTCCTATAACATGTACATTTTGTAGTATAGTATCGAAAATGTCAATTAAACCCTCTCCAGTACCCGGCCAAAATCGATGCCTCTTGGTTGTTTTGCATTTAGCAAGCTGCAGAATGTTCAGCCGGGCCAGGAATCTATGCAACTCAATGATGTTTTTTTCCCCCCTCCAGGATTTGTCCAGAGCTGAACCAATAACAGAACGGTTGGGCTATTAAGAAGCTTTGCACCTTGTCTTATTGTCTGCAGATTCACATCCAGAATGATGTAAAACAACTCGGTTATGATGCTAATGGAGCTCAAGTTGGAAATACAAGCGGCTCTTCTCAGAATTTTCCAGCCACAACTATGTACTTAACATTTGCATAGAGTGATTCTCTGGACGCTTGGGCTGTTTAAATACTTCAGAGATGGTTTCTGGCGTACTGCTCATATTCTCCCCTTCATTTTAAGGTTTGTCAATGGTCTCTTTACCTGGAAGTAATGCACTTGCAATGAAAGCAATCAGACCTTGGCCCTATGAGAGGCCAGATAAGTCAAGGAGGAGGAGGAGGAGGAGAAAAAGAACAGTTTTTATACCCTGCTTTTCACTACCTGAAGGAGTCTCAGACCAGCTTATAATTGCCTTCCCTTCCTCTCGCCACAACAGACAACCTGTGACAGAGCTCTGACAAAACTGCACTGAGGGAACAGCCCTAAAAGAACTGTGACTGGTCCAAGGTCACACAGGAGGCTTAGGGCTTAATAGGAGTGGGTAATCAAACATGGTTCTCCAGATTATAGTATGCCACTCTCAGCCTTGACACTGGATTGAGCAGCAACCTTTTCCAACAAGACGTACCCACACATTATTCTGAGGAACTGGTTGGCTGCTGTGTGAGACAGGATGCTGGGCTAGATAGACCACTGGTCTGAACTAGCAGGGCTATTCTGATGATCTTTGAAGGCCACGGGCTCCATGCCCTGTTGTTGGCCGTCCAGAGGAACAGGTTGGCCACTGCATGAGACCAGATGCTGGACTAGATGGAGCACTAGTCTGATCTAACTCACTCTTCTGAAGACCTTTGAAGATCATGTTGGGATCAGATGATGATCCATTAGGTTCCAAATATGTGACCCCATGGTGGACTTGCAGTAATTTCCTAACAATGTTCAAGAATAGTAACTCGTGGCCATTTTTATGACTATGTCAGGAAGCTATCATGCCACACCAAAACATGGGCAAGGTGCTGCCATACAGAAGTGGGCAAACTAGCACAACAAGCAAAGCTGAATATTCCTGTAGACACCCCAAGGAAGGCAGATATTCAAGAATGATGCTGCAGACCAGTCTTCCAATGCAACATATATAAGGCTGAGCCTATCAACTGGTAGTAGTGTGGGAGAAGGGTTCACCATTGGCTGTGTTTCGATGTCACTTCTGGGGAAAATCCAGAGGTCAAATGGAATAGCTCTAGGAATCATTAGGAACTCTATGGTATACTATAGAGTTTCATGTGATTCCTAGAGGTACCCCACATCAAAGCTCTTCCTGGAAGTAATATAGTAATGCAGCTGATGTCTCTGTTTTATCTCACTACTTCTCTGAGTGGTGGCAGATAACTAGGTCTGGCAGCAAGAGGCCTCCCACCACAGCAGGAAGCCTAGCAGTCCAAATCCTGTCATAGAATCATAGAACCATAGAGTTGGAAGGGACCTCCTGGGTCATCTAGTCCAACCCCCTGCACTATGCAGGACACTCACAACCCTCTCGCTCATCCACTGTAACCTGCCACCCCCTTGAGCCTTCACAGATCAGCCTGTCATTGGGCCTACAAATTCCCTGATGTAGGGACACCATCAAAGATCAGTTCCCCTGGAGAAAATGGCTGCTTCGGAGGGTAGACTCCATAACATTATACTCCACTGAGGTCCCTGGCCTCCCCAAACCCCACCCAGTCTCAGCTCTACCCCCAAAGTCTCCAGGTATTTCCCAAGCCAGTGGTGGCAAAGCCTTCCTTCCAGACCTCCTGCAAGATTCCTCTGAGGATATGTCGACAGCTGCCCTATTCTTTGCTGGCAGCACAAAGCAAGGAGAGTGGTGTTTGTAAAGAAGTTCTGGGCTCAGAAGGCAGAACATTTCTTTTAAAAGCCCAGGGCTTTTGAGCTGCCTAAAGTGCTGACAGAAGTAGGCCAGAAGCACTGGTGCATTACAAGAGGGAGACCATCTCTTTCTCCAATCACTCACTCACTTAACCACAAGTAATCTCTGTGTCACAGCGATGTTCCCAAAGAACTTCCCTGACCCGGGCTTCAAGGTCTCGTTCAATGAAACGGAGTCTCCTTATTATATGGTCCATTGTTTTTATAGCCCCGGCTACAAATGGCCACATAAAATACCTTGACTGCCGTGGCCAAGCACGGAGTGCCCTCCCCTCCCTCAGCTCTAATGCAACGCTTCCCTTGGAGATTTCCAACAATCCAGAGGAAGGCAGGCCTCGTTATAGCCTCTCCTAGCAACATCCACATGAACACGGGCAGAAGGCCCACTTCCGTTCTTAAATGAGCAGCTGGTGAAGAAGAAGAAGAAGAAGAAGAAGAAGAAGAAGAAGAAGAAGAAGAAGAAGAAGAAGAAGAAGAAGAAGAAGAAGAGCTGGTTCTTATATGCTGCTTTCCTCTACCTGAGGGAGTCTTAGAGCGGCTTACAGTCACCTTCCCTTTCCTCTCCCCACAACAGACACCCTGTGAGGTGGATGAGGCTGAGAGAGGCCTGAGATTACTGAAGAAGAAGAAGAGTTGGTTCTTAAATGCCACTTTTCTCTACCCTAAGGAGTCTCAAAGTGGCTTACAATTGCCTTCCCTTTGTATATAAGACTTGGTAGCCTACCTGAAGCACATCCTTTATATGACTCCATTGGGTCAAAATGCATCTTGCTTTACGATGCTTTGGGCTGATCCTGCATTGAGCAGGGAGTTGGACTAGATGGCCTGTATGTCCCCTTCCAACTCTATGATTCTATGATTAACATTATCTGAGATTTCTGGCAGGGACAAGGATCCTGTGGTGTTTCTTTCAGCAGAGTTTTCCCATCTGTTACCTGAAAAGTTACCAGTTTTATGTTCTCTTCTGTAATTATTAGGAAAAGATTTGATTCCAGTGTTACCGACGACTTCCATTAACTGCCTCTACCTAATTTTGAGCTAAGGTTAACTCCCGCTTCTATTTTATGTGCTTCAATGTCATATTTTAATACTTTGTAGATGATATATGCTTCTGGACATTCATTTTGTTTGTTTTTATGGTTGTTATGGTGTATGGTTTGAACATTAAACCTATACTACTATGACATGGTAACACAGTTGGAAAGACTGTGGAAAGTTTAAGTAAGGCTTCACAGAGACATGTAGGATGTGTGTCCTGATTCCTCATCAACATAAAGGGGCTGGGTGCTTATTTGAAGAAATAAAACGGATGTGGGCTAGCACCCATTGCCTTCCTGGGTGCAATGAACTTAGTCCCTAGTTGTTAATAAAATTAATTGGCTACGTTAATATCGTCAGAGGAGAGAACATTTTCTCTGGTAGATGGATGAAACCATTAGCACCCCAATATCTGCACCCTCTTCAATTTCTGTTTTATTCTGCAGAAATGTTCAATGTGTGTGTGTGTTTTCCAAAATAGTTAGCTCTTCTTTTACTTTGTTTTACAAGGAGCTCAGAGCACTGAGAGCGAATGACAGGGTCAAGATCAAGCAATCAAGTTGCCAGCCTCTAGGTATTTAATGAGTTCTTCAACAAGGACAATGAAATTATTCTAAAAGACTAACTTCCTATGTTTGTTGGAATTTATTACCTCTCACGAAATTCAAAGTTTTTTGAAATAATAATTTCATTTTCCTTGTTGAAGAACCCATCAGATACTTCCAAGCATATCTTGTTTCTTGACTCAAACAGTTTTTCCGTTGCTTCAACCTGTCTGTCCTGTTTGGCCATTGTTTTCTTATGGACTCCAGGTATTAGCTGAAGATCTCCCAGCATAAAAACTGATCCTCAGTCAACAGACATCAATTCACCAGGAGGAAAGGCGGATTGTATGTCAATATAACCCCCACTTGCCTTCCCTCCCCAGAACAGACACCCTGTGTGGTAGGTGGGGCTGAGAGAGCTCTAACAGAATGGCTCTGCAAGGACAGTTCTAAAATAAAAAGTGTGACTATCAGCTCTTCTTCTGGCAGTCTTCACTGGCAGTCTGGCAGTCTTCAAGCAAAGGTTGGATACACACTTTTCTTGGATGCTTTAGGATGCTTTGGGCTGATCCTGCGTTGAGCAGGGGGTTGGACTAGATGGCCTGTATGGCCCCTTCCAACTCTATGATTCTATGATTCTCAACTCAAGAGGTTCAGTTAATTTGACAGGTGTTCAACCACCTTGTATTCCATGTTATGCTTTCTTCTCTCCCAGGCTTTCTTCTCCTCAGACTTAGAGACAGTCAAATGTCAGCATTATAAACACATCTCAGACCGTGTGTGTGTGTTTAAGGGCCAGAGATATATTGTTTGTTTGTTTATTATTTAAACTTATTACCCGCCATTCCTGAATCTGTCACCTGAATTGCTTGGACACGTGTCCTAGGACAGGGGTAGTCAACCTGTGGTCCTCCAGATGTCCATGGACTACAATTCCCATGAGCCCCTGCCAGCAAATGCTGGCAGGGACTCATGGGAATTGTAGTCCATGGACATCTGGAGGACCACAGGTTGACTATCCCTGTCCTAGAACACGTGTCTTAGCGCTTGTGGGGAAGTTAGCTCAATTGTAGTGAGAGGTGGGTAACTAGCGTCAGGATCGCTGCCTGATTATTTAAATGTATTACCCACCACTCCCGAACCGGCTCATGGCGGATCACAATCTCTCCATAAAAAACCCAGTAAAAACCCCATTAAAACAAATGCAGGCATACATATACATACAATAAAATACTCCTAAAAAATCATGGCGGTCTTCAGTCCCACCAATCCCCCAAAAAATCTGCATAAGGGAGAGGAGTGGGAAGAGGGAGCATAGATAACCTAGCGAGAAAAACCCGACATGATGATGAAATGTCTTAAGCTAGGTCCTTTTTAATCAATTCAGATTACATGATTTCCTCTGCTCTGTATTTACCTCATCTGTACTCTTGCATTTCCTTCATCATCCCCCCCTGGTGCAATAAAAGGGAGCTGATGGCTCCAGGAAAGGGTCTCTGACCCTGCCTCAGCAAGTGATGGGAGATATTGAGGCCAGTGCTGAGGAAAGGCGGGGCTTGAAAAGGACATGACATCACTTCTGGCTAAAGACCACAGATTCATGAGGAAATTCCTAGAGAGTCACTAGGGAGGCCATTTTCTAGCCATTTATTCTCTTGCCCCTGAATTTCTTGAGGCAGGGGGATTGGGTTTGTGGGCAGGATAATCACCAAACCTGATCAGGGTTTTTATTTATTTATTTATTTATTTATTTATTTATTTATTTATTTATTTATTTATTTATTTATTTATTTGTGTGTTCATTCATTCGTTCGTTCAATCGTTCATTCGTTTATTTATTTATTCCTCACCTCTCTCTGGATGACCGAGGCAAGTTACAGCCATATAAAACCCCCACTAAAACCATACAATAAAAAGATATTAAACGTATCATATACAAATCCCCACATAGTAAAACAAGATGTGGCAAAAACACAGCTCATATCTACCCTACCCCTTAGTAACCCATTATAGACGGGGGGGGGGAGGACAGAGGGTGCCACATGGGCCGCGCTACTGCCGCCGTAAGGGGGGCCAGATTGTCCATGCGGAAAATCCACATATGGTCATATCGCCCTATAAATGTTTAACAAATTTTAAAAAATCAAAAATAATTAACTTCCACCCATTCAGGAATGCCTTCAGGGCTGTCAAGAAACCATAACATTTCACAAAACCCTGGTTGAGAAAACCCTAACTCTAATCACTACACCAAATAGTTCACCTTCACAACACACTGTCTTGTGGAACTTTACTGCACCCCCCAATTGGAATCCTTGAGCGTCAAACTCTACAAGACTCAAGATCACTGTTTACTGGAATTGGCTGGTTTTCAATGTCGACAGAAATCATTGCCAAGGAAACACATGTAGGTCAGTGTATTATCCACGATGCCTCTTCACATGGACAAAGGTATAATTACGTGCACCAAAGAAACAGCTGTGGATGTGGGGGAGGCCATTTTACAGTTTGAAAATACCGAGGGCAAGATGCCCTGGGCAACAGCTGTTTCATCCAGACCGGTGATAGCAAATGAATTCTCCGAAGGTTTGGCGTGCACACTGTGATCCAACTCCCAAGGAACACCTGCTGGCAGCTCAGAAACGAGACCTTACCTCTGCCACAATTCTTCCGTCTAAGGCTTGGAACGCAGCTAGCCACGGACACAACAAAGGATGTCGAATCTCCTTTCCTGGCACCCGCTGAATACGAACTAAGATGGATCTTTTACTGGAGGAAACAAGTTGAGAAACTAATTTTGACCGAACACACATCCAGACGTCGTGATGCTGAACGGCTTGCAAAATTGCACCGAAAGCGCGGAATATTTGGCCGGTCATTTGGGAGTGGGTAAAAAGCTTGGCCGTGCCAAGAACAAGACTGGAGATGAGATTAAAGGCCATCTGGTGGGGAACGGAACAGAAAGGTGCAGACTACAAAGGAAGAAATTCTTCACTCGACACACAATTTCACTTTCAGGATTTTCTGTTGCGAGGAGTGAAGACGGCCTTTTGGCTTTCGTTCTCTCCTGTTCTTCTTTGGGCCCATTTTCACTCCTAAGGGTTTCCGAATCATTTATTTCTTTGGAGCCGTTTCATCTAACGTAGACTCATTTTTACACCATTTTACACCGCTGATATAAAGGTAAAGGTATCCCCTGTGCAAGCACCGGGTCATGTCTGACCCTTGGGGTGACGCCCTCTAGCGTTTTCATGGCAGACTCAATACGGGGTGGTTTCCCATTCCCTTCCCCTGTCATTACCGTTTACCCCCCAGCAAGCAAGCTGGGTCTTCATTTTACCGACCTCGGAAGGATGGAAGGCTGAGTCGACCTTGAGCCAGCTGCTGGGATTGAACTCCCAGCCTCATGGGCAGAGCTCCAGACTGCATGTCTGCTGCCTTACCACTCTGCGCCACAAGAGGAAATATCAAAGTCTACTAGAGTCTATTAGACCAGCTCCCACTCACTCCTAGTGGAAGAAGACTCGGCCTCCATCTGTACCATCTGAACAAGGTGGGATGGGATAGATTATTGGTGTTTTTGGCCCCTTGCTTGCTTTATTGTAAATTGGGGTTTGATGGGGTTTTATTGTATTTTAATGTTTTATTCTGTGAACTGCCTAGGAAACGCGGGTTCCTAGGAAACGCGGTGGTATATAAATTGAAATAGTAAATAAATAAATAATTACACAACAGAAAATTGCATAACAGGGGAGATTTGAAGAAGAGCTGGCTTTTGTACCCCACTTTTCCTTACCCGAAGGAGTCTCAAAACAATCACCATTCCTCCCTCTCCTCACAACAGACACCCTGTGAGGTGGATGCAGCTGAGAGTGTGTTGAGACAATTGTGACTGGCCCACGGTCCCTCAGCTGGCTGCATGTGGCGGAGGAGCGGGGAAGCAAACCCAGTTCTCCTTATTAGAGTTCACCACTCTTCACCACTAGGCCAAACATGGCAGGCGGAAAGAGACATGCCTTTGATTCCCACAAGAGAAAAGTGAAAAGGAACGAAACATTCATGATTAAAAGATCTGACAACTGCCGTTGTTTTATGTGGCTTTACATGACTCTAAGATAAATCCATGTGTCCTGAATGTCAGATTCTACCGACTTCTTTGATCTCAAGTGAATCCCCTATGGCAGGGCTAGTCAACCTGTGGTCCTCCAGATGTCCATGGACGACAATTCCCATGAGCCCCTGCCAGCAAACGCTGGCAGGGGCTCATGGGAATTGTCGTCCATGGACATCTGGAGGACCACAGGTTGACTAGCCCTGCCCTATTGCAGTGGTTCTCACCCTGGGGGTTGGGACCCCTTTGGGGGTCGAATGACCTTTTCACAGAGGTCGCAGCAGGGTGAGGGGGCACTGCTGGTGGGGGGGGCACTGCCACTGTTGCTGCTTTTCCTGCAGGTGCCCGTCCTCATCTGCCAGCTGCTCCAGCTTGAATCCTGTTTACTTTAATGGGTTCACCCCTTGTCCTCTTCTGCATAACATTTTCATCTCCCACCACCGTCCCCTGCTTTAGCCCTCTTCTTCCTCCATTATTATTCCTCTTGCTTTTAGAAAACGAGGACTCCATGAGCTCTTTGTTCTCTGTTCCGTCCACGTCTCGTCTGTAATTTAGATAATTTCTCACGCTTGGCTTCATAATGACCAGTTGTGTACATGGCCTTATTTTTCCCCGACCCCTCCAACAACACCAAAGAGGTTAAAATAAATAAAGCGTTCCCCCTGGTCTTTTTTTTTTTTAAGGAGGAGGCTTGGGTATTTCTTGAGTGGCTTTCCTAAATAAACTCTCAGCTTTGCAGAGCAGAAGGCCGAAAGGTGAGGTGAGCATTTATAAGAATAAGAACTGACTTTCCAAATGGGTTGCTCCTGAAACAGAAGCATGCTGGGAATAAGCGAAAGACAGGGCAGACGCAGTCATGCAATTTAATCTCCTAAAGAGTGCAGCGGGACTCCGAGGCTCAAGTTTCAAGTGAAGAAGCCAAGGTGCCTTTTACCGAGTTTCTTGAGAGCTGCAATTGCATTGAGACAGGGAATGAACTAGTAAGGCCTGTATGGACTTTTCCAATTCTATGATTCTATGAATTGTCTCCAGAACTGGCAGAGGTGTTCTATGGGTCTCAAGGACCGTTTACGCACTGGGAACTTCACTGCCCCAGCTCCCGTGCAGGAGCACAAATTGGGGGCAGATGAGGCTCCCCTATGTGGGTGCAGGAAGAGGTGGGGCAACCTGCCGTGACTAAAACTCCAGCCTGCAGCCTGGCATGAAACCTCCAGTGCAGAAACAGTCAAGCAGAGCTTTTTCTCAGCACCTGCAGCTGGATCCATTGAACCGAAGCGGCTGGGTCTATTTCCCCAACCCAGTGTGAAGAGCTGCCCCAGGCACAGATTTGTATACGGTTAGCATAAAGGTAAAAGGTAAAGGTATCCCCTGTGCAAGCACCGAGTCATGTCTGACCCTTGGGGTGACGCCCTCCAGCGTTTTCATGGCAGACTCAATACGGGGTGGTTTGCCAGTGCCTTCCCCAGTCATTACCGCTTACCCCCCAGCAAGCTGGGTACTCATTTTACCGACCTCGGAAGGATGGAAGGCTGAGTCAACCTTGAGCCGGCTGCTGGGATTGAACTCCCAGCCTCATGGACAAAGCTTTCAGACAGCTGCCTTACCACTCTGCGCCACAAGAGGCTCACGGTTAGCATAACACAGCCCAAATCAGGTTATTATCTAATCAGCGGCTCCTGTACAATCACAAATAAGCATCACCCATTCAGCTCAAGGTAGATCGATGGCCAGGAGCTAGACCTGGCATTATGTTATTCCCTTGTCTTGGGTCTCCTGTCTTAAGCACATGCTGCCAGCCTTACTCTGTACAATGCTATAGAATGGGCCAGGATACCTGCGGACATCTTACTCTGTACAAGGGTCAGTCTTCAGGAGCTCTTGCTCTGTACAGAGGTTTGGCTGGCCTGTTTCCACCTGCGGGACAGCTGGGCTTCAATGGGCAGTGGCCAAAATTGCTAGGAGGCCTGCCATAAATGGGTACCAGTCAAGCCAAGTTAGTTCCTGAACGGTGCACTGACATGGATAGTCCAGGCAAGCCTGATCCCAGCACATCTCAGAAGCTCAGCTGATTAGTACTTGGATGGGAGATCTCCAAGAATGTGGGTGTTAGTTGCTCCAAAGAACACCAGGGGTCATGACATGGAAGCAGGAAGTGGCAAACCACCTCCAAACCTCCTTTGCCTGGCTGCCAGAGGGACTACACTACACTACACATGCCAGGCAATAAATAAACAGTCCTAATTGTAGAGGTAGAAGAGTTGTTTGGTATACCCTGCTTTTAACTACCTGGTGGAGTCTCAAAGTGGCTTACGCTTTCCGTCCTTCTCCCCACAACAGACTCCTTGTGAGGGAGGTGAAGCTGAGCATGCTCTGGGGGAATTGTGACTGGTCCAGGGTCACCCAACAGGCCTCATGTGTCTTAAAGTGGTTTCCAATCACCTTCCCTTTCCCACCCCAAAACAGACAGCCTTTTGACTAAGAGCAGTCTTTTGACTAAACATCCCCATACCTTTGGGCTAAAGGCCAATATATATTGTTAAAACAGAAGTAGAGAATAATAGACTATAGAATCTGTGAAGAATTTGATCCTTGTTACATATTAGTTGGATACCTATTGGAACAATAACATTTGATTACTCTATGCACTTAACTACAAAGTGGGAATTACTGTATACCTGTTCTATTTGTATAATTAACTTGATATTTGACATTCCATTGTGGTGAGTTTATTTATTCCTTGTTAAATTTGCTACAAGGTTCCCTGCTCTTTTTTGTTACTTCTTGACAGAAGCCAGACAGCTCATGGACCAGGGACCTTCAACAAGATGAAGATCGGATGAGATGGGGAGGATTTTAAGACCATCAGAAGAGCCCTGCTGGATCAGACCAATAGTCCCTCTAGTCCAGCCTCCTGCCTCTCACAGTGGCCAACCAGTTCCTCTGGAGAGATAACAATGGGGCATGAAGGTCAAGGCCTTCCCCTAATGTTGCCTCCTGGCTCTGGGGATCATAGTGCTTCCAAACATGGAGCTCAATCACCATGGATAGACTTCTCCTCCACAAATCTATGAAATCTCCTTTGAAAGCTGCTTCTTTCTGTGCTGGGAGAAGTGGTCCTGTAGGGATCCAGCTATCTGGTGTTGGGGGCCGATGGGAAGGATCATAGGTAAAGGTAAAGGTATCCCCTGTGCAAGCACCGAGTCATGTCTGACCCTTGGGATGACGCCCTCCAGCATTTTCTTGGCAGACTCAATACGGAAGGATGGAAGGCTGAGTCAACCTTGAGCCAGCTGCTGGGATCGAACTCCCAGCCTCATGGGCAGAGCTTTCAAACAACATTTCTGCTGCCTTACCACTTTGCACCACGAGGCTCTTCCAGGAAGGATCATACTGGGTCCCTAAAGAATCTAACTCTCTGCTAATTAGAAGCCTGCTGACTGCCATGGGATGCAGAGATACTTTTTAGTTATTCTGGCTAACGCGACCACCCCAAAGCCGCGGAGTCTTTTCTGCGAGTCCCCTACGTTAGTCGCCTTGCATTCCACCAGTTAATTATGCATTGGTGTTTGGACAATAACGAAAAAATATTGCCTTGGAGCAGGGTGGGGGAAGGGACTGGTTATCTGGAGCAGTGGTGAGCCTGAGAATCAATTCTTCCCTTCAGAAGTTCTTACTCCACTGAAAAGGGAGCTTGTGAAAACAAGCTGTCGGATTGCTTTGTCAATAAAGGGCATGGGGAGGTAACATACATTAGCACCAGGCTTATTATATTATTTCTTTTGTGTTTTCTCCCATTCTGCAATCTATTTATTTCGGCACTTTACGCCTGGGGTTTTTTTTTATTAGTTGTTAGCACCACTGGCGGGAGAGAGTTTTTTTTAATAAAAAAAAATTCTGTGTAATAGCATCTGGCGTCCGCGTGGGGCCATTTCTAGATTGATGGTTTACTCTGTAGCATGCTGACTTCTAAACCTCGGCAGGGTCTCCCGAATGCCCCCCCCTCTTTCCTCTGTCTGTTCCTCTCCCTTCCTTTTGGTGTTTTGTTTTAATCAGGCTCCACCGTGGCTTCTGTTCCCGGCTATTCATCATTGCCTGTGAATCCGCATGCGGTAGCTTTTCTTTTCTGTTGAGTGAACAGTGGCCCATTATCTCTCTTGCTTCCCAGGAGAAAATACAGTAATGAGTGAGCTGGTGAGCTTTCCAGGGGAGAGTTCGTGGGTGGGAAGGGGCTTAGCCATCTCGCCACTACCAAGATCTAGCGTGGAGTAGTAGTGGCGAGAGGCAGACTGTAGTCTGGAGAACTGGGATTGAGTCCTCACTGCTTCTCCACATCAGGCCTTCTGGGTGACTGTGGAAGAGTCATGGTTTTCTCACTGGATGGTCTCAGCTCATTGGCTGTGTTGTTGGCTCCTCCAGAGCAACTGGTGGGCCACTGTGTAAGACCAGATGCTGGACCAGATAGACCACTTGTCTGATCCAGCAGGGCTCTTCTAATGATCTTTGAAGGCCTAAAGCTCCATGCCCTGTTGTTGGCCCTCCAAAAGAACAGATTGGCCACCGTGAGAGACAGGATGCTGGACTAGAGGGACCACTGGTGTGATCCAGCAGGGTTCTTCTAATGATCTTTGAAGACCTCAAGCTCCATGCCCTCCAGAGGAACAGGTTGGTCACTGCATGAGATCAAATGCTGGACGAGATGGACCACTGGTCTGTCCAGCTCACTCTTCTGATGACCTTTGAAGGTATCCGTCTCTGTGCCCTGTTGCTGGCCTCTCCAGAGGAACTGGTTGGCCACTGCGTGAGACCAGATGCTGGACTAGATAGACCACAGGTCTGATCCAGCAGGGCTTTTCTCATGATGTTTGAAGGTCTTGGCATCTATGTCCTGTTGTTGGTTCTCCAGAGAGACTGGTTGGCCACTGCGTGAGACCAGATGCTGGACTAGATAGACCACAGGTCTGATCCAGCAGGGCTTTTCTCATGATGTTTGAAGGCCTTGGCATCTATGTCCTGTCGTTGGTTCTCCAGAGAGACTGGTTGACCACTGGGTGAGACAGGATGCTGAGCTAAATTAACCACTTGTCTGGGGTTGGACTAGATGACCCAGGAGGTCCCTTCTATGATTCTATGACCTCTCAAGGACAAGCCTTTAGTATGAAACAGGTGTTTCCTCTGCTGACACACTAAACCGTGCACAGTCAGCTGGATTTCTCAACTGGGCCCATCTGGACCTTATAAAGATGATATAAACTCTCCCCACCACCACCACCACCTTGAGAGTTTGAGCAGCAGCATGCAGGTTGTGATTTTACAGACCCCAATGTTAACAACATTGCATTCTGCACTTCCACCTGCCAGTTTTGGGCTGATGCTGTTCTTAAATTAAAATGAAAATTTGCAGCCTGAAGCAAGGCGCGGCAGATCTGACAGCTGTTTGCAGGGTGTTTACAGCCTGGTGTTGGGGACTAAGGGCATGCGCATTGCAGAATTTGTACATATCCCAGGGAGGAAAGCATGCAAACAGCCTGGGTTTTATACCAGGGGTGCATTCTGTCAATTTCAGCAGAAGAGGTGAGAATTTTGCATGACGTTATCTCTAGCGCTTCTCTCCCCACATACCTCCGGTGCGTAATTACCTGGGAGGGATTTTAAAGAGACATCTCAAAGATGTCCGACAATGAAAATGTTTCTCGGATCAATCGTGCATCAGTTTCTTGGTCCTTTTCTTGCAGAGGATTGCTGTGTTGGATTGCAGCCGATCAGTAAGATAGGAGTCCATTAGCAGCTTAGGGGCCAACAAGAGTTTCAGGTATAACCCTTTGAGAGTCAAAGCTCTCTTTGTCAGACGTTTCTACTGTACTGTGCCTGACAAAGGAAGCTTTGACTCTCAAAAGGTTATACCTGAAACTCTCTAAGGTATTACTGGACACAAATCTAACGGGTTCCTTAATGAGTGTCAGAACACCACTGGACTTTTGTCATCCTTTGCCTCTCTTGGTGTTGATCGAATGGATCCCTTCAGTAGGAGGAAGGAGGAGGAGGAGGAGGAGGAGGAAGAAGAAGAAGAAGAAGAAGAAGAAGAAGAAGAAGAAGAAGAAGAAGAAGAAGAAGAAGAAGAAGAAGAAGAAGAAGAAGAAGAAGAAGAAGAAGAAGAAAAACTTGGTTTCTATGCCCCACTTTGCAGTAACTGAAGGAGCCTCAAAGCAGCTTACAATTGCCTTCCCTTCCTCTCCCCACAACAGATTCCAGTATAGAGGAGAGATTGAGCCATGTTTGTCTGAAGCAGCAGAACAAAGTTTGAGTCCAGTGGCACCTTTAAAACTAACAAAGTTTTATTCAAGGTACAAGCTTTTGTCTCTGAAGAACTATACATGCACACAAAAGCTTACACTTTGAATAAAACTTGGTTGAAGGTGCCACTGGACGACAGCTGTATAGAAGGAGAGACAGAGGAACTGTATTTTACCCGTTTCTTTTGAATCCCTTTCTCAATTTAGTGTTGTGCTAAAAGTATGCTTGTGAATACTTTCTCTTAAATAAATACTTTGTAATGTTTTAGCCTGGTAGCGGTTCTCTGTGCCATATAGACCTCCACCATCCTGCACAGGCTGTTTTAAAAGGAGTGCCGGGAGGGAGAGAAGGGCAGTCATTTGACAAATAGCTGCTCCCAGTGGCACACAAGGCAGTAATCTGTCCCCATGGTAACTAGGTACTAGGTAGTGCAGGGGTAGTCAAACTGCGGCCCTCCAGATGTCCATGGACTACAATTCCCAGGAGCCCCTGCCAGCATTCGCTGGCAGGGGCTCCTGGGAATTGTAGTCCATGGACATCTGGAGGGCCGCAGTTTGACTACCCCTGAGGTAGTGGGAAATGCCCCGGAACTTGGAAAGGAAGCTGGAAACTCTGACCCTCCAAGTGAGCAATTCCTAGAAAGGTCAGGTGGTGGCAGTACTTGAACTGAGAAACAGAAAAGCCCTTCCAGGCAGGGGAAAACCCAGGAGAAATGGGACCTGCAGTCCAGAGGAGGACTGTTCTGCCACATATGTAAACCAAAGAAATAGATGGGACTTCATTTCATTTGTACAACAAAAACCCAGTTTGGTTGTCAGCATTAGACATATTGCTTTCCTCAGAAAACTTTCGCGATCACTTGGCACACTTGCTCATTTGTCTTTCGGTCCTGTTGAGATCAGCCTTAATTACCTTTCAGAGTTGTCTCCCCCCCCCCCCCTCTGTGTTCAAAAAAGTTACTCGTTCTTTGGTTCTGCATGACAGTTTCTCTGGCATGGCTCTGCAGGCCATAATTCCAAAGGGGATATCGATCCCCAGAACTCATCCAAGCTATAAATTCACTTCTCGGTGATCTCAACCTAATTGCGATTCAGAATTACAGCTTCTGGTGTTAGTCCCTTGACCTGGTTAGCCCACGTCAAAATGAGGACTGGGAAACAAACAGAAAGTGTGGTTTAATGGCTTGTTTTTTTTTCTTTGTGCAACGTATCTCAGAATTATAGAGTTGGAAGGGATCTCCAGGGTCATCTAGTCCACCCCCCTGCAGAATGCACATTCTTGAAAGACAGAGAGAGCACTAAGACTGATGGGTAATAATGATAGATCCAGCACCCACATTTCTTTCAATTTGGATCCAGGACCGTTCATCCCTTGAGCTTGATCATGTATGGTCAGCTTTTTCTTCAACACCTCGAAACACTGAATTGACGTCTTAAAATCTAACAACGCATTGGAACAGCTGCTTCTGCAAATCAGAGTAAACTCGATTAGAAGTATAGTTACTTGTCACAAACCACAGCTACTCTCTCATAAGATACAAGACGACTGAGACATTCTTCATAAAAAAGAGTTCAGAGTTGTTTTGCTATATCCATGAGGGCACATCTGAAGGGGTCGATATAGAAGTCTCTTGCCAGTTTGGTGTAGTGGTTAGGAGTGCGAATGGTGGATTTCGCTTTGTTCTAGCTGTACTTTGAAGATAAAAGCCTTTCTGCCATGGGCATAGCTAAAGGCAGGGAAAATGGTGTATTGGCAGGGGAAAGGGGGATGTCCATATGTACTTCAAAACTGCCAATGTCAGTTGTTCGAAGAAGAAGAAGAAGAAGAGTTGGTTCTTATATGCTGCTTTTCTCTAACCAAAGGAGTCTCCAAGCGGCTTACAGTCGCATTCCCTTTCCTCTCCCCACAACAGACACCCTGTAAGGTAGGTGAGGTTGAGAGAGCCCTGATATTGCTGCTTGAACAGCTCTATCAGTGCTGTGGCGAGCCCAAGGTCACCTAGCTGGCTGCATGTCAGGAGTGGGGAATCAAAAGCTTTTGACTCACTGGCTTGCTGGTGCAGGGATGTAAGGGACAGCCTTACAGTGACTGACCTCCTTTCTCTAAGGTTGTGGACAGAGGGTTGCTATTGGGGAGAATCAATTGCATCACTGTGAACTCCTTTTCATTTAAACCCTTATTTTCGGCTCTTCACACACACACAAAAACAGCTGCACGGCTCCGAGCCATTTGAACTAGTGCCTTCTCCTTCCCATGAAATATCATGGTGAAAAGAAAGCAGAAGTTTAAATGGCTCTGAGCCATTTCACCCCTTGATTTCTTTTCACTATTAACAGTGGTGGCAAGAAGAAAGCAGAGAGTAAAATAGCTTAGAACCATTTAACCCCCTGCTTTCTGCTCCCTACCGGTTTCAGTAAGGAGTAGAAAGCAAGGGGTTAAAAAGGCTCGTCCAAACCGGTTCAATTTGCAAACTGCGTATTTCTTTGTGGTTAAGTTTGTCGTTCATCCAGGAACCATGAATTTAACCAGACCACAATATTACAGTTCATGCACATCCCTATGGGGCATATTGATTATAGAACAGTTGGAAGGGGCCATCCAGGCCATCGAGCCCCACCCCCTGCTCAATGCAGGATTAGGCTATTTTATAGGCTTATTCTAAGAAATACCAGCTTAGAATAAGCCACCTCAGAGAATGAGGTGGCTGGATGGAGTCACTGAAGCAGTCGGTGCAAACTTAAATGGACTCCGGGGAATGGTAGAGGACAGGAAGGCCTGGAGGATCATTGTCCATGGGGTCACGATGGGTCGGACACGACTTCACACCTAACAACCACAACAAAGAAATGCCCTTACAATATGCAAAAATTTGCAATTCATTATTAGGTTGCTTTGGCCAACTAATGAAGAAAAAAATATTAACTTTAGCCCAAAAGCAATTTAGTAGATCAAATGTTCCAGGGAAGTTTATGCTCCGGTACAGATAAGCCACATAAAGAAGCTTGACTATAGGTTTAAATGAACTCGAATTGTTTGTTTTTGATGTGAATAAGAACCTCTGGCACATTTAAATGCAAAGATCCAAAAATAAAAACCCCACCCCTTTTTATTTCCAAAAAAAGCTTCACTCCAATGCATGGCTGTAAAACATCCTATATCCCAAATACCCAAAACAACACGGGTCCTTTTCTGATTCAAACTGCTGCCTCCTTGGATTGCAGCTCCGTACATACATAATAAAAATTCCGCACGCACGAGGCTCCGATTCATTTCCCCCGCTTGCTTGTTTGAGGACTGTGTATTTTAATTGGACGCCGACGATAAATCCTATTTAAGAGCTCTAAAATAATGTTTTCACAAGCCTACAGCAGCCAATATTTTATTCCGAGCAAATGAACAAATCAATTGGCCTATTCTCTCCCCCCCCCCATTTTCTCCCCCCCTCCCCCAGTAATGTCTTTCCCTCGGTCTGCCTTTCAACGTTGTTGCCTGAATCAACATTTCGACAAAAGCCAATTCATGTAAATTGCACATTGAACTGGACCGGCCTTCGCGATAATTTTCTGTGGGACTAAAGATGAAGCGACCCGGTGGTCTTGTTCATGGGGGGCTGATTCGTGACCTTTCTTGCATTCATCCAAGAGTCCTCTGATATTTGAGAATGCATGTCGTGTAACAGATCAATCTTCTGCTCCATCGGCTGAAATCAGTAGGTCCCTTCTATTTTTAGAGGACCCGAAGGAAGAGACCCGAAACAACCATCTTGGACGAGAAGACCGCGTCAGGAGACGCGGATGAACTTTGCCGCTGGTTGGAGCAACTGACGAAGAAGGACAACTGTCAGATACGGTTGGGTGCAAATGTTCCTTCTTCCATGCGGAACGAGATTATTTTCTCCCCAATTGATTGCATTTTCCATCGGATGCAAAATAATGCTTGAGAGCTTAAATATGGTGTAGTTCTTATTGACGTGGTAAAACCAGGGGGTGGGGCTGGACTGGATGGCACTCTGCAATCTTTTCCAGCCGTGTGTGATTCTGATCCCATCCGACTGCTATAGACAAGCCCTGATGACTTGGGCATCTCTTCCATGTCCTTAGGAATGGCTGTTATGTTTCTAGAAACAGGTTTCTTGGTCTAGTGATGAAAGACATGGGGACTCTAATCTGGCAAGCCGGGTTTGATTCCCCACTCCTTTGCATTCAGCCAGCTGGGGGACCTTGGACTGGTCACAGTCCTATTGGAGCAGTTCTCTCACAGCAGTTCTATCAGAACTTTATCAGCCCCACCTACCTACAGAGTAATTGTTGTGGGGTGAGGCAGGGAAAGTGATTTTAAGCTGCCCTGAGATGCCTTTGAGTAGTGAGAAGTGGGATATAAAAACCAACTCTTCTTCTTCTTCTATGATGTTCATTATTATTATTATTATTATTATTATTGTTGTTGTTGTTGTTGTTGTTGTTGTTGTTGTTGTTGTTGTTGTTATCGTTATTATTTCTTACCTGCCACTCTCAGCATGCCAGCTCATGGAGGGTTACAACATAAAATTCCCCCAACAATGTTGTTGCTGTTGTTAGGTGCGAAGTGGTGTCCAACCCATCGCGACCCCATGGACAATGATCCTCCAGGCCTTCTTGTCCTCTGCCATTCCCTGGAGTCCATTAAAGTTCACTCTGACTGCTTCAGTGTTTCCATCCAGCCACCTCATTCTCTGTCGTCCCCTTCTTCTTTTGCCCTCAATCGCGCCCAGCATTAGGCTCTTCTCCAGGGAGTCCTTCTTTCTCATGAGGTGGCCAAAGTATTTGAGTTTCATCTTCAGGATCTGGCCTTCTAAGGAGCAGTCAGGGCTGATCTTCTCTAGGACTGACCGGTTTGTTCGCCTCGCAGTCCAAGGGCCTCGCAAGAGTCTTCTCCAGCACCAGAGTTCAAAAGCCTCAATTCTTTGACGCTCGGCCTTCCTTATGGTCCAACTTCCACAGCCATACATTGCAACTGGGAATAGCAAAGCCTTGACTGCTTTAGGATGCTTTGGGCTGATCCTGCGTTGAGCAGGAGGTTGGACTACTTGGCCTGTATGGCCCCTTCCAACTCTATGATTCTGTGATTAGACGCACTTTTGTTGGCAACAATAAAACCCCATTAAAACAAAACAGAAAGTGTAGCAGTTCTCCATGGTGGGCAAAAGGTGTCCCTATCTAAGACAAGGAGATAATTTTTGTTCTTTTTCTTTTGCAAAAGATCCCTGCAAAAGAAATTTGCTACAATGAAAAATAATGACCCATGCTCCTATTGAGCATGCCTCAATTGGCAGTGGCTGATCAAGAAAGAGAGCTTGGGGTTACGGTGGACTGATGAATGAAAATGAACTTCGTGTACTGCTGTGCTGAAATCTCATGCCTCTGCATGTGTGCAGAGGGGAGGCAGTCCCTTTATGGTGTACAATCTGCTTTCCATGCAGAAGAGCCCTGGTTTAAATCCCAGCCTCCCCAGTTTCAAAGGATTCAAAGTGACATGAAAGATTTCCAGCTGAGATCCTGGAGAGCAACTGCCAATGACAGTATACAGTTCTGGCACATAATGTGATTTCCAATCCAAATCCTGGCCAAACTAGGAAGCTTTCAATTGTGATCTGTGCACAGAAAGAAGTAACAGAGGAGAGGGAGAATGCAAGCTTTGCAAACTAGCTTTCGTCCTGCCCATAAGCAGAAATTTGCTGTGACGCCCGAATGACTCACATTACAGGCTGTCACTCAGATATACACAGATCAAAGTGCACAAACGTTTGTACTTTGAATAAAACGTTGTTGGTCTTAAAAGTGACACCGGTCTCAGACTTCGTCTTGCTGCTTCAGCCCAACACGGTGACTCACCTGGACCTATCAGATATAAGCAGTTATTGGTATGGTTGACAAGAATACAGTGTCGTCCCCACCCACCCACCCCTTTGCACAAACCATTCGTATCTCTGCTGGCTAAATCTAGATATTTTTAAGTGCAGAAATTCAAACCCAGCACAGTATACGTTCTAAAGGCCAGTGATTATCAGGAAAGGAAGTGAAATTGGAGTGGCTTTTAGCCTAGTCTGATCTCATCAGATCCTGGACACTAAACAGGGCAAGCCCTGGTTACACCTGGATTGGAGACCACCAAGGAAATTCAAGGTTACTACACAGAGGTAAGTCCTTCCAAACCTCCCCTGAATGTCTCTTGCCTTGAAAACTTAATAAAGTATTTGTAAGTTGGCTGTGGCTTAGAATCCTAGAACCCTAGGGCTGGAAGGGACCATACAGGCCATACAGGCCAGTGATTCCACTGCTGAACTACTCTGCCTGTGATAAAATGTTCTCCCGATATCTAGCCGGTATGATTCTACATGTGGTTTAAACCTGTTAAACATAGTTGAAAGCCATGCGGTTGTCTGGCCGTATGGTACAGCAGTGTGAGGAATACCATCTTGGAGTGTGTCACACAGAAAGAAGAGGAGAGGTGTATTGTTTCCAAGCGGATATCGTAGAGCTGGGGAAAAGACAGAAAGGAGCTGCCCAGGTAATCCTGGGTTGCAGCACCTTCCCTGGGAAGAAAGAAACAAAAGCATGGGAGATTTTGAAAGTTAGCAAACAGAGGACTTGTGGAAGGGGAGAACATGCCAGAGGTTTACCAAAGTATGCATGGCATCGGGGCAAGGGGATAAGGAGAGCTTTTTTCCTCTTTACCCCCAAATCCTAGAACTCACAGACACAGAACTATAGTGATAGTAGGTTCAGGAGAGGGAAAAGCAAATATTTTTCACAATGCATAGATCACAGCACCAAAGAATAGAGTTCTGGAGAGTCATTGAGATGGTTTAAACAGGAATGTTCACAGTGGATAGATTCATCGCTGGCTGTTTGTTTGTTTGTTTACTTATGTATGTTTTAATCAATCATTAATCATTAATTAATTTGTTGTCAGCCCTATTTGGGGGAACACGGGGTGGATTACATTTTATAGTTCAATACAATACCCAAGTCAAAGTCAACATTAATTCGGATTAAAACAGCCACCCGAAAACATTTAGTTAAAAATCTTATACATTAAAAAAAAACAAACAAAATCAGCCAGAGTAGCCAAGGCGATGTCAAACCAGAGGATCAGAGCAAACCGCATCATGCAACGAAGGCAAGGCCAAAGAGCCAATTTCACACCTTTGACTCCAAGCCCAATCAGCCTTATAAGCTGCTACCAAGCCCTGGGAAGAAGAGAATAACACAGACACACAGTAAAATTAAAGAAAAGCGATCTTAACATCCTTGCCCCCAATATTCCCAGTTATTCCCAAATAGTGGCAGAATTTCTCAGGACCAATTTACGGGAATCTCAACAAATCCCAGATCCCACCCTAGACACCCAGATATATCCAAAAAGCATTAATAAGATCTTTTTCAGATAGATATTTGGACTGGAAATATCCAAATGCTTGTCCCTAGTTATGGGAAACTCGCCTATTAAAATGGCTTGCAATACAATTTAGAATAATTTGACAACTTAATATAAAGCCAGTTTTTTAAACTGTGCTGTGTCATCCATGAATGTGTCATCCAACCCTAGTTTTTTTTATTTTTTATTTAAAAAAAAAAAACATATAACCTGCAGACTCTTTAAGATAGCGATCCCCAACCTGTGGGCTGCGGACCACATGTGGTCCGTTGACTAATTGGAGGTGGGCCGCGAAGGACACCTTTCCCCCCCCCCGGCCCTTTACTTCATCCCCCCAGCCCTTTACAACACACTTTGGGTATCATTGTCTCCCATCACTCCCAGATGGGACTATCTCGCTGCAGAGAAACAATCTCAGGGTTCCCATTGATTTGTCATTGTCATGAGTTAAAATTTCCATGAAAATAAAATGTTCCTTATGTTCATTGTTGTGGCGTGTCTGTGTCTTATTTTGAAGGGATGTTTAAACGTTACCATAGCGATCAGAGAGCGTTAGGGCAGTGGTTGAGAGTAGAGGAGTAAACTACCCCCCCTCCCCACCGGGCCTCAGTAAAATTGTCAAGCGTTGAGTGGTCCCCGGTGATAAAAAGGTTGGGGACCACTGCTTTAAGAGACAATGAAGACCAAAAGCAGGGAAGAACTCGATTCCGTATACAGATGCGAATTAACCAGCCAATTACTTGGTTGCTGGCTTTCAGCACAACACATAATGATGGAGGAAGGGCATGTTTTCCCATTTAATCTCACTGCTCCCAAGTTTTAATTTGGCGTGATTAAAAGGGGGACAAAATAGGAGGGAACAGTTTCCGAGCCCCATCCTACTCAAGAGCGTGTGGCTGCCCATCCCATTCTTCTTAGCCTTGCTAATGATCAATAACTCATTAGCTGACACCACTTTGCCTTCAGCATACCTTATAATTAATATCACCAGAATGGGGAGCCTCCACACTCGCTCATTAACAGCAGCAAGTTCTCTGAGTCGCAGAAGCCAACAGAGGGAGTCAACTTCTGGAACAATTTGCAAAAGGTTGAATTCTCCTACTGCTGTTCGTACTGAAAGCAGAAGAAGAAGAGTTGGGTTTTATACCCTGCTTTTCATTCCCACAAAGAGCCTCAAAGCAGCTTGCAATCGCCTTCCCTTCCTTACCCCACAACAGACACCCTGTGAGGGAGGTGGGGCTGAGAAAGCTCTGGCAGGTCTGGTCTGTGAAAACAGCTCTAAAGAGAACTGTGACTAGCCCAAGGTCATCCAGCATGCAGAGGAGCAGGGAATCAAACCCAGCTCTCCAGATTAGAGGCCGCCACTTTTAACCACCACACCGAGGGTGTGAGAGAGCATCACAACCTGAATCCACCCCTTCCAAGGTTCTTCTATAGAGCAAAAGGGTATCAGGAGCTCCAACTCTGTATGGGCATTTATTTATTTCAAAGATTTAGACCCACGTCATAGAATCGTAGAATCATAGAATCATAGAATCATAGAATCATAGAATCATAGAATCATAGAGTTGGAAGGGGCCATACAGGCCATCTAGTCCAACCCCCTGTTCAACGCAGGATCAGCCCAGCATCCTAAAGCATCCAAGAAAAGTGTGTATCCAACCTTTGATTGAAGACTGCCAGTGAGGGGGAGCTCACCACCTCCTTAGGCAGCCTATTCCACTGCTGAACTACTCTGACTGTGAAAAATTTTTTTCCTGATATCTAGCCTATATCGTTGTACTTGTAGTTTAAACACATTACTGTGTGTCCTCTCCTCTGCAGCCAATGGGAACAGCATCCTGCCCTCCTCCAAATGACAACCTTTCAAATACTTAGAGGGCTATCATGTCCCCTCTCAACCTCCTTTTCTCCATTTGGTATTCAAAATGGATCACAACATAAAACAATCCACATTTTCAGTACAGAATAATAAGGAATAAAAACAACACCCATACCTAAACTGATATTTGACAACCAGCACTTTCTCCTAAAATAATGTTGCCCAATTAACATCCAAGTTGGGTTGCTAGGCCAACTTGCAGGAGGAGCTTAGAGAGTGAGAACACAGGTGTGTTGTGTTCTTGTGGCAAAAAATTGTAAGTGACATCAGGTCAGTCTAGGAATCACCATAAACTCTATGGTGATTCCATACAGCTTCTACCAATCACTGGAGCAATGTGGTCTCACCTATAGGTTTCCCTGGAAGTGACATCACACTGCATGTGAGATCCGTGGGTTCAGAGGCCAGGGCACTGAGAGTTCATAAAGTCATAGAACCATAGAGTTGGAAGGGCTCTCCAGGGTCATGTAGTTCATGCAGGAACCCACAACTACCTGCCTACCCACAGTGACCCCAATTTCATGCCCAAGTGATCCCTCCACCAAAATTCTCAAGAATCCAGGCCGGTTCATTTCAGCTCTTTATTGTGATCTCATTTCCAAGGTACAAGAGGCAAAACTGAACACAAGAACCCACCAAAACCCCAACTTATATACATGCACAAACTAAGGTGATCTTTCTGCCACGGTGTGCTATAGGTCAGTTTAAATTGACTGGATCCTGCAGTCAGGATCTAGCCACACGTTGGCAGCCATAATTGCAGAGTTCCAATCTTGCCTTGGACTTCAAGATCGGTCCCTTAGCACAGTGGTCCCCAACCTTTTTATCACCGGGGACCGGTCAATGCTTGACCATTTTCCTGAGGCCCAGGGGGGTATTCTTTTGCCAAGGGACGGCGCCGCCTAAGCCCCTGCTCCACTTGCTTTCCCACCAGCACCCCTGACTTCCTGCCACCCACTGGGGGGTGCAGCCAGCAGCAGCTGTGCAGTGCCACGCCGAGGGGGAGCCCCAGCCATGGCGGCCGCTGGAGAGCACCAAAGGTGAGCTGGCAGCAGAGTGGCAGGGCAGCCCCCGAGGCAGCAGCCAGGGAGGAGGATGAGGAGGAGGAGCCAAGGAGGAGGACGAGGAGGAGCCGTGGCCCAGTACCGACTGATTCACAGACCGGTACCAGTCACAGGACCGGGGGTTGAGGACAGCTGCCTTAGCAGGTCTATAGACCCAACAATGACATCATGAGGTTGAGGTCAAAATGTGCAACAGAACATCTCCTCTCCTCTCCTCTCCTCTCCTCTCCTCTCCTCTCCTCTCCTCTCCTCTCCTCTCCTCTCCTCTCCTCTCCTCTCCTCTCCTCTCCTCTCCTCATTTCTGCCAAGGGAAACTAGAATTGGAAACACCAATTTAAATGATGGAGCTCAATGCCGATCTGTTATTAATAACCACGACTGGTCGATGCATTGTTTTTATGATCATGTTTTATGATTTGTGCAAATGTTATGTTGTAAGCTGCCTTGAGGTGTGCAGGGAGGGGCGGCTTAGAAATTAATTAAATAATAAAAAGTATAGGATGCTGGAGTTTTTAATTCACACACACAGACACACACTGTTCACTGACACAGTGGTAGGCCTGATGTCCCTAATCTGAGCTCATCTGCATCCTTCATACCTACACCATTATATAACCCCACAAATCCTCTGGAAGTTTAATATCCCATGCAGGTTGACCCTGATTTTTTTGATTCGCCTGCAGTCTAAATGCGTTGCCAGGCATGCTCCAGAGACCTCTGCTCTTAAAAGGTACAAGAAACCTAAAAGATGTGAAACCTCCAAAAAGCAATTCCAGAAGAAATGGAAAGCGACCAGAGCTTTGAACCCAATTGGATCCTGAAATCCCACAGTGAGCTTTCTTGGATTCACAGCCAAATCATTAATCTAAACCCATCGTTAATCTAAGCCTTTCGGAGCACCGGCTCCATGTCGCTGTCATTAGAACAGCGCAAGAAATGCTCTTACATTGCCCAATTAACCTTGATAAAAACGCCCTGCAAAATCCACCAACTCAGTGACTCCCTCCCCCCCCCACACACACACACACAAGCATTTTTATCGTCTCCGCTCCAGTGTGCATTTCCCCCTCGCCCATCACTTTGAACTGTGACAGATTCCCTTTGGTCTCTCATTAATCTGCCGGTCTGTTTGCTTAATCATTTCCTGCCTGTTGGGGGAGGCGGGGGGGGGGGGAAGCACCAGTCCTGACAGTTGTTTTAGGTCCATTTCTAATGGCAAGCCTAATAGGCACGAGTGAGGCCGTGATGGAGAGCACAGCAGGGTGACAAACGGCAGACAGGGTGCCAACGTGGCAATGCTGATGAGCAATTAGCCGCAGCTCTCTTTCAATCAAGCAGTGGAAGGGCGAATCTCAGGTTGAATGGGGAGCTCCCGGGGACGGCTGAGACAATTGACCGTGGGGAGCTCCGAAGGGAACAGGAAGATGGGCTGGGAGCTTGGTTTTCAGGATGCTTCTATATAGCCAGCTTGGTGTAGTGCAGGGGGGGGTGTGGCAAAAGCTGGCTCTCCAGAGGTCCATGGACTACAATTCCCATGAGCCCCTGCCAGCATGGTGCTAGGTCACCTTGGGCCAGTCAGAGCCATCTCAGAGCTCCCTCAGCCCTACCATCTCACAGGATGTCTGTTGCAGGGAGAGGATGTATTCAGTGATATCTTCTGTTGGGTCTCTCCTGGTTAGATCATCACTGGGTTAGACCATCGCCTGGTAGTAGACTGCTGGCACCCATGGAGTACTCCCATGATGCACTGAGAGGGAGCTAGTTGATCTGCAGGTGGGGCAGGATAGGTCTTTGCCACCGGGATATATCATTTTAAAGGGAGGATTAATAATATTACTGTATTTTATGTGGGGTTTTATTATTATGTAACCCGCAGCAAGATGGCTATGATGATAGGTTGGATACACACTTTTCTTGGATGCTTTAGGGTGCTTAGGGCTGATCCTGCGTAGAGCAGGGGGTTGGACTAGATGGCCTGTATGGCCCCTTCCAACTCTATGATTCTATGATTCTATAGCGGCGGGTAATAAATCTTATCATCATCATCATTATCTCCGGATCTCCCTCTGTTTGAGTTTGGCATGTGTCATCATTCCAGCCAGGAAAGAGATAAACTGCTGTTTTGTTGTTTAGCTCATTAGCCTAGGGCCTGGTAGGCATAGAGTAGAAATTTCCAGCCAGGAAAGGGAAGTCCTATTCATCATGAGATCCTTTTAGGGTTCACCATTGGGTGATCAGTGCATTGGGCACTGATAGCATGAGTTTGGTCATGTGCACAGGTGCAATTTCCAGTGTCTTTGTTCTTGCTCATGGTCTCCAAGAAGAAGTCAACATGGTCTGGGATTAGCTAGCCAGGATGTTATTTTCTTCTATCCTTCAGGTAACCCTTCCTGAAGTTCTCTTTGTAAACTCTTTTATAGAAGTCAACGCACATGTCTTCCATGATCATTTATGTGCACCCCAACACCTTCCCATCCACAAACTCCATCCTCACCAAATATTGCTCTCAGATCTCTACGTATCTTGCAAGGTGCAGATAGAGCTCCCTTCCTGCTCTGAAGCCACCCCCAGATAGAGTCACCAACTTCCAAGGAGGGACCTGGAGATCTCCTGGAATTATCACTGATCTCCAGACTACAGATATCTGTTCCCATGTCTGCTTTGAAGGACAGACCTGGGTGGACCAGTCCCACAGGGCCCTGATCTCTTTCAGCAGAGCATTCCACCAGGGGGAGGGGGCCAAGGCTGCAAAGGCCCTGGTGCTGCTCGAAGCCAATATCACCTCCTGCGGTGTTGGAGGAGAAGGTTACGGAGATCACGGACTGCCAAAAAAGTCAAATAAGCGGACTTTAGATCAAATGCAGACGGAAGTCTCCCTAGAACAACTAAACAAAGGCTATTGCATTTTGATCGCATTTGGAGAAGAGTCACTGGGAAAGAGAATTATGGTGAGGAAAGTGGAAGGCAGCAGGAAAATAGAAAGACCCAACATGAGACGGATGGACTCAATCAAGGAAGCCGCAGTTGTCAATCTGCATGACCTGAGTGAGACTTTTAATAATAAGCCGTTTTGGAGGTCATTTTGTTGGTCAAACTGCCATAAGTCAGAGGCGACCGGATGGCCCTTCACACAGGTCCGTGATTGCTGCAAGATTTCACCCGCTTGCACAGAAGCCGACAAAATGATGCCCTGCTGCCCCAGGAGATCCGATTAGGTCCTGTCCTTTTGGGACAATGGCGGATGATCTCATTAGAGAGCAGCGAGGAAACAAACATGTCACACATAAGAGGACGCTTTCTTCTCTCGTCTCCGTGCAAAGAGCCATAACCGCGGAAGCCCAAATTGAGATGGCTCCGGCAGAAGCCAAAATAATGAGCTTTGAAACGACCGGCACAGAGAGGAGACCCTCTGCCAGAAGGGAAAACAACAGACCAACCAGAGACCGGACTTCAGAGACAGATCTGCCTTCGTCTCTTGGCAGGGGGGGGGGGGGAGACTTCAATGCAGAAACAAGCTTATAGGGGGGAAGTGAGCAAACAGCCACAAATCCAGCGAGTTCAAAGTTCGGCAGAAACAGGCTTCCTTAATGGCTCCGCACAACATCCAGCTAGCGCCACGAGACGTCCAGTGCAATTACTGCCAAAAAAGGCTAGGTGCGTTGCTACAAAAGAGTCTTGCGGGACCTTAGAAAGGAACATGCCCATGATGGAAGCTTTCAATGGGCTACAGTCCAGTCCATCAAAAGCAAGATAATTTGATTTCGGTTGATGTAGGCAGAGCCAAGATAAGGACTCCTGGAGACCATAGCACCAGACCTGGTTTAAGGATTTGAAGGCCTGAATAGAGCACAGCTGTGGTAGGAGCAACCAGACTGAGGGCAGAGGTGGAAGGGGGTGTCACTCTGAGCGTCCTTAAAGACCTCCATCAGCCAAGCTCGCTTTTTAAGAAAGCCCCTTGCTAAGTGTGTGTTGGAAGGGGGGGGCTCTGACTCATCTGCTGCTGCCTCCTTTGCGATCCCGGCCAGGAGTGGGGAGGCAGTGGAGGCAACATGAGTGCAGGGCATAGAGCAGTGGTGGCAGCATGGTGGCAGCAGGCAAGAAAGGGACTGGGCATGGATGGAGGAGGACAAAGTGGGCTTTTTCTTCTTGGAAGGGACCTCATGGATCATCTAGTCCAACCCCTCCTGCACTATGCAGGACACTCACAACCCTATCGCTCATCCACTGTAACCTGCCACCCCCTTGAACCTTGACAGAATCAGCCTCTCTGTGAGATGTCTATCCAGCCTCTGTTTTAAAATTTCCAAAGATGGAGAACCCACCACCTCCTGAGGAAGCCTGTTCCACTGAGAAACTGCACTAACTGTCACGAACTTCTTCCAGAGGTTTCAATGGAATTTCTTTTGAATTAATTTCATTCCATGGGTTCTGGTCCGTTCCTCCGGGGCAAGAGAGAACAACTGTGCTCCATCCTCAATATGGCAGCTTTTTAATACTTGAAGATGGCTATCAGATCCCCTCTCAGTTGTCTCCTCTCCAGGCTAAGCAAACCAAGTTCCCCCAACCTTTCTTCATGTGTCTTGGTCTCCAAACCCCTCACCACCTATGTTGCCCTCCTCTGGACACGCTCCAGTTTGTCTACATCCTTCTTCAACTGGGGTGTTCCTTCCGAAAATGGCATGATGCAGGAATTTAAAAGCAGACTTTCAAAAAGAGTTTGTTTTGACCCCTTGTCCCCTCCATACAATATTCAAAAAGCAAAAGCGATTAGTTTTAATTCCACATGTTCAGGAGGTGAGTCATTCTGGACTTGAAAAATGCAACTTCATAGCAGAGGCCAGGGTCTGTGATTTCATCTGTTTTATACTAACAGGAAGGCTGTGGCAATACTTATGTTTAATTTTGAATAAGGACCCCGAGATACCTTTAAATAGAGCAACTGTTATTTAGAAGTGGGTTTCTTTTTAGTTGCTCAGCAACTTGATGGGGAGGAGTGATGTACTGCTGGAGGGCTTTTATTTTTTGCAGCTGTAAGAAACTTGAACATCATTATTTTTTTGTTTAAAGCACAACATTATTTGAAGCCAGGAAATGAGGCTACAAAACAAAGTAGGAGGGAAGGAGGGAAATGATCATTTTGGGGGGTAGATTTTAGTTCATTTGGCAGCAGTAGAAAATAATCTCATAAAAGCTCCGGATACAGGCAGTCATCTTGAATTTAGGGTTGCCAGCCAAATGAAGGGGAAAATCAGCCTGTTTTGGATTTACTTTGGAATTGTGTTTATTTTGCAACAAGCTTTTTCAACCAGGGTTCCATGAAATCCTGGGGTTTCTTGATGGCCCTGGAAGGGTTTCCCGAATGGGGAGTTAATAAAATTTTAATATATATTTTAAATTTGTTAAACTTGTATCAGGATGATATGACCATGTATGGTCCTGTTGACTTGCCCCTTCCCCAAAATGGCTAATGATGGGCCTGAAGGTTGTGAGAAGGGGAGGGGCCCCAAATGGTCACGTACATGGCTATGCTTCCCAACCATATTCTGCATGATCATGGCCCTTCTACAGTTTCTTGAAGGCTGAAGAATATTTCAGGGGTTTCTCAATTGTAAAAAAAAGTTGAAAAAGGCTTTTTTACAGGGAGATGAACTAGGAGCTACAGTATGAGGCCCCAAGGTTAGAACCATATTGTCGGTCCTGAGCCTTCGGGGAGGGCAGTATATAAATGTGAGTGAATGAATGAATGAATGAATGAATGAATGAATGAATGAATGAATGAATGAATGAATGAATGAATAAATAAATAAATAAATAAATAAATAAATAAATAAATAAATAAATAAAAAGTCCATCTGAATTTAACAGCTCTTCTGGGTCAGACCAGTGGTCCATCTAGCCCACCATTTTGCTTCAGACAATGGCCAGCCAGTTGCCCTGGAGAGCCAACAAACTCTGATGTTGCCCCCTAGCTAGGGTTGATGACTCTGCATTGAGAACTTCCTATAATTTGAGGGTCTGGACTCGGAAGGGTGGAGTTTGGAAAGGGGAGAGATCTCAGCAAAGATGTGATACCATGGAGAACACCCCCCTGAAGCAGCCATTTTTATCCAGGGCAACTGATCACTATGTCCAGAAACCAGTTACAATTCTAAGAAAATCTCAGAATCATATGAAAGCTGGCAGCCCTACTCCTAACTACTCAGCCTGGAGAAAAGGAGGTTGAGAGGGGACATGATAGCCCTCTTTAATTATTTGAAAGGTTGTCATTTGGAAGAGGGCAGGATGCTGTTCCCATTGGCTGCAGAGGAGAGAACACGCAGTAATGGGTTCAAACTACAAGTACAACGATATAGGCTAGATATCAGGGGGGGAAATTTCACAATCAGAGTAGTTCAGCAGTGGAATAGGCTGCCTAAGGAGGTGGTGAGCTCCCCCTCACTGGCAGTCTTCAAGCAAAGGTTGGATACACACTTTTCTTGGATGCTTTAGGATGCTTAGAGCTGATCCTGCGTTGAGCAGGGGGTTGGACTAGATGGCCTGTATGGCCCCTTCCAACTCTATGATTTCTATGATTCTATGCTTTGGGCTGATCCTGCGTTGAGCAGGGGGTTGGACTAGATGGCCTGTATGGCCCCTTCCAACTCTATGATTCTATGATTCTAACACCAGTACTCTGAGGTCTGTTGCCTTTATATGTGTTGGTTCCCTTTAATCCCCTTAGGCAGTGTGTAGCTCTGGATGGATCTTTGCTCCATAAGAACCTGCGGGCAAACAGAACACCAATTGACAAGGAAAGCTATGTGCATTCCTGCTTCAAGTGCCTCCCTGCTAGGAGCTGACACCAAAAGTTGGAAGTTGCCTCACTGAACTGGAATATAACCAGTTAAAGGTAAAGGTCAAGGTATCCCCTGTGCAAGCACCGAGTCATGCCTGACCCTTGGGGTGACGCCCTCTAGCGTTTTCATGGCAGACTCGGTACGGGGTGGTTTGCCAGTGCCTTCTCTAGTCATTACCGTTTACCCCCCAGCAAGCAAGCTGGGTACTCATTTTACCGACCTCGGAAGGATGGAAGGCTGAGTCAACCTTGAGCCGGCTGCTGGGATTGAACTCCCAACCTCATGGGCAGAGCTTTCAGGCGGCTGCCTTACCACTCTGCGCCACAAGAGGCTCTTATAACCAGTTAGGCTCTCCTATTTTTCCACTAGGGTCTTTTTCAGCACACTGAATTTTCATCACACCGAATATTCCGCAGTCACAGCAGTTGGTTGATGCTCGTTCTAAACCCATTTCACAGAAATAGCATTTAACAGATCAATCATATAAAGCGGGTATAATTCTACAGGGGTGTCACAAAAGGTACAAAAAGAATCTTCTGCGAAGACAAAGGAAATGAGCCAAACACTCCGCGAAATGACGAAATGCAAAGGGCCACATGGGCTTAGCCCAAATCCCTGTTGAAAGCTGAAATAGACGGCTGATGCCAACTGAAAAAACAACAACAAAACCCCAAAAGCACACAGCCCGCTCCTGAGTTTTGCTTTCGTATTCACAACTCTTTCGTGCAGCTTTGATGTTAACACCCTAATAGAAAAGCGTGATACAAGTTGAACGAATGTTATGGACTTGGATAAAGACAGGAAGCTTTCCCCCTTCCCCTCCAGCTAAATGACAGTTTGAGGGAGATCAACGTGTGGGCAAAGCGTAACCTCTCCGACGTACCACAGCCCCAACCTAAATCTTCTCCCGGTCTGATAAACCCAACCCAAAACTGAAATAGATCTGAATACAAGCCACTGGGTAACCCGCTGTTTGGCCATAAGCTCACCTTTAATCCCATTTTAACAAGAAAGCTGTGGTTCAAGGGGGTAAATGAGGGGCATTTTTTCTTCTCTGTTTTGAAAACGATCAGCAGACAGGGAAGTGGAATCGGAGAAGGCATAACCCTGAGCCGATAATGACCAGAGAGGGATTAAAATTCAGCCTCCATTTCCTGGAAGAGAAAGGAGAGGGGGGGGGGGCATCTTTCGGCTGGTCTCCCAGCCTGTACACAATATGAGTTGGCATTAAAAATCCATAGCAGACTCACTGTCTGATGATGAAGCATCTTGGGCAAGAGAAAATATCCTGCTGCCTTCTCCGTGAGAGGCAGAATGTGCCTGGCTTTCACATTAGCTCTCCATTCCTGAAGAAAGGAGAGGAGGGAGGGATTGTTCAGCAGCCTCCGAGCTGTCATCTCCAATGAGGGATATCCTTGTCCCTTCTAATCAGAGATTCCCACCCATTTTTCACTTAGGCAACGAACAGACAGAGCGAGCATTTATAGGGGCATGTTTTACAGCCGGAGAGGTGTACCCGGTCATTTTTTAAAAAGCCATTCTGCACCCCTCGTCCTGCAGCCTGCCAAAAAAATAATAATCAGGGAACAAGAAGTTCTCCTCGACACCCCTCCGATACCAATCTTGGGAAATTGCAGACAAGTGCAGGCTGCCCGAAAATATTTTCGGCGCTGCTTCTCAGCGGCCGTCGTAGCGAGATAGAGTGGGCCACGAGGTTGAAAGGAAAGCGAAATGATGGATTTGTAGCACTTTGTTGAAAAGGAAGTCGGTGGTGCGGTGGGCAGGCACAGAGAGCTTGTCACTTACCGGTTTAGAAGGTCCCAGGTTCGATCCCCAGCATCCCCATTTCACAAAACTCAGGTATCAGAATGGGGGGGGGGGCATTGCAAATGGGTTCGTCTAACATTGAGGAGTCATGGCTCAGTGGGAAAGCTGTGCTTCTCATCCAAGGTCCCAGGTTCTGGACCCTGAATCTGTCAAGACGCTATCCTCAAGTTCACATGTTCTTGCCGTGAGCTGGTTTTTGTGTTCTGTATTGACCTGTGATTTTGATCTGTCTCTTTGGTTCTGTCACATGATGCATGACCCCAATTAGCTTTGGAGTGATTCTCCACCAGTCCTTTCTTCCCTGTTATCTCTCTGCTCTGCCCTTGAGAAGCTGGAGGAATGGTTTCAGAATGTTTTGCAGACTAGGACCGATTTCCATAGGCCATTTGATGTGGGGACACAATTAACTCTTTATACACTTTTAATTCTTTTTATTGTCCTTGAGCCCCGAGATTTGATTGGAGGGGCTGGGGGGAAAGGGCAGCGTTATAGCTTTGCTGGCTTTGCTGTAATTCAATTTCAGCAAGAAAACTCCTTGCACCTGTACATCTGTTTCTACAATAAAGACAAGAAGTTAGTTTTTATACCTTGCTTCTCACAGCCTGAAGGAATCACAAAGCTGCTTACAGTTGCCTCCCAGCTTGGTGTAGTGGTTAGGAGTGCGGAATTCTAATCTGGCGAGCCGGGTTTGATTCTACACCCTCCCACATGCAGCCAGCTGGGCAACCTTGGGCTCGCCACAGCACTGAGAAAACTGCTCGGACCAAGCAGTAATATCAGGGCTCTCTCGGTCTCATCCACCTCACAGGGTGTCTGTTGTGGAGAGAGGAAGGGAAGGTGATTGTAAGCCGCTTTGAGACTCCTTAGGGTAGAGAAAAGCGGCATATAAGAACCAACTCTTCTTCTTCCCTTCCTCTCACCTCAACAGACATCCCTGCCTCAGGTTATAGAATCATAGAATCATAGAGTTGAAAGGGAACTCCTGGGTCATCTATAGTCCAACCCCCTGCACTATGCAGGACGCTCACAACCCTCTTGCTCATCCACTGTAAACTGCCACCCCCTTGAGCCTTCACAGAATCAGCCTCTCCGTCAGATGGCTATCCAGCCTGTTTAAAAATTTCCAAAGATGGAGAACCCACCACCTCCTAAGGAAGCCTGTTCCACTGAGAAACCACTCTGTCAGGAAATTCTTACGCATGTTGAGACGGAATTTCTTTTGAATTAATTTCATCTCATTGGATCAGGTCCATCCCTCTGGTTCCCTTCTAATGTGAGTATAAAGTGAAACATGCAGAATAGATTTTGCTGAAATGGATAGAATAGATTTTGCTGGAATGTATTGTTGGGTCACCACTAGAAATGGCAGGGAAGGATGGCATCAGGATACTTCACCACCACAACTGTAGGAGTTTATTTTACTGTTGGGCAACACGAAACAGCCACAGCGACACGTGGTGGTAAAGAATGGTGAATTTGAATCGGGAGAACTGGGTTTGACTCTTCACTCTTCCACATGAAGCCTGCTAGGCGACCTTGGGTAAGTCCCAACTCTCTCACAGTGCTCTTAGCCCCACCTACCACACAAAGTTCTGGGGAGGGGAAGGGAGAGAAAAGCAGTGCATAAAATCATCTTCTTCTTCTTCCCTCTTCCTCTTCCTCTTCCTCCTCCTCCTCCTCCTCCTCCTCCACCTGAAGCCTGTTGAGTGACCTTGGGCCAGTCACTTTGCTCTCAGAACTCTCTTAGACCACCTGCTTCACAGTGAAAGGGAAGGTGATTGTAAACTGCTTTGAGACTCAAAGCAAGGTATAAAGACCTCTTCTTCTTTTAGGGACTCAAGGGAGTCTCAAGTCTTGAACTGTGGTTCACGTCACATGATCCTTCCGTCTTCAACCGAACTGCTACAATTAAAGCTACAATTAAAACCCTCCTAGCTTAAGAAGCCTCTGCTCTGATTTTGGTTCTGTTGTGATGTCCATAGCAAGACAACCTTAACAGACTGAAGATTGTTTCTCTCCCTTCAATCGGTATTCTGACTGGGAAAGAAACTAATGCAATGTCAGGGTTCCCTTACTCAGCTGTCATGGCACATAGAAATAAGATTTTAAAGACTTCCTAAACCAGGATGTCTTCAGTTGTGGTTGGTTCTGAGTTGTGCCTCATTCACAGCACAAACAAATGGTGGTTATTAGTTTAGAACAGGGGTAGTCAAACTGCGGCCCTCCAGATGTCCATGGACTACAATTCCCAGGAGCCCCCTGCCAGCGAATGCTGGCATTCGCTGGCAGGGGGCTCCTGGGAATTGTAGTCCATGGACATCTGGAGGGCCGCAGTTTGACTACCCCTGGTTTAGAATTTCTGAACGCAGCCTAAAGGAAGCAAATAGTATTTTACTCAACCTCTTGTTCCTACATCCAGAGTCAATACTAGCCTGCTGTCTACAAAAATGAGAAAGTTAAAATCACTGGATGGGGATTTTCCATATTTATTCCTTTATTAGGGAAAAAGCCCATTGCATTCAGGAATACAATGGGCGCTAGATTGGGAGGGGGGGAGGAAGAACTCTGCAGATGGCCTCCCCCTCCCCCAAGGACCTGGAATGGCTGCAGGCGGGAGGCCTCTGGGAAGGGAACTCACCGGCAGGGGCAGCTCTCATGCGGAAGGGATCTGCAGCCTCCGAGCCTCGGCGGGAAGTGGAAGGAGGAGGGGGTGGTCAGGGATGGAGGACAGAAGGCGATTGGCTGGCCACTGGACAGACAGGCAAGCTGGTTGGAGGAGGAGGTACTCAGGGGCATGACAACTATGCTGAGTGGATGTTAAGCACTGAGTGGCACTTAAGCCATGAGACCAGCTCCTCCTCCTGGGCTTTATCAGGAATATTAAGTGAAACAGATCTTTTGATTTATAATTTGACACTTATAACGACCGTCCCTGCAAGCAGGCTTGGGGTGGCTGACAGTAATAGTACATCCACAGTGTTAAAAGCATAATAACCCCATTAAAACGTGATAAAATCAAATATAAAACCACCCTTCCTGCCATCAGCACCGATCCTGCCCACCAATAAAGTCATCAACGTAATAAATATGCCCCCATGAGAAGAAGGGGGGGACAGGGATGTAACATGAAGATTGTAATTTGGAGAAAAACATTATGACAGAAATTTATTACATTTCGGGAAGAAATGCCATGGGAATCTGTGACCTTCTGGATCAAAAGCAACGGTCATCAAACAAGCAACCGATCTCAAGAAATGTCCCCAGATTTCTTTACAGACCCACAAGATTTCTGAAGCAGAAGAGACAAGGGTTTTGACTCTCAAAATGTTGTACATTTAAAATATTGTAAGTCTCCAAGGTGCTCCTGGGTTTGAAGCTCGGTGTTCTGTTGCTGACCAACACAGCTATTTGATTCGGGGAAAAATATATTCCAGGGGATTCAGCCAGTGAACAAATCTGTAGATTATTTCGTCCTCCCCTTCCACTCTGCAAGCAAGTGGTTCAGTGCTACAGGATTTCCATTAACGTTATTCAATTTCTCTATTAACTTTACTCCAGCAACATAATTTAAAAGCAATTAATTCCAATCAACATTCCGAAGAGAATACTAAATTAAATCAGAACAGAACCATTTTATACAGCAAGAAATTCCCAAAAGGAAGAGGGGGGAAAAAAAGAACAACGTATCAGAAAACTACCCATAGGCTAATAGAATTCATAGTTTTAAAGGAGCTCAGGTCTGGGGTGGTGTCAAACAAAGCAATTGAATGGGCTGCATTTCAGTTCAGAGGCTTTAATTTATTTTGTTTGGAAATAAGTTTATGAGCTGGACTGAGTGAACCCAGGAAGCTACCATATACGGAATTAGATCCTTGGTCCGGCAAAGTCAGTATAGAATCATAGAATTACAAAGTTGGAAGGGATCTTCAGGGTCATCTAGTCCAACCCCCTGCCTAACCACACTGGTCCCAATTCCAAGCCCAGATGATGCCCCCCCCCCAAAAAAAAACCCAGAATATCTGGCCAGTCTGGCCTGGAGGAAAGTTGCCTCCCGACCCCAAAGGGATGATTGGCATGCAAGAAAGAGTGAAGCATGGACATAATTCCAGCCACTTACAATCTGCCTAAATTCACAGAATCAGCATTTCTGTGAGGTGGCTATCTATCCTCTGTTTTAAAAATTCCATGGAAGGAGAACCCACCACCTCCCAAGGAAGCCTCTTCCACTGAGGAACCACTCTGTCAGAAACTTCTTCCGGATGTTTCGCCAAAAATTCTTTTGAATTAATTTCATCCCATGGGTTCTGATCCAGCCCTCTGGAGCAACAGAAAACAACTCTGCTCCATCCTCTATGTGACAGCCCTTCAAGTACTTGAAGATGGCTATCATAGCACTTATTGCTGTCCGCTCAAACCAATAGTGGTTCTCCCGGGTCTCAGGCAAAGGTCTTTCACATCATTGATATTGATAACCAGATCCTTAACTGGAGATGCCTGGGATTGAACCTTGGGCCTTCTGCTTGCCAAGCAGAGGCCTTTCCACTGCGCCACAGCTCCTCCATAAGACAATCAATATTCCAGGCAAGGGAGTCTTAACCTCAAAGAGTTAATCGTTCCATTTTCCAGTGGTGAGGCTAGCATTTCATAGGACCATTACCATAAGCCAGATGGAAAAGCTCTGTCTTGCAGGCCCTACAGAATTGATTGAGTTCACACAGAGCCCTGATCTTCTTCAGGAATGTGTTTCACCAGGCTGGGGCCAGGGTCAAAAAGGCCCTGCACCTGGTCAAGGCCAATCTCACCTCGTTTGGTCCAGGGATCCTGAGCAGCTGTTGTTCTGAAGATCTAATACTCTTGGGGGAATATAAGGGAAGAGACGTTCCTACAGATATGCCAGCCCCAAACCATTTAGGCTTTGAAGGTTAGCACCAAGACCTTGAACCTAATTCAGTCTCCAATCTGGAGCCAATGCCGCTGGGAGATCACCTGTGTCATATGTGCCTAATGCACCATGCCACCAACAGGCACCAATTTGGGGACCACTGCTATACAGTGACAAAAATAGACCGCCTAACACCAGCAGCCAGGAAAATCATCCACAGAACAACAAGGTCCATATTCCTTCTCCCCTCTTCACCAGAGTGTAGCTGGAACTGCTGAAAGTTTCTTGTCCAAACAAAAGAATACACCCTCTTGAGACCTGTCCTGACCCCACCTCAGTGTAGGAGGGAGACACTTCTCACATCAAGGTGTGGTCAGGTCAGGTTTAGATGCTCCCCATGGACAGACAAGACAAACACAACACACATGATAACCATCTGGTGATCTTTCTCTCAGCGTGTAAAGTCACAGCTGGCTTAGGACAACCCCAGCAAGGGCCTTTCAAGGCAAATGAGAAAGGGATGATTGGCCATGACCTTCCTCTTCAGAGACTTCCTTGGTAGTCCCCCTCCCAAGTACTGATCCTGCTTAGCTTCCAACTTAAGCTGACCCCAGCAATGGGCTTTCAAGGCAAGTGAGAAGCAGGGGTGGTTGGCCATCGCATTCCTGTGTAGGTCTCCCTTCCAAGTACTGACCCTGCTTAGCTTCTGAGATCCCATGAGATCTGTTCCATGCAGCCTTCCCTTCAGTAGTCTTTTTACTTTGTTGTTGTTTTTGTTGTTAGTTGCAAAGTTGTGTCTGACCCATACAACCCCATGGACAATGATCCTCCCAGCCTTCCTGTCCACTACTATTCCCCGGAGTCCATTTAAGCTTGCACCAACTGCTTCATTAACTTCACCCAGCCACCTCATTCTCTGTCGTCCCCTTCTTCTTTTGCCCTCGATCGCTCCCAGCATTAGGCTCTTCTCCAGGGAGTCCTTCCTTCTCATGAGGTGGCCAAAGTATTTGAGCTTCATCTTCAGGATCTGGCCTTCTAAGGAGCAGTCAAGACTGATCTCCTCTAGGACTGACCGGTTTGTTCGCCTTGCAGTCCAAAGGACTCGCAAGAGTCTTCTCCAGCACCAGAGTTCAAAAGCCTCAATTCTTTGACGCTCGGCCTTCCTTATGGTCCAACTTTCACAGCCATACATTGCAACTGGGAAGACCATAGTCTTGACTAGATCTTTTTAAAGGTGAAGAAAAACCTGATATTTTGATTCTCTATGGGAAATTCTGGAGCAGAAGGGTTACACTGACATAAAAGGCACATTACGTGTGCTAGTGAAATGTTTTGGACATATTTTCATATTTGAATCATTGGACTCCGACTGCTGATTTCTTCAGAGTTTAATTATTACTTGCAACTGGCGTTTTGAAGTCTGGGTGTCTCCAGCATCGCTGCAGCTGTTCAAAATAACTTTTCAAGTTGCAATTTTTTTTTTATTTGCCTTGAACTGATTTTTTGAGAGCGGAACATCAACAAAAATCAAATTATAAATGACAAGGTGTCATCTGAGATCTGTTACTTGACCTTGCTTTGCAAAAAAGCTCCTTGGGACTAACGCACATCTTCACACCCACCGTATTAGAAATCACTGAACTACTCAAAAAACCAAGAGTTCCTTTTGTCTCTTTGTCCCATGTCCTTTTCTGTCGAGGTTGTCTTTATTATTATTATTATTATTATTATTATTATTATTATTATTATTATTATTATTATTAGATTTATATCCCGCCACTCCCTTGCGGCTCGTGGCGGGAAACAATATCACAAATCCTCATTAAAACCCCATAAAAACAATAATAACATTGCCAATATTACCGGCACGGCAAGAACGGCAGCTCAACTTCCCCCCTCCCTCCCACTACTAGCGGGTGGAGAGGAGGTCCTGATTATGTTTTGCTTCGGGTCCGGAACCCGAGTCCCTGGGGGGGCATAGATCTATTATCAGCCCCGGCCTCAACCATAAACCTGGCGGAAGAGCTCCGTCTTGCAGACCCTGTGGAACGTTGAAAGATCCCGCAGGGCCCGCAGCTCTCCTGGGAGCTCATTCCACCAGGTCGGGGCCAGGACCGAAAAGGCCTTGGCCCTGGTCGAGGCCAGGCGTGCTTCCCTAGGGCCGGGAACGACCAACAGATTTTCACCCGCAGAGCGGAAGGCCCATTCCAGTCTCTGTCATTCTAGATAGACTTTCTCAACCAGGGTTTTGTGAAACCCTGGGGTTCCTTGAGGGTCCTGGAAGTGTTTCCTCATCCAGCTTCCAACACTGTGGGTTGAACCTGGGACCTTCTGCCTCCAAAGCAGACACTCTACTACTGAGCCATGGCACTCTCCACAAATATGCCCTCCTCAGTTTCTTCAATGGTGTACCTCGAAGAAGGGAAGCCCAAGAAGGAAGGGCCCCCTTCCCGCCAACCCCCCCCCCACCGGCACCTGGGTGCAGTGTTAGACTGTGCCGGGAGCCTTACGCCATTCTTATCTCCCAACCATAACTCCATTGGCACCAAGACTGATACTCCGGAATGTAGGGAGGGTTTTCTCTTAAGTCATATGAGATACCGCCATTTTGTGTGTTATTAAGGACTGTTTTTAAGGGTTTATTAATTACATGTTTTTATTGGATGTCATAATGTCTTTCTTTTGTGAGCTGCCATCAGCCACATTGCTGGGAACAGTGGTATAAAAATGTAAACATAAATAAATTTAAAAACCCCTAATAAATAGATAAAAATCTAATAAATAAGATACATTTCCATGTGCGGAAGAAGAATGTATGCCTTTTAATACTGTTTAGCTGTACTGAAGTCAAAGAGCACCTTAGAGACCAACAAGACTCGGGGATATGAGTTTTCTCTAGGGCACTAGAGGACTCAAATCAAGCACTTCTGCTTCAAACCAACATGGCTGCCCTCTGAAAATACATAAGAATATAAGAGAAGCTATGTTGGATCAAGCCAATGGTCCAACCCCCTATGACATACAGTGGCCAAAACCAGGGAGCTATCAGGACAGGGCCCGAACTCCAGAAACCATTTCATTGTTGCCCCACAAGCACCAAGAATACAGAGCATCACTGCCCCCAGGCACAAGAACATAAGAGAAGCCATGTTGGATCAGATCATTGGCCAATCCAGTCCAACCCCCTATGACATACAGTGGCCAAAACCAGGGAGCTATCAGGACAGGGCCCGAACTCCAGAAACCATCTCATTGTTGCCCCACAAGCACCAAGAATACAGAGCATCACTGCCCCCAGACACAAGAACATAAGAGAGGCCATGTTGGATCAGGCCAATGGCCCATCCAGTCTAACCCTCTGTGTCATACAGTGGCCAAAACCCGGGTGCCATCAGAAGGTCCACCAGAAGCCCTCTCACTGTTGCCTCCCAAGCACCAAGAATACAGAGTAGCCCCAGGTTGGATTTCCCACTCCTCTAAGCTGCCGAGTGGTTGAAACGTTCAGGGTGCTACATTTCTGTGCCACGCAGTGAATTGCAGACTTGCATACCATCGCGAAAGTCTCGCTACCGGCCTCCTAACTGCGCAACAGGGCCAGAGGCCTAATAGGATTTTGCGAAACAAATTGCCTTCCTGTGCAAGCAACACTGCCTTTCTAGTCCTGCATAATACCCTGTGCTTCCTTTTGTCACCGGAGTGACCTTTGGTGATACTGTAAATTACGGCAATCGGAACAAGACAGAACGATGCAGCAAGCTGTATTTCACAGGGCCTCCTCCCTGAATCAGCTGTGTGCATTTCCAGGCTATGATTCCAGGGAGCATAAAGCAGTCTTGAGACAGCAAAATAAGTTGTTTTATGGCACGCGCCAGTGAAACGACCCGAAATGGTAGTATATATTTCAGCCGGTACTGAAAATAGCAAATAAATAAATTCCTTTCTTCGCAGCTTCGCGAGGAGCCAAGAAGCATTCTGAGAGCTCAGTGGCAGAAACGTCTGGAAATGAGCAAAGGAGGGTGGTCTCAGAGTTCACCTTCTTAATTGGGATTGCATTTCCATCCCGTGTTTGCCCAGAGTGCTAGATCTGCACGCTGCAAAACCAGTCCCTACAGAACAAGATGGAGAAGTTGTTCCAGGAGGAGAGATGCCCGGGCTCCCCCTGAACAGGCAGCTGCTATAGGCTTCTATAGTCAAATCTGTTTCATTTATTAGTGCAATTACCTGTCTAATTGAAGTCCAATGAAACCTATACTTAAAATTGTAAGCTGCCTTTGGGGGTATAAATGTAAAATAAACATGTTGTTGTTGTTAGTTCAAAGTCGTGTCCGACTCATTGCGACCCCATTAGACAATGATCCTCCAGGCCTTCCTGTCCTCTACCATTCCCCGGAGTCCATATAAGTTTGCACCGACTGCTTCAGTGACTCCATCCAGCCACCTCATTCTCTGTCATCCCCTTCTTCTTTTGCCCTCAATCACTCCCAGCATTAATAAAATCATAGAATCATAGAGTTGGAAGGGGCTATACAGGCCATCTAGTCCAACCCCCTGCTCAATGCAGGATCAGCCCAGAGCATCCTAAAGCATCCAAGAAAAGTGTGTATCCAACCTTTGCTTGAAGACTGCCAGTGAGGGGGAGCTCACCACCTCCTTAGGCAGCCTATTCCACTGCCTAAATAAAATATTTATTTTATTTCCACAACATAAATAAGTAGAGTGCTTATTTTCTCCAGGTGAACTATCCTGTATTGCCTGTAGTGACAGCAGGTGATCTCCAGCCTAAAGACTGACTGCCCCTGAATGTGGAGGATCCTTTATTATGTACAATGATCTACATTTACCAGTCCTCATTCTGGAACCCCAGAAAAGCTTCCAAAGAACTCCAGGGAGGGAAAAACAATGCAAAATATCTTGATGACCATGAATGATTCGCAGGCCCAAGCAAAAGAAAAAGAAAAGGGCAGAATAAAGAGAAAAGCAGCATCTAGTTATTTGCTTCCTTAAAAAAGGCAAACGAATGAGTTTATTAACACCTTTGATGTTTGAAATATATGTCGGCACGAAATGTCACACACCTTCCCCGACAATCAGGCGACAGCAGTCGCAAGGCAGCTCCCTTATTTATTTATTTTTATAGGTTGCCTTTTTCCGTAATCAAGAATTACAGTAGAAGGAACTGATTTCCTGAAGCATGAAATGGATATATAAATACAATTCTGTGACCTGTAACATCCAATTTCAGAGTCCTTTGTCGAGGAGCGACTATCTGACGGGGAAACTAAAGATTCTCTCTTCTTGGACAGTCAGATGTAAATATTCAAACGGCATTAATCATGCCATGTGAATTCGGGAAGCAGACTTCTGCTGAGGCTTAAAAGGGGGAGGACTCCAAGCCATAAATTCTTTTCAAAACCCTGCTTTTTATAGAGGCTTTCTAAACGTCCCCTCCCTGCGGAGCCCTAAATTTCCATTATGGTAGTCGAAACTAAAGAACACCATTTTAAAACTGTGTTTCAGCCAGATCTATCAATGTTTACTCAGACCTAAGTGCCTGATTTCAGGAGAACAGGAGTAGGTAGGTATAGGCTAAATTCCAGTAATCATAGGGTAATACTGGAAAGATGGTTCTCAACCTGGGGGTCAGGACCGCTTTGGAGGTCGAACGACCCTTTCGCAGGGGTCGCAGCAGGGCAAGCAGCTTGGCCGGGGGGGGGCACCATCCACACAACAGCCTTGCGGGGTAGATCGAGATAGAGCGTTCGTCTGTCTGGAGCAGTGGAAAAGAGCAAGATCGGCATGGTGAGACAAGAGGCAGAACTGAACTGAGGAACCCTGGAAAAAATGTTTATACACAATCATGAACAATGGATCTTCAACGCCATGGATCTTCACGCCACAACGATACAATGTCACCCTTGAAAGTAGCTGTTTCCTCCGGGGGGGCTGATCTCTGTAGTCTGGAGATGAGCAAGGATTCCTCAAGTCCCACCAGGTGGGTGGCTGGGTGGCTTGGTGACTGGGTGGGTGGGCTGCCTGCCTGCCTGCCTGCCTCCCTCCCTTTCTGTCTTTCACTTGCTTGCTTGCTTGCTTCCTTGCTTCCTTTCTTCCTTTGGATTTATATCACCATTCCTCCCGGCAAGCTGGCTTGGGGCAGTTAACAACAGAATAATTGAATATAAAATAGAATTCAGAACAATGAAAAATCATGAATTAAAGCCATTTAAAAATCATTTAAAATACCTCACAGTTCCGCTACCGTGAATGCAATCCCAATGAAAGAGAACAACTGCAAATCTGTTCCACTTAATTTTTCTGGTAAGGCCTTGGTCTCATGGCTTAAATGCCACTTAGAGTTTAACACACATTCATGGCACCTATCCCACCCCTGAGTGCCTCCTCCTCCAACCAGCTTGCCTGTCTGTCCAGCTACCAGCCAATCGCATTCCGTCCCCCACCCCCGGCCACCCCCTCCTCCTTCCATTTCCCTCTGAGGCTCGGAGGCTGCAAATCCCTGCTGCATGAGAGCTGCCCCTGCTGGAGAGTTCCCTAACAGCTGCCTGCAGCCTTTCCAGGTCCTGGGGGGAGGGAGAGGCCATCGCAGAGTTCTCCTACCCACCCACCCGCCAATCTAGCACCCATCGTATTCCTGAATGCAACGCGCTTTGTCCCTACTAAAATGAATAAATGCAGTTATTTTAAATGTTGAATCAAGAAGAGATTGATATGTTCCTACCACATGGATGCTGTTAAAAAAAATCCAGAATCATAAAGACGCCACCCTGAAGTGTCCATAATATAGACACCGTAGTCTTCTATGCAATTGAAAATTTAGGATGCTTAGGGCTGATCCTGCGTTGAACAGGGGGTTGGACTAGATGGCCTGTATGGCCCCTTCCAACTCTATGATTCTATGAAAATTTGGTGCCCCCTCCAGGAAAGTTCTAAGTAGCAGCTGGCCATCTCAGAATTTTCAAAGCCCACCAGTTACTGAGTCTTCGTGGTTTTTGTAGATCTCTGTAAAACACCTTTTTAAAGGCCTCGTTTAATTATCCTTAAAAAAAAAAAAACAAGCACCCAGTCATGCTTCCGATAATTGAAATGTAAATTCCGAGTTGTATATCACTTGCATGCCATATATATTGTAATCGAGTCTCCTCTAAAGTCAAACTCGGGTGCCAGATACTAATGACATTTCCTTTTTTGTGCAAGGTCGTTGGCAAAGCATTGGGACAAGGCGGATCTTTGCTGAACTGCACACATTCCTCAGATAATAAGCTGACCTGTCATATGAGGTTTAATCTCATCGGCAGGGAGAAATTGGGTCAATACTACAATACGATTATGTTAAAGGGGAATGGACTTTTCATCCATGGCAATTAACTTCATTTCCTCAAGACGGTTCACCATGGGTATGAATCCACGTTCAAGACCAGGTGTCTAAGCTGGCCAGCTTCCTAGAATCATAGAGTTGGAAGGGGCCACACAGGCCATCTAGTCCAACCCCCTGCTCAACGCAGGATCAACCCTAAGCATCCTAAAGCATCCAAGAAAAGCGTGTACCCAACCTTTGCTTGAAGACTTCCTGTAAATAGGTAGGGAGGGTGAAGTTTAGGGAGGGGGTGGGACTTCAGAAGGGTATGATGGCATTCTGCCCACCCCCCAATGTAGCCATGTTCTCCAGGGGGACTGCTCTGTCATTTAATTAATTATTTTAAAAATCGGAAGTCAGCTGTAATTCTGGGAGAACTCCAGGTCCCACCTGGAGAATGGTGGCCTTGCATGGATCCCATCTCCATTCCTGGATGCAAACATCCACCTACGTTTGAACACATTTACATTTTCAGACCCAAATCTCATATACATGTGTGTCATGCCCTGTCCTCACTACCTTGTTCTGATTCTGAAGAAGTGAGCAGTTACTCATGAAAACTCACACGCTGCCACAAATTTTGTTGGTCTTTAAAATGCACCTGGGCTCTTGCTCTTTTGCTCTTGTCTTTGCTACTTATTTTGATGGTGTTGTTATTTCGTAGAGTCATAGAGTTGGAAGGAGCTATCCAGGCTATCTAGTCCCACCCCCTGGTCAATGCAGGATCAGCCTAAGGCAACCATGAGAAGTCTCTGTCCAGCCACTGCTTGAAGACAACCAGTGAGGGGGAGCTCACCACCTCTTTAGGCAGCCCATTCCACTGCTGAACTACTCTGACAATGTGTTTCCTGATATCTAGCTGGTACCATTTTACATATAGTTTAAACCCATTACTGTGGGTCCTACACTCTACTGCCAACAAGAATCACTCCCTGACGTCCTCCAGGTGATAATCTTTCAGATACTTCAAGAGAGCAATCATATCCCTTCTCAACCTCCTCTTCTCCGGGCTGAACATTCCCCAGTCCCTCAGCCTTTCCTCACAGGGCTTGGTCCCCAGGCCCTGGATCATCCTCATCATTCTCCTCTGCCCCCTTACAATTATGTCCACATCCTTTTTGAAGTGAGGCCTCCAGAACTGCACACAGTACTCCAAACAGGGTCTGACCAATTCAGTATACTGTTCCTCCAGAGGGTTCCTAGCAGCTTACATGGTTCTCTTTTCCAAACTTTTATCTTTACAACAACCCCCGTGAGAATGTTTGGGCTGATAATGAATGGCTGGCTCGTTAGGGAGTAAATTTGTTAATGCCCGTGGAGTTGAATTGATTTACTACTGAAGCCTAGAACAGTGGTCCCCAACCTTTTTATCACCGGGGACCAGTCAACGCTTGACAATTTTACTGAGGCCCGGGGGGGGGGGTAGTCTTTTGCCAAGGGACATCACCATCGCTGCCTGAGCCTCTGCTCCACTTGCTTTCCTGCTGGCACCTCTGACTTCCCACCGTCCACTAGGGGGGCACTGCCATTAGCAACTGTGCAGTGCCATGCCAAGGGGGAGCCCCAGCCATGGCAGCTGCCGGAGAGCACCAAAGGTGAGCCGGCAGCAAAGTGGCAGGGCGGCCCCCAAGACAACAGCTGGGGAGGAGGACAAGGAGGAGCTGCGGCCCGGTACTGACTGATCTACGGACCGGTCCCGGTCCCCGGACCGGGGGTTGGGGACCACTGGCCTAGAAGACCTGAAGCCAGCAAGGACTTGGTGCACCATTGACCAGAACTCTCCATCATGTCCTGGGGAATTATCTCTTTTTTTAGTCGTATTACTATCCGAATACTTAGATTGTTACTCTGTTTGTAATGTTTGGAAACCCTTTGCCATAGTTCTGTGCTAATCCCAGAAAGGCCAGCTACCTTGCTTGCTTCGAAACGAAGATAGTCCTGAATGTGGGAAAGCTTCTCCCATGATTCTCAAGGCCTCATATGTCTCAGGGAATCACTGTTTGTACTAAATGTGAGAATGCTGTATTCATTTGCATAAATGGTGCACAAGCTGTTTTGCTCCACCTTAACACCCTGATGTAGCCATGACGTACATCTTAGTTAATTGACCTGTGCTTGAGGTGGCGTCTGCTATAGCAGGGGTAGTCAACCTGTGGTCCTCCAGATGTTCATGGACTACAATTCCCATGAGCCCCTGCCAGCATTTGCTGGCAGGGGCTCATGGGAATTGTAGTCCATGAACATCTGGAGGACCACAGGTTGACTACCCCTGTGCTATAATATAAAAACCTCATGTAAGGGCGTATACCCTTGACTCTGACATCCACCCCCTGCTCGTGTATACTCATCTAGCTCCAGTGTGGATTTACAATAAAGCTTAAATTTGGATTTTTCACAATCTCCTTGGCTTCGTGGGGTTTAGCCATCCTGAGCGCTAGTTATGAAACATGACACTTCCTTAACTGAGTCCATCCATCTCATCTTGGGTCTTCCCTCTTTCCCTGCTGCCTTGCTTTCCCCCCTACTACAAATAACTCATGAGACTCATACAGCAGTATCTTAGACTTATTCTAATCCTTAAGGTCCATTGATCATGGAGCTCAGAAAAGCAAAACCCCAGAACGGTTCTACTTCCCCTTTTTTCCTTGTCAGGTCACAGTCGATATATGGTGACCCCATAAGGATTTCACAACAAGAGTTATTCAGAATTGGATTAGGCCATTCTTTGCTTCCATGTCATGACCCTGATATTCCTTGGTGGACTTCCAACCACATCAAGCCCTGCTTAGCTCCCAAGATCCAACAAAATCAGCCTAGCCAGGGTTCCCTAGGTCAGGGGTAGTCGACCTGTGGTCCTCCAGATGTCCATGGACTACAATTCCCATGAGCCCCTGCAGGCAAATGCTGGCAGGGGCTCATGGGAATTGTAGCCCATGGACATCTGGAGGACCACAGGTTGACTACCCCTGCCCTAGGTCACGTCATCGCTTCCTTGGATCATTATCCCGCCAACTTCTGTGAAGTGCCAGAGGAATTCTGGTCCATAAACAAGGCACTCTCGCCATACCAAACTTCCTGGCTTAACTTGGCTCCTCTGAAACCATCATTGTCGCTTTCTTGTTAAAATTTCATTTTAGTGAACGTTCAGTTCTTGGCTGCAGGTACGATTCTGTCGGTGTGTGCTCTTCAGCAATTGGGCTCCAGAGAGAGAAACGCACCAGCTGCGCACAGACTGGCTCAGCAACGAAGCGACTCCAGACCCGTAAGTGGCAGCTGCAGGACCCCGATGGAACATCCGGTTCATGAGAGGGAAGGGAACTGGTAATGCATGCATGAGCAACACCTGTTCCGGGGGGCAAGAGAGCTTTCCTAGCATGAGATTGGGAAGTGGGGAAGCATCTGTTCTTCTGCTGTTCCGGTTGAAGAGAATCAGGCGGGTAACTATTAGGAGGAGTTCGTATCCGGAAATCAGAACTAAACTACATTTTGAGAACCGTGATATGGTAATGGTAGGAACTGTGTGGTTATATATGCACCCATTTGAGGAAAATCTGTTCCCATAGATAGACATCTTGATAGCTAGCATGGTTAAGAGCGGCAGACTCTAATCGAGAGAACCAGGTTTGATCCTCCATTCCCCCACATGAGGCCTGCTGGGTAATCTTGGGCCAGTCACAGTGGTCTCAAAGCTCTCTCAGCCCCACCTGCCTTGCAAGGTGCCTGTCGTGGGGAGAGGAAGGGAAGGTGATTGTAAGATGCTTTGAGACACATGAGGCCTGCTGGGTGATCTTGGGTCAGTCGAAGTTCTCTCAGAAGACTCTCAGCCTCACCTACCCGACAAGGTGCATGTCGTGGGAAGACGAAGGGAGGGTGATTGTAAGCTGCTTGAAGACACCTTAGGATAGAGAAAAGCAGGGCATAAAAACCAACTCTCCTTCCCTTTCTAGGTATTAGGGAGAAGGTAAGATGAAGTCGTTCCTCTGTGGCATTCCTCATTTGACCTCACCAAGTGCTTCCTGAGGCAAGGATCATCTCCAGAAGGTGTAGATCAATTCCCACCAACCAGAGATTTAGGGAGTACTGCTAAGCAGCTCTACTTGGAAGAAAGTTGCATATTATTCTCTGGGACATATTCCCTGGAAAGCATTCTTAGGACTGCAATTTATGTCTACGGATACTGAAAATGAAACCAAAAGACTGCTGGGTTGTTGAGCACCACTCGAAGATTTTGAAGACTATTTAAGGCTGTCCCAGATTTGAACACAAAGCAAAATGGTACAGTGATTGCCTGGCTTGTTTAAGCATTGCAAAGAGACCCATGACAAATTTGCTCTGGTCTCCACTCATTAGGGTGGGGGTGGTGCTGTCAAGTTGCAGGCAACTTAGAGAGACCCCATGCCATCATGTTGTAGCAAAGCTACATGAATGAGCAGCCTCCGCTGACGAACTGCCCATGACTGGCAGGGATTTTTCTGCCATGGTGATCAACTGGCCGCCATGGATAATAGTCGTGGTAGGAGAAAAGGGGGCAGGAAACAGCATCCATCACATAACCCTTCCCGGACCATCAACAAATCCTAGGGTTTCACAAAAACCTGGCTGAGAAAGCCTAGTCTAGCTAATTAACCATATGAATGTCTCCAGCTCCAGGCACCCTGCTTCAAAATGCAATGTGTCTCAGCGATCTTGTGAAACATGTCAACCATCTCAAATTTGTGGGGGGGGGGAGAGGAAGAAAACTTTTTAAACAGTTGGGCCACCTTCTGATCATGAGCAGTTCATTTTGCTACTCTTTTGTTGTTGTTGTTATGTGCGAAGTCGTGTCCGACCCATCGCGACCCCATGGACAATGATCCTCCAGGCCTTCCTGTCCTCTACCATTCCCCAGAGTCCATTTAAGTTTGCACCTACTGCTTCAGTGACTCCATCCAGCCACCTCATTCTCTGTCGTCCCCTTCTTCTTTTGCCCTCGATCGCTCCCAGCATTAGGCTCTTCTCCAGGGAGTCCTTCCTTCTCATCAGGTGGCCAAAGTATTTGAGTTTCATCTTCAGGATCTGGCCTTCTAAAGAGCAGTCAGGGTTGATCTCCTCTAGGACTGATCGGTTTGTTCGCCTTGCAGTCCAAGGGACTCGCAAGAGTCTTCTCCAGCACCAGAGTTCAAAAGCCTCAATTCTTTGACGCTCGGCCTTCCTTATGGTCCAACTTTCGCAGCCATACATTGCAACTGGGATTACCATAGCCTTGACTAAACGCACTTTCGTTGGCAGGGTGATGTCTCTGCTTTTTAGGATGCTGTCTAGATTTGCCATAGCTTTCCTCCCCAGGAGCAAGCGTCTTTTAATTTCTTTGCTGCAGTCCCCATCTGCAGTGATCTTGGAGCCCAGGAAAATAAAATCTGTTACTATCTCCATTTCTTCCCCATCTATTTGCCATGAATTGAGAGGGCCAGATGCCATGATCTTCGTTTTCTTGATGTTGAGTTTCAAGCCAACTTTTGCACTCTCCTCCTTCACCCGCATCAACAGGCTCTTTAGTTCCTCTTTACTTTCTGCCATTAGAGTGGTATCATCTGCATATCTGAGGTTGTTGATATTTCTCCCTGCAATCTTGATCCCAATTTGTGACTCCTCTAATCCCGCATTTCTCATGATGTGCTCTGCATACAAGTTAAATAGGCAAGGCGACAGTATACAGCCTTGCCGAACTCCTTTCTCAATTTTGAACCAGTTAGTGATTCCATGTTCAGTTCTCACTGTTGCTTCTTGACCTGCATATAAATTTCTCAAGAGACAAATAAGATGCTCTGGTATTCCCATCTCTTTAAGAACTTGCCACAATTTGTTGTGCTCCACACAATCAAAGGCTTTAGCATAGTCAATGAAGCAGAAGTAGACATTCTTCTGGTACTCCCTAGCTTTCTCCATGATCCAGCGTATGTTGGCAATTTGATCTCTAGTTCCTCTGCCTCTTCGAAATCCTGCCTGTACTTCTGGAAGTTCTCGGTCCACATATTGCTGGAGCCTAGCTTGTAGGATTTTGAGCATAACTTTGCTAGCATGAGAAATTAGTGCAATGGTGCGGTAGTTTGAACATTCTTTGGCATTGCCCTTCTTTGGGATTGGAATGTAAACTGACCTTTTCCAATCCTGTGGCCATTGTTGAGTTTTCCAAATTTGCTGGCATATTGAGTGTAGCACTTTTACCGCATCGTCCTTTAAGATTTTGAATAGTTCAACTGGAATGCTGTCACCACCACTAGCTTTATTGTTGCTCAGACTTCCTAAGGCCCATTTGACTTCACATTCCAGGATGTCTGGCTCCAGGTCAGTAACTACCCCATTGTGGTCATCAGGGATGTTAACCTCACTCTTGTATAGTTCTTCTGTATAATTTTGCCACCTTTGTTTAATCTCTTCTGCTTCTGTGAGGTCCCTACCATTTTGGTCCCTTATTATACCCATCTTTGCATGAAACGTTCTCTTCATATCTCCAATTTTCTTGAAAAGATCTCTGGTCCTCCCCATTCTATTGTTTTCTTCTATTTGTTTGCACTGTTCATTTAAGAAGGCATTCTTATCTCTTCTAGCTTTTCTCTGGAATTTTGCATTCAATTGGGTGTATCTTTCTCTTTCTCCCTTGCCTTTCACTTCCCTTCTCTCCTTAGCTATTTGTAAAGCTTCCTCAGACAGCCATTTTGATTTCTTGCATTTCTTTTTCTTTGGGATGGTTTTAGTTGCTACCTCTTGTACAATGTTGCGAACCTCCATCCATAGTTCTTCAGGCACTCTGTCTATCAGATCTAATTCCTTAAATCTATTTGTCACCTCTACTGTGTATTCGTTGGGGATATGATTTAGTTCATACCTGAGTGGCCTAGTGCTTTTCCCTACTTTCTTCAATTTAAGCCTAAATTTTGCAACAAGAAGCTCATGATCTGAACCACAATCAGCTCCTGGTCTTGTTTTTATTGACTGGATAGAACTTTTCCATCTTTGGCTGCAGAGCACATAGTCAATCTGATTTCTGTGTTGACCGTCTGGTGATGTCCATGTGTAGAGTCGTCTCTTGGGTTGTTGGAAAAGAGTGTTTGCTATGACCATTGTATTCTCTTGACAAAATTCTACCAGCCTGTGCCCTGCTTCATTTTGTACTCCAAGGCCAAACTTGCCTGTTATCCCGGTTATCTTTTGGCTTCCTACTTTAGCACTCCAATCCCCCATGATGATAAGTACATCATTTTTTGGCGTTGCTTCTAGAAGGTGTTGTAGGGCTTCATAGAACTGATCAACTTCATCCTCTTCAGCAGCAGTGGTTGGGGCATAGACCTGGATCACTGTGATGTTGAATGGTTTGCCTTGGATTCGAACTGAGATCATTCTGTCATTTTGGGGATTGTATCCCAAGACTGCTTTTCCTACTCTCTTATTGATTATGAAGGCTACTCCATTTCTTCTGCGAGATTCTTGTCCACAGTAGTATACCTGATGGTCATCTGAATTAAATTCACCCATTCCTGTCCATTTTAGTTCACTGATTCCTAAAATGTCGATGTTCAGTCTTCTCATTTCTTGTTTGACCACGTCCAGCTTACCTTGATTCATGGATCTGACGTTCCAGGTTCCTATGGAATAAAAATCTTTACAGCATCGGACTGTCTTTTCGCCACCAGTTACTTCCACAACTGAGCGTCCTTTCGGCTTTGGCCCAGTCGCTTCATTCATTCTGGCGCTACTCGTACTAGCCGTCTGCTCATCCCCAGTAGCATATTGGACACCTTCCGACCTGAGGGGCTCATCTTCCGGCGTCATATCGTTATGCCTATTGGAACTGTCCATAGAGTTTTCATGGCAAAGATACTGGAGTGGTTTGCCATTTCCTTCTCCAGTGGATCACCTTTTGTCAGAGCTCTCAGCTACTCTTTTACTTCCCCTCAATCCTTGCTAATCAAAAAGCAATCAAAAGATTAATTACCAGTCAGATAAGCAGAGGAAGGATCATAGATTACACTGGAATTAGCATCTTTCAAAATTCTTAACTTCAAGGCAACTTTCCCATCACTCCTGGCCTTGGGAGTGTTGATGGGCCCTCCAGATGGGTCCTTTCCCCCCTGGCCCATTTAGACCCAACCAAAACATTCAAGGTTGTAATGAGAAAACACTATTCACCACCAGTCACAGCCATTGATGTCATATTGGATCCCATTTTCTTGCTCTAGGATTGACCAGCCCTGCTTTGTAGACAGATCAGGAAAATATTGATGGGCTTCAAAAAATCAAAATGGCAACCACCAAGCATGCATTGCACTGGTTTCTCCATCTCTGTTTTAATTGCCACATTCTGATTCTGAACATCGCTGTGAACTTGGTATTCCACCCCCTCCTTGCATGGCTAAGTGAATCTTCAAAAATAATCTGTGTACATGTGAGGTGCTGTCGAGTTGCCTCCAATTCATGGTGACCCTATGAATCCATGTCCTCCAATGTGTCCTATGGTCAAGAAGACTTGCTCAGATCTTGCCGAAGGAGAGCTGTGTCTTCCTTAATTGAGTCGATCCACCTCATGCTTGGTCTTCCTCTTTTCCTGCTGCCTTCCACTAGAATGTTTGTCATTTCCAGTGACTCCTGTCTTCTCACTAGGTGACCAAAGGACAACATCCTCAGTTTAGTCATTTTAACTTCTAGAGAAAGATCAGACTTGATTTGCTCTAAGGTACTGTCTGCACGCATTTTTTTTTCTGCTGTTGGTCCCGGCGAATTCTGACCGATCTCAACCTAGATCTTGCAACAGATCTGCAACATTCCTTTTTCCTGACTGAAAACAGCTTTTACTAAGTCGCTGCCTTCTGCACAGGAATCGTTCCAATTGTCAGTCTCCTCTCTCCTTCCTGCTCGATGGAGGGGAAGGAGAAGCCATGTGCACTTTCGTCTCCCTTTCCAGCCAACTCTGAAGCTGGAGTAGGGAGGGAGGGAGCTCAAGCCAGCATTCAAGGAGCACAAGGCTGGAGAGGGCTTTATTTCCAGCCTTTTGTCTCCCAACTCTACAACCACAGCAAACCGGGGGAGGGGGGGGGAGGGGGAAGTGTCCTACAGTCTTTGAACTGACACCCTGACCAATCAGTGATGGACTACTGTGCTACATCAGCAGTGAAGTTGCGAGGAAGAGAGTGGAACTGGAAAAAACGCAGACATCTACATTTGCAATACTAATCTTTCAGAGCGCATTTCTCAGATTTAGCAGATAATATCTGTTCCCGGATAGCCTGGAGAAAAGGTGGTGTCACTGTGAAGTCAATCACAGATGTTGTAGATGGAAAACTTAAAGGGAACAAAATCAAAATAGAAATCAGTAAAAGGTACAGATTGCTTTTTAAATCCAGGCTGATAGAGGATAAAAAGCCCAGTGCAGATAAGACCAGGGGGGGGGAGGAACCTAATAGAACCTTTTCAGCTGCCTGCTTCATGCAATAGGTGTCATCAGCTGAGCAACAACACAAACCCAGATCTCCCCAGTTCAAGTCAACACATCAGCTTCTCCACCCGAGAACTGCTATAGACTGACGTTGTTCTATGAGGATTTCAATTTCCATGTCCTTCACCAAACTGAAAGGAAATTTACCTGTGCTTTTTTGTGACATTTTTTTTCCAGTTCACATCACCGCTATGGCAACTCTATAGTGTTTCCAAAGCAAGAGCCATTCGGAGGTAGTTTGCTGTTGCCTGCCTCTGCATAGAGACCCCAGGATCTTTTGGTAGTCTCCCATGGAAATACTAATCTGGACCAACCCTGCTTAGCTTCCAAAATCCAGGTCAGGGCCTCATGCAGGCATGGTGGAAAGGGCCACTAAGTCTCAAGCAGGTTATGGTGACCCCATAGAGTTTTCAAGGCAAGAGATGTTCAGAGGTGATTTGCTGTTGCCCATCTTTGTGTCGTGATCTTGGTGGCCTCCCCTCCGAATACTGGTCTCCGCTGACCCTGCTTAGCTTCTGAGATTCGATTCGGAGATGTGACTCACTCGGACATTCTAAATCCAGGCGTTCAGATCATCCGCTGGCAAAAATGGGCCTGGCACTGTTCAAAGTTGAGATCCGCTAATGATTTACACCCATGCCCAGACAAATCCTTGCCCATACAAAATGAAAAATGATTGCATGGGATGGCTGGATGAACAAATCAAGCGAAGTCTTCATTTTCTCTGATTCCTGGTGTGTTTATGATCAATGTCCTCCATTCTGAAAATGATTCATAGCCCCACTCATTACCTTTTGTGGATGGAATTGTGGACGTATCCGAGCATGAGCCAGCTTCTGCTGTCTCATTGGGTGGCAGCTTTTGAAGAATGGTGACTTGTACAGGGACGATTCTGACCTTTTCAACAACCTGCTCTAGGACTCCTCACGGTTCATCTTTTGTCCTTTTAGTGAATGCAGTTTCCTTCACCCAAGGGCAGGTTGACTCTTTCTTCATCTTCCTTTCTGCCACCTAAAAACAGATGACCGAAGAAAGAACCTTCTCTGGGATTCAGAAGAAAAAGGCGTTCATTATATACAGGGTGGAGGAACCATGTTTTTTTTTTTAATGTTCTTTTCATGCTAACAGCCATGGCAATCTGGTGATGTTGCCTTCCTCGGCACGTTCAGGACAGACAAAAGGAGATATTACTTTATATGGAGCATGACTGAAATGTGGAATTCGCTGCCAGAGGCTGTCACGATAGCCCATAGGTATAAACAGCTTCAGAAGAAGAAGAATTTGCTTTTACACACTTTTTTTCACTGCCCAAAGGAGTCTCAAAGCAGCTTACAATTGCCTCCCTCCCTCCACAACAAACACCCTGTGAAGTAGATGGGGCTGAGAGAGCCCTGGAAGAACTGCTGTGTGAGAACTCCTCTATCAGGACTGTGACTAGCTCAAGGTCATCTAGCTGACTGCATATGGAAGAATGGGGAATCAAATCTGGCTCACCAGATTAGAAGCTGCCAGTCTTAACCAATACACCAAGCTGGGTGTTAGATAGATTCATGGAGGATAAGTCTTTCAGTGGCTACTCGCCATGGTGACTGAGGGGAACCTCCATATTCAGAGGCACTAATTCTCTGAGTCCAAGAGCCAGGTAGCAGCATCAGGGGAAGGCCTTGGCCTCTATGCCCTGCTCTTGGCCCTCCAGAGAGAGAGGCTGATTCTGTGAAGGTTCAAGGGGGTGGCAGGTTACAGTGGATGAGCGATAGGGTTGTGAGTGTCCTGCATAGTGCAGGGGGTTGGACTAGATGACCCATGAGGTCCCTTCTGACTCTATGATTCTATGCTTCTATGATTCTATGAACTGGATGGCTGCTGTGTGAGACAGGATGCTGGACTAGATGGACTACAGGTCTGATTCAACAGGACTCTTCAACAGGCAACCCTAAATCATGGTTTTTGCCTTGACTGAGAGACCCTTTTCCAGACCTTTCCATGCTGGTCCCCCATTCTGCTTCTGTCCCTCTCGAACAGGCAGCACTCTGCTTTTGAAGGCCTCTTTTGGAAAGACAAAGGTGACTCCCATCTTTTCTCAGAACAGGTTAAATGCTAGAGTGCTTGACACAAGTGGGTTTTAATAGTCTAATAAAAAGATTCCGCTCTGCAGAGGTAAATCTCTCCAGGTGTTGAGCTGGCAGGGAAAGGCACTGCCAGGAAGGGGCCGTTTGCTCAGGAGAAATGTCTTCAGAACTGTGCAGCAGGCGAGAAAAGCAAACTAGGCGAAACAAACTGCAGGTTCAAAGGGGTAAGAGTCACTGTGCACACATTTGCCAATGCACACCACGTCCAGTTAGGGCACTGGTTCTCAACCGGGGGTTGTGATCCCTTTGGGGGTCAAACGACCCTTTCACAGGGGTCGCCGCAGGGCAAGCAGCTTGGCCGGTGGGCGCCATCTACACAACAGCCTTGCGGGGTAGATCGAGATAGAGCGTTCGTCTGTCTGGAGCAGCAGAAAAGAGCGAAATTGGCATGGTGGGACAAGAGGCAGAACTGAACAGAGAAACCCCGGGGGGGAAACAGTTTATATACCATCATGAACAATGGATCTTCATGCCATGGGTCAGTTTCTGTTTAATTTCTCTGAAAGAACGCTTGCATAATGTTATGGTTGGGGGTCACCACAACATGAGGAACTGTATTAAAGGGTCGTGGCATTAGGAAGGTTGAGAACTACTGCGTTAGGGAATTCAATACTCATTGGCAACATTGGGAACAAGGTGGGAAGGGTGGGCATCATACCTGGGCATCATTCCTGTATTCCTTGCTTGCTGCCTTTGTGATGAAGGTGCATTTTTGATCTTCTGTCTGGAAGCACCTTTTGACCCATAGTGGGTCTGCAAAGGGATATGACTAGGGCTGTGAGGTCTGGGTTGAGAACTGAAGACCTCGCTTCAAAAAGGACGTGGACCAAACTTAGAGGGTGTGGAGGAGACTGACAAGGATGATGCAGGGACTGGGGACCAAGCCCTAGGAGGAAAAGCTGAGGGACTCGGGAATGTTCAGCCTGGAGAAGAGGAGGTTGAGAGGGGACATGAAGCATTTGAAAGGCCGTCATTTAGAGAAGGGCAGGGTGAGGTTCCTGTTGGCAGCAGAGCATAGGACCCACAGTAATGACTTTAAACTACATGTAGCACGATACCGGTAGATATCGGGGTGGGAGGGAATCACAGTCAGAGTAGTTCAGCAGTGGAGTTGGCTGCCTAAGGAGGCGGTGAGCTCCCCTTCACTGGCCGTCTTCAAGCAGCAGCTAGACACATACTGATCCTGGATGCCTTAGGTTGATCCTCCTTGAGCGGGGGGGGGGGGTAGACTAGGTGACCTCAATGGGCCCTTCCGACTCTAGGATTCTATGATAAATCCCTGGAAATGTTGTGGGTGCAGCCTGAGGAGGGCAGGATTAAGGAAGGGGAGGGACCTCAGTGGGGTATACTGCCATGGAGTCCACCTTCCAAAATGACCATTTTCCCCAGGCATTGATCTCGGTCATCTGGAGATCCATTGTAATCCCAGGAGTTCTCCAGCCACAATCTGGAGGTTGGCAACTCACGGTCATACATCTTAGAAAGGTGTCTACCATATGATTTTTTGTGAAGTGTGCTCTTAGAAGCAGGGCCTCCCCTCTGCTACCCAGGCAAACCCATGGGCCTCTGCTGTAGACACCACAATGGAAGCAAGGCCTTAGACCTGCAAGGCACCCACTCCTCTGAAAAGAAGTTTAAGTCAAGGTGGGAGCATTCAGGGGTATGCTGCACAATGACACGGAAACCACCAGGCTACATATAGCACCATGTGGTCTGGTGGTTTCTCTTTCACTTTGTCCTGCTGCTTCAGACCAGTGCAGCTTCCTACCTGAACCTCACGCCTCTGAAATGATCCCCTTCAGCTCAGGGATAGAAAGGGCGGGGCCGGATTATTCATGAAATACATGTAGTACATGCTACGGGCCCCTCACTTCCAAGGGCCCCCACGCAGTGCCTTCCTCCCCATGGATCAGGGCCATAGCTTCTCTCTTCTCCCTTTTCCCTCTTTAAGGACACTTGGAATGCCACCCCTATCCACTGAGGAGCCCCTCTGCCACCAAGCGAGCTGCCCCCACTGCAACTGTACTCCACTGGGACCCCCCATGAATCCTTAAAAGGTTCTGGTGTTTTGTTGCTGTTGTTAGGTGCGAAGTCGTGTCCGACCCATCGCGACCCCACGGACAATGATCCTCCAGGCCTTCCTGTCCTCCACCATTCCCCGGAGTCCATTTGAGCTCACACCGAATTTAAGCTCTGGTGTTTACAGGCCTGCAAATCCTTAAATCCCCCCTGAGGAGGGGCCCTCGGTTTCCTCCTGTCACTCTCTCCTCTGACCCATCCCTGTATCCTTGTTGCCAGGCCAGCTCAACCCAAACTGTGTTCAAAGAGCTCTCCTTGGCCTCAACAGCATGGTTTCTAGAACAAACACCTCTCCATCGCACAGGACACCAAGCAACATGGAGGGAGGCAGGATGCCTTTGGCATGGAGGGAGTAAACACACACACACACACACACACTGAGCTTCCCAAATTTTACGCATTGGCTGCAGCTCTCGAGGACTGAAAGTCGGAGCTTTTTTTGGAATCCGTTCAGCTGAGTTCATTTCGGTATTCAACAGCCCGTGTCATTTTTATTTCCCAAGCAAAGCTGGCAAGGCTCAGAGACCGTCCCCCCCCCCACCACACACACACACACACACACACCTCCTTCCCCCTCCCTTAGCTCGGAGCATTCCAAATGCAGCTAAATCAACAAAGCGACACACAAATCGTTGTCACTTTCTCAGAGTCGTTTATCACCCTCAAAATAAATGAATATTCCGGTCGGTTTGGAATGACATGCATTAGAGATAATGGCCCTTCTTAAAAATTATATATATATATATATATATATATTTAAAAAATCAGGTATGCAACTGAACCACTCTCACTGCCTGAGAAAGGACTTTGATTTTGCTGTCCATCACAACCGAGGAGACAATTCCTCCAGGGATTTGCTAATAAGTTTTGGGGGCTTTTTTTTTGGGGGGGGGGAAAGAAACTGATTAAGCAGAAGAATTGGATGCCATTCTAAAAGTCTTCTCCCCATGGTAGCAAATGAGTTGCAAACAGATTGGCCTTCTCTCTCCACGAGAACCTGCAGACATCCAAAATTAATTCAAAGAGGTGGAATTCCAAATAAGCCAATCTATCCAGAGGGAGAGGAGGAGGGGGTGGCTGGTAGATCCCAGGAGATCTGGCTTCGGCGGAGCAAGATGAAGGAGAATGGAGGTGGCCGGAGAGCCCAATTGTTAGAGGGCTTTCACTCTAAACTTTCACTTGCAGGAGAATATTTGGTGATCCGGGGTGCAATAGAGCAGGGGTAGTCAACCTGTGGTCCTCCAGATGTTCATGGACTACAATTCCCGTGAGCCCCTGCCAGCAAACGCTGACAGGGGCTCACGGGAATTGAAGTCCATGAACATCTGGAGGACCACAGGTTGACTACCCCTGCAATAGAGGGTGAGCCAGTATGTTTAGTGAGTTTAAGGAGTTGGCACAACCCACCTACATTTTTCTGAAGGGATGGTGTGAGTTCCTTCCTCTCCCCCCTCCCCAGGTAAAAAAGGGGAACATCATAAATCTGTGATTCTGTGAAGGTTCAAGGGGGTGGCAGGTTACAGTAGATGAGCGATAGGGTTGTGAGTGTCCTGCATAGTGCAGGGGGTTGGACTAGATGACCCAGGAGGTACCTTCCAACTCGATGATTCTATGTCCAGAAACAAACCTATGTATGTGTACTAGAGTTAGGGTTGCCAGCTCTCAGTCCAGAAATTCCTAGAGATTTCGGTAGTGGAAACTGACAAGGAACTTTTAATGCCATAAAATCCACCACCAAAGCAGCCATTTTATCCAGAGGAGCCGATCTCTGTAGTTTGGAGGTCACTTGTAATTCTAGGAGATCTGCAGGCTCCACCTGAAGGTTGGCAACCCAAGTTGTCATTCAAGTACAACAGAAGAAGAAGAAGAAGAAGTGGGAGACTCAGGGGAAGATAGAGAAGTGCAAATCACCAATGTCATGTCCCTTATGAACCCAGACGTGATGTCATTGCATTGAGGTGACAATCTAGGATTCCAATGAAACTCCATGGGACCATAGGGTTGGTATCGGAACTGATGGCACACCATGGAAATGCTGGCTATTTTCACTGCCTGTTTCCCTCACCCTCCTCCTGAGTGGCACTTGGGGATCTTGGGGCTGCCATCCAGAGTAGCTGGCATGCCTGATATTGAGGAGGATTGTCTCACATTCATACTCAGCTTCCTTTTCAGTACATAGGTGGTTCTTATTATCCTGGATTTACATTCAACTTTTGGAGTCTCAGTATTGCACCTTGACTCAGACTGATGTCGTCCTCATGACAGAGGCCGCCATCTTGAAAACACTTTCCTGTGAGTAAGTCCCATTGGGGGGAAAAATGGCATTGACTTCTAAGCAAACTGCTTAGGCTTTCTTCCGACTTGCTAGATCTTGACATCCTAGGTACATAGAGAGGACAACCTGGGTCTGTGTTTGGAACACAGGTCACTTAGAGCAGGGGTAGTCAACCTGTGGTCCTCCAGATGTTCATGGACTACAATTCCCATGAGCCCCTGCCAGTAAACACATTCTGCCTTTTATGTCCTAAATTGGGGCAGTTGCTTGGACGGTGAGCAACATTGCTGCAAGGAGGGGCTGGAGGGCCAAATTAGATGCAACCTAAAGGTCCATGTATTATCACTAAGTGGTATTAAAGGCAAAACATCATGCCATAAGTGGGAAAAAGTAAAAAATGGCCGTCGGGAAAGAGAGCATTGACATAATTTCAAATGCATTCCAGATGCAAAATCCTCCCTTCTGTGTCCTAAATTGGGCCAGTTATTTATGACATTGATTAAACCAGGAATATTCTGGTTGTGATTGACCTCCAGACATGGGCATTATGCCAACAGTATGTAGAATTGCCCTTGCGGTACCAAGTTCCCAGTATATGCCATCCATCAGACCCCGTAGCGTGCCACCCTGAGGAGCCTGTCTGACTCAGAACGCCAAGCCAGTCATGGAGAGATGAATGGGTTTTTCAACTCAAACTAGAAAGGGAGGAACATGTCACACCAGTGTACTCCTTTCACCTTGATAATGGCCAGATGGTTGGTGTAAGCCCCACCATGACCTTAAGAACATCAGAACATAGAAAAGCCATGTTGGATCAGGTTGATGGCCCATCCACCTCAACACTCTTGTGTCATACAGCAGTCAACACCAGGGGCTATCAGGAGGTCCACTAGTGGGGCCAGAACTCTAGAACCCCTCCTACCCTTGCCCCCCAAGCACTAAGAATACAGAGCACCACTGCCCCAGGTAGAGTGTTCCATCTGTACCTTGTCCAGGCATGGACCTCTGCTCTTAAGAACATAAGAGAAGCCATGTTGGATTAGGCTAATGGCCCATCCAGCCTAACTCTTGGTGTCACACAGTGACCAAAATCATGATGCCATCAGGAGGTCCACCAGCAGGGCTAAAACACTTCAAACACATATTGCGTGGTGGGTTGCCAGATCTATAGATGTAAAGGCTAGGAACTCATCCTAGGGAACTACACATCCTAGAAACACAGAAATCTCACTCTGGAAGGGATCCCAAGGGTCATCTACTGCAACTGCCTTTGCACTGCAGGAATTTCTCAACTACCTCAACACTCCCAAAAGAAGGTGAAACATTTCTAGGATTCCTGGGCCAATCATTCTCCTCTTCTATCAAAAATTATCCCACCGGGCGCCCTCTCTACATATGTGTGGCCCAACACAACAACCCTGAAGGGCTTCTTCCATCACAGACCTAATGGCACCAACAGGACAGCCATCTTGCTTAACACCACAACACACAAAATGCTTGCGCAAAGAGTCCGTTCATACATTCCCCTTGCCAGTCATCAATGGCGCAAGAAAGAGCGCATAGAAAAATGGTTCTATTTGAGTCCAGTAGCTCCAGAGAGACCAGCAGGAGTTTCAGGGTATAATCTCTCAAGAAGCAAAGCTCCCTTTGTCACATGACAAACGGCGAGATTTGAGCCCAGTGGCACCGCTGAGACCAACAAGAGTTTCAGGTTATGAGCTTATATGCTGAAATTCTTGTTGATCTCAAAGGTGCCATTGGGCTGAAATCTAGCTGTTCTAATGCACACCCTGCACAGCTACCCTCTGAAACTACAGAAAAATGATGCAAATGCATCTGGGAACCAGCCTTCTGGTTGACTATACTTAGAATCATAGTGCTTGAAGGGGCCACACTGGCCATCCAGTCCCACCCCCTGCTCAATGCAGGATCAGCCTCAAGCATCCAGGACAAGGATCTGTCCAGCTGCTGCTTGAAAACCACCAGTGAGGGGGAGCTCCCCACCTCCTTAGGCAGCCCATTCCACTGCTGAACTACTTGGACAGGGAATTTTTTTCCCTGATGCTGATCTGGTACACCTAGTTTTAAGCCATTACTGTGAGTTCTCTCCTCTGCTGCCAAGAGAAACTTTTCCCTACCCTCCTCCAAGTGATCATCTTTCCAATACTCAAAGAGAGCCATCATGTCCCCTCTCAACCGCCTCTTCTCCAGGCTGAAACCCCCAAGTCCCTCAGCCTTTTCTTGTAGGGCTTGGTCCTCACAGGCCCTGGACCATCCTCATCTCACTCCTCTGCACCCTCTCCATTTTGTCCGCATCCTTTTTCAAGCGAGGCCTCCAGAACTCCACACCGGACTCCGAGTGTGGTCTGACCAATGCAGTTCGCAGCAGGACGATGGCATCTTGTGATTGTGAAGGCACGCCTCTGCTGTTACAGCCCATGATTGCACGAAACATACTTGTCCCAAGTGCTTTTCAAGTGTATCTCCAATCCCTTCCTGTAGTAGCTGGCAGATCAGAGCAGGATAACCATTTTAAAAGGCCAGGCAAGGACGTTACCTAGATCCAAGTGTCTCTACTACTGATGCTTATTCAGAGTCAGACGGAACTCGACTCTTGGTTCTTCAGCCTCGCTGAACAGTGACTCTTGAGACGCTCAACTGTTTTGGCAACCTCTCCACTTTCTCAGGTCTGTTGCCGGGCAAAAGCAAAGCGAGATCTTGTACAGCACAGGTCTCCTTCCTGATGAATTCCCCGCACTACCAAAACCAGAGGAAAGGGATAGTCACGAGAAGCAGCGAGGGTTGCAAATGGTCTAATGTGCATCTATGCCGTTTCCGGAAAAAGGAACGCAAGCCATCGGAGAGACTGGAAGGTAGCTTGGATTGCCGCTAGGCATGTTGCAGAACTGGGTGTGTATGGCATAGACAATGTTCTCCCAAACATCTCGTATTACGTAAATGTCATTGCCCATTATGACTTTCCGTCAGCTGGTTGCCTAAATATTTCAGCGGCTCCCTTGTATTTCCGCGTGCGCTCGGCTTCTTTACCATGACACTTCCAGTCACTGCCTTGGCTGGCCCAGAAAGACTCGTCCCATCAGGTCCTCAGGAACAGGGTTGCCAGCTCGGGGTCGGGAAATACCTGGAGACTTTGGGGTGGGTGGGATTTGGGGCACGGCGGGAGCTCGGTGTAGTCTGATGCTATGGAGTTTTCTCCAGGGGAACTGATCTATTTCGCCTGGAGAGGAGATGTAAAACTGGGGGATTCCCCAGGTCCTAGCTGGAGATTGGCACCCCTACTCTAGAAGGATCACAGCAACGGCTCAAGGAACACTGCAGTCCACAGGTAACAGTTGAGCGACTGGAAATGAGTATGAAGGTTTATGAGATCAATTATCCTGCATTTCCCTGCAGCTCTCTTCTAGAACATCAGAAACATAGCTAGAAGGGTCCTCAAGGGTCATCTAGTCCAACCCCCTGCATCATGCAGGAAAGTCACAGCTATCCCCCTCCTCCAGTGATCCCTGCCCTATGCCCAGAGGAAGGCAAAACACCTCCAGGATCCAATCTGGCCTGGAGGAAAATTCCTTCCTGACTCCCAAAGTGGCAATGGGCATTGCTCTGGGCATGTATGAAGGGGCCACGAGAGCTGAGCACTGGTGTCATGGGCAAAAGATCTTCACAAGTCTATTAATGGGCTGGATATCATGAATCTGTTCTGCCAGCTGAGATGCTTTCCTGCAGTGGAAGGAGTCTTCCCCTACTGTAAGAGCTTTTGACTATCTGAGCATTCTGCACCAGGGAAAGCTCCTTATCAAGAAGAAGAGTTGGTTCTTATATGCCGCTTTTCTCTAGCCAAAGGAGTCTCAAAGTGGCTTCCAATCGCTTTCCCTTTCCTCTCCCCACAACAGACACCCTGTGAGGGAGGTGAGCCTGAGAGAGCCCTGATATTACTGAAGAAGAAGAAGAAGAGTTGGTTCTTATATGCTGCTTTTCTCTAGCCAAAGGAGTCTCAAAGTGACTTCCAATCGCCTTCCCTTTCCTCTCCCCTTTCCTCTCCCCTGTGAGGTGGGTGAGGCTGAGAGAGCGCTGATATCCCTTCTTGGTCAAAACAGCCCTATCAGGGCTGTGACTAGCCCAAGGTCACCCAGCTGGTTGCATGTGGGGGAGCACGGAATCAAACCTGGCTCTCCAAATTAGAAGTTCAGACTCCTAGCCACTACACCAAGCTGGCTCCCTCTACACCTGCCAAGGGAAAGCTGGTGGAATGGGGCTATGGAATCCAACCCAATGTTTTTCACAGTGTCACCTATATCGCATGGGGGGGGGCATGTGAATGTCAGTCATATGGCGGCCTCCTTTGGAAACAACTGACACCATCTGGTCTGGCAACTTTGCGGTGAACAATGGCATGAGACTGGCTCTCTGTAGGACTGAATTTCAGGAACCTAGCTAAACTGCAGTGAACACGTCCATACAAGACAAGGAGGAGTAGGAGGATGGGTTTTATATCCTACTTTTCACCTCCTGAAGGAATCTCAAAGCGGCTTCCAATCGCCTTCTCTTCCTCTCCCCACAATAGACACCCTGCAAGGTAGGTGGGGTTGAGGGAGCTCTGACAGGACTGCTCTATGAGAACAGCTCTAAGAGGACTGTGACTAGCCTAAAGTCATGGAGCTGGTTGGCTGTGGAGGAGCAGGGAATCAAACCCAGCTCTCCAGATCAGAGGTCACCACTCTTAACCATGACACCACAGTGACTCTCTTGAGTCCCGCTAGATTAGACCAGTGGTCCATCCAGTTTAGCATCATGACTCACACGGCGGTCAACCAGTCTCTGGAGGTTCGACAGCAGAATACAAAGGTCACGGCCTTCCCCTGACATGGCCTTGTGGCACTGGGATTCAGAAGCTGATTGCCTCTGAATGTGGAAGATGGAATTACCTGCTGTTCAACCAGGAGGAGATCTGCTCCTGACCTCCCATTATCTCCAGTCAAGCTCCACAACATCTGGCACATGAATTTAGGTACGTATAAGACTGTATAGAGCCTCTTGTGGCGCAGAGTGGTAAGGCAGCCATCTGAAAGCTTTGCCCATGAGGCTGGGAGTTCGATCCCAGCAGCCGGCTCAAGGTTGACTCAGCCTTCCATCCCTCCGAGGTCGGTAAAATGAGGACCCAGCTTGCTGGGGGATAAACGGTAATGACTGGGGAAGGCACTGGCAAACCATCCCATATTGAGTCTGCCACGAAAACTCTAGAGGGCGTCACCCCAAGGGTCAGACATGATTCGGTGCTTGCACAGGGGAAACCTTTACCTTTACCTTAAGACTGTATAGAAATGCAGCCCAGGGCCTTAACCAGCTGCCCATTTTCTACGATAACACTTAGGATCCTTATCAAGCACCGCTGAAATCTCCTCTCCGGTGCTTCACGGTGCAAGCTCGCTGATGGCCCATCGAGTGTGACAGCCAGCGTACCCGAGTGTAAAGAGACACTCTGTTCCAGGGCGACGCCGCTGACACAAATAAGGGAATTTAAATGCCACTAGCATTTTGTCAGGTTGCCTTGGTGGCACAGGCATAATTCACATCCCCAGACAATGGCAGGCGGCTTATCGGAGGGAAATCATCAGGGGGCAACCTACAGCGAACGTATCGGCCAGCGAGAGGACAGCGCTTCGGTTCCAAAACCCGCTAATTTTGCAGGGCTCGGTGACATTCACTCAAGCTCTTATTCCCAGAAAGAAAGGCTTGCCATCACCGTTCAAGATCAGGTAAGCATCTGACGTTGCCATGGCAATGTAGGATCTGCCCAGTTAAGGAAGGGAGGAGAAAGTTTAAGTGAGAGCTTGGGAAATATTCCCCAAGTGCATAATATGAGAACCCAGATCCTGCAGGCTTATTGGGATTTGGGGGTTTCTTTTTATTTGACCGTGGTTCTCTTAAGGATGAATGAACCACAGGGGCCATGCAAGCCATCTAGTCCAACTCTCTGCTCAATGCAGGATCAGCCTCTAGCAACCATGAGAAGTCTCTGTACAGCCATTGGTTAACAGGTACTTATCATGGATGCCTGAGGTCAGGCTTTCTCAACCAGGGTTTTGTGAAATCCTGGAGTTTCTTGATGGCTCTGGAATGGTTCCCCGAATGGGTGGAAGCTGGTCTCTCAAGGACAGCATTGTCTACTCAGAATGGCAACCACTCTCCAAGACTCAGATCCGGATCTTTCACATCATCTGATCTCTTTACCTGGATGTGCCCAGGACAGAACCCAGGACCTTCTGCATGCCAGATGTTCAACCAAGTCACGGCCCATCCTCTAAAGGTAAAGGTATCCCCTGTTCAAGGACCAGGTCATGTCTGACTCTTGGGATGACACCCTCTAGCGTTTTCATGGCAGACTCAATAGGGGGTGGTTTGCCAGTCATTACCGTTTACCCCCCAGTAAGCTGGGTACTCATTTTACTGACCTCAGAAGGATGGAAGGCTGAGTCAACCTTGAGCCAGCTGCTGGGATCGAACTCCCAGCCTCATGGGCAGAGCTTTCAGACTGCATGTCTGCTGCCTTACCACTCTGCGCCGCAAGAGGCTCTAAAAACATGTAAAAACAAATTGGACGATCTTGCCACAACAGAGGAAAGTAATTACCTTTCCCCCCCCCCACTGGTATCATAGTTTTACTACTACATGTTACTGTGATAGCCACTAACTTGGGTGCCATTAAAAGGGATCAGACCAACCCATTGACAGGAATGGGTTCCTCAGTGGCTATTGGCCATGATGGATAACTGGAACATCCATGAACGGAGACAATCACCCTCTCAATAAAAATGGCGGAGTGCATCAACAGTGGGTTGGGACTCTGTGTTTGTTTAATGGTTTTAAAGAACGTAAATAATTAACTTTGTTAGAAATTTGCCAAAAACTCTCATGGCAGCCTGAAAGATCCCTTCATTTATCGTATGGCCTGTGCTCAAGAGACCCTAGGATGGTCTGCCAGCCCAACAAGAGACGCTTGGAGGTAGTTTGCTATTGCCTGCCATTGACCCCCAGTGTTCTTGGATGCTTTAGGCCACGTGTAGTCAATCTGTGGTCCTCCAGTTGTTCATGGACTACAATTCCCATGAGCCCCTGCCAGTTTTGCTGGAGGTCCACAGGTTCATCTGGAGGTCCACAGGTTTGGTGTAGTGGTGTAGTGGTTAAGAGTGGTTAGGAGAGCCAGTTTGGTGTAGTGGTTAGGAGTGCGGACTTCTAATCTGGCATGCCAGGTTCAATTCTGCACTCCCCCACATGCATCCAGCTGGGTGACCTTGGGCTCACCACAGCACTGATAAAACAGTTCTGACCGAGCAGTGGTATCAGGGCTCTCTCAGCCTCACCCACCCCACAGGGTGTCTGTTGTGGAGAGAGGAATGGGAAGGCGACTGTAAGCCACTTTGAGCCTCCTTCGGGTAGGGAAAAGCGGCATATAAGAACCAACTCTTCTTCTTTACTACCCCTGCTTTAGGCTGATCCTGCATTGAGTGGAGGCTGGACTAGATGGCCTCTGCAGCCCTCTCCAACTCTATGGTTCTATGATTCTATAATGCAAAAGAGAGAACTGGGAGCAATAATTTTAAATGCATTAGCAAAGGTGAGTGCTGACCTGGCTAGCCCAGGCTAGCTTGATCTTCTCAGATCTTGGAAGCTAAGGTGGGCTGGGCCTGGTTAGTATTGGGATCGGAGACTGCCAAGAAATTAAAGGACGGCTATTCAGAGAAAGGCATTGGCAAACAGCATCTGGATGTCCCTTGCCTCAAAATCTCCCAGGTTTCCCATGAGTCACTTGTGACTTGATAGGAAAAAAAATGTAAAGACGTATTCCCAACAGAATAACGTGCCGTAGCAGAGATGGGAAACTCCGGAATTCACCGTCCTGTTTAACCACATACTCTAGAGCAATGAAAACATGGAATATTTTGAACAGCTGTGTGGTTGCAGATGGTAAGAGTTGAAAATGTAACAACAGAATGAAGCACCAGCCAAGAGGCAAGAGAGAAGAGGCAGAGGCAGATGGACTCCTTGTTTGAGGAGCCAAGCAAACAAATATGGGGGAACATCTGCCAAGGAGAGCATTGCCGATAACCTGACATCTTGTCTGGTGCTAAATGGCTTCAGTAATTTCACAGGGATTCTCCTGTTCGAAATAGGATCCAAGATCTTTGGCAATGCCAGGTGGGGCGTGCGGTCATCCCTGGCCACTGGCTCTGCTGCTGTGAGGTCACAGAAATTCGACATGTCCAAAAGAGAACAGGGCTAAATGAATAATTTTGACAATGATATTGGGCTGTATCAACAGGAGCATCACATCAAAATCGCAAAATGTCATAGTCCTGCTGTATACCGCATTGGTCAGACCCCACCTGGACTCCTGTGTGCAATTCTGGAGACCTCGCTTCAAAAAAGATGTGGACAAAATTGAGAGGGTCCGGAGGAGAGCGACCCACTGCAATGGGTTTGAACTGTATGTAGAATGGTACCAGCTAGATATTGGAGAAGGGGGATTTTTCCCAGGCAGAGGAGTTCCGCAGTGAAATCAACTGCCTAAGGAGGTGGGGAGCTCCCCCTCACTGGCGGTCTTCAAACAGCGGCTGGACATATACTCATCCTGGATGCTTGAGGCTGATCTTGCACTGAGCAGGGGGTGGGACTAGATGGCCTGCATGACCCCTTCCCACTCTAGGATTCTAGGAGTCTAGTTCAGCAGTGGAATGGGCTGCCTAAGGAGGTGGGGAGCTCCCCCTCACTGGCGGTCTTCAAGCAGCGGCTGGACAGAAACTTCTCATGGGTGCTTGAGGCTGATCCTGCATTGAGCAGGAGGTTGGACATGTGATGCAAACGGGAAAGTCTAGTTGAAACTCTGTCCCACTGGGAGGAAAGGAAACATGACGTAGGGATTGCGTATCATAAATAGAGGATAAAAAGACTGCTCTGTCCTTGGAGACAGTTGTTCTCCCCATCGGGAAACTGACTCCTTTGATTTGCAAATAGAATCACCTTTCTTCTTTCACCCATTTGTACTCAAGCCTCTTGTCCGAGGTGTTCCGGACTTAGACTTAGAGAGTTGCAACAGAGAATTAGTCCACTGAGCCAGGACATTTCCAACAATTCGACAGGACCAAGATGAAGAAGAAGAGTTGGTTCCTATATGCCATTTTTCTCAACCCAAAGAAATCTCAAAGCGGCTTACATTCGCTTTCCCCACAACAGACATCCTGTGAGGTGGGTGAGGATGAGAGAGCCCTGATATCACTGCTCGGTCAGAACAGCTTTATCAGTGCTGTGGGGAGCCCAAGGTCACCCAGCTGGCTGCATGTGGGGGAGCAGGAAATCAAACCTGGCTGACCAGATTAGAAGTCCACACTCCTAACCACTACACCATACTGGCTCACCAGCCAGAAATCGATGCCAGCCAGAATACTGCACAGCTGAGGGAGGCGGTGCAGGATCGGGGATCATGGCGGCAGCTGTGCCATGGCATCGCCAGCCGTCGGACATGGCTGACTGGCTGACGACGACAACAACAACAATATAAAATCACGGCGGTTTTTACCCTGCTTTAAGTTAACATTTATTGAAATCAATGTTAAGCTGAATTGCCTCTGATGTTATTGTCTATTTTGCATCTTTCCACACTGCCTCGAGGGCGGCCTAGAAATGTAATAAACATAAGCATACCCACCAGGAGGTTGGCCTCAGTAAGGGAAGTTTGACATGGAAGGTTAAGGACACCGCCGATTTCTTAATGGCCTTGCGCTAAGCTAACGTTTGAGGCATAGTTACAGGAGCCAGAGCAACAGTTGGCAGCCCTCTCTGGCAGGTGCATGATAACTACCTTGCATAATAAACATGTGATTAAAAAAAAAAACACACACACAGATGGAAATTGGCCCTATTCAAAAGCCTTCCCTATAAATTGGCCTATTTTAAAAGGTGCTCCGAGGCCTTGAACCCAATTCTCAAGGAATTAGTATTCTTCCCCCCCCCCTTTTTTTAAATGCTTAATCACCGCAACGTTCATTTGAAATCCCTTCATTAATCTAGCCCGCTAATTTGCAGGTTGATCTAAATGTCAAAAAGTAAAAGATAGAAATCCCTGATTAGCTAAGCACCTAAAGTGGCTGCTTGCCTTTTGCATAGAACGAGTCAAGCAAACGAATGTGCCACGGCGAGGACGATATATCCTCCCGGAGCCAAGAACGCTTGTAGGGACGAGATAAATAGGCAATTACAACTGGGAGAGGAAACGGCATGTTTAGGCTTCTTCTGAAAAAGGAGACAGGGAAGCCCCTGGGGACTATTGACTTCTCACCAGCTTCCTTTTTTCCCCCCAGTGAATCCTTGTTGTTGCTGCTGCCTTAATTTGTGGAGCGTCTATGGCAGGGGTGGCCAAACGGAGGCTCTCCAGATGTCCATGGACTACGATTCCCATGAGCCCTGCTGGCAGGATGTCGTGGGAACTGTAGTCCATGGACATCTGGAGAGCCACCGTTTGGCCATCCCTGGTCTATAGGGAAGCCACTGCCAGGTCTCCTACTCTGGCAGGAGTCCTCCAGTCCAGCAGTCTCCATGCCCAGAAGAAGAAGAAGAAGAAGAAGAAGAAGAAGAAGAAGAGTTGGTTCTTACACGCCGCTTTTCTCTACCCGAAGGAGTCTCAAATGTCTTCCAAATGCCTTCCCTTCCTCTTCCCACAACAGACACCCTGTGAGGGAGGTGAGGGATGAGAGAGCTCTGATATTATTGCTCTATCAGAACAGATTTATCAGTGCTGTGGCGAGCCCAAGGCGGCTTATCGGAGGGAAATCATCAGGGGGCAACCTACAGCGAACGCATCGAGCCAGCGAGAGGACAGTGCTTTGGTTCGAAAACCCGCTAATTTTGCAGGGCTCGGGGAGTGCGGAATCAAACCTGGCTCGCCAGATTAGAAGTCCGCAGTCCTAACCATTACTCCAAGCTGGCTACACCAACCACCACACCAAGAGCAGGGGAAGGCAACATGGGGGAGAAAAGTCCATAATCCTAGCATTGCTCCAATCTGCAGTGTCACTTCTGGCACAAATCTGGAAGCGACATCATGGTTTCAAGGCTACGTCTTGGATTCCATTGTTTCAATGCCTAGAGGACAGTTCCAGATAGCATGGCGTTGAGGACTCCAGAAGTCACTGGGACTAGACTGGCAACCCCAAGGGCCGCTAATACACATGGGGCTGTACTGTGTAATCTAAGAAAAGACAGGGCCTTGATTCACAGAGCTTGAACTGTGCATCATCTGGGCATGGAATTGAGGTCACTGTGGGGGGGTGGGTAGTTGTGAATTTCCAGCATTCTGCAGGGAATTGGACATGGTGACCCTGGAGGTCCCTTCCAACTCTAGGATTCTCTGTTGCTATGCTCAGAATGTCAAGTCCTCCTACAAGGCTCACCAACCTCCAGGTGGGGCTTGGAGGTCTTCTGAAATTACAACTGACCTCCACCCTAGAGAGATCGACTCCCCTGGAGGAAATGGCTGCTTTGCAGGGTGGACTTTATGGCTTGACCCTGCTGAGGTCCCTCATCCTTCTCAACCCTCCCCCCTCCCCTGGCTCCACTTCCAAATTTCCAAGGATTTACCAAACCAGAGTTGGCAACCAAGTTTCCCTCTTTTGTGGTCTCCCCTCCACTTCTGCGACACTTTTCTGTTGTATTTGGTGAAGGACAAAACACCCCTGGAGGGGCTTTCCCTCCTCCTCCTCCTCGTGTTCGGCAAACACGAGCCCTCCAATGTTTGCTGTTTTCAACCCAGAGCCTGGTGGAAACTCCACATTGAAATGAGATAAATCTTTGAATTTGATTTCCAGCACCCTTAGGCCACCGGGGCAGGAGTGCTTGTTTTTAAATTACCGCCCACCCATAATGGATTCCGCTTTCTCGTGCTGCGGCAAACAACAGGGAGCAAAGCGTACACGATCAAAGCCCCGAATCTCCAAATCTCTGAAAACTAGTTAATTAAACTTTAACCCAGAAGATATTGGGGAGAAAAGAAAAGTTAAGAGTGTCTTTAAAAGAGCAGACGTTAATCTTCTGATCTAATTTGCGGGCCTTTCTGTTGTCGGGATTTTTTTTAAAAGAACACAGAGAAGTGAGAGTTGAACCGGGAAAAATGAAAATGTTTTGCCGCTTGTTGGTTCAAAGGCAAACTCCCCCACCCCCTCCCCTGCTTGGACTTCTCCCATTGCAGTTAATGGAAAGTGCTTCACCGCTAGGCATGCAGAAGGCTCCAGGTTAAAATCCCCGGTTTAAAGAATCAATAGGTGACAGGACAGACCTGCCTAAGACCCTGGAGAATCATAGAATCACAGAATCATAGAGCTGGAAGGGGCCATACAGACCATCTAGTCCAACCCCCTGCTCAACGCAGGATCAGCCCTAAGCATCCTAAAGCATCCAAGAAAAGTGTGTATCCAACCTTTGCTGGAAGATTGCCAGTGAGGGGGAGCTCACCACCTCCTTAGGCAGCCTATTCCACTGTTGAACTACGGTGACTGTGAAAAATCTTTTCCTGATATCTAGCCTCTATCGTTGTACTTGTAGTTTAAACCCATTACTGCTCGTCCTTTCCTCTGCAGCCAACAGAAACAGCATCCTGCCCTCCTCCAAGTGACAACCTTTCAAATACTTAAAGAGGGCTATCATGTCCCCTCTCAACCTCCTTTTCTCCAGGCTGAACATTCCCAAGGCCCTCAACCTGTCTTCATAGGGCTTGGTGTAGTGGTTAAGAGCATCGGCTTCTAAATCTAGTGAGCCGGGTTTGATTCCCCACTCCCCCACATGCAGCCATCTGAGTGACCTTGGGCTAGTCACAGCCCTGATAGGTCTGTTCTCACAGAGCAATAATATCAGGGCTCTCTCAGCCCTACCTACCCCACAGGGTGCATGTTGTGGGGAGAGGAAAGGGAAGGCAAATGGAAGCCACTTTGAGACTCCTGGTAGACACTTTCTTCTTTTTCTAATACTTTTTCTAAGGCTGGAGTAGACAGCAGAAACTTTGATTGACCAATGATCTGATTCCGTATAAGGGAGTTTCATGTGTCCTTGTGTCACAGGACCTGTCCCTGTGTTGCTAGATCATGCCCACAGTACAGAAAATGAACATCTGCAACACTTGGCAAAAGTATTGTATGTTTTTTTTTGTTTTTGAAAGACATGGTTCTGCCTGTTGAATAAAGGGAATCATTTTGTTGAAAGGGGCCGTACAGGTCATCGAATCCAACCCCCTACTTAATGCAGGATTCGCCTCAAGCATCCAGAATAAGCTTTTGTCTAGCCCTGGCTTGAAGACCACCAGTGAGGGGGATCCCACCACCTCCTTGGGCAGCTGATTCCATTCCTGAACTATTCTGATGGTGATTCCCCCCCCCCCCCCGATATCTAGCTCATACTGTTCTACATGTAACTTAAACCAGTTACTGCAAGTCCTCTCCATTACTGCCTATAGCAGGGGTAGTCAAACTGCGGCCCTCCAGATGTCCATGGACTACAATTCCCAGGAGCCCCCTGCCAGCATTTGCTGGCAGGGGGTTCCTGGGAATTGTAGTCCATGGACACCTGGAGGGCCCCAGTTTGACTACCCCTGGCCTATAGGAACCTTTCCCTGCCCTCCTCCAAGTGACAACCTTTCAGAGACTCCAAGAGAGCCATCCTGTCCCCTCTCAGCCTCCTCTTCTCCCTGCTGAACATTCCTAAATACCTCAAAGGGCTTTCAGTTACGCTTCTTTCTTGCCTCTTGACTGCAGCCTGAATGTGAACTGGAGACTTTGGGGGTGGAGCCTGAAGTGGGTGGGATTTGTGGGAGGGAGGGACCTCAATGGAGCATAAGGATATAGACTCCACCCTCCAAAGCAGCCATTTTCTCCTGGGGAATCGATCCCTGTCACCTGGAGATGAGCTGCAAAACTGGGGGATCCCCAGGTCCCACCTAGGCTGGGCATCCTTAAGGAGCAAGGTAACATGGGTGGGATTTTGCCTGCCAATAGCTGTCAAACGGCTGCTCTAATTTTACTGGAGATTGACCAAAGTGAGATTTTATTGGATCCCACTTGGCACCAATCACTGACAGGACCGTTCCCCCCTCCCCTCATCGGCTCCCCCTAACACTGGCTGGCTCTCAATTCTATCGTGTCGGCAAGACGGAGCATCTGGCCTTGCGCTGGAAACATTTCTCAGCCCGATTGGCCACAATTTATGAGCGCGTGAGAACCGAACATGAGAATGTATCGCCGCCTGGCACGGCCGACCTAATAGGATAAGTTGGAGAGTCATACTCAATCTGCTGTTTTTGTTTTATGGAGCTCTCCGTAGAAGGAGCGCGGCGGGCATGAGCCAGTGAGTGGGCGGGGAGGCTCCGGCAGATGCTTGCATGCGCTCCCCCTTCTTGGAGTGCCGTGAATGACAAGAAGCTTGTTTGGAATGCAGAGATTTGGTTTAGAAGGAGCATCTGTAGGAGGGGGGAGGCAACGAGAGGGCACAAGGGGAAAGAGAGCATTGGCAGGAAACGCGGCATCCGCAGCATCTAACTTCAGCTTTGGGTCAAAGGGCAAAAAGGACAGGCAGGTGGATAGTTTCTCCCGCAGATACAAATAACCCTTTTGTTGCCACGCCACAAAGAGAAACCTGTTCCCAAAGGGAGGGGGGGGGGATAAAATCGAGACCCTGTTTTGGATTTGCGTTTTTCAGATGGTTAATCCAAAAAGCGGCAATTCGATGGTGTAGAAATAATGCTACTATGGTGTGCAGTGGTTAACAGCGGCGGCTTCTAATCTGGCAAACCGGGTTTGATTCCCCGCTCCTCCTCCACATGCAGCCAGCTGGGTGACCTTGGGCTCATCACAGCCGTGATAATGCAGTTCTCATAAAGCAGTTCTCTTAGAGCTCTCTCAGCCTCACCTACCTCACAGGGTGCCTGTTGCGGGGAGAGGAAGGGAACCCCTGGAGATTTGAGTGGTGGAGCCTGGAGGAGGGCAGGGCGTGGGGATGGGAGGGCCTTCAATGGGGGATAATGCCAACAACAACAACAACAAGCCTTTAATAGCATATACAAATACAATATAAAGAGGGAAAGTGCAAAAGGATCCACTGCCAGAGAAAACAAAGGCAAAGATGATGCTTTAGAGGAAGACATAATACATTCACGATGACCTAGAGTCCACCTTTCAAAGCAGCCATTTTCACCAGACGAACTGATCTCTGTAGCCCAGAGATCAGTTGTAATCCCAGTAGATCTCCCTCCACCACCTGGAGGTTGGCCACCCGAGTGACCCTACTCCTGGCCCTTCCCACAAGGGATTAAACAAGCCAGTTTGGAGGGGAAGTTTGCACAGCTTGTTTCCAGTCTGGGTAAGTTTCAGCTAGGTTGCAAAGGGACAAAATAGCCATATTATAATAGACCATAGAATCATAGAGTTGGGACCTCCAAGGTCAACCTCCTGCTCCCTGCAGGAAATGACCACAAGAACCAAGCACCTGCACTGTCCTTTTGGCCCACCCACTCACAATCTGCCTAAGTCCATAAAATCAGCATTTCTATCAGATGGCTATCTAGACTCTGCTTAAAAATCTCCAAAGAAGGAGCACCCACCACCTCCCGAGGAAGCCTATTCCACTGAGGAACCGCTCTAACTGTCAGGAACTTCTTCCGGATGTTTAATTGAAAGTGCTTTTGAATTAATTTCAACCCATTGGTTCTGGCCCGACCTTCTGGGGCAACAGAAAACAACTCTGCTCCATCCATCTCGCCATGATCTTTTCCAAGTTGTGAAGGCCTTGGGTCTCATTGGCCCCAGACTGTGATTCACGAGCTTCTCTTGTGCCTTTCCATTTGCTTAATAAAATTGCCCCTTTGTTTATCGTAATGACTAGGGCCAGGCCTATTTATCTGAAACATGCTGACAAAGGAGCGATAGCATGAATGCCCTGCCCAGGAATTACAGCACACAAAGCCCTTGCTGGGATAAGGACACACGAAACGGCCTTCTGTCTTGTCACATCACTGGCCCATGACTGAGGATAGTCCTCCAAGGGCACATGCAGGGATCTTGCTCCACAAACTCCTTTCAACTCATGATGGTGAACTCCTCAGTTCGGTTCCAACATGGGCTTAGCTAGTCTGAGTTATTGCCCACAATAGCAGACCAATATCTGAGCCCACCAGACTCATTTTGTGCTTCCAACGACCTTGCTGGGAGTGTGATAGAGACAAAACATCCCCACAACTAAGTCCTTAGCCAAGGGGTAGTCAAACTGCGGCCCTCCAGATGTCCATGGACTACAATTCCCATGAGCCCCTGCCAGCGTCCATGGACATCTGGAGGGCTACAGTTTGACTACCCCTGCCTTAGCCCATTGGGGCTCAAACCTGGGACTCGGTTTAGGCTGACCAGGTCTTCCCTGGCCACCAATGGGGTAGAGAAGGTCTGGTGGCCAGATCCAGGTCAGGAAGCTCCTGTAGATTTGGGGATGGAGCCAGGTGAAGACAGGGATCTCAGTGGGGTGCAATGCCACCCTCCAAACCACCCATTCTCTCTAGGGGAACCAGTCAATGTAGTCCTGAGTGGAGCTGTCATTCCAGGAGATGCCTAGGAGATCACCAGATTTGTTATATATAGCCCTCTTTAAGTATTTGAAAGGTTGTCACTTGGAGGAGGGCAGGATGCTGTTCCCATTGGCTACAGAGGAAAGGATGCGGACTACAAGTCCTTAAACTACAAGTACAACGATATAGGCTAGATATCAGGAAAAAGATTTTCACAGTCAGAGTAGTTGAGCAGTGGAATAGGCTGCCTAAGGAGGTGGTGAGCTCCCCCTCACTGGCAGTCTTCAAGCAAAGGTTGGATACACACTTTTCTTGGATGTTTTAGGATGCTTTGGGCTGATCCTGTGTTGAGCAGGGAGTTGGACTAGATGGCCTGTATGGCCCCTTCCAACTCTATGATTCTGTGATTCTGTTATATGCAAAGCCTCCCTCAATGAGCCAGGATGGATTCCATTCTTTTAAGCAGTCTCTGAGCTTTGGTACTTTTAGTGCTCAAGGCAGATGGTGACCAAGCGAGGTGAAGGTTCACCTACTTTCAAACAAACCTGCCCACCGATTGATATATTCCTCGGAGGCCATTATATTGATGAAAAGGGAATATCTGCAGTCTTAATAAATTTGCGCATATTGCCATAAGTTTATGGGAAATAGAGAGACATTGTGTCAACTGAACCTGGGTATAAACGAGGGTCCTTCCATTTCATGCTCAGGAGATATCTGGTGATCTGGAGGGTCGAGCCTGAGTGGGGCAGGGTTTGGGGCATAATGCCATAGGAGTCGGCATGGTGTAGTGGTCAAGTGTGGCAGCCTCTCATTTGGAGAACCGGGTTTGACTCCCTGCTCCTCCACAAACAGACAGTTGGGTGACCTTGGCCTAGTCACAGAGCTGTTCTCACATTGCAGTTCTCTCAGAGCTCTCTCAGCCCCAGCTACCTCAGAGGGTGTCTGTTGTGGGGAGAAGAAGGTTGGTCCTTATATGCCACTTTTCTCTACCCGAAGGAGTCTCAAAGCACCTTAAAGTCACCTTTCCTTTCCTCACCCTACAACAGACACCCTGTGAGGGAGATGAGGCTGAGAGAGCCCTGATATTCCTGCTCGGTCAGAACAGCTTTATCACTGCTGTGGTGAGCCCAAGGTCAACCAGCTGGTTGCATGTGGGGGAGGAGTACAGAATCAAACCCAGCTCACCAAATTAGAAGTCCATACTCCTAACCACTTCACCAAGCTGGAAGGGAAGGCGATTGTAAACCACTTGGAGACTCCATTTGTAAGCAAAAAGCGGGGTATAAAAACCAACTCTTCTTCTCCTTCATAGAGTCCAGCTTCCTCGGTGGCCACCTGTCGCCCGCAGGTCTGTTGCCATAGCGGGAGATCTTCAGCCACCCCCTGGAGGTTGGCAAGCCCCTAAAGTACACACCACCCCAACTCATTCCCTTTAACTCCTGTACAGTTTTTCATCTAGCACCTTAGCTCACCCAGGACTGGTCCCGTCTAGCTCCTGAATAATTGAAACTCATGCATCTTTCAAAGTTGCGGGCGGTCATAACTCACCCTGGGCAAGCCATAGACAAATTGGGGGGGATGTCTCTCTGTGCCAAGTTAAACTCCCGAAAGTTGCTCGCTTGCTTTAGTGTATCCTTTTAGAGAACCCGCTGTAAATCATCCAACTTCCCCGAAGTAACAGTAGAGGCCTGGCCTCTCCAAACGCCTGCCCTCCTGCGACAACTAATTCAAACAAATTGAAAGGCCGTAAAGAAATCCTTGAAATACACCCTACCTTTCTCGCGTTCAAAAAACCCTCAGCAGCGGGACAGAGAAAAAAGAGAGACTTGTGGAAACAGCTGTTATAAATGGCTGCTCAGGAATCTGACTGCTATTTACATACATTCATAGGTAGTGAACTTTATAATATACCCAGCCATGTTTTGTTTAGCATCGAGGGACCAGATTTTGGCACCTCCAGAGCCCGAAGAAATGCAATCTGTTGAGGTGCCTGCCGTTTGCTGCCTTTTCAAAGAGTGCCCGGGGCAGTTCTAGAAAGTATTTCACAAACAAAGACACACGCGCACATGCGCACACGCACACACACCCCATCAAAAACTTAGTTTGATTGAAAGCCTCTTTTGATTTCTCACCTCTCCGAGAGAATGGAGCAACTTCAAGATACCGACCGATCGGCAGGAAGGTTTGAAAAGGAGCACCTGATCTGCATATGGAAAAATATACCTATGAAGGATTGGGGATGGGGGGGGGGATCCTGATTGATATTCATAGGAGAGCTCCCCTGGCAATGCAGCTTGTGCAGGATTATCAGCCCGTATCAGGGAAAATATTTGCATGCCATGTTTTTTCCATCGGTCTCTTGGTTTTTGTGCGGAAGGAAGACTCGCGCACTTGTGCACCTGCCCACAGCAGAGTGAAGAAGTAACCTGGGCTTGTAGGGATGCCAGCCTCCAGTTGGGAACTGGGGATCGCCCAGAATTTATAGACATCTCCAGACTGCAGAAATCAGTTCCCCCAGAGAAAAGAACTACTTTGGAGGGTGGACTCAGGTTTTCAGTTTTGAGTTGGGAAATACCTGGAGATTTGGGGGGGTGGAGCCAGGAGTGGGCGGGATTTGGGTCCGGGAGGGACCTCAGTGGGGTATAATGCTATGGAGCCCCACCCTCCGAAGCACCGATTTTCTCCAGAGGAACCTGTTGTGTCTGTAGACCTGCCAAGGACCAAGCTTGAGGTCCAAGGCAGGTTCATAGCTTGCAGTGTAACTGACCAATGCACGGCTAAGATCCCATCTGCGGGATCCAGTCAGTTTAAACTGAAACTGACCAATAGCACACACTGGCGGGAAGATCCATTGTTTGTTTGTATATATAAAGTTGGGTTTTTCTGGTTCTGTTTGTTTCAGTTCAGTTCTTCTTTGTGCCATGCTGGGGTCCTAATAAAGAGCTCAAACCACTTTGAGTTGTCTGTATCCAACTCTGGACCCAAGGATTTAACGGAACCGATCTCAGTCTGGAGACGAGCTATAATTCCAGGGGATCCCCAGGTCCCACTTGGGGACTGGCATTCCTAACTGCAGCACTATAGCCCACTGGGATCCCTGTCCTACCCAGACTCTACCCCCAAATCTCAAGGACTTTACCAATCTGGATTTGACAGGCCTGCCCCCTGCCAGGTGGTGGTTTGAATCTCCAGTTTACCTGTAGAAAATGATTGCTTTGAATGGTGGACACAATGGCATTATGCCCCATTGAAGTCCCTCCCCAATCCTCACCCTCAAAATCTATAGGGAGTTCTCAACCCAGAGCTGGCAATGCTAGTTGCCAACCCCCCCTCCCTTCCCCTGTCCGAGCTCTGCCCCCTACAGCTAATCAGCTGGCTGGTGGGGGGATATAACTAAGAATGGAACGTCATACAGTTTAAGTGGCTTGTTGGTTCTCGTAGATAGGTGGGGAAGGACAAATGAACAGTATACACCTGTATACAATGTGATCCAGTTTTACAGAATGTTCCAAAGCAGGGGTAGTCAACCTGTGGTCCTCCAGATGTTCATGGACTACAATTCCCATGAGCCCCTGTCAGCGTTTGCTGGCAGGGGCTCATGGGAATTGTAGTCCATGAACATCTGGAGGACCACAGGTTGACTACCCCTGTTCCAAAGGATATGAGCCTCGGGGGAGGGCAGTAGATAAATACAATAAATAAATATAAATATAAATATAAATATAAATATAAATATAAATATAAATATATATATATATATATATATATATATATATATATATATATATATATATATATATATATATATATATATATATATATATATTAAAAATACCCTTTAATTTAAAATCACCAATATAATTTACAATCACCAATATAATTTACAATTATCAAGAAAAGAAATGAATATATAGAGGAGGGCCCGGAGTGTTCTTCAATCCGTTCATCTGGAAGGTGTTACTCTTTGTTTTTTAAACTTTACTCTTCAGATTAATCAACTCCAGTTTGGTAAGGGCCAATTTTAATCAGCGCGAGCCGATTTTAGCTGGAGGAAGTGTGAATGGAGAGGGCCCTTGCATAGATATATATTTATTTATCTAAGACTCTCTTTGAAGAGTTTCTGCATGGATGAAAAAGAAAAGGATGAAAAATGGCCTTTTCCTCACACATGGCACGATCACGCACCCTTCATTCCGCACTTCAAAAACTGAACTTTTGGAGATATGCAAATTTATTTAAATTCAGCCAATTAACTGATTAATCACTTTAAAAGCAGGTGACTCTTCAGCTATGAATCCTTCATTGCGCTATAATCCTCATGGCTGTACTCTGTTTCCAAAGCCAGGGAGAAAAAGTTTCTGCTGGGGACTTCAGAGAGATTTCGAGACCGGGGGTCCCCCAAATTTGTGGCTCCTGCGGGCACAATTGGAATTCTGATGCGGTGGGATGGAGGAAGCAGAGCCCACATGACAAGGCTGCCACAGATTGCTGACAGTTACGCAGGGAACAATTTTGTGCATCAGTGGCCTGTATAGCCCAAGCAACCTTTAAAAAAAATCTGCATAGCCAATCAAATCTCCTGGGTTGAATCAGAGGATTTGTTGGGCAAAAGCTTGGTGTAGTGGTTTGGAGTGCAGACTTCTAATCTAGTCAGCTGGGTTTGATTCCCCGTTCCCCCACATGCAGCCAGCTGGGTGACCTTGGGCTCCCCACGGCACTGATAAATCTGTTCTGACCGAGCAGGAATATCAGGGCTCTCTCAGCCTCACCCACCCCACAGGGTGTCTGTTGTGGGGAGAGGAAAGGGAAGGCAACTGTAAGCCGCTTTAAGACGCCTTCGGGTAGAGAAAAGCGGCATATAAGAACCAACTCTTCTTCTTCAGTAATCTCAAGCATCTTTCAGCGTCACCTCCCTCACAGGGTGTCTGTTGTGGGGAGAGGAAAGGGAAGGCAACTGTAAGCCACTTTGAGACGCCTTCGGGTAGAGAAAAGCGGCATATAAGAACCAACTCTTCTTCTTCAGTAATCTCAAGCATCTTTCAGCGTCACCTCCCTCACAGGGTGTCTGTTGTGGGGAGAGGAAAGGGAAGGCAACTGTAAGCCACTTTGAGACTCTTTTGGGTAGGGAAAAGCGGCGTATAAGAACCAACTCTTCTTCTGACTGAGCAGTAATCTCAAGGCTCTCTCAGCCCCACCTCCCTCACAGGGTGTCTGTTGTGGGGAGAGGAAAGGAAAGGTGATTGTAAGCCGCTCTGAGCCTCCTTCGGGTAGAGAAAAGCGGCATATAAGAACCGACTCTTCTTCTTCACCTGGCCTCACTCACTCTCTAAAAACACTTGCAGGGTACCTGGAAAGGACTCAGTGGGCAGCCATGGTGCTCCCGGGCACAACCTTGGGGACCCCTGTTCTGGGCATTTCCCTGACCCTAAATATCATCACCATCTCTTTCTCCCACCTTCTACTTACTCACCCCTCCCACACACACACACACACACACACACACAAAACCCCATAATATCTTTCTGTTATTCCCCACCTGTATCTAAAACATTTCCCCTGGCCGCCCACGGACATCTTTATCAAATTGCAGTCATGGGATGCAGAGTTTCCCCTGCTCTCTTTCATCTGTTGTCACCATCCCAGCAATTCTACATAAAATATGAACCGAGGTGCCATTAAAGGGCGTTAAATTTCTGCAATCGTCGGATAAGGGAAATAAATGGTGCCGCCCAAAATAATGATTTGCTTGCTTCATTTTGGCATCGCAGGTTCTGCTCAGCCCTGATTTCTTTTGCAAACCAGTAGGAAGCAGTCTGGTAATGACCGAACGCTGATAAATGAGATGCTATACATAATAAAACTATGAATCTTCTCCCTGGGTCTTTTTTCAGGCTCACAGTTTCAAATAATTGCTTTTTAAAACTTTTTTTTTTTAAAGTCACCCACCAAGACTAAATAAATGCAAAAGTCCATTTAACTCGCTGCTGTTTGAGATTAATTTCGACCAAGTTCTTCAGTTTTTCTCTTTCTTTCCCCCCCAGGAGTCTTCAAACAAAACAAGCCAGTTTGCAAGATATATGTAAAATATATTTTAAAAAAACCCAAAAAGGGCTCATTAGAGTGAGGCCTCATTAATTACCTTTGAAATTAAGTTATCCTGGCTATCACAAGCTCAGCTCTTCGGGAGTCAGCTAGCGTGAATTTGTTTTTTAAAAAAAAATCTTATGAGCTTGGCAGAGAGTTTAAAGATTAGTAAACTGAAAGCAAGACCGAAAACAAACTCCCCGACAAATTCTCCATAAGGAATTAGAGTGATTTATTTATTACATTTTTTGTCCTGCTTCTTAGTTTAATAGCTGCTGATAACCAATTAAATAGCAGCAGCGCATAAACTATTTTCGAAAAGCTGCTCAAAAGAACCCATCACTAAAATGTCACTGCACCATAGAGAAGATTGGTACAGAAACACCATCAGTTTTCCCACCCCACAAAATGACCTGGCTCGAACCGGTGTGTTTTAACCAGTTTCCTGAATGAGAGGACTGGGGTGGTTAAGAAGAGCCAGTGTCGTGTCCTGGTTAGGAGCAGCAGCCTCTAACCTGGAGGACTGGGTTTGATTCCCCGCTCCTCCTCCACATGCAGCCAGCTGGGTGACTTTGGGCCAATCGCAGCTCTCTCCGAAATCTCTCAGCCCCAGCTGCCCCACAAGGTGTTTCTTGAGGGGAGAGGAAGGGAAAGTGATTGTACACTGCTTTGGGGTAGTATAAAACCCTGCTCGTCTTCTTCTATGTGAGTTTCTCTGGCCAGGGAACTCAAGAAGAATGGGCCCACCACCAAGAAGACCCTGGCAATATCACATTTAAAAAAACAAAAAAACTCTCAGTTTTCCTTAGGGTTGTCATCTCTGGGTTTCCAAACACCTGGAGATTTTTGGGGGTGGTGGATCCTGCGGGGGGGGCAGATTTAAGGTTGGGGAGGGACTGCAAACCAAAAAGCAAATGACACTTAAAAAGGCATTCGATACACGACCTGATTCTGATCCATGTGATACTCTGGACTGCCGGAAAAAGACAAATCCGTGGGTTCTTGATCTTATCCCTAGAAGCAAAAGTGACCAGACTGAGACTATTGCATGTTATTGACATTAGGGAAGACAAGAGTCACTGGAGACAACAGCAATGCTGGGGAAAGTGGGAGGCCACAAGAAAGAGGAAGACCCCAAAGAAGATGGACTCAAACAAGGAAGCCAGAGGAGCCAAAACAGGAGCCAGGCTCGTAACAGGAGGTTGCTCATTCAAAGGGTTGCCATGTTCAACATCAGGCCAATGGGTTGAGGAATGGATAAGAATATAAGAAGAGGCCTTATGGATCAGAATTTAAGAATGCAAATAAATTAGAAGAAGAAGAGTTGGTTCTTAGATGCCACTTTTCTCTACCCGAAGGAGGCTCAAAGCGCCATACATTCACCTTCCCTTTCCTCTCCCCACAACAGACACCCTGTGAGGTGGGTGAGGCTGAGGGAGCCCTGATATTCCTGCTCAGTCAGAACAGCTTTATCAGTGCCGTGGCGAGCCCAAGGTCACCCAGTCACCCAGCTGGCTGCATGTGGGGGAGTGGGGAATCAAACCTGGCTCACTAGATTTAGAAGCCAATGCTCTTAACCACTACACCACGCTGGCTACACCAAGGGACCAAGCCCTATGAAGATAGGTTGAGGGACTGGAGCCTGGGGAAAAGGATGTTGAGAGGGGACGTGATAGCCCTCTTTAAGTATTTGAAAGGTTGTCACTTGCAGGAGGGCAGGATGCTGTTTCTGTTGGCTGCAGAGGAGAGGACACGCAGTAATGGGTTTAAACTACAAGTACAACGATATAGGCTAGATATCAGGAAAACATTTTTCACAGTCAGAGTAGTTCAGCAGTGGAATAGGCTGCCTAAGGAGGTGGTGAGCTCCCCCTCAGTGGCGGTCTTCAAGCAAAGGCTGGATACACACTTTTCTTGGATGCTTTAGGATGCTTAGGGCTGATCCTGCGTTGAGCAGGGGGTTGGGCTAGATGGCCTGTATGGCCCCTTCCAACTCTATGATTCTATGATTCTATGATTGGTTGCCCGGCACGCAGGGCCTCATGGATGCAACTAATGATTCCAACTCAGGAGTCTATCCAGATTCATCAACAGCCTCGTAAGATAGGCACTTCATTTTTCAACATCATCCTCGTGTTCCTCCGCTCACATACATCACTGGAGGGATGGCACTCGGAGCGATCCATCACCAAAGCACGTCTCCCCACTGACGGATTATGCCCCGAGCCATTCTTTCCCAACCTGCGCAGCATTCCTCTGGGTCAGAGGGAAATCATAACTATTGTTGTAATTAGAAATGAAAGATTATTTAAAGATTGCAAAATGCATTTAAATGTGACTTTCACTGGCAGGGTCGGGAGGATCCCGCAGCTTCCCCAAAACTTCAAAGCGGCGAGGAGATTTGTTGGCGGAGATGCTCAGCAGAGCTGCCAAAGTGTCAATATTTATGTTTGGGTAGTTTTTAGAAGGAATGGCATGGAGGAATTTACGGTGTTATGATTACCGGTGGATGAGTCCTTTGTTAGGTGGATTGCTGGTTAAAAATCTAGGCTAGCTGGTTGATCATTTGTCAGTGGGTGTTAACGGTTGGGGGGGGGTCTCCTGATAGCTGGAGCTCTACCTCCGTGTTTTTAAATGAGATGTCTGCTTAGCTCAGACTTTCTCGACCCTTTTACTATTGAAAGCCCCTAGAAAAAATGATTCAGGCTTTGAGTAAACCCAGAAGGGATGTCAGCAAGCCACACCTCCCTCCCACAACCTCATATGAGAGCCAGCTTGGTGTAGAGGTTAGGAGTGCGGACTTCTAAACTGGCGAGCTGGGTTTGATTCTGCGCTCCCCCACATGCAACCAGCTGGGTGGCCTTGGGCTCGCCACGGCACTGATAAAGCTGTTCTGACTGAGCAGTAATATCAGGACTCTCTCTTTATTCTTCTTCAGTAATCTCAGGGCTCTCTCAGCCTCACCCACCTCACAGGGCGTTTGTTGTGGGGAGAAGAAAGGGAAGGCGATTGTAAGCCACTTTGAGACTCCTTCGGGTAGAGAAAAGCAGCATATAAGAACCAACTCTTCTTCTTCTTCAGTAATCTCAGGGCTCTCTCAGCCTCACCTACCTCACAGGGTGTCTGTTGTGGGGAGAAGAAAGGGAAGGCGACTGTAAGCTGCTTTGAGACTCCTTCGGGTAGAGAAAAGCAGCATATAAGATTCAGCTCTTATTCTTCAGAAGTGAAAATACCCAGATACTCCCACGAGATGTGACATTACACTCCATCATCCCCACCTCCCCAACAAGAGAATGGCCCAGCAGGGATCTGCCCCTCTGTCATCCTGTGCCCCCCTCCCCAAACACAGTTAAGTTAAAATGCTAGTTACTCTTTTGCTCACCCTAAGCTACTTCAAACGGTTGTTATAAGGAGAAAATGGGAGAAACTACCATGAACTCCTTAGAGGAAAGAAATTTAGAAGACAGATATAGACTGAAACCTGAAACATGCTAACAAATATGTTTAAGGGTCTCCTCAGAATTTCTCTCTAAACTGGGAAATGGCTTTCCAGGGGCTGTATATGACTCTTGTGGCACAGGGTGGTAAAGCAGCCAACATGCTATCTGAAGCTGTGACCATGAGGCTGGGAGTTCGATCCCAGCAGCCGGCTCAAGCTTGACTCAGCCTTCCATCCTTCCGAGGTCGGTAAAATGAGTACCCAGCTTGCTGCTGGGGGGTAAACGGTAATGACTGGGGAAGGCACTGGCAAACCACCCTGTATTGAGTCTGCCAAGAAAACGCTAGAGGGCGTCACCCCAAGAGTCAGAAATGACTCAGTGCTTGCACAGGGGATACCTTTACCTTTATATGACTATATGAACAAGAATTCAAGTGTAACATAAAGATTCCAAACACTGCCAATTTCGTAGTCAGTACAGAAGTTAGGAAGATGAATGGGTGTTAAGGAAGACATTCAAAGATTTTTCTTGTTATAAGAAAACAGAACTGTAAACATAGACAGAGTCCCATTTTGGAGTTGATGCACCATTTAATTGAATGCTTTTTGCCTGAGCGTGGCCTCCAAACGGTGCCACATCCAGGTTAGCCTGCCTGTGAAATCGGAGCTGTCTCAATTGTTTCCACTAAAGGTGTTCGGGCATATCATGATAAATTTGTTATAGGAAAGTCATCTAAATGTGAAGTGTTATACGATTACGAAATGTATTATTTGATTTCCTATCAATAATTTAACTGCCTGTAGTTTTAATTTCACACACTATCAAGTTCCTTTGCAACACGTACCGAAATTTGCATCTTAATATTTCACAGCGAAACAGAGAAGGGGGGCGGGGGGGGGGGAGAGCGAGATGCCATGGGAGACTGTTTAGGATAGGATAATACAAATTGTTTGGAGTTGATCTGAATTACTGAAGAGGTGCGTCTTTTGTCTTATTCGGAGCTGAGCGGTTCATGCCGTGACGTTTCCAACTCTGGTTTGCCTTTAATTTAAAATGTATTTGCCCAATAACTTCTTGCAGCATATTCTAATTAGGGAAGAGACCAAATTTCACAAGCTTCCCGGTTCAATGGAATACCGCCCTGTTACCACTCAATTCTTCCCTGGTGCCCAAATGAAGTCACGGGTCATTGTCTTCTCCCTGGTTTCTGCCTCCTTGCCCTAGATTGTCCCCGTAAAAAGGGTGCTCATATTTCTTTGTGCATTTAGGTATCAGTGGTGCGAAAAACAGCATGCGGCTGTAAATAAATGCTGGATAAGTGGTGGGAAAAAATGGCATTGCAGTTGCATAAATGAAACAAAAGAATCACCGAGGGCAACACAAATGAGACAGGACTAAATCAATGGCAATCCCATTTTAATGAAAAAAATTGTAAATCCACATACTGGCATTCCCAAACTATAAGAAAGAGCCAGCCGATGGGATCGCAGTTAATCAGGTTAATGGTGTTACCACCAGCTATTGGAATATTGTGGAAAGCGCTGCTGTTACTGTTGTTTTACTCGACGCTATTGTTGGATTATACTTACTCCTGTGTTCTCCCATGTTCTATGTAAACCGCCCTGAGCCGCAAGGGAGGGCAATATATAAATTGGATGGATGGATGGATGGATGGATGGATGGATGGATGGATGGATGGATGGATGGATGGATGGATGGATGGATGGATGGATGGATGGATGGGTGGGTGGGTGGGTGGGTGGGTGGGTGGGTGGATGGATGGATGGATGGGTGGGTGGGTGGGTGGGTGGATGGATGGATGGATGGATGGATGGATGGATGGGTGGGTGGGTGGGTGGGTGGATGGATGGATGGATGGGCGGGTGGGTGGATGGATGGATGGATGGATAGAGAGATAGAGACAGACAGACAGACAGACAGACAGACAGACAGACAGACAGACAGACAGACAGAGTCACAAGAAAATGCTCACTGGTAGAGTAGAAGGCTTGATGAGTCTCTGTATGGGCCAAAGGTCTTCTTCAAAGCAAAAGAGGCGGCAGGAGGCAGCCAATTATAAGTTGCACGTGGAGCCACAAGGGGAACTCTGGGTAAAAACTAAATCTTTGGCAACACGGCTAGCCAATTTTATAGCAGAGCAGACATTCTCAGCCAGGGTTTTGTGAAACCCTGGGGTTTCTTGAAGGCCCTGGAAGTGTTTCCCAAATAGGTAGGAGTCAATTAATTCTTAATATATTTTTAAATTGTTAAACATTTATTGAGTGACATGACCATGTATGATGATGTCGATCCACACACCCCCTTCTCAAAATGGCCAGTGATGGGCGTGGAGGGGGTGGGAAGGGGAGGGGCCCCAGGTGGGCGTGTCCACAGCTCTGCTTCCCAGCCATATTCTGCACAATTGTGCCACTTCTGAGGTTTCTCAAAGCCTGAAGAATGTTTCAGGGGTTTCTCAAGGGTAAAAAAGTTGAGAAAAGCTGGTTTAGACCATTTCACGTACTACACACAGCGTTCCTCCCCCCCCCCCAAATTTACATATACAGTTTGAGTCAGTTATTCTTTTCCATTTCATTTTTACTGCTCAGTACAGTGTAAAATTACACTCCACTCTCTTCTAAAGTCTAGTATTAATCTATTGTGTATCCAATATGTAAGTTTTGTCATTGTAGCACATTCAGTCATTTTGTTTGACCGTTCCATAATATCCAGTAAGGTTTCTTTTTTCCCCCTACGGTTCCCCTACAGTTCCCCTAAGGTTTCTTTTTTTCCATCTTGATGCATAGAATCCTAGAGCTGGAAGGGGCCAGACAGTCTAGCCCGACCCCCTGCTCAGTGAACGATCAACCTATTAAATCCTAGTAGCACTTACCATGTAACAAGCTCTCTACCTATTTTAATATTATGATCACATCATACAATTATACAATTAAATACAATTAAAACACAGATAAGTACAGCATGTCACACAATTTAAATTTAGGGTTTCAAATCAATGCATTAAAATACCCTTCTGTCCCTGATCCCATGTTCCTTCCTTTTTATATCCATCACTGGCGCTACAGAGGAGCTTGAAAAAATGCTCTTGCGGCAGCAGTCGAGGTAGGTTGGTTTGTGAGGGAGGTTAGGCCTGTCAGACCCCTATTGCCTTTCTCAATGAACATTCTTGGCATTAGCAGCAAAAACAGGTTTTTGAGGGAGAGATCTCAAGTTCATGATCATTCTTGCTGAAACTAATTTAATAGGCAGTACACTGATGAATAAAGAGCCTCTTGTGGCGCAGAGTGGTAAGGCAGCAGACATGCAGTCTGAAAGCTCTGCCCATGAGGCTGGGAGTTCAATCCCAGCAGCCGGCTCAAGGTCGACTCAGCCTTCCATCCTTCCGTGGTTGGTAAAATGAGTACCCAGCTTGCTGCTGGAGGGTAAACGGTAATGACTGGGGAAGGCACTGGCAAACCACCCCGTATTGAGTCTGCCATGAAAACGCTAGAGGGCGTCACCCCAAGGGTCAGACATGACCTGGTGCTTGCACAGGGGATACCTTCACCTTTACCTTTACACTGATGAATAGAACCCACTCCCCAACTGGCAAGAGGTGGATTTGCCCTGTTCCCAGGAAAAAGCTTATGAACTAGTCCTGTGTCTGGGTGCACAATACATCAGGCAAACACGGCTGACTCAAGGCCAGCCTCGCCCATAATGTCCATCCTCCCAAAAGTAAACTGGCAATTAGGCTACACATACAAGGGAACAGTGCAAAGAAATAAAGCATTTAACTCCCCCAGGCCTGCTCCCTGCTGGCAGAAGACAGCACCCTAAATCAGGGGTAGTCAACCTGTGGTCCTCTAGATGTTCATGGACTACACTTCCCATGAGCCCCTGCCAGCAAATGCTGGTAGGGGCTCATGGGAAGTGTAGTCCATGAACATCTGGAGGACCACAGGTTGACTACCCCTGCCCTAAATGACAAGGGAACATTGACATGATCATGGCAGGAGGTTGGCAACTAGACAGATCCTGACAAGGCTGAGAGTGCGTGACTGACCCAAGGCCACCCACCAAGTTTCCACGGAAGTGTAGAGACTCAACCAAGATTTCCCAGACCCTAGTCTGGCACCTTAACCACTATGCCATCCTTCCCCGTAAACCAAAGCTAGGCCCATAATGGGAAGAAAAGGGAACCATGCAGAATGCAAGCGAAGGTCTAACAGTGTGATTCTAAGCTGAAGTGGTGGTGGAAAGAACTGTCAAGTTATAGCTGACTTACCGGTTTTCAAGGCAAGTGATGTTCAGAGGTGATTTTGTAGGGGCTTTTGGGCTTGGCTCGGTCCTGACCTCCTCCAGAGAAATAGAGCTGCAGAGTAACAGTGTTTTGAAAGCATGCAGTTATTAGCTACCTTTGTGGATGCACAGATCAAGACCCAGAGCTCTTTTAGATTTAAAAGAGATAATCTTTACTGGAAAGGTTGTACATGAAAATATATCATATTCATTTGCTTCAGTCTCCTTACTGAAGCAGAGTACAAAAGCTTCAAGAGTAGTTACGAAATCAGCACGTTGCAAGCCTCTGATGGCTAGGCTGCAGGCAGACTACATGCCACCCATCCACACATGGAGACAGGAGAGAACCTAATGGAAGATGCTTCTGCTCCTTGCTTCGGAAACAGGAAGTTGGCAAGAGCCTAGCTTAAACAAAATTCCAGGCTTGTGCTGGATTTTTTCCACTGCAACCACAGAATAAGCACATAGGTACGGCTCAGCTGCTTCCACAGCTCAACAACAGCCCTTCAAGCCTGATTTCCCCAAATTACTTGCTGATTGCCATTCCAACACTCTTGCCATTGCCTGCCTCCATGTCACTATCCAGGTACTCCTTGGTGGCCTCCCATCTAAGGACTGGCCAGGACTGATCCTACTTAGCTTCTGAGATCTGACAAGATTGGGCAACATACATCTCGAGCCAGGGCTCTTTAAAAAATGCAAGGCAGAAGTCAAGTTACCAATAGCTTTTTTGCTTCCAGTCTAGGGTGGGACAAAATAGCACGCTTCACATTTCAGGAGATTGATTTCGCCGAGCCAAATTTTAAAAAGGAACAAAACAAGACATTTGCAGTACAACACTCGAATGGTATTTCACACGCGCTTGGCGTTGTCAGACATCATAGAGAAGCCAGTAATTGCCCAAAATGTTTCTTTCTGTCTCGCTGGTATATATTTTTAAAAATCTCTCTCAGATCCCTATTTTTTTGAAGGTTAATAGCGATCTAGCGACTTTGAATATTCCGTCTGACATTCAGGGAACTTTTGTATGAGCGCATTGTATTTAGAATGCAAAACCAAAAGAGAGACATTATGGCCCAGACCTGTAATGCCAGGGAATGAAAATATGCTCATTTAAAATAAGCTCACCTATAAGCAAGGAGAGGGGCACAGACTGTACACCGGCAGGTATTCTGTGCGGTCTTCATGCCCTATTTTGGGACTTTTTCAAAAATTTTCACAGTCAGAGTAGTTCAGCAGTGGAATAGGCTGCCTAAGGAGGTGGTGAGCTCCCCCTCACTGGAAGTCTTCAAGCAAAGGTTGGATACACACTTTTCTTGGATGCTTTAGGATGCTTAGGGCTGATCCTGCATAGAGCAGGGGGTTGGACTAGATGGCCTGTATGGCCCCTTCCAACTCTATGATTCCATGATTCTATTCCTGGTGTCATTTCTTGAGCCCTTGCTGGAAACAGGATAGAATCGTAGAGTCACCGAGTTGGAAGGGGCCACACAGGCTATCTAGTCCAACCCCCTGCTCAATGAAGGATCAACCTAAAGCGTTGTACGAAAATTTGAGGAGTCCTATTCTCTGCTCTGAGCATAAGGCCTTAACACCAAACCCTTGAACCCAATTTGGAACTTGACTGGGAGCCAATGGAGCCGTTGCAGTCTTGGTTTCATACGTGTCCTCTATCCTGAAGCCATGTGCAGTCACTAAACAGTTGCTACAGCTCTGAACCCTATTAAGTGACTTATGGTACAGGAACATGCACGAGGATGCATGCACATGAAGGCTTATGCCTAGAATAAAACTTTCTTGGTCTTAAAGAGGCCCCTGGACAAAACTTTGTTCTGCTGTTTTAGGCAACGCAGCAAGCCACATGCATTTCCCACAATGCAACAGAGATTGAGAAGAAAACCCAGGCCTTTTATGTCCATTTGTTAAGTGTCATCAAGTCACTTTTGACTTATGGTGATCCTATGAATGAATGACCTCCCAAGGACAGGTCTTGTCATTGAGTCTTCCTTGAGTGAGTTGATTCATCCCTTATTGGGTCTCCCTCTTCTCCCGCTGCATCCCAGTTTCCCTAGCTCTCTTGTCTTTCCCAGCAGTAATGGCCTTATGATGTGACCAAAGTCTGCTAACCTCCATTTGGTCATTTTCACTTCTATGGAGAGTTCAGTCTTGACTCTTTATACATGAGAGTAAATCTATTGTGGGTATCTGAAACACACAAATTCCATTTCAGCAGTACTTCCTCCAACTCAAGTTTATTTAATTATTTTTGTGGGATTTTTAGACCACCTCTCTCCAAAAATGGTGGCTCGCACCAAGGCCTAAAAACATGTAGAATACAGAATCAGATAAAAACAAGCTTTAGAATGAAACAATATTAAAAATTCTTGCTGTAATCGCTCCGTCCCATAAATCACCTGATGAGTCATGCATGCTAGCTATAAAACCTACTATATGGCCTGGCTCAAGATGGGGGAAGGGGCTCACAATTGGGAAGTCACCTCGGATGCAGGGTAGGTGGGGGGGGGGTCCATTTAGATGTTAGAGGTGCAACCCTGGGACTCATTCCATGTATCCCCCTATGATGTTGTATGTAAACTGCCCTGAGCCATATGGAAGGGCAGTATAGAGATCAAATCAAATAAATAAATAAAATAAATAAATGCTTGATGGAAAAGGGTGATCTTTCAGGCCCTCCTGAACATTGAAAGTTCCATGACGACCCACCTGTCTGTCGACAGCTCATTCCCCCAAGGCTGGAGCCAGAGCCGAAAAGTCCTGGCTCTGGTCAAGACCAGGTGCACCTCCTTTGGGCTGGGGATCATCAGCAGATTGGAGCCTGCTGGACAAAGAGCTCTTGGGGGGGGGGGGTATACAGAGAGATACGCCAATCAGGGGATCTTGTGTTTCTCCATAAAGATCCACATATCCCTCTGTACCTGAGTGTTAGCATATTCTAGATCTCAGACATCATACTGTTCAATGATCGAGTCGTGGGTGATGGTTGTATCTGTAGTGCCATCTTCTGGAAACGAAGGAGAAATTAAGAAGAATTCATCTCCAAAGGCTGAGCAAACAATCCTAAGGTTTTACGGTGCGTCCAGAAATGCCAATGGTTCTCTAAGCCAGGGGTAGTCAAACTGCGGCCCTCCAGATGTCCATGGACTCCAATTCCCAGGAGCCCCTGCCAGCATTCGCTGGCAGGGGCTCCTGGGAATTGTAGTCCATGGACATCTGGAGGGCCGCAGTTTGACTACCCCTGATCTAAGCTTTCGAATGTTTCTTCAGCCTGGAAAATGGAGCTGGGAAGAATTAACTGGTCCTTAGTGGTTTATACGAAGTGCAGATACCTTGAGCCTAAGGATAGCCTTCCCCACAAATTCTACCAAAGCAGTGGCAATCCTTAATCAAAGGAAGCTGCAATCGGAATGCCCATATCTATGTAAGCATATATAGAACGGATGAAAATGTGCAGTATATCTTCTCAACGGGATACTCCGGGGTGTTGAGGAATGATCTACCTGCGATGAGCTAGCTAAGACAGATGGGAAACTTGTTTCTCCAGCGTAGTTTTCTTTTGGACTTTTATATTTGGTTTTCATGAAACTACGCAGGGCTTGTGAGGATCCCTCCATCAGAGTCAGAAACTCTGGCCCAAGACAGCTAGCTCGAGTGGGGTGAAATAAAGGTCAAAATGTAAATTTTTAAAAAATCACACAGAGCTGGAAGAGACCCCAAAGGGCCATCCAGACCAGCCCCCCACCTTCTCAGAGACTTATTATTTTTGTTGTTGTTGTTGACATTTATATTTGTATGACTGCTGCTTTTGGAGAACCGGCTCGCGGTGGTTGACAATACTTCATACAAAATCAATACATTAAAACGTTATAATTCCCCATTAAAACCGTCATAAATTCATTACAGCAGGGGTGGACAACTGTGGCCCTCCAGATGTTCATGGACTGCAATTCCCATGAGCCTCTGCTGACAGGGGCTTATGGGAATGGAAGTCCATGAACATCTGGAGGGCCACAGTTGCCCACCCCTGCAGTACAGTGATGGTGATACAATTTTAATAACTGTTCCCCATCCATGCTCGCTGGATGGTCCAAAAAAGCAGGCAGATGAATAATTGGCACAAGAAGGATCAATCTGGGAATCTGGGCCAGTTTAGTACTGGCCCTAGGGGAGAGGGGGCCCGATCTTAACCCCTGACCCACCACCTGGCCTCAGACAAACGCCTGGCAGAAGAGCTCCGTTTTGCAGGCCCTGCGGAACTCAGAGAACTCCAACACAGCCCGCAACTCTTCGGGGAGCTCATTCCACCAGGTAGGGGCTAGGACCAATAAGGCACTGGCCCCTGTCGAGGCCAGGCGTGCCTCCCAGCCAGGTATTCCTCAGAGACTTTAAAATCACCAATTCCTAATTGGTGCTCATCCAATCTCCTCCTAAAAATTTCCAATAAAGGAAACTCTTCCGAGGCAGAAGATTCCATCCATGAACAGCCCTCACCATCAGAAAATGCTTCCTAATATTTAAGTGGAAGAGACGCGAGGGCGATCTGACTGCAACTTCTGTCACCCCATTGATTGCCAGGGTTGATTCGGCTGATCTCAGCCAGATCTGCACTGGGCTTTTTATCCCCGGTGACCCCGAATTAAAAATACTCATCTACACCTTATTCAATTTCAATTCTGATATTTAGCGCTTTAAATTTTCCCTGTGCAATGTCTAAGATTGGTGACACTACCTTTCTCCCGTGATATCCAGGAGGGGATATAACTCAATACATTTGAGAAAACTGCTCCCTGAGCCCCAGTATTAAGTTGGCAGTAATATATGTTGCTCTATAGAGTGTAATATTACTGGCAACAGCTCTCCAGGTCCTTTCCAAATTCTGCTAACTAAGATTTACGACTTGGAAATTGAGCTTGGGAGACCTTCCACATACCAACCAAATGTTCCATTGCACAGACACAGAAAATGCAGTGAGGTAAGGATGGCATCTCCAGACTCTCCTCCTCTCCAAGGTCCTAGCTTCCTTTTGATTCCTCCACCTCCTATAGTGAGCAGGCCCCAGTATTATATGAGGCAGGCTGTGAAGGTGTGCATGCACCTAGAATCATAGAGTTGGAAGGGAACTCCTGGATCATCTATTCTAACCCCCTGCACTATGCAGTACACTCATCCTCTGTAACCTGCCACCCCCTTGAACCTTCATAGAATCAGCCTCTCCATCAGATGGCTATCCTGCCTCTGTTTAAAAAGAAGAGTTGGTTTTTATACTCTGCTTTTCACTACCTGAAGGAGTCTCAAAGTGGCCTCCATTCGCCTTCCCTTCCTCTCCCCACAACAGACACCCTATGAGGTAGGTGAGTTTAGGAGAGCTGCTGACAGAACTGCTCTGCAAGAATAGCACCAACAGGCCTATGACTAGCCTAAGGTCACCCAGCCAACTGCATGCGGCAAAGCAGGAAACTGAACCCAGTTCTCCAGATTAGAGGCTGCCACTTTTAACCACTACAGCAAGCTGGCTCCTTGAATCATACAGTGAGTTGTATGTCATGAATCAAAAGCGTATCTTTGTCCCAGGGTTATTTTTTTTCCCTCCACAAAAAGAGAGGTAAACTGTTACTAATTACAGCATTATTAATAATCTGACTAATTTAATTAATTTAGAAACTCCCGTGCTGCACCCGATAATTATATAACTCGTTAATATCGTCCCACATTCCTCTCCTAAGATATCAAAAGCATCCTAATCAGTGCAAAAACACTTGTCAGAAACAGTTAACGCAAACGAAAAGACGGACTGCACGGAAAACACCTTTAGGGAATTGGCTTTAGCTTTTGCGCAGCCTGATCCAGAGCGACGTTACCGCAGAAGCCTATGTTATATGTTAGTTTATTCCATGTATTTTCCTGTGGTGTAATATGCAAACCGCCCTGAGCCGTGTGGAAGGGCGGCATAAAAATCTAATAAATAAATGAATTCAGTCAATAGGCAGTGTGGGGATTTCATAGAATCATAGAATCATAGAGTTGGAAGGGTCCATACAGGCCATCTAGTCCAACCCCCTGCTCAACGCAGGATTAGCCCTAAGCATCCTAAAGCATCCAAGAAAAGTGTGTATCCAGCCTTTGCTTGAAGACTTCCAGTGAGGGGGAGCTCACCACCTCCTTAGGCAGCCTATTCCACTGCTGAACTACTCTGACTGTGAAATTTTTTTTCCTAATATTTGAATATACACATCAAGGAGTTTATACTGAATCAGATCATTCATAATCAGAATCGCACAGCGCTGGAAGAGACCAGAAAGAACCATCCAGTCCAACCCCCCTCTTTTTGGGGACTTGAAAATCAGCCACTCCTGACAGATACACATCCTAAAACCTTCCAATGAAGGAGCCTCCATGCCCTCCAAGGCAGTATATTACATCTACAAACAGCTCTCACCATCAGAAAATGCTTCCTAATTTTTTTAATGGAATCACTTTCCCCATACTTTGAACCCTCTGCTCCTAGTCATTGTCTCTAAAGCTGCAGTAAACAAGTTGACCCTCTCCTCAACACATTTACGTACTTAAATGCAGCAATCCTATCACCCCTTGCCTTCTTCTGCAAGTTACACAATCCTGACTCTTTAAACCTCTTCTCGTAAGGCCTGGATTCCAACCCCACAACCATCCTAATCACCCTTCACTGAACATGTTCCAACTTGTCAAGATCCTTCTTGAACCACAGCACCCAGAAATGGACACACTATTCCAAATAAGGTGTAACCAATGCAGAATAGAGGGGTATTATAACTCCCCTTGCTCTTGATTCTATGCTCCTCGAAATACAGCCCAATATTGCTTGGGCCTTCATAGCTAACATATTGCACTGCTTTCTCACGTTCCACTCATGATCCATCCCAACTCCTTCCACATTTGGTCTATCAAGGTCATATTGTCTACTTCTACTGAGAGCAGCACTCCAAGTTCTCATTAAAAGCCTTTCACATCGCCTACTGGCAGATCCTTTTAGCTGGAGATGCTGGGGATGAAACCAGGGGCTCTTCTGCATGATGGATAAGCTGATGAAAACTTACTAAATACATTGTTGTTTTTCTGATCTCTGCACAGAAGAGTTTATTATTATTATTATTATTATTATTATTATTATTATTATTATTATTATTATTATTATTATTAGATTTATTTCCCGCCTCTCCCGATAGGCTCGAGGCGGGTCACAACAACTAATCCCATTAAAATTCCCATTAAAACATCAATCTACTAACATGACGGCTAAAAATCCCATCCCTCCCCCAATTATCAAAGAGGTGAAGAGGAAAGGATAGGGGAGTAGCGTACACTCCAACTCCTAGGGGGGGAGCGATGTCCCTGATTCGCTGACCCCAGCCTCAACCATAGACCTGGTGGAAGAGCTCCGTTTTACCGGCCCCGTGGAAAGCTGACAAATCCCGCAGGGCCCGCAGCTCACCCGGGAGCTCATTCCACCAGGTAGGGGCCAGGACTGAAAAAGCCCTGGCCCTGGTCGAGGCTAGGCGCGCTTCCTTCGGGCCGGGGACGACCAACAGATTCTCACCCGCAAACAGGTTCTTTACTCCACAAAAGTGATTTTGCTCTGCATGGTGAACTGCCTCTTCGGTGCTTTAAGCATCTTTTAAGCATTGTTTCTGAAAGATGCTTTTCACGAATTAATTTATCTCCTGCTTGCCTGAGATGGCCTATTAGTCATGCAGAGAAGCTCCTTAGTTATGCAGATTAGTGACTGCATTAGAGAACAAAGCGGAGTTGGCAAAAGTACAGGGGGCAGGGCTATTAATTGTTTCATGCAAAGAGCATTGCAACGTAGTTTTTCAACAGACTATATTCAATGCAGAACAACGATTGTAATATAATAAAGCGGTCTAAACTAGTTGTTTTTTAAACTGTTTTATTTGGCTCCATGCAGAATACCTCCAGGGATCTTCTGCATGACGTGTAGAAAGTAGATGCTCTCCGCCTGAGCCGTAGCCTCACTGATTAATGGAAGATATTTGGAGATCTATGCGCCCGCCATAATTGGCATCACAGAAAGCAACACAGACAATGTACTATGTGCTCTTTCAGTGGTGAACAGCACTTTCCCATGCTCTGGCACATATTTTCTTAAGTATTATTTACCATTCCGACTTTTGCCCTTGCTCTTTCAATGAGGTATGGGTAGATGCCAGAACAATGAAACACTTTTTACAAACACCCAAAACATAGACTGGAAAACGGTGAACGTTCAGAGAGCGGAAACACATACAACATTTAGCCTCGTGTTCTCTTGCAAGAAAAGGCAGTACACACTGTTCTCAAAGCCTGAAACGTACGCAAAAGAGTCATTGTGAATAGCTTTCAGCGTCATGAAGTGCTTGAAATCGGGAACGGGCATGTGGCAGCGGAGAATATCGAGACAGTTCAAGTATTTTGTTCAAGCCGTGTCCTTTCGCAAACAGGCTAGTAACAGGCCTTATTGAAATTTGGCGTTTCAGTTATTTATTGAAACATTTGCGCCCCACCATTCTGTTTGGCTCAAGGTAGATAGACAGATAATGTGTCACGGCAGCCTTGGGAAAGTGCATCATGAATGTTTTATCGATATGAACTAGGGATCATAGAATCATAGAGCTGGAAGGGATCTCCTGGGTCATCTAGTCCAACCCCCTGCACTATGCAGGACACTAACATCCCTATCGCTCATCCACTGCAACCTGCCACCCCCTTGAGCCTTCACAGAATCAGCCTCTCTGTCAGATGGCTGTTTAGAAATTTCCAAAGACCTCCTGAGGAAGCCTGTTCCACTGAGAAATGCTGTGGATTTTGTGGCGATCACACGTGGCAAGCAAACATGCCGGGTTCACACAGCTCAAATAGGCCATGGGCCAAATAGCCAGCCAGTTTTCCTGTTCACCATGCACCCTCCATGCCTGCCAAACAGTTTTGTAGCTGGGCAGGAGCTGTGGTGCTGGAGGTTCATCTCCTGGCCTCATGGGGACTTTTGCATCTGCACAGTAGAAGAGATGGTCCCCCACCCACCCAAGGTCCTGGGAATACTGCTGGGTCAGGCGATGCAAGGATGTGAGTGGGCGAATTGCACCTACATATATGGCTGTGCAAAAATGTGCGTGTGCAAAATAAAACTGGGCTAGTGTGCGAGCTCTTGGTGGCGAGATGTGCCAGCAAGTCTGCTTGCAGCTGAGCTGGTTAGAAAGTAGCCGTGGTCGAAGAGATGCCTCAGAGCCAGGAAGTGCTTAGAAAGCAGGCCGATGTGGTCAAGATCCGGTCTGGGTCTGAGGCATCTAACAAGCAGGCAGGAGTCAGGAGAGGTGAGAGTCAGCACACAAGCTGTTTCCATGCCACTCACTCATTAAGCTCTTCAACAGGGGCCTCCACTGGCTTCAGCCTTCACCCTGCAAAGACTTATTCTCTTGCAGTGGTTGGTGCCAGGCTAGCAAAGGCACATTCGCCTTTTAGCCACTAACTCACCCCGAAGACACCTTCTGCAATGACCCACAGCTGTCTCGGGGGATCTGACTGTCTGGTGAGTTCCAGCTGGTCTCAGGCAGGCCTGTTAGCTGGTCTCCATGCTGGACATCATCTGCTGGCACTTCTAGCTCAGGATCCTGAGCAGCCTGCTCTGCTGCTGAGCTTGGACTGACCAGGCTGCCTAGGGCCCCTAGGTAAAAGAGCCTCTTGTGGTGCAGAGTTGTAAGGCAGCCGTCTGAAAGCTTTGCCCACGAGGCTGGGAGTTCAATCCCAGCAGCCGGCTCAAGGTTGACTAAGCCTTCCATCCTTCCGAGGTCGGTAAAATGAGAACCCAGCTTGCTGCTGGGGGGTAAAAGGTCATGACTGGGGAAGGCACTGGCAAACCACCCCGTATTGAGTCTGCCATGAAAACGCTAGAGGGCGTCACCCCAAGGGTCAGACATGACTCGGTGCTTGCACAGGGAATACCTTTGCCTTTACCTAGGTAATCTCCTTTGTCTTACAACCATGACTCACACTAGGCCAATCTGCCAGAGGAAATCACTTCCCCCATGTCCATAGATAGACACATTGACATGATGGTTCCTTTTGTATAGACCCATTAACGCCTATATCCGGACCTGGCTAAGCCATTTCCCAACTTCCTACTCATGGAAAATTCCATCATGCGCCCACCATGCCCCTGTCATGCCCCCATGATGAGCTCAGCACGACCTCCTCTCCCCCAAAACCTATATGCCAAGCCAAAGTGTGCTTCTGATTCGAGACCCATTCAGTTCACCCTACACGCTGGCCGTGTTGACTTGTTCTCTGACCTCTCTGCTCTACGGGATTGGGATTGCTTTCGGATGCTTTGGGCTGATCCTGCGTTGGGCAGGGGGTTGGACTAGATGGCCTGTATGGCCCCTTCCAACTCTGTGATTCTGTGAAATATACCGTTTGCAATTCTCTGTCTCACTTTAGTTTCCTATCCACTCAAAGGCTAGTTTGCTAGATATGTTTTCTGCCTATTTCTTTTTGTTATTTCCCTTCTGATAAAAGTTGTTATTATTTTACTATAACTCTCCGTTGTCTGCCTTGAGTTCCAAAGGGTGTAATCACCTCGTAAACACCGGCCAGCGATCCAATTGCTATGTTACCAAACCTCTTGCAAAGCAATTCCCCACCGCTAAATATACACATGTCTTAGACACACGTGTGTGTTTCTGGTAACAAGCTGAGACCATGGCAGAACAAAATTAGATAGGTCTCTCTCTTCCCCCTGGCTCCCCCCCCCCCAATGCATTCCATACCTTCTGGGTGGCCAGCAGAGGATTTTTAGGTAGGGGGGAGAAAGACCCTTCCTGGCTCTTCTGAGATCTTTTTTCTATATTAAGACTTTTCAGTTGTTTTTTCAAATTTGTTGTATTATGGCCTTTTATTACTGTAAACCTCCTCAAGTCCACTTGCAGGGAGAGTAGGTATAAAAATCAAATTGAAAAAATGCATTTCCCAAGGATTTCCCCCAGCCAGAGTTGGAAACCTGATGGTCTAGACACCAGAGGTACAGTCTGCTGCAGTCTGGAATCTCTTGCCTGTAACATAACGACGAACTGTAACATAACGACGTGAAAGTGCTTTTACTTATGTGATAAGTCCAACAAGCACATCCTTGTTATAATTAATGTAAACTCCAACTTGATTAGTTTATAACGGCGCAATTAGCCACTTTACAATGGAAATCACAGGTAGAAGAGGGGATAACGGACACCTTAGCTGCTACTTCAATTACTGACTGACTGTTCCCAGGTAATTGAATTAACTGTTACCAGTGACCACAGAAGACCATCTGGTTGTTTATAACATTATATTGTTCTAGGAAGGTTTTTTAAAAAAAGAAACCTTGCACAATGCATCAGATGGTTTGTACATATTTCTCCTGAGCCCCATTGGAATTCAAAAGGCAGGGGGAGAGGAAGGAAGTTGGAAGATGCAGCAGGACACTTTCAGTCAAGTATTCCCAACCAAGGTTTTGGGGTTCTGCAAGCACTCCCCGGGGGTTACACAGCCTTTCCCAAAACCTCAGATGGTCACTGACATCACTTGACATCAGTGGAGCCTCCTTGCCCTGTTTATTTGCAGGCCTAGTCACTTTGTCCACAACAGAAAAATGGTAGAAGAAGAGGAAGAAGAGTTGGTTCTTATATGCCGCTTTTCCCTACCCGAAGGATGCTCAAAGCGGCTTACAGTCGCCTTCCCATTCCTCTCCCCACAACAGACACCCTTTCTCAGCTCAACGGTGTCATCTCTCACAAGCTAAGCAAAGTTGGCCATGGTTAAGAAGAGAAGGAGAAGTAGAGTTGGTTCTTATATGCCACTTTTCTCTACCCGAAGGAGACACCCTGTGGGGTGGGTGAGGCTGAGAGAGCCCTGATATCACTGCCCGGTCAGAACAGCTTTATCAGTGCCATGGCGAGCCCAAGGCCACCCAGCTGGCTGCGTGTGGGGGAGCGCAGAATCGAACCCGGCATGCCATATTAGAAGTCTGCACTCCTAACCACTACACCAAACTGGCTAAACAATCCATCGATTGATTAGCTGGCTCCCATAACTTACTTCCACACCCAGTACTCTGAAGGGTCACATCACCACTTCCAGGGGTCCTCGAAGCTTAAAAAATATTTCAGGGTTTCTTCCATGGTCAAGAGGTTAGAAAAGGCTGCTGTGGGCAATTTGCAAAAACCTAAAGCAGAGAATGAAGCAGGAGTGGCAACAGGAGCAGGAAGAGGAGCAGGAGAAGAGCTGGGGAGCGTCCCCCACATTTTATTAATCAAAGGAGTCTCAAAGCAGCTTGCAATTGCCTCCCCTTCCTCTCCCCACAACAGGGACCCTGTGAGGGAGGTGGGGCTGAGAGAACTCTGAGCGAACTGTGAGTGGCCCAAGGTCACCCAACAGACCGCATGTGGAGGAAGAGTGGGGGATCAAATTTGGTTCTCCAGATTAGTGGCCAGCACTCTTAACCACTACAGCAAGCTGGCTCTCCTAGAGTTGGCAACCTTCTTGTAGAGAACTACACTCAGAAGTGAAAGTTGGATCATAAGGAAGGCCAGGCATCAAAGAATTGAGGGTTTTGAACTCTGGTGCTGGAGAAGACTCTTGCGAGTCCCTTGGACTGCAAGGCGAACAAACCGGTCAGTCCTAGAGGAGACCAGCCCTGACTGCTCCTTAGAAGGCCAGATCCTGAAGATGAAACTCAAATACTTTGGCCACCTCATGAGAAGGAAGGACTCCCTGGAGAAGAGCCTAATGCTGGGAGCGATCGAGGGCAAAAGAAGAAGGGGACGACAGAGAATGAGGCGGCTGGATGGAGTCACTGAAGCAGTCGGTGCAAACTTAAATGGACTCCGGGGAACGGCAGAGGACAGGAAGGCCTGGAGGATCATTGTCCATGGGGTCATGATGGGTCAGACACGACTTCCCAACTAACAACAACAACCCCCCCAAACCCCCCCACATACACACATGAACACAAACACACACTTCAATAGTAATAAATTCCTTTCCCCCACAAGCATAGATGGTATCTCAAGATTCTTCACAAGAACATAACTACCTGGGATCTCATGCTGTGCCGATTGAACCCACTTAGGTCTGAGGACTGAAGGAGGGACCAGTCCATTGAGACGCATGGGAGTCGCTGAAGATGAGGCCAGCTCCTTCCCTGTTTAGGCCTCCTGCCGGTTTGTGTTTCTTCCCCTCTCTTCATCATAAACACTGTTAACACCGCTAGGGACCAGTTAGAGAAACACCAGAGGGGAACGTTTTATTAAAGCACGGTATTTATTTATGACTCATTTATATGATTTGCGGTTGATTTAATTGTCTGCTTAAGCAACAGCCTGCTGATAAAGCAGTTATGCGGCAAGGGTGGGGTGGGGGATACGAGAACCTGATTGGGCTGTGTGAGGTCACACGTGTGTGAAGAGCCGTTACGCCAAACAGCAGGGCAAAGAAGGAGTGCAGGGACGCAACCCATGGGCAGGTCAAAGAACAGTTGGACCAGTCTACAAAAGATTTCAGCTCGCTCTTTGCAGCCAGAGGGTACGATGTCAGCTGAATTGATGGGCATTTGAGCATACCGGGGAGCTAGTGGGATCACGGAATCATAGAGTTGGAAGGGGCCAAAGAGACCATCTAGTCCAACCCCCGGCTCAACGCAGGATCAGCCCTAAGCATCCTTAAGCATCCAAGAAAAGTGTGTATCCAACCTTTGCTTGAAGACTGCCAGTGAGGGGGAGCTCACCACCTCCTTAGGCAGCCTATTCCACTGCTGAACTACTCTGACTGTTAAAAACTTTTTCCTGATATCTAGCCTATATCGTTGTAGTTTAAACCCATTACTGCAGCAGGGAAGAGTGGCAGAAGAGAGCCAGTTTGGTGTCACGGTTAGGAGTGTGGACTTCTAATCTGGCAAGCCGGGTTTGAATCCTTGCTCCTCTACATGCAGCCAGCTGGGTGACCTTGGGCTCGCCACGGCACTGATAAAGCTGTTCTGACTGAGCAGTGATATCAGGGCTCTCTCAGCCTCACCCACCCCACAGGGTGTCTGTTGCGGGGAGAGGAAAGGGAAGGCGACTGGAAGCCGCTTTGAGACTCCTTAGGGGACAGAAAAGCAGCATATAAAAACCAACTCTTCTTCTTCAGTAATATCAGGGCTCTCAGCCTCACCCACATCACAGGGTGTCCGTTGTGGGAAGAGGGAAGGAAAGGCAAATGTAAGCCACTTTGAGACTCATCTTCTAAAATGGAGAACTGGGTTGTGTTTCCCACTCCAAGTGCAGCCAGCTGGGTGACCCTGGTCACTGTTCACAGTTCTCTCAAAATTCTCTCAGCCCCATCCACCCACTTCAAAAGGGCACCTGTTGTGAGGAGAGGAAGGGAGGGCGATTGTGAGCTGTTTGGAGACACAGGAGGCTTGTTGGGTCAGACAGCGTTCTCTCAGATGCCAGTCTCCAAGTGGGACCTGGGGATCCTCTGGGATTATACCTCATCTCCAAGTGACGGGGATCAGTTTCCTTGGAGAAAATGGTTGCTTTGGAGAGTAGACTCCATGGTATTATACTCCACTGAGGTCCCTTTCATACATCAAATCCTGCCCACTCCCTGCTCCACCTTCAAAGCCTCCAGGAATTTCCCAACCCTTGGCCAACCTGGGTGGCCAAGAATAGGGTGAAGAAGCTGAAGCTGTCATAAAAAGGTTAGAAGAAGAGCAGACTATCTAGTCCATCGCCCTGTCCTACACAGTGGCCAACTAGTTCCTCTGAACAGCTAACAGCAGGGCATCGAGGCCAAGGCTTTCCCCCTGATGTTACCTCCTGGTTCTGGTATTCGGGGGTCCCCCTCAGCCACCATGGCTAGTAACCACCGACAGATCTATCCTCCATGAATCTATCTAATTCCCTTTTAAAGCTGTTTATTCCTGCGGCTATCACGACATCCCCCAGCAGGAGATGCCACATTTTAATTGCTCTATGTAAAGTAGTGTTTCCTTTTCCCCCGTCCTGAACCTACTGCCCATCAGCTTCAAGGGATGCCCTTAAGTCCCAGTCTTTTGCTCCGTCCACTGTTTCTGCTGCAGCTGTTGCTGCTGTTGTGGCTATAAAGAATTCTAAAACATTGATATCCCCACACAAGAGATTTGCCGGTGCAAGAAGAGCTCGGTCAATGAAACATTACTATGGAGAAACATTCCTATAGAGAGTTGCACGCTGTAGGGAATTCCGGAGCGGTGTATCTCGTCCGCTTGTTGCATACTGATTCCAGATCTGGTGGACAGGGAAGGCGCACACTAACAAGCTACAGGCTGCCTGCTTGGCAGCATAAGTCCACATAAAATTAATATTTTATTGCGGTCCTTAAGAATTCTACAGGCCATTATACAGCCGGCCGGGATCCAGACGCCAACAAGACCTGCTTCGTGCCCAAGCAAACAAACGAACAATCTGACTTCTGTTGAGTAATTTGGTCATTGGAAAAGGTTTAATGTGCTGTAAAGTGCATGTGTGTGGGGGGGGGGGATTATGTTGTCTACTAATTATAAACTCCGCGCCGGAGCGTTGTGGAGAAAGAAATTGCATGCGCGCGATTGCATTGCTGATGTGCATTGACTGATGGGAGCCGGTATCCATCACGGCCACAACAAGGCAGATGCTCAAGATCGGTGACGTTGGCCTCAGTCCGGTAAGGGAGACACTTATGCAAGACAAAGTACATGACTCCTGCATTTAGATTCCCTGCCGGGTTTGGGGAGACATGAGCATAGACATGAGCACTAATAGTGCACAATGTGCACTCCTGGGAGGTGCGTGGGAGGATTCCAACTGGGACCCAGGATGTGGGGAGAAGGGAGTTGCCAGGCTGTCATTCCCCCGTGCCATTTTCTGAACCTGAAATGGATCCACTGGGAAATGGTGGCCTTAATGGGGATTGGAAACCCAAGAACAGGGGTAGTCAAACTGCGGCCCTCCAGATGTCCGTGGACTACAAGTCCCATGAGCCCCTGCCAGCATTCGCTGGCAGGGGCTCATGGGACTTGTAGTCTACGGACATCTGGAGGGCCGCAGTTTGACTACACCTGCCCAAGAGTACTCCCCACCCTGAAACAATCCAAGGGAGTATAAATAATATCCCCCACTAGGTTGCCAGCTCCAGGTCAGGAAATGCCGGGAGAGTTTTGGGGCGGAGCCTGAGGAGGGCGGGGCTCAGGCATAATGCCATAGAGTCCAGCTTACAAGATGGCCGTCTTCTCCCGGTGAACTGATCTTTGTCGCTGGGAGGTCGGGTGTAATGGTGGGAGATCTCAAGCCACCACCCGGAGACTGGTAGCCCTTCTACCAGGGCAGCTTTAGGCCAGCCAAGAACAGTGTAAAGGGGAAGAAATCTCTTCTCCTCACATCGATCCACAGCAAGCAACACACGCGCAGGACGTAAAGTGAACACACAAGTCATGGATGACAGAAAGACGGGAAGGGGAACGCAGCACGCCCTGAAAACTCCAAAATGTTTGAATATGAACCCATGGATCAGACCAGTGGTCCACTCAGAAAAGTATCATCTGCTCAGACTAGCAGCAGCTCTCCAAGAGCTCAAAAGGAGTTCTTTCCCTATGGGCAATCGGGTCCCACCCCCTGCTCAATGCAGGGTCATCCTCAAGCATCCAGGAGAAGGATCTGTCCAGCCACTGCTTGAAGACTGCCAGTGAGGGGGAGCTCCCCACCTCCTGAGGCAGCCCATCCTACTGCTGAACTAGACTCCTAGAATCCTAGAGTGGGAAGGGGCCACACAGGCCATCTAGTCCCACCCCCTCCTCTAGGCAGGATCAGCCTCAAGCATCCAGGAGAAGGATCTGTCCAGCCACTGCTTGAAGACTGCCAGTGAGGGGGAGCTCCCCACCTCCTTAGGCAGCCCATTCCACTGCTCAACCACTGACTGTGGACATTGTCCTTTTAAGAATTGGCATAATGCTGGGACGTGAAGAAGCTGCCCAGTGCATTATGACCCATACGGAAGACGCTTTCTGATTCCACTTCCTTGGTGCGCTCCATGACGAAAACAATTGCGATTCATATTTGGGCCAAACTGTGAACCTGAAGCAACCTCTCCCACCATTACACCACCAACCCCACCCCCTTGTGAAGCTTCCCTGTTTTTCTCATTGTGGCAACATTTGCCGAGGGACTTAGCGAAATGCCGAAAACATGAGACTTGGATTTAAGCACCATCTGTTCCCCCGCATATATTTATCTAAATATGCAGGACATGGATTTTCCTTTTCCCATTTAACTCTCCGTGTTTGAAAAACGTAGCCGGGGATTTATGTAAGCATCGCCAGCCTTCCGGTTTCACTCTTCAGGGACAGCGCGATCGGCCCCCCTAAGATTTAACAGGCAATATCCAGGGATTGCTATAATTCTTCGGGTGCTGCTGACATTTTCAGACCTCTTGAGCGAAACTGCTTTTTTACAGTTTAGTGGCATGTGTAGCACCACTTGAGAGAAGGACTAATCAGATGGGACTGAGGAATCTTCTCCTTCAGTCACCGCATCTGCCCATCTAGTTCCATCTTGTCTCAGGCTTTCTTTCCAACGGGATTGGTTTGTATCAAATAATGTTTAATCCACAGGAAAGAAGAGTGGGAGTCCCCCCCAAAACAATAAATTTTGGGGGCTGCTTTGAACAGCAGAGGGATCTGAACAGCTGACAGGATCAAGACTAGTTGATCACTGGCAGCCTTCAAGCAAAGGTTGGATGCACACTTTTCTTGGAGGCTTTAGGATGCTTTGGGCTGATCCTGCGTTGAGCAGGGGGTTGGACTAGATGGCCTGTATGGCCCCTTCCAACTCTATGATTCTATGATTCTAGTTCCACAAGGACATGTAGCTACCTAAGTAGCCCAGCCTAGCCTGGTATCACCAGAACTCCGAAGCTGTGCAGGTTTGGGGTTACATCCCACCTGCCCTCGGACCAGGGAACCCCTCTGGACCAACCGACAGGGGTCTCCCTTCCAGGTTCCTCATTGGTCACAAATCTACATTGATTTGCTTCATAAACAATACATTATGCTAGTCCTCAGTATGGAGCCCTGTGACCTCCTTGCCTCAAATCCCTAGCCTTAGAGCTGACTCCCCTTGGTATTAATTCCCTTTGACAATTCCCTGCCAAAGAGTGTCCTCAGACCAAAACTTGTCTGGATCCTCAGCTCAAAAGACATGAGGAGGAGGAGGAGAGGTAGAATTGGTTTTTATACCCCAATGTTCTCCACCAGAAGGAGTCTCAAAGCGGCTTACAATCACCGTCCCTCTCCTCTTCCCACAACAGACACCCTGTGAGGGAGGTGGGGCTGAGAGAGCCCTTATGTTACTGCTCTGAGAGAACAGCCCTATCAGGGCTGTGACAAGCCCAAGGTTACCTAGCTGGCTGCATGTGGAAGTGCAGGGAATCAAACTCATCTCGCCCAATTAGAGACCGCCACTCTTAACCCCTATAACCATACTGGTTCTCTACACCAAGCCGGCGCTCTGCTTGGCCCTGGCCCGGTAGAAGTTCTTCTGAAAGAGATCAGGACCCTGCAGAACTTTGGCTGGTTCCCCAAGGCCTGCAAGAAAGAGCTGTTCCACCAGGCCTATGGTGGAGGCCAGCCAGGACAACAAAAATGCTGGCCTCACTTGCCGAAGTAGAAGGAAAACCTGACTCTCCAAGAAGATCGGGGATACCCCTCCCCAGTTGCTACTGAATGGGTCTGAGACACTGCAGTATATAAAGTTTTAAAGAATTCAATGGTTTTTAAATAATTTGATTGTTTAATATATATTGCCACCCGCCCTGAGCTACTAGGAAGGGTGGGATACAAGCAAGAATGATTTATTTAAAGATTTAAGGCTCCCCAGAAGCCAGTCTGCCTCTTTTCAGCTGAAGCTACCCTGGTGAGGGCTCTACTACACTGGCTTTCTAGTCATTGTTGCCCAGGCTTGAGATCATAGAATCATAGAGTTAGACAAGGCCATACTGGCCCTCTAGTCCAACTCCCTAGAATCATAGAGTTGGAAGGGGCTATATAGGCCCTCTAGTCCAACTCCCTAGAATCATAGAGTTAGAAGGGACCATACAGGCCCTCTAGTCCAACTCCCTAGAATCATAGAGTTAGAAGGGACCATACAGGCCATCTAGTCCAACCCCCTGTTCAGCGCAGGATCCGCCTAAAGCAGTCATGAGACATATTCCCCAGACTTTATCCTCAAATCTCCAGGGATCTCACATCCCTGAGGGGGCAACCCTCTTTACTTTCAGACCTCACACCATTCACAGTGGGTCATGAAACTAGATTCCGGCCATAGGGCCCCTATTCCACCCTGCCCAGCCTTTTGTGAAGTAACACCCTGCTCGTGTTCTAGAGAACACTACCAGCCTTGCTGAACTATCCCTGGCGTTTTCCCCTCATTATTTTCCCCCCAACTGTTCCTTGCTGGAAAAAAAATACAGTGCTAAACTTCAGGATTTGAAACTCATGAATCACCTTTAATGGGCCTGATTTGTCGTTGAGCAACATCAGAAGAGCTTGAGCATGAAGAAAGGGGTGGGAAGGGAGGGGAGGTCTCAGTTCCGGGCCGTTGGCTTCCCCTAGATCAAGGCCTTCGAATTTATTGTTTGGTTGCTATAGAACGTTTCACAGATGAATGGCCACGTGGCTTCAACTAAAAGCTCCTTCCATCTCCCCAGCCGTTCCAAACACCAGAGGCACAGCGAGGAGACGTGAATAGCTAAGGGAAACAGGAGATTTGGAAGCCGGCCTGGCCCAGTAATGAGGTTTATACTTTTAAAGCATATGCATGAGGCGGAGGACGGTCGTCCGCTCGGCATCCTGTGGAAATTCAAGGCAAGGTGGGAGGGGACGTGTGAAATCCTGCAGGGCTTTATGAACACCTGACGCTGCCTCATACCAATCAGGCCCTCGGTCTATAGGATATTCTAATCTTTGCTACTCATTTCGTGGAATCATAGAAACAGAGGCGTTGGAAGGGGCCATACAGGCTTCCGCGTCCAATGCCCTGCTCAAAGCAGGATCCGCCTACAGCAGCGGTTCTCAGCCTGGGGGCTGCAACCCCTATGGGGGTCGATTGATCCTTTTCCCAGGGGTCGCCAAGGATTCCGAGGCTGCTGCCACCACACCACCATGACCACCACACCACCGCCGCGCCCTTGGCAACCCAAAAGGGGTCGTGGCATGTTGAGAACCACTGGTCTAGAGCAGGGGTAGTCAACCTGTGGTCCTCCAGATGTTCATGGACTATAATTCCCATGAGCCCCTGCCAGCGTTTGCTGGCAGGGGCTCATGGGAATTGTAGTCCATGAGCATCTGGAGGACCACAGGTTGACTACCCCTGCTCTAGAGCATCCCCAACAAGTGTTTATCCAGCCACTGCTGGAAAACCGCTAATGAAGGAGAGCGCACTATTGCCCTAGGCAAGCCGATTCCACTGTTTACTGTAATTTTTAACCCTGACATCCAGCCAGGGCCTTTCTGGCCAAAATTTTAACCCTTTAATTCAAGTCCTATCCTCTGCCACCATCAGGAACAGCTCCCTGCCCTTCTCTAAGCAACAGCCTTTCAGATACTTCAGGAGAACACTCATGCCTTCTGCAGTGGGACGAACTAGATAACCCTGGATGTCCCTTCCAACTATTATTTGATTCCAGTTATTTGATTCTATGATTCTATGTTTCCCCCTCAACTTCCTCTTCTCCAGACTGAACATTCCCAAGTCCCCCAGCCTTTCCTCTTTGGGTTTGTTCTCCAGGCTATTTGTTGGAATTGCAAACAGCAAGTAATTTGGTAAAATCTGCCTTGAAGGAATGTTGCTGAACTGTTTAAACAGCTGAGGTGTACCTATGTGTTCAGTAGTGACGCCTGATGATCACTCTGAAGTTGCAGTGAAAAAAAGCCAAGCACACGCTCCTGGGATTGCTTTGTTTAAGGGGGGTTCCCACCTACATCCTGCTTCTTCAGGAAGAGAAAGAGCTAATGTGTGTGCTCTGACTCCATTACACTCTCTGCTCTCTCCATGTAGTCTGCCTGCAGCCTGGCCACAAAAGGATTCCAAGGAATAATGGGGAAGGGAATGGCAAGACACCTTTGAGCATCTCTTGCCTAGTTGCCAGGCAATCCTCAGATATCCTGGCTGTCCACACATGCCATGTGATAAAGAGGTCAATGGATTCACAGAGGTAGCAATCCAGAGCGTCACTGCGATGCATTGGCCCATTATGCACGGAGTGGAAGGTCCGCATTCGGGGTGGAATGGCGGTGGCTAAAATCACCAATTATGCACGCTGCAGGCGGCAACCGGGCGCAGAGTCAACATATGCCGCTGAAAAAACAGCATTAGTGATATACGGAAGAAAGTAGAGCTTCCCGGGACCAGGGCGCAACCAGAAGCGACTCCAGAGTAGCTGCGTGCATAATCGGATACTCTGGGTTTTGCCACCATTGCGTTCCGTCCCGTGCATAAGCGGTTTGCTTCGCTTTTTCCTCCTCCGCGTTCTCCATGCCGCTGTTTCAGCGGCCGTGCATAATAGGCCATTGTCTTTTCCTTTTGAATTTGCTTTTCAGTGGTTAATCGCATTGATGTTGAGCTCACTCCCCCCTCCCTCCCAAAAAAGGAAGAGAAAACGTTAAGAGAAAAGCCAAAAGAAAACATAAATGAAAATAACGGTTGTTATAAAAGATTAGTTTATCTAAGGAAGTAAAGAAGTACCTGCTGCTATTATTGGCGTTTTCATGAAAATGTCAAGCAATATTCATATCGATATAGCTGCCAGGCCCTGGATGTTGGAGCCCTCTTTCTGGAACATTAACATAAGGGATGGGAAAAACCACTACTGTAATACACATTTTTAAGCTTCATGGGAAAAGACTACCTTTTTTGCTGAATAAAGGTGGGGATGATACTCCTTTTATGAACAGGAACACTTCTAATCCAGTCTCTGAGTACCAAGACTTAAGGTAATAACATTGACCTTTCAATGTCCCCAGGTTTCAGGGATGCACCACTTCAATACATAGAGTTTCCTTTAAGGTAGCACATCTTCCATGATTTGCTGAGTGCTTCTGAAAGGCCCACAAGACTTCCAGGGTATTAGCTTTCAAGAGTCGAATCTCCCTTCGTCTGATAATATCAGATCTGGCAAAGGGAGCTGTGCTCTTGAAGTTTTGTAGATGCCCTTCTCTTCTCAAACCGTTATTTCCCATTACATTATCTCTGGAACCTTGTGCCTTGACCTGGATTGCTCAAGCTAGCATGATCTCATGAGAACTCAGAACCTAAGCAGGGTTGGTCCTGGTTGTGAGATACAGTAGGAGACCACCAAGGAACTCTAGGGTTCCCCTGGCACAGAGGCAGGCAATGGTCAGCCAGCTCTGAATGTCTCTTGCTTTGAAAACCATATGTGGTCACCATAAGTCAGCTGCAAGGCTTTTGGTTGGGGTCAGTGAAGCAATCACCACCTACCCAAGCCCTCCCTACTTTAAGATGCCCTCAGACCATAGTCTAGCCCCAGAAGAACTGCAGCACCGTCTAACAGGGGCTGTTGTTGCAGTTATCATATTCTGTTTAAATCAAATTTTTAATTTCGAACCATATTCTGCACGATCACGCCACTTCTGTGGTTTCTTGAAGCCGAAAGAATGTTTCAAGGGTTTCTCAATGGTAAAAAAATAACTGAGAAAGACTGGAGTAGATTGATGGTGCTGGAGAAATGGTCTAATTCAGTATAAGGCAGCTTCGTACAGTTCCGTCTGCTTTTGGAATGCAGCTTCCACTTCAACCAAGTCAGGTGCTCTAAGAACATGGACAGATATTTTGCCCAATGTGGCCATGGCCAATGAGGAGAGACCAGTGGCTCAGTGGTAGCAAGCTGAAGGTCCAAGTCGAGTCCATGGCAGCTCTACTTTTTTAAAAAGGGCCAGGTAGGAGGTGATGCAAAGGACTCTGGAGAGCAGAGGCTCATGGGAAGTGTAGTCCATAGACATCTGGAGGCCCACATTTTTGCCAACCCTGGTAGGGAGCAATGGCCAGCCTGAATACATTGATGGTGATGGAGCAATGGCCTGATTCAGCGTAAGGCAGCTTCATAGGTTCATGTGATGGCATGACCTATTGGTGAGCATGACTACATTGTGACTTGGAGCTACCCATCCCCCAATTTACAATGAGAAAGTTTTGTAATTTGAGATTTCTATGTGCTCATTTTTAAAAGCTGGAGAGGCTTTCTCAACCTCCGGATTGGTTATAGATCATTACTCTCCGGGCGGATTTGAAATATGCTTTTTTCACTTACCCTTGTGGAAGAGATGATCTACTTGTACTTTGCATTGGCTTGAAATATAGCCTCACAACTCAATCCTAAATTTCACATTGTGGCAGGAGCTGGCTGGAAAAGGTTCTTAGCTGATTCTCCCTCCTCTGCAGTACCGTCCCTTTAAATAAAGTCTCACTTCTTGTCAGGAAGCGCTGTGGCTCAGGGGTAAAGCAGCTGTTTGGCATGCAGAAGGTCCAAGGTTTAATCCTAAGTATCATCAGTTAATTAACCTGACAGTAGGTGATGTGAAAGACCTTGAGCTGTGACCCTGGACAGCCACTGCCAGTCTGAACAGAATACTGACTTTGATGAGTATGTGTTCATGTGTTCTCCAAAACCTTGCATCTTCCTTTCCTGGAGTGCTTGAATCCCTAGGCAGAGCTCCATTTAACCAATTCAGATGGATTGAATGTTCTGGAGATTTCATGTGGTATCATGGTTAGCCCATCAGACAAGGACTGGAAGGCCCTGGTTGAAATTCATTCTTTGCCTTGAGGCTTCCTGGCTAACCTTAGGCCAGTCCCTTTCTCAAGATTATGGAATCCAATTTAGGAGTAAGGACCACACTTGTGGCCCCAAGGAAGGGTAAGCTGAAAATTGATCTGCTTTTCTATGTCTCAAGACACACATGCTTACTTAATTGTCCTATCAAGAAAAGGGTCATGGCTCAGTGGTAGAGTATCTGCTTAGCATGCAGATGGGGTTCAATCCCCCACATTCCAAGTAAGCATCAGATTGTTTTTTGATGGGAAGGATCCCAGTTGGAGAGCTGCTGCCTGTCTGAGTCGACAATACTGAATTTGATGGACCAAGTGTCTGATTCAGTATAAAGCAGCTACAGGAAGCTGCAGTTGGCCTACTTCTAAACCAGGAATCCCCATCATGGTATTCATGCCATCCACAACATGTTTTCTAACAAATGTTTTTTAGGAAGAGGGTGAGTCCAGGCAGGGCTTTTGCTCAATAAGGCTTTTGATTGGCTGTCAGAGACTTGATTGGCTATACAGATTCTTTACAACGTTGCTGTGGCAACAGCTGCCCCCACAGCACAAGGATCTCCACTTTGAGTTGCTGAGGTTCTGTAATAAGAGCTTTTCTTTTTAATATAGAATAGTTAAGAAAGAGATTATAAGAAAAAGAACAAAGCACAGACATATTATATCTCTTACATTACTGAAATTAAGCTCCAGCAATCCTTTTGTGGCTTGGCTCCACCTCGGGCGTCAGCCATTTTCTGGCCGCCATTTTGTTGCTGTGCCCACCATGCGATATGAGAGTTCCAAACATGCCCTCTGGCTCAAAATGCTTGAGGACACCTGATCTGAACCACTCTGGCTCACTTGAACCAGATGGTCATTGCCCTGTGGTTATCCCAGGGAGCATCACTACTGATTTCAGAGATTCCCATTCCATATGTCACATGTTTCATGTGACGTTGCACATGCTCCAAACATATAAGGGCACAGAAGTCCTTTACCAATAAAACAAACCTCACGCCATTGCTCCAATCACAACAGGAACTCACTTAATTGGCATGGTTCTTAAAGGTCAAGCTGGAGTCCCAGATTATGCTGTCCACGTAGGCTTCCAAAGGCAATAAGCTCGTTCCTGGATGCCAGGACGAGCCATCCAGACGTAGCAATTTGTAGCCAGCTCTGGACACTGTGAATGACAGCCAACAGCCCCGTTAGCTGGCCCAAATGTACCACATTTAAGCTCCATTTTGCGTTGAAAGAGAGGAGGGCAAGACAAGCAATTATCCTGCTGTCTGACTGCAGGAGAGCGGGCTTCTCTCGGAGTGAGCAGTCAATTAGTCGCCCACAGCTGAATCCCTGGGACTTGGTGTCCACAGATTTTAATAGCTCAGCAGAAGGGAACTTCCCAATGCAGACTCCAGTCTGAAAGTTGCAACGTTCTTAGTGCTACTCCGCTGGGCATTCCCGACTCTGCACACAGGCACGCCTCCATTTGAAAGCTACTCATTTTCTCAAGGAAGATCCCATAACTGGTTTCTCTCCCTTCCTTTTTGACATAACAGGCAAGAATTCTTTCACCCCCTCTCCAAGCCATTCAATAACCGTGTCGTTTCCAGGCTGTTTCCAGTTGCAAATGGTGGTGCTGTCATTAGGCAGAGGCAAGAAAGGGACACCCCTAACATTAACTAGGGAGCAATGGGACAGATTAATGCATGTCTAGGCATATTGGACCCTAGCCAGGACAGTCCAGAATAGCCGGATCTTGGCAGATCTCAGAAGTTAAGCAAATACCGGCCCTGGCTGGTAATTGGATGGGAGCCCCTTAAGGAATATCAGAGTCATGACATGGAGTCAGGAAGTGGCAAAAAAAACACTAAGGCAGGGGTGGCCAAGCCTGTGCCTCTCCAGATTACCATAGACTACAATTCCCATGAGCCTCTGCCTGCCCAAGAGCAGGCATTCAAAAAAATAATAATATGAAAGTCAAGGTTCAGTGAGGACAGGAAATATTGATTTTCAAGACAAAAGATGACAACAAGGTCAGTGCCTACAGTAAAATTGTTCAAACTGACTAGTGCAGCTATGTTGCACTAGAATCCTTGAAACAGATGACTTACTATCAGTCAGAAATTCATGGAAGCACAAAGTAGACAATATCATGGAGAATTATAAAACAAAGATTCTGTAGGACTTCCAAGTGCTAACAACTGGAGCGAAACACCCCTGATATCATAACTGTAGGGGAGAAATGAAACGTAGGGTTTGGATCATTGACATTTCAATCCCACCAGACAGCAAAATAGAAAGGAAAGAACAAGAGAAGATCACAAAATACCAAGGCATATGAATAGATTTAGGGCACCTCTGGGAGAAGAAGGTTACCATTATGCCAATTATCACTGGAGTCCTTGGAGCAGTGTCTTGGTCTCAAGGAAAACCAGGATATTCTACACACCAGCCCAATCCAGAATACAGAGTTGCTTGGAACAGCAAGAATCCTCCAAAGACAGATCTGCATTTCCCAAGAACTTGGCTATATGTCAAATTGCAGAACACCATCTTCCAGTCTAATATCTGACTGTGACAATTCAGCATGATCACAGTAAGGAAAATTATTTCAAAAATTCAAATCAAAGTGTGAAATAAACAAGTAGTAAGATTGATCAAGCTACCTAATAGCTCAGCATAGCTCTCTCTTGTCAGAGCTTGGAAACTCAGTTGGCCATGGTTATGGTTGGCCATACTTGGGTGAGAGACAATTAGGGAAGACCACGGTTGCTACACAGAAGCAGGCAACGACAAACCACCTCTGGAGAGCTCTTGCCTCAATACCCCGCATGGTTCTAGGATTACTAAGAGTCTGTTGCAACTTGGCAGTAAGGTAAAGGTAAAGGTATCCCCTGTGCAAGAACCGGGTCATGTCTGACCCTTGGGGTGACGCCCTCTAGCGTTTTCATGGCAGACTCAATATGGGATGGCTTGCTAGTGCCTTCCCCAGTCATTACCGTTTACCCCCCAGCAAGCCGGGTACTCATTTTACCGACCTCGGAAGTATGGAAGGCTGAGTCCATCTTGAGCCAACTGCTGGGATTGAACTCCCAGCCTCATGGGCAGAGCTTTCAGACTGCATGTCTGCTGCCTTACCACTCTGCACCACAAGAGGCTCAACTTGGCAGTACATAATTGCTATTAGTTTTTAAGACAGAGCAATGTCACTAACCTTCAATGTCATGGTTGCCAGTTGAAAGAAAGAAAGGATGTATATAAAAATCTAAAAGACACGAACAAGTTTCAGCATAAGGGGGATATCTTTCAAGGGAAAAGCAGTAAGTGATAGATTCCAACAGAATGATCTCACCTGCATAGGCGACACATCACCTTGGGTCTATTTGAAAGCACATCTCACCTACCCACTTAGTGGCCGATGTGGGTTTTGGCCAAGGCAAGCGCTGTCCGTGGTGCTACATTTTGCCACATCCTCTATTAATTTCTCTGACAGTGGGAGGAAAAATATGCAAAAGGGATTATGTCAAAGCCACAAAAATCAATACTCTGATCATTGCTGAATGAGAACACCTTGCTAATAATAGAGGTAGGTAATTAGAAGTACATTTCTTTCTTCTCTATGCCAGGAATGCTCAGGCAGGATTTTATCCCCCCCTTCTGTGAGCACATGGAATGTTTTTTGTGTGTGTGGTTATATTTAAACTTACTTAAGAATTGCTCAAGATGAAGTTCGCAAAAAAAAAAATCTAAGCATATGGTATATTTTAACCACCTGTTTGGCATGGCCACCCATCTTGTTCACACACAGAGAGTTGGTATAGTAATTTCTCAATCTTAAAACTACAAGGATGATGAAGAGGTCTAATTTAACACTTCGGTACAATTAATTTAGAATCACCCTGTGGCAGCCCCTGTGAGCAGCTCCCCACCCCAAAAAAATTAAGTTGAGAAAGGCCACTCTATCATGCCCCCCTCCCCCAGTCATCTCTGTTAAACTGAGAGGTCCCCAATTCTTCAGCCTTTTCTCATAATGAAGATGCTGCAACCCCCAAATCACCTTGGTTGCCCTCCTCTGTCCTTTTTCCAGCTCATTTGACAGCAATGTCCTTTTGAGATACAATGACCACAACTGTACACAGTATTCCAAATGAGGCTACAACCATGGAGCTATACAGGGGCATAATATTATTAAATCAGGCCAATAGCCCAGCTAGGGCCCATTCTGCACACATAGGATAATTCAATATGCGTTGGCAGCTGGATTTTCCTGTGCAGAACAAGAAAATCTACTTCTAAAGTGCATTGAAAGTGCATTATCTATTGTGTGCAGAATTGGCCCTGATGTGACTTCATAGCACTTCTCCACCACCAGGCTAATGCTATTTAACATTCATCCAGACCCTCCTAGGAATGTTTGGAGGCAGCGTTGTTAAAGCTGAGAAGACACACATCTGGCCATGGCTTGAATGGAAAGACCTCCTGGGAACCGATGCTTATCACCTTGAGTTACGCGATAGAAGAACACGGGAACGCCACTGCCCTAAGTCAAAGACCATTGTGCTACTCCCATTGAGGGCTGCAAAAAAATATTTGCCATCCACTTTATTGTGGCTCTCAACCTGGCTTCTTCTTTCTGCTTGGCCTGTCATAAATTCCATGTGCGCCATTTATGGCCCTGCATTTATGGCCATGGCGCAGGTTTCTTATTTTTCATGATGGGGCATAATACATTCTCCAGACATCTTAAACTGGAGCACAACAGCTGTCTCTCTAGGTATTCTTTGCAGTCTGGTGCATCCTAAAAAGACACTTCGGTTGTGCTTAGGGGACTTATTAGTCGTAGCCGACCACGGCACTCTCAGCCTTCCTTCAGACACAGGGCCAGTTGCTCCAAGGCCAAGCGGCGAGCAGAAAGCATTCCTCCTGCCCCCCAGGACAAACGGCTGCCTAGGAACGAAGCAGCCCAACCCTAAATGACAACATCTGTATTTGAACATCATGTTTGCAATTTGGATGAACAGAAATAACACATTTGGAGGGAACTTTTGAATGCAAATTGGTATGTTGTGCAAATGGTGTGTTCAGCTGCAAAAAAAAAAAAAACCCTGATAAAAGCAGGGAACTGTTTCTTTCACTCACTACATTTAGATGCCACTGCAGTATGCAAATCTAGAAAAGGATGCACTGAAATATCTCACACCCAGTGAGAGATGGCGAAGGGGTTCTGGTTCCAATCCTGGCTCTGCTACAATGGTACCAGGTCAAGAATCCACAATGCAGATGCCTGTCCCCAAGTGGCATCTTGGGGGAATATTTGGGGACTGTTGTCAATACTAGTGGGTATAACTTGTAAGAACTGCGATCCTGCTATGAAATTTTGCATTGTTTAATGTGTCATGCAAATGCTTATGCTTTGCTTCAGTTCTGTTTCTAAACTTCTGGTGGGTTCTGCAGCCCTGATCTTATGGCATTGGTTATTGCACATCCCATCCTCTCAATTGCATTACATAAGTTCCGTCGAGTCACAACTGGCTCATGGCGATCCCAGCAGGGGGCTTTCAAGGCAAGGCATAGGGGGTCTGCCATTGCCTGCCTCTGCAGAGTCTTCCTTGGTGGTCTCCCTTCCAAATATCGGCCCTGCTCGGCTTCTGAGATCTGACAAGTTCAGTCTATGCCAAAATATTCATTCATTCATTCATTCATTGCTCATGGCAGGTTGCAATCATCCAACAAACCCCACTAAAATCCCATTAAAATGGACATAAAAACATAAGAACCATTTACATATAAAACCCTTACGATACAGCAGTAAAACTCACCCAGCACAAACATATCCCAATATTTGAGAGGGGAGACAGAGGGAAGAGGGCGCAGATGGAATTTGCCACCGTCACATCTATGGGAGGGGTCCAGAGCTACCTGGCCACCTAACCTCAACCATAGACCTGGCGGAAGAGCTCTGTTTTGCAGGCCCTACAGGAGGCCAAAAGCTCCCACAGGGCCTGCAGCTCCGCTGGGAGCTCATTCCACTAGGTCGGGGCCAGGACTGAAAAGGCCCTGGCCCTGGTCAATGCTAGGTGAACCTCCCTGGGGCCGGGAATGACCAAAAGATTCAAACCTGCAGAGCGAAAAGCCCTACAGAGAGCATAGGGTGACAGGCGATCCCTACCTTCCCTCACCAAGGCAACATGCTGAGTGACTTTTGCACACAAACCATGGGATCAGTAAATATATGTCCACAGTCCCAGAAATGTTTACCATCCCTCCGGTCATGGAAAGAATCCAATGAAGTATCTGGAATAAAGTTCTGGTGTAGGGAAGGGGGTGGGGAGACTCTCCATCAGCCAGAACATCATGCAGAGACTTCTGCTTCGGTGAGAAGGATTGCCAGATTCCCCTTATAACATGTTTACTTCTCCGAGAATGAAAACAAATACCAAATCACAGCGCAGCTAACAGAGAGATAATTAGGTGCTTTATATACCTATAATCAAACAACTTCCCCATCTGTACACAAATATGTCTCCCCTTCCGGCAAATGGGAAGCTTCTAATCAAGGGAAGGGACGACACATTTGTTCTCCAAATGGCTCTTTGTTGCTCTTCAGCTGATGCTTTCAGCCGGATGCTTTCCAAACAGAGGAGGGCAAAGGGCAGGTTGCCGTTGGGCCTGGAAGGAGCTGGAGCACTGCAAGAGCTACAAGAGCCGATTATAACCCGGGCACCGCAGCCACGGATGTTGCTAGCAAAGGGAAGAATCTTCGGCATACTCAACACCTCCGGAGAACTGATAAACTGTTGTAATGTTATAGCAGAGAGGACAATGGCGAGTTCACGCCTCTAAAATGGCAACAGAGGTCAATTCCCTTGGGAATATGGCTGCTTTGTAGGGTGGACTCTGGGGCATTCAGTGCCCTCCCCTCCCCATACTTTGCCCTCTGCCAACTCCACCCTAGAGACCTTATGGGACCTGAGAATTCCCTGGAATTACAGCTCATCTCCAGGCTAAACAGATCAGTTCCCCAGGATATAATGGTGGCTTTCAAGGGTAGACTCCATAATGATATACTCTACTGAAGTCCCTTCCCTCTCCAAATCATGCCCAATCCTGGCTCCACCCCCCAAAGTCTCCAGGCACTTCCCAATCCACAGCTGGCAACCCTACTCTACCCCCAAAGTCTCCAGGTTTTCCCCAGCATGGAGCTGGCAACCCTACAGCAAAATGACCAATAAAAACGTGATTTGGGTGGCAGGAAATGAGGTGTGGGAGGAAATAGCCAGTCATCCAGTGTCTGAAAATCCATGTCACGCTGCAGCAGAGAACTCCAGAAGGATGTCCACAAACTTACATTAATGGACAAGTTGGATGCCTGTTACTGATCCTGCATTGAGCAGGAGGTGGGATTAGATGGCCTGGGTGGCCCCTTCCCACTCTAGGATTCTAGGAGTCTAGTTCAGCAGTGGGGCTGCCTAAGGAGGTGGGGAGCTCCCCCTCACTGGTGGTCTTTAAGCGGCAGCTGGACAGATCCTTATCCTGGATGCTTGAGGCTGATCCTGCCTTGAGCAGGGGGTGGGAGTAGTTGGCCTGGATGGCCCCTTCCCATTTTAAAATTCTATGATCTTACGTTCAAGCTTCAGCTGATGGGGTCTGAACTTTCTGACACTGAGAAGGGAGAAGATCTCAGGGCCATAGTGGATAGCTCAACAAAAGTGTCGATCCAGCGAAAAAGACAAACTCTACGTCAGAGATTATTAGGGAACAGATGGAAAATAAGACAGCTGCTGTTCTAATACAGGGGTACACATCAATGGTGCAGCCTCATTTGAAATGCTGTGAACTGTTCCATCTCTGCAGAGCCTTCCTTGGTGGTCTCCCATCCAGGTATCGGCCGTGCTCCTTTCCCAGTGACACTGACATCACAGGGGGTGGAAGGAGCCCTCTTGATTGAACATCCAAGAGCCCCAGATGGAGGCATTTGAAAATATAAATCACATAATTCTTCGTAAGAGGATCCACCTAAGTCTTCCTCCTCCTGCTGCCTGTTGCCTGGTGTAGGGTAAGCAGATATTGGAGAAGGGTGCAAAGCCGAACTAGAAAGCTGATGTGCTGAATTGGATCAGAGGACATAGTGGTCATAGCATCTACCCACTAAAGTGTCCATTTTCTCCAGGGGGAACTGATCTCTGTTCTCTGGAGATCAACTGTAATAGCAGAAGATCTGGAGGCTGCTAACCATGTCCTAGACCAGGGGTAGTCAACCTGTGGTCCTCCAGATGTCCATGGGCTACAATTCCCATGAGCCCCTGCCAGCAAACACTGGCAGGGTTTCATGTGAATTGTACTCCATGGACATCTGGAGGACCACAGGTTGACTACCCCTGTCCTAGACAACTACCAGTTGCTAGCCATTGGCGACTCTAGGTAAAAGTCATTTCCCCCCAGTCGCAGTGGTGAGGAAAAGAAGCTATGGGTCTCTAGTTGTACATCATGGAAAGCTAGGCTGTTAGAGCAAATGGGGCCAGGCCTGCCCCAAAATGGCTTCCCTGCCCCCTCTCGCGTACCTCGTTCCACTGTGGCCGCCTGACATCATCTTCCAGAAACATTATTTCTTTTTACCCCATTATTGTGTGCCCTAAGGTTTCTCAAAGCAGCTTACAATTGCTTTACCTTCCTGTCCCAACAGCCATCACCTTGTGAGGGAGGTGGGGCTGGGAGATTTCTGAGAGGACTGTGACTAGCCCAAGGTCACCCAGCAGGCCTCATGTGTCTCATAGCAGCTGACAATCACCTCCCCTTCCTCTCCCTGCAACAGAAACCCTGTGAGGGAGGTGAGGCTGAGAGAGGTCTGAGAGAACTTGGACTGGCCCAAGGTCACCCAACAGGCCTCATGTGTCTCAAAGCAGCTGACAATCACCTTCCCTTCCTCTCCACACAAGAGGCACGCTGTGAGGCAGATGGGGCTGAGAGAGTGCTGGGCATGAATAAGTACCCATTGCTCCATTGCTCTACCAGCTGATATTGCAATTCTTGGGTTGAACTGTATCTAATTCTGCACGGTGCAGTAGCCCAAATGTGTGTCATTTCAACCAACCCCCTAGTCACTCCAATATCTAGTTTTTGCCCTGTTCAAAAACTAAAAGCCTGAGTGTCAGGGGTATTTTTCCCCCTTCCCTCCCATCAAAGACAGGAAAGAAAATCAGACTGTAAAAGAAACTTCAGGAACTGAGATTAATGCTGAATGACAATCTGAACCCGGGAAAGGAATTGGCTTTTCATACTTCTTCAAAGACGCTTCCAGGTGCCCATTTAAAGAAGCCATGAAAGCAGAGATAGAAAAAAGATAGTTCTAAAAATGAAAAAAGGGTTTTTTAAAATATATATATACATATTCTCCTTCATTCATTAGGCGGATCCATGGATGTGAAAGCAATTAACGGAAGAGAAAAGGAATCAATGACTTCAACACGGTGCCTTGTCAGCTTTAAAAAGTAAAGAATAGGTGCATTTATCTGGCGGTGGGAGTTTGGCCTGCAATAATTAGCTTGGCGAGATCGGTATCTGCTCCTGATGAATCCTGCAAGATAAACGAGTTTGAATCGCTTCATTGTCTCAAATCAGAAATGTCGTATTTCTTGAAAATGGTGAGCTCCTCTGACAGGTGAATGGGCATCCAAATGGCATAAAGCCGGGCAGGGTGTATGGAGAGCTGAGGCATGCTTAGTGGCTTCATAGAATCATAGAGTTGGAAGGGACCTCATGGGTCATCTAGTCCAACCCCATGCACTATGCAGGACACTCACATCCCAGTCGCTCATCGATTGTACCCTGAAACCCCTTTGCCTTCACAGAATCAGCCTCTCCGTTAGATGGCTATCCAGGCTCTGTTTAAAAATTTCCAAAAATGGAGAACCCACCACCTCCCGAGGAAGCCTGTTCCACTGAGGAACTGCTCTAACCATCAGGAACTTCTTCCGGATGTTCCTAGATCCTATGGCACTTTATTTGGCTGCTTTTGGCACCATCCAAGGTCCATTGTGTTCTGTGGACTTAGAAAGCTGTAACTCTGTTCAGGGTGGCACTGTTAGAGTTCTGCTATTTATTCGTTTCATTTCTAGCTGGTCTTTTTAGCCAGGAAATGGGCTATTCTTGAAACTCATTTCTCCAAGCCCTGGCTATATGCTTTGGACCATGCCCATAGGGGGTGGGTGATTCGGTTCGGATAAGTCAAAACGGATTTGAATCACTCCTGATTTGGGTACTTTTGGGACCTGAGCCAAACTGTGCTATCCTTGCCCCATCCCCGCAATTTAAATAGCCTAACCAGAAACGCAATTCAAGGAATTAGTCACAATTCAGCCAGGTTAAATGTGCTGCCTGAGAAGCAAACGCTGGCAGGGGCTCATGGGAATTGTAGTCCATGGACAGCTGGAGGACCACAGGTTGACTACTCCTGCTCCAGAGCATTCCAACAGGCCTAACAGATGCAGCTGGGTTTTGGGGGGGGGGGTTTGTAGAAGCATCTTACGTGTTGAGAAAATAAGACAGAGCATCCCTTGTGCAGTCCACTGGCATACTGATGAGAGTTTGGCTTGCTATTGTTAAGGTTCTGCTTTAATTATAAATGCACAGAACACAGAAAAGAGCCAAACAGGCTCTGGGAGAATATTTCAAAATGCAGAGAAGATACCCAAACCACGAAGCTACAAACAGGGAGCTGCAAAATCTGTCCCCCTCCCGTTCCCTTCCTAGCAGTGCAACCCTACACAGAGTTACACCCCTGGGATGGAAACAGTGCCGTGGCACTCTGCTTTGGATTGTGTCCTGATGGTGGTCAATCAGCGTAATTGAAAGGAGGAGGAGATCCATGCAAAATAAATACAATTCCCTGGGAAATATGGAAGCAGAGCTATGGATTGTCCGGGCAAAGAGAAACCAGGGTTGAGCCGATACTAGGTATGGCAGGTGGGGAAACACCTAGAGTCTGGGGGTGGACCTTAGAAAATGATGATCTGGGGAGGGAGTAACCTCAGCAGATTGTGTACTCCTAAGCAGCCATTTTCTTTTGAGTAAGAACAGGTACACACTGGGGAAATGTTGCTTGGTTAAGTTCGTGGATTGTTACATGCTTTGTCCACAAACCACAGACCACCACGAAATTTGAGCCACCTCCCAAATGGGCTCATTTCATGAGCTTTGTGACTCAATAGAACAGGTCCTGAGATATGAAGAGAACGTTTCATGCAAAGATGGGTATGATAAAGGACCAAAATGGTAGGGACCTCACAGAAGCAGAAGAGATCAAACAAAGGTGGCAAAATTATACAGAAGAACTATACAAGAGCAAGCTTAACATCCCTGATGACCACAATGGGGTAGTTACTGACCTGGAGCCAGACATCCTGGAATGTGAAGTCAAATGGGCCTTAGGAAGTCTGAGAAACAATAAAGCTAGTGGTAGTGACAGCATTCCAGTTGAACTATTCAAAATCTTAAAGGACGATGCAGTAAAAGTGCTACACTCAATATGCCAGCAAATTTGGAAAACTCAACAATGGCCACAGGATTGGAAAAGGTCAGTTTACATTCCAATCCCAAAGAAGGGCAATGCCAAAGAATGTTCAAACTACCGCACCATCGCACTAATTTCTCATGCTAGCAAAGTTATGCTCAAAATCCTACAAGCTAGGCTCCAGCAATATGTGGACCGAGAACTTCCAGAAGTACAGGCAGGATTTCGAAGAGGCAGAGGAACTAGAGATCAAATTGCCAACATACGCTGGATCATGGAGAAAGCTAGGGAGTACCAGAAGAACGTCTACTTCTGCTTCATTGACTATGCTAAAGCCTTTGATTGTGTGGAGCACAACAAATTGTGGCAAGTTCTTAAAGAGATGGGAATACCAGAGCAGCTTATTTGTCTCTTGAGAAATTTATATGCAGGTCAAGAAGCAACAGTGAGAACTGAACATGGAATCACTGACTGGTTCAAAATTGAGAAAGGAGTTCGGCAAGGCTGTATACTGTCGCCTTGCCTATTTAACTTGTATGCAGAGCACATCATGAGAAATGCGGGATTACAGGAGTCACAAATTGGGATCAAGATTGCAGGGAGAAATATCAACAACCTCAGATATGCAGATGATACCACTCTAATGGAAGAGGAACTAAAGAGCCTGTTGATGCGGGTGAAGGAGGAGAGTGCCAAAGTTGGCTTGAAACTCAACATCAAGAAAACAAAGATCATGGCATCCGGCCCTCTCAATTCCTGGCAAATAGAAGGAGAAGAAATGGAGATAGTGACAGATTTTATTTTCCTGGGCTCCAAGATCACTGCAGATGGGGACTGCAGCAAAGAAATTAAAAGATGCTTGCTCCTGGGGAGGAAAGCTATGGCAAATCTAGACAGCATCCTAAAAAGCAGAGACATCACCCTGCCAACAAAAGTGCGTTTAGTCAAGGCTATGGTCTTCCCAGTTGCAATGTATGGCTGCGAAAGTTGGACCATAAGGAAGGCCGAGCGTCAAAGAATTGAGGCTTTTGAACTCTGGTGCTGGAGAAGACTCTTGCGAGTCCCTTGGACTGCAAGGCGAACAAACCAGTCAGTCCTAGAGGAGATCAGCCCTGACTGCTCCTTAGAAGGCTAGATCCTGAAGATGAAACTCAAATATTTTGGCCACCTCATGAGAAGGAAGGACTCCCTGGAGAAGAGCCTAATGCTGGGAGAGATCGAGGGCAAAAGAAGAAGGGGACGACAGAGAATGAGGTGGATGGATGGAGTCACTGAAGCAGTAGGTGCAAACTTAAATGGACTCCGGGGAATGGTAGAGGACAGGAAGGCCTGGAGGATCATTGTCCATGGGGTCGCGATGGGTCGGACACGACTTCGCACCTAACAACAACAAGAACAGGTCCTAACTGGTGTGCCAGAGACACCAAATTCACAGGGGATCTCCACCTGACTCTCCCCTACCTGCCCTCCAATTGTATGAAGATTGGATTGATAGAGTTATGATGTCACCTCCAGGAAAGTGCTGTCTGGGGAAATGATGCTCATAGCATCAGTGGGAAGGGTCCTGAGTGGACAAGGGAAGGAAGGACACACAGGTCATTGGGGATGGGGGTAGACTGAGTGTCAGGCATGAATAGGGGTCCAGGGGGCAGAAGAGAAAAGGGAATCCTTAGGCATTCTCTGCCTGGGGCTCCCCAAATCTGGAACAGGCCCTGTCTGGGGGCAATATCTAAGGCAAGGATGCCAGCCTCCAGATGGGACCTGGGGACGCCTTGTAATTTTGGCTTCATCTCCAGGCTGCAGACGATCCCAGACCTATTCTGCACACAACAGATAATGCACTTTCAATGCACTTCAGAAGTAGATTTTCCTGTTCCACACAGGAAAATCCAGCTGCCAAAGCACATTGAAAGTGCTTTATCCTATCTGTGCAGAATGGGCCACAGATTCAATCAAAGATCAGTTCCCCTGGAGAAAATGGTTTAGGGTTACCAGGTCTGGGTTGGGAAGTTCCTGGAAATTTGGAGGAGGTGGCTCAGCCTGAGAAAAGTAGGATTTGGACAGGGAAAGGACTTCAATGGGGTCTAAAGCCATAGAGCCCCCCTTCCAGAGCAGCCATTTTCTCCAGGGGACCTGATCTGTGCTGCCTGGAAATCAGCTGTCATCCCAGGAGACCCCAGCCCTAAACAAGATGCATTAGGGGGTGGCTACTGTCACAATGCAGCCCACTGAATTATTCCCTGTCCTGCCCTGTCCCGTCCCCCAATTGTCACTTGAGTTTCCCACAAGGACCAGAAGGGAGCTGTCAACTTAAGCTGCCTTCAGTCTACAATTTTCACTCTCACCAGTTTGGTTTGGTGGTTAAGAGCAGGAGCCTCTCCACTCCTCCTCCACATGCAGCCAGCTGGGTGACCTTGGGCCAGTCACAGTTCTCTCAGAGCTCCTTCAGGTTCACTTACCTCACAGAACGTCTGTTGTAGGGAAGGGAAGGCTAGGAAATTGTAAGCCACTTTGACTCCTTTGGGTAGTGAAAAGCAGGGTACAAAGGACAGGACTTCTCTTTCCACTGTGTTCATGTATGAACCTCTTCTCACTCTATCATGGACACCTGTTCAGTATGCAGTCAAACACCTGTGGTGGAGCATTGCCACGTGCAGTCAGCTGGGTGACCTTTGGCTCACCACAGCCCTGATAAAACTGTTCTGACTGAGCAGTGATATCAGGGCTCTCTCAGCCTCACCCACCTCACAGGGTGTCTGTTGTGGGGAGAGGAAAGGGAAGGCGACTATAAGCCGCTTTGAAACTCCTTCGAGTAGAGAAAAGCAGCATATAAGAACCAGCTCTTCTTCTTCAGTAATATCAGGACTCTCTCAGCCTCACCTCCCTCAAAGGGTGTCTGTTTTGAGGAGAGGAGAGGAAAGGTGATTGTAAGCTGCTTTGAGCCTCCTTTGGGTAGAGAAAAGTGGCATATAAGAACCAACTCTTCTTCTTCTTCAGTAATCTCAGTGCTCTCTCAGACTCACCTCCCTCACAGGGTGTATGTTGTGTGGAGAGGAAAGGGAAGGTGACTGGAAGCCGCTTTGAAACTCCTTCGGGTAGGGAAAAGCGGCATATAAGAACCAACTCTTCTTCTTCAGTAATATCAGGACTCTCTCAGCCTCACCTCCCTCACAGAGTGTCTGTTGTGGGGAGAGGAAGGAAAGGCAAATGGAAGCCGCTTTGAGATTCCTTCGGGTAGAGAAAAAATCAGCATATAAGAACCAACTTCTTCTTCATCTCTGATTAGGATTTCCCAGGTAGGTCACTGAAGATGAATGACAAAAGGATCTTTTCCCCCTATTGGCAAATAAGAGCCAATGCAAATTTAATCATCCCCAAACATGGAAACAATTTCGTGCACTGCTGTGAACATCGCGGAATCAAAGTCTTTCCTTGTTTTTTTGTCAAGGAACAAGAGCGCGAACGAGGCAACATCTGCGCATACCAAAATAACCCCTTCAAGCTTGTTCCCCCCCCCTTTTGTCAGAAATCTATTGTTAAAGCAGAACGTTTTGAAAGTCTAGAAAACCGCTTCCCTGAATACTAAACCGGAAGATGAGAGATGTGCCTTCAAATGCCACGGTTTGTTGATAACAACAAAGCATTCAAGGAAAACTTTGTTCTCGGCATTCAGTTCGGGAAACGCACAGCTCTCGTTGAAGAGGGGAGGGAGAGAGGAGGAGGGGGGGCACTCTACCTTTCTGCCCAAGTGGCATGCCTGGGGCAGATCTGACAATCATCTGGTGTCTGCAGCATGGTGGTACTACAGCAAACCCAGTTTGCATATGCTACGTGCGTGCTGTGGATCTTCCAGATTAAACCTGGAAATTGCTCTTGCAAGTGGAGACTTGGGTTCCTTTGGGCTAGCCAAATCTAGACATGATGCCACTGCGGGGATGCAGTGGAAATGGGGATGACACAACAAGACGGAAAGATGATACACTGGTGGCCACCTCCCCCAAGCCATGCAGAAGATCCCGGATTCAATCACTGGCCTCTCGACCTTCAAATGACCTCAGGTATCAAGGCTAAGAAAGTCCCAAGCACCTGGACAGCTGCTTCCAGTCAGAGTATATAATACAGCTAGGTAGGCCAATGGTGCCCAGAGCTAGCTGGCTCAGGCTGGCTTGATCTCGTCAGATGCCAGAAGCTAAGCAGGGTCAGCCCAGGTTAGGACATGAGAGGAGACTTCATGACCCTTTACACACTCATAGAATAATAGAGTTGGGAGGGACCTCATGGGTCATGTAGTCCAACCCCTGTACTATGTAGGACACTCACATCCCTATCACTCATCCACTGTCACCTGCCACCCCCTTGAACCCTCACAGAATCAGCCTCTCCGTCAGATGGCTATCCAGGCTCTGTTTAAAAATCTCCAGAGATGGAGAACCCACCACCCCCCGAGGAAACCTATTCCACTGAGAAACCGCTCTGTCAGGAACTTCTTCCTGGTGTTTAGACTGAATTAATTTCACCCCATTCGTTCTGGTCCATCCCTCTGGGGGAACAACTTTGCTCCATCCTACATATGGCACCCTTTTAAATACTTCAAGATGGTTATCTTCATACAAGATGTGTCTGCAACAGTATGCCTCTAACAACAATGGGGCTACTGCCTAATGAACCAGCTGCAATTTCTGGTTTTAGTTGGTCCTAATAAGATACATGCCCTATCTTAGGTCAGTGGTGTCATACCTCAGAAGCTAAGCAAAGTCGGCCATGGTTGAGAAGAAGAAGAAGAAGAAGAAGAAGAGTTGGTTCTTATATGCTGCTTTTTTCTACCTGAAGGAGACACCCTGTGAGGCTGAGAGAGCCCTGATATTCCTGCTCAGTCAGAACAGCTTTATCAGTGCTGTGGCGAGCCAAAGATCTCCCAGCTGGCTGCATGTGGGGGAGCGCAGATTCAAACCCAGCTCGCCAAATTAGAAGTCCACACTCCTAACCACTACACCAAACTGGCTCTCTTAATACTTAGATGGGAAACCACCAGGAAAGTGTGGGGTTGCAATCACAGTTCTCAGAGCTCTCTCAGCCCCACCTACCTCAGGGGGCATCTGTTTTGGGGAGAGGAAGGGTAGGCACTTTGCAAGCCACTTTGGGAATTTGTAAGTCACTTTGAGATCAACAGAGGCGTCACATTAAAATGACAAGTTGTCCTAGTTCCACTGTATGCCGCATTGGTCAGACCCCACCTGGAGTCCTGTGTGAAGTTCTGGAAGCCTCACTTCGTAAAAGGATATGGACAAAATGGAGAGGGTTCACAGGAGAGTGATGAGGATGATTGTGGCCTGGGAACAAGCCCTAGGAGGAAAGGCTAAGGGACTGGGGAATGTTCAGCCTGGAGAAGGGGAGGTTGAGAGGGGACAGAATTGCTTTCTGTATATATTTGAAAGCTTATCACTTGGAGGAGGGCAAAGAGTGGTTCCTTTTGGCAGAGGAAGCTAGGACCCATAGTAATGGGTTCAAACTACATGGAGAATAGTACTAGCTAGATATTGGGGGGGGGGGCATGCACAGAAGAGTCCAGCACTCTGAGACTCTTTTGGGAAGTAAAAAAGCAGGGTACAAAGGGGGGGAAAGCTCTTCTGTATTATTCCCTTTCTCCAAATAATTTTAGCTAATAGATTTCATTGGTTTGCAAATGCCATAGCTTATTTGCCTAAGAAGAAGCTTAAGACTGAGCATCTCATTACAGGGTTTGGGCATTACTTGCACCCTTCCTTTAGATTTTGTGCAGGAGCCATGGAAACAATAACAGGGCCAGAATGTGTTTGTTTCGGTTCCATTTGTCACAAACCTGCTACCACCCAGAGAGTTAACAGGCACCATTGTTCAGCCTGTGCTGCTCTCTCAGTGGAGCACAAACTGGAACAAGTTCCTGTGGATGTGTCAGAATTGGAATATTTATTAGAACAAGGGTCTTTTTACATGAAGCTGTTTCAAGATTAGCTTTTCTTCTTCTTCTTTTTCACCTACAGCCTCCCAAATAGCCCAGCGGAGCCTGAGTTTGTCAGAGCTTGGAAGGTAAGCAAGGTTGGTCACCGTTAATATTTGGAGGAGAGACCACCAAGAGGAAGAACAGAAGGTTTGGTACCCCACTTTCCTGTACCTGAAGGCATCTCAAAGCAAACTTACAATTGTACCCCCTTCCCACAACAGGCACCCTGTGAGGCAGGTGGGGCTGAGAGAGTGCTAAGAAACCTGAGGCTGGCCCAACGTCACCCAGCAGGCCTCATCCCTCAAAGTGGTTTCCCTTTCGATCCCCACCATATATGCCCTGTAGGCAGGTGAGGCTGAGAGAGTCCTGAGAGAACTGTGACTGTCTCAAGGTCACCCAGATAGCTGCATATGGAAGAGGAGTGGGGAATCAAATCTGATTCTCCGGATTAGAATCATCTGAGCTTAATGCCTACACTACACTAGAGGTCATTCCACGTACATAGGATAATGCACTTTCAATGTGCTTTGGCAGCTGGATTTTCCTGTGCGGAACAGGAAAATCTACTTCGAAAGTGCTTTAAAAGTGCATTATCTATTGTGTGCAGAATAGGCCCAGATGTCAGGAAGCTGGGGCGGGGGGACTATGCAGAAGAAAGCCATGCCAAACTACCCATCTTCATCTCTTGTTTGGAACATCCCAAGCATAGGGTCACCACAAGTCAGTTAGGATCTGACTTAATTATTTTCTTCCTTCACCCGTGGAGATGATGTCATCTGTTCATTGGCCATTTGGGGACATCGGCCTCCTTTTCGGTGCCCCAAGGGCTCGCACCAAAGGAGTTCATTCTCATGTGGGGTTGGATCCCGCATTTCTAAGAATAATTTTTGCTGATTTCCACCCCTCACCCCCCTCCCACTTCAGACTACTGAAGTGTCTTTTCTTGGAGGTCTCTTGTCTTCCAGGCACAGTATTGGTGAATATTTCAGGGTGCAGCAGAAAGGGCAATGTGGGAAGGTTTCATTCCAGTAGTCAGAAATCCCTACCACCAGGGGGGATTTCCTGCAAGATACAAGCCATGGGCCGTACATATTAAGCTGCTTTATGCTGAATCAGTCCTTTGGTCCATCATGGTCAGTATTGTCTACTCAGGCTGGCAGCTGCTCTCCACAGGTCTTTCACATCACCTGCTCCCTGGTCCTTGACCTGGAGATGCCAGGGATTGAACCTGGAGCCTTCTACGTGCCAAGCAGACACTCTGCCACTGAGCTATGCCCTCTTTCCAACGTGGTGTGGAACACAAGGATACTGATGAAGTTGCCTGGAAAATCCCCACTGGATTCCAGTTCCCATACAAACTGAATTTGGGTGTCATTTTCGATGTCCTTGAAATGACTTTTCCCATTCTAGAATGATGGTGTTTTTCAGCTTTATTTGCCCATTGATAGAAGAAGAAAAAAAGCACTTACACACAACACTTATAAGATTACTGATATGAATTGTACATATAAAATAATAAATGTTGCCGATAAAAACTGCACAGCATGCATATAAAATACCGTGAATATCAACAACAAGAAGGGGGGGGGGCAAAACCACTGGGGGAAATATGCATAAATTTTAAAAATGAAATAGGAAATATTCACCCCTTAAAGAAAGGAGAGAGATTGCTTAGGAGGCTTTCAAGGATCGTAATAGAAGCTTGGTTGAACAATCTATTGCAATGCTAAACTTTCCATAAACTTTGAGTTGTAAGTGGCTAGCAAATCACATTGGCCTTGGATCAGAGATACTCATGTATCAGTCTTCAGTGTAGCCATGAAGCCCAGGAGGTGACCTTGTGAGGATTGTTCTCCTGAATTTTATGGTTATTGTAAAATAAGAAAATATGACCAATTATGCATGGGGCGGAATGTCCAGGCTGGCTTATCCCTGATTATACCCGACATCGCCACCATCTGGGGTGTCACCGAGCCCTGACCCGACTCAGGCCCTTGGATGCCCCGCGGTCCGCATTCCATGAGATGCTGCAGTGCCATCGGGGCCTAGGGTGGGCCAGCCCTGTGCGTAATCTTACCCTGACCTACGGCGTCCATGCAGGGACACCACACACCCCTGCCAGCTCCGCAGAGCCATGGAGCTGGATGGGGCATTCCCCCTGCCCCACCTAGGGGGCCCCCTGCTACCCTGCCCCCTGCTCTCCTCCAATATTGCTGCAAAGCTGCCACAACTGTACCCTGATAATGTTTGAAACACCACCCTGTGAACTTCCTTGCTGAATGGAATTTGAATCAGGCTCTGCCACTTAGGGGTGCCCGGCCTCCCAACTGATCACTGCTGTTGCCTGCTGCTTTAGGCCTCTGAGCCAGCAAACCACTTCCGGGTACAACCATAGAGTTCCCAGCCATTCCTAGAGCTACCTATTGTCACTTCCAAGTCGCACTCAGAAGCGACATCAAGATGCTGCCCCCATCAGTAACAGCACCTGCCCACCATGTTCCTTTCCCCCACATCCTCCGGCTGGTTGCCAGGCAACCCCTCATCCAATGTCCAGCAATGTCCTAGTTGCTCATCGCCGCCATTTTGTTTACTGGATTCCCCACACCCATCTCTCTTCCTCCTCCCTTCATACATCCCTAAGAGTTCATCACCTTCCCTGTTCCTGTATTCCCTCCAGCCCAAACCTTCCCTCCCTGTACAATTTGACTCTTTCCTACTAAATAAAGGTGTTAGTTTAGTGAATAAGTAAATGCGCACACCGACAGGAATGGAGGGAATTGCCTGGCTGTCACCTTCCAGTCCAAAGCCAGGCCGTTTTGCTTTTGCGTGTCTCCTGTTGCCAGGCAACATCTGGTGGGTGATAATAGTACATTTCCTCCATTGCTTTTCCAGCCCTGGGCTGAAAGCCATTTTAAGGCACCCAGTCCGGTGCATATAAAGGCAGGATTAAGTGGCTCTTCCAGCAGCTGCTGTGTGCCATATGGAAGGATGGATTCTCCTGGCAAACAGGCATCCTTCTGCCTTTCGGAATGTGAAATGCAGTCCAAGAGTTCCCACTTCTGCAGGCAGTCAGAATTGTGTTCTATAGGCCCCCCACTCCACCCCCTTAGAGCTACAGCAGTGACACATTATTGCATTGCGGTTCTCAGTTATACCCTGCTTTCTTCTTTCCAAAATCAGTAGAAGACCTTGCAGTCTCCTCTTCCTTTTTCCTTGTATCAGTCACAGGCCAGGCTGAACCAGCTGACCTGGGTGGGGTTTCCAAGCCCCCAACATCTTGAACTGCTGTCCCCAGAAGCAAAAATAGAACCTCAGCAGGAAGGAGCAGAAGTTCCTTCAAGGCCCTCACTGGCTGTCCTTAAAGAGGGATGGGGCAGGTACTTTTCATAGATGCTTTAGGCTGATCCTGCCTTGAAGAGGGGGTTGGACTAGATGGCCTCTATGGACATTCTACTCTGTGATTCTATGATTCTAACTCACCAAGATCATGTAGTCACAGACTCCAAGAGATTCCACCTGAAGCTCTCTATCTTGATATTTCACTGGGGATACTGCAATTATACTTCCATTACACTGGGGGTTTCAATTTAGCCGTTCATGCAGACTGAAATGAAAAAATGTTCAATACATTCCATTCCTTGGCTCTATCATCAACCAAAAGGGGCACTGCAACCAGGAAATCAGAAGGCGATTGGGAATGAGAAGGGCAGCCATGAAGGAGCTGGGAAAGATTCTTAAGTGTAGGGATATGTCACACACAACTAAGAATGACACAGAATTCTGTTACAATGACAAAAAGAACCTGACTCATTTAAAATGTGGCATTGAGGACAGTTTTACGAATACAATGGACTGCTAAGAAGTGGGTTCTAGGTCAAATCAAGCCTAAACTTTTCGTAGAACTGCCTTTCTCAACCAGGGTTTCATGAAAGCATGGGGTTTCTTGACAGACCTGGAAGGGTTTCCCAAATGGGTAGGAGTTAATTATACACACACACACACACACACACACACATATATATATAAAATGTTAAACAACCTAATTAACAACCTTTCAGATACTTAAAGAGGGCTATCATGCCCCTCTCAACCTCCTTTTCTCCAGGCTGAACATTCCCAAGTCCCTCAACCTATCTTCATAGAGCTTGGTCCCTTGATCAATCCTACTTGCTGCAGAGGGGAAATTTAAATTGCCCAAAATCAAAATGGAAATCGCATTCAGTGTAGACAGCAGAGACTGAATGGGCCTGGGATTGGAATAAAAGCTCCATGCAGATTCAGCCCTAGACAGACAGTGCTAGGCCGTAAAGAAGTATGCATTCCCTCAGTCTTCTTGCCAGGTCTTTGCAAGGCTTCTGTGTCCCTTCACTGGCTACATTCCAGGGCCTAAACGGCCTCTCTCCAGCCCTTTACATTAGTAGGTGTGACCACGCTCCAGAGCTGATAGTCTTTGATGGCAGTAGCTATCAATAACAAGGACCTTCTAGACATCATTATCCACTGACAAGAACCTCTTTATCTCTTAATTGTACAAAAGTGTTGAGGAAAGAAAAGTCATTTAATTCGGTAGCTCCCGTAATAATATGATGTCATTCACGATTTTCCGCTGCCTATTTACTCTTGAGCCCGGATGATTCATGAATGTTAAAGAGAACTATGGCTTCTCAAATACCTGCCATTTGAAATTATGCCTTGCTTGTTAGAATGATATAGATATAATCTATATAGATTTCTCTTTGAATGGGATGCTTTCTTGGTCTTAGCCCAGGAGCTGCCCTCTGACCCCTCCTCTCTCACACTTTGTCCTTTCTCCTATTTCACATGGCCTTCCATGGAGACACCTGTCCCTGCTGGTCCCCTTCTGCAGAGGTGACGCCCTCCTACTTCCACAAACATGGTACCAGACAAGCTGACCATTTATGATAGAGAAAAGTACTCTTCAGATTCAGCTTCTTTCTCTTCTTTTGACCGACCACAACCTGAATGTGGACTGGATTTATTTGAATAAATGCAAGTTTACCTCTTTTTGCAATATATTTCTTGGGAGATTTTTTACTGCACTCGATATCACATTGCTATCAGTGGACAGATCTCTGCTACATTAAATAAATATTCCAATAGACCAGCTTGGTGTAGTGATGAAGAGCGACAGCTTCTAATCTGGCAAGCCGGGTTTGATTCTCCACTCCTCCATGTGCAGCCAGCTGGATGACCTTGGGCTCATCACAGCCCTGATAGGGCTGCTCTCACAGAGCAGTAATATCAGGGCTCTTCCAGCCCCACCTACCTCACAGGGTGTCTCTTGTGGGGAGAGGAAGTGAAGGCGATTGTAAGGAGCTTTGAGAGTCTTCTGGGCAGTGAAAAGCAGGGTATAAAAGCCAACTGTTCTTCAAGACTGCTCACCAGCTGCAAACAACAAACCAATTTTTTGACAGGCTGATCATTAGCTCACAAATCCATTCATGACTTTTCAGCAGGTTCCTTCCTCATTACTATCCCATTACCCAAAGAATGGTGGGCCCACAAGAAAGGGTCTTTTGAGTGGCCGTCCCAAGATTATGGAACCATCTGCCCAGGCAGGTACCCCTGGCCTCCACACTCTCAGCCTTTAAGAGGGAGCGGAAGACAGTTTTCTTCAGGCTAGCATTCAATTGGTTTTATTTCTCCACCTATCCTCGGTTTTATATTGTGCTTTTAATTCATGGCCTTTTATGGGTTGTGTGTATTTTTTTGTTTTACGTTCTATCCACGTGGTAATTTACCGTGAGTTCCATAAGGTGGGCAGGTAGCTGATAAAAGTTTTTTAATGAATAAATAAATAACAACACTGCTGCACAGCAGGCTCACCTTAATGATGGCCTAGACTAGCCCCATCTTATCAAAACCCACAAGCTAATCATAGTCATCTGAGTCTGTATTGGGATGGGAGACCTCTGAGGTGTCAGCCCAGTCTGAATAGGCAGAGGGAGAGCTGAGCACCAGACTGCCTGAAGAATCAGGAGTATGTATAGAAAGAGAAAGCTAGAGACCTCTCTAGCTAGCTTACACACATTCAACCTTAAGTATTTGAAAGGTTGTCACTTTGAGGAGGGCAGAATGCTCTTTCTGTTGGCTTCAGAGGAGAGGACACGCAGTAATGGGTTTAAACTTCAAGTGCAACGATATAGGCTAGATATCAGGGGAAAAAATTTCACAGTCCGAGTAGTTCAGCAGTGGAATAGGCCGCCTAAGGAGGTGGTGAGCTCCCCCTCACTGGCAGTCTTCAAGCAAAGGTTGGATACACACTTTTCTTGGATGCTTTGGGCTGATCCTGCGTTGAGCAGGGGGTTGGACTAGATGGCCTGTATGGCCCCTTCCAACTCTATGATTCTATGATTCTATGCTTAGGGCTGATCCTGCGTTGAGCAGGGGGTTGAACTAGATGGCCTGTATGGCCCCTTCCAACTCTATGATTCTATGATTCTTAAATGGCATTACACAGAAGAAGTATCTAGCTAGCTTTTGTCTGCAGCCATTCAGTCAGTTCAACTGCTATTCAGTAGTGAAGTTGGGAGGAAGAGTGCTCAGGCAAGCAGGAAGTCCCCTTTTGAGCCAATCAGGACATGGAAGGAGATCCTTTGGAAATCATCCAGGAGTCCCTATTCCAACTATGCTAAATTTACATCTCCTCCGGTGCCCCCTGCAGGATACCCTTTATATTCTGCTCAGTTATTCACACTGCAGATCTTGCATATTTCAACACAGGGAATCCTAAAGTTGCTATGCATTGGGAAGCCATATTAAACCACTTCTGATCATTTTTTTTATTTGGAAACCTTGCGGGGTCACCCTACGTTGTTGGTGACTTGATGGCAAAACGCACACAGACACACACCAAAAACAAAACAACTGGGGGTGGGAACCAGCATGTTCTTCTTCTCACATATGCACCCTCTTACATGTTCAGCACAGAGTTCTCCACATGCACACACTGCTCTATTACTTTAATTAGCAGGAACTGGTTTAAAGTTAAATCCATCATAAATCATTCCTGTGGTTAAGGATTGCTGCGTTAAATAAATATCCAACAGGACCTCCTTGGCGTTTCTCTAAGTAGCCCATAGCAACAGTTTTAAAGAAAACCAACAATTGAGTGCTAACCAAACAGACCAAGGGAGCGGCCCGGCTCATCTCTGCTTATCACAATTGAACATGACAAGTTCAATTGCCCGACATAATTTTGCAGCAAAATTTGCAGCATCCCCAGAGAAAACTGGCTTCGTCTCCCACTGTTTACTCTTGTAAACACTGAGGTTATTTCTACAGCCTACTTTGTGATTTCTAACTTCTGACCAGACCATTTATGAATTATTTGATTATTAAAACATGATTATCCCACCTTCCTCATGCTTCAAGGTGACTTACAGTAACAGCTTAAAGACATTTCCAGACAGCAGCAGCAGAAGCAGAAGCAGAAGCAGAAGCAGAAGCAGAAGCAGAAGAAGCAGAAGAAGCAGAAGAAGAAGAAGAAGAAGAAGAAGAACCTTAGAGAGGCTGCCAACCTCCAGGTGCATCCTGTGTATCTCCTGGAAATATAACTGAGGAGGGCAACAAAAATGGTGAGGGGTTTGGAGATTGTGACGCATGAGGAAACATCGAGGGAGCTTGGACTGTTTAGCCCGGAGAGAAGAGGAATAAGAGGTGATATGTTAACCATCAAGTACATCAAGTACTTCAAATACTTGAAGGGCTGTCAGAGAAGATGGAGCAGGGTTGTTTTCTGGTGCCCCAGAGGGTCGGGCCAGAGCCAATGGGTTGAAATTAATTCAAAAGAATTTTCCACTAAACATCCGGAAGAATTTCCTGACAGTTAGAGCGGTTCCTCAGTGGAACAGGTTTCTCAGGAGTTCGTGGGTTTTAAGCAGAGGCTAGATAGTCATCTGACAGCAATCCTGATTTTATGAAGTTAGGCAGATTGTGAGTGGATGGGCAACAAGTGTTTTTGTCTCTTGTGGACCTTCCTCACATACCCAGGGAAGGGCTGATTGCCACTGTGAGATGGTAGGTGAATGTCCCACCATTTTGAGTGGTGGGGGGGAGGGGGGGTTCACTTGGGCATGAACTTGGGGTCACCATGGGTAGGCAGGTAGTTGTGAGTTCCCACATTGTGCTGGGGGTTGGACTAGATGACCCTGGATATCCCTTCCAACTCTATGATTCTACGATTCCCAACTACAAAAATCAGTCTTCCTGGAGAACTTTGCTGCTTTGGAGAGTGGACTGTGCCAGTTTACCCTACTAAGGCCCCTCTCTTCCCGAATCACACCCTCCCCTGGCTACACCCCCAAAAGCTCCTGGCATTTCCCCGAACAATTTGACCACGTTCTTTTCACCTACTAAAAACTGAGACTGAAGTGAAAGAAGAGAGCTGGTTATTTGTACCCTGTTTTTTACTACCCTGAAGGAGTGTCACAGCAGCCTACAATTGCCTACCCTTCTTTTCCCTGCAACGGACAGCCTGTGAGGCCGAGAAAGCTCTGACAGGACTGCTCCGTGAGAACAGTTCTAACAGGCCTGTGACTAGCCCAAGGTCACTCAGCTGGCTGCGTGCGAAGGAGCGGGGAATCAAACCCAGCTCTCCAGATTAGGGGGCTGCCGCTCTTAACCACCACATGCAACTGGCTTTCCGTGAGACGTTTGCCGAAAAGGAGGTGCCCCCCTGGGTACCGGAGAGTCCAGTCTTGTAGGAATGAGATGTCGTGCGTGAACGGACCCCAAGATAAACTCCCTCCATATAAACTCATCACGAGGGCAATAAGGAAGAAGAATAGCGAGGAAGTTCCCCCTTGCGCATTTACGAGCGTGACAGGGTGGTGATAAACGCACTGCTTGCCTGCCCTCCAACGGGGAAAGCTGATTGACTGAAATGGCAAATAAATAACTTCTACAAACAACAGCGCCTGATAGCAGCCATTGGAAATGACCCCGGGAGGGCCCGGCGCTTTGGAAAGGGGAAAGACCGAGATGCAAAACTGCCTCCAAAAGACGCTGCCAGGGCTGGAGCGGCGTTTTATTATTTAATCGAAAGCCTCAGATTGACAAATGGCGGGAGCCGGAATCTTCTACCGTGCAGGGCGGCTGTCAGCCTGAGACAAAATGGAGGGACGGCCGCCTCATGATTTGTGAAATCCGGGCTATTCATTAGCTTTTGGCCCTCAGCAATTTTCGGAGGGAGACCCGCCATGATGAAAGCTCTGCCGTTGCCCCCATTTACCGCTGGCCTGGGGTCGGTGGGGAACGAGGCCGCCCGGTTCTGCCACTCAAGGATCTCAGTTGTCATTTTGTCTTTTGAGCCAAAGCGCAAGATGTCTTTCTCCGTTTCCCTGCCTAAATTTTTAATGCCCCGTGCCGCTTCTTCGACTTTTATAACAGAGCCTGCTCCCTTATGTTTTATAACGCTGCCATTAAAATAAGGAGCGCGCTAGACAAGAACTCGCCTCCCATTTGGAGGTATCGATTTTTATAAAATTGACTCCATTACAATGAAGAAGAAAAGGGAACATTCCACAAATAACTCACCGAGTAAAGTTCTAATATACCTGCGGCCTGCCAAGCTGTCCTTTCTGCTTCCAGAAAGAAAAGTACGGGCTTTCGTCTGCTTTTTTTATTGGCGGTAAGAAAAGGAAGAAGAAGTTTTTTATACCCAACTTTTCTCTGCCATAAGGAGTCCCAAAATGGCTCACAGTCACCTTCCCTTCCCCTCCCTGCAAAGGGCATCTTGTGAGGCAGGCAGGGCACAGAGATTCCTGAGAGAATTGGACTGGCCCAAAGGTCACCCAGAAGGCCTCATGTGTCTCAAAGCGGAAGGGCTGGTTTTTTATGCCCTGCTTTGCACTACCTGAAGGAGTCCCAAAGCAACCTACGAATGCTGAGAGAGCTCTGACAGAACTGTTCTGTGACAACAGCCCTAAGAGAACTGTGACTGTCCTCCTCAGGCTCTGTCCCTAAATCTCTGGGAGTTTCCCCACCTGGATTGGGCAACCCTACCCCCAAATCCCTCACTGGTGGCCAGAAGGGTTTTGCCATCCCTACAAGTGACCTCAATAAAGCGACTTTATAGCCATGCACCAGCAGTATTCTGCATAGCTCCCTCTGAGACCCCTGGATGAGCAGAGTTCTAGAAAGCTGTTTCTCTAATTCTGCTCTCTGCCTCCATTGGTAGCTCTGTGGATGATCCACAGGCCCCAAGTCGCACGGGGAAATTTAAAAGCAGAAGAATTGCAGAAGTCGATCCAAGAACTGAGCTTGTTGGCTCAAGGAATACGAATGCTGTTCTGTTTCTTGTGAGCTGCTTAACAATCTGCTGGTAGGCTTTGAGTTTCGATATGGACATTGGTCAACACAACAAAACTTAACGTTAAATTAATTGGCAAACCCTCCCGATGTATCCACATAAGCCTCGGAAATAGTAGAGAGCCAGCATAGTGTAGTGGTAAGAGTAATAGCCTCTAATCTGGAGAACTGAGCTTGATTTTCAGCTCCGCCACATGCACCCAGCTGGGGAAACTTGGACTAGTCACAGTTCACTTAGGGCTGTTCTCACAGAGCAGTTCTCTTAGAGCTCACTCAGCCCTACCAACCTCACAGGGTGCCCTGTTGTGGGGAGAGGAAGGGAAAGGTGTCTGTAAGCCGCTTTGGGTAGTGAAAAGCAGGGTATAAAAAAACAGGAAACAAAACAGTTTTTCTTCTCTCCTCTAGCGTGCCAGAGCAGAACATAATCTGACGTATAGTTGAAATTAAGAGAAAAGCTCTTTTGCCTACAGGAGTTCAATGAACCCATTATTTTAGGAAGAGCACCTGCAGGCCGTAGCTCTGCAGTTCAAAGAAAAGAGAGCTCTCACCCAATTGTAAGGTATTTATTTACTTATTTTTGGATTTATATCCCGCCCCTTCCAGGATTGCCGGTTTACAACAAAAGATAAAACAATACAAATAATGGGCATCTTTACAGAAATCCAGCTAAGCATGTCAAATTAGGGATTTCAGAGAAAACTGGATGTTTTTGTTCTGCTACTTCAGTCCTGCCTGAGTCTATCTGAATGGAAATTTCACTGACGTTTCCATTCGTGAAAGCGGTTCTCACTTAAACCAAGTCCCAGACCACAGTGTAGTTAGCACAGCAATTCACCTGGTGGTAGAAAGTGCCATCAAGTCCCAGGTACCTTATGACAAACCCTCGTGTGGATCCTGAGTCAAAAGACAAAAATCATAGAATCACAGAATCATAGAGTTGGAAGGGGCCATACAGGCCATAGAATCATAGAATCATAGAGTTGGAAGGGGCCACGCAAGCCATCTAGTCCAACCCCCTGCTCAACTCAGGATCAGCCCAAAGCATCCTAAAGCATCCAAGAAAAGTGTGTATCCAACCTTTGCTTGAAGATTGCCAGTGAGAGGGAGCTCACCACCTCCTTAGGCAGCCTATTCCACTGCTGAACTACTCTGACTGTGAAAAATTTTTTCCTGATATCTAGCCTATATCGTTGTACTTGGTGAGTTCCCATTGGCTGGCTCTGCATAGTCCCATTTATTTATTATTTATTTATTTATTATTTGTTAATTGCATTTATAGCCCGCTGCTCTTGGAAACCGGCTCATGGCAGGTCACACAAAACAATCCAGACAATAAAGCCCCAATTTCTGCTATACAAAATTGGGGACAGAAAGCAAGAAGAAAACAACCTAATTAACAACCTTTCAGATACTTAAAGAGGGCTATCATGTCCCCTCTCAACCTCCTTTTCTCCAGGCTGAACATTCCCAAGTCCCTCAACCTATCTTCATAGGGCTTGGTCCCTTGGCCCCAGATCATCCTCGTCGCTCTCCTCTGTAACCTTTCAATTTTATCTACATCCTTCTTGAAGTGAGGCCTCCAGAACTGCACACAGTACTCCAGGTGAAAATAAGCGAGGGGAAAACAAACAGTGTGGTGGTAGGTGTCTGCTACCGACCGCCTGACCAACGAGAGGATGTGGATGCTGCACTTTGTGAGCAGCTTGAGAAAATATCCAAACGGCAGGACCTTGTCATCATGGGTGACTTCAATTTCCCAGATGTGTGCTGGGAAACAAACTCTGCGAAGCGTCCTCAGTCATGCAAGTTTCTGACCTGCCTGGCTGACAATTTCATTTATCAAATGGTAGATGAACCCACAAGAGGTTCAGCCATACTGGACTTAATACTGACCAACAGGCAAGAGTTGGTGGATGAGGTGAAGGAGGTGGGGACCCTAGGGGGAAGTGACCATGTCCTCATAGAATTCCTTTTGAGATGGGGAGCCAAGGAAGCTTGTAGCCAGACGCGGATGTTGGATTTTCGTAGGGCAAACTTTAATAAACTCAGAGACATGATGAGTGTCATACCATGGACGAGAATGCTGGAAGGGAAGGGAGCATGTGAAGGGTGGGCGCTACTCAAACAAGAGCTATTGCATGCTCAATCAATGACTATTCCAGAAATACGAAAACACTGCAGGAGCTCTAAGAAGCCTATTTGAACAGAGAACTTCAAGAGGAACTAAGAAAGAAAAGGAAAATGTTCAGGAAATGGAGGGAAGGATAGAGCTCTAAAGAAGAGTACCTACAGGTTACTAGGCACTGTAGATCAATCATCAGAAAGGCCAAAGCTGAGAGTGAGCTAAGATTGGCCAGGGAAGCCCATTGTAACAAGAAAAGATTTTTCAGTTACGTGAGGAGCAAACGTAAAGTAAAGGAGGCAATAGGCCCGCTGTTGGGTGCGGATGGACAAACTCTAACGAAAGATGCAGAGAAAGCAGAAAGGCTTAGTGCCTATTTTACATCTGTTTTTTCCCACAGGTCAAAGTGTTTAGGCACATCTAGAGATGGCTGTAGCCAAAGGATAGTGTCTGGGTGGCAGGTTAACATGGATAGAGAGGTGGTCGAGAGGCATTTAGCTGCACTGGATCAGTTCAAATCCCCTGGTCCAGATGAAATGCACCCGAGAGTACTCAAAGAACTTTCCAGAGAACTTGCACAGCCCTTGTCCATCATCTTCGGAACCTCTTTAAGGACTGGAGATGTCCCGGAGGACTGGAAAAGAGCAAACGTTATTCCGATCTTCAAAAAAGGGAGGAAGGATGACCCGGGAAACTACAGACCAGTGAGTCTGACCTCTGTTGGGGGGAAGATAATGGAGCAGATATTAAAGGGAGCGATCTGCAAACATCTGGAGGACAATTTGGTGATCCAAGGAAGTCAGCATGGATTTGTCTCCAACAGGTCCTGCCAGACCAACCTAGTTTCCTTTTTTGACCAAGTAACAGGTTTGCTGGATCGGGGAAATTTGGTTGATGTCATTTACTTGGATTTTAGTAAAGCTTTTGACAAGGTTCCCCATGATGTTCTGATGGATAAGTTGAAGGACTGCAATCTGGATTTTCAGATCGTTAGGTGGATAGGGAATTGGTTAGAGAACCGCACTCAAAGAGTTGTTGTCAATGGTGTTTCATCAGACTGGAGAGAGGTGAGTAGCGGGGTACCTCAGGGTTCGGTGCTCGGCCCGGTACTTTTTAACATATTTATTAATGATCTAGATGAGGGGGTGGAGGGACTACTCATCAAGTTTGCAGATGACACCAAATTGGGAGGACTGGCAAATACTCTGGAAGATAGAGACAGAGTTCAACGAGATCTGAACACAATGGAAAAATGGGCAAATGAGAACAAGATGCAATTTAATAAAGATAAGTGTAAAGTTCTGCATCTGGGTCAGAAAAATGAAAAGCATGCCTACTGGATGGGGGATACGCTTCTAGGTAGCACTGTGTGTGAACGAGACCTTGGGGTACTTGTGGATTGTAAACTAAACATGAGCAGGCAGTGTGATGCAGCGGTAAAAAAGGCAAATGCCATTTTGGGCTGTATCAACAGAGGCATCACATCAAAATCACAAGATGTCATAGTCCCATTGTATACGGCACTGGTCAGACCACACCTGGAGTACTGTGTGCAGTTCTGGAGGCCTCACTTCAAGAAGGACATCGATAAAATTGAAAGGGTACAGAGGAGAGCGACGAAGATGATCTGGGGCCAAGGGACCAAGCCCTATGAAGATAGGTTGAGGGACTTGGGAATGTTCAGCCTGGAGAAAAGGAGGTTGAGAGGGGACATGATAGCCCTCTTTAAGTATTTGAAAGGTTGTCACTTGGAGGAGGGCAGGATGCTGTTTCTGCTGGCTGCAGAGGAAAGGACACGCAGTAATGGGTTTAAACTTCAAGTACAACGATATAGGCTAGATATCAGGAAAAAGTTTTTCTCAGTCAGAGTCGTTCAGCAGTGGAATAGGCTGCCTAAGGAGGTGGTGAGTGCCCCCTCACTGGAAGTCTTCAAGCAAAGGTTGGATACACACTTTTCTTGGATGCTTTAGGATGCTTAGGGCTAATCCTGCGTTGAGCAGGGGGTTGGACTAGATGGCCTGTATGGCCCCTTCCAACTCTATGATTCTATGATTCTATGATTCTATGATTCTAGGTGTGAGTACATAGCCCTCCTTAAAACAGGAAGGCCCTTATAAGAGCAGCATGGGGGGGAAGAACCAAGTTGTTTGGCACCAAAGCAAGGAGGGGCCCGTACCACCTGCTCTAGCACTAGCCCCGACTATAGACCTTGCTAAGAGCTCCGTTTTGCAGGTCCTACAGAAGGCATAAAGCTCTCCAAGGGCCCACAGCTCCTCCAGGAGCTCATTCCACCAGGTTTCGTTTCTGAGATCTAAGGAGATTAACCTACACTGAGCCATCCAACTAGGGCCAACCATTTGCCTAGCCCTGCAGATCTTTAATCTTTATTGATCTATTGATTGATTTGCTCTTGGATCACTCATTTGAGTTTTCTACCAAGATCTCTGTTGTTCCCAAAACGGGGCTCAGAGGTTTAGACCCAACTCCCTTGACAGCTGCTGAAAATTCAGCTCGTAAACCTTTCCCGAATACGGATCTCGCGTAATTTATCTTCGGTATTTGTGCAAAGTTCCCAGAACAAGTTTGGATGCCCCCTGACAATTAATAAATAATCACAACGTAATGGCGGCATCCCTTGCATTATTAAAATTCATACCAATCACCCACGTTGCTGCTCATTTGGCGCCCTGCAATGCCTTGGATTAATAATCCAGACGCCCGAATTACAATTTATATGACAGTTTCCTAAGGGGGCCTGTTACTGTCATTTTGGGTAAATGATACTCTTTTAAAATTGTATAAATAAAAACGGGCTTTGCATAACAAACAACAATAGCTCCAGAGGGGCCGTTACCCTCATCAGCTAAACAATATGCATGTTTAAAATGTGTCTGGATACATTTTTAATGCATTTTCCCTTTTCCGAGAGGCGCTCTAATGGCTCTCAACAAGCCGCGATAGTTTATGGCATCAATTTTCTTACATACGTGGGGTGGGGAGATTTCGGTTCCTTTTTTCCATCCTGGTAAAGTATTAAACTGAATGTTTGCTTGCATGTGCGCTAAAAAAAAAAAATCCCCTCAGATAAGAAAGGTTGGGAACCACTGCTCTAAAGGAAATGGCTGGCCAGTCTGTGAGACAGGATGCTGGACTAGATGGCCCGTTGGTCTGATCCAGCAGGGCACTTCTGATGTTCTTATGGAGGCCTCAATCTTCATGCCCCATTGGTGTCCCTCCAGAAGAACTGGTTGGCCACTGTGTGAGACAGGATGCTGGACTAGAGAGACCACTGGTCTGATCCAGAAGAACCCTTCTGATGTTCTCTGAAGACATCGGCCTCTATGACCTGTTGTTGGCCCTCCGGAGGAACTGGTTGGCTGCTTCATGGAACATAATGCTGGACTAGATGGCCCATTGGTTTGATACCGTAAAACTCTTCTTAAGTTCATGTGTGAACAATGGAAAATATAATAAAATATTCTTGTTCTTCTATTAGGGTGTTAGCCATCCGTTATTTGTATTTTAGTTATGGAAATAAGCTTGGGAGTTCTTTGGCTTGAGGTGTCTTCCTTTAAAAAAAACCTCAAATAACATTATTTAATATTATTAACGCCATGCGGGAAAAGCTGATACATGAAAGCGGCTTTTGTTTCAAACCAGAAGCTGCTACCGCCAAGATTAAGATTCGAAAGCAGCGCGCGATTAAGCCGGTGTTATTCTTCGCCTCCGATATCAAGGTAGGCAGACGCAGGAGCGGCTTAAGACCATTACTCTTCCAACAAAGCCCTCTCATCTGCCATCACTTAAAAAATTAACACGTACCTAAGGAGTCTATTCTGAATGGAAATTAATGTTACCTTTGACCCCATTCCCCATCACTCACTCGAGGCACAAAAGAACCTCATTTTATGCAAAAGAAATATTTCCTCTCTCTCGTAATTGAAAGCGGCATTACCTCAGAGTTTCCCGTTAAAGAAAACTTATCGAGAAAAAAGTTGGGCAGGGAGGGGGATTAAGCAGAAGCAGACCAAGGCATCAAGATTTGTAAATTGGTTGCAAAAACTACCGGTCTCTAGTATGTTTACTCTGGTGCCCTCCCAAAATATTATAAAAGAGCTGACGGAGCATGGGGAAATCCTCAGAAAGCAAAAGGATGTAAATCCATCAAGCAGAGACCAGGAAAGATTTACCGGTGCGGAGTGGCGACATAAATTGAGGCAGGTGAGAGATTAAAACACAGAGAAGACTGAAATCCTGTCGGCATTAAAGTCTCTGAGCTGCCGTCGCCATCCACGAGAGGGAACGGTGGGCTCCTGAGATTCGGCTGGCAACATGGCGGGAGACAGACTCCGCGAATTTTCGCCCTCCACCCGCAAAAAAGGTGCTCTAAATACATTTCCCAAGGCACCGCACGGAGGGGGGGATGATTACATTATTCAGTTCTACTCAATTCCTGTTCAGTAATGATCCAGTTGATTAGGAGCTTGTCATGCAAAAAAGCCAGAAATTAAGAGAAAGTCATTACCGAATGGGGAATTCGGGAGGAGCATTGCCAAGCTTTGCTCTCAATGCCCACGGAGGGCCTCTTGTCTAGATTAGCTCACTGCAGCCATTGAAGAACAGCTCCATCAGTCACGGCTGCTGGGGGATATCTGAAAGTGAATATCCAAAGAAGGAATCATGCTAGGTGGGACCTAGGGATTCCCCCGAATTACAGTTCTTCTCCACTCTATAGAGAATGGTTCCCCTGGAGAAAATGGATACTTTGGAGGGTGGGTTTTTTGGCATTGTACCCCACTGAGGCCCTTCTCCTTCGCAGACTCCATCCCCAAGGCCGTACATGGTCATGGCCTGGCATACCTGTGGGCCTCTTGGCTAACTATGCCCCCTGAAAAGACACTAAGACCATCCAGTATGAACAAATTAGTGATTCCTGGCTGAAAATAAGTACATCTGGCCTCCACAGCCCCCAAAGCTCGAGGATTTTCCCAACACAGAGCTGTCAGTCCTGTGCATTCATTCCTTTGAAATGTTTATATGAAGTACTTATATACCGCTTCTTCAGTGAAGCACTTGAGAAGGGCAACGGCAGTTCAAAGCAGTCAAAAAGAACACTCAAGTACAGTATCAACATTCATAAACACAAAAGCTGACAAAATATTTATTTTTTACTTCAGAAAAAATAAATAAATTCATAAAACAGAAGAAGAGTTGGTTCTTATATGCTGCTTTTCCCTACCCGAAGGAGGCTCAAAGCGGCTTACAATCGCCTTCCCTTTCCTCTCCCCACAACAGACACCCTGTGGGGTGGGTGAGGCTGAGAGAGCCCTGATATCACTGCTCGGTCAGAACAGTTTTATCAGTGCCGTGGCGAGCCCAAGGTCACCCAGCTGGTTGCATGTGGGGGAGCGCAGAATCGAACCTGGCATGCCAGATTAGAAGTCCGCACTCCTAACCACTACACCAAACTACAGGGGTAGAAGTCTCTCAAAAGAACAACACAAAACCAGTCATGACATGATATGGGGGGGGGGGAAGCCTCAGTTAAAAGCACACTATAATTTTTAAAAGTCTTGGCTGGGTGGAGAGAGAGAGAGAGAGAGAGCGCCACAGGGGTGGCCACTGAAAAGGACCCGTCCCATACGGCCACGTGGCTCACCACAGGAGGTAGCAGGACTTGAACATGGGCCACAGTGCAAAGTGCCTATGGAAAGATTGGGGGGGCAAACTATGGATGGGATAGAGAAGTGGTCCTTATAATAATCAACAAACTTCTAGAATGCTGTCATAAAGCCTATGTACGTATATCAGAGGCCTTAACATGATTGTGGCAGACAATAGCATGCACACAACCCCAAAGTACTGAAGACGGAATTGCACAGATTGGGGTTGCCAGCCTCCAGTTGGGGGCTAGGGATCTCCGGGAATTACAACAGATCTCCACACTACACGAATCACTTAATTATTTCAAATATTTATCCCCCTTCCCCTGGAGAAAATGGCTGATTTGGAAGATGGGTTGCATGGTATTGTATCCCACTGAGGTCCCTCCCCTTCCTAAGCCCCTCTCTTGTCGACTCCACCCTCAAATCTCCAGGCCTCTCCCAACCAGGGGCTGGCAACCCTAACTTATGCCTTCAGAACAGGGAAGAAGTGGTTGCTGACTGTGGATCCCCCTCTCTGACTCCGGGCCCCCCACTTTGACCTTAGCACCGCCACTGAAGATCTACTTATCCCCAAGAACAAAGTTTCCAAGGGTAGAGCTCAGTGGTATTCAGGAAAAGAGAGAATTGGGGAAAGTCCCATTCTATAGATGGCTGGGTACACAGCCGTGTCATTTAACCTATGTCTGCACCAACCGTGTATACAGTGGGGATTAAGGGTAGCCAAGTCCCAGATGATTAAGGGTTTGTAACCCCTTTCCCATAATTCACAGATTCTGAACAATGGATTCCCCAGGGATCAATGGGGACAGAGGATTCTGATCTCAGTACAGATGCTAGTTTTCTGTCCCGCCCCCAGCCTTTCCCTCTGCTGCAATCAGCTGATTACAATATGAACGGTACCTTTGCATTCTTTACAAGTATACTCTACAACAGGGGTAGTCAACCTGTGGTCCTCCAGATGTCCATGGACTACAATTCCCATGAGCCCCTGCCAGCAAATGCTGGCAGGGGCTCATGGGAATTGTAGTCCCATGGACATCTGGAGGACCACAGGTTGACTACCCCTGATGTAAAGGGAGGGAGCAACAGGAGGGTGAATATTGCGGGCATTTATGTCACTTTCTGGGGGCATCCTTGAAGCCTGAAAATGTATTTCATCCATGATCAAAAGGCTGAAAAAGTCTGGCTTTGACACTGAAATTCTTGATAGTCTCCTGGATGCCACTGAACTTGAATCTGTTCTACTCCAGACCGACATGACTAACCTTCTGAAATTTTGCTATAGGGAAAAGCTAAAGAAGAAGAGGAGCTGGGTTTTCATACCCCGCATTTCACTACCTGAAGAAGTCCCAAAGCGGCTTACAAATCCCTGTCCCTTTCTCTCCCCTCCACAGGTGGGGGTGAGGTTGGGAGAGCTCAGAGAGATCTGTGACTTTCTCAAGGTCACCCAGTTGGCTGCATGCAGAGGAGGAGTGCAGAATCAAATCCGGTTCTGCAGATTAGAGGCTGCCACTCTTAACTGCTACACCAAACTGGCTCTTGTCCATCTCTGCCACTAACACAGGGATCTTCACTTTGGAACTGAAGTTAAACTGCAGCAACCATTTTGCAGCTGGCTCCACTTCCTGTAGTGGCCATTTGATCCAAGGCTCCAGAGAATCCAAGGCAATGCAACACAGTTCTCCAGATTAAAGTCCACCACTCTTACCCACTAATCCACACTGACTCTCAATAAGGGATGTTGACAAACTGGAATGTGTCCAGAGGAGGGCAACAAAGATGGTGAGGGGTTTGGAGACCAAGACGTATGAGGAAAGGTTGGGGGAGCTTGGTCCGGTTAGCCTGGAGAGGAGACGACTGAGAGGGGATCTGATAATCATCTTCAAGTATTTAAAAGGCTGCCATGTAGAGGATGGAGCAGAATTGTTCTCTCTTGCCCAAGAGGGACAGACCAGAACCAATGGGATGACATTAATTCAAAATAAATAACATCTAAATATCCAGAAGTTCTTGACAGTTAGAGTGGTTTCTCAGTGGAACAGGCTTCCTCAGGAGGTGGTGGGTTCTCCATCTTTGGAGATTTTTAAACAGAGGCTGGATAGCCATCTGATTGAGAGGCTGATTCTGTGAAGGCAAAGGGGTGGCAGGTTACGGTGGATGAGCGATAGGGTTGTGAGTGTCCTGCATGGTGCAGGGGGTTGGACTGGATGACCCATGAGGTCCCTTCCAACTCTATTATTCTATGATTCTACGATTCAAGACTTTTCCATTGAGGGAAGATGGAGAAGACACGGTAGAGTTTTCTAAAATGAAACCGTGGGGTAGAGGAAATGATTACAGAGAACTTTATCTCCTTCGCCATGCTGGGGGAACACTGCATTAATAGTTTCACTGGATCTGCTCATGCTTACAAATTCACTTTGTATTAGCACTCTCATTCAAAACCTGCAGGTGTTCTTACTGAGGAAACGGCACCCCTTTTACAAAAGAGGGGCTGTGAAAATGTTATCGTGTTAGCTCACCTGCTCCCTGTTATCCCGGCAGCGTGTTCTACCCATCACCTGAAATGGAGCCTCAAAGCATGTGGATTCGGAGCGCTGAGAACTTTTCCGCTGCCCCCGAGGCAGGGAGAGAAAGTTGGAGAGAACTGCAGAGCCGCCAACCCCCTTTCCGTGGCCTGCCTGTCGATCACGGTTCATCTCGTTCTCTCCGTTAGAGGTCCACTGTCTCTACTCTCCCCCAAATACCTCCAAAGGACATGAATAATGAAACAGAGAAGGATCGTCAAATTCTCTGCGAGTTCTTCTATCTCGGGGGACAATTAAGAATGACCCGGAGTCAGAGCTCGACTTAGACATGGCTGCTGTTCATGGGATGTTGCGAGATTCTCAGCCGGACCGAGCCGTATAATTAAATTGGGTATCATCTGCCTCCCACCATCAGATCATCGGATGAGCGGAACACTCCTTGGCCATCTTTCCTGAAACTCCTCTAAGCACTTCCGCCGTGTAATAACCCTTTGGGAGATAGTAAATTAATTCCATTCAAATCTGCCGCTCCGTGGCTATCTAGAAAGTCCTTTTCCGGGTATCTTTCCAGAGGATGGCAAAATTAACACAAGCAATGCCCTTCTTCTGAAAGCTTCACCTTGGCACGGCGGTGCCTTGTCTCTTTATCAGGCTGCTCTGCTTATCACAATTAAGAGCAAACATTTGGCATAGAAAGGAGAGCCTGCTGTCTTTTACACCTGGAGCTCTGTGGGATTTCTCTTCCACCCCCCTCGCCGGCTTCTATGCTTCGTTTCTGAAAGGCCCGAATGAATGGATTCCGCTTCTGCATTCTTGCTTTCCCCAACATCAAGGCCTTCCCCACTCCCCTTTATGATTTGGGGGATTCAAAGTATGCAGCAATGAATGAGTGGTTCATGCAATGGTCCCCCCAGTTAAATATACTAGCTGGTTATTAATGCCGGCAGGCCCATAATAAATGTCAGGGCACCCTCGGAACATTTAAGTGTTGCATAAGGTAAAGGTATCCCCTGTGCAAGCACCGGGTCAGGTCTGACCCTTGGGGTGACACCCTCTAGCGTTTTCATGGCAGACTCAATACGGGGTGGTTTGCCAGTGCCTTCCCCAGTCATTACCGTTTGTCCCCCAGCAAGCTGGGTACTCATTTTACCGACCTCGGAAGGATGGAAGGCTGAGTCAACCTTGAGCCGGCTGCTGGGATCGAACTCCCAGCCTCATGGGCAGGGGTTTCAGACTGCATGTCTGCTGCCTTACCACTCTGCGCCACAAGGGGCTTTTATGTGTTGCATACTAATAAAATAAAAAAAACAAAGTGGTTTTACGAGGGGCAGCCACTATTTATTATTTGACTATCCAAGACTGGACCTAGAAAGTACATTTGTGGATGACCTGTGCTTCCATCAATAGGGAGGCATCCAGCTGGCAGGGGCTCATGGGGACTGTAGTTCATGGACCTGTGGAGAGCCACAGTTTGGCCACCCCTATGGTCATGTTGACCCCCTCCCTTCAAGATGGGCAATGATGGGACTGGAGATGTGAGAAGGGGAGGGGCTCTGGGTGGGCGTGTCCATAGCTCTGCTTCCCAACCATATTCTGCACGATCGTGCCACTTCTAGGGTTTCTCTAAGCCTGAAGAATGTTTCAGGGGTTTCTCAACAGTCAGAGTTTTTCAGCAGTGGAATAGGCTGCCTAAGGAGGTGGTGAGCTCCCCCTCACTGGCAGTCTTCAAGCAAAGGTTGGATATACACTTTTCTTGGATGCTTTAGGATGCTTTGGGCTGATCCTGCGTTGAGCAGGGGGTTGGACTAGATGGCCTGTATGGCCCCTTCCAACTCTATGATCCTATGATTCAATGGTAAATGGGTGGAGAAAGGCTGGGCTAAATTAAAGAGAAGGCTTTGTTTTTTTAAAAAAAAATACTGGCTGAGATCCTGAACTCCTTTCCAAAAACCTAGAAGAAAAGAGAGACTAAGAGAGAGGAGGGGAGAGCAACCCTGCAGGCTTGCAGCAGCAGGCAAAGAGCAGTCTGGGAAATATTCACTAAATCATCAGGCATATAAATTCGCCAAGCACCACAGCTTAACCTGGCAGGTGTGTTCAGAGGCAGCACGTGATGCACCGCCTTGAAACTCTCTCCTTGTGGGTGCCTGTTGCACTATAAATACTCGAGCTTAGACAAATTGATTTGCTTGGATAGGTAGCGTCCTAATTATAAAATATTGAAAACATTACATAAATAACAGCAGAATTAGCACGCGGCGCTTCTCCTGGGGCAGTCCGCTCGAGAGCTCGAAATTCCTCAGTGCAGATGCACCGTGTGCGGCAGCTGTGCTGCTCTGTACGCACAAGACAGAATGGAGGATTGCATCATTTCGCTGTGCGCTAAAAGCAATTGGTTTGAGGACACTGTAACTTCGCGGGTCTTTCTAGGCCAGGGCAGGCATGAATTCCCCACGGGTGCAGGGTAGCAGAACTGAATGTGGCTGCACAGGGAAGGTCCATATTCAACCTGCCTCCCATCAGCTTCATCGATTGGCGGTAGAGTTCCAGATGAAGCTTAACCTTCAAGGCCATACACGGTCTGAGCCCTGCCAACTTATGGGATCATCTCTCCTAGTCTGTCCCCCAGAGTAGCGATCCCCAACCTGTGGGCCACGGACTACATGTGGTCCGTTGACTAATTGGAGGTGGGCCGCGAAGGACACCTCCTCCCCCCCACCGGCTCTTTATTTCATCCCCCCCGGACCTTTACAACACACTTCGGGTGTCATTGTCTCCCATCACTCCATGAAAATAAAATGTTCCTTATGTTCATTGTTGTGGTGTGTCTGTATCTTATTTTGAAGGGATGTTTAAACATTACCATAGCGATCAGAGAGCGTTAGGGCAGTGGTTGAGAGTAGAGGAGTAAACTACCCCCCCCCCCCACCGGGCCTCAGTAAAATTGTCAAGCGTTGAGTGGTCCCCGGTGATAAAAAGGTTGGGGACCACTGCCCCAGAGAACATTACAAGCTGCAAATACAAGCTGCTGGTGATCCCTGGCCCCGGATAAATCTAGCTGGCCTCGACTTGCCTCCCTCCTGGCGGAATGAGCGACCAACTGAGAGCCAGGCTTTGAGAGGACTCACAAAGTACCACAGGGCCTGTAAAATTGTGTAAAATTCCACCAGGCCCATGTTTGAGGCCAGGATAAATGGACAAAAAAACCCCAAAAACCCTTTATGGGCCTCCCTCCCCAGTTCCGCAGGGAGCTCTTCCACCAGACATTTGGTTGACCAGAATCAGCAGCACCCGCTGGGCCCCTGCACCTCCCTCCCAGGAATCCATGGACTGAATGGAACCATGAACCTGTTCGATTTTTGTCCTGCTTAAACTGTTATCTCCTGTTGTTGTAATTATAACTATTGTTGTATTCTATTTGACTCAAAAACTCAGTTCAATGTATTGTTTCTTACGTTCCCTGTGAACCAGCCTGAGCCTCAGGGGAGGGCAGTATACAAATATAATAAATAAAAGTATAATACATTTTCCACATCTCACGTCCCTTCCGGCTATGTGGCTACTCCCTGCACCGCAGGAGATGCTCTCGCCATAGTCTCTGAACAGAACAGCCAGTGGAACTATGGTGGGAATGGAGCAGCGGTGAGTTCGCAAGCTAGTTTGGGGCTCCTTTGAGTAGTGAAAAGCAGGGTAGAAGAAGAAGAAGAAGAGTTGGTTCTTATATGCCGCTTTTCCCTACCCGAAGGAGGCTCAAAGCGGCTTCCAGTCGCCTTCCCATTCCTCTCCCCACAACAGACACCCTGTGAGGTGGGTGAGGCTGAGAGAGCCCTGATATCACTGCCCGGTCAGAACAGTTTTATCAGTGCCGTGGCGAGCCCAAGGTCACCCAGCTGGCTGCATGTGGGGGAGTGCAGAATCGAACCTGGCATGCCAGATTAGAAGTCCGCACTCCTAACCACTACACCAAACTGGCTCTCCTAACCACTACACCACTCCTAACCACTACACAAAACTGGTATAAAAAAAACCCAGCTCTTGTTCTTTCTTATGTCACAGTGTGCATTTATATAATACTTTCACTACTGAGATAGACATAGGATTTAAAAAACACATCTGGTCCTGTGGTAAGATGGTTTAAGGTTATCTCCCGAGATATTTTTGTTGGTCCTATTTTAACAGTTCCAGGCTCTTCACCTAGAGATATTGAATTCTAACATGTTCTATAGATCCAGGACTTCTAAGTTCATATATTCACTTCTTCAAGAGCAGAATGTGTCTAGGATTTTAAAGCCAAGTTTCAGAGCACTTCGTGATGAATATATATAACTCTGCTTGACAGAGCTACCTGGAGTCCTTTAGGATGCTTAGGGGGTTAGGATGAGCAGGGGGTTGGACTAGATGGCCTCTATGGCCCCTTCCAACTCTATGATTCTATAATTCCTTCTCCTCATGGCCCACAGGGGAATATTTGCAGTTGGTGCCATGCAGCTCCCACCACACCAAGCCCAGTTAATGAAGAAAACCACCACTCTATTGACATGCGCGCAAACTGAGCCAGGTTGCACCCATCCAGACGTCAATTACAAACCCTCCCCTTGCTCAAAACTATCACAATCCCGGTTCACAACCAATCTCACACGTTCCTCCATGCCTGTAAACTCCTCTTATGTCAGGTGCCAAGGTGGAAGCTCTCAATGTATGCCATCAAACAGGACATCAAGTTTTTGCCAGTTCAGCTCACTTCCCATTTGCCAGTAGCCCTCAGGCTGCCAGTTTTGGGAAGATCTGTGCAGGCTACTTACAATTGTAGTCCAGATGTCCATGGACTACAATTCCCAGGAGCCCCTGCCAGCATTCGCTGGCAGGGGCTCCTGGGAATTGTAGTCCATGGACATCTGAAGGGCCGCAGTTTGACTACCCCTGCCCTAGGAAGTCTGAGAGTCCCATAAAAAGCTAGGCAACAATGAACCACTTGGCCTTGAAAACCCCACAGAGTCACTACATATGATCATAGAATCATAGAGTTGGAAGGGGCCATACAGGCCATCTAGTCCAACCCCCTGCTCAATGCAGGATTAGCCCTAAGCATCCTAAAGCATCCAAGAAAAGTGTGCATCTGAAAAACATGTTGGCTGAGACTTGACAGCTAGAGAAATACACACAAAACTGCCATCCCATCAGGACACAACCTCCCCCATCAAGTTCACAAAGGTGAAATACTCAGCTTACCTGGAAACCGAGGTGGAGAGAAGAATAGAAGAAGGTCCATCAAGGCAGCAGCTGAAAACAACCTTCCCTTGGCCCAGGGCTGAGGAACAGGCTTGAGGCAGCCTAGAGAATCAGCTGTAGCCTTTTGGGATCTGATTAGAGAGGCGCACCTGGGCCAAGGTAATCAGCAGGGCCAGGCTAGACCCAGGTGCAGAAGCAATTAGGTTAATGGGGAAGGGTAGCTGATGGGCTCCTCAGAGGTGGAGGACATGGGGCAAGGCCAGAAAGGAGAAACAAAAGGAGGGCTCCACAGGCATAAAGGACATAGCTCAATGAAGAGAAGAAGAGAAAGAAGAGTTGGGTATTTATCCCCAACGTTTTAACTACCTGAAGGGGTTCCAAAGTAGCTTAACAAGCACCTTTCATTTCCTTTTTCTGCAACAGACATCCTGTGAGGTTGGTGGGACTGAGAGAGCTCAAAGAGAACTGTTCTGGGATAAGAGGTCTAGGAGAACTGGGACTGGCCCAAAGTCACCCAGCTGGCTGCATGTGGACGAGATTGGCAACCCTTCCTGTAAGTGGGAATAAGCTCTTGTTAAAAAAATCCTGGTTGCTAGGGAAGCCCATAATTTGAAAGGTTGTCACTTAGAGGTGGGCAGGAAGTGGTTCCTGTTGGCAGCAGAGGAGAGGACTCCCATTAATGGGTTTCAACTATGTGTAGAATGGTAGTGACTATGTATCAGGGGAGGGAAATTTCCACAGAGTGCTTGAGCAGTAGAATGGGCTGCCTCAGGAAGTGGTAAAGTAAAGGTATCCCCTGTGCAAGCACCGAGTCATGTCTGACCCTTGGGGTGACGCCCTCTAGCGTTTTCTTGGCAGACTCAATATGGGGTGGTTTGCCAGTGCCTTCCCCAGTCATTACCGTTTACCCCCCAGCAAGCTGGGTACTCATTTTACCGACCTCGGAAGGATGGAAGGCTGAGTCAACCTTGAGCCAGCTGCTGGGATTGAACTCCCAGCCTCATGGACAAAGCTGTCAGACGCTGCCTTACCACTCTGCGCCACAAGAGGCTCTAGGAAGTGGTAAACTCTCCCTCAAATGGCTGTCTTCAAGTTGTGTCTGGACAAAGACTTATCCTGGATGCTTGAGGCTGCTCCTGCATTGAGCAGGGGGTGGGACTAGATGGCCTGGATCGTTCATCAGTGGAATAGGCTGCCTAAGGAGGTGGGGAGCTCCCCCTCACTCGCGGTCTTTAACCAGCGATTGGACAGATCCTTCTCCTGGATGCTTGAGGCTGATCCTGCACTGAGCAGGGGGTGGGATTAGGTGACCTGCATGGCCCCTTCCCACTCTAGGATTCAACAGTTCTAAGATTCTAATCTAATTTGGATGGCAAGGCTAACCAAGACTTCCCCAAATTTCCCCCACAAGGTTAACATGAATGTTAGAAGGCCTAGTACAGCTAACAGGGGTTCATAAACTCAGGGCAGCTACCATTATTATCTCTTTCAAGGCCAGACTCAAGAATGTGATTATTGGTGTGCTGTTGGGAGCCCATGGTTTTTCAGGGGTTCCAAGCCAGGAATAAGGTCAGAACCTGTGTTCAGTCGTATAACCATATGAGAGGGGGAAATTAGGAGCAGCTGTCAACATTCTCTGGAAGATTCCTCAGGAGAAGAGCCCTAATTGGACCGGAGAGAGACCATTTGATTACATAGTGTAGAATCATAGGATTTTGGAGTTAGAAAGGATCTCGAGGCCCAACCCTCTACATCAGGGGTAGTCAAACTGCGGCCCTCCAGATGTCCATGGACTACAATTCCCAGAAGCCCCTACCAGGGGCTTCTGGGAATTGTAGCCCATGGACATCTGGAGGGCCGCAGTTTGACTACCCCTGCTCTACATAATGCAGGCAACTCACAACTATTTGTCTACCCACACTGACCCCAATTCCATACCTGCTCTCCCCACCACCACCACCAAAAAAACCTCCACAGAATCCCTAGCCATACTAGCCTGGAGGAATTCAAATGAGTAGCTGTGTTGGTCTGAAGTAGCACAATAAAATCAGAGTCCAGGGGCACCTTTAAGACCAACAAAGATTTATTCAAGGCGTGAGCTTTCAAGTGCAAGCACTCTTCCTCAGACTATGAACTGAGGAAGAGTGCCTGCACTCAAAAGCTCACGCCTGGATAAATCTTTGTTGGTCTTAAAGGTGTCACTGGACTCTGATTTTACTTAGCCTGGAGGAAGTTCACCTCCTGACCCCAAAGTAGCAATCAGTATTTCCCTGGGCATGCCAGGAAGGACCAAAAGAGCCAAGCACTGACACAGCCCCTTCTGCCCACCTACTCAAAATCTGCCTTAAGTTCCCAGAATCAGCCTTTCTGTCAGATGGCTATCTAGCCTCAGCGTAAAAACTTCCAAAGAAGGAGAAGAAGAACTATAATAAGCCAGGGAAAGTTATGCTGATGCCATTCTGGTATACTTTGATATGCTGTGCTTCATTGCCATGGTACAGCTTGGATCTTATACCGGAAGAAGATTTGCCATCTAATACCCAGGCATAGAATGTATTAGATAGAAACGTTAGCTACTTTGTCTTCTTGTTACTAAACTGTTCCGATTGTACTGCAAAGTGAATTCTCTTGACAATTGCTTAAATCTTTACATGTGTTCACAAGGTCTGGTTTTCTTGTGTGCAGTTGCGGGTCCATGGTTTTTCAGGGGTTCCAAGCCAGGAATAAGGAGCAAGGATGCTCTGTGCGGATCCTGCATTGAGCAGGGGGTTGGATTAGATGGCCTGTATGGCCCCTTCCAACTCTATGATTCTGAATCACCCAGGGAGACCTGACCATGATCTCTGAGAGTCTTTTAAGGTGCTAAAGGATACCAATCTTCACTGTTTACAACTTCTAATCTGCTTTCATCCCCTCCTGTGCAATCCTTGTGGGCAAACCTAATATTTTGTCAGAACTCTGAATGCACGAAAATTGTCAAGGGAGTCAGTCTACCTTGAAAGTCAGAAAGCAACCTTATCAAAGGATAAGAACCCATTTGCTTGCTCCAAAGACTGTACTGCTACTGAACTACAGTCACAAAGAAGGTAGCAAGATCTGAGCAGCGATTTGAAGAACCAAGCAGGCAAGGAGTTGGGTTGCATTCGGCTCAATCTCCAGCACCCTCGTGCGGTCTCTGATAAATCTTGCAGGGGTCCTCAACACCAGCCATTCTCAGAGGGGGCCATGGGGCCACCTGGGAGCCCTGGAACATCTGAAGGAGGCCACAGACTTGAAAAATGTGAGATGGGGAGCCCAAAGGGTCCTGCTGGTAACCGAACCGATGAAATCCCCTTCTTGTTGTGTATGATGTCATTAATTGCTAAGGTCGGCCTATCAAGGGAGAGAAAAAGAAATCATGTGATCCATTCCTGCAGAATGGACCCAATAAGGTCCTGGTCTCAATGGGCAGAGTGTTCCACCAGGCCTCCGTGCCCCACCATTGCAAACAGTCTGTGGGTGAGTCCAGATATAAGCAACTAAGAATATTGACGTTTGAGAGGGAACACTGCTGTCAGGTAATGGGGAAAACCGTCTTGGACCTAGTGATGTGAGACCAGGACCTCACAGAAGGTTCTTTGCCCGAATCCCAGTAAGTTCTTAGGACTGCACTGTTAGTTGGCACAATGCATTTTTCTTTTCTATGCCGCAGCTACCCAAAAGCTCCAAAAACTTTCCTCCATTTAATATCCCGCCGTTTGATAAGACTTTTACAACTTTTCGAACACTTCCTGAGCCCTTAAAGCTCAAAACCTTGTTATAAGATTCCCTTGTCCTGCCGCTATGCAGTAAAAGAAGTCTTTTTTTGCAGTATCTGGCTTCATTTGAATAATGCCGTAGTTATTGGCCAATAAGTTTCCTGGCCATGAATTGCAAGTGTGAAAGAGAAAGGGAGGAAAAGGCTCTCCAAGGTCTGATCAATAAAATGAAAGGGATGCAGGATGGTGGTGGTTGTTTTAAGCCATTGGGGCGCCTGTCCCTCTTGTACTCTATCAGGGACGATGCATCAAATTGGATTCTGCAGATCTGACAGATCGGATGTAATCTTATTCCGTTCCTTAACATGCTGGAAATATTAACAGCTTCATGCCCGCACTTGATTTGTGCTGGAAGATCTTTCTTACCCCCTTCGGCATAAAATTTAGCGATATCGCTAACGTAAGAAATATGGCTGATCTGTATTTATACCATAAAATCATACCTATTGGGGGAACCATTTGTATATTGTTCTTTCCGAGACCACAGTACATTTCACCGTCATCATTTAATAATATATAAGAATTCTCTGCACAATCCCTAATCAAACTCCCCCCCCCCCGTTCCCTCAAGTATCCTTGCACCAACCCAGCCCCTTCCCAAATCAATTTATTACCCCCGTTGCTCTCCCTCCGGATCGTAAACTTCTTTAAAAGCTTTCCCAGATTGGATTATTGTTCTCTATATTGTCACATAAGCATGGGAACAGAAAGGAGACGAATTGGGGGGGGGAGGATGTATACCTTTAAAAATAGTGTGCACAGATTAGTGTAAAAGCAGTTAGGGTATGATTATACCTTCAAGATTGGCACTGAGATTATCAACAACCCTGTTAAATGTTTCATGCTATGACAGTCTGTGCTAAAAGACAAGCTGGGTATTAGGCACAATGCATGACTAGTCACAATAATGGCGGACAGATATTTCACTTAAAAGTAAAACCTCTGTGTGTGCCTTGGTTCTGGATTTCTCCACTGCCTGTCGACCACTTCTGTTTTACAAATTTTTAAGAATATATTAAAAACCCTGGTGGAGAAAGCATCCATGAGAACTATCTGTCCAGCCTCTGCTCTGCATGCAGAAGGTCACAGATTCAATCCGCAGCATCTCCAGTTAAAGCAGATCAGATGGTAGGTGATGTGAACAATTTCTACTTGGACCCCAGAGAATTCCTACCAGTCTGAGTGGACAATGCTGACCTTCATGGATCAAGGGTTACATTCAGTGTAAGACAGTTTTGTGTGCATTCATCCTGTAAGCCAGGCTTTCTCAATCAGGATTTCGAGAAATCTTAGGGTTTCTTGGGGGCCCTGGAAAGGGTATATATAAAGTTAAATGTTTATTGGGTAACAGGAACATATATGTTAACCCAAAATGGCCAGTGATGATGGACCTGGAGAGGATTGGAGGGGAGGGGCCCTGGGTGGGCAAGGAAGCTATGCTTCCCTGCCATATTCTGCATGATTGCACCATTTCTGGGACTTCTTGAAGCCTGAATAATGTTTCAGGGCTTTCTCAGTGGTCAAAATGTTTAGAAAGGCTGATGTAAACAGTCCACTGTTTAATTTTTTGTTAAGGTCAAGCAATGGTTTTTGTCGTTGATGTCACAAATACTAGCCAATAGTTGCCCTCCACCACCAGTTCTAATTGACTAACCTGGACATTTGCAAAGCTTTTCTTTCCCCTGATGACAGATTCGTTCTGAAAGGGATGAAGAAACTTAAAAACTGACACCACTATTGTGAAACGTTAATTCAGTTTGCACCCATCCTTTAGCAAAAAAGAGCCCGTTTCATGGAATCCTAGAGTTGGAAAGGGGCCAAAGAAGCCATCTAGTCCAGCCTCCTGCTCATTGCAGGACCGGCCTAAAGCATCCAGGATAAGACACAACCAGGGAGGGAGGGCTCACCACGTCCTTGAGCAGCCTATTCCTATTTCATTTACTAAGGTCTCAGTGTGCAAAATTGTCTGCAAAAATGCACATACCACCAGTCCTCGGCCATTTAGGAGAGGGTTATACTCGAAAGGGGAAGCAAAGTAGTAGCTCTTTATGACAAAAAGTTCTCCAGAGATTCACTTCTGTCAATACAATAGAATTCAGGAGCAAATCTGCCCCAACTGAGGCGGGAATCAATACTTCTCTTGGAAGCCTCATTCAGAAAGCATCAGGAACAAAAGGAACCCATGAAATATGAGATATTAACAGTTTATCATCTGTTGGCTGACAGTGTGGCAAAACATTTCATAAATATTATTTTTTTTCCTGACGCCTCATGCGAAGATATGTGGCAGACAGTGGCTTCATTATCCTGATATTAGAAAAGGCCATTTCTCACTTTCTTGTGGTAAAGCACGGGGCAAAAGGAATGAGTCCCACAACGGCACCCAGGAAAAACAAAAGATATAACTCACACAGATGGTTTCCCTTTTGTTGGCTTCAGAGTGACAACACTGGGAAAGGGAAGTTTGCTGGATGTGGTAATGAGGGAAACTGAGGCAGGGACAGAATACATAGGAGCTGATTCCCACGTTGGAATTCCGCACAAGCAGATCTGGGTGGTTGAAGGCAGCTCTGTGGGTGTTCGTTGTATAAGGTAAAGGTAAAGGTATCCCCTGTGCAAGCACCGAGTCATATCTGACCCTTGGGGTGACGCCCTCTAGCGTTTTCATGGCAGACTCAATACGGGGTGGTTTGCCAGTGCCTTCCCCAGTCATTACCGTTTACCCCCCAGCAAGCTGGAGACTCATTTTACCGACCTCGGAAGGATGGAAGGCTGAGTCAACCTTGAGCCGGCTGCTGGGATTAAACTCCCAACCTCATGGGCAAAGCTTTCAGGCGGCTGCCTTACCACTCTGCGCCACAAGAGGCTCTATTCGTTGTATAAACAGGTCATTAAAAAAATTTTTAAAGGCAAACTAACAAACAATATGTGACAGAGGAGTTTTGCTGTTGATGTCACAAAAACGAGAAACGTGCCTACTGGGTGGAAGATACGCTTCTAGGTAGCAGTGTCTGCAAACAAGATCTTGGGGGGCCTTGTGGATTGTAAACTGAATGAGCAGACAGTGTGATGCGGTGGCAAAAAGACGAATACAGTCTCGGGCTGTATCAACAGAGGCATCACACCAAAATCACAAGATGTCAAAACTCCACTGTATACTGCATTAGTCAGACCCCACTTGGAGTCCTCTGTGCAGTTCTGGAGGCCTCGCTTCAAAAAGGATGTGGACAAAATGGAGAGGGTGCAGAGGAGTGAGATGAGGATGATCCGGGGCCTGAGGGACCAAGCCCTAGGAGGAAAGGCTGAGGGACTTGGGAATGTTCAGCCTGGAGAGGAGGAGGTGGAGAGGGGACAGGATGGCTCTCTTGAAGTATTTGAAAGGTCGTCACTTGGAGGAGGGCAGCAAAAGGCTCCTGTTGGCAGCAAAGGATAACCCATCTCCCTCAAAGGGTGTCTGTTGTGGGGAGAGGAAAGGGAAGGTGATTGGAAGCCGCTTTGAGACTCCTTCTGGTAGACAAGAGCAGCATATAAGAACCAACTCTTCTTCTTCTCCAGTAACCTCAGGGCTCTCTCAGCCTCACTTCTCTCACAGGGTGTCTGTTGTGGGGAGAGGAAAGGGAAGGCGACTGTAAGCCACTTTGAGCCTCCTTCGGGTAGAGAAGAGCGGCCTATAAGAACCAACTCTTCTTCTACTACACTGAGCTGGTTCTAATCTCATGTTAAAACTGCTGTTAATTCATGCTGTTAATTAATGCTGTTCATTCAGGAGGGTGCATGTACCGCTTTTCATTTTGCAGACAGAAATCACCAGTCAATTATTTTGTTTCAATGATTTGTGCGAGAGATATTATGAAATGACAGTCATAAAAAACACAATTGAGAATAATAAGCAATTGATTCGGCAGCAAAGTGAAAACCGGAACTTAAGCCTGCATACCCCCCCCCCCAACGAGAACTGATAATTAACTATTGATTTGGGAATGTTGCAGCCGCAAGAAATAACTAATTAAGCTGTAAATAAGGGAATAATTGCAGGAGGGAGCAGAACCTTCATTTAATGGGACTTACTTCCATTGGCCTATAGAATAGGATCCTCCTTATGGGGGAACAAACACCACGGGATCATTACATGAAAGATGCCCCAATATTAAGGGCCAGGCGGAAGCCCAGTTGAAATTCGGCTTGCGGTTCATTGTTGACCCGGAGCCATTCAACATTAAATGAGCCAAGGGCCAAGAGCCAAACATTCTTCACGTAAGTCGCTGCAGAGCATGATTATCGACAGCCACAGGAGAGAAGACCAAAATGGAATGTGCCACCAGCCCTGGCAATATTTCCACCACCATGTATCATTTCCATGAGACATCCCGAGTACAAAGTTATCAGGATTTTATGCTCTCAGTCGATGGGCCTGAATAACAATCGCTGCATTTTTTATTATTATTCTGGTTTGATCATGATAATGAGAAAAAATTAAGATAATTACAATGATATGTTTATCACAGCTGCCGTTGCCCCCTGGCGGTCTGTGTCCTAGGCAAGATACACGACAAAGATGAACTAATTTGAGCATTGATCCCATTTTGGGGGAAATATTTAAGAAGAGAGGCTAGAGACGGGAAGTGGAGGGGGGAGAGAGATAAGCAAGCTAATTATGCCAGCGCATGATGCGTCCAGCCTCTTGGGACGGACAGAGTTTAGAAACCAATTCCGGGTAGGGATGAGACCGAATTTCAAAAGCTGGCTGGTTCATTTCAACTCTCCCCCCTCCCTACTTTCATTTCCCCCTTGAATGAAACAGACCTGAGCTTTTGCTTTTGTACCAGTTTCTCTCTTCCCTTATGCGGAATTTTTCTCATTAAAATGAACACATCATGCCCTGTAATTTTTGGCATGAATTGCATAGCATTGTCATAAAAGAAATGAAAGGAACAGCGGCTAAATGGAGGCAGGATGAAACAGATCATGATGGTGAGGTGCAAAACTTAAAAGATTCTTAAAACAGTGACATATAAAATAAAATATAAGCTAAAAAACGCCAAAGAAGTAGAGTTGGTTGTTGTACCCTGCTTTTCACTACCTAGAGGAGTCTCAGAGCTGCTTACAATCCCCTTCCCTTCCACACCCCACAACAGACACCCTGTGAGGTAGGTGGAGCTGAGAGAGCTCTAAGAGAATTGCTCTGTGAGAAGAGCTCTAAGAGAACTAGGTCACCCAGCTGGCTGCATGTGGAGAAGTAGGGAATCAACCCCAGCACACCTGTGTAGAAGCCGCCACTCATATATAGGCTAGATATCTGGAAAAAAATTTTCACAGTCAGAGTAGTTCAGCAGTGGAATAGGCGGCCTAAGGAGGTGGTGAGCTCCCCCTCACTGGCAGTCTTCGTTGGATACACACTTTTCTTGGATGCTTTAGGATGCTTAGGGCTGATCCTGCGTAGAGCAGGGGGTTGGACTAGATGGCCTGTATGGCCCCTTCCAACTTTATGATTCTATGGTTCATAACCACCACACCAAGCTGTAGGGGTTCAACCCCTGATTGTATAGTTGTCAGACATTATTGGAAAATGAGGGGACTAAGAAAGTCAGGATATGCAAGATCTACAGCAAGATCTACATAACTGAGCAACTCTGTGATTTGAGCCTACGTCCTCCATGCTTGCCCCCAGAACGATCAGAATGAATGCAGGACAACAGAACAGTTAGACAGTTAGTTAGGACTCTCTCTCTCTCTCCTCTCGTTTACAAAGCTTTTTTTCTCTTCTAAATGAAATGGTTTTATTCTTTTAAGCAGCTAGGCGCGTCTGTGCTCTCTTTCCACATTTAAACTGCCTACAGAAAGGTGGGATGTAAATGATTTGATAAACATATGATTTGAAAAATGATTTCAATGTCTCTGTTTTTTCTTTTTAAAGAATGCCTGTTGAGAAGAGCAGAACAAATCTGAAGTCCAGCTGCACCTTTAAGAGTAACAAAGTTCTGAGTTGAGTAGAGTAGCTATGTAGTAGAATGTATGGCTTGATCCAACTGTGTGAGAATGGGAGGGGGGGCTGGAGGATACCATCAACTCACCACCAATTGTAGGGACTCCCTAGGACAGGCTTTCTCAACCAGGGTTTCGTGAAACCCTGGGGTTTCTTGATGGCCCTGGAAGGGTTTCCCAAATGGGTGAGGGTTAATTGATTTTTAATATATGTTTAAAACATTTATCAGGTGATATGACCATAGATGGTCAAGTTGACCTGCTCCCTCCCAAATGACCAATGAGGTGCCTGGAGGGGGTGGTGAAGGGAGGAGCCTCAGGTGGGCATGTCCATAGCTCTGCTTCCTAACTATATTCTGCACGATCGCGCCACTTCTAGGGTTTCTAGGGGTTTCTCAATGGTAGACAAGTTGCCCTAGGATTTCCAAGGCAAGAGATGGTTTGCAATTCCCTGCATCTGTGAATCAGCCCTGGACTTTCTTAATGAAAGGAAGTCATATGAAATACAGTAATTAGTTCTGGATCTCAGTTGCTAGGCGTGATATCTTGGAGCAGCAGTCCCCAACCTTCTTGTAGTCAGGGACCGCCTCCGAGGGTGAGAGAGAGCCGGCGGCCCAGCCGCCACAGCTGCCTGTAAACGCGCACGCGCAGTCGCTGCACATGCATGTTTTCGCCACTAGGTGACACTAATGTGCAAGCGAGGAACTGCCGTGCATGCGCGTTTTCACCAGCAGGGGGCGCAAACACGCATGCGCGCCGGCTCCGCGCGTGTGCGCGTTTGTGTCGCTGGCATGCCAGCGGCCGTGCCTGCCTCTTCCCCCCCTCTCGCTGTGGGAGGGGGGGGTGCGGCTGCTGGCGGCCCGGTACCATGGCCTTTGCGGCCCGGTACCGGGCCGCGGACTGGGGGTTGAGGACCCCTGTCTTGGAGGACATAAAATCACAGATAGCCCAGAGAGATTTGAACATCGGAAAAAGAGCCGTCTTTAACAAATTAGATCAGTGTTTTATTTGAGAGATGCCAAATTGAGACAACATGTAGTCATCATCTGAGGGGCAGAGAAAGGTTGGATTGCAAGAAGCTGTGTGGATTTGTCATTAAGGCCAAGGAGAAAATTCACAATTGGAAGATAGGGTCACATTTCAAATAGCACCCATTGTTAAAGTTGCAGTGACCCCTAGTGTCTCCTCTCATCATTTAGTTCAACGTTACAGCTTCTGAATCTAGATTTCTGAGCTCACTTAGGACCTAATCGCTCTATGTAGACACCAGAGCCTTATATCCGTGCTCTGGCTATTTCTATTTCATTGTCTGACCAAATGTCCATGGGAGTTTATAACTTGAATAAAACTTTGTTAGTCCTACGATGCCATTGGACTCAAATCTTGTTCTGTCTCTGTGTTTGTCACCTATTTCTGAAGGTTTCCACCTACAAAATGGGCCCACATTTCTTTTTTTCAGCCCTAAGAAGATTCAGCGTCTTCACTCAAAAAGATGACCACCCCCCTTTTAAAAAGACACACACACACTGCCCATCCTGTAACTTGTGCATGAATTTAAGACAACCCCCACTTTTTCTGGCCAACACACCTGGGTGAAAAAAAAACTAGAATTCCTCTGAGTAAATGTTGACAGCCATCAAGCAGAGGCAGAACAGTTACTTATCCTGGATGCTTTAAGCTGATTCTGCACTGAGCTTTAGGCTATTGTGCTTTGGGCTGATCCTGCGTTGAGCAGGGGGTTGGACTAGATGGCCTGTATGGCCCCTTCCAACTCTATGATTCTATGATTCTATGATTTGAGCAGGGGGTGGGACAAGATGGCCTGTACAGCCCCTTCCAACTCTGGGATTTATTTATTTTTATTTATTTGATTTGATTTCTATACCACCCTTCCATATGGCTCGGGGCAGTTTACATACAACATCATAGGGGATACATGGAATGAGTCAACATACAACATAGTCAATATACAACAATAACAACCCAACAGAGGTTCTAAACAACTTCAGTCATCCCAACAATAACAACATACAAGCTATACTCCCTAGAGAGGTCAGGCTGCTTCAGGCCATGGAGGGGATGTCAGGGGTGGGGGGGACCTGTGGTCGGTCTCAGACAAATGCCTGGTGGAGGAGCTCCCTTTTGCAGGCCCTGTGGAACTGTGAGAACCCTGATCTCTTCTGGGGGGGGGCAGGATGGAAAAAGCTCTGGTCCTCGTTGAGGACCGACGTGCTTGTTTTGGGCCAGGCATCACAGTTGGCAGTGGGGGAGCGTAATGCTCTTTAGGGGGTATAGGCAGAGAGACGGTCTCTCAGGTACACTGGGCCCAGACCGCGTATGGCCTTGAAGGTAAGAACCAAAACCTTAAGCCTGATCCAGAATTCAACTAGAAGCCAATTGAGTTGTTGAACTATAGGCCGGATACGAGATCTCCACGGTGTGTTGGTGATTTACTATAGCATTTTGCAGTTTGTATATAAAAATAGAGACACAAAAAAAGATATAGCATACCTGGAAGCGGGGCCAGGAAAGGTACCTCCCTGATACTGCAGGGAACCCGCACCAGTTAGAGGAAACAGTAACAGCCAAGATGAACTCAAGCATAAGAAAGCTTCATAGGTTCATATTTTGCTTTGAACTTTACAGGTCTATTTTGGTAGGAGCAGCCAACCATTTACCCATCCCCTGATCTTTTTAAAGGTGAAAATGGAAAGATCCATCATCATCCCTTTTCTGCTGTCCTCCTTCCAGCCCCGATGGAGAATCAGTGCAAAGTGGATTTCCCTTTCAAAATAATCTGCAGTATCTAGAATCATAGAGTTGGAAAGGACCTCCTGGGTCATCTAGTCCAACCCCCTACACCAGGGGTAGTCAACCTGTGGTCCTCCAGATGTCCATGGACTACAATTCCCATGAGCCCCTGCCAGCAAATGCTGGCAGGGGCTCATGGGAATTGTAGTCCATGGACATCTGGAGGACCACAGGTTGACTACCCCTGCCCTACACTATGCAGGTCACTCACAACCCTAACAGGATGCTGGAAATTACCACACACATAAACACACACCGTTCAAGAAGAGGGGATCACAATACAACTGGTAGTCTGAGCACCTGAAACTCTTTTTTAGGTATACAGTCCCTTGAGGCAAAAACTCTACCACACGTTTCACTTAAGCTGTTTGAGTGATGTCACAGGAGGACCTTTCAGGTTTGAAGTTGTCAGAGATAATGAAACTTGGCAAGGCAAACATTTCCATTGTCCTTTCGACAGCGGGGACAGACCTGATTTTCTGGTACCTGTCACTAGTAAATCACTATTTTTCTGTTTTGCCTTTGGGGGAGATCTGCAGTTTATAACTTCATTGTTCTACAGGCACGTACACAAACTTTCCCACACGCCACACAAACACCAGTTTCAGCTCCTTATCCGTGGGCTCCTAAAAGTTAGGCCACTAAGACGTCACCCTCCCCTAATGGGAGAAATCCAGCCCAAGGTCCCAAAGCTGATTCTGCACACATTAGATAATGCACTTTAAATGTACTTTAGAAGTAGATCTTCCTGTTCCACACAGAAAACCCTACCTGCAAATGCACATTGAAAGCGTATTATCCACTGTGTGTGGAATGGGCCACAGTTTCACAGCAGTGACTTTCCAGAGCAGCTTTTCTCAACTTTTTAACCATTGAGAACCCCCTGAAACATTCTTCAGGCTTTGAGAAACCCCAGAAGTGGTGCAATCGTGCAGAGTATGGCCAGGAAGCAGAGCTGCAGATATACCCACCTGGGGCTCCTCCCCTTTCTAGGCCCATCATTGGCCATTTGGGGAAAGATGGGTGGGTTGACATGACCATATATAGTCGTATCTCCTGATAAATGTTTAACAAATTTAAATATCTTTCACCGCTCCTGAGGAGCGGTAATAATAAAGCCGTAAGGGCTAAAGGGGAGGAGAAAGAGGCGGGCCAAGTCCGTGACAAAAACTCCAATCAGGAGCCTCAAAGCAGCTCCTGATTAGCCCCTCTGAGTATCATTCCAGGGCCAAGTGGCCAATGGGAACCACGCACAGCGTGGCTCCCCATTGGCTACTTGGCACGTCCTCGGCTGTACTGTCCGGGGAGTCGCCAGGGGAAGTGTCCAGCGAAGTAGCCGCCTTGGCCGGGGAGGGGCCCACAGGAAAGGAGCAGGGATGCTGCATCGAAGACACGGCGGCCCTGCTCCTTTCCCGCCAGTCAGTCAGCCGTCTGGGACGGGGGGGGGCACAGGAACAGAGCAGGAATGCCGTGTCAAATACGGGGGAAGGAGATCAGCCCTGACTGCTCCTTAGAAGGCCAGATCCTGAAGATGAAACTCAAATACTTTGGCCACCTCATGAGAAGGAAGGACTCCTTGGAAGAGAGCCTAATGAAGAAGGGGGACAACAAAGAATGAGGTGGCTGGATGGAGTCACTGAAGCAGTCAGTGAGAGCTCAAATGGACTCTGGGGAATGGTAGAGGACAGGAATGCCTGGTGGGTCATTGTCCATGGGTTCGTGATGGGTCGGACATGACTTAGAATCATAGAATCATGGAAGGGGCCATACAGGCCATAGAATCATAGAATCAGGGAGCTGGAAGGGACCATACAGGCCTTCTAGTCCAACCCCCTGCTCAACGCAGGATCAGCCCAAAGCATCCTAAAGCATCCAAGAAAAGTGTGTACCCAACCTTTGCTTGAAGACTGCCAGTGAGGGGGAGCTCACCACCTCCTTAGGCAGCCTATTTCACTGCTGAACTTCCCAACTTGTATTCACAACTAACGACAAATGTTAACCTTGAAATACAACCTTTGGCTGAGATGGTACATGTGAGCCAGTGATTAACCCCCATTCATTCGTCCTCCCCGCTTTTCCCTGACCCCTGCATTGACATTTCTGGCTGCTGTTCAGCCAGGCAGATGTTAGCCAGCCAGCTGGTAAGCCCGTGAGAAAGCAGAGTGTTTTTTGTTCCCCTAAGGTTTCCTTCTGCCTTCCCTTGGAATCCTACTCCCCGGGGTCTCTTATATTGTCACATGACCAACATTTCCCAGAAGATACCAAGGTGTGGTTGTGGGGGGGATAAGTTGGCTGGAGATGAAAAAATAGTAAAAAAAAACGTTGCTAAATTTATGGTGTAGAGGCTTTTACTTAACTATTTTGATATGAGTTTTGCACTCGATTTTCAGAGATTTTTTTCTCCATTTGTAAAATGCTTGATAGGGGGTGCAGTTTAGATATAAGGAAACAGTTTTGAACCTTGTAGAAATATATTATTTAAATTATTTTTGCTTTTTGTTTCCAATGTTTTTTGACTTTTTTAGCCTGTAGGAGGAGCCTGGAGATCTTCCCCTATTACAATCTCCAGACAACATAGACCAGTTCCTCTAGAGAAAGTGGCTGCTTTGGAAGGAGAATTGTATTGTGTTATACCCCTGATGAGCTCCCTCCCCTCCCCAAAATCTCCAAGTATTTGTCACATCTAATGCTAAGCCTGGTATTTACTAGCACAGCCTCTGGAATGCACACAGGAAAGAGCAATTAATACAATGCTGTGTTCAAAGGTTATAAAAGAAAATGGATTAAAATAAAAGATGATATCGATGGATAAAATGGGATGGAAAGAACAATGGATTATATTATAAGGCAGCTGTCCCCAACCCCCGGTGGGGTGACCAGTACCAGTCTGTGGATCAGTCGGTACCGGGCCGCGACTCCTCCTTGTCCTCCTCTCCGGCTGCTGCCTCGGGGGCTGCCATGCCACTCTGCCGCCAGCTCACCTTTGGTGATCTCCAGCGGCCGCCATGGCTGGGGCTCCCCCTTGTTGTGGCACTGCGTAGCTGCTGCTGACAGCGCCCCCCAGTGGGCGGTGGGAAGTCAGGGGCGCCGGTGGGAAAGCAAGTGGAGCAGGGGCTCAGGCGGTGGCAACGTCCCTCGGCAAAAGACTACCCTCCTCCCCAGGCCTCAGTAAGATTGTCAAGTGTTGACCGCTCCCCGGTGATAAAATGGTCGGGGACCACTGTAGGCATCAGTTTTAAGGAATCAAGGCTAGAAACAAAGCAAGGTCAGCAGCCCAGTCCACAGAGGTCTGGGAGTCAAGAGTTCCACCGAAGGGTCAAGGAAGTAGGGAGGACTGAGGTTCAGGGTCCAAAGGTGAGCAGCCAGGCAGGGATTTAGGTACTGGTTTCTCTCTGAATAGCAAGCACAACATTAGCAAGCAGGATACAAAGCAAAACTCTAATCACGGAGACTCTGGTTACAGAGCAGTGTGCACTAGATAGCTCCCACATTGAACTCTGTTCAGCGTCACCTTTTTATCAGCCTAATTAATACATTAATACATACATTCGTTTTTGGCATTCTGCAGGGCTTGCAAGACCGCGCTCTTTCGCCAGGTCTATGGTTGAAGCTGGGGCCCGGAAGATCAGGTGGTCCCCTAGAAGATATCGCCACGGGCCAGATCATTGCCACTGCTGGACCGCCGGCATTTGTAGTCCCCTATGGTGCACTGAGAGGCAGCCTGTAATGGTTGAGGGGGTTGGAGATAGTTTTGCTGCCTGGGTATAGATTTTAATGGGGATATTGTGTTTTATGTTGGGTTTTATTGTGTAACCCACCACAAGACAGCTTGCCGAGAGCGACGGGAAATAAATCGAATAACAACAACAACAACAATAACAACAACTGGCTCAAGGCCAAGGCCCAGGTGTGACAACTCATTGTGTTCCTGCTCCTGTAAACATCTCTGCTGAAGGAGCTAAAGTCATCCATTGCGGTTCCAACCGATGGACACCTTGTTGTCTTTCTTGGGCTATCAATCTCCCCCTCCATCTTCTATGCTGGCTCAGGAGACATTGGGGGTGAAGGACAAACTGGTTTCTGACTTCTGCCCCTTTGTCCCCTGCCAGTACAAGCTGCCTTCATCCCCTGATGCTTCTGCTGCTGCCTCGGATTCTAAACTCAGCTGCTCAGACAGGGATCCCACAGGTGCAGATCCTGACTCTTCCATCTCCTTGTCATGCACCTGGCTGATTCACAACAGTGTTTCTCCATCTTGAGCAGACAATGCTTAGTGAGTGAAGCGCTGGGAAAAGAAAGGTATCTGAGCGTCCTGTCGATTGCATTGACTCCCTGGGTGCTAATCCATCTTGAGTCCAAGTGAGAAAGGTAGGCTATCAGTCAATCAATCGGAAGGCTTCCAAGTGTCAGGATTGCTGCTGAACCCTGCCATGAGTTAGCATGAGTTTCTCCATGATTATTTGTTTAACCTTTTTCCCTGCTTGGTTCCTGAGGCCCCAGGCCCATATATTATGCTTGCATGCTTGAAACTGAAACTATGTTGCTACATCCTGTTATCACAGGGAGCTGTGATTTATTTGTCTTTTGAACCTCCCGGCCCGGTCTGCCTTTTGTAACCATAACATCTTATCTTGTCCGGAGACGACCAAGGACGTGAGAATTGTAACACTATGGTTTATGGCACCTGCAGCCTCCTTTCCCCCCTCCCTTGGGAACTTTCAAGTTTTAGGCGGGAGAACTGTATTGATAAGGGGAGGCAAATCTGTCCTCAGGCAGATTTGACTTCTTTAGCTTAGGTGTATGAAGTAACTTCTCAATAAACGCTTTCTTTATTAAAGAAGCTTGTTGTGAGTTCTTGCGACGCTTGACACCAAGGATGGAAGGACTAGGAGACCTCCGACAACAGCTGTTGCAAAGGAAGGCACTAGGCAAGGTACCTTTTGCTGTAACAGCCAGAAGTCAGATGCAACTTGATGGTTCTTCACGCACATACGGTTCCAGTAGGTTACTTCCTTGGGAGTAGGTTACTTGCCTGACCTTGGGACAACACAGCAGATTTTACTATTTGTGCTCTTTTGCTCCAGCCTTCCCATTTGAGGGATGTAGGTCCTTGACGTCACTGTGTCACACGAGGAACCTCCCTGATCTTTAAGGTTTTTAATAGAAGAAGAAGAAGAAGAAGAAGAAGAAGAAGAAGAAGAAGAAGAAGAAGAAGAAGAAGAAGAAGAGTTGATTCTTATATGCTGCTTTTCTCTACCCAAAGGAGTCTCAAAGCGGCTTACAAGTTGCCTTCCCTTTCCTCTTCCCACAACAGACATCCTGTGAGTTGGGTGAGGCTGAGAGAGCCCTGATATCACTGCTCGGTCAGAACAGCTTTCTCAGTGCTGTAGTGAGCCCAAGGTCACCCACCTGGCTGCATGTGGGGGAACAGGGAATCAAACCTGCCAGATTAGAAGTCTGCACTCCTAACCACTACACCAAGCTGGCTCAGCAGATCTTGGCTGTTACGTAGGTTCAGCCCAGGCTAGTCCTTGGATGGGTGACCACCAATGACGTCCAGGGTTGCTTCACAGAGGCAGGCAATGGCAAAGCCTGCCTGTTTGTCTCTTGCATTGAAAGCCCTACGGGGTCAACCTACCACGGCTGCCCCTTGACCACACTTTCTACGGCCATCTCAGTGAAAGTGTTTAGGAACTGGGTGTTCTGATTTTCAGTGGAAGTTTGGACTTCAACCCTGTGGGAGACGCCCCAGCATTGGCCGCTGGAAGCAACACGATGACCTCGGAGATGTTTCTCCTTCCTGCAGCCGGAGTGTCAGCAATTACATAAACAGCTGTAATAATAATTAGCATTGCCGCTGAAGTATAACAGATCATTAGGTTTTCCAGCTAGGAGGTAAACTGCTTGTGAATCAGCTGCTCAGCCTGTGGCCTTGTTATTTACTGTTGAGCCTTTTTATCTTTCCCTAAGGGGGAAGGGGAAGACAATTATCGCTTAATTACCTTATCTCATCATTGGAAAAGGATGCACAAGTCGTGTTCTCCGAGTTACAGGCGTACGTCGGGAAATATGTCTGACAACTTGCAGGGGGAGATTTTCCTCCCGTGAAACCGGAGAAGAGGGAAGGAGGCCTGGTGGAGCCCTGTCCCATCAGATCTCAGAAACTAAGTAGGGTCAGTTCTTGGACGGGAGACCCCCCAGCAAAGTCTCTGCAGAAGAATGCAATGGCAAGTCACCTCTTGCCCTGAAATCCTCTTGCTGGACCAGCCAGAAGTTAGCGCAACTTGATAGGACTTCACATCTAAGGGACCGCTTGTCTCCTTATGCCCCCCGCAGGGCTTTTTGCCCTGCGGGTGCTAATCTGCTTATGGTCCTTGGCCCCCGAGAGGTATGCCTGGCCTCAACCTGGGCCAGGGCCTTTTCGGTCCTGGCCCCTGCCTGGTGGAATGAGCTCCCGGAAGAGCTGAGGGCCCTGACGGAGCTATCTTAGCTCCGCAGGGCCTATAAAACGGAGCTCTTCTGCCAGGTGTTTGTTTCCGCATGACAAATGCAGCCATAAGGCCACACTTTGCGGTTTCTCCCGGACATGCATACAGTACACTAACAGAACAACTTTTGAGTCCACCTTGGAGACGAACAAAGTTTTATTCAAGGCAGAAGCTTTCATTGGGAATGCCAAAGATTGTGCCTGGGACCTTTTGCCTTCCACACGCATGTGAGACTCTCTCTCTCTCTCTCTCTCTCTCTCTCTCTCTCTCTGTAGTCTAATTGCTAATGTTCATCTAGGAAGATGAGCCATGGGAGAGGAAGGTTGGACGTTAATGGTGAGTCTGGCTTTGGGGCAGTCTTGCAAGAGTGATGTCACATGCACCTGGATGCAGGGCTACTTTGGGTGCTTTCTCCTGGGAACAGGGGAAGACCACCTTTACCTAGTTGGGGCATTTTCATGGGTGTCTGGGGGGAGGGTGGATTTTGGGGTTGTATTGCTCAGGGCAGCCTTTCTCAGCTTTTTTTTTTTAATCATTGAGAAATCTACCAAAGTTTTAAGACCAACAACGTTTTATTCAAGGTGTAAGCTTCCCTGTGCATGTACACTCCTTCAGATGCCAAGGTTTTAAGACCATCGAAGTTTTATTCAAGGTGTAAGCTTCCCTGTGCATGTACACTCCTTCAGATGCCAAGGTTTTAAGACCATCGAAGTTTTATTCAAGGTGTAAGCTTCCCTGTGCATGTACACTCCTTCAGATGGCAAGGGTTTAAGACCATCAAAGTTTTATTCAAGGTGTAAGCTTCCCTGTGCATGTACACTCCTTCAGATGGCAAGGTTTTAAGACAATTGAAGTTTTATTCAAGGTGTAAACTTCCCTGTGCATGTACACTTCTTCAGATGGCAAGGTTTTAAGACAATTGAAGTTTTATTCAAGGTGTAAGCTTCCCTGTGCATGTACACTTCTTCAGATGGCAAGGTTTTAAGACAATTGAAGTTTTATTCAAGGTGTAAGCTTCCCTGTGCATGTACACTTCTTCAGATGGCAAGGTTTTAAGACAATTGAAGTTTTATTCAAGGTGTAAGCTTCCCTGTGCATGTACACTTCTTCAGATGGCAAGGTTTTAAGACAATTGAAGTTTTATTCAAGTTGTAAACTTCCGTGCATATGCACGCTTCTTCAGATACATTAAAACCATTGTGTTTTCACAGACCCACACAGGACATGGGGCTAATAGAACAGGTAACTAAATCCCCAGTCATGGCCAGTTCAGGCCCTGGCCACTTTATGGAAGAGCTTCTCAGAGGAGAAAAAGGAGAAACTTTCCATCCCCAAGAGGCCCAAAGCATTCCCATTCTCCAGGGTCTTTCATTGATGCTCAGCTACGAGACGGGAATTTTAAAAAGCCAGCCTTGGGCGTCGAGTAGGCGATTCAGTCCCTGAGTAAATATGACAGATAGCATAATGTTAAACAGTGTTTGAAAGTCCATCAGCACAGCCCGATGGGAGCTCCGGGATGGATGAGTGCCACCTGGTCTTCGAGGCGGCAATCTGCGAAACGCTCTCATCTCTTTCGAACCGCATCAGCTCCCGGCTCACGCCAAACTCATCTTCCCAGACCATTTCTTTGCAAAGCTGAGGAGTCCTCGTTTAATGCTCTTCCCGCCACTGCTCCATGCGTGTCTAACGGGCTTCCGTCTGTGTCTCTTTAACCAGAATGAATGGCCCGGCAGCTCGGGGGAGGCAAAGGCAGGGAACAGGGCTGCTTTTCGCGACCGGAGGAGTCCGATGATCAATGGCTTATTTGGAAACAGCTTAGCCCAGGAGAGACTGCTGGAAAACGGCGGGCGCCCGAGATGAACGGCGCTGGCTGCGGGAGTTCAATGCACATTATTATAAAGCCACTAGAATCTATTCGCCGCTGCGTCCTAATGGGCGGCTTTTATGAAAAATCACTGTGCAATGAGCAGATCTTCCGTGCGACCCAGAAATCTCAAAAGGCTCATCTGATGGGGCCTCGGCTAGATGGATGGGTTTCCTTGGTGTTGGCGTGCACCATCAGCTACAAGCCGGAGTAAAATTGGTGAAGCTCTTCAAGAGAGGCGTTTCGGGAGGGAGGCACAAAGCTGGGGCTGGAAGGCCCATTAAAGTTAGTAAGGAAAGGCCCTCTTCTAAAGTAATAACGTTGCTGATTTTAGAGAATTCAGCAGTCTTGGGGGAATCACAGGAATGGACTGGACGATTTAGGGACATTCCATTAAATTGTAAGAATGCCAAGGAACTGGAAATGTATTTATTTTGCAGCATTTATAGATTTATTTGCTTGTTTATAATTTGATTTGTATACTCCCTCTCTCGGAGTAGCCACCTCGAGGCGGAGAACAGCAAGCGCATAACAGTGCTCAGAAAAACACAGAAAACATCATAAAACCAAATGCATGGATAATTTAAAGTTAAAAATTATTGCCTGTAGCAGAACTATTTGTCAGAAAACTCACTTCAGTCACCGGCAGCCAAGCTGGAGGAGTTGGGGAAGGGGGGGACGAGAGGACGGAGGCCTGGTTACATGTAGATCTCCTTGGCCTCAACCATAGGCCTGGTGAAAGAACCCCACCTTGCAAGCCCTGCAGAACATCTGTCAGGCCCCTGATGTTTTCAAGGAGCTGATTCCCCCAGGCAGGGGCCAGGCCCAAGAATTGAGATTAAGTTTCCCACTGACATTCAAAGCAGTTTGAGACAGTATTGGTCCATACGACGAGAGGGGTTGTAGCTCAGTGGCAGAGCATCTGCTTGGCATGCAGAAGGCCCCAGGTTCAAGCAGCAGCATCTTCACATGTGATAGTCGGTGGTGTGAAAGACCTCTGCCTCAGACCTTGGAGAGCCTCAGCTACTCTGAGTAGCCAATGCCGACTTTGATGGACCTAGGGTTGGATTCATCACAAAGCAATTTCATGTGTTCATGAGACATAATCACTTGGTTATGTATAATGCTACTGTACAAGATTGCTATTTTTTAAATTTAGAAGCAACACTGTAATGCGATCAACTTTTTTTAAAAAAAGGGCAGGTTTTTCAGAACGGAGGGAGGAAAATGCCTCAAAACGGCAGCTGCACTGAACAACTCCAAATTAGATCCTGTTAGATCCCGCTTGAAAAGATGAAATCGGGTTTTCTGGGGATTCCTTTGCTATGGGGCAGGCTCCCCTGACTCCTGGCAAACGGCTTCTGACCACGCATCTGGTAATTGGACTGGCTTTGTTGATTATCCGCTTATCTGGACTCTGACCTTGGCTTTCCCTTCGACTACTCTTTGCCTCGCCCTTCACTCTGCTTGCTTTGATTCCTGATGACTCCGACTGAACTTTGACTTTGCTCCAGCTAGGCTCTGCAGCCCAGGCACCTCCTGCACAGCTGGCACTGGGAGTGGCACCTGGAGAAACAGACTTCAGTGCATGAAGGGTTTCGCGAAGTCTGAAGAATGTTTCAGGGGTGTCTCGAAAAGTGGAGACAGGCTGCCCTCCAGGGTCACCAATCGCCATCAGCCAGCTGTGACTTGACGGCAAGTTCTACTACAGCCACTCTTTAAAGCGCCAAACATTTTAGCTTTCCTCATCATTCTGATCATTTAAAGTTCCCTTTTGTTGCCTCTTTTTCAGCGCTGTAATGTGCTGCTGCCTCGCCAGGGCTAAGCGGGATCCGAGAGCAAACAAAAGTTGCGTTATTCACACCTGTTGGGACACCAGGGACCTCACTTCCCCCTTCCCTTGGTCATTGATCACGTGTCGTTTACAAAGTGCTTTACGCTCTTTATTAGGTTCATCCTCACAACAACCCTGTGAGGTAGGTCGCTCGTGTCCATTTCAACAAATGGAGAATTGAGATCGGAAGACCATTGGCCAAATCCAGCATGGGAGAACCTCACACTCCATGGGTGCCCATCCACATTGCATTGAGTTTCTCGCTGAATTTAACAGGGAAGGTCATGGTTTTTTGCTTTTTAAATAGAACTCAAGACGTATTCGGACCATGATCTGGAACCCAGGACTCTTGCCCCCTTACTGCTTGCTAGATTTAACACTGTTTGTGTCCATGATCAATGTCACTATAATCTGGGCATGCGGCACCCGCCAACATGTATTTTATTCTAGTGCATCACCGATTAAAAATGTAGTAGCTCCAAATACAATTATTTATTTCTCTTTCCAAGAATGACAATGGGACAATGTACAGATGCTTTCCCTCAAGTGCAGTATAAAATCTGTTTATATATATTTATATATGTATATATTTACACACACCCATACGTTATGTCATAATTTTTTAAAATCAGGGAAACCTTCCAGATCCATAATTACAAGCACACACTCGTGCACACATACATACACAAAAAAAACAACAAAATATTTAGTGCTAGCCACAATGTTCCAGCAGGACTGCAATTTGGCATCCAATAAAACTCCACTTTGGTTTGTGTTTTTCTTTTTTTTTAGGAAAGTGTCGGACATCATCCAAAAAGAGACAGACTTTTAAAGTTGTCAAGATACAAAATAAAAGTTTTGAGTTTTCCTCTTTTTTTTTCTTTTGAAGGAGATAAACATAAAAAAATAAGAGCCCAAAAAAAGGCCTTGATTTTTAATGCTATTAGAAAGCTATATAAATGTGCATGAGTCCTCTTCTTAGCGATGGGGAATCAGTGGGGTGCAATGGAAGTGCTCCAGCTTCCGGGCTCTTCCGGGAATAATTCTGCTTAAGTACCTGTAAGACAGAGGGAAAGGTTGAGAAAGTCTGTGCGTGGAAAATATTGTACATTTTAATTTTTTTACAGTTCATCTCTGCCCAGGATTCAGAATGGTGCCTGAAATCAAAGCCTTCAGAAGTCCCTTGGTCACAATGAAGAGCTGATTGAACTCCCTGTGTGCCTGGCTTCCTTCGAACCCACGGATTTAACAGGAGACCTCTGAGGATTTGGATGGAGTTCCTCCAAGGAGCACTAGGGCTGAATCTGCACGGATATTTATTCCAATCCCAGGATGATTCAGTCCCTCCCATCTACACTGAATGCAATTTCCATTTTGATTTTTGCCAATTTAAATTTTCCCAATGTAACAAGCTGGATTGACCCGGAGTGACCCTACCTTTTCCCCGCAATATCCTGGAGTGGATATAAACTTCAATATTTGAAAAATTGGCATGGGTAAAGGTGCAGCTCTCTGTTTGTTCCAAACTAACTAGCTGCCTCGAGCCTCTGACACTGTAGAGGCGTCAGTTGTTCCCACTTGTTCCCAGGCTGGAAGGTTTCCCTTAAAGGGGAAGCCCTAACTTCTCTGCAGAGATTTTCCTCTTGGATTTATTCCCCCTCCTCTGCTGTCTCCAATCCTCTCCCCCTTTCAAGAAAAGAGGCTCCTGCTGTGCTTGGTACCCCCACCCCTCTGAGCTTCCCTAATGACGTGCAGAAGACTTTTCTGTTTCAATGCGGGGAGGGAAGGAGACAGAGGAAGACCTGATTCCAAATTGATCTGAATTCAGCAGGATCCACAACGGAAAAACAAAGTAAGTGCAGAATCAGCCCAGGCGCCATGACACAGAGGCAGCCAATGGCAAATCACCTCCAAATGTCCCTTGCCTGGCTGCCAGATCTCCTGGCTATGCGACACACACACACTGCACGATAAATTAAAAAAAAACACAATCACGTTCTTATGGTCTTCACCATCACCACGAACGGAGAACCTACCATATCCCTGGACAACCAATTCCAACGCTGAGCCATTTCTAATGCAGTGCTGTCCCAGGGCACAGAAAAAGCTGGGAAGTCAGCATGGCCACTCTTGACTGCAGTGAGAGGTCTGAATTGGCTCTCAGCAGCTTCAAGTCACGCCTAGCGATCTCCTTGTCCTAAGAACGCCTCGTCTGCAGTTCCTCCTCATCTCACTCTCCTCGCGACGGAGGAATCCTCCGCCCCACTGAACAACTAACACCTTCCTCGGCAATTTACCAGCAGGGATTACGATTTTAAAAAGAAATCGTTGTCATTGGGAAAGTCTGGAGCCAGGGCCGCACCTGATTCCTGATTTCCTATTCTTCTTCTCCGTGGTCCATCTCGACCTCCTCTAAGTTAGCCGTGTCTGCGGCTCGCGACAAGATGTCCGCCATCAGCGCCTCCTCCAGTTTCCTGCGCACCTGCTGTACCCGCTCCTCTTGCTTCCTGGGGAGGCATTCAAAAGCCCACAGGTGAAAACATTAACGCTTCTGTTTTAAGAAACAACGAGTTAAGATTTGGCAGCCCTGACCCAGATGGCCCGAGCTAGGCTGATCTCAACAGATCTCGGAAGCTAAGCAGGGTCAACCCTGGTTAGTACAGCAACAAAGGCAACAAAGTGTCATTGTAGTCCATTTCCAAGGACTACAATTCCCATGAACCCCTGCCAGCATATAGTCCATAGACATCTGGAGAGCCTCCGTTTGGCCACCCCTGCTCATGCTGGCAAGGGCTCATGGGAATTGTAGTCCATGGACATCTGGAGAGGCAGTTTGGCCACCCATACACATGCTGGCAGGGGCTCATGGGAATTGTAGTCCACCGACATCTGGAGAGCCTCAGTTTGGCCACTTGTGCACATGCTGGCAGGGGCTCATGGGAATTGTAATCCATGGACATCTGGAGAGCCTCAGTTTGGCCACCCGTGCACATGCTGACAGGGGTTCATGTGAATTGTAGTCCATGGACATCTGGAGAGCCACCCTTGCATATGCTGACAGGGGTTCATGTGAATTGTAGTCCATGGACATCTGGAGAGCCACCCTTGCATATGCTGACAGGGGCTCATGGGAATTGTAATCCACGGACATCTGGAGAGCCTCAGTTTGGCCACCCGTGCACATGTTGGCAGGGGTCCATGGGAATTGTAGTCCATGGACATCTGGAGAGCCACCCTTGCATATGCTGACATGGGCTCATGGGAATTGTAGTCCATGGACTTCTGGAGAGCCTCAGATTGGCCACCCCTGCAGAGTACATTTAGAACAGCTCATGGCAAGTTATACAAACTTAGTGACCCGTTCAATCACAATTCTTGGGGTCTCAAGAGAAACGGAATCTTAAATTCATCCGCTAGGAGCCAGTCAAAAGCCTTGGCAGCCATTCGCAGCTCCCACCTGCATAATTTCTTGGAGTGAATTTCTGAAGAAGGCTGTGGCCAAAAATTAGGTTGAACCGGTGGCTTTTTCTGAATTATTTACGCTTTCATGTATCTTCTAGCCATGGTTGGCTATTGATCTGGAACCACTGGGCTTTATGCTATGTGAAGCAAGGTTGCTTGGACGGAGACTCTCAGTTATTGTCATGGTTGAATTGTATTTGTTCTTGTTTACACGGGAACTGCTGTGCTGTTGGCATTTGTTATCTATCCGCTGTGGCCCTGCTTATCCCTTGTTCTCTTTCGCATAGCCGCGGGTGAAGGAATTTAGCAAAATCAAATGGACAGTTAAAACACCCACCTGCACTTGGTTCTGTGCAGTGCTGTCCACAGAGGCAGAAGCCTAGCTGGAAATGGGATTTGTCGAAATCTCCCATGCAACACGGCAGAAGGTAGGGCATTAGTTCTTGATAGCATATGTGGGTTGATACAAGACGATGAAATGATAAAAATATGCAGCTGGGGACTGAGAACACCACTTCTTGGCCTTTGGGTTAGAAGAGGAAGGAGAGCTGGCTTTTACACCTCTCTTTTCATGGCCTGAAGGAGACTCAAAGCAGCTTACCATCACCTTCCCTTCCTCTCCCCACAACCGGCACCCTGTGAGGGAGATGAGGCTGAGAGAGCCCTGAGATTACTGAAGAAGAAGACTTGGTTCTTATATGCCCCTTTTCTCTAGCAGAAGGAGTCTCAAAGCAGCTTACAGTCGCCTTCTCTTTCCTCTCCCCACAATAGACCCCCTGTGAGGGAGGTGAGACTGAGAGAGCCCTGAGATTCCTGAAGAAGAAGAGTTGGTTCATATATGCCACTTTTCTCTACCCGAAGGAGTCTCAAAATGGCTTACCACCACCTTTCCTCTCCCGACAACAGACACCCTGGGAGGTATGTGGGGCTGAGAGAGCTCTGAGAGAACACTTCTGTGAAAGCAGCTCTATCAAGACTGTGACTGGCCCACGGTCGGCCAGCTGGCTGTATGTGGAGGAGTAAGAAATTAAAAGCTGCTGCTCTTAACCACGACACCGTGCTAGCACTCAAGTTAAGATTAAGTGTAATGTGTAACCCTGGTCAGTACTTGAAGGGGTGACCACAACGGGGGGAGGAGGAGGAGGAGGAGAAGGCGACGACGATGACACCCTGTGGGGTGGGTGAGGCTGAGAGAGCCCTGATATTTCTGCTTGGTCAGAACAGTTTTATCAGTGCCGTGGCGAGCCCAAGGTCACCCAGGTGGCTGCATGTGGGGGAGTGCAGAATCGAACCCAGCATGCCAGATTAGAAGTCCGCACTCCTAACCACTACACTAAACTGGCTCTCAGAGGCTCCTCAAAGGAAGTCTGTATTTTGCCTCAGCTGGACATGTGGGTTTTGATACCTATTTCCAACGTGGGTTTCATGAGGTGGAAATTCCTTTCTTTTGACTATTTCGTTGTCACAGGACAATGTGGGTGTCATGAGGTGGAAGCTCCTTTCTTGTGACTGTTTCCTTGCCATACGATTTGAAGATGGGCCACTGTTAGTGTGGTTTCCCAGTGGAACAGGCTTCCTCGGAAGGTGGTGGATTCTCCATCTTTGGAGATTTTTAAACAGAGGCTGGAGAACCATCTGACAGAGAGGCCGATTCTATGAAGACTCAAGGGGGTGGCAGGTTACAGTGGAGGAGCGATAGGGTTGTGAGTGTCCTGCATGATACGGGGGGTTGGACTAGATGACCCAGGAGGTCCCTTGAAACTCTATGATTCCAAGATTCTATGAAGATGGGGTCCACCTGCAGAAGTCTGAGATTCTGAACATTGACACTCTTTCGTTGGGTGGCATAATTTCCAGTTGGCTTTTACCGAACAGCGGCCCAGAGTCACAAGAAAGGAGCTTCCACCTCATGAAACCCAGATTGTCCTGTGACAACAATATAGTCACAAGAAAAGATTTTCCACCTCATGAAACCCACGTTGGAAGTAGGTATTAAAACCCACATTTCCAACTGAGGCAAAAAATATAGACTTCCTCTTCGTAGGCCACTCAATTTTTTTTTTTTTTACTTTTCTCTCATTGGACTATCCACTGAACCTGCTGGCCGTGTAAGCCTCGACAGAGAAGTCAATGGCTGGAAAGGAACTTATGAGCAGACAGCCATCTGCCCACCTGCCTCAAATGACCATCAGGATTACACACAATGAGTTGGACCGAATGATTATCCCACCGCTAAGACTTCTCCTAATGGAGTTCTGGTCACTGCACCTCAAAAGAGACTTTGGAAAGGGGCCACTATGGGAGCACCATCCCTATGAAGAAAGGTTAAAGAGGCTCAGACTCTTGATCTTGGAGAACGGATGACCGAAAAGTAACATGATAGATCAGGCTTTCCCAACCTGCGTTTCGTGAAAACCTCGGGTTTCTTGACAGCCCCGGAAGGGTTTCCCAAATGGGTGGGAGTCAATTTTGTATATATTTTTAAAGGTGTTAAATATTTATTGGATGCTATGACCAAATATGGTCATGTTGGCCCACCCACCCCCTTCCCCAAATGGCGATTGAGGGTCTTGGAAGGGGCGGAGCCTTGGGTGGGCAAGAACTAGGCTTCCCAACCATATTCTACACAATCGTGCCAATTCTGGGGTTACGCAGAGCCTGAAGAATGTTCCAGGGGGTTCTCAATCAGCAAAAGTTGATAAAGGCTGTAAGAATCATAGAATAATAGATTTGGAAGGGGCCTCCTGGATCATCTAGTCCCAACCCCCTGCACTATGCAGGACACTCACATCCGTATCGCTCGTCCACTGTAACCTGCCACCCCCTTGAGCCTTCACAGAGAGGTTGACAGCATAGAGAAAAGAAGTACTTTTCTCCCTTTCTCGCAAGACAGGATACCCTAGGCCATGAAGGCCAGGGCACTTATTTGCTTACTTAGATTTATCTGCCACTTTTCTCCCCAAAGGGGCATCCAAAGTGGCTTACAACATTTTCCTCTTCCCCGTAGATAAAACGGTCTTCTGGATACCTCCCCAGGGGGAAGTGCCTGCTCGTGTGACCCGCTCAGCATGCCGTGAATCCCATTCCTGACACCCTGCTTCCCGTCCCGTGTGTGCCGCCAGTGATTCAAAACGCCACCCTTGCGGGGACCGAGATCCCGTGGCATCAGTGAGTCGGAGGTTGCAGCCGAGAGTCGGATCTGGCCAAACTTTCTCCTCCTTCTCCTGCGTCATCGCGTCCGTCTCTGCGCCGCTCCGGGATAAGCTCCCAAACGGTCTCTCAAAATGTCAAGCGTCTTAAAGGCTACGGGGAAGGTAATGCCTCGGAAACAACCACAGCTGCATCCCAGCCAGGACGATGCCGGGGGATTGGATGATTTCCAAAGCTCCCGGGGCTGATCTTGCGCCGAGGCTGTGAAGATGCCGGCGGAAAAGCCCCTCGCTAAATAATGAAGGAGGCTTATTTGCCAGTTGACTGAGATCTTGCTTCAGCTTTGCATGTGGAGTGTGACGCTGAGCGAGGCTTTGGCGGGGGCTCGCAAGGAAATGTCGGGGCTGACAAAGGAGATGGAGCTTTAAGCAGCAGGGAGGCAGGAGAATAGATTCTCCAGGCCACCTTGGGGGAAACACAAAGAGGAGCCACCCCAGGGGGAGGGGAAGAGCGCCGGACGCCGAAGCCGTACAAGGGGTTTCCAAATTGTTTGCTGGCTTTTGCGCAGGGAGCTTAAGGATGCAAGGAACAGCAGATCTCTTGCTCACGCAACCCAATGAATGGGATGAGCAAGGGTCTCTGTCATGTGCAGCCTTTTGAACAGGGTGCAGTAAGGCGAGGGTAGTCAACCTGTGGTCCTCCAGATGTCCATGGTCTACAATTCCCATGAGCCCCTGCCAGCGTTCGCTGGCAGGGGCTCATGGGAATTGTAGACCATGGACATCTGGAGGACCACAGGTTGACTTCCCCCCGGTAAGGTGTGGCTAATGTCAACAGATGCTGCCATCAGAGCCGCATGGAAAGAAATGCTGATTTTATGAACTTAGGCAGATGGTGAGTGGGTAGACAGGGAGAGATGCGCCAGTGTTTGTCTCTTGTGGCCCTTCCTTGAAGACTCAGGGCTGATCACCACTGTGGGATGGTAGGTGAATTTCCTCCAGGTCAGGCTGGCTTCTCGAGATTTTCGGCGGAGGGATCACTTGGGCATGAAATTGGGGTCACTGTGAGTAAGCAGGTAGCTGTGAGTTCCTGCATTGTGCAGGGGTTGGACTAGATGACCCTGGAGATCCCTTCCAAATGTCCAGTGATGGGCCTGGAGGGGGTGGCAAGGGGAGGGCCCCTGGGTGGGGGTGTATATAGCCTTGCTTCCTAAGCATATTCGGCAGAATATCATACCACTTCTAGGGGTTTCTTAAAGCATGAAGAATGTTTCAGGGGTTTCACAGTGGCAAAAAGTTGAGAAAGGCTGCATTAGTGCAACAGGGGAAGTGAGTTCCAGTGACGTCTAGAGATGTCATTGGCCATCTGAACATCTGGGAAAGGCCGTCTAGGCCCTGGGGAGCTCTTACGTAACCCCAGGGTTCCCCCGGACCCAAGACAAAAAACTGCAATGATCGACTTGCACTCAAAGGAACTATGTTTAAGCAGAATTATGTCATCCGTTCAGTCATGTCCGACCCTCAGCGATTCTATAGGGAAGTCTTCGCCACTCGCCCCTGTCTCTGACTGCTTCTTTTAGTTGGTTCATGGTCATCCCTGTATCGGCTTTGATCGTGTCGAGCCAGCAGATCCTTTGCTGACCTCATTTCCTTTTGCCACTGACCATGCTGAGTATTAATGATTTTTCTAGCGAGTTTGATCGCAGGATGGGTCCAAAGTGAGCTTTAGCCGTAATATCTTCCCTTCTGATGACATAGCTGGTTTGTTCCTCTCTAAAACTATCTTGTTGGTAACTTCAGCTGTCCATGGTACTCGCAGGCTTCGTCTCCAACACCATAATTGGAAAGCGTCTATTCTCCTCCTGTCTTCCTTCTTCAGAGTCCAGCATTCACATCCATAGGTTGTTATGGGGAAGACAAGGGCGTGGACTAGCCGACACTTTGTATTAAGGCTGATAATACAGCGAGCTAAATAAGAACTGTGGGCCTGAAGTCAGTGACTTTCCCATTCAAGTGTTTAGCTTGATTTCGTAGGCTAAGCGTCAAAGACCGCACGGAGGGACAGAACTGCCAGGATAGGCAACTCAGTCAACCGTGGTCCCTGTCGGTGCCATGCCGTACTGATAGACAGAGAGGATGATCAGAGCCCCTAGGAAAGCTGATTTTCCAAAGAAACTAAACCTTGGAAACTCTTTTTGATTAATCAGTATTAGGCATCTGCAGAAAGCGACAGAGGACTGTGATTCCAGACTGCCCTCTGCTGGCGGTGGTCGGGCACTTCAACCATTCATCCACCCGCCATTGGATTTTATGAGTTCTCTGGTTGCTGCTGGGAGGCATAAGTAATAAGGGGGGGGAACCATGCTGTGTTAACTTTTTATGTTTCTATTACACTGTACAGGACAGAGCGGCGCTGAAAAAAAAATGCTTAGCGCTGAACTTTAAAAAGATGCCGGAGCCTATTATTACCAAAATAACTTTCAAGGGGAAAGAGAATGATTTGGGGATTTAGGACATCAAAAGCTGCCTCCCCCTCCCCCTCCCCCCCCCCAAGTTCAAACACTTCTAAGCCTGTTCAATATTCAACAAAACTTTTACCTACGTCGTTAAAATATGTTTAGGCAAGCTCTCTCCCTTTATTCGGATTAAGCACACGGCTTCCGAGAGCTTTTTGCAGAGAGAGATAAAACGCGAGAGGCCTGGTCTATGGGAAGAGAACGTGGTGTGATAAAGTTGTTCCGGGACTGTTCCATTTTGGGCTGCGGGGGAGGGGGGGGTTGAGAGTGGCAGCGTTTGACTCTGGAGAGTGGCAGCATTTGATTCCCTGCTCCTCCTCCACATGCAGCCAGCTTGGGTGACTTTGGACTCGTCCCGGTCCTCTTAGAGCTGTTCTCCCGCAGCAGTCCTATCAGAGCTCTCTCAGCCCCACCTGCCTCCCAGGGTGTCTGTTGTGGGGAGAAGGAGGGAAGGCGACTGTAAGGCGCTTTGAGACTCCCTCGGGTAGTACGAAGTGGAGTATAAAAGCCAACTCCTCTTCTTCTCACGGTTTGTCCCAATTCAGAACAAAGCGAACACCACTCAGGAAGGATTTGTGTGTGGGGGGGGGGGATGAGTTCCCGGAAGGGCATCCATAATGGTATTCTGGATTAATCGTAACTATGGAACTTCCAAGCAGAAAGTCTCAGATATTAGGAGCAAGTTACAAAGGGAGGGATTCCTGTCGGGTCCCTAACAGTGTACTCTGCTTTTCCCTGTAGCCTGAAGATGCATGACCCAGACACAAATTTACCATCTCTGGCAAGATCGGGGAGGGGGGGGGGAGATTTCCTACAGCATACAGACTAAAGCAACTAAATTCCTTAATCCTGTTACCAGAAACAACCCTCTCGGCCCCACACCTCTTCGCGTAACGTTTCTGAATTTGTTGTCACGAGCATATCCCCCAAACTGTGGCTTACAATGAGTTGGAAAAGGGGATTAGAACAGGACTCCTTGTTTCAGTCACCTGCGGTCATTTCCAGTCTGGACCGGAGATTATCAAGCGAATTGGGGTCAAGGAACATCTGGCAAGCCAGCCAGAGCCACGGGAGCACAGCTGGAAGTCTGGATGCCTGCATCTTCATGCTGCCCCCATAACATTGTGGTATCCAGAAGCAAGCAACTTTGATAGTTTGTTACCCCAGTAAAATGCACAAGAGAGAAAAGACTTCCGAAGAGAGTTCCAGGATGGTTGACAGAGATAAGGTGGCTTCATTTCTTTCACCTATGCCAGCGTGGTGCTGTGGTTAAGCGCAGCAGTCTCAAATCTGGAGAACTGGGTTTGATTCCCCACTCCTCCACATGCAGCCAACTGCGTGGCCTTGCAGAAGTCCCAGCTCTCTCCGAGATCTTTCGGCTACACCTGCCTCACAAAGGTGCCTGTTGTGGAGAGAGGAAGGGGAGGCAATCGGGAGCCCCTTTGTGACACGTGAGGCCTGCTGGATGACCTTGGGCCTGTCCCAGTTCCCTCAGAACTCTCTCAGAGCTCTCTCATCCTCACCTACCTCACAGGGTGTCTGTCGTGGGGAGAGGAAAGGGAAGGCGATTGCAAGCCGCTTTGAGACTCCTTTGGGTACAGAAAACCAGGGTATGGAAAACCAGCTCTTCTTCTCCTTCTGGTTGAAGTGGCTTTGAAGCAGCACCCTGCTTACCAAGAATGCAAACCGATTTGACCAGAATGAGAAAGGGACATTCCAGAGCACCCCAGTACTTCTTTCCCCCCTCTGTCTCCAGCTCGGACTAGGGAGTTTTCTCCTTCGACCGAATCAGACCATTGGTGCATCCACCCCCGGTCTTTTATTGTTAGCATTAGTATTAAATTAAATTTCTATACTGCCCTCCCGGAACCGGCTCAGGGCGGTGTCCATCGTACAATCAACAGCTAACCAGTAATTAGAGCTACTGATAAAACAGTTAAAACAGTTTAATTCTTTCGGCAACATCGATAGCCAATGGCAACATCAATTCTTGCTCCGTTTCCCAGAAAGGGGACTCTGTCAATGGATCGCTTCCAGGCTGTGGGGAGGGCGTTTTGTCAGGGAGGGCCCATAGATGTTACAAGGTCACTGCCCCCTTGCCAAAGGCTTGGTGGAAGAGCTCCATCTTGCAGGCCCTGCGGAACTGTGCCAGGGCGGAATACGAACCGAAACATAACTAAAACCAGTAAAGGTATGTACTGTATTGTACATACAAAACTGGAAAGTATCTTTGTGTATTGAAGAGAGAGGTGGAATGAGTAGAAATTAGGGAGGTCTTCTCTGTGGTGGAGAATAGTTCAGCAGTGGAATAGGCTGCCTAAGGAGGTGGTGAGCTCCCCCTCACTGGCCGTCTTCAAGCAAAGGCTGGATACACACTTTTCTTGGATGCTTTAGGATGCTTTGGGCTGATCCTGTGTTGAGCAGGGGGTTGGACTACATGGCCTATATGGCCCCTTCCAACTTTATGATTCTATGATTCTATGGCCTGTATGGCCCCTTCCAATATGATTCTATGGCCTGTATGGCCCCTTCCAACTCTATGATTCTATTCTATTCTATGTATTGGGAGCACTGTATTGAAAGTGAGACTTACCTAATATCCTCATCCGTCACGATGAAAGCTTTGCAGAGCGGCTGAGACGTATTGAGCCACACGGCTGGGTTCTTTTCGACAGCGGCGGACAGTTGCCCCGTGATGGGCGCCGAACTGGTGTGCAGTGCGCTGGCGACGGCTGACAAAAGGGTGTTGTCGTTGTTCCCTGGGCCGACACCTGAAACGGGAGCACAACACTCGCCTGTTCAAAGGCCATCTGCTTTGGAATGAGACGGGGAAGAGCGACCGATCTGGTTTCAAAGGCAGGACCTGCTGCCACCCCTAGCTTTATCTAAAAATAAATCGAGGGGAGTCCAAGAGGCACCATTCAGTGTGTGCCTGAGATCCTCGCAGATCGCTCCAGCCAGTGAGCCATGTTAGATGGCAGAGCAGAAAGCAGAGGCCATGATATAATGCTCTGAGAGGCTCCCTCATCAGCCTAGTCGAAAATACTAATTTCCCACTAAGGAAGGTTTTAACTACTTGGTTGTGAGGAGTCTCTTTGGCTTCTCCAAGGTGTTCAAGATGGCCAAGATGGTCAACCTGTGGTCCTCCAGATGTTTGTGGACTACAATTCCCATGAGCCCCTGCCAGCAAACGCTGGCAGGGGCTCATGGGAATTGTAGTCCGTGGACATCTGGAGGACCACAGGTTGACTACCCCTGGCCTAGGTGCCTCCCCTTATCCTGCCAGGTAAGTTAAGATGAGGGATGATTTATATGTTACAAAATCCACAGAACAATTGTGGACTTGGGGTAGAAGGACTTTGGGTTCAAGCAGCCTTTTTCAATCTTTTGACCGTGGAAATACCGCTCAAATATTTTTCAGGCTTCAAAGTACGGGGAAGTGAGGTCAGCTGGGCACACTTCTCTGCCACACACCCCGGAAGTGAGAGGAGACTTGGCTGGCGAAGGTTTAAATGCCCCCCCACTGACTCCAAGCCCCCCACTTTGGGAGGGGGTGGGTCAGTTGACATTTGACACACGTTGTAAACCACCCTGAACCTGTGTGCCAGGAGGGCGGTACATTAAAACCAATCAAGAATCACAATAATAATAATTTTTAGAATATAAATTTAATAATTAATAAAGAAACTTTTTCTTTCATCTTTTCTCAGAGCTGGAAAAGGCAGGCACCGGGTGGGAGGGCTCTACCTAACCGCCATTTTGAAAACTCCCATGCCACGGTAGCACTGAGGGGTCTTTGGGCTACCATCTGGTACCATGGTCCCACAGCTGGGAAACCCTGAGTTAAAGGTATGTCTGGAATTCCATGAGGAGAACTCAATTCCCAGATGTGCACAGGCCTCATTGGAGCTGCAAGGAGAAGGGGTTTCAACTATCCCTTCCATGCTGTGGAAACTGCCCCAGCAAGCCATTATTTATCCCACTGAGGAAACCAACATGAAGCTGAATCAGGCCCTTGGTCCATCGTGTCAGTCTTTATTCAGCCCAGCAATGGCTCTCTCCGGGGTCTTAGGCCGAGGGCTTTCACCTCACCTTTTACCTGACCTTTTACAGGGCATATGCCGGGTGTTGAACCTGCAACCTTCTGTGTGCCAAGCAGATGCTCTGCCAACTGAACCACAGCCTCTCCCCAGGTAAGGTCCCTAGAGCAGTTTGAGAGTGAGAGGAGGAGGCTTAAGACTCCTTCTTTGGGTCCCTGTTGCCTGAGATTTAGGTTCCCAGGCAGGAACTCCCAGAACGCATCTGTCTGAGATCCAAAAGGGGAACATGGACTTTATAACGTGAGACCATGACCAGCTCAGGGGAATCCAGTGTTTGAGCACAGATTTAACTGGGGTCTCTTGGTCTAACACTCTGGCCACTACACAATGTTGGATTATTCACATGCACCCACTTGCTTGTTAAAGGCTACTGGTGGGCCACCCTGCTGGATACGACAAATAGTCCATGTGATACAGCATCCTCTCCCACACTGTGGACAACCAGTTCCTCTGGATGGCCAACAATAGGGCACAGAGGCTGAGACTTCCGTAAGAACATAAGAATAACCTTGTTGGATCAGACCAGTGGTCCATCTAGTCCAGCATTCTCTCTCACAGTGGCCAACCAGTTCCTCTTAAAGGCCAACCAAAGAGCCCAGAGGCCAAGACCTTCAAAGAACACAAGAAGAGCCCTGCTGAGTCAGACCAGTGGTCCATCTGATCCAGCATCCTCTCTCTCACAGTGGCCAACCAGTCCTTGAAGGCCAACAACAGGCCCCAGAACCAAGGCCTTCAAAGAACGTAAGAAGAGCCTTGCTAAATCAGACGTGTTCCATCTAGACTAGCATCTATCTCACACAATGACCAACCAGTTCCTCTGGACGGCCAACAACATAGTGTCTGAGGCCTTTACAAGAACATAAGAAGAGCCCTGCTGGATCAGACCATGACCCAGCATCCTGTCTCACAAGGTGACCAGCCAGTTCCTCTGGATGGCCCACAACAGGGCACAGAGGCCAAGGCCTTCCCCCTAGGATTCTTCACCTGGAGGTTCCCATCAGTCCTCATGGTGAGTAGCCATGGATAGACCTATCCTCCAAGGGATAACCAGCACCCTGAACAAGATTGACCATTTTAGCTTTCCTAGTATGGCCTACCTTATGGCATGCGAGAACCATTGTGAGGATTCATAGATGGGAACGGGGCTGGTTCAAAGTATCTGGTCACCCCACACAAATCATGCCTGTTATTTATTCGCATACTGCAGTTGGCCAGATCATGGCGGATCTGGGTCCATACACTCCGGTTGGACCTAGCCACCAACAGCAGTACTGTAATCTAGCTGGAGATGCCCCTCATCTCCCGCTCTCCAATGGGATGGAGTGAGCCAAGCTGAGGATGCCATCCCCACGTTCAGTCAAACAAGAAGGATGCGAGCAACACCTGTTCAGGTGCAGGCCGGTCCCCGTTTCTGCAGGCCCCGGTTTGAAAGCCGCCAGTTTGTCAGAGCGCGTCAAACGTCACTGAGGCAAAGGGTACCTTGAAGGCCTTTCGGTAGCTCCATGGACTTTATGATCTGCTCACTCACATCGGAGGCGCTCAAGCCTTGCAGCCGCTTCTCCCAGAAAAGCTGAAAGATCGAAAGGCCCTGATTAATATCAGAAATGGCAACGCGCGGCGGGAAAGATGGAATATTCATCTTCGGCGTTCACTTTGACTGTCTGCAGCACTGCTGGGTTCACTTAGGGCAGCCTCGCTCGACTTTCTTGACCAGGGGTAGTCAAACTGCGGCCCTCCAGATGTCCATGGACTACAATTCCCAGGAGCCCCTGCCAGCTGGCAGGGGCTCCTGGGAATTGGAGTCCATGGACATCTGGAGGGCCGCAGTTTGACTACCCCTGTTCTTGACCATTGAGAAACCCCAGAAACCTTCAGGCTCCGAGAAGCCCCCCAAGTGGTCGGATGATGCAGAATATGATTGGGAAGCATAGCTGTGGACATGACCACCCAAGACCCCTCCTCTTCCACTCCCTCCAGGCCCCTCACTGGCCATTTTGGAAGGGGGGCTGGTCAACATGACCACAGAGAGTCCTATCACCCAATAAATGTTTGACACATTTGAGAAATATATTAAAAATTAATTAACTCCCGCCCATTCAAAAAACCCTTCCTGGGCCGTCAAGAAACCCCAGGCTTTCGTGAAGGGCTGGCTTAGGGGTATGCAGGAGCTTTTGAGTAATATACGGTTGGCATAGGATCAGCATGTGGACCCTATTGGTTGCCGTCCAGAGGAACTGGTGGGCCACCTTGTAGGACGGGATGCTGGACTAGATGCACCACGGGTCTGATCCAGCTGGGCTCTTCTGATGTTTTTAAATCGAGGGAACAAGCAGGAACGACAGCGGACAAACCAAAAAGGATCACGCAACTCAAAAATTTTAAAAAGGGAAGGGGGAAACTGTACGTTATGCGTTGACGAAGACACCCTGGTGACTAAGCACATAAATATTTGCGACTGAAGGGGACTATGGCATCTAATCAAATCACTCTGAATCATGTTCTTCCCTTGAGAGTCAAAGCATCTCCAACGTAACGGCTCTTTGTGAGAAATGAGGCCCCCCCCTGGCAGTTCGTAAGGAGACGACAGTAAATTTTTTAACATTATTTAAGCTGGATGTAATGGGACCTAAATTGCTCAGTCGCTTTCATGCGCATCGTTAGCGGAAGGACCCCATCAATGCTCCCCTCGTTCGAGCTGGTTTTAAATCAATTTAGGTTACAATTATGTCAGCCGAGGTAGGTGATTCCCGCCGAGCATGCTCGGGTTGACGATGTGATGGATGAGCTTTGCGCATCACTGTAATTGCTTAATTTCAGTGTTTCCCACACAGGCCATTAATATTTTGATGTCCAATTAAGATTAATTTTAAGACAGGTTCTCGTGACAAGTGACCGCTTGGGTCGTGCGGCTTTCATTCGCTTGTTTACACGTGTTGGAGGGCAACTCAATTATGTAATGGCTCCATCCCCTTCATCGGTCCTAAATATTAATGGAGGGCTACATTAGCAGACAGTTAAGGTTGGTCTCCTGGACACCACTCAGCGATGACAGAGCATTTGTATGGTGTGCAGAAACTTCTCAAGTGGTTAATTGTGAACCACTGTAAGGATTGCAGCATATCAGGGTCCCTTGGGTTTTTCAAATTATAGCTAGGGTTGGGGGTTTTTTCTTCCCTATATACTCACGTATAAGCCTAGTTTTGCAGCACTTTTTCACACTGAAAAGGCCCTCCTTGGCTTATATGAGGGTATATACGGTAATTGAAATAAAAGCCTGCACCAGCCAGCCAATCATTGCATTGCCTTTTGCAAATGTGTACTGCAAGCTGAGCTTGCTCTGGCAGCTTGTAGGACATCAACGGTTTGACTGAGGGACAACTGAACTGGGATAATACTGCTTTTACATTTGTAATGATTGTGTCGTCAGTCTCCCCAAGATTTCATGGGCTAAACATCACATCCGAAATCTGCGTTACTAAAGAGGTCGATTTGGAACGAGAAGAGCTCTTCTAGATCTCAGACTGGGAAGGGAGATGTGAAGGTTGAGCCTGGGACATTCCAGGTACCTTACTATTACCTCTGGACCTCTCTCCACAAAATGGGCACCTGGAGAAAGTGGCTCATTTGGAAGGTGGCCCCTGTGACATTCTGCCTCCATTGAAGACCCTCTCCTCCCCAAATCTCACTATTCCTAGGTCTTATCAGGGCAACGTACAAGTAGGGGGACGGAAGGGTGTTTTTTAATAGGGCTCAGTCAGAAAGTAGATTTTGTTATCTAAGAGGCGATGCGACAAATTTGAGGAAGCGCCAAAAAGAGAAAAACAAGTTGGCGTGTTTCGGAAACCTCTAGCATGCGCCATTTGTGTGTGGCATCCAAAAGGGGGCCGAAAGGACATTTGCATACTGTAAAAAATTAAGGAACTAATAAATTTAGCACTCCTGTTCTGCTTTGGCAATGAAAAAAAAATTGCTGTACAACAAGACGATTGTGAACAAGGTTGAGAACTGATTTTTTTTAAGACTACAAAAATACGTGTGCCTTAGGAAGCTGCCCTCTATTGAGCCAACGCAGTGGTCTGTTAAAGAATCACACCGAGCCGTGGAAGAGACCACAAAGGGTCATCCAGTCCAGCCCGACAGCTGCCCATTCAAGCTCCTCCTAAATATTTCCAACTGAGGAGACTCCACCACCTCCTAAATATTTCCAACTCTCTCAACCTCTCTTCATAAGGCCTGGATTCCAACCCCTGAACCGTCCTAGTCACCCGTCTCTGAACATGCTCCAACTGGTCCATATCCTTCTTCAACTAAGGCACCCAGAACTGGACACGAGGTCAGTACTGTCTACTTGGAAGGGCTTCACAAGTCCAGAGCGTCAGGCTAAAGCCCTGTACATCTTTTACTACGACTCAATTCTTAACAGGATTTGTCAGGGCCTGAGGCTCAGGGGTAGAGCATCTGCTTGGCACGCAGAAGGTCCCAGGTTCTATTCCTGGCATCTCAAGTTAAATAGATCCGGTAGCAGATGAGGTTGAAAGACCCTGGGAGCCACTGCCAGCCTGAATACACAATACAGATTAAGATCTCACTGTATGTCTAGGCATCTCTAGGGACTTACACCAAAGGAAAATTCAGTGCGGTTTAGATTTGGCAGGAAATGATTTGGGTATACCTGAATCACCTGAACCACAGTATCAGCAAAGGCATTCAGATTCAGGTGATTTGGGTACAGCTGAATCAGTTCAGGCTCTGAAGCATTTAAAGGGATATCCCCATAAATGCCTGGGAGCTTGCCCAACAGCTGATGACATTGAGAGAAGTCTCTCAGAGAGATAAAAGGTATGTCAGGTGGGGGAAGGCTGTTAAACTGCTTAACAGCCAGCTGATTTGGGGAGAGGCTTCTCTCTCTGGATCAGCTTGGGCTTTGCAGGAGGAGGGATTCAAACCATCTATCCCTCACATAGTCTGACAGCTAGCTTATCCGGGTTTGCAAGTTTCAGAGGACTCTGAGGGAGGGGCATTTAAAGAGCTCATCAAACAGCTGAGCCTTAGGCCTCAGGTTCGGTGGTTGGTGGGCTCTCCTCTCCCTCAAATCCTTCCCTCCCTCGGCCATCTCTGCACTGCCTGGGGAGGGAGGGGGCATTTAAAGAACCCACCAAACAGCTGAGCCTCAGGCCTCAGGTTTGGTGGTTGGTTGGTTCTTCTCTCCTGCAAACCCTCCCTCCCTGTTTGGTGGGCTCTTCCCTCCCTCAGCCATCTCTGCACTGCCTGGGGAGGGAGAGGGCATTTAAAGAACCCACCAAACCACTAAGCCTGAGGCCTCAGGTTCGGTGGTTGGCAGGCTCTTCTCTCCTCAAATCCTTCCCTCCCTCAGCCATCTCTGCACTGCCTGGGGAGGCAGGGAGGGGGCATTTAAAGAATCCACCAAACAGCTGAACCTCAGGCTTCAGGTTTGGTGGTTGGTTGGTTCTTCTCTCCTGCAAAACCTTCCCTCCCTGTTTGGTGGGCTCTTCCCTCCCTCAGCCATCTCTGCACTGCCTGGAGAGGGAGGGGGCATTTAAAGAGCCCACCAAACAGCTGAGCCTCAGGCTCAGCTGTTTGGGGGGCTCTCAGCTGAATCTCGAATCAGCCAAATTGATTTGGGCTTGTCTGATTTGCCCAATTAAAACTGATAGGCTGTGTGATCCAGCAGGTAAGCCCGAAAATACTCCAATCAGCACTGACTGGAGTATTTTCAAGCTTATCCGAGCCGAATTGCCCGTCCACAGGCATCACGTTTGTCCTCACCCGTTCTGGCTGTCCAGATCTCATCAGAGCCCGGAAGCTTAATGGATTCAGTCCATGTTAGTACTTGAATGGGAGACCACCAAGCCTGTTCAGGGTTCCTATGCAGAGGCAGGCCATGGCAATCCACATCTGACTGTCACATGCTTTAAAAACCCCAAGGCAGGTTGCCATACGTTCATTGTGACAAGATGGCAAACTTTACTTTTACAGATCTCAGAAGCTAAGCAGGGCTGACATCTGGTTTGTATTTGGGTGGCAGACTGCCAAGGATTTGGATGGAGTTTCCCCAAATACCACGAGGGGTCATGACATGGAGGCAAGAAATGGCAAACCCCCTCCAAAAGTTCCTTTCCTGGCTTCCAGGCAATCCTCAGATTTCCTGGTTACACGACAAACGTCATACGATAAATATTTACTTTTAAAGCAGGGGCACAGGTGTGTCTCCCCCCCCCCATGTTTTAAAATTTAACAGGCCGGAAGAAAATGAAGGTTATTTTAAGCCAACTTGAAGCCTGTTTTGTTGGTTTTTCAGAATAACAACTGAAATGTTGCAAATCCATCCGAGTCCGTCCATGTTTCCGGGGGGGGGGGGGGAATGCTAGTGCTGAGCAAAGATTCGCAGCACCACCTTGTGTCCGTTACTTGCAGTAAAAGCAACTTCATGTGAAAGGGGCTGCAGAAATATAGGAGGAAAACATCTGGTTCCCAGGAACATCTGTGATTACAGGTAACTCTTGGGTCTCTTCCAAGCAGATTATTTATTTTGGGAACCGACCAGGGCTTCTGCATTGAGAGTTCAAGGTCACCCAGGAGGATAAGCTTATTTTAGGAGGGTCTAATCCAAGGGTAGTCAAACTGCGGCCCTCTAGATGTCCATGGACTACAATTCCCACGAGCCCCTGCCAGCGAATGATGGCAGGGGCTCATGGGAATTGTAGTCCATGGACATCTGGAGGGCCACAGTTTGACTACCCCTGGTCTAAGAGGAAAGGCTAGTAAAAAAAAAAAGATGAACTTACAACTACACATCTGGAAGACAGAGGAGGAAATGTGCATTTAGAAAAAGTCTTCATCTTACAAACATCTTAAACCCCGCAAATCCCCCAGTAATCAAGTCCAGGGTTTCATGACGGTTGGTATTACGAAGATGGTGGTCCCTGGTTCAGCCTTCGGCATCCCCAATTTGCAAAGAAACAGGCAGTCATCATGCAAAAGCTTTCGACCTTGGACCCTGGAGAGCTGCTGCCGATCTGAGTAGATAATACTGATTTGGATGGATTCAGTATAAGGCAGCTGCAGAATCACAGAATCATAGAGTTGGAAGGGGCCATAGAGGCCATCTAGTCCAACCCCCTGCTCAACGCAGGATCAGCCCAAAGCATCCTAAAGCATCCAAGAAAAGTGTGTATCCAACCTTTGCTTGAAGACTGCCAGTGAGGGGGAGCTCACCACCTCCTTAGGCAGCCTATTCCACTGCTGAACTACTCTGTGAAATTTTTTTTCCTGATATCTAGCCTATATCGTTGTACTTGAAGTTTAAACCCATTACTGCGTGTCCTCTCCTCTGCAGCCAACAGAAACAGCATCCTGCCCTCCTCCAAGTGACAACCTTTCAAATACTTAAAGAGGGCTATCATGTCCCCTCTCAACCTCCTTTTCTCCAGGCTGAACATCCCCAAGTCGCTCAACCTATCTTCATAGCTGCACGTGCTCATGGGGAAAGTGCCAAAATCTTCATGTCATTTAAAAAACCCCAACTCATTTTGGAAGCTGCCTTTCTCTGAGTCAGACCCTTGGTCCACCTAGTCAGACTGGCAGTGGCTCTCCAGGGTCTCAGGGAAAGATCTTTCACATCCCCTTACACCTGATCCTTTTACGCTGGAGATGCCAAAGATGGAACCTGGGACTTCCTGCATGCCGGGCAGATGCTCCACCACAGAGCCACAGTGCCCCGAACTGAGCAGTGATGCAACGGCTCCTGTGGAGGCTTGCTTGCTGATTTCTGCTTTTCCGGGGGGAGAAAGTGGCGTCAAATCTCAGCTGATCTATGGCGATCCTGTAGGGCAGGGGTAGTCAAACTGCGGCCCTCCAGATGTCCATGGACTACAATTCCCAGGAGCCCCTGCCAGCATTCGCTGGCAGGGGCTCCTGGGAATTGTAGTCCATGGACATCTGGAGGGCCGCAGTCTGACTACCCCTGCTGTAGTGTCTCCCTACAGAGAGATGTCTGGAGGTGGTTTCCCATTGCCTGCCTCTGTGCAGCAATCCCGGACTTCCTTGTTCGTCTCCCATCCAAGGCCAGCCCTGCTTGGCTTCCGAGATCTGATGAGAGCAGCCTAGCCCAGGCCGTCCAGGACAGGGGACTGTTGTCCTTCCTCCGCTTACCTGTCTCGGCTGTTCGATCACTCGCTGTGGATCCGACTTCACCTTGTTACTGGGGTGGTTGGTGACCTTGGTGACAGGCTGTTTGAAAATGGACGCTGTTTGTCTAATCGGCAGGGTTGTGTTTAAGTCTGGTTTGCCCTGTTCAAAGGAGGGAGGGGGAGAGAAATGCAGGCATGTTATTGATCCCTGTTGCACCGAAGAGATCAAGGGGAGAGCTTCTGAAAGGACCGAGAGTTAAATGATCAGGTTTTTTCACACCTGGGCCACACATTCTGCCCGTGTCTTCGACGAGCGATGGATCTAGAGCCAGCGTGGTGTTGTGGTTAGGAGCGAGAGGCTCTATTCTGGAGAACTGGGTTGGATTCCCCACTCCTCCTCGAGCAGCTGGGTGATCCTGGGCAAGACACAGTTCTCTCGGAGTTCCCTCAGCATCACCAGAGAGCTGGCATGGGGTAGTGGTTAAGAGCAGCAGTTTCTAATCTGGTAACCCAGGTTTGATTCCCCGCTTCTCCACATGCAGCTAGCTGGATGGCTGACCTTGGGCTCATCGCAATCATGATAGTGCTGTTCTCACAGAGCAGTACTATCAGGGCTCTCTCTGCTCCACACTCCTCACAGGGTGACTGTTGTGGGGAGAGGAAGAGAAGGCGATTGTAAACTGCTTTGAAACTCCTTCTGGTAGAGCAAAAGCAAGGTATAAAAAAAAGCCCTCTTCTACCTCATAGGGTATCTGTTGTGGAAAGAGGAAGGCAACTGTAAACCACTTTGAGACTCCTTCAGGTTAGTAAATAGCGGGATACAATAAACCAGCTCTTCTTTTTGCCGTTATCTAGCCAGTACCATTCTGCCCATTACGCACTTGTAGGATAATGCACTTTTAGTGTGCTGGGTTTTCCTGTGCAGAACAGGATAATCTAACGTGCATTGGAAATGCATTATCCAACATGTGCATAATGTTTAAACCCATTACTGAAGGATAAGACCAGCAGTAATAGGTTCAAATGTCATATAGAAAAGTACCAGCTAGATAATCAGGAGGGAAATTTTCACAGTCAGAGTAGTTCAGCAATGGAATCGGCTGCCAAAGGAGCTGGCAATCTCCCCCTCACGAGGTCCAGATTTAGATTAAGAAAGGCCTTAGGCTGTTCAATTTGTGGGCACCCCCCCAATCCCCACGCACCCTGACAACTAAAGGAAGATGGATGAGTCATAGAATCATAGAGTTGGAAGGGACCTCCTGGGTCATCTAGTCCAACCCCCTGCACTATGCAGGACACTCACAACCCTCTCGCTCACCCACTATCACCTGCCACCCCCTTGAACCTTCACAGAATCAGTGTCAGATGGCTATCCAGCCTCTATTTACAAGTTTCCAAAAATGGAGAACCCACCACCTCGCGAGGAAGCCTGTTCCACTGAGAAACCGCTCTGTCAGGAACTTCTTCCGGAGGTTTAGACGGAATTTCTTTTGAATTAATTTCATCCCATTGGTTCTGGTCCATCCCTCCGGGGCAAGGGACAGAAAAAAGAAAACAAAGGAGTCAAGAATGTTGTGGCTGATGCCAAGCCTGTGGGCCCTGTTCCAGCCTTCCACTCCCTTCTTGGGGTGGGGCCTCTCTCTCCTTTATTGCTGCCATCACTCACCACTTTAGTAGCCTTCCCCGAGGGACAGTGAGGCCCCTCAGCTAGGTTCCTGCTTTAGGGTAACAGCACTGAAATGTTGGGAGTTGGCAACCACCCAGCTTTATCTTGTTTTCCTCCCCTGGTCCCTCTCAATGTGCTGGCACTACCAGTCACTTTTTTATACCAAAAACTCAAGCTTCTTTAATTTGCACTTTTAAGATTTGTAAATCGACAATCCCACCAGCACACACCACGTGAGATAAAATAACAGCGCTTTTAAACACACACAGGGCATAAAATAAAAGGGCAAAGAAATGCTTTCCTCTTTCCCTACACTGAAGAAGGCGAGAGGTTCACTTTGCCATTCAAAACCTGGTCTCACCATCTGTTTCCTGCACTTCGGGAGGTGAGGCTCCTTGCTGGCTGCTCTTCCAGCCTCCCCCAATTTCGTATGTGGCCAAGCCAGGCCATGCCCCTCTATCTAGGGCAACCAGGACCTTCTCTGCAGAAAGGGTCTTGCAACCGTTCCCCTTGGTGATTCCAGGAGACACCGTCTTTTTGGCTGCTCCTCTGGCCTCCCACAATTTCACTTGTGGCCAAGCCAGGCCATGCCCCTTTGCCTAGGGCAGTGGTCCCCAACCCGCGGCCCGCGGCCCGAAGGCCTTGGCGCCGGGCTGCGGCTCCCTCTCCCCGCCCCCCCCCCGCAGTAAAAAACTTCCCAGGCCGCAAGCTTGTGGCCCGGGAAGCTTCTTACTGCGGGAGGGCGGGGAGAGGGAATCAGGGCTGCGCCCGCACATTGCGCATGCGCGGCCGAATCGCGCATGTGCGAAAGCATGCGCAAAATGCACGGCATGCGCGGGCGGGCAGTTGCCCTGCCGGTCCCCAGCCTCAAAAAGGTTGGGGACCACTGGCCTAGGGCAAGCAGGACCTTCTCTGCAGAAAGGGTCTTACAAGAGCTCCCCTTGGTGATTCCAGGAGACACCGTCTTTTTGGCTGCTCCTCTGGCCTCCCACAATTTCACTTGTGGCCAAGCCAGGCCATGCCCCCCTGCCTAGGGCAACCAGGGCGTTCCCCGGAGCCTAAATACCCATGAGCTCCTCCCCCTGGTGGAGCCTGTTTCCTCCATCTCCTTCCATCCTTCCGAGGTCGGTAAAATGAGTACCTAGCTTGCTGGGGGGTAAATGGTAATGACTGGGTAAGGCACTGGCAAACCACCCCGTATTGAGTCTGCCAAGAAAACGCTAGAGGGCGTCACCCCAAGGGTCAGACATGACTCGGTGCTTGCACAGGGGATACCTTTACCTTTACCTTTACCTTATTATGACAGCATGTGTAAGAAAGGATTATGACAGTGTCAGAAACATTATACACCTTGGCTGGAGGCCCCCTAGAGTTGGAGGCCCTAGGTCAGGGGTAGTCAAACTGCGGCCCTCCAGATGTCCATGGACTACAATTCCCAGAAGCCCCTGCCAGCGAATGCTGGCAGGGGCTTCTGGGAAATGTAGTCCATGGACATCTGGAGGGCCGCAGTTTGACTACCCCTGCCCTAGGTTTTGGCCTGGTCAGCCTATTGATAAATCTGGCCCTGCCCCTTACTGGCAGTCTTCAAGCAGCGGCTGGATATATCCTGGATGCTTTATGCAGACTAGATGGTCTGCAAAGCCCCTTCCAACTATGATCCTATGATTCTGATGAAACAACATTTTCAGCAATTCTGTGGGCCGTCTGACACACGCTGTGCATTCAACATCCAACTCACTCAGCCATGTCTCTAGAAAACTTTGCTCCACGTTGTTGTACATGGTTCCCTCTTTTTTAACTTATCCCTATTACAATCCCTTGAAGTACATTAGACCAGTGGTCCCCAACCCCTGGTCTGGGAACCGGGACCGGTCTGTAGATCAGCTGGTACCGGCCGCGGGTCCTCCTTGTCCTCCTCCCCGGCTGCTGCCTCGGGGGCTGCCCTGCCCCCTGGCTGGGGCTCCCCCTTGTTGTGGCACTGTGCAGCTGCTGCTAGCAGTGCCCCCCAGCGGGCGGCGGGAAGTCAGGGGCACCGGAGGGAAAGCAAGTGGAGCAGGGGCTCAGGCGGCGGTGGCAACATCCCTTGGCAAAAGACTACCCCCCCCCCCCCGGCCTCAGTAAAATTGTCAAGTGTTGACTGGTCCCCGGTGATAAAAAGGTTGAGGACCACTGCATTGGACAAAAGATGCTTCCATGCATGCTGAATAATGCATGTCTAATGTGCTTTAGCAATTGTCTCCAAATGGATTATTCTGTTTCACACAGGAGATTCCAGTTGCATAGATCACTGGGAGCAGGTTGAAAGTGCGCAATTCAGTATGCGTGGAAGCAGCTTACAAACTACCGGCCCAGAGGCATCTGGCGAGTTCCATGACAAGTCATAACTTGCATCCGGGTCCCTAACCCTGGCACCAGACTGTAGGTTTTGAAATAGGGAGCTTTTGCTTTCAGACTCATTCTGAGAAGAGAACAAGTTTCGAAAACTTGCTTGACAATGGAGAAAAGTGCGTACGTGCCCACACAAATGTTCCAAAACAGCTTCAAAAAGCTGTCCCGACATTACTTTTTATGTAAACCGCCCAGGGTTGTATGGGAGGGCGGTATAAGAATCTTAATTAATTAATTAAATGACTTTGCTAATTCAGTACGAGGGAATCAACGGTGCCATTGGCAGGCACCGCCTGGGTGACTGGTCCAGAAAGCACAACCCTCACTCCTGAACTTGACTGGCTACAAAGTGGTCAAGTCATCTCGTTAAGGGAAGAGGCCATGGCCCAGGGGCAGAGCACCTGCTTTGGCATGCAGAAGGTCCCAGGTTCAATCCCCAGCCTCTCCAGTAAGGATCAGGTTGTAGGTGATGTTCAAGACCTTCTGGGTTGAGACACCCTGGAGAGCTGATGCCAGTCTGAATAGGCAATACTGATTTTTTTGGGGGGGGGCAAGGGCCTTCTTCAGGAGAAGGCAACGACAAAGGGGTGGCAGGTTACAGTAGATGAGCGATTGGGATGTGAGTGTCCTGCATAGTGTAGGGGGTTGGACTAAATGACCCATGAGATCCCTTCCAACTCTATGATTCTATGTGGTTATCGGTTCATGTTCAGGCCCTCATCCCCTGACTGGCTAGGATAGCTTGAAGTGAGAGAAACCCAAGCCGCAGCAGAAAGAAAATAATGGCCACAAAAAACGCCATGAAAACGGATTCCAGGGTACCTTGAAGGAATATTTCAGGCCACTACCTTCACATACACAATTTGGATGGGTGCATGAAATACCACCCTGATTTGGACAAGCAATCATAGCACAGCGGGCATGGCTGGGGTGCTCCGGTGCAAACCCCGGTTCCGCCATGAGAGTCACTGACCTTCAGCTGGTCACTATTTAGCTTTCTGCTTAATCCAGCCTTTCTCAACGTTTTTTACTGATGAGAAACCCCTGGAACATTCTTGTTGATGAGCTCCCCTCACTGGCAGTCTTCAAGCAAAGGTACACACTTTTCTTGGATGCTTTAGGATGCTTAGGGCTGATCCTGTGTTGAGCAGGGGGTTGGACTAGATGGCCTGTGTGGCCCCTTCCAACTCTATGGTTCTATGATTCTATCATTAAGGCTTTGAGAAACCCCAGAAGTGGCGCAATTGTGAAGAAGTTGGGCAGCATAGCTGTGCATACGCCCACCTGGGGCCCCTTCTCACCCCCTCCAGGCCCATAATTGGCTGGGACGGTGAACATAAAGGTAACTGCGCTAGATGTTATGACTTCCAATGATGCACAGACGCTCATTTTAAAAAATTATTTCGCGTCTTACACTCCAGACTTCTCCCTGTGTATTCTGGCAGCTAAAACTCCACACAAACACAAACCCACTGCTAACAATCACAGAATCACAGAATCATAGAGTTGGAAGGGGCCATACAGGCCATCTAGTCCAACACCCTGCTCAACGCAGGATCAGCCCGAAGCATCCAAGAAAAGTGTGCATCCAACCTTTGCTTGAAGACTGCCAGTGAGGGGGAGCTCACCACCTCCTTAGGTAGCCTATTCCACTGCTGAACGACTCTGACTGTGAAATTTTTTTCCTGATATCTAGCCTACATCGTTGTACTTGTAGTTTAAACCCATTACTGCGCGTCCTCTCCTCTGCAGCCAGCAGGAACAGCATCCTGCCCTCCTCCAAGTGACAACCTTTCAAATACTTAAAGAGGGCTATCATGTCCCCTCTCAACCTCCTTTTCTCCAGGCTGAACATTCCCAAGTCCCTCAACCTATCTTCATAGGGCTTGTTCCCTTGGCCCTAGATCATCTTCGTCCCTCTCCTTTCAATTTTATCTACGTCCTTCTTGAAGTGAGGCCTCCAGAACTGCACACAGTACTCCAGGTGTGGTCCGACCAGTGCTGTATACAATGGGACTATGACATCTTGTGACAAAGATACATGCAAAGGGAGCTGAATTCATTATCACTTTTTATGAAAAGGAAGATCTCAGCTTTTGTTTTGCGCTTGCATGATAATAAAGCACGGCTGCTGACAAACCTTGTTTTGACTGAGCGAATCATTTCGTAACCGCTGTTTGTTCTTCTGTAGCTTGCTGGGCATCATCTTCCCCGTCCGGAAGTCGAAGCTGCTGAGGTCCACGGTGTTCCCCAAGTACCTCGCCAGCTGAGGCTTGCTCCGGAACTTCTTCCCGCTTGGACTACAGATTAAAAAAATAAAATGTTTGATGCCGGTTGGAAAGGTTTTGGCTTCCGTTAGGTTCAAACGACACATTTCGTTTTTTAACATGTGATGTGTGGGGTCCTCTCACCTGACTTTGATGGTCACAACTCAAGTGTGAGGAAACTTGTTTCCCAAACATAGGTGGCCCCAATTAGGATCAGGACCACAATACATGTTTCTGGGAACCAACTTGGTGTAGTGGTTAAAAGCTGGTTTGAGTCCCCACTCCTCCACGTGCAACCATCTGGGTGACCTTGGGCCAGTCAGTTCTTTCAAAGCTCTCTCAGCTGCACCTGCCTGAGAGGGTGACTGTTGTGGGAAGAAGGAGGCAGGGTGATTTTAAGATACTTGGAGGCACATGAGGCCTTCTGTGTGATGTTGGAGCAGTCACATTTCTCTAAGAGCTTTCCAGCTCCACCTGTCTCACAGGGTGAGTGTTGAGAGGAGAGAGGGAAGAGATACATGAGGCCTGCTATGTGACCTTGAGCTGGTCTCAGGTCTCTCAGATCTCTCCAGCCCCACCTGCCTCACAGGATGTATGTTGTGGGGAGAGGAAGGTTAGGTGATTGCAAACCACTTGGGAGACTCCTTTGGGCAGTAAAAACAGTGTCCAAAAAAAATCCCAGGTCTTTTTTTCCACTGTAGAAGAAGAAGAGTTGGTTCTTAGGTGCCGCTTTTCTCTACCAGAAGCAGTCTCAAAGCGGCTTCCAATTGCCTTCCCTTTCCTCTCCCCACAACAGACACCCTGTGAGGGAGTTGAGGTTGAGAGAGCCCTGAGGTTACTGAAGAAGAAGAAGAGTTGGTTCTTATATGCCACTTTTTCCCTACCCAAAGGAGTCCCAAAGCAACTTACAATCACCTTCCCTTTCCTCTGCCCACAACAAACACCCTGGGAGGGAGGTGAGGCCAATGATGAAGAAGAAGAGATGGTTATATATGCCGCTTTTCTCTACCAGAAGTAGTCTCAAAGCAGCTAACATTCACCTTTCCTGTGGCCTCCCTGTTAGCCCAAATTCCCCTCTCTATGGGATGCCCACAGACTGCCCTGTGTTGCTCTTGGAAGGGGGGTGCGGAATCCTGAGCAAGAGCAGGAATTGGCCCTCAGTGGGGGAGATTCCACCAACAGGAGTCTTTGGGAGCTTCAGCATGTCGTCAGGGTGTACGGTCACGATTTTATGTAGGTAGATGCCACCAACCAGGTCGCATTGCAATATTGTACTAGACCAGTGGTCCCCAACCTTTTTATCACCGGGGACCACTCAATGCTTGACAATTTTACTGAGGCCCGGTGGAGGGGTAGTTGACTCCTCTACTCTCAACCACTGCCCTAACGCTCTCTGATCGCTATGGTAATGTTTAAACATCCCTCCAAAATAAGATACAGACACGCCACAACAATGAACATAAGGAACATTTTATTTTCATGGAAATTTTAACTCATGACAATGACAAATCAATGGGAACCCTGAGCTTGTTTCTCTGCAACGAGATAGTCCCATCTGGGAGTGATGGGAGACAATGACACCCAAAGTGTGTTGTAAAGGGCCGGGGGGGGGGGGGGAGAAGGCGTCCTTTGCAGCCCACCTCCAATTAGTCGACGGACCACATGTGGTCCATGGCCCACAGGTTGGGGATCGCTATACTAGACCACTGATGGAGACCCTCAGGGTTGAAATGCCTTTGGTCTATGGTCATACTATGTACAACCATTGAGACTGCACGTGCAATATTTTCAAATATTATCATCCTTTCAGCTCGCCGCAATTTATGAACTCAACGTGTTCTAATCAGTCCTTTCACAAGATTGTGCTGCTGCCACCTCACGGTGTGAGGGATGACGCAGCATGATTTCATTAAAGGACTGATTTGAGTTCATGAATAAGGGTGGACTGCAGGGCTGGTAATTTTCGTTTTGTAAGAATCAACATTTTGTTACATGAAACTGTTGTTCAACAGCCAGTGAAACTTTAATTTAAGCGACACTTGTTATCTCATTTAAAAGAAGATATTCAGTATTCCACAGTTGAGTTTAAAAATATTTTAATCAGACTTTGAGTACGCTGGGTCCCAGCGCTGCCTGGCTCCTTTAGTTCAGTTCCGCTTAGCTTGCGCACTCTCCCCTGTTTGTTGCACCCATCTCCTGGAGGTTGGCATGGTACAGTGGTTAAAAATGGTGTCTTCTAAGCTGAAGAGCCGGGTTTGATTCCCCGCTCCCTCCCATGCAGCCAGCTAGGTGACCTTAGGCTAGTCACAGCCCTAATAGTGCAGTTCTCACAGAGCGGTCCTGTCAGAACTCCCTCAGACCCACCTGCCATGGGGAGAGGAAAGGGACTGCAAGCTGCTTTGAGACTCAATAAGAGAGAGAAAAGCAGGGTATAAATACCAATTCTTCTTCTCATTGTAACGCTAAGCTGCACCAGCTTTATGATAGACCCACCTGACCCATCCACAAAGTTGTTACCTCTCCCTTGCTCCTGGCTGAGTCTTCGAAAATAAGAGCACCTGCTGAGAATGGGGAAGTCAGCCAACCTTACTGGAAACAAAACATATTTACCGAGGTGTACTTGGGTAAGTGTTCAAACAATACTGGGGAGGTGGATTCTCTCCTGATGGCAGCGTGCGCCTTCCCTGCGTTTACTTTGGTGTTTCATTTCCTGCTTGGAGCATGTGAAGTGGGAAGGACTGACAAGCATGCCAAAAAACCCGGTGACAGGTAAAGGAAGAAGAAATAGGCATTCTTTATTGTAAGAGAACTGCACGCTAGATAGGAAAGACAGAATGGGTGCTTCTAGCTATTTGACTAAGCTAGGATAGAGGGAGATTGTAGAAGGCGTGAGCGGCTCTCAGGGTGGACAAAAAAGAGAGAGGTAGTGGGGACTCCAGGGACCTCCGGGGTCATCTATTCTAACCCCCTGCACAATGCATGAAATTTACAACTATCTTCCCACCCACAACGACCCCAATTCCATGCCCAGGTGATGCCCCACCCCCAACCAGAATCCCTGGCCAGGACTTACTCCCAGAAAAGTGTCTTTATGGGCCAAAACATTTGTAATTTTTTTTTAAGTTCTCAGTGCAAAAAAACTGTGCTGGGGAGAAGTTATGTTGCCAATTTTGCTGCTCTATGTGGAGTGAACACATGTAGTCCCCCACCACCACCACTTTGGGTAGAGGAAAGCAACATATAAGAACCAGCTCTTCTTCCTTTTCTTTGGAAGGTTTTAAGCAGAGACTAGAGAGTCATGTGACAGAAAGGTAATTTTATGAGAAGCAGCCGCTCTCTACTGACTCTCTACTGCCCTCCCCTGAGAAGCCAATGGATGCTGAGACCTGATGCCCCCAAGTGTTTTTAGAAAGTAGTAGAAGAAAAACAGTTGGGTTTTTCACCCTGCTTTTCTCTAGCTGAAGGAGTCTCAAAGCAGCTTACAGTTGCCCTCCCTTCCTCTCTCCACAACAGGGACCTCTGCGAGAAAGGTGGGGCTGAGAGAGCTCTGAGAGAACTAAGACAGGCCCAAACTGACCTACTTGTAAATAGCTGTAGGACCGGATTGAAACGGGGTTGGATTTTATACCCCACTTTTCACTGCCTGAGGGAGGGGAGGCCCAGAGAGCTGTGAGGACAGCTCTAACAGGACTGTGACTAGCCCAACGTCACCCAGCTGGCAGCACGTGGAGGAATGGGGAATCATACCCAGTTTGCCAGATTAGAAGCCCTTGCTCTTAACCACTGTAGCAGCTGCACCAAAAGTGTTCTCGGAAACATTCTTACCAACAAAATGCAAAAAATAAATAAAGGGGGGGGGTCTGGCTTTTTAAATGCTCGCCCAGACTCCCGACAGATGAGTTTCTTCCTGTTCTCCGCAGCAGCATAGTTTCAAACCTCGCAACAAAGCCGCGTACTCAGGAGTCCGGATGAAGAGGGACGACGTTGCAAAAGCATTGTGTGCATTTCAAGCTCACGGAAGAGTCAGAACGAAAGTAGCTCAGACTTAAAATAGCCCCAAATTAAACTGAGCTGGCCAAGTTCCTGGCACACACGTCTATTTTGGTATGTAAGCAACCATAATACACCTTGGGGGGGGGGGGAGGGATGCAGTGGTGTCTGAAAAAATAGCGACCTTTTTATGTCCGAATTTGCATGTAGATTCAAAGCAGAGGCCTCCAGGCACTGCCTGTCAGGGACCTCCCAAACTCCGGAACCAGCCCTGACGCAGTTGTAGGAATATGCAAGATCTGCAGTGTGCATAACTGAGCAGAATATACAGGATGTCCTGCAGGGGGCATCGGAGGAGATGGATATTTAGCTTAGATAGGATAGGAACTTCCTGATGGTTTTCTCCCCCAGTGTCCTGATTGGCTCAACAGGACACTTCCTGTTTTTTGAGCACACTTCCTCTCTGCTTGCCTCCAGAAGTCTTACTGAACTACACACAACGGTTCACTAGATAGTTAGGTCTGTCTCTCTTTCTGTACATACTTGTTTCTCTTCTGAATAAAACTCTTTTATTGTTTTAAGCGACCTGGTGCTCTAGCCCTTTGCATATTTAAACTCTACCAACACCAGCATGAGGAGCTGCTGCATCAGAACAGATTCAAATCCTTTGCATCTATTTTTCCTATCTAATTCACCTTAACCCTGCCTTCTTCCCCTAATGGGAAGCTAACACAACTGTGGCTCTCCAGATCTCCATGGACTACAATTCCCAAGAGACCCTGCCAGCAGGGGCTCATGTGCATTGTAGTCCATGGGCATCTGGAGAGCCACAGTTTTCCCACCCCTGGTTTGCAGCATTCTCCTCTCCTCCGTTTTATCCTTGCAACACCCCTGCGAGGTAGGTTAGGCTGAGCGAAGGTAACTGGCCCAAATTCACCTGGGCATACAGATCTAATTGCCCGACTGCTTGGGATCTGGTTCCCTTACTTATGACAGGCGCAGAAACAGGAGGGATCTGTGTGGGACGGGGAGGTCTCCCTAGCAGAACACCACAGAGATTAAACCAGGGTAAAGATCACAGTCATTTCCTTTGACTCAGCGAGGCTGCGTTTTGCAAAAGTGTGTCTCAGCGGAAGCCGGAAGCGTCTCTCGCCGGTGTGATGACATCCACTAAAACCACTTAAGGAGACCGAATGAGTATGCGGAGGGCTCGACATTATTAAGAGGCTAAAACCGAGGCAAGACGGTATGAGTCAATCTTGGGGATTGGGGAGGGGGGTACTGACTGATATGCACATCTGGGTTATAGCTCCACAGGCCTTCCCCCAATCCGATAACCCACAGTGACATGCAGGGTTGCCAGATCTGGGATGCAAAATTCCAGGAGGTTTGGGGTGAGGAGCTTCAGGAAGGGTGGATCTTCAATGGGATGCAATGCCATAGAGTCTGCCTTTCAATGCAATCATTTTCCCGGGGGGGGGGGGGGGATTATCTGGACTGCTTGGAGATCAGTTGTAATCTCTGGAGATCTGTAGTCACCACCTGATAACCCTAGTTATGTGTGTTGGAAGTGAAGGACTTTGCACTGTCCCTTAGCATAATCTTCAGAGGGGAACCATAGAGAGGCAGAGAGATAGATAGGCCAGGGCTATGGTCACCAGGCCATGCCATGCCATCGGTGGGAGGGGCGCTCTCCGTGAGCATCGCCCACCCGCTTACCCGAACCTAGAAGAGTGCCCTGGCATGCTGACATCACCCAGAAGTGATGTCAGAGACGTCAGGGGCATGCTCTCGCTTTTGGGGAAACTCTATGGTAAAACAATCAGCCTCAAACAATGGAGTTTGGGCCAAAATCTAGAACGGCTCGTTGAGTAGGGTGGCTTACTGAGCCCAGCTCACTGGGTTGGCAGTATATAATATACATTAAATAAATAAAAAATGTCACACACACACACACCCTAAGACCCCAGTGTGCTGATGTCACTTCTGGGTGATGTCAGCATGTCAGGACGCTGTTCCTTTTCCTGGGAGAGGTCCGGGGGGGGGGGGGGGGAGAAGGATCATTGCAAAAGGGCTGTTCAGGGGAGACATTTCTGCCTGCTTTCTAGAACCTTCAAAGCAGGGGGAGCAACATCAAAGTGGGAACTCCCTCCGCCCCAGTGGGAATCTGGTATCTGTAGCCAGGACCATGATAATCTTTCCCTTCTATTGCCCTTATGATATCACTGTTGTAGACTGCTGCTCTTACAGAAACCTCCTTCCTTCTGGCTTGGCACCTTCTCTCCACACTACGCCTCTCTTCTTCTCCCCATCTTGGCACCATAAGGGTGGAACGTGCTTCATGCATCTCTAACCCTCCTAGCTAGATTAGTATCGTCTCTACTCTATCCCATGTAGAATGGGGTTTCTTGAAATAGACTCATATTAGTTGGCAAAGAGGGGAAAAGGCTCAGTTTGTTCATTACTTGGTTGTTTGCCAACACAAAAAAAACCAGACAGGTGTAGCGCTTAAGAGTGGTCGCTTAAAGCAGGGATAGTCAACCTATGGTCCTCCAGATGTTAATGGACTACAAGTCCCATGAGCCCCTGCCAGCAAATGCTGGCAGGGGCTCATGGGAATTGTAGTCCATTAACATCTGGAGGACCACAGGTTAGAATCATAGAATCATAGAGTTGGAAGGGGCCATACAGGCCATCTATTCCAACCCCCTGCTCAACGTAGGATCAGTCCAAAGCATCCTGACTACCCCTGGATTAAAGAACCCCCTTCCTGAGACAGACAAATGTTCCACTTCAGTGAAGATCATGCCCTAAGATGCTTCCATGCTTGAGGGGTCAGGAAGGGGGCTTGAGGGCAAGGTCTCAGCTAACACTCTCAGCAACCGATTATATATTTGTTCATGATTGTCTTAATGTGGACATCTTTGTTGTACACATAACATTTCCCATGCAATTCCATCTCAAGTGAAGGTGAACAAATCCAAATTTTTGTTTTTCCCTATTCATCCCTGGAATTTGTTACCCATGCTCATGATGCCGCATGTAAATTCACGCTCACACTTTGCCTAGAAGTTTGAATGGATTACTTCCTTCCCATGACATCTGAGGAAGTGAGCATGCCCACGAAAGCTCACACCTTGAATAAAACTTTGTTAATCTTAAAGATGTATTTGGATTTCGTGACACAGTTTACTAATTTAACAGGATTAACTTTATATTTCCACTGTCATCGTCTGAGGAAGAGGGCTTGCACTCGAAAGCTCACGCCTTGAATAAATCTTTCTTAGTCTTAAAGATGCCATTGGACTCTGATTTTGTTTTGTCGTGCTGCTTCAGACCAACACGGCTACCCCACTTGAACCTCTCTTTGTTCTACTTGAAGTTACGGTTGCCAAGTAGTGGCTGGAGATCTCCTGGGACCACAACTCATCACCAAGTGACCGAGACCTGGAGAAAAGGGCCACCCTACTTGAAGGGTTTCTGGAATCCAAAAATAGACTTGGCCCCTTTCTGGAGGAAGACTTGTTTTTGCCTGTAAGCCCACTGCAGACCAGTCTAGGATCTTTAAAGATGCCTGTGCAATCCCCAGTGCAACCGAAAGCAGAAAAGTCCACTGCAGGGGTAGTCAAACTGCGGCCCTCCAGATGTCCATGGACTACAATTCCCAGGAGCCCCTGCCAGCATTCGCTTCTGGGAATTGTAGTCCATGGACATCTGGAGGGCCGCAGTTTGACTACCCCTGGTCCACTGAGAGGGAGACAGGGAGGGGGAGGGAGATTGTGCCAGGCTCTGTTTCCACGCCTACAGTTCTTTTAATAGGCCTCCCCTGGCCGGCAAGTGCTTCCAGAGGCCGCCTTCGCGAGGAGGAAAGCAGGAAAAGTGCAACCCAATCCCCAAAAGCGGGGGATTTGTTCAGTCAGAAGGAACGGAGCTTGAAAGAGAAAGCTTTCTGAAGTAGAACGGCGCTTTAAAGCTTTTCTTTGCTGCCACCAAAGCTCATTACCTAACAGTCAAAACACAGTCAGAGACCCGGCTCAGATTACAGATATCAGGGGAAGAGCATGAAAAAATGTGCTTCAGACTCCCCCGCCTGCAACTGAGAACTCACAGCAGTGGCTCCCGGGGGCGGGGAGGGACATCATCCTCAGTCACTGATCTTTAGGGGTGCCAACCTTAACTTTGGAAAAACCTAGAGATTCGATGGTGCAGCCTGGGGGCAGTGGGGTTTACAGAGAGGGTGGGATGAGGAGGGCGGAGCTTGAGAACGGGAGGGGCCAATGGGATACAATCACACAGAGTCCGCCATCGAAAGCAGCCAGCCCTAAAGGACCACCTCTCCCAATACGCCCGTCATCTGGAGGGCAATTTGCTCCATAAACACCAATTTGTTGGTGCCCCCTAGCCAAGATTATACACGGCTGGTCTCAACTAGAGAAAGGGGCTTTCTGCCCCGGCTCCAACCTGGTAGACAGGGCCTGTTTCTATCTGGGCCCTGACTGGGCTGCTGAAGTTCCGCAGGGCCTGTAAAATGCCACTTTTTAATATATATAATAATTTCAAATAATTTCAAAATGCCACTTTCCCGCCAGGCCGATGGTTGAGACCAGGGCAGGCCAAAGCTTCATGGGCCTGCCTCCATCTCCGCCTTCTTGGCTCCCCCTATTTGATGTCACGTCCAGTCTTGGGTAGCTGACGGAAGGCGGGGGAGTGTGGGTTTCAAAATGCATTTAATTGTGATTTGATTATTGCGATTGATTTCATCGAATGTGTGTTATTGTTGTGGACTGCCCCGAGCCCCTGTGGGGAGAGAGCCCTCTGTTCTAAGCCCTGTCTTCTCTGCAAGGTAATAGCTACAGGGATCGGTTCAACTGGCCACTTTAAGGAGGATTCTATGGCAGCGTACCCCACGGAAGCCCCTCCCCTTCTCAAACTCCGCCCTCTACAGGCTCCACCCCCCAAATATCCTGGTATTTCCAAATTCGGAGCCGGCCATCCCAATTCTCAGGTTTCCCTTCTGAAAGGTAACGTGGGATTTTATGTAACAGTTTACCTTAGTGATTCTCCCCCCCCCCGCCAACACTTCCTTCCTTTCCTGTATCTTCTTAATAAATAAAGAATTGGCCTTACAAGTAATTTGTTCCTTAGTTTGAACCATGACTTTTTTCTGACTCCCCCCCCACACACACACACACACACATTGCCTGTTTTCTGCTCAGAGAGAGATATAATTTTTTTAAAATTCAGAGTGAAGGTTTTGCTCATTTCAAACCTCCACATTTAAAAATGCAGTTCTTCACACTTGGCCTTGAGCATGACACAACCCTCGCTCGTGGACTTTTAACAATTGCGGAGGAGAGGAAATATCATCGGTCTGAAATTTGGCACATGAAGTGACTGGAAACATAGCAATTAAGAGACGCCTAAAAGAAGAATCTGCTCCACTATATATTTCTGGTAAGGCCTAGGAGGAGGAGCTGGTCTCATGGCTTAAGTGCCACTCAGCACTTAACACCCACTCAGGGTGGCTGTCCCGCCCCTGAGTTCCTCTTCCTCCAACCAGCTTGCCTGTCCGTCCAGTGGCCAGCCAACCACATTCCGTCCCCCACCCCTGACCACTCCCTCCTCCTACTTCCCTCTGAGGCTTGGAGGCTGCAGATCCCTGCTGCATGAGAGCTGCCCCTGTGGGTGAGTTCCCTAACAGCTGCCTGCAGCCTTTCCAGGTCCTGGGGAGAGGGAGAGGCCATCCACGGAGTTCTTCCACCTCCACCCCATCTAGCACCCGTTGTATTCCTGAATGCAACGGGCTTGGCTCCTCGTTACATATGTAAACTGTTAACATACTAGAAAAAAACTTTTTCTTATATTGGACATGGTCAGGGTTGCCAGCCTCCAGGGAGATCTCCTGGGATTACAACCGACCTCCAAGCAACAGGAAGTGGTTCCCCTGGAGATAATGGTGGACCTAATGGCGTGATACCCCACTGAAGCCCCTCCCTTTCCTCAGGCTCCACCCCCAAAGATCTCCAGGTATTTCCCAACCCTAGGCAAGTCTGAGAGACAAGTGAGAAGAGAGGGAAGAAAACACAATTCTTTTATGTGCCTTCCTGTTTTAGGGCATGGAGTGTCTGTATTCCATTGGGGGGGGGGGGATATATTTTGCTAAAGGCTTTTCAAACTCCTGTTTAAAAAAAAAAAACTACAGACATATTTTTAATTAAGTGAGTCCCATGCTGCAGCTTCCAACAGCTGAAAGCTTTGGCCCCAAACTGTTTACACCGGGAGTAACCTCCACTGTTTCTCACACTGCTCCTCATTGCCGCTGGGTTAACCAACAATTAGCACTGAATATATACAGAGTCTTTTGCAAGATCAGGCCTTACGCTTGAGACACTTGCCTCTACAGAAGTGCACATCGAGCAACGAGGCCCGAGGTGCCTAGTTTTGAATTTCATTCCAATTCTTTTTCTTTTTGGCAGACAATCCACAGAATCGCTCAGGGCCCTGGGTGCAATGTGTGTTGTGGACGTTTTCCCACACGGAATCCCGGAGCAAGATTTCATTTCTGCCACGTTAAACAAACCAAAACACGCATATGGTAAGAATCATTAAAATTAGTTCGGAGGTGTTCTTCTTACAGGCATACTGAGAAATATTTCTGCATAGATAGATGTGTGGTCTCGTAAATCCTGACAATGCTTTCCTAGAAGTAAGCAGCCCTACTGTATATGCCCCCCTCCATTTCCCTGGCCCCCCAGCTGAGTGACAGCAGAAAAAACTGGCTGGAGATGAGAGGCCTCCCCCCAAATGCAGAAACAAAAGATCTGATGAGCTAAAAGATCTGATGACCTAATAATACGACTTGACAGGTGCGCATTGCACAATACTGTACCAGCATAAATGGATGTTTTGGGTGCACAATTCAACTTTTAGAGAAACTTTTTAAAAGCTGCTTTTACATCTAGTAGATTTCCATGGGAGAACCATGCACATTTTTAAAACTTTCCTATTGTCAACAACTACAAAGTATACACACACACACACACATGCATCTGTACCATAAAGTTGGACAGGGATGGTGGGAAGAGTTGTGAATCATCATGTACCCGATTGGCCTTCTGTCCAACAAATGTCCAATCAAGCAGGCTGTCCCACCCCTGATAGGCCATCCATCCAACCAACAGCCAGTCGGGTAGGCTGTCCCACCCCTGGCTGCATCCCCCTCCACTGCCATCCTGCTCCACTTTATTTATTGTGAGAGGTAATGCTGCCAACGAGCACAAGCTGGGAGGAAGGAGGAGGGCCTGGGACTGCAGCTGGGACCAGGACCTGGGAGGGGTGAACCCTAGCCTCACCGGTGAGTGGGGGGGCAGGGAAGGCTAGCACTCTCCCCACCTCAAAAAGGCCCACCATGGACTCTCCAGGCTTCAGCGGACCTGCCCTGGGCATGGAGGGAGAGAGGAGGTGAGTCCTCGCCAGCACTACCCTCCCACACTGAAAAGCCCCCCCCATGGCCTCACCAGGCCACCCTGGGGGGGGGTGGGGACAGAAGGTTAGTTCCCATTATATTTTAAATTACAACCAGTTTTTTTGCTGGTATATACATAAAATCAAACCAATAGGAGGGAAAACACAAATACATATGATTACTATCTGGAGAGTCTTTGCTTAGATAGGATTCCAAACTCGCATTTTAATGCCTTTGATACGCCAAGTCTGTAGAACCAGCCATCATTTTACTACCGAAAGCTGGGAAAATTCCATTTTATCCTACACTAAATTGCCTTAGGACTGTATGCTCCGCCTAACACATCCACGTGATGAAATCCTTTGGAAGAATTTATGTCAGCCAAGCCTAAAAGAAAAGAGTTCCAAAATGCACACGATACAGATCTCAGCATACTAATCTTCTGAAGTCTGGCTAGGTTCTTACAAAAGAGCAGCTCCTTGAGCGAAATAGTTTGTGCGGTTGCCATGGGTTTAAAAGGGGCTTCATTCTGTTTGGAATTGCGCTGCGATAGAGTCACATCAGTGCCAGGCCCAAATCTTTGATGCCATCTTCCAAACTTACAAGGCCGCCCAGTGGGTGCAAGTGATATCAAAGAAATCTTCTGCCAAGAATGTATTTTACAACATTGCAATTTTCTGTAGGTGGGATACTGGTCTCCAGGGCTGATTCTGCACTTACTATGTTTTTTCCATTGTGGATCTTGCTGAATTCAGATCAATTTGAACTCGGGTCTCCCTCTATTTCCCCCCCCCCCCATTGAAACAGAAAGTGTTCTGCACTTGATTGGGGAAGCTCAGAACGAGGAGAAAAAGCCAAGCTCAGCAAGGGGTCTCTTTCTTTGTTTTCTTGAACAAGGGGGGGGGGGCGGTTGGAGACAGCAGAGGAGGGGAGAAATAAATCCAAGAGGCAAATCTCTGCTAAAAGAAGGTAGGGCTTCTGGAGCACAGTCACTTTAAGACAAGTCTTGCAACCGGGAACCAGGAAGTCTTTGAACTGACGCCCTGGGCAATCAGGGAAGGCTGCTTTGCTATGACACATGGAGAAAGGAGTTAATTCGCAAAAAGCAAAAATCTGCACGTCCTGATGCCGTTTTTTCAAATATCAAGGGTTATATCCACATCTGAATATCGCAGGGGAAAGGTAGGGTCACTCTGGATCGATCATGCATGTTGCAGAGGGAAAATTTAAAGCGCCCCAAATCAAAATGGAAATTGAATTCACTGTAGATGGAAGGGATTTATTCGAACTGGAAGTGGGTAAGAAACCCCATGCAGATTACACCCAGGTGAGACCTGAGGATCCCCTGGAATTATAGCTCATCTCCAAGGGACAGAGATCAGTTTTCCTGGAGAAAGTGGCTGCTTTAGAAGGTGGACTCCATAGCATTATACTCCACTGAGCTCCCTCCCTGCCTTGAATCTTACCCACACCCGGCTCCACTTCCAAAGTCTCCACTTCCAAAGGCAACCCTAGATCAAAGCCTCTTGGATAACTTTGGTCCACTCACACTCTTGGCCTAACCTACACTGCAGGGTTGTTGTGAGGATTAAAAGGAAGTCCAAGGAACAGTAAGCCTAAGCTGCCGGGAGGAAGGGTGGGTTAAAAAAATGTTAAAAACCCCAAAACATCTGCGAGAGAACACAAAGTTTCTGTTCCACGCGCTTCTGCTGGAAATCAATATGATCAAGGTTTGCAGAGGAGACATTACCGCAAGGAAGAACCTGCAAATGTTTCTCGGGCAGTGGGGCAAAGAAACTGCAAGGAAAAGGGAAGGGACTCCTTTTGTGCCAAACCCCCGCGCTGCTCACCACCTTTGCTGCAGAGTGGACTTCCCCCAGGCACTGCTGAAAGGATGTGGAGGAGGAAAGTTTCTCCCAAGTGTGACCCTTTGGGAGGATTAATAATAATAATAAAAAAAAACCAAACACATAATTGGAAAGGGAAGTGAAAGCACCTCTCAAATGGTCTTACTTTCTATTCAACAGACTTAGGCAACAGGACTCGCCCAACGAAAACCATACTGGCAGATATAAAAAGCAAATGGCAGTTAGAAGAATACAGTGAGTCGATGGAGAGCCTCAAGATCCTCAGGCCCTAACCAACCATCACTGGCCGTGGAGACATCTTTCCAGCTCGGTGTAATGGTTACAAGCAATGGCTTCTGATCTGGAGAGATGGGCTTGATTCCCCACTCCTCCCCATGCAGCCAGCTGGGTGACCTTGGGCTCGCCACAGCACTGATAAAACTGTTCTGACCGAGCAGGAATATCAGGGCTCTCTCAGCCTCACCCACCTCACAGGGTGTCTGTTGTGGGGAGAGGAAAGGGAAGGGGACTGTAAGCTTCTTTGAGACTCCTTCGGGAAGTGAAAAGCGGGGTATAACTCTTCTTCTGCCAAAAAGACATTCCCCACATATGCCATCGGAGTCACAGAATCAGTTTTTTGGTAAGAGAAAGAAAGAAGTGTACTGGTACTCAAAGTTGCACCAATTTCTATCCCTCCGCCAAAAAAAAAAATACTGCTATTTAGTATGAGCACTCCAAAAGTCCTGCATAACTGCATATGTTACCAAGCAAGCCATCCCTTTTTGCTCTGCGGGCACAAATAGACTGGTGATCCCCGATAAGTGAGAAGTTTGCATGGCCTCAAAGAGGACCAGGGCCTTTTTGGTCCTGGCCCCTGCCTGGCAGAATGAGCTTCCAGAAGAGCCAAGGGCCCTGTCAGAGCTGACTCAGTTCTTCAGGGCCTTTAACACAGAGGTCATCTGCTAGGCCCTTTGACTGTGGTCAGGCTGACAAAAGATCTTGCCCTTCCTCTGGGGTCACTGGCTTGTAACATCACCTCTGGGGACTTGGGATTTGATTTAGGATCCGGCGTGGTGGGTTGGCAGACTGGAGAGGCTTGTGGAGGGGGGGGGGGGTTGTAGAGTGTAAATTTTTTTGATATGATTTTATTGTCTATTTTATTGTTGTTAGCCGCGGCAAGATGGCAGGCCTGGAATGGCAGCCTACAACTATAATTTAATAACTAAATAATTTCCCGACTGACTACTTCGAACAATTGATCACTATGACAAATATCATTTTAAATCCCCTGCTGTTTAAGGTGAATCTTGCCTCCCCAAGGGGACTATAGGGCAAAACACCCGGCTCAAAAAGAAGACATTTCATCAGCAAAAGCAGATCGCTTTTAACACTGAGCAACTGCCAGCAATTATGTGGGTTTTATAGTCACGTTTTTATTTTATACCCTCGTTTACTACATTGTTAAACTGACATTCTCTTATGTATAACTGTTTAGATTATATAATACTAGATTTAAAGCCCGTTGTACTTTTAAATACAATGGGCACCAGAAAGGGGGGGGAGGCCTTTTGGGCCTGGGGTGAAGGCCTGCTTCCCCCCCCTTCCGTCTGGGCCTAGAAGCCTTTGCGCCTTCTGATTGGGCCCTCACCCGGACTGGCCACGCCCACTCTCCGCCCACTTAGGCCTTAGCCTTTTATTTAACAGTGACCCGCTGTTAAAGATTCTTTCTTTGGGGGGGGGAGTATGTTTTAGCCAGCCTTTTGCTCACTTCTACAGAAGCCAATGTGTTTTTTATGTTTCATGTTGGAAAATTGCTGGTCGATGACCATACTAAATAAATTGAATTGAATCATTTTTTTTAAAGAGCCCAAAAGAGGAAGGGTACCCAAAAAGAGATGCCGTCTAAAAAGAGGACACCTGGTAACCCTAGGGAAGTTGAACTAAGTATTGCATGAACTAAGGCTGCCGATTTTGGCAGCACTCAGGTGTTCCTGCATCATATTTCGCCCCACCCAAAATTCAGGTGTGAGTCAGGTCTACTGAGGGGTTGCCAAACTCCAGGTGGTTGGAGAAAATCCCAGGAGAGGCAAACAATGAAAAGGAATGTAAATTATGTAGTTGATTCTGACCCAAAAGTCTTCACAGAAATGCTTCAGGTATGTTTAGATTAATGAATCCTTCCCAAAAAATGCTTTGAATAGCAATCGTTAGGTCTGTGTTCTATCTCCATAGGACTATGTTATTTGTTCAGATCTTATTTTTGGTTATTCACACAGATGAAATCTTTCTGAAGGAATATTTCCTGAAAATAGCTTTAGACAGTAGCGATTCTATTCCCCCTAAATTCCAGGGGGTGCCTGCACATCTCCCAGAATTAGAGATGATTTCCATGCCACAAAGATCAACCTCTGGGTTGGAAATACCTGGAAATTTCGAGGGTGGAGCCAGGAGAGGGTGGGATTTGGGGAGCGAAAGGACCTCAGTGTTGTATGGTGCTATGGAATCCCTCCTCCAAAGCAGCCATTTTCTCCAGGGGGACTGTTCTCAGTTGCCTAGCAATGAACTATTAACTCCAGAGGACCCCACAGGTCCCACCTGGGCTCATCCCAACCTGGTCAAAATACCTGCTTTGGATGCTGGACTCTATGCAGGGGTGGGCAAACTGTGGTTCTTCAGATGTCCATGGACTACAATTCCCATGAGCCCCTGCCAGCATATGCTGGCAGGGGCTCATGGGAATTGTAGTCCATGGACATCTGAAGAACCAGTTTGCCCACCCCTGCTCTATGCATCATACCCTGCCGAGTCCCCTTCCCAAATGCCATCCCTTACCCACCTCCAAATCTCCAGGATTCTCCCGACCCAAAGTTGTCAACACTAAATTTTAGTGACTAAAACCACCAAGTGTTTTGTTTTTCTTAATCCAATAGCTTTAAAGGTGCACCAAACTCTTCCTCAGCCTTTTTTGGGGGGGGGGGAGAGAGGGAAAATTGAAGATGCTTTCTTACATCTAGGCCTGCAAAAATCCCCCGTGCTTGGGAAGTGACCCCTATTGACCTCCAGTCCAGCTGGGGGGGTGGCGGGAGGCACCTGGCAATGCAAGGCCTGATGCATGAGAACAGGCAGCCACAAATAAAAGGGAAACTTCCGTTCGCCTCCAGCCCTTCCGACTGATCTGTGGGTTTCCCAACATTTCCGATTTTCCAGGCGGCCTTCCCAGCAGGCCTGCGTCACGAAGGCAGGGCCGAGCAGTGGTGCCGGGTATTGACCAATCATAAGCCCCGTATTTGCATAGGGCTGGAGCCCTCCCCCCCCCACACACACACACACTCAAACACACACACACCCCGGTCCAATACAGGCAGTGGCCGTGACTGAATCCCAGGAGGTCGGCTTGCTACAACAGCTCTAATGGCCAGGGGGCCGGCAGAAATCCCCAGCGCACGGAGGACTGGCTAAAGAACCTGACAGCTGCGACAGGATGCATGCAAACATCCCCCCTTCTCAAGAGGCCGGAGCGTGGGGGGGGAATGCAGGCGGGATCCCCAAGGCCTCTGCTTGTTAAATGCAGCCTGCGTTGAGCAGTAAACAAAGCCCTTGAGGGACTTTTCGTGAGGGCTGGAGCAAAGGAACTGGGTCAGAGAAGGCCCCGGGGAATGGGCAAAGGTCTTGAAAGCCTTGGGGGCTTTTATTGTTCTATTCGTACAGAGAAGAACAGAGCGCGGAGTTCTGGGCTCGCGTTTTCAGGCCCTGCGGCCGCCGTCGGCGCAGTGTTTGCAGTCCGGTGGGCTGCAATTTGGAAAGCGCTCTCGAACCTCTGAGGCTCTTTGTCGAGTTTATAAACACGTTTCCCAGGCAGTTCTCGGAATAGCAGCAGAAACGTCACAGATCGGTCCAGCAGGCCAGGGGCCACGGCCCGGCCTACGGGTAGAGCGGCCAGATTCCTTCCCTCCGGCCCGCCACTGGCAGGGGATGGTGAGGGTCAGGTCACCATTTATTTGCCAGGAACACAGGTTCCCCTCAGACTGTAGACCAGGCCAGCTGTTGCCCCCCCAAACACCAGGAATACAGAGCCAGAGTGTTTCATCTAGACCTTGTGGCAGATAGCCACTCAAGGGCCTCTGCTCCATATGATAATCTAATCCCCTCTCAAAGTTTGTAGCTGCCACCACTTTCTGTGACAGTAAGTTCCGCATGGCAATTTTTCCTTGGATGAAAAATGTCTTCCATTTATTTGTTCTATTTCCTTGAGTGCCCATGAGAAGGAAGAAAAGTACTTCTTTCTAGCCCTAATTAAACAGCTGCAGAAGTATTAGGGAAAAGGGGCCACACCTAAGAAGAACAGTTGGTTTTTATACCTTGCTTCTCACTACCCAAAGGAGTCTCAAAGAGGCTTACAATTGTCTTCCTTCCCTCTCCCTACATGACACCTTGTGAGGCAGCTAAGCCTGAGAGAGTCCAGGGCAGAGTCTGCACTTACTTTGTTTATTCCATTGTCAATCCTGTTGAATTCAGATCGCTTTGAACTCGGGTCTTCCTCTCCCCCCCCCCTCCCCATTGAAATAGGAAAGTCTTCTGCACGTGGTTAGGGAGGCTCAGAAGGTGGGGGGGAGGCAAATGGAGACTCTTTCTCTGGAAGGGGGGGAGAGGATCCAAGAAGTCAGAGGAGGGAGGAAAAAATCCTTTGTTTTCTTGAAGGGGGGGGGGGGAACGAAGAAGGCACACACAAAAATCCAAGGCCACAGAAGTTGAGAGAAATTAGGGGCTTCTCCTTTGAGGCAGGCTTGTCACATGACCACCTGTAGCCAATCACGGGTCCTCTACCACGGAGGAGAGCCCAGATTCAAAACAATGCGATTTTCTGAATATATTCAGGATTAGCAGCAGTCTGAGATATCCCACAATAAAGGTAGGGTCACTCTGGATCAATCCTTCTTGCTGCAGAAGGAAATTTTAAATCGCCCCAAATCCAAAGGGACATCGCATTCTGTGTAGAGGGCAGGGACTGAATCGATCTGGGGTTGGAATAAAAGCTCCGTGCAGTTTACACCCTGGAAGAACTGGGACGGACGCAAGGTCACCCAGCAGGCCACATGTGTCTCAAAAAGGTTTCTATTCACCCTCCTTCCCTCTCCCAATTACAGACCACGGGCTAGTCCAGAGCACTCTCAGCCCCACCAAACTCACAGGGTGTCTGCTGTGCGGAGAGGAAGGGCAGGTGATTCTAGGCTGCTATGGGACTCCTTCCAGTAGTGAAAAGTGGGTGATTAAAAAAAAACAGCTCTCCTTCTTTTCAATCTCTCTCTCTACCAGGAGAAAAGAGCAACTCATTCTGCACCTGCTTTTGCAGCTGGAATTTCCTGTGTGAAACAGAAACTCTGCTTCAAAAGTGGGTTGAAAGTACATTATCCATTGTGTGCAGAATAACACCTTATAGACTAACATTTATGGCAGGGTAGGAGTCACTAAAGAACTGAGCAGTGACTCTCAAAAGCTCCTCCCCTGCCACAAATCTGGTGAGTCTTTGAGGCGTTCCAGGACTCTTGCTCCTTTCTACTGAAGAATGAAGCAGTGACTCACGGAAGCTCCTCCCCATGTCATATTTTATTCAACTTTGGGTCTTACAAAATATCCAAGGAGATGGCCAAGCTAACCCTGCCCACAGTGAAATGTGGGAGAGGTAAAGGTAAAGGTAAAGGTATCCCCTGTGCAAGCACTGAGTCATGTCTGACCCTTGGGGTGACGCCCTCCAGCGTTTTCATGGCAGACTCAATACGGGGTGGTTTGCCAGTGCCTTCCCCAGTCATTACCGTTTACCCCCCAGCAAGCTGGGTACTCATTTTACCGACCTCGGAAGGATGGAAGGCTGAGTCGACCTTGAGCCGGCTGCTGGGATTGAACTCCCAGCCTCATGGGCAGAGCTTTCAGACGGCTGCCTTACCACTCTGCGCCACAAGAGGCTCCCTGAAATGTGGGAGAAGGACTGGTCAAAAGCTATCTCCACTATGGCACCCGGGGGCATTGCCTCTCCCACTTTGGGCTAACTCCTCCCACTATGCTGAATGGACAAGATGGGGTTTATCCAGACATGCATTTCCTCTGACACAAGGGTGTTTCCCATCCGCAGAAGAGAGGGTTTCCGTCCATCCCCCCACTCGGCAGAGCAGACACGTACCCCCTTTGCCCCCAATGCTGTTCCCGAGGGAGTGCTAAAGTAGGAAGGGGGCATGGGAAAGTGCCACTCCACAGAGTCCAAAGATGGCTGGATACACCCCGGTACTGCTGGGCATTTTGCCCAAACGTAGCAAAGCTCTATCAGCAGGTCGAGGCCTTTTTGCAGGAGCCACACCCATGTTGCTTGCCTCACGCAGTAGTGGTGGAACAGCTCTTGCTGGGCTCTTTCTCCTCCTCCTCCTCCTCCTCCTCCTCCTCCCTCCGCCCTTTCCTGTAACTGCCACCTGTCACTTTGTGGGTCACTCAGGGACAGAGGCAGCAAGGCCTCTGTCCCTGAGTTCCACTGAGTTCCAAATTCCACTGCAAAGGAGCACCGGCCTCCCCCCCCCCTGATTCCTAAAGCAGCATGAAATGTGCTAGGAGCAAATGCAGCCTGATTCTCAAATGCCAGCAAAAGGGATTTTTGAAAGGAGCGCGGGGAAATTGGTGACGGCCGCGTACCGTGCCCGAGAAGAGGGTCTTGAGAGCATCGTTCCCCCGGACCGATGAAAGCTTTCTGAAGTTCACGTTAATGTCCCCGCAACTGGAATAACGAACACAGGGGCAGTCCGATCCTGCCTCTCGCCAGCAAGATGGCTGCTGGGCATCACAGGTTCTGCACAGGGACCTGCATTGCTGCCTCCAAATGACCATGGGCAGATCTGCTGGGCTCCCTTGCAGGTTACTTTCCCCCTGAACATCGCCTGCGCGGGCAGCAACTGTCTCCCGCTGCCTACGCCAAGGGGAAAACGAGTTACACAAGTCTCACTTGCAGTCAGTTCGGGACGCCAAGATGAGTGCTTGGGGTTGCCAGCTGCAAGCTGGAAAATGCTTAGAGATTCAGGAGGTGGAGCTTGGGGAGGGCCGGGCTTGATTCCCCACTGCTCCACATGCAGCCAGCTGGGTGACCTTGGGCTCGTCACAGTCCTGTTAGGGCTGTTCCCACAGAGCACTTCTGTCAGAGCTCTATCAGCCCCACTTCCCTCACAGGGTGTGGGGAGAGGAAGGGAAGGTGATTGCAAGCCGCTTTGAGACTCCTTCGGGTAGTGAAAAGCGGAGTATAAAACCAACTCTGTCACTTGGGGATTGGTTGCAATAGTGGGAGGTCTCCAGCTAACCTCTGGAGGTTGGGAACCCTCTGAATTCTAGAGTACCCAGAAATGACCAACTTGGGTATTACGCAAATTCCCCATACCATAAAACTCCAAAAAGCAGATAACAAGAGCTTCAAGGAGTACACTTTACAGAATTCTGATGCAACTTCATTTACAAATTCACATATGGGTGTCTTTTCCAGGACTGCAGGAAGTGGGGCAACAAAGAAAGAAATGGGCAGCTCCATAGAAGAGCACCTGGACCCCACTGCTAACACCCATTGTGTCACGTCAGTCAAGCCCCCCTGTTGCTGACTCAGCTTTCTGTGTGCAAAACCTGAAAAATACCATGCCAGGCTAAACTCTGTTAGATCACCTGTGTACATTTTATTCCATGTTATTATATGAATTCCGTATTATAAGAAGGGAGAAAACACAGCACTTTGAGTGACTTTCCTCGGCTTTGCGGCTCTTTAAAAAAAGTCACTGAAGACTGATTAGAATAGGAAGCGATAGAATCTTAAATGTTCTCCCTACCAGCTATTTTTCTTCTCCGAGTGGCCCCTCCCCTCTCCCTGGCTTTTTCTGCCATCAAGTCACAGCTGACATGGCAACCCCGTAGGGCAGGGGTAGTCAACCTGTGGTCCTCCAGGTGTTCATGGACTACAATTCCCAGGAGCCCCTGCCAGCAAACGCTGGCAGGGGCTCATGGGAATTGTAGTCCATGAACATCTGGAGGACCACAGGTTGACTACCCCTGCCGTAGGGGGTTCAAGGTAAAAGGCATTCAGAGGTGGCTTGCCATTGCCTACCTCTGTGTAGCAACCGTGGATTTCCTTAGTGGTCTCCCATCCAAGCACGAACATGCTTAGCTTCCGAGATGAGGCTACCCTGGGCTATCCAAATCTCTCCCCTTTCTTTATTTGGCTGTCAAATCACCGCTGATTTAGAAGAAGAAGAGCTGGGGCTTTGTATGCCGCTTTTCTCTCCCCTAAGGAATCTCAAAGTGGCTTACAATGTGTGGTCTGTTTGTCTATTGGCCCACCTACCTGCCAGAAGTCCTTTTGTGCCAAGCACATGAGTACTATACAGGGGTCTGCAGCAGAAGGCCACTTTTCTCTACCTGAAGGAGTCTCAAAGCGGCTTACAGTCGCCTTCCCTTTCCTCTCCCCACAACAAACACCCTGTGAGGGAGATGAGGCTGAGAGAGCCCTGATATTACTGAAGAAGAATTAGTTCTTATATGCCGCTTTTCTCTACCCGGACACCCTGTGAGGTAGGTGAGGCTGAGAGAGCTCTGAAAGAACTGCTCTGTGAGAGCAGCTCTAACAGGACTGTGACTAGGCCAAAGTCACCCAACTGACAGCATGTGGAGAAGTGGGGAACCAACCTGGCTCTCCAGATTAGAGGCTGCCACTCTTAAGCATACCACCGTACCGGCTCTCGGGTAGGGTTTTCAAGATAAGAGACAAGCAGCGGAGGTTTGCCATTGCCTACTCTGTGAACCAGCCCTGGACTTCCTTCATAGTCTCCCACTGAAGCACTAACCTGGGACGACTCTACTTAAATTCCATGATCTGATGAGGTTAGGCTAAACTGGACTGTCCAGATAATTTAGGTAGGCAGCCATAGTGATCTAAGCCAGGGGTAGTCAACCTGTGGTCCTCCAGATGTTCACGGACTACAATTCCCATGGGCCCCTGCCAGCATTTGCTCATGGAAATTGTAGTCCATGAATATCTGGAGGACCACAGGTTGACTACCCCTGATCTAAGCGACAGAACCATGTGTGAGTCTGGTGACATTTTTCAGCCCAACAAAGTTTAATTCTGGGTATAAGCTTTCATGTACATGCACATCGGAAGGGAAGGCCTGACCTGTGCATGCAGATGAACTTTGTTCTAGCGGAAATTACTGAGAGCTGCTTATTTGTTATTTTTCCTGGAAAAGGAGAAGAACGCCGGGGAGGGGGAATTTTGAAAGGACACCAGACGGCAAGGGGTTAAGCCACCGTTCCCCAATTAATCCTCCTTCAGTCCCTAACGGCAGCCCCAAAGTGTTCCTTTCCCTCTAAAGAAAAGCCAAACGAAAGTTTGGAATCCAGCATAACGCACAGCTTTGGTCTTCAAAGGCGCAAGGCGCTGCCAGGAGAACGTCAAAGGGGAACGGGGCAGCTAGCAAGAAGCACCGCGCAGCAGCGTTGATGGGTGAAAACAGTCGCACGGCCACAGTGGGAGAAGAATGCAACGTGGCAGCAGAAAACAAGAAAGGGGTGTGGGGCGGTGTCACCTGGAGACGGCCAAGAACGGGAGGGAGACGGAGCGGAACGGGCAGCAGCATCGGGAGATAACTGAGCCGCAGGAGGGAGCCCTTGCGTGGACATCAGAGAGGCCTTTTCCCTTCCAGGAAATACAAAGACGGAGGAACAGCCTGTCCTGGGGACCGGCTGAGGAAGAACAGAGGAGCGCCACTGGGAGTACATGATCCCCTTCACTCCAAAGAGCCAGTGTCAAGCCGCCTGGTGCCTTCTAGGCCGGGAAGGATGGGTTCCAAGCAAGGCCTGAAGCGTGACAGACAGGTCACAAAACACAGGTTTTAAACCTTTTCGCCATGAGCCAGGTCTGAAAAGCAGGGTCCACGTTTCGAAGACGGAAAGCAGCCGGGGAGGTAGCACAGAACGAAGGAAGGCAGCTATGCGCGGACAGTGAGGGTTGAGAGACGACCCGGGCAGGTTCATTTCTCGAGGCTCTTCGTGGCAACCCGGGTGGGGCAGGAAGCTCGGCCCAGCATGGCTCCCGGCCTCGCCAACGACAATAGAGGATATTAATTCAGAGCGGGAGCGACGGGCAGTGTGGCCTGGCGACATGGCGCAACTTTACAGCTGCACGATGAATGTCGACTTCTTTCGATGCTGCCAGTGCGTCTCTGCGAGCGCACGGGTGACCTCATTTGGAGATGACCTCCTCAGTCTAAACATCAGGCCCTCCATGAAGGTGAGGCCTTGCAGGGAGATGGGAGGAAACAGCCCTGTACTCAGGCTCGTTTCACCTTTCCCTCACAGAGCGCATGGAGAGAGCCGGTTTCCTCCCTCGTCCCACTTTCTGGCAGCGAGGACATGTCATAGTAGCTCTTTGTGACACACAGGCAGGGCCAGGCTGGAGTCTCCCACGCAGGAGAGACGAGAAGAGGGTGGGTTGTGGTTCCCCACCCACCCACCCACCTTTTACCTCACAATGCGCATGGAGAGAGCCAACTCCATTTTCAGGGGGCATTTTCACGGCACATGGAGAGAGCCAGTTGGCATTTTTAGGGGCCACCGTGCTCCAGAGAAAATCTGGCCTCTCATCACACATCCTGACCCCTTTCGAAGGAGTCAGATCAGAAGATCCAATGTGTCGCCCAGACGATCCAGAAAAGCGCAATCGAGAGCATCAGGCACAAACTCCCCCCCCCCCACCACCCTCAAACGACACTAGCACATAGACGCGGAGCATTTCTCCATGCCGCTTTGCTTTTAAACAACGTGATTTCTCCGCTTGGCCGATAAAGCTGTGAGCAAAGTTTTAGCACGCCAAGCAGGGCTGCCACGAGGCTCCGCGGTGCCTTGAAAGGAGGGTGTGATGGAAATGGCACAAACACGGACGGGTGGAGAAGCCCTCTGGGGTCAGGTCACGGGGCTCCAGGGGCCCGGATCCTGCCCTTAGGCCTCCGGCGGGTCGCCCACGCTGGCAGGCCACAAAGCAGGCCAGCTTCCAGGAGCGGGAGCCGGAAAAGGCAGTTCTCCCAAAGCGAGAAAACTGGAAGTACTGGAAAGAAGGGGACGGGTGGGGTGGCAGGTCCCCGAGCCAAAGGGCTCAGGGAGAGGAGCGGGTGAGGCACACTATCACGGCTGGCCTATATCGCTCCTTGCTAGCATGAGCTGGCCAGCAGCCAAAGGCCAAGCCGGAGGGGCAGACCACGGCAGGAGCCCAGGATGGCTACAAAGAGGCAGACAATGGCAAGCCACCTTGCGCACACATCCCTTGCCTTGAACCCCTTCTCTCCCCATAAGGCAGCTAGATCTTGACAAAAAGCAACCTCTCATGGCCACCAAGAGCCCTGCAGCTCCAGCCTAAGCAGCCACCGCTGATTGGGCAGCCAAGCGCGGCCTCCCCAAGGCGCTAGTCCTCATGAAGAAGAAGAGTTGGTTCTTATATGCCGCTTTTCCCAACCGGAAGGAGGCTCCAAGCGGCATACAAACGCCTTCCCATTCCTCTCCAGCCGCAAAGGGGGAAAGCCTTTTCCCCAACGAGGACACTGTTTCCAACCAAGCCCTCTGCCCATGGGCAGAGGATCCGCCGCGCAGGCTCACCTGAAGTAGTAGACGTCGCTCTTGCCGGCGCTGAGGCCGGACTTGCGGATGACCTCCTCCTTCTTCCAGCCGGGGGGCAGCGCCGGGCAGTCCACCCGCTTGCCTCGCTTCTCCATGCCGGGAGCCCTTGGAGCGCGCCGGCCGAGGCCTGCCTGCCTGCCTGCCTGCCTGCCGGCGGGGATCCCCGGGCGCGCGGGGCTCTCCCGAGGGAGGCGTCCGCCGCTAGCGAAAGCCCGTCGTCGGGGCGCCCGTCCGCCTCCGCCCGCGCCGGTCCGGGCTGCTGCGCGCGCAAAGCTCCCTTCCCGCTGCCGCCGCCGCTGCTGCCCGGGGTCGGGGTCGGCGGCCGCTTCCGCGAGGGAGCCTCGGAATCCGTGTCATCGGCGCTCGGAACCTCGGGGTCATAGAGCCCGCGCGGCGCGGCCGAGCCAGGCGAGGAGGATGACGGCACGCAAGCTGGGCCGGGCCGGGCGGGCGGGCGAGCGGCCAGCGCCCGCCCCGCCTTGGCCGCCCGCCAGCCAGCCAGCCAGCCCCGGCTGCGCCCTGGAGACCGCCCCGCTCTCCGCCCGGCCAGCCCTCGCCTGCCGGGGCGGAGCCGGCCCTGCCGCCGCCTGGTCGCCCGAGCCGCGGCCATCGGGGCGCTTCGGGACAGCCGCGCCACGTGGGGAAGCAAGGACAAGGAGGGGCGCAAGTGGCAGCGACCGGGATGGACGGGACGGCGGGGCTTGACGGGCGGTCCTCGCACACACGTGTCGGGGGAAAGCGCCGGCCGTCTGGAGGAGTCGCGCAGCGCACGGTGCGCTTTAGGAAGACAGGTGCCGGCGCGATCCCTTAACGCGCTTGCGACTCTGGCTGAGTTATCCCGGGACGGGCAGATCTCTCTGGCCTTGAAAACCTTGTCGGGTCCTAAGGCAGCTGTGACTTGACAGCATGGGGGGAGGGAGGGAGGGAGGGGGGGAGAGTTACAGCATGATATAAATTCGTGGAGGCATGGGCCATGTGATAGATAGATAGATAGATAGATAGATAGATAGATAGATAGATAGATAGATAGATAGACAGACAGACAGACAGACAGACAGACAGACAGACAGACAGACAGACAGATACGTACATTCATTGTTGTTAGGTGCGAAGTCGTGTCTGACCCATCGCGACCCCATGGACAATGATCCTCCAGGCCTTCCTGTCCTCTACCATTCCCCGGAGTCCATTTAAGTTTGCACCTACTGCTTCAGTGACTCCATCCAGCCACCTCATTCTCTGTCGTCCCCTTCTTCTTTTGCCCTCCATCGCTCCCAGCATTAGGCTCTTCTCCAGGGAGTCCTTCCTTCTCATGAGGTGGCCAAAGTATTTGAGTTTCATCTTCAGGATCTAGCCTTCTAAGGAGCAGTCAGGGCTGAGCTCCTCCAGGACTGACCGGTTTGTTCGCCTTGCAGTCCAAGGGACTCGCAAGAGTCTTCTCCAGCACCAGAGTTCAAAAGCCTCAATGCACGCATACGTACTTCAGTGGTGGTGGTGCTGCAACCATCTACCTTCAAAAGCAAGCCTAGAAAGGTCATGAACATGTTCTCACTTGCTCCTCTCCTGTGGGATGCTGCAGAAGAAATTACAGGTGTGGAATGAGAAAGAGCTTCAGACCTCCTGGAATCTGTTCTGCCACTGCTCTGCCTTTTTATCTCCACACACACACACACACACACACACACACACCCTCCCTTTTACAAGGAGCTCAGGAGGAGTGCATATGTTCTCTGCTCCATGTTCCCCTTTCAGTGACCTGTGAAGTAGTTTAAACTGGTGAAGGTTTTCCAGCAGAGCAAAGTCTGAATCCGAAGGCACCTGGAAGACCGGGGAAGTTTAATTCTGGGTATAAGCTTTCTTGAGTTTTCGTGTACACACCTCTCCAGAAATGCACACAAAACCTGATGGCTGAAATTAAACTTTGTTGTTCTTCCAGGGGCCTCTGGATTCAAACTTTGTTCTTCTACTTCAGGCCAACATGGCGGCCCAATAGAAACGAAGGCCATGACTGAGGGCGGATTTGGTCTTCTCCAGACCTAAAGCCACCTCAATACCGGTTTGCATCTCAGGCCTGTGACTGGCAAAAGAGAAAAGACTGGCCTTGAGCCCATGCAGTAGGGTTGCCAACTCCAGGTTGGGAAATTCCTGGAGATTTAGGGGTGGAGCCTGGGGAGGCCATGGGGTAAAATTTCATAGAGCCCCCTCCCAAACAGCCATTCCTCCAGGGGAACTAATCTAAGCAGTCTAGAGATCAGCTGTAATTCTGGGAGATCTCCAGGCCCCACCTGGAGGCTGGTAGCCCTAACATGGAGAAATCATTTTTCGTTTTACGGCTAGCTGTGATCCAGCTGCATCTTTCTGGGATTAGAAAAAAGGTTCCCTGGCCGGCCGCTCCGAAGATGGGCCAAGAAGCCAATGGGGAGCTGCGCTGCGCACAGCTCCCAATTGGCTACTTGGCCCTGGAGTGACACTCGGAGGGGCCCCTCCGAGTTTTTATCACGGACGCGGCCCGCCCCTTTCTCCTCCCCTTTACCTCTTACTCTTTTATTTAGACCTCTCGGCAGGAGCAGTTTGAAGATATTGTTGGGCCTTTCACATTCTTATATGCCACCAACCAGGTCTCGTTGTCATATTGTATCATTAAAATATTGCACAGACTGATTCTTCGGTTTTAATGTTGTTTTTGATCTCAGTGTGCAATTTATAATAAACTATGGGCAAAGCCTGTTGTCTCCAAGAATACAACGGGCGCTAGAGCTTGGCAGTGGGAAGAGGAAGGGGAGGAGTTGTCCAGTCTGTAAGGGCATGGGGTTGTCATGTGTGTTGTGTGGGAGGTTGTGGTGGCATGGTGGCAAATGAGGCCATGGGTGTGGAGATATGGGTGTCAAGAACCTGTGGTGTGGAATGTTCGTTGATTGTGGGAGAGGACTGACCTTTGGGAATTGTGGCATAGTGGTTACAGATGAGCTTTCCAGAGCCATGTCCTCAGATATGTGAAGGGAAAATCAGACTGGAGACTCTTCTTAGGGGAAGATTACATGGCAACCAATTCCCCCCAGTTCTGCGTAATTTCCCTTCTTGTGTGAATTAGGCCACATTCACCGAAATGCCCCTCTGCCCTAATACACATAGGGTAGTCACAGTACACAGGTGTCCACCCTGTTCCTTCTGTCTCCCATATTTTCACTGTTGGTAAAATGTTATGTGCCCCCATGCTTCTTTCATGATTGCTCCTTAGAAGAACGGATTTTTGTACCATATTGCTTACTACCCAAAGGAGTCTCAAAGCGGTTTACAAACACCTTTTCCATTTGTCTCTCCACAATAGTCAACCTGTGAGGTTTGTAGGGTTGTGAGAGATCTGAGAGAACTGGGAATGAGCCGCAGTTACCCAGCAGGCCTCTGGTGTCTCAAAGCATTTTCCAATCGTCTTCCCCTTCTCTCCCCATAGCAGACTCCCCATGAGGGAGGTGGGGTAGCGAGCCTCACAGGGAAGCTGGCAACCCTGAGAGGAAGACTGTCTGCGCACAGCAGTCTTGACCTTAGTAAGGTTTTTAATACTGTTTTTTTTATTTGCCAGGCCAAGGTTATTTGCCAGTTACTATTTCAGTGATGATGTGTCTCCAGACATTTACATGTTCTCTATTTAGTTTCAGGCTGTAAATATTTATTTAGATCTTCCTGCACTTTTCAGACTCACAGGACTGATGCTGGTCTGCCGGTCTGCGCCCCAGAATACAAACAGTTGCTGGTAAGGGCTGGCCATAACCTATAGGCCAGGAGGGACACTCCTGCACCACTCCCTACCAACTGCAGGCAAAAATGGCTCATTTGAAGGCTGGACTCTGAGGCATTGTACGATTTTGAAGTCCCACCTCCAAACCTCCAGGAATATTTCCAACCCAGGGGTAGCCAACCTACAGGTGTGGCCTGGAGAGCTCCTGGAATTACAGCTCACCTGCAGAGTATAAAGATCAGCTCCCCAGGCAGAAAGGGTGACTTTGGACAGAGTTGTGGTAGAGAAGAAACATTTAAGGCTTCCCACACAGGTTGTTGTTGAATTGAAAGACTTGAGGCCTACTGCATAGGGTTGTTGTGCAGATGAAACAGGAGACAAAAGAGCCAGCTTCCTCTGCAGAATAACGCTGTGCAGTGGCCTCAAAACTGCAAAGAAGAAAGACACATGGCTTGGCTGTGTCTAACCCACGGCCAGCTGCTGCTGACAGCGCCCCCCAGCAGGTGGCGGGAAGTCAGGAGCAGCAGTGGGAAAGCAAGTGGAGCAGGGGCTCAGACGGCAGTGGCGACGTCCCTCAGCAAAATACTACCCCCCCCCCAGGCCTCAGTAAACTTGTCATACGTTGACCGGTATGTGGAATCATTTCTGCGTGCAAATCTTCTACGCACGTTCCAGTTTTATTTGCTGTTTAGTTAAGAAAATATATGGAAGCCCTGATGGATTAGATCAGTTGTCCACCCAATGGGGCATCCTGTCCCCCACAATGGCCAACAGGATATTCTTGAAAGACCAAAAGCATGGGCACAAAAGTCAACGCCGCTTGGGGTGTGCTCTCCCCTTCCCCACTTAACATTCAGAGACATGCTGTTTCAAAACGGGAGGTTTAGGTGTCGTGACTAAACATCAGTTTGATTGTTTTGGGGAAGCATTCTGAAAATAATATATAAAGCAGCAGAAAAACACATATGAAAAATAAAATGAGGGCTAGCATCCCCCCTCCCCAATCCAGCTAGGCCTGGTAAGGACTGGAAGCAAAAGCTAGCAGGGACTCCTCCCCCCCCCCACTTGGGCAGCCTTGCCAAGGCCTGGCAAGGACACAGCCAGGGCTGGTCAATCAGGACAGCCTACCTGACTGACCATTCATTGGACGGCTGGTCAATCAGGTAGGCGATGAGTCCCAACTCCTCCCACCACCCCAGTCGGGCTTTATTTATACTACAGAAACAGATGACACTTGATTTTTCAACAAGATAGATCAGGATGGGTTGCCATGCTAGCCTCCCTGTAACAGTACAAAACAACAAGGGTCCAGAAGTACCTTAAAGACTAATAAAAATTTGTGGCAGGAGAGGAGCTTATGTGAATCACTGTTATCTGACGATGTGAGCAGGGACTCACCAAAGCTGTTAATCTTTAAAGTGTTACTGGACACGTTAAAGTGTTACTCTTTTCTACTGATATAAATAGCAGTGAATGAATTAAAAAATAACTTGTACTCAAAGTGCAGCTTCAAAGGAACACGCTCTACAAAGAAAGCGCTGCCAGAAATCTCTGCAGGCATAATGTTTTCTGCTGTACGTCAACTAGTTGTGTGTATGCTAGTTGGAACCAACACAAAGAATGGGTACATGCTTCTGATGGTAGATTCAGGACATGAATCTACAACCTTGATAGTCTCTCTCTTACACACACACACACAGCAGCATAGGACAGACATAAGTGGGTCTACCCCGTGATTCTCTGCTATTCATTTACACACTGGCTGGAGCTTCATTTCTAGTTCTCATAGATTAGAATCTCCATTTGGTTTTATTTTTATACGCAGCAGTAAATGCAGTATGATTTTAACCCAGGTTTAATGGAGCATAGGATCACCATTTTCTGCACCCATGGAGGAGGGAAATCCCTTTGGATAACCAGGGTGAAAGGGAAATTTAAAAGAGGGTTGTTTTTTTTTTACTGGTCCCTACAGTTGCCAACTCTGGATTGGGTAACTGGGGGGGGGGGCTTGTGAAAGAGCTCAGCAGGGTCTAATGCAGAGATTCCCAACTTGGATTCCATCAAAACCTGGGGTTACATGAGAGCTCCCCAAGGGTTACACGGCCTTTCCCAGACGTTCAGATGACTACTAACAAAATTTGATGCCCACTTCCCCTGTTGCAGGCCCTCCACAGTGGAAAAATGGTACATGATCGATTGCTTATTGGATGGCTCCCACATCTTCCATGCCTGCTCCTCTGAAGGGGCCTGTCACCATGTCTGGGGGTCCTCAATAGCTGAACAAGATTTGGGGACAGTCCAAAGGTCAAAAAAGGTTGGTATAATGACAGAGGGTCCGTTCTCTGAGGACACCATTTCTGTCCCAGGGGAACCAATCTCTGTAGTGTGAAAACCGGTTGCAATTCCATAAGATTCTCAAGTCCGACCATGGAGGTTGGCAACCACACCGGATCTCATTGGCAACCACACCTCGTCTACCAGGTCTGTGCACAGGATTTTTTAGGGGGGGGGGGGGGTTACAATACATTCCAGAACCTTGGTGCAACTTCTAAATTAGTTCTTTCCGAGCCAAGCCCAGGATGGTGACCATCAATAGGTGACCATAAAGAGGCAAGGTCATTTTAAAAAAGATTAAATTTAAAAAGTGCTAAAATGGGCTCCTGCTTAACACCTTTGTGGACAGAGATCTTCGGAGAAAGTCTCCCAGATGCAGAACATCTGACTATAGAGCTATAAAGTTTTTAAATGAGGAATAAATAAACCTTTCATCTAAAAACATCCTCTCAAAATAAGTCTTCACTTTTCCTTGACTTTTTAAAACACTTTTTTTCCCCTGTCCTTTTCTCCTCTTGTACCGTACCACTGCAAACAATTTTGCATTGATTCAAGGAGCAGCGTTTGGTAACTGGTATCACGTCTTTTATTTAATCTTGTTCAGAAAGAAACACACCTTTGCGCCTGGCCTTCACCTCATTTAAGATGCCGGAGCTGCGACCAGCTCGGCACATGCCCCAACCCCCAAAGAAGAGGGCATTTTATTATTAATATTAATATTATTATTATTATTATTATTTCCATATTTTTATTTCCATCTATTATTATTATTTCCATCTATTTCCATCTTTTTTTTTTAAGACACCCCCCCCCCCCCAAAAGCAGGGGTAGTCAACCTGTGGTCCTCCAGATGTCCATGGACTACAATTCCCATGAGCCCCTGCCGGCAGGGGCTCATGGGAATTGTAGTCCATGGCCATCTGGAGGACCACAGGTTGACTACCCCTGCCCCAAAGGACGGACCCCAGCCCAAAAGAGGACCTCGGCGGACCTGGCGGTAGTACTCCGTCCCCCCGCCGAGGAGAGAAGAGCAGAGCGCCTCGCAGCCAGGGAGGGAGGAGCAGCTCCGCCTCCCCAACTCCGCCTTCCCAGCCCGGGCGGCTACTGGCAAGGAGGCGGCGGCGGATCTGCGCTGCGCAGAAGCGGCGTGGGAATGGAGAGCCCCGGAGAGGACGAGCCGGATTGGCTGTCCCCGGAGCCCTGCGGCGCATTCGGGACAGGCGCGAGTAAGCGCTGCGCGGCTTTCTGCGCGGATCGGGGCCGGCGCGTCTCGCTTTGGGGGTCGCCGGCACTGAGCGGGGCGGGCGCTTTGGGGAGCCCGGCCTGGGGGCACAGGAGGACTTGGGGAGAATGCTTGTCCCTGTGGAGGGGCTCCTTGTGCATTAATATGCCCTCTTCCCCCCCACACGACCTTCATACCCAGGAGCAAATGATGTGCCAGCGATTCTTGGGCATGGCGTCCTTTGGGCAAGAGAGCCAGCGTGGGGGAGCGCAGTGTTAGTGGTTGGGCGAGTCGCAGTCAGATCCGTTTATGCACTGGGGACTTCATTGCCCCAGCTCCCTTGCAGGAGCAAAAACTGGGGGTACATGGGGAGCACTGGGCCAAATGCTCTCCCGTGTGGGTGCAGGAAGTGGTGGGGCCACCTGCCACGACTAAAACTCCAGCCTGCAGCCCGGCATGAAACCTCCAGTGCAGAAACGGTCCTGATCTACCTTCTGTTTAATTCGAAAAAGGCGCTGGCAGCCCTCCCCGGTGGGTCCCAACAGAGCAGCTTATTGGTAGCAAGCAGAAGAGGATGCATCCGTACATTTTTTTTCAAATTTCAAATAACCTTTAATGGCATATAAAAATATTAAATAGGGGTGATTCATAATTTATTGATAAAAATGCTGCAGTCTACATAAAACAAATAAGAAAAATAAAATAAGCAGCAACCAACAATAGATTCCTCCGGAATGCCCAGCAATCAGTGATTTATTTATTATATATTTATTTCCGCCAACTGTAGATGCCCCTGGTCTAGAACTGATTCTTGCCTAGCCTAAGGTGACCAGATTGTCCCACTTTTGGAGGGACATCTGGGGACATCTGGCAAATTGTACTTCTGTTGAAATTTAAAAATATATATTAAAAATATTATTTTTGCGTTCTATGCGTTCTATGAAACTTTGTTGCTCCATATAGACCAAATTTTAATCAAGACCTCCTCCCCCCCCCCCCCCGGTCAATGGCGTCCCACTTTACCAATGTTAAAATCTGGTCACCTTAGCCGACCGTCCCTTTGTATCGCAGTAGCCAAGAATTCGGCCACCAGTTCTGTTATTTCTGGGGACCTATCAGCTTGTTGTTGTTGTTAGGTGCGAAGTCTTGTCCAACCCATCGCAACCCCATGGACAATGATCCTCCCGGCCTTCCTGTCCTCTCCCATTCCCCGGAGTCTGTTTAAGCTCGCACCGACTGCTTCAGTGACTCCATCCAGCCACCTCATTCTCTGTCGTCCCCTTCTTCTTTTGCCCTCGATCGCTCCCAGCATTAGGCTCTTCTCCAGGGAGTCCTTCCTTCTCACGAGGTAACCTATCCAGCTAGCAAATGTCTAATGATTCTGTCTATAGGGCCAGAAAGGCCCACCATGATAGGAACAATAAGTCGTCATCTAAGTGTAGAATGCGATGGGCAATAAAGTAAAATATGTCGCATTGAGTGATGCTCTAATTTGCAAGATTTACAAAATCTGTTCCCAATTGGTACATTGCTATATCTGCCTGTTAGAACAGCTGTACATTAAATCAATGTTTTTACAGGGCAGTCTGAAATGTGTCTACTTAGAAGAAAATCCCAGTCTGTCTCATGGGGCTCACTCCTCTGTATGTGCGCATCAGGCATGTCTGTTCAGAGTTGTTGTTGTTGTTATGTGCGAAGTCATGTCCGACCCATCGCGACCCCATGGACAATGATCCTCCAGGCCTTCCTGTCCTCTACCATTCCCCGGAGTCCATTTAAGTTTGCCTGTTCAGCGTGTTTTCTTCTAAATAACATTTTTGAACAAATGACGGTTTCATCGCTCGATGTGCATTTGGGGAAGTGTGACATGACAAAACCCAATTTTAGTATGCAACGTGTGCCTGTTCTGTGGTAACTGTATCCCATGGTAACATGACAGCTGGCACAGCCTATGGTTAGAGTGAGGGTTGGACGAGGATCTTGGAGAACCAGCTTGGATTTGGCACTCACAGAATCATAGAGTTGGAAGGGACCTCCTGGGTCATCTAGCCCAGTGGTCCCCAACCTTTTTATCACCGGGGACCACTCAACGCTTGCCAATTTTACTGAGGCCCGTTGGGGGGGGGGTAGTTTACTCCTCTACTCTCAACCACTGCCCTAACGCTCTCTGATCGCCATGGTAATGTTTAAACATCCCTTCAAAATAAGAGACAGACACGTCACAACAATGAACATAAGGAACATTTTATTTTTATGGAAATTTTAACTCATGACAATGACAAATCAATGGGAACCCTGAGCTTGTTTCTCTGCAATGAGATAGTCCCATCTGGGAGTGATGGGAGACTATGACACCCGAAGTGTGTTGTAAAGGGCCGGGGGGGATGAAGTAAAGGGCCGGGGGGGGGGAGAAGGCGTCCGTGGCCCACCTCCAATTAGTCGACGGACCACATGTGGTCTGCGGCCCACAGGTTGGGGATCACTAATCTAGCCCAACCCCCTGCAGAATGCAGGAAATTCACAACTACCTGCCCACCCACAGTCACCCCGATTCCAGATGACACCCCCTCTGCCCCCCCAAGACCAGAATCCTTGGCCAATCTGGCCTGGAGGAAACTAACCTCCCACCCCCAAAATGGCAATGGGCATTTCTCTGCAATACTTGTTGGGTGGCTTGAGAAGCAAAGAGAGAATAAATTGTCCATGTGGATATGGGGGAATTGTGCCTGATGAACTTTGTCCTTTCTTCACAGCCGGTCATGGCAAAGTGACGTCATCTGGGAGCGCCCTGCATCGGGTCATTGTACACTTGGATCTGGACTGTTTTTATGCGCAGGTGGAAATGCTCTGTAATCCTGAATTAAGAGGCAAACCCTTAGGTAATTTTTTATGATCGCTGAAGGCTTTTGCAGGTGTGAGTATGCTAACAAGATGGGTGTGTACGGGTTACCGCAATTTGTGGGTTCCATGGGGCAGAACTTGGAATGAATCGTCCATTAATTTAAAGGAAATGAAACATGTTGACGTTCACTTAGCATCGTATTATGTAGCAAAAACAGATCTTAAGAACACAACAGGGCAGTGATCTTGTAAAGTCCAAACAATTAACCTGCCTTCCCAGCGGGCTACCCCCAAAATTAATTTTTCCCTCTTGTTGGTGGCCCAAGAGGTCTCCTTCCAGGCACTTAAAAGACAAGGGTCCCAAATTTCCATTAGGTCAGCCTTTCTCAATTTTTTTGACCATTGTGAACCCCCTGAAGCATTCTTCAGGCTTTGAGAAGCCCCAGGAGTGGTGTGATGGTGCAGAATATGGTTGGGAAGCAGAGCTGTGGACATGCCTGGTGGAAGAGCTCCTTTTTACAGGCCCTCCAGAACTGTGATAGCTCCATCAGGGCCCTCAGCCCACTAGGTAGGGGTCAGGGCCAAAAAAGCCCTGGTCCTGGTTGAGGCCAGATACACCTCATGAGGGCCAGGAGTCACCAACTTATATGACCCCACAAAGTGCAAGAATCAGGTGGGGGGATGTAGAAGGTTAAGCAGTCCTGCAAATACACTGAGCCCAGACCACAAATGGTTTTGAAAGTCAAAAACAAAACCTGAACTTGATTGGGAATTCAATTGGTAACAATTACTAATGAGGGGTGACATCCTATCCATTATAATACTGTCATCTAGACAGTATCTACAGATTTAGGATGAATGAAACAACCAGCTTGGTGTCGTGGTTAGGAGCGCAGACTTGTAATCTAGTGCAGTGGTCCCCAACCTTTCTGAGGCTGGGGACCGGCAGGGCATCGGGCCGCGCCCACGGGCCCGGCCCTGATTCCCTCTCCCCGCCCTCCCGCAGTAAGAAGCTTCCCGAGCCGCAAGCTTGTGGCCTGGGAAGTTTTTTACTGCGGGGGGGGGGGGGCGGGGAGGGGGAGCCGCGGCCTGGCGCCATGGCCTTCACAGCCCGGCACCGGGCCGCGGCCCGCAGGTTGGGGACCACTGATCTAGTGAGGTGGGTTTGATTTGCCGCTCCCCCACATACAGTCAGCTGGGTGACCTTGGCCTCACCGCAGCACTGATAAAGCTGTTCTGGCCGAGCAGGAATCTCAGGGCTCTCCCATCCTCACCTCCCTCTCAGGGTGTCTGTTGTGGGGAGAGGAAAGGGAAGGTGAATGTAAGCCCCTTTGAGACTCCTTCGGGTAGAGAAAAACGGCATATAAGAACCAACTCTTCTTCTCCTTCTCCTTCTCCTTCCTCTTCTTCTTCTTCTTCTTCTTCTTCTTCTTCTTCTTCTTCTTCTTCTTCTTCAGTAATCTCAGGGCTCTCTCAGCCTCACCTCCCTCTCAGGGTGTCTGTTGTGGGGAGAGGAAAGGGAAGGTGACTGTAAGCCGCTTTGAGACTCCTTCGGGTAGAGAAAAGCGGCATATAAGAACCAACTCTTTTTCTTCTTCAGTAATCTCAGGGCTCTCTCAGCCTCACCTCCCTCCCGGGGTGTCTGTTGTGCGAAGAGGAAAGGGAAAGTGAAGGAAGTCACTTTAAGACTCCTGGTAGAGAAAGCAGCATATAAGAACCAACTCTTCTTCAAAACAGCAAACAATTACGTATTACTGTTGAAAGTTATTCTGGTTGACGTCTACGAAAAGCTCAGAACATGATCATTTCACAAAGCAGGCTTCGTGCTAACTTATTTAGGCCTTGGAGGTAGACAGTTGATTTCCCCAGGGGGTCACCATACTGGAAGGAACTACCACGAGTGACTTGGGCAGCATGATTTTTTTTCTTGCTTTTTCTTGTAAAGATTTTGAGCCACATTAATCTCTCCAGAAGAGAGGTTTGGGGTGAATTCCCTTGCTAATGGATTGAGGAAGCTGGACTCTTAATGACCGTTTATGCACTGGAGGTTTCATGCCAGGCTGCAGGCTGGAGTTTTAGTCATAGCAGGTTGCCCCACCTCTTCCTGCACCCACATGGGGGAATACTTGGCCGGGGGCACCTCATCCGCCTCCAATTTGTTCTCCTGCATGAGAGCTGGGGCACTGAAGTTCCCAGTGCATAAACGGTCAATGTGAATTCTTCTGCTGCTGAGTCCACATCTGTTGATTTCTGCCTTGGCCAGCTGCTGATGGGATTTTCTGGAATGTCTGTGTCATGCATGTCTTAATGGAAGAAATAAATTCACACAGGGCTCTGCATACCTCGGTGTTCAGTTAGAACATTTTCTGATTACACTGTATGTGCTGGAATATTTTCCTCAGCTTGGTCTAGAACTATATGTACAACATGTTTGCTACCTATCAGTTAATTTTTACATACATTTGGGGCTTAAATTACTTACTAGAACTTTGCCTCCTGTCAAAATGGTAGATTTCATGACTTTAGCATCCTATCTTCTTTTGTTGACTTGTTTATACTTTTCACTTTCTTGGTTGGCCAAATTATACAAACCTTGGGTTTTACATCCCTTACATGTTTCTAATGAGTCATTGCAGTCTGCCCCTTTGGCTTTATTTCCAAATACAAATCAAATGAACTAGAGGGATTTTCCTGTAGTGTTATTTTTGGTCCAATTGTAGGCATGAACCAGTGGTTTTTTATACTTTTTCTAGTTAGATTTGTAACTTGTTTCTGAGATGCCCATCATGTCTGATAGAGTACACTGGGATCTGTCAGCGTGTTTTTCTCATGGATGATATGGTGTAGTGTATGACTTACTCCCCACAAATTTAGTCACTTCTATGACTAGTTCTGACTCAGACTCTGTACCCTGAGCACTGTGGAGCCTCCTGTGAGAACCATAGTGTCCTATACAATTTCCCCCCAAAAGTTGTAAGTGATGTTCTTGAAGTTTGATTTCTGGTGAGATATCTTTGTGCATATTTGGTAAAATGATGGGTAATCCCCAAACATTTTTGATGACATGCATTTGGTGTGAGAGTCGAGAAATCTGTACAGATTAATTCTGATGGAGCATATAGAATCATAGAGTTGGAAGGGGTCATACAGGCCATCTAGTCCACCCCCTGCTCAACGCAGGATCAGCCCTAAGCATCCTAAAGCATCCAATGCTTTAGGTTAACAAATTCTGCTCCTTTTTCCATTCTAGCTTTCTTTTTTATACACCATTCACAGTTATGGTACTTTTGTTCTGGCATTTGAGTCATTTTAGGCCAGAAGAGTTTATCCTTAGCCAAATTTAAAGTTCTTTCAATTCCGAAATGACCTATTTTTTAATCATAGATGCCTTCTAGAGGGCTCCTTTGATGAGTGTATGGGATCGCAGCTTGCTCTACATCTGTTCATTCTTGTTGCACTTTCTGATAAAGAACTCTTTTTAACAGAACTCAAAGCTACTCCCACAGATACTGCCTTCTTTCAAAGTCTTCCTTTTCTCTCTCTACATCTTTGGTGGATTTATGATTTTCCTCTAGTGTATTATTTTAGCTATTTACTGCAACTTTCTAATTGGGAAGCTTACTAATGTTTTGATAATAAAAGGCTTTGATGTGGTACCTTTCATTTAAAAAGAATTCTGGAACACTATTCTTAAGACGATAGTACAGTGTAAATATAATAAACTAGCAGTAGAGTCCGCTGTAAAAAAAATACAGCGGGCCCTAGGGGAGGGTTTGCTTCCCCTCCCGCCCATGTAGCAAAATGTTCCCCAGGCCCCGGGACTTGGGCAGCGTTTTAAAGGCGGCGTGGATCCTTTAAGACGCTGCCCAAGCCCCGGGGAAGGCGCTCCGCTGGTCAGTCCAGGGGAAGGGGCCTATCGGCACCCTTCCTCATCCCGGACAGGGCCCGCCTTCGGGGCCCTTACTCTTTTATTTAGGCTGTGTTTAAAGATGTGTTTAAAGATGTTGCTGTTGCAGAATGTTCGGGACTGACAGTATGCACTCGAAGAACTGCCTTATAAACTTCAGCGTTTCACGAATTTTAAGCTTTGGGATTTTAAGAGCATCTTAGCAATTATTTCTCCTTGCTTGACTACTTTATTTTCAGTGGGTGTGTTATCATGTCTTCTAGCAAGGAAATTAGCGTTCCCATTAGCTTTTTCAGATTTATAAACTATTTTGAAATTATATAAAAGTGTGCAAAAAACTAGGGGTGTGCAAAAAAAAAATCCTTTTTTCTCAGTTCAGGTCTATCGGACCTGTAAAAATTCAGAAATCCCAATTTTTGGGGGGTCCAGTAGATCCAAGACAAAAGAAAAGTTTTGAAAAAGCCAGCCTGCCCCTGTTTTAAACCGTGCTGCAGGAGAAAATGTCCCCAGGATCTGAATGCAGTGGGGAGGTCTTACCACCAGATGCACACCTAGAGGATCAGATGGGGTGGCAGAAGCTGAAATCTCCACACCGCCCTGGCTGATTCTAAGCTGAGGTGACATGGAGGTGTCAGTTCCAACCACCCTGGCCAACATGGCTGGGAGGGTTTTTCCTGCCACGTGGTATAAACCAGGGGTAGTCAACCTGTGGTCCTCCAGATGTTCATGGACTACAATTCCCACGAGCCCCTGCCAGCAAACGCTCATGGGAATTGTAATGCATGAACATCTGGAGGACCACAGGTTGACTACCCCTGGATAAACCATGCCTCAGGAGAAGCTGTCCCCAGAAATCTGATTTTGGTAGGAAGGGTTTCTCACTATCATATACAGACCTGATCAGTGTAGCTGAACATCCCCGAATAAATGTTGAAAAATTAAATTTTTTTATTTGGGCTCCTGTACTGGTTTTCAGCCTGCTTTAGCCCCTAATTCTGACACCCACCTCTGTCCAGCATCTAGCTTACCAGAGGTTAGTACATAAGTTAGCGGGTTGTTATTAGTCATCACCCTAAAAAGGAATTACGAAACTTGTCACAAACTTCCTGTTTGAAGGCCAGGAACTTCTACTGGTGCACCGGTTAATTGCATTTGCTATGGCTTAAACATTTGCCAGAGCCTCTTGTGGCGCAGAGTGGTAAGGCAGCCGTCTGAAAGCTTTGGCCATGAGGCTGGGAGTTCAATCCCAGCAGCCGGCTCAAGGTTGACTCAGCCTTCCATCCTTCCGAGGTCAGTAAAATGAGTACCCAGCTTGCTGGGGGGTAAACGGTAATGACTGGGGAAGGCACTGGCAAACCATCCCGTATTGAGTCTGCCATGAAAACGCTGGAGGGCGTCACCCCAAGGGTCAGACATGACTCGGTGCTTGCACAGGGGATACCTTTACCTTTAAACATTTGCCAGATCAAGCAATGACTCAGACATTTGATACAGAGCTGCTCCTAAACCAGTAGTGCTGGCATCTGTATGCAATATATATGGTAATAATTATTAGTCTGCAAATCTTAATATTGGTGCTGTGGTCAAGTTTAATTTTAAGATCTCAAAGGCAGCATCTGTTCTCTAGAGACTGACTTTTTAAAAACATTTTTACTTTTTTAGGGCTACCTGCTAGTGGTGAGTTTAATGGCTTGACTATAACTGCATTTACTTGTACAAATTTCCTACCATTTCTCGCAAACCCAAGAAATCTCCAAAGCCCCGGCTAGGTAGTAATGGTAATTGTTTTTTCTTTGGCACTATTCTGGATACAAGATCACAACACATATTTATCAGCTCTCTGTATTGGAAAAAATGTTTTTACATGCAAAAGTAATATCTTGAAAAAAACTTTGTTGATCTTCAAGGTGCCCTTGGATGCAAACTTTGTTCTGCTGCTTCGGACCAACATCGCTACACACCTGAATTTATCAGTTAGCAAGGCTAGGTCCAACAACAGCCTTCGTGGACTCCCTTTCATCAGCTGTAATTTGACCCCTTTTCCAAATAAATGCTTCGTTAGTGCTCAAAGTGGCATCTAAGGACTTTTACTTAAACACTTTATATTACTGCCAGCCTACAGTGCTAACTTTAGTCACGCCGAGAGTCTGAATTGTAGCACTTGTTTTTGAGGGGTGGAGGAAAGATGGGGGCAAAACTCAAACACAGCTCTGGGTTTATATTTCAAGATTCTTGGGCACACCAAACTTTCAAAATATGTTCTGTCAGTGATGTAATTTTCTCATTCAGCTGTGAGGCAGAAAACCCTGGTGGTCACCAGTAACTATGAAGCCAGAGGACTTGGCGTAAAGAAAGCTACAACTGTCAAAGAAGCGAGAGAAACGTGTCCGCAGCTGGTCCTGGTTAATGGAGAAGATCTTACAAAATACAGGGAAATGTCTTACAAGGTTACAGGTACAGCTAATCTTCTTAGTAGAAGAGAGCTTGGGCAGCATAGCAGTTACAGTGTACTGGGACTCCTAGGTTTAAATCCCTGCTCTGCCATGGAAGCTTGCTGGATGATCTCAGGCTAGTACACACTCCTCATCTACCTCACAGGGTTGTTGTGAAGAGAAAAATGAAGGTGTGGAGAATGATGTCAGCTGCTTGGAGCTCCCCTTCGGGAAGAAAGGTGTGGTAGAAATGAGGTCAATACGTTGAGAAAGGGAAAGCGGTTCTCATCTTCCGATTCAGATTCTTAGTTATAATTTACTTGTGGAGTAATTTAATTGTGGAACCTGCACCAAGAGCCAGCTAGGTGTAGTGGCTAGGAGTGGCGGCTTCTAATCTGGCAAGGTGGGTTGAATTACTCACACCTCCCCATGTAGCCAGCTGGATGACCTTGAGCTAGTCACAGTCCTGTCAGAGCTCTCTCAGCTCCACCTCCCTCACAGGGTGTCTGTTGTGGGGAGAGGAAGGGAAGGCGATCGTAAGTATATTTGAGTCTCTATCAGTTAATGACAAGTGGGTGATAACTCAACTCTTCTTCTTTAGTGGTCACAATGACCATAAACATCCATGGCTTTAAGAAGAAACCAGACAGATTCATGGAAGGCAATCGGTCAGTGGCTACTGGCCATGGTGACCAAAGAGAACTTCCATAGACAGAGGCAGAAGTGCTGATGGAAACCATTACAGGGCAGTCACATTAGGGGGAAAAAACCTAAGCCCTTTATATTGGTATGCTGGCTCTCCAGAGGAGCTGGTTGGCCACTGCATGAGTCAGGATGCTGGATTAGTTGGATCTCTGGTCTGATCCAGCAGGACTCTTCTTAAGTGATTACTCCCTTGCCTTTCTAGTCTAGGGTACAGAAAAGAGGAGATTGCAGGAGAAGAGAGAATGGCTTGTGTGTCTAATCCACTTTCCTGTTTTGGTGCTGTCATGGGATCATATTATTCCAAGATCCTAACTAGCTATTTGTCCTAGGCCTTAGCATTATATTCTGGTGTATGATGCAAATTGACTCCTAAGCAAGAGGCTGGAACCTGCATCCCTCTAGATAATTTTCTTTAATAAAGGATGCAGCCCACGGGGAACTTCCATTCAGACCAGGGGTCCATTGAATTAGGTATTACTCAGACTGACAGTGGATTTCCAGATCTCTCATGGGCCCAGACCTTGTCCGATCCCATTGCTCTTTCAGCCAGCTTTCTGATTCAGTATAAGGCAGCTTCACAGGATCATGTGTGTGTAATATAATCTCTGATGATGATGAATTTATACTGGAAATCTTAGGTTTTCTTCTTTGGGAGATCTTGTGCGTTTGAAAATATTTCTCCTGAAGTCACTCCAGGGGTAGTCAAACTGCGGCCCTCCAGATGTCCATGGACTACAATTCCCAGGAGCCCCTGCCAGCGAATGCTGGCAGGGTCTCCTGGGAATTGTAGTCCATGGACATCTGGAGGGCCGCAGTTTGACTACCCCTGCGTCACTCCATTGACTCCATTTTATTTTATTTGTGTTTTAATCTCTAGCACTGTTGGAAGAATTTACGCCCTTGGTGGAAAGGCTTGGATTGGATGAGAACTTTGTGGACGTCACTGAGATGGCAGAGAGGAGGCTGGAAGAGAGGGGAAAGGATGGTTCTTCTCAGATCGCTATCTCTGGCCATGTGTACGGGGATCAGAGTAAGTGGGGGGAGTTTGGCCAAAATCTCAAGTTGAATAAAAATGCCCCACCTGTAGCTGGATGGAGATGACTGTTCTGTGACTGCAGCCATCTATTCAAGAAATATGTCTACCTATCTGTGTCTTGGCCACTGGGTGACACAGAATGTTGGACTGGATGCCCCATTGGCCTAATCCAACATGGCTTCTCTTATGTTCTTATGTCTGGGGCAGGGATGCTCTCTATTCTTGCTACTTGAGGTGCCATAGTGGGAGGGCTTCTGGAGTTCAGGCCCTGCTTCTGGATCTTTCGATGGCAACTGGGTTTTGGCTACTGAGTGTTGGACAGGGGGGGCAGTTGGTATAAACAACCAGCTCTTCTTCTGTGGGTCTACCCAGCTTTTCTGCTGGTGAACAGAGAAGAGGGGGCTTCTCTGTTTGTGCTGCAGATCGTGGGACCTGTGGACAAAAGCTACAAGGGACCAAAAACTTGGAGATTTTTTTTTTAAGTCCCTACATTTAAATGCAACATGCCCAATTCTTCTGACCATTCTCTTTTGCCTTGCAGCTTTCAGTCTGCATGATCCAGTGCATGTGAGGCTGGCAGCTGGATCTCAGATCGCGGCAGAGATGAGAGCATCCGTGCATGCCAGGCTGGGCCTTACGGGATGTGCTGGCATAGCTTCAAATAAAGTGCTGTCCAAATTGGTCTCTGGGGCCTTCAGGCCAAATCAGCAAACGGTCCTGTTGCCTGAGGGTCGGCATGGTTTGATGGCCGGTCTTGAACACATAAGGAAACTGCCGGGTATGAGAGTTCATCTGCCCTGTTTTGGGTTGTCTGTCACTGAAGGGCCATTTGGGGTGAGAATGAGAATCTCTCTCCCCCCCCCCCCCCATCCCTCTCACTGTGTTTTCTAGATCCCCGTTTTATCTGTGTCATAATTCTATCACGTTCCAGAGCAGGGGCGGGCAAACTGTGGCTCTCCAGAAGAGCACGGACTACAATTGCCATGAGCCCCTGCTGAATGGTAGAACTGGGGCCACACTAGGGCAGGGGTGGACAAACTGTGGCTCTCCAGAAGTCCATGGACTACAATTACCATAAGCCCCTGTCAGCATGGACATCTGTAGGAGGGGTGGCCAAACTGTGATTCTCCAGATGTCCATGGACTACAGTTCCCATGAGCCCCTGCTCAATTGAGCCCTGTCAGCATGGCCATCTATAGCAGGGGTGCCAAACTGACTGTCCAGATGTCCATGGACTACAATTACCATGAGCCCCTGCTGAATGGTAGAACCGGGGTCACACTAGAGCAGGGGTGTCCTGACTGTGGCTCTCCAGAAGTCCATGGACTACAATTACTGTGAGCTCCTGTCAGCATGGTCATGTATAGCGGGTGTGGCCAAATGGAATTCACAGAGTACAGTTACAATGAACCCCTGTCAGCATGGCCATCTATAGCAGGTGTGGCCAAACTGTGACTCTCCAGATGCCCATGGACTACAATTACCATGATCTTCCTGAATGGCTGGCATGGGTTCATGGTCATTGTAGTCCATGGGCATCTGAAGAGCCGCAGTTTGGCCACCCCTGCTCTAGCATGACAACACATGAAGGTGCCTTTTGCAGAATCAGATCCTTGGTCCATCAAGGCCCGTATAGTCTACTCCAGGGGTAGTCAAACTGCGGCCCTCCAGATGTCCATGGACTACAATTCCCATGAGCCCCTGCCAGCGAATGCTGGCAGGGGCTCATGGGAATTGTAGTCCATGGACATCTGGAGGGCCGCAGTTTGACTACCCCTGGTCTACTCAGACTGGGAACGGCTCTCCAGGGTCTCTGGTAGAGTGTCTTGCACATGACCTGCCCCCTGAACTGTCTAATGGGAGATAACAGGGATTGAACCTGGGGCCTTCTGCATGCTAAGCAGGTGCTCTACCAATGAGCCACAGCCCCTCCCTTTAAGAGCAACGCTAGGTACGACACGGGAGTTGCAGTGCTCCTTATCCTGTGTTTCCTTCCTAGACATTAATGCCATTTCATTTTGCAAAAATACTAGGAGTCCTCAGGCTGGTTGCATTGCAGCACTATGGTTGTAGCAAAGGATTTAATTTTATTTTGGCACAGGCATTGGGTCTAAAACCGCACAGCGCCTTGCAGCCGTGGGACTTACCACCATTTGTGACCTCCAGATGTGCTCGGCTGCAGTGCTCGAGAGAGAGCTGGGTGTTTCGGCCGCACGGCATCTGCAGAAAGTGAGCCGCGGAGAAGACGATGCTCCAGTTGCCCCATCGGGGCCTCCTCAGGTAGATGTGTGACAGTGTGGTGTAAAGGCTCTAAGGGTGCCAAGGAGGAGTCTGGATGGGGATAAAGAGACAGGTGCAATGCCAGCTGCTTCATCCTATCACTTCCTGTAAAAATACTGAAAGTGACACAGGTAGCTCTGGGAATCACTGGGAACTATAGTAAACCATAGAATTTCTAGCAATTCCCTAGATTTACTATATAGCATTTCCTTCTTTTTTCATTTAATTTTTTACCAGAAATGATATGATTCCACATCCATAAAAAAAAAATCTTCTACGGTTGCTTGGGCAACAGCAGTGGGGGAAGGGATACCCCTCCAACCAGGAAAAGGGCAGCCCTAAATGGCCAGGATGTTAGACTAGGATGGGAGAAACCCAGGTTCCAATCTTCATGTCACCACGAGACTCAATGGGTCATTTTATGTAGGTCAATAAAATCAGAGTCCAGTAGCACCTTTAAGACCGACAAAGATTTATTCAGGGCGTGAGCTTTCGAGTGCAAGCACTCTTCGTCAGACTGTGATCTTCTTACATGACAGGGAATATATAGCAAAAATCAGTTCTGTTACATCTGTGTCACAACCAGATACAGCCAATGATAATCCTTTGTCAAAACAGCCAATGAATCCCCTAGAATTCAATGTACTTTACAAAGGGAAACCAAAATGTTGTTGGTAGAATCATAGAATAGAAGAATCATAGAATCAAAGAGTTGGAAGGGGTCATACAGGCCATCTAGTCCAACCCCCTGCTCAACGCAGGATCAGCCCAAAGCATAGAATCATAGAGTTGGAAGGGGCCATACAGGCCATCTAGTCCAACCCCCTGCTCAACGCAGGATCAGCCCTAAGCATCCTAAAGCACTGAAGAGAGATCAAAGGCTATCACCTCTCCATATGTTGCTTGCTCAATACAACTGTGAGACATTCCTCCCAGGGAATTGCTGGTCACTTCCCAAGGCCAGGGCATCAAACTCAAAATTCCATTACAATGCCTTACCTTACAGTCTCTTAACCAACCTCCTTAAGGCTGTTGTCAGGAAGTTCCTACCCTAACTGTCCTGAATGCACTTTCCCTCCAATACCCCCTGCAGGACATCCTTTATATTCCGCTCAATTATGCACACTGCAGATCTCGCATATTCCAGCAGAATACAAGACTTTTTTGTGATATGCCACCTGGCCCTATTCCAATGCCAGCAAAATGCATTTTTCTACGTGTTTTGCAGTCCCTCAGTGATGAAGATTCCTTTAGAAAATGCACATCAGAAGCAGAGGTTGAGAAGAAAGTCGGAGAGCTGATTGCTAGCTTGTTGGGCAGGTGATTCTTACTGTACTTACTTTTGGCTGAGGTCGGTTGTGTTTGTGATTCGAAGAAATGTGGTTGAGCTTGCTCTGAAGTCACACTAGCTCATCACCGTTGTGTGTGTGTGCATACCGCTTGTTTGTGCCTTTTTTCATAAAAATGCTTCAGATTACGCCGAGGATTTCCAACCAGGAATCTGCAGACCGCCCCCCCCCCCCCCCCCGAGGGTCCACAGGAGCTCCTGAGAGTGTCCATGACATTTCTGCCTTAATAGACTTGGCCAGAAGCTATGAAAGTATGTGACTGAGTTCTCTCATGGTGTCTGCACCTGGAAGGCCCAGGAAATTATGAAGCCCCCCCCTCCAAGGGACCCCGGTCATAGACAAGAGGCCTTCCCTCGGTCCCAGTTCCCTGTATTGTCCCTACCTCTCTCCATTGTTGTCTGATCCCAATGGCTTGTGCCTTTTAGGATGGTGGTAGGAAAGACTGATTAAATGAAACCTGTTTTAACACTCTGCGGTAGCATTGAAGCTCAACGCGCTTACAATCCTTGGCCAGTTTTCTTTATCCTTTGAGCCAGTTGGGATATTTGCAAAATGGCGGTCACGTTAGCCTCTCTCCTCCCTGTGCTTTAGATTGTACAAGGACGGAAGAAAGCCGCACACGATAAGATTATCGCTTCGCCGGGTTTCTCGGGGGTTTAGCCGGGAGAGCCGCCAGTGTCCCATCCCGTCTCACGTGGTCCAGAGGATTGGAACAGGTAATTGCTCTGGAGCTTGCTTCTGTTTCGGCCCTAGGAATGGACACGGCTCAGTATGGCAAGGGATGACGGCAAGCGGTGGAAATCATAAATCCCTGCTTAAAGGTAAAGGTAAAGATACCCCCTGTGCAAGCACCAAGTCATGTCTGACCCTTGGGGGTCCTAGCGTTTTCATGGCAGACCCTAGCGTTTTCATGGCAGACTCAATACAGGGTGGTTTGCCAGTGCCTTCCCCAGTCATTACCATTTACCCCACAGCAAGCTGGGTACTCATTTTACCGACCTCGGAAGGATGGAAGGCTGAGTCAACCTTGAGCTGGCTGCTGGGATCGAATTCCCAGCCTCATGGGCAGAGCTTTCAGACTGCATGTCTGCTGCCTTACCACTCTGCGCCACAAGAGGCTCTTAAATCCCTGCTTATCCCTCTGCATACCCTGGGTACCAACCTTTTGCAATGCTGCAGCAGCGGCAGGAGCCATTACTGACATGTTTGCCCCAGCTTTTCCGCTCAACTTAGCATCCCCAAGGTGGCAATCAATCGAAAATGTGAAAACAAGATTTTAAAATACCTAATAACAAAACCAACAAGTCTCCCAAAAATAGAAGCAGGTAGAACATCTACGCAGAAAAGGGGGGGGGGTGTCAGTGACAGAACAGTAGTTAAAACAGCTAAGTCTTCATCTGTTGGCAGAAAAGGGAGAATTTCTGGGGAAGGCATTTCATAATTTTGGTGCCGTGCCCGAGAATATGAGAATGCCCTTTCTTGGGCTGCCGTCTAGCCTCAGATGACAAGGCCAACCCAAAAAGGGACTCTGAAGATGACCACAGTGGTTGGGTAGGGTCAAATAGGGGTAGGTGGTCCTTGAGGTCCACTCCAGCTGAGAGGAGAGCCTATAAATTTAAAGAAATAAATAATAAACGTTATGTTGGTCTCATACATGCATGACTTTGCTGTCTTCCATTTCACCCAGAGATACAGTGACTGGCTGAAGGATATTCAGTGAAGTTCATGTCTGGGCAGATTTGTCACCCAGATTGTAGTCTGAAACTAAGCACTATATCACCTGATTCTCTCAATTCCCCATTTCCACTGCTTTGACCCAACTAGCCTTATTCTCTCCTCTCCCCCCTAGTGCAGGGGTAGTCAAACTGCGGCCCTCCAGATGTCCATGGACTCCAATTCCCAGGAGCCCCTGCCAGCAAATGCATTTGCTGGCAGGGGCTTCTGGGAATTGTAGTCCATGGACCTCTGGAGGGCCGCAGTTTGACTACCCCTGCCCTAGTGCATTCCCTGCTACATAACATTCCTTCACCTTCTTCCCCCTTGGGTTTCTCGCTTCTTAACTTCCAAGCTTAATATCTATACAGCCAAACTGACTCCTGTCTCTTCCCTCGTGGAAGTTGGACTGCAAACAGTTCAACGCCGTTCCAAACACTCCATGCCACCGGTTTTTCCACTACAAGCAAAATAAATTAAGGTGATCTCTGTCGGAATCTTAGCACAGATCTTGTCTGATAGGCTTTGCGTCACTGTCTTTTTCTCGTTCAGATGACTCCAGCATCCAGACCCAGCTGGTCGCCCTAGTCATGAAGCTGTTTCATAAGATGATAAATGTGAAAGCGCCGTTTCACCTCACCCTCCTGAGCGTCTGCTTCGCCAACCTGAAAGCCCCTCCCACTTCTGCCAAGCAGTCGATTGGATTTTATTTAACGCGTCCGTCTCCTTCGATCCGCAACAGACTCGTTCAAGTAAGTCCAGAACTGATTCATTGAAAACCCTGCCCTGTCACATCCTGAATCAACTGGGGAAATGAACTGGAAAAGCTGATGTTTCTTTTCTTGGGTGAAGTAAAATGAATAGGCCATCTTTCTGGGAGATCCGCTTGAGGCAAATGAGACCCCCAGTTTTACGACACCTGCGTTCTGTGCCCAATACTGCATTCTTTCCTCTTTTCCCTTTTTTGGGGAAATGTGCGGCTCAGGTTTTAGGATGCAGTTTTGCTGTCCATCACATTTTGTCCTACACTTCCTTTGAAGAAGTTAGGCTAGGATATATGGCTTTTCCTCTCTGCTTTTAAAAAATCCTTACCACCTTACAATCATAGAGTTGGAAGGGAACTTCAGGGTCATCTAGTCTAACGCCCTGCAGACTGCAGGAAATTTATAAATTGCAAGGTAGGCTACCCGGTGAGCTTCATGGTTAAGTGGGGATTTGAACCTGGATCTCTTCAATCCTATTTCGACACACTAACCATTATTTTACAGTGGTTTTAAATGTTAGGACCCCCCCCATGCTGTCCCCAACAATTTCCATGTCATGCCTTCTTTTTCTTCCCATACTTTGCTTGAAACTGCAGCATGTAATATTTGGTGCAAGCATCATGATTTTGAGTAACACTTAAAATAATGTTGCTTAAATAAATCACAGCTATAGCTTTAGCTGGCCCACAAAGATAGTATAAATCATAAGCACTCTAATACCAAATTGGCTAGACCTTGTGCAGATGGTAAAAACCACACTGTAGGGCCCGTGCAGACCTAGGATGCATTTCTCCAAACTTCGGGGGACTCCCAAAGTATGAAGAAAACCATGACTTTATCTAACAAAAGAAAGAGACACGCATCTCCCAATATAAATAAATCCAGCCTGATGAGGCTGAGTTCTGAATATGTGCCAGGAGGCAGGGAATATAGAGCAACTGAAAGGCCATTAAAGGGAAAGGAGGAAAGAATTCACCTGCTTAAGTGCCTGAGAGTTTATAAAATCCGGGGGCAGGAGGAGACATTTGGTTTGCAGTCCACTCTCCAGAGCATTTCATTCCTCCTCACCCCCTTTGTAATTTCATGTACCTTTCCCCATATACTTGATATGCATGTGACTGTTGTAAGGACAGCAGAGTACAGCCATCCTCAGACAAGGGTTTCTGTACGCTGGTAAGATGAATCAAATATTTGATAAATTATAAATTCTAAAAAATTGTTCCCTACCCGCAACTAGGGAATGGGCAACAGGGGTCATCTACCATCTGGAGCACAGAGAGTTGGGTTGAGAACATAAGAGCTCTGCTGGATCTGACCAATGGTACATCTAGTCCAGCATCCTGCCTTCACACAGCGGCCTGCTAGTTCCTCTTCACGGCCAATAATAGAGCATAGAAGCTGAGGCCTTCCCCTAAGGTTGCCTCCTGGCTCTGGGGTTCAGAGGTTTAGTGCCTCTGATTGTAGAGGTACCCCTCAGCCACAATGGCTAAGGAACATTGATAGACTTGTTCTCCACGAATCTATCTAATCCCCTTTTATAGCTGTTTATTCTTGTGGCCATCACCACATCCTCTGGCAGCGATTTCACGATTTAATCACTTTGTGTGTAAAGTAGTATTTCCTGAACCTACTGCCCATCATCTTCATTGGCTGCCTTTGAGTTCTAGTATTTTGGGAGAGGGAGAAGAGTCTCTCTTTATATAGACCTCAGTCATGTCCACCTTTAGTGACTTTCATTGGCAGAAATGACACCCCCCCCCCACACACACACCTCACACAGGATGAGGGCCACTGCTTGCATAGGCAATTGAGGGGGGGGTAGTGGGAATCCATCTTGTACTTGTTATAATTAAGATCCCCCCCCCCACCCGGATGAGGAAAGAACAGTTGCGGGGAAGGGACAAGGTGTATTGGCCTGAGTAACTCCATCTTTGTTACATTTTGGTGCTTAGATGCCCTGAATCTTGGGAAATGACAGAATTAGCTGCCCTTTGGGGAACTCTCTCTCATGCTTATTCGCAGCACTTCCCTTCAAACGCCTTGGTGGTTTCTGCCCGCCATCACTGGAAGCCAAGTTACAAGAAGGCCAAGCTATCCAGGTCTTTAGGGTAGCCTAATTCATCACGCTTTGACTTGCAGCTGGCATCTAGGTGCCTAGTTCTAGTTGTGCACTTGGTCGTGAGGTCTGGCTAAGTTTCACTGTCTGTGTGCGCTCCAGGCCGGCAGACAGAAGCTTAGCCTGCATCTTCAGTAACTTTAATGCATTATTAAAGCTCTCCCTGTAAGTAAACCTGGCTCTCTCATATTGGCTCTTTGGGAACTTCTGAGAACCTACGGAGCCCCTGGCCAGCGTCCAGAAAACATGGAGATGGAAAAAGTGGTCTGATCAGGTTCTTTAAAGCAGTGGTCCCCAACCTTTTTATCACCGGGGACCACTCAACGCTTGACAATTTTACTGAGGCCCGGTGGGGGGCGGGGGTAGTTTACTCCTCTACTCTCAACCACGGCCCTAACGCTCTCTGATCGCCATGGTAATGTTTAAACATCCCTTCAAAATAAGATACAGACACGCCACAACAATGAACATAAGGAACATTTTATTTTCATGGAAATTTTAACTCATGACAATGACAAATCAATGGGAACCCTGAGCTTGTTTCTCTGCAACGAGAGAGTCCCATCTGGGAGTGATGGGAGACAATGACACCCAAAGTGTGTTGTAAAGGGCCGGAGGGGGGTGAAGTAAAGGACCCGGGGGGGGGGGAAGGCGTCCTTTGCGGCCCACCTCCAATTAGTCGATGGACCACATGCGGTCCACGGCCAACAGGTTGGGGATCGCTACTTTAAAGTTTCTAGTGTCACTGTGAGAAAGATTTGGGTTGGAAGGAATTGCCCAATCCATTTTCCTCCTCCCCCACCCCCACCCCCACCCCCTGGTGATTCCTTGTGGGCTTCCATTTTAGTCTGCTCTATTTTTGATTATTGCTTCCAAATGTTGAAGCAAGCTGCAACTTCCAGTGAAGTTGGAAGTCTTCAAGCAAAGGTTGGATACACATTTGGAGGAGGGCAGGATGCTGTTCCTTTTGGCTGCAGAGGAAAGGACACACAGTAATGGGTTTAAACTACAACGATATAGGCTAGATATCAGGAAAACATTTTTCACAGTCAGGGTAGTTCAGCAGTGGAATAGGCTGACTAAGGAGGTGGTGAGCTCCCCCTCACTGGCAGTCTTCAAGCAAAGGTTGGATACACACTTTTCTTGGATGCTTTAGGATGCTTAGGGCTGATCCTGCGTTGAGCAGGGGGTTGGACTAGATGGCCTGCATGGCCCCTTCCAGCTCTGATTCTATGATTCTAAAAATTCCCTCCAGGTAGCCACCAGCATTCCAAAAAGTGGAAGCGAGTTGATTGGTTGATCTGAGAATATGGGTGAATATTATGGGGCTTTCCGCACCGGGATCCTTGTAGCAAATTGTTTGCTGAACGAAAAATCGCCATTTAAAATAGTGGAATTCGTCGTTATGCATACCTGCCTTTGTAGTGGAATCCAGTTGCGTTTCTATCGTTTCCCACAGGCTTCCGGTCTCGGCAAAAATCGCTAGAAAGAAAGCGCTATTGCCAAGCTCATCCTGCCCCTGGCCGTCAAGCAGCCAATGGGCGGCCGTTAGCATGCTCCCAAACAGCCCTTTTCCCTTTAAGAAAGGTTTAAAAAAAAAATAAAACACCCGTTGCAAGGAATCTGCGTTGATTCGTTGCAACGGAGAGACCCATCCAGCTGGCAGGTGTGTTTGAGCTGCCGTTTCATCGTTGCCACGCTCCCCCCGAGTGAAAAAAAAAATTCCCCTCCCCCCTCACGGGCGCGATTATCGGGCGAAAACAGTGTGAAAAATAAAGGGAAAATATATCAGCAAACGGGCTTCTCTGTTGTTTGTGCTTAGTGACTAAACAGCTCTGTGGAGGGACTTCAGCCGGGGAAGCCTCTAAACGGAGGCTCGCCGGTGCGTTGATCCCCGCTTGCTCGGAGAAAAAAAATGGTGATCGCTTCGCCGGAAGATCAGAGGAGAGAGCCAGGGGGAGGGACTTTGTAGAAACCACAACAATGGTAACGCACAGAACTTTCCCGCTAGTGTTGCAGATTGGTTGCAGGAGTGTAGCGCTTTCTGGAAGGTGAATCCACTTTTGGGGATTTCCCTGAAAGCGCTACAACAAAGCGCTTTTTGCAGATTGGTTTCAGGTGTGTGGCAGATTGTCAACAACGTTGTGCATAATGGAAAATCAGTAGTGTTTTCAATTGGCAACCATTGTGCAATTTTGAAGGAGTGCGGAAAGCCCCTATATTATGTAGTAGTCAGGCTAGCAGACAGGTTTATCATGTAGGAGTGTCCATGGATGAGCTTATTTTAAGGTGGAAGTCTGAGACTGTAGACAAAAGATTGTGCTGTTTTGCAGAAAACAGAAAATTCCGGAGCAGAGCGTACACCTCCAGAAGGGCGACTGGGGGGCTGCGAGGTCGCACCAGGAGAAGGAAGTGGAAGCACAACACAGATGCCGTCGGAGACCCCGGGCCAAATTGCAGGTCTTGAATTCCCCCTTCGGCTGCTTCCCGCCGGCATTGACTACAATGTGTTTGATCAGCTTCCCAGGGACATTAATGAAGAAATCATTTCTAGCCAAAAAGGGGAAAGAAATACTGTGGAAAGTCTTTTGAGTCAGTCACTGTTTGCTTCAAGGGAAGAGCGACTGGACGAGGCACGAAACCAAGCCAGACATGCCCCTCAGTGTTCAGGGCGCACCCGTCAACACATTTTCTCTTCGGTGCCGTCTGATCTTGGATCCCCCAATAGGGCATCCCCCCCAGCAGGGCTCAGGTTCACCCCACAGCACAGATCTCTTGAGGTTACTACAAAAACACCAGTGAGCAAGCTGATGCCAGCGGCTTTCGAAACCTCGTCTCCAGGTTGGCCGCTGTGTCGCCAAACCTGCGTTCCAGAGCTGCAGGAACAAACCGAGGAAGGAAGCCCCCGTGACAGAGATCAGAAAGGGGAGTCCCGATGCGCCCTCCCTCCCAGCGTCGATGCCAAAACGTTCTCCGAGCTGCCTGCAGAGATTCAGAAGGAGCTGATGGTGGAATGGGAGAGCCGGGAACCGGTTTGCAAATTGCGTGTAGCCAGGACTCCCAGCAAGCTCCAAACGAAAAAAACAGGAGGCCGGCCTTCCCACCGGCAGTCCAACAGCTTGTTAAGATATTTTAAACCAGCCTGATTATGGTGGGCACTGCGCATGGTGGCTGCTGGAGGACATGTATTTTGGATAGGACTGCAGTGGGGAAAAAAGGTGGCCAGCTAATCCGTGCATTTGTATCGCTGATTCTGGAACTCTAATGTGATGCTTGTGGCTAGCTGGATTTCATAAGGAAGTCCAGCAGCTCAAAAGGAAAGATCTTTTCATTGATTAAGGGGGAGAGGCACCCAAATAAAATGGACGGGGTACCCAAGGGAGTTCTTGGGATCCTGTTTCCTTGGACTAACGCTCTTAACATGTTTATCTCAGTCATGTTGAAATGTGCCAGTCATCTTTCATGAGGTGGTGTGCTAAAACTGTTTGGACTAAGATAAGAAGGCACATACTGGGAGGAGGGAACATGTACATTGGCGGGTCTGTAGATAAGAACAGGAGCAAAACAATCCCTGCACATAGAAAAGCTAGCACGTAACAGCGAGGTTCGGCTAGAACTTTGCGATGTCCTTTTTTTCTCCGTGAAAGGTTGGTGGCTGTTTTTTTTAAATTATTATTAACGTTCAGCCACATTTAAAATGGCAGCCCGTCCCCAGTTGCAACCTGCAGTATGAAGTTCCGAAGAACTTGGATTCTACCATTTTATCGGTCAGCTCTAAAAGTCCTTTCCCCACCCGAGAAACCGCCTCTGCGACCGTTTCCCTTCAGCCCTCGATCCTCTGTCACTGGGTGTCTGATCGGTGGAAAACGAAGTGTGAAATCTCAGGGAGGAAAAAGATAAGTGGAGGCCTGGCTCGGAAGCCCTGTGGTCTTGTTTATCTGAGAAAGGAAATAAGCCTCCGGATTTTCTCCTTAAAATGTGACCACTGAAAACAAAGAATATTGTGTTGCAACACAACATTTCCCTGCATTAAAATATTTGCAAATTCCAAGGGCAAATGAAAGTTTCTTCCCCCCCCCCCCCATGGAGTGGGCCATTGCGGAATGCACCTGTGGGCTTTCAGGAGCTTTGAAATGGGGGAACAAAATTTAAAGACTCAGTTCCTAAGCTGCATTTGGGAAACTGGTTAGACCAGGGTAGTCAAACTGCGGCCCTCCAGATGTCCATGGACTACAATTCCCAGGAGCCCCTGCCAGCATTCCCCTGGAGGAAATGGCTGCTTAGAAGGTTGGACTCTATTACATTATATACCAGTAAGGTCCCTCATCGCCTCGGATTGCCAGCTCTGTGTTGGGAAATGCCTGGAGGTTTTGGGGGTGGAGCCAGGAGAGGGTGGGATTTGGGGTGGGGAGGGGCCTCAGTGGGGTATAATGCTATGGAGTACCCCCTTCCAAAGCATCCAAGGAAGCTGATGGAACCTTAAAACCCCAACTGATAACAGTCAGGACCTTCAACGGTTGAATGTCTGTATTGATGTTAAAATGACATAACATTTATTGTGCACAGTCTAAAAAACGTTAAGAATTAAAAAACATGCTTTCGCTGCTTTCGCTGGCAGGGGCTCCTGGGAATTGTAGTCCATGGACATCTGGAGGGCCGCAGTTTGACTACCCCTGGGTTAGATGGTTCACCTGCCTTTCTTAAAGGAATAAAGCCGTGAAACCCTGGTTGAGAAAGCCTGAACTAGTTTAGCAAAGGAGGTGTCTTAAGAAACCGTGCTCGGAATGGAGGATGTGTCAGAGAGTCAGTCTACAGTTCTTCTCAGAGACACCCTGTATCATGTGTCCTTTGAAGGCAGTCATTTTTGTGAGCCTAGAAATCTGTTGGTTCTTCCTTTGCTCTTTTTTTTGGGCAAGGGGAGAAAGACATATTTAGAATATACATAAGCTGACAACATGCACCAGGCCAATAGACTGACAAAGATCCCCCGCCAGCTTGGGCTAGCCACAGACCTGTTAGAGCTGTTCTCACAGAGCAGTTCTGCCAGAGCTCTCTCAGCCACACCTATCTCACAGAGTGTGTGTTGTGGGGAGAGGAAGGGAAGGCAATTATAAGCCACTTTGAGGCTCCCTTGGGCAGTGAAAAGCAGGGTATAAAACCCAGCTCTTTTTCTTCTTCTTGTCAAAGCTGTTTGCTCAGTATGCATTACAATCCTGGCTTTCCGTGGTGGTCGCCCATCCAGAGTAACCAGGGCCAATGCCCTCAACGATCTGGTATTTAAAATTTAAAGTATTGTGTATTGCATGATTTAGAAAAAAGTAATTTAAAGAGATGCATTGACTCCTGGGGTGGAATCTCAGGAGCCCTTTCCAGCCTGGCCCTAGATGAAAGATTGTCATGGTGACAAGCTACCCAAGAGGTATGCTTGGTGGTTCCTCTGCCTTTTCTAGCACTCTGAATGTGAAATGGTCACAGGTTGTTGTGGGTTTTCGGGGATCTGTGGCCGTGACTTGGTACTTTGTAGTCCCTGACGCTAAACTACCAAACCCTGGCCACCCAGCCCCGAAAACCCACAAGATCCAGTAGGCACCAGCCGTGAAAGCCCTCGACAATTCCATGAAATGGTCACCTTGGAGCAGTTCCTTACAAACAAGGAATGTGTGATTTAGCCAAAGCATTTAGACACAATGGGAGGTTTATAAAGAAGATTCTGGATGGAGGGAAAAAAGAAAACAATGTTTCCTCTTGTCCGTCGGCTTGAGCTTTCTCTAAGCTCTTCAGCAGATGGCCATCTCCCTGAGACACAGCTTGAGGACTTCCTTGGTGCACCTTGCGTGGGTGTTCTTGAAGGCAATATGATGGATTAGGTGGACCTTTGGCCTGCTCCATTGTGGTCCCAGCTGAACGTATTCCCTTTAAGACTTTAAATCAGGGGGGAGCAAACTGTGGCCCTCCAGATGTCCGTGGACCATAATTCCCATGAGCCCCTGCCAGCAAATGCTGGCAGGGGTTCATGGGAACTGTAGTCCATGGACATCTGGAGGGCCACAGTTTGCCCACCCCTGCTTTAAATGAAACCAAACTTCAGTGCATCCTTTCTTCCAATCTCCGGTAGGCTTCTCTGGGGCATCTGGTTACTTCAGCTTCTTCATGCCGGCTCTGCAGTCCGTGACAAAATTCATGAGACTCATCGGCATCACTGAGTGCACCACCGAAGGAAGCATCATTCCTCCTAAATCCACCTGGATGAGGCCCACCAATTTGCAGTGCTCTGGATTACTGAAAGGGAAATAATCATTGGCTAAAAATAGGCCTCGGAGAATGCTCAGCCCTTGGCGTCAAACAGGTTATTACAGAATAGAGGATTTTCATATGCCAACTCCAGCCTTCCTTGGAGAGCCAGCTTGGTGTAGTGGTTAAAAGCGGTGGCTTCTAATCTGGAGCACCAAGCTTGATTCTCCACTCCACCATACAGCCAGCTAGTCACAGTCCTGTTAGAGCTTTTCTCAGGGCAGTTCTCTCGGGGATATCTCACGCCCACTTACCTCACAGGTTGTCTGTTGTGGCGAGAGGAAGGGAAGGCGATTGTAAGCCGCTTTGAGAATCCTTGGGGTAGTGAAAAGCAGGGTATAAAAAAAACAACGCTGCTTCTTGATTGGAGTAAACTGGAAAACTGATTAAAAATCAAGATGAGGTCTAGAATTCTGAAATTACAACTGATCTCGAATCTTTCTATGTTCTATCTGTGGGGCCTCGTGGCAGCCTGCCAATACCACCGCCATGCTGGGTACTAAAGTAGCTTTTTGGCCAGGATATTCTGTTTTTCTGCTTCTCGTGAGGGAACCTCAAGGCTGGCTGGATGGCCTCATCCCACACCATTATCACCCCCCCCCCCCAAAAAAAATCTTCTAGTATTTCTCAACTCCAAGCTGGCAACACAACCCTGGCCTCATTGGGGGAAGGTTGGGATAGAAATGGCATAGTTAACTTCAAAATTTCCTACAGAAACTGGGGATCACATTTTTCCCCACAATAATATTGCTTTAAAAGAATCCCCACTAATGGAAAACTAGCAAGTCAGGGATAAAGCTAGGCTGAAGTCTTTCATCCACGACAAGCACTGTGTTTTTAAAAACAGTCTCTGCAGACCAAAGTTGGTATTCATCAGCTGCGGTGTGAGAGGGAGCCATTCTTCAAGAGTCTCCTCTCCCCCCCCCCCAATAGTTTGCTTGTCTTAAAATCGTCTGCGTGAATGAATTTTGGCCTTGGGGATCTGTGAAAGTTAAGACCTTTATATGTAATGAAGTGATGATTTAGCATAATGGGTTCCATGACACTAACACCATTCCTGACATCCACCAAGCATTTTTAGGAAGTGAGAAGTGAGGACGGTCTTTGGCCCAGCAAGCTTTCTGACTGGCAGCTGAACATTGAATTGGCTCTGCAGGTTTTTAAAAGACATTGGCAGCCACTTTCACCACAGCACAAGACTGTGTGACTGAAGGGAAGCTGTGGTGGCCATTTTGTGGCCGGTCCCACTCCTGTGGCAGCCATTTTGTAACTGCGGACACCTGTGCTGTGTCAGAATTCCAAAAGGGCTTGCAGGTGCAAAAAGTTCAGGGATCCTTCATTTACGATGTCAAATGCTTCAGAATATTTTGGATTTAAGAGTTTCTTCCTCAGGAACCAAACCTGGTTATGGCACATTTGTGCTCAGCCAACACCAACAAGCTGGTAGTTCCAGGCCCAGGGGAGATTTGGCTGGCCTTAATCAGTCAGGCCCTTTTGGGACCTGGCTTCTGCCTGGTAGAACAAGTTCTTCCACCTGAAACCTAAATTGGCCTTCCAGCTGGAGGTCAGAAGGACATCCTGGTAGGTGTTTCCCATCTTTCTTCAAGAGAGGCAGGTTCAAATTGCGCACTTCCTACATCGTATCTTACCCAGGACCTAGGGTTTGGGTCTCAGACATCTGGTTTTGTGCTTTCAGATTCTGAAAATTTCAACATGATTTTAGCGCAATTCATTGTATTAAAATGTATATGTTGTTCACCATCCTGAATTCGCCTCCAACAGCGAAGATGGATTATAACTCTAAAGAAATAAAATAAATTTAAGACGTTAAAAAAACCCGAATCGGGCTGTAAAAAGCTCCTCCAGCTGGAAGTTGCCGTGCTAATGAATCATGTTTCTGCAGTACAATCTACAAACACTTACTCTGGTGAAGGATAACATGCATAGCTGGAAGGAAAGGTGCGTCCACGAATGTAAGAAGGACATGGAGGGCATTTGGGATGATCCACGCTGGTAGCTACAAAACAGGATTTAAATTCTGTTCAAAGAGCAAGCACGTCACCTTGAATGGCATTGGGTTTCTCAAGTTAACACCTGAGTTTCTTACAGCAGACTAGAAGAGCCCTGAAATTGGTATATGATCTATCACCAATATACTTATTTTTTATTTATTTATAACCCACCATTCCCCGAAGGCTCAGGACATATAACAACATATATAAAAACACTGATAAAATGACAACTATTTATTTTATTTATTTATATTGAGATGACATTTCTAAACCAACCCTAACCAAAAATGGTCCAGGGGCAGTGTACAACAGGGAAAGAGTACAAAATATAAAATAACAAGTAAAAATACTAAAACCCAATTAAAACCACAATCTTAAATTCTATTCATTTGCTTTCCCGTAGAGGAGAAAACAATCCAGTGAGCCAGGCAAACAAATTGGGATGTATTTTATAAGAGCTTGGCTCAAAGAGGGAGCACTTATCCAAAAATAGCCCCCAAAGTGGGGGTAAGCAGGGGGGCCACACATTCTACATGCAGTTGATTCAGACCACCTCTCCTTTCCCAGGGGGTGGGGTACCGATGTCAATGTGGTGAAGATTTGGCTGTTTTGGGCAGGGAGGCCAGAATTTCAATGTCATTCCTGGTGTCGACCATAAACCCAACAACACAGCTGTTTTACAGGCCCTGTGGAACTCTCCCAAGACGTGCAGGGCCCTGATCTCCCCAGGGAGAGTGTTCCATCAACTTAGAGCCAAGGCCAAAAAAATATGTCCCTAGTCCCCCCCCCCCCCCATTCATGTATCCCCTTTCTAGCTGCCTCCATGGAACTCGCAGCTGACCAGGCATTATCTAGGGCAGGGGTAGTCAAACTGTGGCCCTCCAGATGTCTATGGACTACAATTACCATGAGCCCCTGCCAGCATTCCCCTGGAGGGTGGACTCTATTACATTACCTTTAACGGTTGAATGTCTGTATTAATGTTAAAATGATATAACGTTTATTCTGCACAGTCTAAAAAACTTTAAGAATTAAAAAACATATATACAGCCCACTGGTTATTGCAAAACAGTGTGCTATGTACTATAAGAACCAATAGACGGATGCATTTTGCCCCTTGTAGGGCCTTCTTCAGAGATCTGGTTATAGCACATACCCATTCATTACACATATATAGAATCATAAAGTTGGAAGGGGCCTCATGGGTCATCTAGTCCAACCCCCTGCACAATGCAGGACACTCACAACCCTATTGCTCATCCACTGTCACCTGCCACCCCCTTGAGCCTTCACAGAATCAGCCTCTCCGTCAGATGGCTCTCCAGCCTCTGTTTAGAAATCTCCAAAGATGGACAACCCACCACCTCCCAAGGAAGCCTGTTCCACTGAGAAACCACTCTAATATGCTTAGCAGCCAATAAAAGCTCCAAAGTAAGAGCTGTAATGTACCAAAGTCAATCAATGAATGCATGAAGATACCTATTTATCAGCCATTAGCTCTCTTCCAATGCCTGCCAAAAATTTCAATGGTGTGTTCTCTTATTAATGCATGTATTGCAATGAGTGAAATGATCTCTTTAGTCTGGAGATGAGCTATAATTCAAGGAGATCCCCAGGTCCCTATCCTCTCCCCAACCCCCACCTTTTCCCGTCTCCACCCCCCCCCAAAAAAAAATCTCCAGATGTTTCCAATCCAGAGTTGGCAATCCAAGGGTTTATCCCAGCCTAGCAAAGGGGAATGAAAATCTGTCTCATTCATGCACCCATATCCATTCAAACATTACACTGTCCCCAAGGTGTAACGGTTACTTACAATTTGTAGTAAGAAGATCGTTGTATTTTTTAATGTGCAAAATGTAGACGAAATCTCTTGGTGGAACCAGCCCCAAGCCATAGCTATGCGTAACACTGTGATAAATAGCAGTGTCCTGCAATTACATTTTAAAAAGAAAAGAAATCAAACCATCAACAGAAGAATCCCTACAACAAATTAACAGGGTATGAGTTAGGGTTGTCAGGGGTAGTCAACCTGTGGTCCTCCAGATGTCCATGGACTACAATTCCCATGAGCCCCTGCCAGCATTTGCTGGCAGCAGCTCATGGGAATTGTAGTTCATGGACATCTGGAGGACCACAGGTTGACTACCCCTAGCCTAGAGAGCTCCCGAGATTCCAACTAGGGTTGCCAGTTAGGGCTTGGGAAACATTTTGGGGGCAGAGTTGGGATTGGGTGAGATTTGGGGCGGGACCTCATGAACATGCTTCCTGTATCTGCCGGAGACTGAAATCAGTTCCCTGGAGCATGTGGCTGCTATGGAAGGTGGGTTCCACAGCATTACATCCAAATGAAGTCCCTCTCCTCCCCAAACCCTGCTTTTCATAGGCCCAATCCACCAAAATCTCCAGGTACCTCCCAACCTAGAACTGGTAGTCCTACTGGATCATCAAGTGGCCACAGGGGGTGCTTTAGCTGCTTTTTCTACCCACCCTGCCCCCATTATGCTTCTTCACTGGCTTCACGTTTGGGGTGATCTTCCACAGTATCGGAAAGTGAGAAAAGATTGCTATCGCATGCACCATGGGATTAGCTGGGCAGCCATGGTCTTCCCCCTTGACAAGTCTGGATTCCATCATCAGTTAAATTTTAACAGCCCATACATTATAATCGTAAAGATATATTAAATACACATTGAGTTTCACAGTGCCCAGCTAACAAAATGACCTATAACAAAACAACAAAAACTTTTTTTACAGTCAGGAAGGTTGAATACAAGTCTGTACTACACAGAGGTGCCAATAAAGATCTTGGGTCTATATTATGATGGACAGAATTCACCTTCTGATATACACAAGGCCACACGCAGAGATTTTACTTCAGTCCAGGAAAGGTTTACAGAAAGGCAAATTCTAACAATCAACCTTCTTGGCTAGTAGAATCATAGAGTTGGAAGGGACCTCCTGGATCATCTAGTCCAACCCCCTGCACTATGCATGTCACTCACAACCCTATCGCTCATCCACTCTAACCTGCTGCCCCCTTGAAATTTCACAATAGAAATGCTGATTCTATGAATTTTGGAAAATTGTAAGTGGGTGGACAGAAGTGATTGTGTCTAAGATTGGCTCTTGTGGCCTTTCCATTCATCCCCAGGGAAATGCTGATTGTCCGAAGGCAAATTGGGGTGCGAAGGCAAATTTCTTCCAGACCAGGCTGGCCAGAGATTCTGGTGGGATTTATTTGGGAGGAAAGGGGCATCATCTAGACATGGAATTGAAGTCACTGTGAGTGGGCAGATAGTGTTGAATTTCCAGCATTCTGCAGGGGGGTGGACTAGATGACCCTAGAGATCCCTTCCAACTCTATGGTTCTATGATTCTAAGTCTTTTTGTTTATAGTGATTTATGCATGTGTGGGTCTATAATTAGCCACTGAAGAAGATCCACTGGACTGAAACGCTCTGCATCAATTTTACTGAATCACCTGATCAATTCTGTCTATGATCTTGTACGACTGTAAGGATCTGTCCCACTTGGTACGGTACTCAGGAAGGTACATTAACGAAAGAACTTTCTCAGCTGGTTGTTCCATCGTGGCTTCCACACGGTACCTGGGTCCAAGATAGAAACAAGATTTGATTTCTGTTACAGATGGGATGAACTCAATTCCTACAGACACTGATGTTTAAGAGGAACCATCCAGAGCTGCCACCCCCCACCCCCCAGTTCCTGCAACCACCTGTTGCTGCTGCCCTTTGCCCCCTCCGTGACCATCTCTCACCCACCCCGCCTGTTATGTGTTTGGCCATATTAATGATATTAATGATCATACAGAGGGCCAAGCTAGGATCGAAGCAAGCATGATCTCCGATGACACTGAAAGCCAAGCTGATGTACGTACATGTTTCCTGGGTAGTCTGTTGATGGTCTTGCTGACACAGTAATATGTTTCTCAGGTTGACAAGAGGAAAGAAAACAAACAGTCAAATGCCTCTACTTCAGAGATACCACTAATGCAATTGCGAAATTCAGCCATTTATTATTTTTAGAAGATGGCGAGTTGTTATTTCTTAATGCACATGCTATTTAAAGTCTAAATTCTAAGTCACTCCAAAGGACCATGCAACCCACCCAGGGCAAATATGAATTCTCTCCTGTTTACCAGACTGAAAGATTTACCAAAACATAGGGATTTATTTTCTTCTTTTTTTATTATTATTATTATTATTATATTTATATTTATACCCCGCCTCCCCCCGAAGGCTCGAGGCACAAGTACATGCATTTATTTATATCCTGCTTTTCTCCCCCTTTGAGGCTCAAAAGCAGCTTTTAGAACATTGTCCTCTCCTCCACTTTCTCACAGCAGCCTTGTGGGGTAGGCCAGGCTGAGGGCTTATAAGGGCCCTAAGGTCACCTAGCAAGGTTCCATTGTAGAAGCGGGGATTTGAACTTGGGTCACTCAGGGTGCTAGCCCGCTAATGTATCCACTACACCACACTGTATTGAAAAACAAATATGCACAAGAGGACCTGTTAAACTTCACACACATTGCTAACTTCTGGGACGTCACTCGCAAGAGGGAAATAACTTTCAGAAGATCAATTGCCACTTACTCCTTTTTTGACCTCTTGCCATCCTGATGTATCCTTCAAGTACAACAGCACCTTCCTAGACACGTCTTCTGAGATTTTCTTGTAATCCATCTGTCCTTCACAAATGCAGACAAAGGGGAGAACGTTTCGCCAAGGGAGAGGGAAAAGCAAGAGGAGTACCGTCTCAGGTCTATGCAGGCCATAATGTGCTGTCTGTTTGTCTGCAGCAGAAGAGTTGGTTCTTATATGCCACTTTTCTCTACCCGAAGGAGTCTCAAAACGGCTTAGAGTTGCCTTCCCTTTCCTCTCCCCACAACAGACACCCTGTGAGGGAGGTGAGGCTGAGGGAACCCTGATATTACTGAAGAAGAAGAGTCGGTTCTTATATGCCACATTTCTCTACCCAAAGAAGTCTCAAAGCGGCTTCCAATCGCCTTCCCTTTCCTCTCCCCACAACAGACACCCTGTGAGGGAGGGGAGGCTGAGAGAGCCCTGAGATTACTGAAGAAGAAGAGTCGGTTCTTATATGCCGCTTATCTCTATCCAAAGGAGTCTCAAAGCGGCTTACAGTCGCCTTCCCTTCCTCTCCCCACAACAGACACCCTGTGAGGTGGGTGAGGCTGAGAGAGCCCTGATATCACTGTTCGGTCAGAACAGTTTTCTCAGTGCTGTGGCGAACCCAAAGTCACTCAGCTGGCTGCATGTGGGGGAGCGGGGAATCAAACTTGGCTCACCAGATTAGAAGCTGCCACTCTTAACCACTACACCAAGCTGGCTCTCAGTAGGACTCGCAAACTCAGTGGCCCATTTCCTCTTTATCAGGGGTCCCCAGTGACACCTTTCCTGGTAGCCACCAACTTACATCAGATTTATTACGATACTTGACCAGGCTACAGCATGCATACAGATAAAAGAAATTAAAACTTACAAAAAATAAAACAGGAAAATTCCAAGAACCATAAATAAGAACAATGTTAAACTTTAAGATTCCATAATCTAAGATACATTGTAAATTTAGCAAGCAGCACAAACCTTTGGCATATTTCCTTCAGATTGCTTCCAAAACTTCCTTATCCTGGTAGCCAACCAAGCAAATTTGGCAGCTGCAGAAATGAACTTTTTTTTTTTAATTTTATTTTTTATCAGATAGTGTTCCAGAAATCTTCCTGGTTAGTGGGAGAGATGTCATGAGTTCTTTCCTAATTTGATTCTATAGTTGAAGTGCCCGCAAAGTATTTTAAGAAAGTAAGGCTTTTGCACAGCAAGTCTTCCGATTGGCTGTTCTAATTGGCTGTGTTGTTGTTGTTTTCAGATGGCTTTGGCCAGTGTGGAAGAGTTCGTGCTAAAGTTAGGCAAAACCTCATGCAGTGACATTTGGTGGTTGCCACCCATGGCAGCCCTTTATCATTTGCACCAAACCTCCTGAGTCAGAATTCCAGAGAGGCCTGCAGCCCCTGAAAGGGCTCTTTCCTCTGGCCTCTTTCGCTCCTCAGGATGCTGTTTGTCTGATCTTTTTAACTGGAGATGCTGGGGGTTGAAGTCTGGCCTGGCAGCATAAAACTGCTTTTCGACCACCCCAGATCATATTTCTAGGCTACCAGGTGCTGCTTTCCCTGTGAGCCACTTGTGATCAGTTTGAGGTTCATCAGGGTTCTCATCGCAGCCCCATAGTTTTACCAGTGTTTCCAAGGAGAGGGACTGGGGAACGCCGTTTGATGAGGGTGTTGTGTCCAAAGTGATGTTTACACTGAGCTGCATCATGCAACAACTCAGATGAACTGAGGCGGTCCCAAATTTCAAGTGCAAATCTGTTAATCGTTCAGGTCCCTTGTTCATGTTTCCAAAACAAGCTGGAGGGACAGCGTGCCTGAGAATGCATGCCGCATGAACAAGCAAACATTTTTAGACTGAGTCTTGACATCCTGTGACACACAAGTTTCCCGTTAGTTTCCCGCATACAATCTGGGAGGGCAGATATATCTTCTGGGGGGCAGGCTTTTTAAATACCCAGGTCCTCATTTCATGTGCACTGGCACCTCAGAGTAAATTAGTGACCAGGATCGCCTGGATGGCCCAGGCTGGTTTGGTCTCCTCAGATCTTGGAAGCGGAGTACTTGGATGGGAGACACCAAGGAAGACCCCAATGTACAGATCTTGAGGGGACACCCAGAACCTAGAGAGGCCAAAGAAGGGCATTCATAAGACCAGCCAGCCCCTTGCCCTGCTTCTCGTGGCTCCTGCCCTGCCACAAATCTTGTTAGTCTTTAAGGTGTTGCTGGACTCTGGCTGTTTTCTATTGCAACATAGGGCATTTTTAGGTGGGATGAAATGCCAGATGTGGGATGAGATGCCAGATCCCACAGATGTGTGGGATGAAATGTCAGATGTGTTTTTTTTTAATACCCTGCTTTGCAAGACCCGAAGGGGTCTTTTCCCTACCTGTGAGTTAGGCGTGCTGAGAGAGCTCTGCTAGAACAGCTCTAATTTTAGTTATCGCTTGTTTTATATACCGCCCCACCCTGCAAGCTTGGGGCACTTGACAATGTAACCTATAAAACTGGCATTTGAAGAGAACTGGGACAGGCCAAGGTCCCCCAGCTGGCTGCATGTGGAGGAGCGGGGAATCGAACCCGGTTCTCCAGTCCGCATCCGCCGCTCTTAACCAGGACACCGCACCCCTTCCCATCCTAGGGCAGTTCTTATATGCAGGACCACGGGACGCTGCCTCTCCAGGGGCGGCTTCAGCAGTTCCACCGGCAGTGCCGCATCCCCGGCTCAGGCTGGAGTCGCTCCGCGGGCGGAGGCTCCACCCCGGGGCGCTCACCTGGGCGGAAGAGGCGGACTGCGGGACGCCGCAGCATCCCCCGCCCTCCATCGCCTCCTCCCGCCTGCAGCGCCCGCGGCTCAGCGGCGGGGGGCAGTGCGGCTCGCGGGCATTGTGACGCCGACGGGCGCGGGGCGTGCCGGGAGTTGTGGTCCGCTCGAACGCCGCGGGAAGGCGAGCATGCGCAGGGCGGCCCGGCGGCGCCATTTTGGAGGCGGTGGCGTTTCCCTTTTCAAAACGAGGGGCGGGAGGAGGAGGAGGAGGACGGGGAAGCGGCTGGGGGGCAAGGAGAAAACAGGTGGGCTTGCAAGGAGCGTGTTGCCCGCGTTCAGACGTGAGGGTCCCGTTGCATTCACGGGTTTGGAATGTGTGGGGGTGGGGGTGGGGGTGGGGGTGGGGGTGGGGGTGGGGGTGGGGGTGGGGGTGGGGGGGTGAGTTCACCATGGGAAGGACCGTGGCTCAGGGGTAAAGCTTCTGCATGGGATGCAGACGGTCCCCAGGTTCAGCCCCCAGCTGAAAGGACCACGTGATGTGAAAGACCACTAAGCCGAGACCCTGGAGAGCTGCTGCCAGCCTGAGTAGGCAATGGTGACTTTAGTGGACCAAGGGTCTGATATGGTATAAGGCAGTTTTCATGTGTGTCTTTGGGAATATATTGAATTGATTGACTTGCTCTGTGGGAGACCTTGGAGAGCTGCTGCCAGCCTGAGTAGGCAATGCTGACTTTGGTGGACCAAGGGTCTGATGCTGTATAAGGCAGTTCCATGTGTGTCTTTGTGAATATGTTGAAATGATTGATTTTCTCTGTGGGTGAAACCCTGGAGAGCTGCTGCCAGCCTGAGTAGGCAATACTCTTTGGTGGACCAAGGGTCTGATGCTGTACAAGGCAGTTTTCATATGTGTCTTTGTAGATATATTGAAATGATTGATTTGCTCTGTGGGTGAAACCCTGGAGAGCTGCTGCCAGCCTGAGTAGGCAATACTCTGGTGGACCAAGGGTCTGATGCTGTACAAGGCAGTTTTCATGTGTGTGTTCATTTGTGACTATATTGAGATGATTGGTTGGCTCTGTGAAAGAGCCCCCTCTTGGCATGCAGATGGTCCCAGGTTCAATCACTGGCATCTCCACTTAAATAAAAACGATCAGACAGTCGGTGATGTGAAAGACATTTCTGTGCCTGAGATCTTGGACAGCGGCTGCTTGTCTAAGTAGACGATATTGGCCAAAGGGTCTGATTCAGTCTTTGTGAGGTGTATTGTCTGACACTTGAGACGAGGATTGCCAGCTCAGGATTGGAAAACAGAGATTTGGGGTGTGCAACGTGGGGAGGGAGGGGTTTGGGGAGGTGGGCTACAATGCCATAGAGTGGCACCGTATGATACTGCAAAGGCCCCTCAATGGTATAGTGATGTGGGGGGGGGGGTTCAAAACAGCCCCCCCACACACACACTCTGTCCCTGCTGTTTTTGGCTCTGAAACAAAAAGGAAAGGTGTGTGGAAGTGAGGTGTGGCAAACTGACATCACTCCCTGGCACGTTGAAGCCTGAAAAATATTTCAGCACTACCTCCACAGTCAAAAGGCTGGAAAAGGATGCCATAGAGTTTATCCTCCAAAGCAGCCAGTTTTTTCATACGGCAACTGGTCACTGTTGCCAGGGGCTGAGTTCTAATTCTGGAGACCTTCAGCTCCCCCCTCTCCAAGGCTGACAAACCTAGCTGAGGCTTAAATTATATTCCTACCTCTCATAGTGAATATTTGACCACCAGAGTGGTCAAATTGGAAGGGACGGCAACCTTGGTTTACGAGACTTTTTGAACATCATAGTAAATGAACAAGGTCTTACCTTTAATAAATGTCAAGACAACTGATTTCTCTCTCCCTCCCCCCCCCATTTATTGACAGTTTTCAGAAACATGAATGACAGTTCCTGACCTCCAGTTGGATGAAAAGCAATGGCAGGTTTAATTTGAAAAGGTCGCATCTGCTCCCTGGGATCTACGCCGTTTTTTCTTATGGCAAGTTATCACCTCCGGAGTAATAGCAGCAGTTCCTTGGAGGAGCACAGTCCAGTCCAGTACAACGACAAGCAGTATAGCTCAGCATCGCAAGCTTTGGAGGCCTATATTAAAGATTACGATCTCAGCCTTGTGTCCCCGCAAATAAAGCCTGGAAAAATCTGCGTGAATCACAGCACTCCTAGAGACATCAGGCCTTCCAAGGATTGTTTCCAGCAAAAATATGGTATGTAGTGATTTGGGCTTTTTTCCCCCTGGCAGAATGGGTGATGAATGGAAACTTGGCTAGCCTTCCAGGCCGCTGTTGAAATGGTGTGAACCTCAGAATCTCCTTAATACCATTTCTTTTAGCATTGCTGATATCATTCTGACATTACTGGTCCCTAATTCTAATTTTGTCAAGCATTTATTGGGTGATAGGACTATATGTGGCTGAGTCAAACCTCCCTCCCCAAATGGCCAATGATAGGCCTGCCGGGGGAGGGAAGGGGAGGGGGCTGGGGTAGGCGTGTCCACAGCTCTGCTTCCCAACCATATTCTGCACCATCACACCACTTCTGAGGTTTCTCAAAGCGTCAAGAATGTTTCAGGGGATTCTCAATGGTAAAACTGTTGAGAAAGAGTGGTTTAATTAGATCATGCCCATGCCCTTGTTATCTCCCACAGGGCTTGCACAGGTGAGCTCTTCCAACAGGCTTTTAAGTAGAAAAGTTTGAGTCCAGTGACACTTTTAAGAGCAGCCAACTTTAATTCTAGGTAAAAGTTTTGGACTCAAACTTTGCTGTGTTGCTTCAAACCAACACAGCTACCCACCTGAATCGGGCTTTCAATTAGTCATTACATATTTATTTGCTTGTTTGTTGTATTTATATACCACCCTCCCCTGAGGCTCAGGGCGGTTTACATAGAATGTAGAACCATGCAGGCCAAGCACAGGCTCTACCCCACAACAATAACAATATTAACAGTAATAATTGTAGCTGTAACAGGGCAAACCGGTCCAGGGGCAGAACACATGAATGGATTTCTGGGAGGGAGGGAGCAAGGGCCCTGTAGATGCTGCTGGTTTCGCTCGGTCTCGGCCAAATGCCTGGGGAAAGAGCTCCTTTTGCAGGCCCTGCGGAACTGTTTTAGCTCCGTCAGTGCCCTGATCGCCTCCAGGAGCTCATTCCACCAGGTGGGGGCGAGGACAGAGAAGGCTATATATCCTCAGGGGTAGTCAACCTGTGGTCCTCCAGATGAAGGTTGAAGAGCATCAGCTTCAGGGCTTCCACGGGGCCATGATGGTTCCCTCCGGAAAAAGTGCTCTCCTGGAACCAATGACGGGCATTGTGAATAAAAGGAACATGGAGCTTAATCCTCAGGGGAGGGTGATATATAAGTTTAATAATAATAATATAGAATCATAGAATCATAGAGTTGGAAGGGGCCATACAGGCCATCCAGTCCAACCCCCTGCTCAACGCAGGATCAGCCCTAAGCATCCTAAAGCATCCAAGAAAAGTGTGTATCCAACCTTTGCTTGAAGACTGCCAGTGAGGGGGAGCTCACCACCTCCTTAGGCAGCCTATTCCACGGCTGAACTAATATATAGCTGGCAGTTTTAAAATATTGTTTCTTCTAGATCGTTTTACTGAATGCAGGCGTGCGTTCAATGGGAGATTGAAATTGTTGGTTTTAAATTGTGTTTTATATTTATTATTGTTGTTCTCACAATTGTTTATTGAATTGTATTTTACTCTTGACATCGGCTCCCAGGAGCCTTGTTTGTCAAGGGAATGGTGGGATATAAATCTAAATAAAGTAATGGATGAGTGTAATAAACAACTGACTGACGACTCTGCCTTCGGCCTATATGGAATGGTTGCTCAGTGAGGCCTTTGTGGTCTCAAAAACAGGTAGGTGTGAAGTTGTGCATAATACATTCGCTAAGCTAGAAGAGGGCAGGATGCTGTTTCCGTTGGCTGCAGAGGAAAGGACGCGCAGTAATGGGTTTAAACTACAAGTACAACGATATAGGCTAGATATCAGGAAAAACATTTTCACAGTCAGAGTAGTTCAGCAGTGGAATAGGCTGCCTAAGGAGGTGGTGAGCTCCCCCTCACTGGCAGTCTTCAAGCAAAGGTTGGATACCCACTTTTCTCGGATGCTTTAGGACAGGGGTAGTCAACCTGTGGTCCTCCAGATGGCCATGGACTACAACTCCCACGAGCCCCTTCCAGCTCTGGAGGACCACAGGTTGACATCTGGAGGACCACAGGTTGACTACCTCTGCTTTTGGATGCTTTGGGCTGATCCTGCGTTGAGCAGGGGGTTGGACTAGATGGCATGTATGGCCCCTTCCAACTCTATGATTCTGTGATTCTATTGTGGGTGACCCTAGCAATCCTGAAATTAAGCACAGAAAACATGACCCTTCTGACCCAGGGGTTTCTTTGCGTCCCTGCATCACTCAGACTATGAATGTAGCACAGGACTTCCCTGGAAATAATGATTTATCTTGGATAAATGTGTGACTGCAGGGCCATTATGTTGCATTTCATAGTCTTTTAGGGGTAATATTTATTGGGGATGTTATGCGTATTGTAACCCGCCACGAGCCTTCATGAGAGTGGCGGGCTAGAAATTTAATTAATAATAATAATAATAATAATAATAATAATAATATAATAAACGTCTAGCACAAAGCTATAGTAACTGCAACTTTCAAAGCATCTTTTACTTTGAGAGGGGGTGGGGAAATGTGTGGATTCAGCTAAATTATATCTTGTTTCCCAGCTCTGGAGAACTTAATGCATCATGCAGTGAAAGTTCCCGTCTCTCCCTTTTTGAGGAGAAAAATCGCTTGTGAGTCAGACTTGCTGAGTCTCACCACGGACGACCTTCTAGCCTTTCCTCCGGACGGCTCTGTGTCTTTCAATCAAGTCGTCGCCTTACGGCCAGTGCATCACTATAGCAGATCAAAGAGGAAATCTCAGACTTCTTCTTACATCCATCAGCAGACTGCTTCCTTTGGCCACGAAGGAGGACTGAGTTTTCCGGGAGATCCTATTATTTCCTCTTCGTACAAAGACTTTAGCAGAAAGATCCCCGCCCAACATACCTTTCTTAAATATGATTCTGGCCCTTCCTGGCATTCTCTGCAGAACCACTTCATTGAGCAGGAGGAATCGGGACCCGTGTTTCACAAGAACTATCCGAGGTGGCTTACATGTCAAAAATCTGACTTGAGTGTTTCGGGGATCAGCAGCATTCCTGATTCCAAGTACCCGGCTTGGCTCGACAGCCATAACCTCTTGCCAAATTCAGCGGTTGAATGTTTCTCCCAAACCAGCGATGTGGGGAGCGATTCTTACCACTTGGAAGGGAGCGGGAAACTAAGAAGCAACCGGAACCCGGGCAGATCAAACAGCTCTAGGCATTCTGAACACGGTGGCTTGGTGGACCTACGGGATAAGGATGCTGTTCTAAGAACCTGCCAAGATGATAGCCGGAGGGTGTGCTTCGCATCCGATGGTGCAGGAGAGGGCAGGCATTCGTGGACAGGTAACTCATGGACAGGTAACACTTGATCTAGTTCTGAGTTGTAAAGATATGGTGAATCCAGAATTCATTGAATTACGTCTCGGTGCCACCCTTTTGCTACTGGTCCAGGGAAAATGCAGTCTCGCCCAACCATGTTGCCTGCTAACTCTTTGTTGTTATGGTGTTTCATCATAGAATCCGAGAGTTGGAAGGTGCCATAGAGGCCATCTAATCCAGCCCTCTGATCAATTCAGGAACAGCCTCAAGCATCCAGGATAAGGATCTGTCCAGCCACTGCTAGGAGACTGCCAGCGAAGGGGAGGGGAGAGGGACTCTTACAGTTTTCTGTGTTGTACTCAATGATTTTCTTGTCAAAATAATAGTTTCTGCCCTTCAAGGATGGCCAGATACAACTGTTAGAGGATTGGGTGGTAGGACCTATGAGGAGCAGCAGGAAGGAGGCTGTGCTGATGTGCCGCAGTGTGCCTACATCACTGTCAATGTGATCCCGATGTGATGTCGCCATGCTAGGGGAGGGTGGTATGTGGATATTTGGGCAAAAACTCTATGGCAAATTTGGTTTCTACCAAAGAGTTTTTGCCCAAATACCACAGTGTCTTCCTGACACGATGACATTGCTTCCAGATCATGTGGGCATGTCCCTGCACATCGACAGAGCCCCCCCCCCCTTTTGGGAGATATATTCTCCCCGCCAGCCAGCTGATTGGTTGCTGGGTAGTGGGGCCTGCCAGCTGGAGATCTCCATGGGGGCAGGGGGGTGTCTGGCAACCCTACCTTCTTCATATTCTATACCCAGGGAATCTTATTAACCATTTTGTTTCCTTAGTTCCCTGTGCCAAGCCATTTTATTTACCCTACAGGGCTTCAAAGCCCGTTCATAAGAATGGGCTTTGAAAGGGGGTGGCCCGTAGCGGCATCCCCCGCAACACCAGGGACCCCCCGCTCAGGCCCCCCATCCCCGGTTTCCCCGCGTGCCTCGGAGCAGGCCTGCCGTGTCACCGACACGGCGGGCCTGCTCTGAGGCCCACAGGCAACACTCCCCACCCGCCCCCTCCCCTCTGAGTGGCCGGCTTCCCTGCAGGCCTTGGAGTAGGCCCGCAGCTTCATGCCTTCTGATTGGCCTCTCACCTGGACTGGCTCTGCCCTTTTCTCCGCCTACTTAGGGCTTAGGAATTATGAAGACCGCTGCTCCCAGCCGTCACAGATTATGTCTCTATTAATTGGAATCTCTTCAACATGGCCTCCTTTTCAGCTGATACCCAGACAATCTGTATCCTTTGCAATCTTAAATTCCTAGCAACCTGCCTTTCTCCTTCCATTATCAACTCCTGTTTGATGCGATGGATTTGAATTTTACTATACGCTTGGGGGTGGGGTGGGGTGGGGCGACTTTCGTTCTTCTAGACGGAAGCGTCAGCAGCAGTTGCTCCTTGGTGACCAAAAACACCCCTGCCGAGAAGATACAACCATGACTTCCTGCTTCTGATTGATAAGGGAATTGAACAGTTCAACATCAGGAGAGAAGGGGGCCGTGGAGTTCAGTAAGGCGTCTCCTTATTGGTATCTTTTGGAATGAGTTCAAATGAGTAGCCGTGTTGGTCTGAAATAGCACAATAAAATCAGAGTCCAGTAGCACCTTTAAGACCAACAAAGATTTATTCAGGGCATGAGCTTTCGAGTCAAGCACTCTGTCAGACTAAGAACTGACCATCAGTTATTCTCACTGTTATGATGGCCAGTTCTTTGTCTGACAAAGAGTGCTTGCCCTCGAAAGCTCACGCCTTGAATAAATCTTTGTTGGTCTTAAAGGCGCTACTGGACTCTGATTTTATTTAGGTATGAGTGTGAGCCTGCCTCAAGCAGCCAGTGATGGGGCAGGCTAAGAAAATATGAGCACTTAATCAAGGCACTTGTTATTTGCTGTGTTATCCACCTCAGTTCATTGAGCTCTGGCAGGCTGAATATAAGGAACACGTCCTTTCTTCCTATCCTGCTGCAGAGACGTCTCAAGTTCTCCGTTTCAGGTCTAGAAGAAACACAGCTGCCACAGACTCGTTTCTCTTACAGCCTCTTTGGTGTACTCCCTGCAACAAGTCAATGCAACTCACCCCTCCAGGGCTTTTCAGCTTTCTTTTTGGGTTCCGCTAAAAGATGAGATATGAGCCTCTTGTGGCGCAGAATGGAAAGGCAGCAGACATGCAGTCTGAAGCTCTGCCCATGAGGCTGGGAGTTTGATCCCAGCAGCCGGCTCAGGGTTGACTCAGTCTTCCATCCTTCCGAGGTCGGTAAAATGAGTACCCAGCTTGCTTGCTGGGGGGTAAACGGTAATGACTGGGGAAGGCACTGGCAAACCACCCCGTATTGAGTCTGCCATGAAAACGCTGGAGGGCGTCACCCCAAGAGTCGGACATGACTCGGTGCTTGCACAGGGGATACCTTTACCTTTTAAAAGGGTTTTCGCTCGACACTTTTGTACCTGCATTTGATTGTCAGCACCGATAAATACACTGCACGCGTTTGAGTCATGCCTATGTGCTGAATTGCATTCAACTTTGGCTCCCAATTATTTTAGAGAATGATGACCCCCAGGCGCTCCTTCCGGCGGCGAAGAGATCTCTGGCGTCCTCCCCCAGTGAACTATCCTGCTTCCAGAACCACGACAGCGGTCCTTGTACGGTGGACATCCTGGAGGCAGAAAGATCGTGGGATAATGTTCCCGTTGGTTTGTGAGTAGCAGGAGGTCTTGTTTGATTTAGAAAACGTTTCCAGGATCTCCCGGTTTGATTCTTCAGGAGTGCCACAACATACTGGAGATACCTAGGTCGTCTGGAGCGCCTTGGGTAAAGACCAGGTTTAAAATATGATAGATGATACAGCATCTTGGTTTTGACAACCGTCTTCCAATCTCCCTCTCCCATCCGTGCATGAATAAACTATTTTGTTGTTGTTAGGTGCAAAGTCGTGTCCGACCCATCACGAACCCTTGGACAATGATCCTCCAGGCCTTCCTGTCCTCTACCATTCCACGGAGTCCATTTAAACTCACACCCACTGCTTCAGTGACTCCATCCAGCCACCTCATTCTCTGTCGTCCCCTTCTTCTTTTGCCCTCAGTTGCTCCCAGCATTAGGCTCTTCTCCAGGGAGTCCTTCCTTCTCATGAGGTGGCCAATAAACTATAGAGAAATGTATTTTTGAGAGGAATACCTGTGGTTTTTGGGCTGCCAATTAATAATAACGTAGTAAGCATCCTACAATTGACAGTTTTGCCAAGTGGATAAGCTAGAGATGATTTATTTGGATAAGCATGCATGAAAGTTGCTCTCCCTTTAAAAACATTGTTCAAATCAATTTCTTTCTTTCTCTCTCTCTCACTCGATCGCTCTCTGTCTTTTTCTTTCTTTTTCTCTCTCTTCCTCTTTCTTGCTTCCTCCCTCCCTTCCTTTCTCTCTTTCTCTGCTCAAGCTGAGAAACATACATTAGCAATACATAATTTAGTTAGCAGCTGCAAAATTCAAAAGCTGAAAACCTGCCTGAGGCCAGAGACAGGAGCATTTCTTGGAATCTCCAGGCCACGTTTACTGCACCTGACCGGAGAACGGGTGGGATTCTGTGCCGCATTCATTTCGTGCCCCTCTCTTTGCTGCAGCCCTCAATCCTGGGTGTCTCATCGTCCATTGAAGAATCAGCATCGGCAAAACAGGATGATAGATGAGCGGGGGCCCTGGTCTGCTCCGAAAAGCCCACCGAGATGGGCCACTGTCTGATCCAACCCCCTCTGCCCCTGTTCTTAAAGGGTCATACGGGGCTGCTTGGGAAATCAAAGGCAGGGACAGGGCAGCCTCGGCAAGAAGAAAGCTCAAAGAACAATACATTTTAAAAATGTAATGAATTATGGCAGCTACGAAGTTAGTTTTCTGTAATTGAGAATGATTCACCAAACCTGCTTGGTTTTTGGTCTTCATCCCGGATCGCCAGGAGTAGCCTACGGTTACAAAATTACTAAAAAACAGATTAGACATCAAGAGACAAAGTCTCTCGGCAACTGTTTTCCTGCAGTGCTTTTCTTTAAGTCAGCTGTGCTAAGTGAAGAACCAGCCAGATTGGGTGGAGTTCAGTTCCTTGGGGCTGTTTTGCAAACCAGCCAGGGAATCCTGGGCGGACCGAGACAGTGACGGTTGCCACGGTCAACGGCTGCTACTCCTGCTCGGAGTCGCCTGCAGGAAGGGTAAGGAGCCAGAGGGAGAAGGCTTGGTTGCGCTGTTCTGCCTGCCCCCGGCGGCTGCTGTTGGCTTGGAACCAAAGCAGCCGTCGGCTCTTGCCCTGGCTAGTAAATGACGCAGGTCCCTTTAGAAAAGCAGGACCATTTGAGGCTCTGGAGAGCCTGGGCAAGCTCGATCCCATCAGATCCCGGAAGCTGACCCTGGCTATTATTTGGATGGGAGACCTCCAAGGATTTCAGTGATATTCCTCCAAGGGACACCAGCACCAGGAAATGGCAGAGCCCCTCCAAACGTCCCTTGCCTGGCTGCCAGAGAATCCTCAGATTTCTGGGCTACACTACGCACAGCATGCGATAAATGAATCTAGACTGCATAGAGTTCGGTAGTAAGGGGAGGGAAGGCAGGATGATGTAGCCCGATTTCAGGTGCTAAGCAGGGTCGGTATCTGGATCAGGCAGAAAGTGGAGTGAAAGACCTCAGCCTAAGATCCTGAGGATCTGCTGCTGGCCAGAGCGGGCAATACTGACATGTATGGACCAAGGGTCTGAATTGGTATAAGGCAGATCGGCGTGCATTCAGTTGGGCAAACCAGAAACATCAGGTCTCGGCAAACCCTTGGCATGGCTAGCCCACTGGAGACAGGAGCTGACTAATAACAAAACTCCCAGTTCAAAGGACCAGGTAGGAGGCAATGTGGAAGGCCTCTGCCTGAGACCCTGAGGAGCTGCTGCCAGTCTGAGCAGGCGATAACGATGTGGATGGACCAGGGGTCTGATCCAGTGGAAGGCAACTCCACATGTCTTCACGTGGGATTTAAGTGATGTTTTCAGGAAGGACCATGGCTGAGCAGTAGAGTGTCTGCATGGCTTGCAGAAGGTCCTGGATTCAATCCCAGCATCTCCAGGTAAACAGACTAGTGATAGACCTCTGCCTGAGGCTCTGGAGAGCATCCACCAATCTGAGTAGACAGTAATGACCTTGAGGGACTGATGGTCTAATCCAGCCTAAGACAGCTTCATGTGTTTGAAGGCCACCAAGGAAGGCTCTGCAAAAGAAGGCCATGGCAAACCACCTCTTCTCCCATGACCTGAAAGCTTTCTTTCTTTCTTTCTTTCTTTCTTTCTTTCTTTCTTTCTTTCTTTCTTTCTTTCTTTCTTTCTTTCTTTCTTTCTTTCTTTCTTTCTTTCTTTCTTTCTCTCTCTCTCTCTCTCTCTCTCTCTCTCTCTCTCTCTCTCTCTCCCTCCCTCCCTCGTTCTTTCTTTCGTTCTTTTGTTCTTTCTTTCTTTCTTTCTTTCTTTCTTTCTTTCTTTCTTTCTTTCTTTCTTTCTTTCTTTCTTTCTTTCTTTCTTTCTCACCATAAATCAGATACGACTTGATGACCCAAGCAGGCCTAGATAGTAGGTGGTCGGCTAGTCATTTTTTTGTATAGCCATGGCACCCTGGATATTGTCAGTCTTGTTGAGTTGCAAGGGTGTGGCCTAGATTTTGAGGGGGGGGGGCTTTGGGGCTCCCATTGAAGCTAGAGCCATCGGCAGATTGTGTGTGCAGTTTTCTGCTAAGCCTTTTTGTTCCCCCGCACATATCTTTTATCATTGCTATGTATCTAAATTCGTGTGTATTAAATGGTTAAGCAGTTTCTTTGCAAGCTGCCGCAGCTGTGCTAGCCGGTAGCGGAGAAACACCATGTGATAAATAGAGCACCCTTTAAAGAGCTTTGCATTTAATGTTTCTGAAAACTGATCTTTGCCCAGTTGTCCTTGACATTTGTCTTTTGGCAGACGGGCGCAAGGGTTTTCCCGATGCCTAAAATCTTGGCACTAGAGAGCAGTGTTGTGTAGTGGTTGGAGCAGTCATTCCCAACCAGGGATCCATGGACTCCCGGGGGGGGGGCAATGCGGGGAGCAATGGGGGAGGTCTGCCACCTTTCCCCTCCTGCCTTAATGGACTCAGCCGCTAGCTAGGGAATCAGCCACGTCCATGGCTCCCCTGCCTGAGCTCGAGTGAGTTCTCTTCGTGGTTTATGGGCCTGCATGCCTCCTCCGCCTTAAACCACTTCCTGTCCCTCCGACATTCAGTTCTCCAGGAGCCTGCCTGTTAAAACAGACGGTGATGTCACTTCTGAGGGCGTGGTTGGGAGGTGTGGTCTGCTGACACCACTTCCGGAGCTCTTCAAAGCCTGAAAAATTATTTCAGGGGCTCTTCCAAGGTGAAAAGGTTGAATAAGGCTGGCTTAGAGGCTAAGTGCCGGGAGATGCAGATTCAAATTCCTGCTTGTGGTGAAGCTGTCAGGTGACCCCAGGCCAGTCATTTTCTGCCTGCATCATCTTTCTCATAGGCGCATTGTGGAAAATGGGAAGAATCAGCATATTTGCTGCCTGGAAATCCCCAGACGAAGGGGGAGTGATGGTGGTGGTGAACAGAAATGTAGTACATTAAAACTGAAACGTTCTTGGTAACCTTGAAGGCAGAAAACCCCAATAGTTTCCATGCAACGATTTTGTTTGCTTGTTTGTTTGCAAAACGTATGCCTTGACTTCCCGCCCCGGCAAGGGCCCACCAAGGCAGTGAGCAGATCAAAACGTACATAATAAAAACCACATCTTGAATCCATCCCCTCACAAACATGCACACGTGCAGAACACACACATCATTAAAATATTTAAAAGCGGAGCGGAAATAGAAAGACACGAAAACAAAATGAAAAATATTGAGCAAGAAGGTAGGATAGCTGACGGTTTTAAAACAAAGTTTCCACCCGCTGCTGGGCTCCCTCTTCCAAGGGGATCCCCTTCTCTCCTCTCAGAGGTCCCCCCCTTTCTTGGAGACTGGCCATATGTACCTAGCCTGCAGCCAATCACTGCAGGCCAGGCTGGAGATGGCTAGGGTAGGTGAGGTGGGGGCTTGCTCTGGTACTTTTTAGATTTTTAGGACATTAACCTGTCTATGAATGCCTTCATCGCCTGATGCAAACTGCCCCAAGCCCACTTGTGGAGGGGGGAGGTCTATCAATCAAATAATAATAGTTTTTAAAAGACAGCAGGAGAGGGGGACAGACAGCTCTCCCTGGGGACAGCCTTCCCAAGTTTTATCAGGACATTTATTTTTTGATGTGGGGGACTACTTCAGACTAAACTCCAGATGTTTGTCTTTAGGAAGTCTCCGGTGCCTGTATACTGCGAAGAGAACTCTCCACAACCCCACAAAGCGAGCATGGTGGATGGCTTTTTGGACGATTGTCTAAAGAACAGCAGTCAGGCAAGTTCAAAGTCCAGCTTATCTGAAAAGTCTGGTTCTCATGCGCTCTCTCTGGATATAGAGGGAGGGAGATACAAGGTCTGTAAAGCAGCTGCCCTCAGGTTGTTCTGGACCAGGATTGCAACTCTTTTGACGAAAAGATCAATAATAGAATTGGTATTTCCCTGAAAATATCTTGTTTGTCAGTACAAATTGGGGGAGATCTGATAAACCATTAAATTTGGGAGATTAGCCTTTCCCCTGGTTTCTCAGGAAACCAGAGGGACAAACTGATAACGATTCCCTCTTAGAACTACTATCTGTTCTGATCTAACAAGTCTTCTGCCTGGGATGTGAATGCCTTAAGATCATGCCTTAAGATCATAAGACTTGCCTCCCCCCCCCCCCCAAGCACACACTTCCTGTTTCAGCCGGAGGAAGAGTTCTTGAGAACTCAGTAGCCTGCATGCTGCTTTGTATTATTTCGGTCTTCGTCAGAGATTTTAGATCTTGCTCTGGACCGGTGCCACTTCCTGCATCCCCTGCATGGGACCTGAACTTTGTTAGGGCCTTGTCTCAGTTCACGGCAAGTGAGAGTGAAATCCTGCATTCCTGGGAGCATCATGTCTCCGTCAGTTGCCCCTCTGCCCCTAAAATGGCATGTCTCATGCAAGCACAGGATCTTTTTTCACATTTAGCCGAGATGCATTTCGTGGCGTGGCTCAGCCACAATGCCAAGCCGTGGTTTGGGATTACGTGACTGAGCCCTTGACCTCCATGACGTCAAGTTGATTTGTGAATTCTACTTAGCCTAAACTCTACTTAGCCATTCATTAGCCTTTGCTCTGCAAAGCTGACAGCTAGTCAAAGTCTTGAATTTATTTATTTATTTATATTTAATCTTGTATACTGCCGCTCTAAGAGACTTGCGGTTTACCAGTTTGAAGAAGAGTTGGTTCTTATATGCTGCTTTTCTCTACCAGAAGGAGTCTCAAAGCGGCTTACAATCACTTTCCCTTTCCTCTCCCTACAACAGACGCCCTGTGAGGTGGGTGGGGCTCAGAGAGCCTTGATATTACTGCTCGGTCAGAACAGCTCTTTCAGGACTGTAATGAACCCAAGGTCACCCAGCTTGCCTGCATATGGGGGAGGAGCGGGGAATCAAGCGGTGACAGAATCCATTTGCTAAAATTAGAAAAGTTGCCTTTTAAGGACTCTCAGGACTTCAGGAGTCAGGAGAGCTAAAAGGCCTTGACCAGGATGGCTCCGGCTTGCCTGACCCTGTCAGATCCCAGAAACCTAACTTGGGTCGTCCCCAGTTGTATTGGGTTGGGAGACCGCCCAGGAAGTCCAGGGTCGTGACTTGGAGGCAGGCAATGGCCAACCACCTCTGAACACCTCTTGCCTTGAACACCCAACGGGGATGCCCTGATTGGCCATGGCTTGACTGCATTCCCCCCACCCATCCCCAGTGCTGAAGTTGGAAAATCCATTGAGCTTAAAATTTCATCGAGGGGACGGATTTTTTGATTTTGTTTAAAGCAGGGGTAGTCAACCTGTGGTCCAAACCTGTGGTTTGCTGGCAGGGGCTCATGGGAATTGTAGTCCATGGACATCTGGAGGACCACAGGTTGACTAGCCCTGCTTTAAAGCATTAAGCTCCATGTTCTTTTTTAATCACGATGTCTGTCGTTGGTTCCAGGAGAGCACTTTTTCTGGAGGGAACCATCATGGCCCCGTGGAAGCCCTGAAGCTGATGCTCTTCAACCTTCAAGCGTTCCAGCAGAGCTTCAAGACGCCTGCCAGACGGAGCGAAGAGCCTGAGAAAGCAAGTGATTCCATTTTGAACACAATGCTACTGCAGCATTTTGTTTGGTTATAACATTTGTACTTTGTCCAGCATAAGATGTAAAATTCGACTGTGGCCCCAACCTTGTGGAACGAGTTCCCCAATGAGATCAGGGCCCTAACGGCACTTAAAGGTGAAGGTACCCCCTGTGCAAGCACCGGGTCATGTCTGACCCTTGGGGTGACGCCCTCTAGCGTTTTCATGGCAGACTCAATACGGGGTGGTTTGCCAGTGCCTTCCCCAATCATTACCGTTTACCCCCCAGCAAGCTGGGTACTCATTTTACCGACCTCGGAAGGATGGAAGGCTGAGTCAACCTTGAGCCGGCTGCTGGGATTGAACTCCCAACTTCATGGGCAGAGCTTTCAGACTGCATGTCTGCTGCCTTACCACTCTGCGCCACAAGAGGCTCTAACGGCATTTAAGGGCCTGCAAAATGGAGCTCTTCCACCAGGCTTTCGGCGGAAGACCGACAATGGAGGGCCTCCTGCAGTCTGGCTCCATCTCTGTCAGGCATCCCACTGCCCCCAATCTCTTGGTCTCGCCTTCTCGATTGTTGCAGTCACTCATGTTTCTAAGTTATGTTGCTCGTGCCTGTTAACTAAAATGATTGTTCTGTTCTCAACCGTTTGTTTAGTGTACATCCTGTCTTCCTGGTTCTGTGTACGCTACCCTGAGACGTCATAGTTCGTAGCAGTATATAAATTGAATAAATAAATAGCATGTGTTACAGCCAAGTAAATTGAATAAATAAATAGCTGTCATGATTTCAGACAGACCGCGATAAATGGTGTTAAATGATGTTTTGTTTTTCAGATGTCAGGTGAGGATGATGATTTGAAACCGTGTGAGCCTGATATACTCCCTGTCACAAAGTCCCTTCAGAGGTGAGCATGCGATTGCTTTGACGCTCAGACATACGGTTCTTTCCCTGTGAGCTTCCTGGAAGTATCTATGTGACCACCGTCGGAAACAGGATGCTACACCAGCAGATATAATCAAAGATAACGTGCTGCTTCTTCCTTCCCTCCGCCCCCCCATGACTGATGAGATTGATACAGGAAAGGCTTGCCATGTGAAATTCCCTGGTTCAGTCCTCCAAATCTCTAATTAAAAGGATCAGTTTTTAGGGGATTTTTAAGAATTTTCTAAAAAGTTATGTTTTGATTTCTAGGCTGCTCTTCCCCACTAGCGAGCTCGGGGTGGCTCACAACATGTAGCAACGTTAAAATCATCATCTTAAAATATAAAGCCATTTAAAATTATTTTCCATACTGATATCTGCTTCCACCAGCTCCCCCCATGACTTTTTAATTATCTCATCTACAGACACAGTGTATTTCCATAGGTGTGGGGGGGGGGCGGGAACGGGACATCCGTGGGAACTGGGACACGCAGTAATGGGTTTAAACTTCAAGTATAACGATATAGGCTAGATATCAGGAAAAAGTTTTTCACAGCCAGAGTAGTTCAGCAGTGGAATAGGCTGCCTAAGGAGGTGGTGAGCTCCCCCTCACTGGCAGTCTTCAAGCAAAGGTTGAATACACACTTTTCTTGGATGCTTTAGGATGCTTAGGGCTGATCCTGCATTGAGCAGGGGGTTGGACTAGATGGCCTGTATGGCCCCTTCCAACTCTATGATTCTAGGATTCTATGAAAATGGGCATGGAGAAAGGGGAGAATCAGGGAGGGAGGCACATTGTAATTCTTCATTTCGTCCTGGCCTCGACCATAGGCCTGGTGGAAGAATGCGGTTTTGCAGGCTCTGCAGGGCTTCGTTAGTTCCGTCAGGGCAATTCATTCCACCGGACAGGAGCCAGGGCTGAAAAGGCCTCAGTTCTGCTCCAGGCCAGTTGGAATTCTCCTGGCCCAGGGATCTCCAACTGGTTGGTATTGGCAGAGCAAAAGATTTCTCCCTGGGACCCAGGAGGGCTGCTGCCAGTCAGAATACATACAGACCTTGATGGACTGAGGGCCTAATGCAGCACAAGGCAGCTCCTTGCGCGCCTGTGACCTCCTCACCATCCGCATTAAAAAACCAGAGTGCTCAAAGGTTAGGATTTGAGTGTGCTTGGTGTAGTGGTTTGGTGTGGAGGCCTCTAATCTGGACAGTGATGTTTGATTCCCTGCTCCTCCACATGCAGCCAGCTGGAAGAACTTGGGGAAGCCTCAGTCCTGTTAGAGCTATTCTCTCAGAGCTCTCCCTGCCTACCCCACAGGGTGCTTTTGGTGGGGAGGGAAGGGAAGGCGATTGTAAGCCGCTTTGAGACTCCAGGCAGTGAAAAGCAGGGTATGAAAACCAACTATTCTTTTTTGTGTTTTGGGTTGTGCATGTGTTACAGCAAAGTATTCTTCTGAATAGCTACAGCCAGTTATACTGATCCATACATTAGGCAGTTACCTAAAGCACCCCAGCCTGAGATCCCAGGAAGTTGTTGCCAGCCTGAGAGGCCAGTACTGAAAATCCACTTGGTGTAGTGGTTAAGGGTGGTGGCCCGTAATCCGGGTTTGATTCCCCACTCCTCCTCCACATGCAACCAGCCAGGGGACCATGGGCTAGTCCCAGTTCTCTCTCAGTCTCACCTGCCTCACAGATTGTCTGTTGTGGGGAAAGGAAGGGTAGGATCCTTTGAGAAGTAAAAAGTAGAGTACAAACACAAAAAGCAGCTCTTCTTCTACGGCAGGGCTGCAGTTCTCTATAGGTCCATGGACTACAATTACCATGAGCCCCTGCACAAGCAGGCTGGTAGGGGCTCATGGTAATTGTATGTAGTCCATGGACATCTGGAGAGCCACATTTGGCCACTTCTGTTCTACTGACTTTGATGGACCAAGGGTCTGATTCAGTATAAGGCAGCTTCATGTGCTTGTTGCATGTGTTGCTTGAGTGCTGTTACTTTAACAATGTGCTTATATAGTAAGCCACGCTCCTTTCTTTTGTCCATCTCTTTGCAGAGCTTTACACCATTTATCGCGGCTTAAAGGTCTGGTGGAAGATACGTGCGGCAAAGAAGAGCCGATGAAACCATAGCAAGACGTAAACTGGCGCGAGCTTCCCCCGTGAGACCACTTCTTGTGCACTGAATGAACAGCAAAGTGGCAACTATTATTCAGGGCAGTCAGGAAACAAGGAAGGCGATCCTGTGATTTGCTAGAGATTTGAAAGAATCACTTTAAGAGCCGGTAATCTTTCTTGGCTCTTCAGTGTTAGGAGAAATCTCCAACTGAAGGGTGTACTCCTAATTGTAGTTTGCAGGTTTCCCCACTGGGACATTTAAAAAATTTATAACCTTTAAGCCTGGATCCAAAGAGCTGCCAGAGCTCACAGGAGGGGTTCGTTACGAGCCCAGTGGGGTTTTGAGCTCCTTTTTCTTCCGCTGCCGAGTGCCTTTGTGCCGTGCCTCAAAATTGCCTTTGAATCTCCACAATATTGGGCAGCCATGGCTTGTGAAAGAAACACGTCTACATTCCTGTGTGTCTGCCCTTGCCCCAGGATGACGGACCTCGTTCCGGGGCTCTTTTCTTCCTGCTATCTACTGCCAAGGCTGTTAATGATTTCAAATAAGTATTGCTCCCAATACCACGAATTACCAAATATGCCGCTCTAGATCATGAAGTGCAAGGATTAAGACAACATTGTGGGAGAAGGTTTTCTGTGTAGGTCAGGTGGAGATGGCCACACTTTGGCTGATATAGACCCTAAACCCTGGTCTAATCTGCCCTTACTTGAAACATTAATCTCTCAAGAGACAGATAGTGCTTCCTTCTCTGCGAATTGCTCTCAGCAACGTAATGTTAGATTTCAGCAAAGTAACTGCATCTCTCTGGGTGGTGTCAGTGGTCGATTTCTAATGGCACGACATGACATATCGGGTCTCTCGGAGAGCGGCAGAGTGAACCTGCGGCATGTACCACTGCTCGGAAGCACCATGTAAGGTTTGGAAATTACATGTTTAACTCCCATCAGTTTTCGGGCAAGCTTTCCAACAGTCATGAATGTACAGCTAAATAAAAGACTAATGATTTTTTTACATTAGGTTTTTGGGATCCTAGAGCCCATGTTATCAATTTATTTATTTAATTTAGATCTTGCCTATTTCGCCAGCAGGGTCTCCGAACTGCTTATATCATTCCTCTCTCCTTCAGCTTATCCTTACAACAACACTGAGGTGAGGTAGGTGAGGCAGAGGACAATGGGACTCATGGCAGAGTGGGAATTTGAACCTGGGTCTCCCAGATCCCAGTCCAGCACTAACCACTACCGCACACAATGTTGGTCAACAAAGGCTTCTGATTGGTCATCGGAGATTTGAGTGGATGCACAGATTTTTCAAAATGTTGCTGTGGCAGGAGCTGCCACCACAGCAAAAGGATCTGCACTGTGATTGATAGGAAGATGAGGCAGCCATTCTTAGCTGGCTCCACCTCCTGTGGCAGGCAATTTGTGGCTGCACCCATTATGCTGCGTCAGACTTTCAGGCTCATATACGTCGGGGATCCCTGCCCTGAGAGCCAGCGTGGTGCAGTGGTTAAGAACGGCAGCCTGTAATCTTGAGATCTGGGTTTGATTCCCCGCTCCTCCACATGCAGCCAGCTGGGTGACCTTGGGCCAGTCACAGTTCTCTTAGAGCTCTCTCAGCCCTACCAATCTCACAGGGTGTATGCAGTGGAAGGGTAGGCGATTGTAAGCTGGTTTGAGACTCCTTCAGGTAATGAAAAGTGGGGCCCAAAAACTTGACTAATTAAAGGGGGCATTCCAGAGGCCATCACAGAAAATGCCCAGTCTCTAGTCAACTATCTAATGAAGCCAAAAGAAAAAGAAAAAAATCCCCGAAAACCTTTGATGCATAGAAATTGCCTGAACGTTGTTCGGTTTCGAGCATCCGTAAAGCTCCAGCTGGGACAGATACTTAGACAGCATCGTGAAAGTTGGTAGGTGACCTGGTGCCCACAGGCAGAATTGGGGTGCCCTGAATGTGGGGGGTTACTTCCGTAATGGATTTCCGTTGCATGTTTCAGTGCGTATCTTATTTATTTATTAGATCTTTCCCATGTTTGTGCACATAAGATGTTTCCGCAAAAAAAACACTGCTATAGTTCTAAGCCGTAGGGGGAGAGAATGCAAATCACTACGTGGCCTGGAAAAATTCTGGAAATTAAAAAGATAACAGTATAGAGTTTTAACATTAAATACAATATTTAATTTTCAACCAGCAAAGTATGAAATTCAGACAGATTGATCTTTGGGGTCAGTGATAATGAGTAAAGGATGATGCAACCGCTTCTGACCCCCATTTTTTGTTCATTCCCTCTGGCAGCAGCAGCAAACTCTCACTATGGATGACTCTTTTCACGCCGCAACAGACCACATATTAGGCCAGCTTTTCAGCAAAAAGCAAGAGGAACTTAAGAGGATTCTGAGGTTTAATGAGGATCAAGCAATTAATCTACCAGAACAGGGCACGGTGATTGCAAAACAAAAAGATTTGCCATGAATTCACTTAGTTTTAACAACATTCACACTGCCTTCCGGTCCCCTTGGAATGGCATATCAGCTAGCTTTACAAATAGGGAGGAAAGGGGAAGTTATTAAAGGAATCCCTGTCCATGTAGATGAATTTTGTGTGGTCTTTATTTATTTGTTAGTTTGCTATATTGACTCCTGAATTTCATCTCATTGTTTGAAAGCGCTATAGGTCAAGGGTCCCCGGAAGAATAGCCCATCTAAATGAGTTTCCTATACTGATCGACAATGCTTTTTCAAGATCCTAAGAGTCCAGCATAGAGGCCCAAACCCCTCTCCCTTTCGTTACCCTCCTACTATTGATCTTTCAGAAATACTGCCTCTGAACATGGAGGCTCCACCTAACCATCCTGGCTAAAAGCCATTCTTGGGCCTGTCCACAAATTTGCCCCACCCCCCTGAACAAAGATGCATACCAGGTAAACAACTTTTCATTCAATGTTTGATGGTACTCCTGTCCTATACTCCCCCGGTAGAAGAAATGTTATTCTGCCTCTCCCCAGATCTTCCCATTATGAGAATTGTAAGCAACCTTAAGGAAATAACATTCTAATGACCATAAATTGAACAACATTGTCGTTTTCTCCATTGTAATTAGGTGGTGATTGGTTTCCATTTAGGAATAATGGGGACTAATAGACCATGAAATGCATTTGTGGGATGTGATTATTTAGCTACCTAAGTCAGAGGTTTCCGTCATGTTCTGGGCCAGAATCCAGGACCGGTGAGTGCTGGGGAGGGCTGTGATCCTGTGCAGACCTACCAAGGAGTAACCCCCAATGAACACCATGGGCTTCATTGGCTCACTGCAGAGAGTGGCCCTCAGAGGCAGACGTCTGCAGGGGTAGTCAAACTGTGGCCCACCAGATGTCCATGGACTACAATTCCCATGAGCCCCTGCCAGCGAATGCTAGCAGGGGCTCATGGGAATTGTAGTCCATGGACATCTGGAGGGCCACAGTTTGATTACCCATGGGCTCTACCGAGTCAGCAAATTACATAAAGGAAAATAAAAACCCAACCTGGAGAAATTTAAGTATTTGAAAGGTTGTCACTTGGAGGAGGGCAGGATGCTGTTTCTGTTGGCTGCAGAGGAGAGGACACGCAGTAATGGGTTTAAACTACAACGATATAGGCTAGATATCAGGAAAAAGTTTTTCACAGTCAGAGTAGTTCAGCAGTGGAATAGGCTTCCTAAGGAGGTGGTGAGCTCCCCTTCACTGGCAGTCTTCAAGCAAAGGTTAGATACACACTTTTCTTGGATGCTTTAGGATGCTTAGGGCTGATCCTGCGTTGAGCAGGGGGTTGGACTAGATGGCCTGCATGGCCCCTTCCAACTCTATGATTCTAACCACAAAGGTTAGGAATAAAACCAAATATAGAAAAATCGAAGTAATTTATGATTAGAGTTAAAACGTGTTTGAAAATCATAAAATACTATATCTATTGGGCACACATAAAACAAGCTATGTACCCTGCAGAGGGCAGAATTTTTATTGGCAGAATCCTCAGGATTCTGGAACATCCTGCTGTGTAGCTTCTCAGCAAAAAGGTCCAAAGTGAGAAAGGAGCACACTGCAGGATTTCCCAGTATCCAGGGGAGGAACAGGAAAAATCTACTGGCACTGGATTCTGCCAATACAAATACTCCCATCTAAGTGCAAACTAGGGCCAACCCTGCTTAGCTTCCAAAATCTGGCAAGATACTCAGGGCCATCCAGTGGGCCTTAGCCCATGTGAATCGCTTTTGCTGAACTGTGCATCTGCTGTTTTGTAACCATTTTGAAAACTGGTGGTTGCTCATTGTATTATTCATTACAACGCTACTTGGAATTAAGAAGACTTGGCTGCATGAATCAACAGTATAAGAATACCCTGCAGGAGGACATCAGGGGATATTTGTATTTAGCATTGTTAGAATAGACACTTTCTCATATGTTCCAAGTAATCTCCTCCAATGTCCTGATTGACCCAGGGAGAGACTTCCTGCTCCTATGAGCTCACTTCCTTCCTGCTTGCCTCCGGAACAGAATGAATGAAGACGACAAAGCACTCCTTTAGTTTGGTCTCTTTGTACACAAAGTCATTTCACGGCAAAACTATTCTATTCCTGTAAGCATCCGAGTGCTCCGATCCTCTTTGCGTATCTGAACCCTGCCAACATTAGGAACTTAAGTGAGAGGAACACTGGCAAGTTTGCCAGGGCGTTCCAGCTGGTAAGCTTGCCACTGTCTTACTTCTGTCTTCTTCACCGCAGCTGGACCTGTAGAAATTTATAAAAACAGGAGGTACCATTTTGGCCAGCAGGTGGCATCATACACTGGTGAAGGTCTGAAATAGCCTAATGGAAACGTCAAACATAGGAGGTTCATGGTTAAAGGTATGTTTGTCGGTGATTGGAATGATGTTCAATTGTTCCATGACCAGCATGTGGAATAGTTTCAAGCCAGCCTGGAATCGCTTGAGGCCAGTGTGGTGTAGTGGTTATGAAGCAGCGGCTTCTGTTCTGGAGAACTGGATTTGATACTCTACTCCTTCTGCATGCAGCCAGTTGGGTGTCCTAGGGCTAGTCACAGTTCTGCTACAGCTATTTCACAGAGCAGTTCTCTTAGAACTCCTTTGTGGGGAGAGGAAGGGAAGGCAATTGTCAGCCACTTTGTGAGACTCCTTCGGGTAGAGGAAAGCAGCATATAAGAAACATAGCCATCTGGCGGAGAGGCTGATTCTGTGAAGGTTCAAGGGGGTGGCAGGTGACAGTGGATGAGCGAGAGGGTTGGGAGTGTCCTGCATAGTGCAGGGGGTTGGACTAGATGCCCCAGGTGGTCCCTTCTTAGAGGTGAGATATTCAGAGGTGTCGCCACCATGATGGCCCCCCTTCCATGCACTAACCACACTGTGCCTGCTTAGCTGTCAAGTTCTGACAAGACCGGGGACATGCAGGCCAGCATGACACATCCCTGCCGAGCGCTCTCTGGAATGGTGAGCTCTATTTGGTTCAGTCCATGTGATTCCCAGTCCACCCAGGAGGTGTCTCTGCTGTGCTTCTTTATTAGTTCTGCTGATCCTGAATACCCCAGAAGCTACTGAATGAAATGAAACTTGTTCATAAGATATTTAAACACAAGTTATACCCCCAAGAGAATAGCCAGTAGAACGTCCAGGGCTGCCAGCTCTGGGAAATACTTGAAGACTTTGGGGGTGAGGCTGGGGGCTGGTGGGACCTCAGGGGAGTCTAATACTATGGAGTCCACCCTCTAAAGCAGGGGTAGTCAACCTGTGGTCCTCCAGATGTCTATGGACTACAATTCCCATGAGCCCCTGCCAGCGTTTGCTGGCAGGGGCTCGTGGGAATTGTAGTCCATGGACATCTGGAGGTCCACAGGTTGACTACCCCTGCTCTAAAGCAGCCTTTCTCTCCAGGGGAATGGATTTCTGTTGCCTGGAGATCCCCAGGCCACAACTGGGCACTAAAAAGTATAATGAGGTCACAGAGGTAGACGGTGCAAACAAAAAGAACAAACAGCTCTTTGAGAATAGCAGTAGTACAGTGGTGGCTGCCCATGTATCAATAGGAAATTTTAAATACCCAGGATAGGATTCAGTTTATATTGTATAATATAAAACCAACAATATTAGGGGGGGGGATATTCTGTGCCATTTCACCGTATCTGCAGAAATGTCTGCTGTTCAAACTACTAGATTTTAAACTGGCAGGAAAATGTACAGACATTACACACAGTTAATCAGTAGCTTAAAAGTCAACAGGTAAACTGTGCATTTCTCATGGGAGTATTTTCTTCTTTTTATTCACACCTGGGCCCTGGCATCCCTGCTGACCTCTAACCACTGCTAGAGCTGGCAGAAACATCTTGTTGTATCCTGAAGTTTGCCTAGAGATTTGCCAAATCTCTAGTAAATCAAGGGGACGACTCCAAACTTCTGCCCCTTTCTAAGAATAACAACCAGTATGGAAGTATCGCTGTTAGACCCTTAATAAAAATTCTTTGTGCACAAGCTGATTCTGTGAAGGCAAAGGTGTGGCAGGTTACAGTAGATGAGCGACTGGGATTTGAGTGTCCTGCATAGTGCAGGGGGTTGGACTAGATGACCCATGAGGTCCCTTCCAACTCTATGATTCTAAGAACATGATTCAGTTCCAAAACACTGGTGAGGTCAGCAAGCGGCTTGCAGTGGAACTGTTCACAAATCCCATTGAACATACAGACCACGCGCCGGAGAAATGCTCAAAGCTGTTGTCATTCGCTCCCTGTGGCTCCAGCCCATCTCCTGCGATCTTATCAAATCATGCAGCGTTCGCGGCGCATGATGCCGGCAGAAGAGCCGATAACGGTTTCTTTTGTAGCGAGCCTTTCCCCCGCCGCCCCCGGCCAGTTGCAAGGGAACGAATGTTTCAAATTTAATATGCCGGCGATTATTTTGGCAGGCCAGAGAGCCTAGATTCTCCTAATGTCATTTGTCCCCCAGCCGCAGTGTTGTAATCCTTGTTGGTTTTGCATAAAACATTGTACCCGTGAATCCAGAAAGTGGAGGGAACAGAGACCTCCCCGCCCCCTTTGGCCAGTGAGTAAAGGAGAGGGTTGAAAGAAAGGCCGTGCGGTTTGCATGTTGAAGGGAGGACGTCGCTAGCTACTATGGAGACCGTTGTGCCATCTGGAGGAAGGTCATTGCTATGGAATGGATGGAGTGGGAGAGTCTGCATTGCTGACGCTCACAACGCAGAGCGAGAAACTAGAACATGGGTGGCTTTGTCCCTATAAGGGATGAGCCGTGGTGGGCAGAGCAGCACGCATGGAGCTGATTTCGTGCTGATCCTCAAAGGTGCAAAGCACGAGATCTTGCCAACATCTGCACTTCTTTGCAGAAAGGGACAAAAGATCCCAGCCCCATCTGCCCGGAAGTAATGAAGGCTAGTTCTAACCACTTAACACTGCTTTCTCACTTTCCCCCCAAGGAGGGCTTTAATTCTGTGCTTTGTATACAGAAGGCCATAGGTTCAATCCCCAGCATCTCATAAGAATGTGAAAGAAGCCATGTTGGGTCAGGCCAATGGCCCATCTTGTCCAACACTCTGTGTCACACAGTGGCCAAATGCCCAGGTGCTACCAGAAGGTCCACCAGCAGGGGCAGAACTCCAGAAGCTCTCCCACTCTTACCCCTCAAGTACCAAGAATACACAGCATCCCTACCCCAGACAGAGTGTTCCATCTAGACCTTGGGGCTAAGAGCTACTCATGGACCTCTGCTCTTAAGGACATAAGAGAAACCTGCCTTTGCACCCCCCCCCCTGAAGAAAAGAAACAGAAAGGAGGGAAGTCACCCACTAGAGTCTTTTTTGCATCCTTGTTTTTCTCGCTAGTGTGTTCCTGGTTTTTTGGGGGGTGGGGTTAAGTTCTGCCCATGTTTTGCTTCCTCTGGTGGCTGATTTAATATCACAGTAATTTATGTTGAGCATATTTCCCTGCAGATTTAAACTGCAAATTTTTATGCCGACACATAAAACAATGCAGTGTCAAATTGACCACTAGAGGGAACAAAACATAAAGTAATATCATGTCAGGCATTTGCCCGAGACTGACCAACACAATAACATCCACAGATTCTCCCCTCTCCCCCCCCCCAAGACCCCTCCTCCATGGCCTATACCAGTCTGGTTTTCTGTGGGTTTCTATCTTAGTTGTTTTTCCTGTTATATTATAGTTGATCAAAACCATTGATTATGTTAATTTAGAACCACTGTTGATGTTTTTGTTGATGTTATCTCTGGCTGTTATATATTTAAGTCATTCCATGTATTACCCTGTGATGTTATATGCAAACCGCCCCGAGCCATATTGGAGGCAGGTATCAAAATCTAATTAATTAATTAACCACAACAGGGAGCAGAACATAAAACAAGGTTGAATTGACCACTAGAGGGAGAAAAACAAAAAACAATGCAATGTAGAATTGACCACTAGAAGAAGCAAAATACACACAGAACAGGAAAACCCACCCAAAGCAACAGGAAAATCAGAATGTGGAAAAGCCCCTTCCAAACTCCATACCTACTTCCCTCACAGAGTGGTGGTGGCTCTTTCTCTCTACCCCCTGGGAGATCCCACGTCTGTGCAGGCCTAGCTGTTCCACTTGACTGCAGGTACATCGGTTTGCCCAGGACACAGCTTACCTAGCTGTCGCCCTAGTGCACTCCATGCCCTTGAGGCCAGCCCTCCATCTACCACCTGAAATCCCAGGACCTTCTGTACATAAAACGCCTGTTCTGCCACTGAGCTACAGACCCACGCACAAGCACTTGCAATTCAACTTAATAAAAATATGACTTCCTACAATTAAAAGTAACAAAGTGAAAGGGGAATCCCCTCCTCAAGTACCAGTTATCAATAAAAGGTACATTTGGAAAACTGGAAAATATCATTCCCCTCATTGGACAAAGAAAGGTACAGGAGGCGGGAGAAGGAAGAAAATGGCTAGAGAGTTAGCCATAGTGATACGGAAGAATAATAGCGTGGCCTTCTCTTTTAGCTGCCCCCGAAATCCCCGTCAGCCTGCTTGCAATTTGCACAGCAATTTTAAGAGAGAAACTTTATATGCACGGGAGCTTGAGGCTATATTCCAATCTGCCCAAGACAATCTCAAGAGTTATATGTCTAATATTGCTATTGCCTCCGAGCAAATAGTTCGACTGTATTACTTTCTCATTGCAAGCAAAAGCCGTGAATATGTTTCCAGTATATTCCCTCAACAGGATATATTTAAGGTTGACTGATACCCCCCCAAAATAATATTACTTTAAGATGAGATGGATTACCAGTCAAGTAGGCAAGGGAGACCACAGACTTTGTGGGTGTCAGCTAAATGTGCTTTATCTCCAAGCCTTTGGAACAAACATCTTACTGGCAGATTCAACACATCAGTTATAGGATTATGCCACTATAGTGATTATTATATACCTATTTATCCACGCAGAGATTATTGCTTGATAGCTGCAACATTATCTAGTAGCTTATGTAATTATCTAGTAAGTGGTTCCTGTTTACTGCAGAGGATAGGACCCGAAGTAATGGGGTTAAACTATGTGTAGAATGGTATTGGCTAAATATTGCGGGGGGGGGGGGGGTCACAATCAGAGTAGTTCAGCAGTGGAATTGTTACCCAAAATGCTCTAAATGTGTGGGGATTAGCAGAGCAAAAGGGGGGGTAATCTAGTGGGGACCTTTTGCCAATGTTTACGAGGTGATAGCACCTCCAGGGATCTGAGGCACACAATAAAATATTAAAAATAAAGAATGCAGTTTTCTTAAAACATGTAAGAAAAATAATAGGCCATATGCAATTACACTAACACATGTATGCAGGGAGAAATAAGGTAGGAAATGGCTAAGTTTCAGGGGGAAAGTAGCAGCAAGGGGTGTATAATTACCATTCTGGATGTGCGGAGTGCAGAAAGAAGGAGCAGATCAACTGAACCAGCTGGCATTTGAGTTGGGCGTCTGGTGGAATGCAAGTTTACCAGAGAGGTGATTTGGGATGCCCAGCTGAAGGGACTTGTACCCTTTTTCTAGCCAGGTACATGGTGAAAAGTCACATAGGCTGAGGTGGGATTTAGACAAAAGGTGTGTTTGCCTTCTGAGTGGCATGACAAAAGATTTGATCACTCTAAGACGGCAAAGATAAAAGTGAATGGATTCACGCTTTTCCCCTGGTCTCTGTTTTCCAAATGTATTTATTTACTAGATTTAAAGCCCATTTTATATTAGAATAAAATGGGCGCTAGCTGCTGTCCCTGGGGACGGCGCTTGGTGGCTGGCAACGGCGGGAGAAGACGGCATAGGCTTCTGCGCGCCCGGGGACGGCGCAGGGGCTCGGCCGCCCTGCACCATCCCGGGGCGCGCAGAAGCCGTTCTCCCCTCCCACCCCCCCAACGGCAGAGGCTTCTGCGCGCCCAGGAATGGCTCAGGGCGGCTCAGCAAGCCTCCCAGGGCCGTCCCCGGGCCCGCAGAATCCTTTGTACTCCCCCAGTTGGGGGAAGGCACAGGGAGCCGCAGGCCTACCTTCCCTTTCGGCGGCCAGCAGAGTAATGGCCGCCGTGCAGGGAAGGGTAGCCCTCGTCGGGGATGGGGTGGGTTGGGAGGCGCTTTGCACCTCCCTATTGGCTGTAGTCTAGGCAAACAGCCAATCAGCAGCTGCGCTGCTTCGCGCCTCCCGATTGGGCCCTCCGCTTCCCGATTGGGCCCTCTGCTTGTCAGTCCAGCGAAAGGGGCCTATCGGCACCCTTCCTCATCCCGGACAGGGCCTGCCCTCGGGGCCCTTACTGTTTTATTTCTTCCACTCCGCTAGGAGCGGTTAAAGATAATTATATTTATATACCGCCGCTCTCAAATGCCATGCAGCAGTAAGCACATTAAATACAGAAGAAGAACTAGTTTGTTTTGTACCCCACTTTTTGCCTCCAGAAGGAGTCTCAAAGCCGCTTACCACCGCCTACCCTTCCTCTCCCCACAACAGACACTCTGTGAGGGAGGTGGGGCTGAGAGAGAATTCTGAGAGAAATGGGACTCATCCAAGTTCACCCAGCAGGCCTCACGCATTTCAAAGTGGCTTGCAATTGCTTACCCTTCCTCTCGCCACAACAGACAGCCTGTGAAGTAAGCGAGGCTGAGAAAGTTCTGAGAGAACGGTGACTGGACCAAGGTCACCTGGCTGGCTGCATGTGGAGGAGTGGGGAATCAAACCCAGTTCTCCAGATCAGAGACCATTCTGGCTCCATCTCAAGAGGTTTAGCCAATTATTTATTTCCATGTCATTACATTTATTTTTGTTGCTTGATTTAGGGAGCATCACACTCCCAAGTCCTGCAGATTGTTGTCACAGTTCTTAATCTGAGAATGGTTTGTTTCACAGTGTTGCCAAGTACGGCAAAACTGCCATCAGCAACTGCTGAAATGAAGATATAAGATCACTCTGTCCTTAGTCATTGGAGTGACAGCTTTTATATTCAGGGGTTTTACACTCTGCAGGCTGGTGTGGTGTGACAGACATCTTGTTGGGCATGAACCGGGGAGATCCAGATTTGAATCCAGGTCCATACCGAACACTGGGTGTTCTTGGGCAGTGACAGCACACATGCCAATGGGGAGAGGAAGGGCCAGGGTGGCAGTGTAATTTATTGTGAAAGGGCAACTTGCCAAAGTATTTGCAAGAACATGCCAGACAGCATGATTCAACAGCATACGAAGAACAACCTACAGGGGGCATTGGAAGACATGTGTATTTAGCATAGTTAGAATAGGAACTTCCTGATGCATTTCCAATAATCTCCTCCTATGCCCCGATTGGCTCATTTGGAGACTTCCTGCTCCTTTGACAACACTTCCTCCCTGACTGGCTTAGGAACTTCCTGGAATTTTTCAAATACTCTTCCTCCTGGCTTCTCACTTTAAAAGGTGTTCAGACTGGAGTCGTGGCCTCCAGATAGTGCTAGAAAACAAGGTTACCTTGCTGAATAAAAAATACAGTGGGTCAAAATAGAACACTTCAACATTTTCCTCGTCTGTCTTTCAAAAGTGGGTCATTGCACAAGCAAAATGTTTGTGTTGTACATCTGTGCTGCAGAAAAGAGCTTTTCCCAACAGTGAGGTGCAGCAGTGATGGGAAGCACCACTTGTTGCATTTCTGTCAGGCGGCTGTTAAACAGGAGTCCTAGCAACCAGAGAGAGTGAGATGTCACACCCAGGATAATATACTACTGTGTTGGTGAGGCACAGTTAGCTATGTATTGTTTTTGTGTTCAGGCTTTTCTCTTTTCTTCTCAATTTGTAAAACTGTAATAACAAACACAGACTCAAGCTCGTACATTCTGACTGAGGTAAACTTTGTGCATAATGCAACTTTTTTTTTTTGTTATGGTACCTTATTGAGACAGTGACTTGGTCTCGAACAAGTACATAGAAGCAGAGACCTTAACTAACTGAATAAGAGAAGTTCCATTAACCAACTCTCACTAGCTTGGTGTAGTGGTTAGGAGGGTGGACTTCTGATCTGGTGAGCCGGGTTTGATTATCTGCTCTTCCCCCACATGCAGCCAGCTGGGTGACTTTGGGCTTGCCACAGCACTGATAAGGCTGTTCTGACCGAGCAGTAATCTCAGGGCTCTCTCAGCCTCACCTCCCTCACAGGGTGTCTGTTGTGGGGAGAGGAAAGGGAAGGTGATTGAAAACTGCTTTGGGACTCCTTCGGGTAGAGAAAAGCAGCACATAAGAACCAACTCTTCTTCTTCTTCCCACCAACATGCAGAGTGCCTGTCTGCAAGGGTGCAAAAACTCCCACAGATCCTGCTTAGCTTGAGAGATCAGATGAAATTGGGCTAGCTGGCCTACCCAGGTCAGAAGAGTGGAAGCAACTGTTGAAATTGAGGAGGTGGAGAGGGGACATGATTGCTGTCTTGAAGCATTTGAAAGGTCATCGCTTTCCTGTGGCAATTCCTTTCTGCACTTTCCAGGAGAGCTCCCTGTTGGCAGCAGAGGACAGGACCCGCAATTTAAACTGCATGTACAACAGTACCAGTTAGAGATCAGGAAAAAAATTTTCACCGAGTAGTTCAGCAGTGGAATTGGCTGTTTAAGGAGGTGGTGAGCTCCCCCTCATTGTTGGTCTTTAAGCGCTGGCTGGACAGATACTTATCAGGAATGCTTTAGGCCAGCCTTTCTCAGCTGAGAAACCCCTGAAACATTCTTCAGGCTTTGAGAAACCCCCAAAGTGGTTGTGATTGTGTGGAATATGGTAGGGAAGGATAGTTGTGTACATGCCCACCTGGGGCCCCTCACCTTCCCGTCCCCTTCAGGCCCATCACAAACCATTTTGGGAGGGGTGGGTTGACATGACGATATATATATATGGTCATGAAGATGATGTCATCCGTTCAGTCGTGTCCGACCCTCGGCGATTCTATAGGGAAGCCTTCGCCACACGCCCCTGTCTCTGACTGCTTCTTTTAGTTGGTTCATGGTCATCCCTGTGTCGGCTTTGGTCGTGTTGAGCCAGCGGATCCTTTGCTGACCATGTTTCCTTTTGCTGCTGACCATGCCGAGCATTAATGATTTTTCTAGTGTTATATGGTCATATCACCCAATAAATGTTTAACAGATTTAAAATATATATTTAAAATCAAGTGATTTCTATCCACTCAGGAAACCCTCCCAGCGCTATCAAGAAACCCCAGGTCTTCATGAAATCCTGGTTGAGAAAGTTTGCTTTAGGCAGATCCTGCCTTGAGCAGGAGTGGTTGGACTAGATGGCCTTTCTGGACCTTTCCAACTCTAGGATTCTAAATTCCTTTGGGGTTCTCACTTCTATTTATGTCCTGTTGGAAGCCACCAGGGTTGATCTAGACGTGTGAGCCCCAAAGGAACTTCACTGCTTGCCTCAGCTCTTATTAGCAGAGGAAAGCTCCTCATTAGCATAGTCATGGCTGCATTTTGTTTCCCCTTCCATCACAATCTTCGTCACTGCGCCACCCCAAGCAGCTCTTGGGGTGGCTTCACCAGAGAACCAGCCCCACCACTGAGAAGATCCAGTCTCCGTCTTCTGGTGTTTACAGGAAACGCTCAAAGTGCACCGTTTGCCTCCATCCCGATCGGATTAGTGCGGAAATGGGTTCCGCGTCTCTAAGATAAAGCCAAATGAAAGCAAATGTTTGCTCTCCCTCCGAAAAGCCTGCTCAGATGGTCTCCGCGGATTGCCGAGTCGGTGATTATGAAGCTAGTCTAGTGTGAGACGAGGACGGAAAGCCAGCACGGCCGAGGCAAGAAAAGGCAACAGAGAGGGGAAATCACAGCATACTAGCTCCTTGCAAGCCAGCTATAGGAAGGATCCTCTTGTAAAAAAAGAAAGAAGGAGACACACTAACAGATATAGAAAAGAAAATCCAGCTAAGGGTACGAGTGTTTCTTCGGAATGGTTGCATGGCAACAGGCAAGGGGGAGCGTTGCCATGACAACCAAGGGAAGCACTCACTACTGAGAGGCCATTTGGATGTTTGTAAGAACAGGTGGTACAGTCCTCTCCTGGGCCTAGTTTAGCCTTCTCTCTGACACCTTGGCGAGGGCCATTTTGAAGGGGGAATGCTTTCAAAAATGTGAGAGGCCTGTGTTTTCTGAGGTGGTAATCATTCCTGAGGGGCCGCCATGTTAGTCGGTGGCAGCAAAATAAGAAGTGCCTCTTTAAAGTTGACCAAAAGACATTCCAGCACATAACTAAACTGGCTTCAAACTGGCCTCTTGACTTCAATTTTATTTTGAGGTAGTATAGTCCCTCAGAGGGCTACCATCGGTATGTAGCAGAAAGTTTGTCTCATCCAAAGTTACGCTTTCTGTTTGCCTGGCCGAGGAGGAGAATTACCAGTCCTCAGCCCCAATTTTCCATCCCTAAAGAACAGGATTAAACATTGCCCTTATATTGGGACATTGGAGGAAATTCCCTTACTCTCTATGGTAAGTACCATAGAGACCAGGAAGTCAGCTGCTGTTGCCTTATAACAATATGTGTGATAATCATAACTAAGGGGGTGCATTTAAGCCAAAATTATAGCTGAAATTAGCTGGTTAACAGACATCCAAAATGTCACAAAACACTCCCAAGTTCCAGGCGTAAAAATAATCTCCCAGAATTTGGCAAGGGTTTTAGGGGGCTAGGGAGACACAAATAAGGGGCCATAGTTTGTCTATGTACCGCAGCCTTTCTGAACCGTTTTACCATTGAGAAACCCTCGACTCATTCTTCAGGCTTCGAGAAACCCCAGAAGTGGTGCAATCATGCAGAATATGATTCGGAAACATAGTTGTGGACACACATCCCCTTCCCACCACCTCCAGGCCCATCATTGGCCATTTTGGAAGGGTCGAAGAGGTTGACATGACCACATATCACCAATAAATGTTTTTAAAATGTCTAAAAAATTAATTCACTCCCATCCATTCAGGAAACCCTTCCAAGGCCGTCAAGAAACCCCAGGGTTTCAAGAACCAACCCCTGGTTGAGAAAGCCTGATGTGAAAAATGTGGGTGCATTTCAAGGTTCAGTTGCATGAATTCCGTTCCAAGAGGGCAGTTGGTGTTTTGAATGGGCCTGAAGAGGCAGTTGGCAGCCTTGCTAGCTGAGGAGACCCTGGCTGGATCTACTCAGGGTTTAGTTCCAGGTGGGAAGCTGTGTTAGTGTGCAGGACTGACATTCTCAACCAGGGTTCTGTGAAAACCTGAGGTTTCTTGACAGCCCTGGAAGGGTTTCCCGAATGGGTGGGAGTTAATTTTTCATATATATTTAAAAAATCTGTTAAACATTTATCAGGTGATATTGCTATATTAATGAGCCTCTTGCGGCGCAGGGTGGTAAGGCAGCCGACATGCTGTCTGTAGCTCTGCCCATGAGGCTGGGAGTTTGATCTCAGCAGCCGGCTCAAGGTTGACTCAGCCTTCCATCCTTCCGAGGTCGGTAAAATGAGTACCCAGCTTGCTGCTGGGGGGTAAACGGTAATGACTGGGGAAGGCACTGGCAAACCACCCCGTATTGAGTCTGCCATGAAAACGCTAGAGGGCGTCACCCCAAGGGTCAGACATGACTAGGTGCTTGCACAGGGGATACCTTTACCTTTATTGCTATATTTGGTTATGTTGACTTGCTTCCCCCCCCCCCTACCAAAATGGCCAATGATGGGCCTGGAGGGAGTGGGAAGAGGAGGGGACCTGGGTGGGCATGTCCACAGCTCTGCTTCCCAACCATATTCTGCACAACTGCACAACATCTGGGGGTTCTTGAAGCCTGAAAAATGTTTCCGGGGTTTCTCAATGTTAAAAAAATTGAGAAAGGCTGGTGTAGAATTAGAATACAATTTGGGTCCAATAGTACCTTAAATACTAACAACATTTTCCAGGTAAATTCGAGTGGGTAGCCATTTTGGCCTGAAGCAGTACAGGAATAGACCAAAGTTTGAGTCCGGCGATACCTTGAAGACCAACAGAATATAACTTAAGTTTCCATGTTCATGCATACTTCTTTAGCTTATAGTTTTTTGGTATTTAAGGTACCATTGGAGGTGCAGTGCCTCTCCTTCCTTCACACATTGACTGCTCATTGCTCTTTCTCACACAGGTCTCATAAGTTGCCCACCTCAATAGATAGCCTTTTCCAGTTTTTTTTTAAACAAGAGCAAATAGCTAAAACATTGTAACATTATAACAATCTACTGTGACAAGGTACCACTTCCTAACTTTCATTCTTTTAAAAATGTCTCTTTTCATTGAGGAGATATAATGGAAAAGTGCAGCCTGCTCCTTTCCTGCTATAATGAAAAAGAGTAGAGATTTTTTTTAAATGAAAACTTGGAACAGATACATAGTAGCAGTAGATGACTATAATATTATAGCACTATAATGATCTGGCTATTTCCAATTTTCAACGAAGGACCAAAAAAAAAAGGTTCCCCAGGAAACAAAGGAAGCGATGGTCGCTGAACAAAGGCAATCATTTTTCAAACAAAAAGTCTTTTCCTTAGAAGTTCTCTTAAGTTTTCCTTCTAACTTTACTTAGTTCCTTCTACTGGATGCTTTAGGGCTAATCCTACATTGAACAGGGGCTTGAACTAGATGGCCTGTATGGCCCCTTCCAGCCCTATGGTTCTATGGTTCTCCTTGATCAGATAATGTTCAGTATTGCTGACATTGATCAACTGTTCAAAGGAAAGACAGAATCTTACTTCTGCTTCTTGAAATCATAATTGAGAGTACCATACATGGCAAGGAGGGGACCCGCACAGACTTGCAAGGGGCATCTCATTTCTCTTCTTCCCTGTTTCCCCTTTTCCTTCCCTGAAAACCCCAATAGCCTCTCCCCCAGGCATGCTTCTCTGTTTCCCATTGGCCACCAGCCAACCTTCCTTTATCCCTCACTTCTGCGTTCCTTCTTTCCCTCACCCTGGCAAGCACTATCTGGGAAAACCGTGTCCCAGTTGCTTGGTGTCTGGTGCCAGCCTGGCCCCATGTGTGTTGGGGAACCAGCAAGGACTTGCAGGAAGCACCTCATCCCCTCCCCGGTATCCCTAGGGTTTCCAGTTGCCAGATGGGGCCTGGAGATCTCCTGGAATTACAACTGATCTCCAGATTTCGAAGAGAAAATGGATGCTTTGGAAGATAGATCTTATAGCATAATCCATGAAAGCCCTTTCCATCCACAAACTCTCCCCTTTTCAGGCTTCATTCCAAACCTCCAGGATTTTCCAGCCCAGAAACTGACAACCTTATGACTACATCCTTTTTTGTCTTCTCCTGGCAAACCTTCCTTCCTTCTCTCCTTCCCACCTACCCACATCCTTTCTTCTCTCTTCCTCCCATCTCCAGCTATATTTAGTTGTTTTTTATACCCAGCTTTACACTACCTGAAGGAGTCTCGAAGCAGCTTACAATTGCCTCTCCTTCTTCTCCCCACAAGAGACATCCTGTGAGACAGGTGGGGCCGAGAGAGCTCTGAGAAAACTGCTCTGTGAGAACAGTTCTAACAGGAGTAGCCCAACGTCACCCAGCTGCCTGCATATGGAGGACAAAACTGCTTTTCTTAGGTATGTAGAATGGTCTGTCTGTCTGTGGCCCCAGACTCCAGTTTTAAGTATCCACACATGTGGCCATGGTGGGAATTAGAATACGCTCATGGTGGTGATGACGTGTGTCTGTGAGCATCACTGAATCCGGGATCAGCCTTTCAGCACAGAGATATGTATCTGTAGCTTCCCATTTTTGTTTCCTCCTTTTGGATTGGGATGAATTTAGTCCCTCTGCCTAGTAGGCATAAGAATTCACACACACTCCCTTAAGGAGCAGAAAATACTAACATGTAGCTACCTCCTACCTCGCTGCATCACTGCATGACTGGGTTTTCTTTCATCTTCCTTTTTTTGTCTTTGGACATAGAATATCTCCCCACTTCAGGAGCAAATTCCCCCTGCCAGCTTGGTATAGTGGTTAAGAGCGGTGGCCTCTGCTCTGGTGATTCTCCACTCGTCTACAAGCAGCCAGTTGGGTGACCTTGGGCTAGTCACAGTCCTGTTAGAACTGTTCTTACAAAGCAGTTCACTCAGAGCTCTCTCAATTTCTTGCGGGGTGTCTTGTGGAGAGGAAGGGAAGGGTGATTCTAAGCCACTTTGAGACTCCTTCAGGTAGTGAAAAGCGGGGTATAAAAACCAACTCTTCTTCTTCCCCTGCCTTAAAAAATAGAAGCAAACAGGATATTTTAGCAGAAGCAAGGGTGACCTATTAAAAATCCTTATTTTGCTCCTTTTTGCATCCTTTTTTCTACCCTCTGTGATAAAGGGAACACTGGGCTGGTGTTGGTGATGGTGATAACGAGAATCTTGATTTCTTCACCAAGGATTTGCCAGGGCCTGGCACTAGGACCTCACGGACGCCTTTCAGAAATGCTGCCTGCTAGCATGTCAGTGATACAGGCACTGAGCAGCTCTTGCTGTTACACAAGACAAGGGGGGAGCGGCTGTTGCAGCAGGAACATCCTCTGCCTCCCAAAAAGGTATCTCTGTACCTGCCTGTTACCTTTAGCATCCTTCACCGGCAGCCCCCTCACGCCGATGTCTTCTTATTCCCACAGAGCCACCCGAAGCAACAGTGCAGCAAAGAAATGGGCTAGGGATGCTCCCGCTGGCCGAAGCAGAGGGGCGGTTTTGAATGCCGAAAAGTGTAAGTTGGATCCTTTACGGTTTTCTTGCTGTCGCTGCTCACTGCTTGCGCTTCTGTCTCTTGCCAAAACCCAAATCTGCCCTCGCAGATGCCAATCAACCCTTTCCGGGACCAGCTTCTGAAATCAGAAGGCTTTTATTTGCTTGCTCTGCTGTTGGGGGGAAGCTAAAAGAGGCCTTGAAAAATCAAGAGAGAGAGAGAGAGAATCTTTTCTTGGCTTGTTTATGTACGCTCAGATATTGTGGGTCTTTTTTGAAACATTCTCTTGGGCCACTGAGGGAACATCCAAATGCTTCACAACTGAAGCCATGGCTTGGGTCGAAACCAGGAAGAAGCGTGTGAACCTGGGAAAAACGGAATCCCATCGAGTCTCGTTCCCGGTCCAAATGCATGGACCGATTGGTGCCATGTACTGAATTCCAAGGTAGCCGTGTTATTTTTTTTACAAATGCCATTCAAAATCATCGGGAGACTTTGTCCCCGTCCCTCCCTCTATGGTACCAACAGACCTTTCCAAATATTCTCAGTGCCATAGG